>NC_086154.1:223337729-224609729 GCF_035149785.1 Candoia aspera | reverse complement strand
AGCTTTCTTTTATTAAAACTGACAGTACTTCAGTAAGTGGAATGTTATCCTACTGTGGGCTAATTTGAAATGAAAATATTCCATTTTTTATCGTAGTATGAGCAATGGGCTATGGCTTCCTGTTTTATAAAGGAGAAGAAAAAAGAAAATTTGAACTCTAGAGAACTAATAAATCTTAATTGAACAATGCATCCGAAGCCATTTTTATATTTTGTTTGGTTAGATTCCAGATGAATTTCTAAAAGCCTACAGTTCTTTAAGAGATTCCACAATGAGGGGTTCCCCAATATTAAATATGCTTCCCTGAAATACTAGAGCTACTGAAAATACATCATTCTTACTAGCCTTTTTGTCCCTTTCCATAACCAAATGGGAATTTGAGCAAAGGTAATACCCAACAGTCCTGACTTAAAACTGTGTGAACTGACTTTGCTGCAGAGAAGCAGGGGTTCCTCAACAGATAAATAATGTAGAAAATGGCACCTAAAAGGCAGATTTGAAAACCAGCGGGCTATATGCATTTTATTTACAACATTACATTATTCTTCCAGTTCTGCTGCAAAAAATACAACAACTATCCTGGCCTACAGCAGATAGAGCATTGTGCAGTGATATAAAATTTCTAACCATTAATTTTCATTATATATGCTTTTGTAATGTGTCCAGCATACGTGCTACGTGAATGCCAACAAAGAGGCAAAGATACCTGAATGATGTCCTTATTTTCAATTTCTCTGTCTAAACCAAAACAGATATAACATCAAATAACATGTTCAACTCTATAATGAATAGATTTGGAGGAATCATACGAACATCAAATTTCAACAGTAATGCTACATAAAGGTTTTAAGATGTCAGATAGGCCAGATTTTAGCTAATTTAGGTAATGTTTCTTGACAACAAGCCTTTAAATGACGGAAGGCTTATTAAATAGATGTGCTTGTAATTGCTTCCTTGAACACCTGTATGATGTCATTTCACTTACATCTCTAAATCCTTTCTTAAAATGTCTCTATTTTTATGAGACTTCCGTAAAACTTTCTACTGTTCATGCCATATTATTAGTCAACCTGTAGCTAAGCTCATCACTTCACTATTTACATCTGCCTCCACTTTTGTTGATTTCCATGTTAAATTTTAGATTATAAGCTCCCTGAGGCAGAGACCTTCCCACTTATATTCAGTGTGCGACATGTACACTGATGGTGCTATATAAATAATATATGATATGTCATCTCCTCACGCAAATCAAGCCAATCATATTATTCAAAAGAGAAAATCAGAAGAATGCAGTTGTTTTAGAGATTTATTATTATTGTGGAGCATATCAATTTTGAAGCAGGAAAAAGTAAAGTGCTTTGAATCCTGTTATTAATTTATGGTTAAATTCTTGAGCACTCTCAAGACAATCTTGATTTCATAATTAGTATGGGCAGGATATGGTACAATCTTCCACAAATATGTAAACAAAATTGGATGTTTTTCAGCCACAGGAGGTGACAGACTGATTCCCTTTTTTGGAGTTATACAAAGGAATGTTTTTATTTTCTCTTTTGCACAGAGTTCCAGTTTAGGCTTTTGCTGATGCAGTATTCCAGAATAAAGTTTTAAATAAAGCACAGAGTATGTCACAATCTACCCCCTCTGCATTACTTATAACTTAAGAGACACTTCTTACATCTAAATTGTTAGTTCCTAAAGTAATTAAAAGTTGATTTTTTAAACAGCATTTAATATTGGAGATTTACAGTGCAGTGAACAGTGGTTCATGGATACTCCATATTCACTTAAATTCGAGCTTTTTCATCATTTGCACATCAGAAGTTATGAATTAGCCACAAAGGACCTGTCAAGACAATGACAAGATTCAGATTTGCCAGCTGTGTAAACTATTTCTAACTGTAGGTCAAATTTGTTTTACAGGGATTTGCCCATTCATGTAAGTTCAGTTAGTTAGAACTGATAGGGATGTAGCATTTTTATGATTTATACCATCAGTTCTACCTAAAGACTGGTTAAACATTCTCTGTTAGAAAAGCAGACCAAATTTTCCAAAAGACTTTGCAGTCATCAATTATTATATAACAATTACAATAATTCAGACAGGTATTTCACAAAACGTATTAGTGCAAATGAAGCACCCCCCTTGAAATGTTAAAACTTTTCATGCAACTGCTTCAAAGGTTTTATCACTTGTGTGTTTATGCACAGTCATTTCACCATGCAGGCAATTCCAGCAGAAGGGTTGTCTTGGGTGTGCAAATACAGACAAGGGTCAGCATCTGAAACAGCTGCACAAACCTTCCAGAGGATGTGGCTGTTTAACACTTCAAGAAGGGGAGGGGGCTTCTTCACTTATGCTTTGCCAGCTCTATAAAATAATTGCAAATGTGATACATTTTTTCTACAGTGCATTTATTTTTAATATGCTAAGATCTAACTTCATAACTGTTCTTATTTACAGAATGGCAGGTCTATCCTCTGGGGAAAAAGTTCTTATATTAAGATACTGAATGCTGTCATTTGTACAGTGCCAAAGTTTACTCATTTAGCTTTTAAACTGGCATTTTACTATGCTGTTTATGTACTAATCTTTTTCCTGTAATTTGTACATTTTTGTATGTTCCACTTGAGGTTTTTTTCTTGTAATTTGTTAACTGTTATACATTAGGTGGATTATATTTTAAAATCTTCTCTGTAACCATGAACATGGTTTGGAATGTAAAATACAATAAACAATTTCTTAATTAAAAGATGAAAAATCATTGCACACCACCGCCCTTATCAAGAAGGACTTGGTATAGGAAAACATTATAATTATTTACTCCAATAGTCATATTACTGATGAGAAAGAGCTGCAGAAAAATTAACTAGTAACAGGAACTTGTTGCAAGGCTGGTAGTAGAATAAAACTATATAGCTCAGACAGAATTATTAGGAATTTCAGTTATCAATGATAAGGTAGGAGTGGAAAACAAAAATACATATACTTAAATGAATATATCAACTTCCACTGAAAACAACTACTGTATATTCATAAAGATAAAAATATTACAGTGTTTCTTTGGACACTAATCTTAAGAGATACCATTAACAGAGATCAGGGAAAAATGGGGAATAAAACACTAAAAGAGCAAATTGTTCAAAATCATAATATCTGCTCAAAATTGTAAGATTAACTATTTAAAAAAAGAGTGTAAAATATAACAGTATAGGCTGAAAATAAATCCTAAACGTATTTCTCTTTTTCTTTAGCACAAAAATAATCCACTTTTCCCATGTCTACTGTCACTGATAAGGATTTAATAGAATTTAGATATAAAAGAATCATGTTAAACAAATGGTGCATCTAACTATTAAAACTATATCTAATCTAACTTCCTATATAGTTCACAAAGAAATAAGAGCATATCAAAGAGAATTATTTTCTATTTAAAAAAGAAACACATAGGTATAGAGCTATAGTTTGTCTTACTTTCAGATATAAATTATGTGAAGATATTCAGAAATATTCAGGAAGGTATTCAGATTTCAGTTATATGAAATATATGTATAGTGCTTTTTACTTAATATTTGAATGAAACAAAATCCCCTTCACAAATTGTAAGAGAACTGAGCAGCTATTTTTTGTAAATAATTTTGGGAAAACAGTAGTTATACCTTGCCTGCTAAAGTTATTTTTTAGGATTGTGCAGCACTTCAAAGATAAAAAGGTGTTCTGGCACACACAAGGGGGCTCATGTAACATCTGTGGGTACCAACTTAAAGCACCTGTATCTTTTTCTGGGATTGTATAATTGCAATGCAATGCCCAGAAGAGACATGTTGAGAAGAGACGCTGCAAAGACAGTTTGAACCACTTCTTTGCCTTCAAATCTAAAATGCTGCACAGCCCTCTTCAAAGCAAGGCTCCCAATTTTGACTTGGAGAGAACAGTATCTCATTTGCTTTTCCTTTACCCATCACTTATGTTAGCTTCTCTAAGCAGTGCTCCCAAAATATGTTGGATTACTACCTGAGTAATTTCCAGGTTGAATGAATGGGAAAAACTGGCACAACAGGAAGTACAATATGAGCATCTACTAGAGTAAAACAAAGATTTTAACTATTTCTGCCTCTGCTCTTTGTCTGCTTCACTCTTATCTTCATTCAGATTCTTTAGGTCCATTGAGAATGGCAAAGGATAATGACAAGACTGTCCCCTTCAGCAAAAGCAATACCATCTGGAATCTTTCCCAAGGAGAATCATGCTGATCTCCTCAGCTGAAGGTACAGCTACTTCAACTGAATGTTTCACTGTGCAGATGTTTCACACTGCACTTCACCTTGCTTAAGCACCTCCTAGCATGTATACTGCTCATGATTAGTGAAGTCTCAGGCTTGAAAATGGTTATTTAGATAAGTGGTTAAAAGATGGCATTACCCTATCACACATATCAACTCAATGAATCCTGCTGTTATTATTTCCCAACATTCAGGATATACATAATATTTGAAAGAAGCAGCAATATTCTTTAGATAGGTTTTCAGTTCCTCACTTAAAACTCCACATCCCTCAAATTCATTCTAACAGTAATGAGTTATTGGCCATAAAGTATGTGTGTGCATGCGTGTGTATTTATTTATATCTATCTATCTATCTATCTATCTATCTATCTATCTATCTGTCTGTCTGTCTGTCTGTCTGTCTGTCTGTCTGTGTGAGAGAGAGAGAGAGAGAGAGAGACAGAGAGATCATGCCTTGTGGGGCTTCACCAATATAAGGCATTAAATCTGCTGTTTGTACCAATTAAGCAATATAACTTGCTTGACTTTACACTGCAATTAAAATTAATTTTATTCCACTCCTGCTGAAGGTTTAGGTGAGAAAGGACTCCAGGTATATTATACAAAAGTCCCACAGGTCTGAGATGCACCTTCATAGCATCATTCTTCTGTTCTGACAATAGCTTCTTCACTATTTCTAAGCAGCAGGAGTCATATGACATAGCTTAAAAGTAATGCTTGTGCAGTTTGAAAAAGAAAAAAAGAATTTCTAGACATATTAATCTCACTTCAAAAATACCATATTCATAGTCAGCACTGTACCACTGAAATGTTTGTATATTTTCCCATTTGCTCATTGGAATGGACTAACTAATGATTGTTAAATGAGAAGATTCCATTATTGCTTTCACAGATACTTCTGCATAATACACTAGGGAAACGGTTTGAAAGGAACAGCTCAAGTCTACCTGCATGCTAAGAAATCAGCACTTACATTAGGTGTGCTTAACAGCACGATTAACTACTATATTATGTAAGGACACTAGGATTCTAATATATTTTAATAGCTTTAAAAAACACGGTAGTATATCTTGAAAGTCAGTAAAATCCAATACAGATTTAAAATAATTTTCAGTCCTGATTGCTCTATCTTCTCCTATTTTTTTAAAATGTTATTACCACCTGCTTGATGTATTAACTATAACTTACTGAAATCATTTACAAAGAACAAAGTATTACTATAAGAAAGGAAAGCACTATACTGTAAAATAAATTATTGAAATGATAATGAAAATTGCATGTTTGTTGCTTGCAAATTAATTTAAATGTTCATTCTCCATTAAAAAATGAATTTCAAAAATACTTAATTTGTTCTATAGATAATTGTTTATAAAATATTATTTAAAAAAAGAATAAATTGTAGTCAGGGCCTCTACTTCTACCCTTTCTCTCAAGTTTTAGGTTTAAAAATCTAGTGAAACAGGCAAAAAAAATAAAAACTTTACTGAAAAACATTTATCTGAATATTTCTATGAAGATTTAGTGCCACAAATACAATAATTATACATTCAGAAATGTAAAAAGAATACAAATTAAGTCAAATTATTGATTTTCCACCACTTCCACATCTAAATGCTATAATGGCAATTTTAATCCACTATAGATATTCTACATAATATAAATCACACATGTGATTTATGAACATATGCAGTAAATTCTCACCAAACTATTTGAATTTTGACTTATATTTGATCCATGCCAAACAGTCTACATATTTTCAAGCAAAACACATTATGCAGCTTATGTGATTCATAAGCAAAACATGTTAAAAGGTAACAGAACTACATAGATTTAAACAACCTTATTACCCCCACCAACTCCCAAATCTCTTTTATGAAGGCTGCATAGAAAGAAATGCCTAAGAACTCTGCACAAAAATATTATTAGAAAAGTATATAGAATATAAAAGGATATTTCTTAAATCTAGGGGACCATGAATTTATCTACTCAAGACACTCCATATAATGAAATAAAAATTGATTTTAAAATCTAGTTCCCATAAATGCCAGATTGCATAGCATGTAGCAAGAAACCATAGGAGTTTAAATATACGTATCTCCATTTTAAAGCATAGAAAATGTTTTGAGAATAAAAACAAGTGCATTTTCAAAGGAAAATCTTTTTGATATTTTGAATCACTGCATAATTGTTTTTCTACAACTATAAAAGCAGAAAGGTAGTGATCACTTTAAAAAGGTAGTTTCGTTTTTAATTGTATTATACAATTTAAGATACATTCAAATTGAAGGAGTATGCAATTTTTATTCTTCCAAAAGGCTTTTGTAAAAATCTGCAAAAGGAGGAAATGTAAGAAATGCCATTTATACATGAAATTTATACATGGAAACCATCTCTTAGCCACATTCTTTTAAATCTATTTGAATTGTACACACTCTCACGCTTTATCTCTCTTATGCATTCTGGGTGGTCCCCAACCGGGCTTTAATGATCTCTCTTTCCTGGTACTGTATCATTACAGAAAAATTCCTACCTCTGATTCTCACTTGCATTTGACAACTTTATTAACTTACAGAGGCAGTACTTCAGCACCTCTTCCCAGCTTATATACTCTTATTTAAACATGCACCTCATGCAGTGGTCTAAAAACAAATAATTATACAAACACTTAAGCTTTTCTACACAGTGATATCATTGAAACGAAGAGAAATTTCATGTTATGTGCAGGTCAGGGCTTGGTTTTCATGTTTTGATTCAAAAAATCAATTCCAGATTGATTTTTGTCTATATATCATTATTGTCAGAGGATTAATTGATGAATTTTTCATTTGATGAGCTGGATAGAGTGAGCTCCAAGGCACACAGCAAGAATTCTAATTTAGTGTGCTTTTTGACCAGATTAAAAAAAAACAGTATTACGCTCAATCATAATTTAATACATTATTTCAAAATAAAGAACAACTTTCTTTTACTAAATACCTTAAAACTGAAGTAACAATACTGATCTTTATGCTTTACCATTGAACTCAGTATAAAATAAAGATTTTGCATTAATGACAATAACTTTTTGACATCCATCATCTAAAATGTATTAATGGCATATTTATTTCAAATTCACTCTCCAATTTATTTTCCATCTTTCTCTGTTTCAGTCAAACTGGACTGTAAGAAATTTAAACAAACAATGTTTATCATTTTTTGCCCTCCCTTTACTTTCATATCTTGAGAAGTGCTACATCTACAGCGGGGGGGGGGGGGGGGAGGGATAATACCCAATTGCAACTTTACTGTTTATTGTGATACTGTACAAAAGACAATCAAAGGAGACCACTTTAAAAAATTCATTCAATCATGGAGAATAAAATGGACTTCAAACTCGCAAAATAACTATAATTTGGCAATAATATAAAATTATTTTTTAAAAAGTACAATTCAAAACATTAAAACCATCAATAACTCTCCCCATAGGGGAGAGATGGGCAGTGAATAAATCTATAAAATAAATAAATAAATAAACTTTATTTAAAACAGAAGTAGAAAAAATGCAGAGAGATAGCTAGAAAGCTTAGTAGAAGACTGGAATATCCAGCTGTCCTTGACTGTCCTTGCTAGCCCACTGAATACAGAGCCCCTTAGTTTACCAAGGACATGCAGATGACAAAATGGGCTAACAGATGGCTAGAGTACAGGTGGAGCACTAAACTAGAATGCAGGATGGAGCACTGCTTAGGAGCCATTAGAGTACCTACAGTATGTTATGGCCTTGGTGGCAGAGAAAAAGATTTTCTTTTCTTCCACAATCACAGTGTCTACTAAAAATTGTTCAAGGGAACTGGTCTGGATGGTATGAGAACTGACCCAACCTGTAAATGTTGGGGAGGCCTTTCTTGTGCCCTTGAAGATATTTAGGAAAAGAAAATTGTTCTTTATTTTGAGATAATGTATTAAATTGTGACTGAGTGTAATAGTGTTTTTTTTTTTTAACTGGTTGAAAAGCACACTAAATTAGAATTCTCAAAGAGTGCCTTGGAACTCACTCTATTTAGTTCATCAAATGAAAAATTCATTGATGAACTTTGGTGGTAAACCATGATGGCTTTTCAACCTTTTTTTGCAGAGAAAGTCTCTCATATCCACAGACAGACTGAAGGCAGCTTTAATTACAAAGAACATAGAAAGGATGCCTGTGCACTCTCTAGTCCAGTGATATTGAATCAATTTTTACTTCTTCTCCTTGAGGACATGGACAGGGTGCTTGGATGAGCTTGTGCTACTACCTATCTACTGCTCCATTTTGGCCCATACTGGCAGAATAGGAACTGTCATAAACTGCCACATGCTGGCACTGCCAGGAGAGTGTGGGGTTGAATTTGAGATAGATAGACAGACAAACAGAGAGATGTTTGAACAAGAGAATTACCGATGTGCTAGTGGGAGACAGCAAGAAAGTTGAATAATTTTTTTTATCTTCATCGTAGATAATATAGGAGATAAATGTTTCTAAACTGATTTTTACAAAGAAGTCATCTGAAGAACTTAAACTGAGGTGACAAAAAATTAAATGCTTGGCTTATTAACAAATTAGTAATTAATAAATCGCTGGTCTGGACAGTACTCACAAAGGAACTTATCCTCAAATAAATAAGTATATGAATATATAACATGTCTTTTTTAAAAAATGTAAAAGAGAACTTTGAGGTAGCTAATGAAACATCAATTTTTAAAAAGGATAAATGGGTGTTCAGGAAATGGCAGACCAATTAGCCTGATGTATGAAAAAATTCAACAAAATATAAATGATTAAGAATATAGTACAGTGATTGGGAACCTCTCAGAAGCTACAGCTGGTCCAGAATGCAGCCCAGTTGCCCGTGGGCTTCTGGTTGCAATTCAAGGTGCTGGTTATTACCAGTAAAGCAGCTCATGGCACAGGACCAAGTTATCTGACTATCTCCCATAGTTTCTGCCCATCTGTGTTGCTCCTGCCCTGATTAGGTTCTGGAAGGCTTTAAAAACTTGGCTGTTTTCCCAGCCTTGGGGTAAGGTGGATGTGGAGACGCAGGGGAGTTTCTTTTTGTTTTTATTGTTCTTCTTACTGTTCTTATTTGATGAAAGCTGCCCAGAATCGTTTTGGAGTCAGGCAGCCTCTAAGCCCCAGAAATAAATAAATATAAAATATAAAATATGTGAAATTTCAAGATTATGCTGGCTGGGATGACAGCATTTGTAGTCTAATAATATCTTGAAAGGTCACAGGTTCCCAATTACTGATACAAATTCTGAAGCAGCTTTCCTGAAAAGGAAGTCATGCTACTGATAAAGATGGTACTGTGGATTTAGTATTTGACTTTATTTTGTACCATGGGTGTTATTTCTTACATAGACCTTACAAACCCATGTTCAACAACATAGTAGCTCAGTCTTGCTTGCAAAATTCCCAGGAAAATGGATGAAACCAGACAGACTATTTTATACTTGGCAGATGGTCACATTTTCAGAGTGAGGCTAGTCCTTTTAACTTTCAAAAGATTTACCTTCATATTTTGTTAATCTTGGAATAAACACACCTAGCTGTTTTTAGAAGATATATCCTCATGCTGCATTCTTCACCTCATACACAACACATTGTGGAGGCAGCCTAAATGTGTCCTTTTTAAGGTTAAGTAGCATTTTCCATCTTGTCCTAATACATCTTGACAGACAATCTATGACATCTCATTCATGAACTTGGTCATGATGCAATCAGGGACTAAATTTCTCAAGCAACTGTGTAGTGCAACCCACTACACTTGGATTGCAGGACAGACTAGAGATCAGGTTTCTACAGAGACATATGCCCACTTATAGCCTTGTGCTTCACAAAGTGCTATTTAGGCATTACATGGGCTCTGGTATATGAGTTTTCTAGAAGACCACAGAACTGTTATTAAACATCTGTTCAGTTATTTTTCAAAAGACCAATACACCTGTCTATAAAAAAAAAAGTACCAGTCAATTTAAACTGAGAAAGACATGTATCACTGATTCTGTCCAAAATGAGCACAGTGGAAGTTTTCTGCTGCTTCAGGTGATAAAAATTTCATGTGGCCATATCTGTTACTTGGGCAATTTCTGAACACAGGGTCTACCAGTCTTTTGGAAGAAACAGTAAACCTTTGTTCTACAAAAGCCTGGATGACAAATTGGTGGGATGGAGGACAGGCTGAGAATAAAGTGGGAGGAAGTTCTCTTAATTCACCTGTGAGTTCCTTCCTGCTTTATTCTGCATTTTGTTCTCTGAAATAACCCTAGTGATTGGGTTGTTTTTGCACCAATGATCTCTCCACCAATGACCTGTCACTTGGTCAACTTGAAAGATAACTAAAGCCTCTATCCCAGGTACCCAAATACATCTACACAAACCTGTCCTGCTACATTTTAAGGAGGGTAGTGGGTGGTGGTTTTTACTGTCAACTGGTGGTGCTGGGTGGGAAGGGAAATAAATCCAAACCCAATCGGATGGTGCATTTTCAGCAAGTCAACACACTGTAAGAAAATTTGGGATTGCAATGATATATAGATGACAGAGAATCATTAAGTGAAGTTGGTCATCTTTCAAATTTCTCAAGCATATAAACCTAAGATTTCCGCAACTACCTATTTGAATGCACTTTATTAATCTTACCCACATTGCCTTGCTGTACTTGATTTTTTTGGAAGACATCTCTAGATATGGAGTTCATAGTTTCTAGAACAGAACACAGCTTTCTAATGCAACGATCAAACAAAATAGATTGTGTTTCAATAATGCATGAATAGCCATGCAGTTATTACAAACAGCAACTTAGAGGCTGAGCAGAAAACACTTTGATCTATTTTTCTTTTCTTTCTTTTTTATTTTATAAGTGACAAATAATTAGGCAACATAAGAAAATATCAGGACAATGTCTGTATGTCTAATAGGCATATCTATATTCACAAAAGAAAACATATTTTAATAGAAAATAAAATAACATAGACAAATAGTAGAAGGTAAAAAACCCACAAGATTGCTATCATTAAGAGTTATAACAAATAATGGACAGCAAATTATACATTAATATTAGCAACATATTAAACAGGCATAATTCTGAATTCTTAGTAAAATTGACATTCCAACATTTAATCAATTCTAATAACTTTACAGGTTGCATAAGTATCTCAAGGGCAATAGCTCAGATGACTGATTATCAATGATGCTACAAAACAGCAATTCATTTGAATATTAATTTCCCAAAGCTGTTAAAGTCATTTATTTCCAGAATACTCTTTCCTTTAAATCTTCTTTCCTTCATCTTCTTCTAAAGTCTGATTCAACAAGCAGAATGCTTTTTGCCCCTTTTGATTACATCAATTTAAGCACACACCTGGGTGATTTGGCCCATATACATTTAATGTAGAAGATTCTCAAACATGGCCAGAAATACTGTAGAATACAAATATTGCTGCTGCCTAGCCAAAATAAGAACCAGAGTCTTCGGTTCTTTTTCTAGACTGTTCCAAAGATAACTAGAACCTGCCAATTAAAAAAAAAATCTCTTACCATCCTAGAGAGGAAGAGAATTGCTATTTAAACAGCTGCCACTGATCTACTCCTTCACTCTTTTTGATTGTTTGGTGTACCCATTTTTGACTGGCCCAGCTGGATATCTGAGGTCAGAATCCTGTACAGAGATCTCCAAGGAAGAGAAAGGAAATATCTAAACTTTCAATATTCCAAAAAAAAGATTGTGGAGGTTTTTTTTCTTCTGCTGTAAATAGTTCTCAATCAATTCAATGTAAATTCCCTTAATTAATCCCAAAGAACTGTTTTTTTCTCCTGTTTCAAGCAATACCCAGTAACTGCTAATTCAGTCAAATGGATGAATAGATCTTTTAAAACTTTTTGCTATTTTTTGTAAAGATTTCTTTCTCCACATTTGAGCCTCCCCAAATATTTGCATTATTACTTCTCCGTATGTGAGTTTGTAAGTGTAATTATTTTTCTTGTCTTTAATACTTAAAAAGTGGAATTCTGCTCTTGTTGCCTTGTATTGATTCCCTCTCTAGTCCCTAGAAGGATACTCTATAATATCTGTTTAGGTTATTTAAAGATGCTCGAAACAGGCCGCTAGGCTTTGCCAAACATTTCTGTGGGTATGGACTTTTCAAAGATATTTAAAACTACCTCAAATTTCATACATTATCTTATTTTCTTTCAGGGTGAGTGGGAATCTGCTAACAGGAAACAAAATTTAGCAATGCTTCCAATCCTTCTTCTTTTATTAATATCACTTTATTAGAACTCCTATCACTTTCCTTATGTTCTCTGGTATCCAAATTTGTCCAAAGTCTATCTTAAGAACCTTATCAAACAGCTGACAGCTGCATATAGGCTCCTGTAACAATTGCTTGACGTGTTAAATTCAAGCTCTTCATTTGCTAGTTATGACTTATAAGGTTTGCATTTAATCATTCAGTAATCTTTGTACAGCATGAGTCAAATAATTCTCTGAAAAGTTATTTTCTGTTTTCCCCCCAACAAAGTATTTTTGCATTATGAATGTGTGTCCCTTAAACTACTTCATTTATTTTTTAATAGATTTTTGTACATGTAACTATTTACTAAATTTCACCTTTTTTTGGCATGGTCAAACACTCTATTAAAACATGTACCTTAGAACACCACTCTATGGGTATAGAGATAGAGATAGGTATAGATATATAGATTTGTCTCACAATTTATTCAAGAATATATATTATTTAATTTTTCTATACAAGCGCTAATGCTTAAAACAGTACACTAACAGGCATAGAGAATAAAGTTTGTTGTCAGCATGACTTCAGGGTGGCCTGCAGAACAATGTTATTCAAAGTTACATGAGCCACAGGTATATTTGGTTGCAAAAATAAAAATCACTGGTCATGACACTGGAAGAACCACTTTCAAGGATCCGATATATTCTAGCTAAATATACAGTTTTACCCAGATGGTCAATCAGAAGCTTCCTGAAAATGCTTATGCAGAACACAATAGCCCTTACCTATTGTTAGTACCCAGCAGTTTGTATACAGAGGCCCAGTCTAAAACTGATAGTACATACAGATTCCATAACTAGCAGCTATATATCTTCTATGAATTTGGCTAATTCTCTCTCAAAGCCAGTGCTGTTAGGTACTGGGGCAATAACATCTTGAGGTAGTTAATTCCATCAGGTAAATATGAGCAACATGAATAAATCTTTAGAATCCAATTCATTTGCTGGCCTGGGTCATAACAGTGGAAAAATATCTTTATCTGCTTTCCCCATACTAAGCATCCTAATATACATCTTAGCTTTAGCCTTTAAAATAAAAATTCCCTTCCCCCTGTAAAGATGGTTCTCTAGCCCCAATTCTCACCATTTTTTTTTAATGTGGCACACAGAATTTAAACAAACACTTCAATTTTGTGGCTGCAGGGTCATCTAAAGATATTACAATACCAGCAATTTTACTTCAATATCTGTAGCAATCCTTCCAATTCCTAATTAAGCCTTGTAGAATGAAGATACAAAGGGAAATACTTACATATTTGTAACTTTCCTGCATGCCACTGATTTGACCTATTTATTATTAAACTTAGTGGTTGGATATTTATTAAATTTATACCTCACTTTCCAACACTGTTGAAAATAAAATGCTGGATAAGATGAAACCTCAGCCTGATTCAGCAGGGATCATTGTATATCTCCAACTTAGGATAACATAAAAGGAATGGTAAAATAAATGGCAGTAAGTACTTATGTTCCTTTCCTCTCAAATATGAATTCCATTCCATTAAAGCAGAGTAAGCAAATGGTAGTTATGTTCCTGAGTCACCACAAATTATAACTGCTAAAAATCAGTGACAAAATGTTCTGCTATATCTGGCAAAAACACACAAAAAAAACCTGCATGCAAAAACCATGAAACACGCTTAACATAAATAACAACTCCTTCTCCTAAAATCCAGAAACACGTGCACACGCACATGCACACAAATCTTGGCCAAATGACAGGTTTGATAGAATTCCATCCACTAGGGATTTCTTACCCTCGAAATGTTAAGTGAGGCCTTTGGTCACTAAAAGATTTCAAACTTGTGAGTGGGCAGCTATATGACTTGCTTCTTGTTTTACCTTGTTCTTCATCACAAGTTGCCACAAAATAAAGGCAACATTTTTTCTATAAATATACTATGCTTATATCAATTATATTTGCCATTGATAGGAAACCATTCTTCCCCATGATCGCCTATGCCAAATAACAGCATCAAACTAGTTCACCACATTAAATATAACTTGACACAAGCTATACAAGTAACCAGTTATATCACTTAGACATGTCTATTGTGTATGTATGGGCTATTTTAATCATACTTAAGAAACATCAACAACAGGCACAACTATTTCTTTCCCTCTCTCTCATTCTACTTGATATTATTTCTACCATTCAGAAGCTATAAAGAGTCCTATTACAAACATCTTGTAATTTTATCTACATTTGCAGGTTCATAGCAGGAAACTGGAAACAGGTTGACATTTGAGGCTCTATCAGCCTCAACAAGTTTTCATACCATTCTTAAAAACTTTCTTAACACAAAGTACTGAATTATATTCTAGAAATCTCTTGTATAATAGTTTTATTTTATTATACAAGAGATTTCTAGAATATAAATATTTATTCTATTCTTAATTATAAATATTGCTAAATATTTGTTTAGCAGAACAGAGTTTCACTGAAGTAAAGCAAAACCAGAATGAGACTGAATTAAAGGAGTAAGAGGGAAACTGAAAAGGACTTGGCGCGTGTGCTAGAGTCCTACTCCCCCACTCCTTCCCCATCCCCACTTTTGGCATATACTACTCATTGAAGGAACACTGAAAAACAAGGTTATCAGGCTTTATCAATTTCTCACAAACTTAATGATATAGGTAACATTTGATTCCACCATTAAAATAATTTGTGGTATAGGTAGTCCATCTTCACACTTTACAATCTTAATTTTCACATTTCATTTTTTCCATGTAGCAAATTTGCAAAAAAACACCTTACCTGGTTTAATAAATGCATTCCCCATGATAAAACTTTTTGATATGCTTGATTTTAAAGCTAAGCCAAAGCTTGTTAACCATGATAATTTTATACTCTTTCAAAATAAAACAGTGAGGAAGTTACTTCAGAATTTAAGCAGTAAATGTTTTGTTGGTAACAGCTGCACAACACATCATAAGTCATTCAACTACTATTCCCCCAATACAGAGTAACTTGACTGACAAGGCTGACATCAGGGAACTCATCTCTGAACGAATACGCCAATAGCTGAATGGCAGAATCCTCCGTTACCACTGCCTGAATGTCAGATAGCACAAAGAAAATGTTACAAAGGTCAAGGCATGGAGATGGCTCTTTATAGCTGAAAGTACAACTCATTAGTATGGAAAACAATGAAAAAGGCCACAAAGCCCAGAATTAGCATCCCTTTTATCAACTGCTAAAAAAATTATAGGAATGAGAAAAGCTCTCATATATTAGATGAGCCCCTCTACTTAGTGCCTTCAGCAATTTAGAGTAAATTTACTACAGTTCAGTTTAAAAGTTCCATATATATTACTATAAAATACATACAGAGAGCGCAAGGGAAGATTAGAACAAGAACTATATTTTATGAGAAAAACAAAACAAGCACTACTAATTCTTTTTCTTTTAAAGTAAATCGTTTACTTTAAAACCAGTTTACTAGGTTTCCATGGCTTCTTTTAAATGTTTTTCATTAATATTCTTTAAAAACAATCCCAGGATTCAACTGAATTGTTTTCTTAGAGGTTTTTTAACAGTTAAAATGATGACTGCAAAGTTGGTTAACCTCTCTTGTTGCTTCTTAGGAAATTTATACCTTTTTATTTTACCTGAAAATTCATAAATGCATAAAGACATAAATAAGGGAAGCTTGAAGTTTGTATTAGGAAATTAGTAGGCTAACCCATTAGACTGCCCTTTGTCCATTTCATCCAGTTCTGCTGCTCACTCACTAATAAAAGCTGTTCAGTATTTCAGGCAGACATCTTTCATATCCATACTATCATGGACCCATTTTCAATTTAAGATGCAAGGGATCCAGGTCTATTTACACTGCACTTTCTACTTTTTTTCAGATGTCAGAATATTTTAAGAATAGGACATTACAGGTAGTCTTCAACCTACAGCATTTGGGATCGGAATTTCCATCGCTAAGCGATGCAGTCGTAAAGCATGACATTGCTTAGTGACAGCAATCCCTGCAGTCCCAGTTGCCCGTTAACTGAATCCCACGGTTAAGTGAGGCAACTTCCCGTTGGCTTCCCACAACCAAAGTCAGTGGGAAAGCCAGGAGGAAATTGCAAGTCACAGGCCAGCAGGCAGGTAAGTGGCTGCTGCTGGGTAGGGGAGAGCGAGGGGGTGCATGGGGGTGTGGGAAGGGTGTGCGGGGTGTGCAAGAGGTGCTGTGTGGGTTGGGGAGGGCACAAGGGGCATGGTGTGGGTCAGGAAGGGTGTGTGGGGGTACAGCAGTAGCCAGGGCAATGAGAGTGCAGAGGAGCTGGCGAGGGTGCACAGGTGGGGGAGACTTACCCCAGCAACTTGTGACCTTCCCTGCCAGCTTCCCCATTGATTTTCTGGGGAAGCCAGCAGAGAGGGTTGCAAATGGTGATCACATGATCGTGGGGTGCTTGGCAACCAGTCATAAGTGCGAACAGGTTTCCAAGCACCTGGATCACAATCACATGACCATGAGGACGCTGCAATGGCTGTAAATTCGGGGACCAGTTCTAAGTCCCTTTGTTCACCACTGTTGTAACTTTGAATAGTCACTGAACGAATGGTTGTAAGTTGAGGACTACCTGTAGTCAACTTGTACAGAAGGTTTATTTTATTAACTTAGTTTCACTCACTAATTCCTCATAGAACAATCTGACAAAATACAGTTTGCCAGTATTTCAGTTCTAATCATTAACTACTTTTAATTTTTAAAAATATATTGCATGAAACATAAACAAAATTAATTGGATTTCCAATATACTTTGTGAATGCTAGATACTTATAAAAATTTTTTTTTTTCCAAAAATGGGTGGATGATTTTAAATCAATCCCTAAAATTAAATCTAACTCACTACCTTCTTAGGTACAGCATGTCATTCTACCTTCTGCAATGCTTCTCTTGAAAAATTCACAAGTTCAGGGCTTCCAGTGGGGGATTGGCATCTTGAGATGTGTCTCTGTAATCTCCATGGCAGACCGGGCATCACAGACTTTTTTTTGGACTCAGGCAAGTTTTCCTAGAGCTCAGAAGTGTTCTCTAAATTAAGGAGAACCCCAGGAATCACCCCATCTCCTCTCTGGATGGCTCAAAGCAGCCAGAAGACTGCAAAACAGTGTTTCGTGATCGACTGGTAAGCTAGCAGCTGGAAGGCAGGGGTTGTCATCTTTTCCCAAGCTGTGCTGAAGCTTTAAATGGACTCAAAATCTGCCCACCCCATTTCTAAGACATCATTTTTTTCCCTTTTTAATTATTATTAAGGAGAGGCTCTTTGCAACAAAGAAACGTGAAACCTCTTTGTGGCTTTCATTACTTTTGGAAGTTATTAATTTGTTAATTTGGCGTTTTAAAAAAATGTATGCTTTTTCTCTTTTTTCTTTTTAAACTATATTGTTGGATTTAAAGACTTTTGTCTGTTTACTGGTATTCTTTTCAAAGTTTGAAGGATCACACTTTTTATAAGAATTTTATTAAACTTCAAACAAGCTACAGAAAAATAAAAAACTACAAAGAACTAAAAAGATGTGAAAAAACAGAAATTAAAAAAAAATTTTTTTAATTTAAATTCTGACTTTTAAAAGCAAGAATATATAACAATTATCCATAATCAATCCCTTACTCTATACTAAACCAAAGTCAAATTATTTCTATAAATCATTCCATTGGCACATTATAAAAATCACTAAATACAGTTGCCCCCTCCCCTTATATTAAAAGAAAAAAGAATATACATATATAAACCTCCTAATCAACTTCCCCCCCAAAGATAACATTTATTTGATTATTTCCTTCCTATTATTGTTCTATACATTCCTGTCTACTATAATAAATATCAAACTAAAAAACAAATTGTCTACCATTATACTTAGTAATACAGCAATTTTAACAATCTTAATCATATCAGACCCAAAACCAAACGTCATTCTTTTTTTTTTTGTTATTATACCTTGATAATCTTAATTCAAATTGTTAAAGGTAAATGAAGTCAGCCAAACCCCTAAAACAATCCAGATAAATATACTTAAACCCTTATCGCACTTAAAAATAAACGAAAGCATTTACATACTCCATATTATACACAGAGCTTTTTTCATAAAGAAATCAGACAGCCCAACTGCTCCCCTCAAAAACTCTGACTTCTCTTCAAGAGAGCTTCCATACATATTAACCCCTTCTTTTCCAAGGCACTCCACCAAAAGATCCATTTCACTTCTGGCTTGCAAGTCAATCTGTCCCTTTAATTTCTTCAAGTCCACTATCCAATCCTCCTCCAGCATCTCAGCAGAAGTCGAAGAGACATTCCTGATACTGCTAAATCCTCTATTCCATCCATGATATTACCAACCAGGTACGACATTTTAAAGCTCATATCTTCCACAGTGCCCTGAACGCCTTGCATAAAAAGTTGGTAAGAATCAGAAAGAATTTGCTTAAGGTCTCGACAGAAATCAGAGGAAGTCTGCTTGAATTCCTCCATGTCTCACGCGATAGATTATGGGTCCCCTAGGAGCTTAATCAGTGAAAGCTGAAGATATGAAGATGTTTGAAAGTGGTTTACATGAAGTAAGAGTGAACAGCAGACTGTTCTCAAGGGAAAGTGAACAGGAATCTGAAGATTCAAATCAGCTGATTCAATGTGTAAGAAAATCGTAATTTCTTTAAATCCAGTACAAAAATAGTAACAGGGAGACAATTATTTACCCTCAAATCCTCCTTAATATTTGGATGGGAAACAAGCCAGAAGTTTAAAAAAATGTTTAAAAAAAATTAATCCCCAAAATAACGATAAGAGCCAAGACAGCCTGCTCCTCCTTGCTGTAAAAAGCCTCTCTTAGGGTAGGTAAAGGTAAAGGTTTCCCTTGACGTAAAGTCCAGTCGAGTCCGACTCTAGGGGGCGGTGCTCATCTCCGTTTCTAAGCCTTGGAGCCGGCGTTGTCCATAGGACACTTCCGGGTCATGTGGCCAGCATGACTCACGGAACGCCGTTACCTTCCCGCCGAAGCGGTACCAATTAATCTACTCACATTTGCATGTTTTCGAACTGCTTGGTGTGCAGGAGCTGGGATTAACAACGGGAGCTCACCCCGCCGCGCGGTTTCGAACCGCCGACCTTCCGATCGACAGCTCAGCGGTTTAACCCGCAGCGCCACCGCGTCCCTCACACTCTCTTAGGGTACATAAACTTAAAAAATTATAAATTGGGTGATTTAGAAATGGGGTGGCCAATCTTAATGTTCCTTTAAGGCTACAGTGCGGCTTGGAAATGGTGATGTCCCAGGCTTCCAGAAGCTCTTACCAAACGAGCACAAATGCCATTTGCAATCCTCTGGCTACAAGTCACCGTTCCGGGGGACAGATGGGATGATTCCGAGTGTTTTCTTTGTCCGTGAAAACACTCCTGGGCTTTAGGAAAAACCTGCCTGAGCCCCCCCCCCAAAAAAACTGCTGTGTTGTCAGTTCTGCCCATGGAGCCTGCAGGCACAGCTGTTCAGTCCACCATGTCCCCACTGGAAGCCAAAAGTTTGAAGGATTACAAAAGAATTAACCACTTCATTGAATTTGCAGAGCTGAGCTTTGATCTATCTGCTCTTGTTCCCATGAGAACATCTTTATTTTCACTTTTCCAAGTGATTAACACTTTCTGTCTGAAAGAGCCTTTTGTCTAACATCCTGAGGCCCTAGAGGGTGCCATAACGTTGTGAAGGGACATGGAAGATTTTAAAGATATCTTTAAGGAGCTGTACCTCAAGGTTACTTATGTGTTGGATGATATTTTAGAAAGTTATCTTGAAAATAATGTCCCTGTTTCAAAGAAAAAAAATGAGTAACATTCTAAAGCCAAAAAGTGACGGGAAGAAGATTCACCTCTAGAATGTAAATTGTGAAGAAGGAAAAACTTTGGGTGTAAATGGAATGGAAATGGCTGCATTCTTGGAATATCAAGACCGAAGACAAGATTTAAGTCTCAAGGGATGGAAGGTCTTTGAAGATGAGTTGGATTTTACAAGGCAGATTGACAGTTGCAAGGAGAAAGCTATGTCTGTAACATTAAGATATGTAAATGTCTTAGTTTATTTTGAAGTGGGTTAACTGTTTAATTGTGTTATAAAAATGCTTTTTTTATATATCCATTTTGAGGGGATAAATTTCCTGTTTTACAGGAAATGTTATGTTGAGAATGGAAATGCTTTATAGAACTAATGCTTATTCTAGTTTGAATTAGAGTAAGAGATTGATATTGACTTATTTATATTTTTGTTGAAGAAAGTTGGAAGTCAGTATGTATGTATTACGTAGTATGTCGTAGTCTTTTTTCACACTTTTTAGTTTTTCGTCGCAATATACTTTATTTCATTTCTTGAAGTTTTTATGTATTTGTTGAAAAAAAAATTAAAGCTTTATACATATATTAAAAAATCACAAGTTCACTTATGGCCTGGTTATTGTATACTTTTTGGCTCCTTACCTTAGCCTAAACTTCTATATCTTTTCTAAGCTTTTTATTTTTCCTTCTGTTTTCTTCCATCAAATTCACTACCTCTGACTCTACTGGTTATTCTATCCCTTTCCTTCAACATCCCCTTGGACTCTGCCCATTTAGAACCCTACCTGCTGAGATTCCCTTCCTTCCTGTTGTCCTAGTTTCAGTCTGTTCTACTAATTTAATTTTCATACAGTATAAGTCATTTTTATTCCAGCCAAACAGCTACCAATTTGCTCCAAGAAGTTAGACTATGATCATTTTTCTGCCAAAAAGCTTTTTTTCTTTTAGCAGGTTGAATATTCATGAGCATTCTCAAAACTAATGAAAATGCTGATGAACATGAATTAACTAATCTCAACAAAACAGAAAGCAGAATCATTGCTACTAGTTCCATCTGCAATATTAATCAGATGTTAAGCATACTTTCTTAAAGCACATGTGTAGACATGAAGAAGTAAAATAAAATACCAGCCTTCCTTAACTTTGTATGCAATGACAATAGGATTACCGTGATTTTTGAAATTAAAACAAAGGAAAGAGAAAAGTAGCCAATCAGCAAACCTGACTGGGGTACTAGCCAAAAACAAGGGGAATGGCAAGCTACAGCTGCTCATCTATATGTCAGCAACTTACCCAAGATTAGCATCAGGCTTTATTAGTAAATCATGTAAATATACCCAAGATTAGAAATTGTTAGCTTTCAATTTAGAAATCTCAAACTCAAAGGTAATTTTTCTTCAGGTTTTAGCACATTTATTAATATTCTTATATTGCTGATTTTTCCAGTTAAATTCAATATTAACGTGGTTGATTTCAGATCATAAATCCACCAGATTAGGGAATGTTCAAACTTCTTTGTACATGGCTATGTACAAGGATAATTACATGAACTAAGAACCCTATATTGTTTATGATTTAGAGTTTTTTCTACAATTTCAAGTTGTAGTAATAACTTCTTACTGGACTATACATCGTGGAAGATTGTTTTATTTAACCAGTTCTAGGGGTTAGCCCAGAAGTTACAACTTAAGTACATTAGGCTGATTTTTCCTCTACTATGTAATAAAAGCAAAGTTCTTAAAGAAAGCATTTTATCAACATTTAAAACCAAATAAATTAAGTCTGTAAAAACCTGTGTTTCAATTTTGCTAAACTCCCATACCAAGCAGGTAAAAGGGGATACTTAAGAAGAGTTTGCCAGTGAAGGTTGGTGAGGAAGTTTAGGACAGAATGCATAGCAAAATTTCCTTCCAAATCAATAGTTGATTAACCTAACAGCCTAAGAAACAAACAAGATAAAATATACTGGTGGTGATTTAAGAAACAGGAGTGAAGATGAAACAGGAGCTGTGTCTTGCAATGTTCATAGCACATTTGTCTTTCTGCCTGAGAAGACCCTGGCATCTATTTGTAACAAGTATAAATTTGTAGCAGTCCTTGAAGAAAAAGACTGGGGATTGGAGCGAACACATCAGCACACTTCATCTGATGAGACAGGATGAAGATTTATCAGTTCAAAAAAAAAAAAAAGAATGTTCTACAACAGAAACTGACAGTGGAAACAATTATAATTATTATAATTTTATTAATTATTATTATTCCATAAGGAAGACTTCAGAACAAAGGAGTAAATATCCAAAAGCATGAAACACAGAAAATCTTAGTGAATGAAGCTGGCAATGCTGTACTATATGAAATAACAGTGACAAGGAACTTCTAATTATCCCATCATCTGTTGGGAACCAAACTCTTTCAAACCTGGTCCTTGAAGAAAACGTCTTACTTGTCTTGCTGACAACTTTGTCTTTCAGAGGAAAGTAGACATGCGACAATCAGCTAATCTTGACTTGATACTAATCCATAGGGAAGACTTAGTCAAAGAAGTGGAAAAAGCAGGAACATTGGAGTAAAGAGAATGTGTAATGTTGGACTTAGTGATTTTTTTACAGTTTATTCTGCATTGGTCCAAGTATTACATCCAACTCTGGACATCATGCTTTAAGTATGATTTAAACGCTCTGGAACAATTTCAGGTAAGCGCAGAAAAAATAATCAGGTGCTAGAGCCTAGAACTCAAATCTGATGATGAGACTGAAGGAGCTGAACACATTTCAGCTATTGGTAAAGTTGTTTAGTGAACATTAAAAAATTATTATATGCAATGATTTATCCTGTTGGTGAAATTTTTCCAATTTTTGTGAATTTGCATCAATGACTGTTCCTATTTAAAAAAAAAAAAAACCTCCTGCAAATTTGCATCAATGACTGTTCCTATTAAAAAAAAAAAAAACCTCCTGAAAACTCTGTGCATGGTATTGCCTAATAACATTACCAAAATTCATAATTCTCTGACCTAGAATATTAATCTGTTTAGCTTGCCCTGTTTGGTTTTATTACAAGACAAATATTATAGACTTCTAATTCAAAATGTAAAACTAGATTGTTTGCATGCATTATCAACATTCAACAGGTTTTTCAACCTTAAACCTCATGCTTTTGAGTGAAACTTATTAACAGCTGCAGGTTCTTTCTACAATAAAAGGTAAAGGTAAAGGTTTCCCTTGACATTAAGTCCAGTCGTGTCTGACTCTAGGGGGCGGTGCTCATCTCCGTTTCAAAGCCGAAGAGCCGGCGTTTGTCCGTAGACACTTCTGTGGTCATGTGGCCAGCATGACAGTCACAGAACGCCGTTACCTGCCCGCCGAAGCGGTACCTATTAATCTACTCACATTTGCATGTTTTCGAACTGCTAGGTTGGCAGGAGCTGGGACTAGCGACGGGAGCTCACCCCGTCATGCGGATTCGAACCGCCGACCTTCTGATCGGCAAGCTCAGCAGCTCAGCGGTTTAACCCGCAGCGCCACCTCATCCCTTCTACAATATGATATAATAAATTGCTGTAAGAAATAAGATGCATCTGAACCAATAAAATCAGACTGAGTATCACAAGCATTTTCTGTGCCATCTGCTATTGCTCATGCATTCTCTGGTATTTAAAGAGAAATCATGTATGATTTTACACTTAACCACAAGTGAATAGAAATCAACCATTTTTAATGTGATATGGTTGAAAAGCCAGAAACAATCCTTTTTTTCTATTTTGAAGTATATTCCATGTTTGTATGTAGCTGGCCCCTATGTCTCTGTACTTGTAGGCATACTTGAGATTTTCCCTCTAAGTTAAGACATCTGGACTGTGGTAGGAGAACTTCTGAGATTGTTCCTTTTTAGTTTTCCCCACTAGCTTGGAAGGATAGCTTGTTTTTCATTTTGATAACTATGTGTTTTTATCTGCATAAGAGGAATAATTATTAATAATGCAGAGGGGAAGAAGGTACTGCCCCAAGCCTTTCTAGTTAAGTTACTAGCCATGGTTTTGCTACCATGGCATTGATGGCAACTCTGGCTGTTGGTTCTTGGGCATTTGATGTGGGTACATTTTGATGTGCATAAAAGTCATTTTATCTGGCATAGTGTAGAATCTACTCATGGCAATGATGAGCTTATCTCAGTAATTAGCCTACTCTCGTAAATGATCATATACTCAATCTGGTATTTATTGGTTTGAATGATAATCTGTGTTTTACCATTAGTAAAACAGAGAATTGAGACCCACTGGGGTTTTTAACCTCTGCCAAAATTGGGGCCCAGTTAAGATTGGGGGACTTTATTGGCAAGGTAACCAAAGAGTTAATGAAAGTCCATATGGATCTCTGGAATTTAGAGTTAAGCCAAGCCATAAATCTGACATCCTTGAGAACTTGTTCTGGGGAAAAACAAGGATGTCTCTTTGGCTTACTGAGGAACTTCAGGCAATGCAATAAAGAGTTTGTTGGCTAGTGAGATGGTGGAATGAGAACTGGTATGACCTTCTATGCAACACCCTTTTATATAAATGAAGTGCCTTCAGTGGTCTTTTCTCAAGGTTAAATATTCCTAGTTCCTTCAATCTCTTCATTAGCCTTCATAGGATTTAAGCTTTTAGTCAACTGATCATCTTTGTGACTTTCTTTGAAACTTTTCCAATTTTTCTGAATCCTTCCTAGAGTATGGTACCCAGAACTGGACACAGTATTTGGCGTGGAACCTGACCAAAGCAAAATAGATTATTTCTTGTGATTTGGAAATTATATGTTGATGCTGGTCCAGAATGCAGCCGCGCGGGCTATTCTTGGTGCACCTAGATCGGCTCATGTAACACCTTTGTTGCGTGAGCTGCACTGGGTGCCAGTTTGCTTCTGGGCCCAATTCAAGGTGTTGGTTATCACCTTTAAAGCCCTACATGGCATGGGGCCAGGTTACCTGAAGGACCATCTCATCCCCATAACATTGACCCAGCCCACCTGATCATGCAGAGAGGGCATGTTACGGACCCCGTCTGTAAGAGAATTTCATCTGGTGGAGTCCAGGAAGTGGGCCTTTTCTGCAGTGGCCCCTGTCCTTTGGAACATCTTGCCCCCAGAGGTGAGACATGCCCCTTTATTCCTGACTTTCAGGAAGGCCCTGAAGACTTGGTTCTGCCATCTCGCTTGGGGCGGGAAGGTGGGTAGCCATTCTTGGGGGTGGCTCGTGCCTTAGAGTCCCTCCCACTGGATTGGAATCTTAGACCCACTTGGATTTTATATTTATTTATATTGTATTTATATTTGTAACGTTTTATTTTTATGGGATTTTAACGTTTATTGTTACTGTATTAATTTTATTGTAAACCGCCCAGAGTCCCTCTTTTGGGGGAGGTGGACAGTAACAAAATTTGAATAATACATAAAATACTTTGATGCAACTAAAACTGCATTTGCCTCTGGCATCATACTGCTAACTCATATTCAGTATGCAATCAACTAAAATTCCTAGTTTGCTTTTTTTACAAGTATTATTACCAGGCCAGATATTCTGCATTGTATGTCTTTCTTCTGGTGGGTTGCTTCTATTATATGTTTGATTTAGAGCCTCTTTTCCTGGAATTGATAAATCCTCATCCTTTCCCATCAGCTGAAGTATGGCCACACACTAATCCAATACATTCACTTTTTTTCAAGGATTGCTACAAGTTTTCATTTGTTACAAATATATCCTAGATTGTTCTTGAGCAAGAAAATAAGCATGCCACAATTACAGACTCCTACCATTTATCTGTACTTTTCTTCTTTATTTTACTTTGTTTCTACCGTAAGTAGAAAAGCTTCTATTTATTCTTCTTGTTCCCTTTTTGGGCTCTCACACTGATCAAATAGAACATATTGACTTGATGGGAAAACCTGTTATTTCTTTTACATTATTGGATTACTTTCATTTAACTGAATCTGGGTTCTTGGAAGTCAAAGGCTAACCACTCATGTGCTTGAGCTTGTGCTTTTCATCTAATAAAAAAGCTAGAGAAAAATTGGCAGAAAGAATGAGAAAAACTGATTTGAATTAATTTACAATATAAATTAATTCACAAGTTATAAATACTAAATATTGAATTAGCAGTACAACAAAAACAAGATCCAAAACCAATGCCACAGTAAAGATAAATAATGATCTATCATGACTGAAAGATGTGTTAGCTCACCCATTGATGAAAATTCCTCCTAGTTAGCTAATTTTCATTTTTGACAAGTTGGATAATTTCCATTTTTGAATAAAGACATTGTGCCTTCATCATCCAGAAATTTCTGGGTAAATGGGTTATCAGGATTCAGGCCTCAATTCTATACCAAAACAGTTTAGTAACTCTGGTTGGTTTGCAATTCCTTCTCTCATAAGCTTTCCTTGTTTTGCAAAATAAGAGAGTCTACCAGCCATTACTTCAGCAAAGGATCGTTACCTTGTCGTGGTGCTGGAACTTGAGCACCTCAATGATGCCATGAGCTAAACCATGAAGGGCCACCCAAGACGGGAAGGTCATGACAGAGAGGTCAGACTAAATGCGATCCCTGGGGAAGGTAATGGCAACCCACCTCAGTATTCTTGCCGTGAAAACTAAATGGATCAGTACAACCAGAGATATGTCGGTATACCATCGGAAGATGAGACCCCCAGGTCGGAAGATGGTCAAAATGCTACTGGGGAGGAACAGAGGATGAGCTCAACTAGTCCCAGACGTGATGACGCAGCTAGCTCAAAGCCGAAAGGACGGCTAGCGGCCGACGGTGCTGGTGGTGAATGGCGAATCCGATGTTCTAAGGATCAACACACCATCGGAACCTGGAATGTAAGATCTCTGAGCCAGGGCAAATTGGATGTGGTTATTGGTGAGATGTCAAGATTAAAGATAGACATTCTGGGCGTCAGTGAACTGAAATGGACTGGAATGGGCCACTTCACATCAAATGACCACCAGATCTACTACTGCGGACAAGAGGACCACAGAAGAAATGGAGTAGCCTTCATAATTAATAGTAAAGTGGCTAAAGCAGTGCTTGGATACAACCCAAAAAACGACAGAATGATCTCAATTCGAATTCAGGGCAAGCCATCTAACATCACAGTGATCCAAATATACGCCCCAACCACAAATGCTGAAGAAGCTGAAGTAGAGCAGTTCTATGAGGATCTGCAGCACCTACTGGACAACACGCCTAAAAGAGATGTTATTTTCATCACAGGAGACTGGAATGCTAAGGTGGGCAGTCAAATGACACCTCGAATTACAGGTAAGTATGGCCTGGGAGAACAAAACGAAGCAGGACACAGGCTGATAGAATTTTGCCAAGACAATTCACTCTGCATAAGAAACACTCTCTTCCAACAACCTAAGAGATGGCTTTATACATGGACTTCACCAGATGGACAACACCGAAATCAGATTGATTACATCCTTTGCAGCCAAAGGTGGCGGACATCTGTACAGTCGGTAAAAACAAGGCCTGGAGCTGACTGTAGTTCAGATCACGAACTTCTTCTTGCACAATTTAGGATCAGACTAAAGAGATTAGGGAAGACCCACAGATCAGCTAGATATGAGCTCACTAATATTCCTAAGGAATATGCAGTGGAGGTGAAGAATAGATTTAAGGGACTGGACTTAGTAGATAGGGTCCCGGAAGAACTCTGGACAGAAGTTGGCAGCATTGTTAGGAGGCGGCAACAAAATACATCCCAAAGAAAGAGAAAACCAAGAAGGCAAAATGGCTGTCTGCTGAGACACTAGAAGTAGCCCAAGAAAGAAGGAAAGCAAAAGGCAACAGTGATAGGGGGAGATATGCCCAATTAAATGCAAAATTCCAGAGGTTAGCCAGAAGAGATAAGGAATTATTTTTAAACAAGCAATGCGCGGAAGTGGAAGAAGACAATAGAATAGGAAGGACAAGAGACCTCTTCCAGAAAATTAGAAACATTGGAGGTAAATTCCAGGCCAAAATGGGTATGATCAAAAACAAAGATGGCAAGGACCTAACAGAAGAAGAAGAGATCAAGAAAAGGTGGCAAGAATATACAGAAAACCTGTATAGGAAGGATAACAATATCGGGGATAGCTTTGACGGTGTGGTCGGTGAGCTAGAGCCAGACATCCTGAAGAGTGAGGTTGAGTGGGCCTTAAGAAGCATTGCTAATAACAAGGCAACAGGAGACGACGGCATCCCAGCTGAACTGTTCAAAATCTTGCAAGATGATGCTGTCAAGGTAATGCATGCTATATGCCAGCAAATTTGGAAAACACAAGAATGGCCATCAGACTGGAAAAAATCAACTTATATCCCCATACCAAAAAAGGGAAACACTAAAGAATGTTCAAACTATCGAACAGTGGCACTCATTTCACATGCCAGTAAGGTAATGCTCAAGATCCTGCAAGGTAGACTTCAGCAGTTCATGGAGCGAGAATTGCCAGATGTACAAGCTGGGTTTAGAAAAGGCAGAGGAACTAGAGACCAAATTGCCAATATCCGCTGGATAATGGAAAAAGCCAGGGAGTTTCAGAAAAACATCTATTTCTGTTTTATTGACTATTCTAAAGCCTTTGACTGTGTGGACCATAACAAATAAGTTCTTAGTGGTATGGGGATACCAAGTCATCTTGTATGCCTCCTGAAGAATCTGTATAACGACCAAGTAGCAACAGTAAGAACAGACCACGGAACAACAGACTGGTTTAAGATTGGGAAAGGAGTACGGCAGGACTGTATACTCTCACCCTACCTATTCAACTTGTATGCAGAACACATCATGCGACAAGCTGGCCTTGAGGAATCCAAGGCTGGAGTTAAAATCTCTGGAAGAAACATTAACAATCTCAGATATGCAGATGATACCACTTTGATGGCTGAAAGTGAAGAGGAACTGAGGAGCCTTATGATGAAGGTGAAAGAAGAAAGTGCAAAAGCTGGTTTGCAGCTAAACCTCAAAAAAACCAAGATTATGGCAACCAGCTTGATTGATAACTGGCAAATAGAGGGAGAAAATGTAGAAGCAGTGAAAGACTTTGTATTCCTAGGTGCAAAGATTACTGCAGATGCTGACTGCAGTCAGGAAATCAGAAGACGCTTAATCCTTGGAAGAAGAGCAATGACAAATCTCGATAAAATAGTTAAGAGCAGAGACATCACACTGACAACAAAGGCCCGCATAGTTAAAGCAATGGTGTTCCCTGTAGTAACATATGGCTGCGAGAGCTGGACCATAAGGAAGGCTGAGCGAAGGAAGATCGATGCTTTTGAACTGTGGTGTTGGAGGAAAATTCTGAGAGTGCCTTGGACTGCAAGAAGATCCAACCAGTCCATCCTCCAGGAAATAAAGCCAGACTGCTCACTTGAGGGAATGATATTAAAGGCAAAACTGAAATACTTTGGCCACATCATGAGAAGACAGGACACCCTGGAGAAGATGCTGATGCTAGGGAGAGTGGAAGGCAAAAGGAAGAGGGGCCGACCAATGGCAAGATGGATGGATGATATTCTAGAGGTGACGAACCCGTCCCTGGGGGAGCTGGGGGTGTTGACGACCGACAGGAAGCTCTGGCGGGGGCTGGTCCATGAAGTCACGAAGAGTCGGAAGCGACTAAACGAATAAACAACAACAACCAGCCATTAAAGGGAGATACAAAAAAACAACCAACTGTCCAAGTTTGCAGTGCTTTGTGTCTTTACTGAGTCTGAGTCAATCTGACTATTTATTATTCAAGAAGGAACCCATAACAGAGATAAGACCAAACCGCCCCCATCAAATCAGCATCAATATAACCATTTCATGGGCTCTGCCATACAGTCCAACCCACATGCCTGGTGAGATAGCCATGTCTTTAAGGCCTTATGAAAGGCCAACAGGATTCAGGCTAATCTAATCTTGGGGGGCAGGGGGGAATGATGCTCCAAAGACCAGGTGTCATGATAGAAAAGGGTCTCTTCCTGAGTTCCATCAGATGGAACTCTCTAACAGACAGGACCCAGAGTCCAATGGAGATAGGCAGCCAATAAATTTAAATAAATAAGTCTCTCCTGCAGGATCTGATGGGACAGACATAATCAGGGAGAGGCAGTTCCTCAAATAACCTGGCCCATGCCCTGAAGGGTTTTACAAGTAACTACCAGCATATTTAATTGAACCCAGAACCATACTGGCAACCAATGCGTCTTGTGGAGCAGAGGTGTAAAATGCATTGCTGCATTTTGAATCAGTTGCAGCTTCTGGATGCTCTTCAAGAGCAGTCCCACTGTGAAGCACAATGAAGTAGTCAATTTGGGAGATGACCAAGGCATGAGTGACTACAAGGAGAGCTCCCAATGCAGGAATGGGTGCAACTGGTGCACACCACGAAGCTGTGCAAAACCCCTCTTAGCCACAGCTACTAGCTGTTCCTTGAGCAGGAGCCACAAGCCCAGGAGGACCCCCAAATTGCACATTGTTTGGGGAACTGAAACCCCATCTAGAACTAAAGATGGAAAGTCCTCCCAGATAATCAAGCCAAAAAGAGCCTCAGTCACTTCTATAGGGCCTTCTCCAAGGCTACAGTCCAACTTCGAAAAATCCAAGCAACTTTATCTGACAGATGCCTAGCATATTCCTCACAGCAAACTTGCAGGTTAACCTGTCAGCCAGCTCTTCCCAGAGGGCCCCAGTCACTTTGAACAAGGCTGCTTGATGGCTATCTGCTGATGCAATAAGGGAGAAGAAATACTGATGTTTTGCCACTCTTACTGCCACAAAATAGGCCTTAACAGCAGCTCTAACTTGTGCTCAGTCAGGTTCACTCCTTGTTGCCCACCAGCAGCACTCTAGAAGTCTCTTTACCCATTTTATCTCCCTCAGCTCCTCTGTAAACCAAAGGGAGCTCTGGGATCCATGGGAGGAGAGAAGCTGCATGTATACAATCTCATCCAAAGTCCCATTCCAGGCAGGTGGATGTCATGAATATGCAGAAGATGCCCAGTTATATATCTTGTATATTTTACTTTCAGTGGATATCCTGAACGGATGTTTACAAACAGTGATGACTTGGTGGGGGGGTTAATAATTGAAAATTAAATTTGCATAACACATAGGTACTCTTGGTGAAGGGTAAATGTGAACCAGATCTGGTTGTATATCCAACTATGGATGAGTTGCCCTCTCTCTGAAGGAGTGGACATGCAGTTTTACATTGTTCCTTGAAACAGACTGATTAGCTAATATCCAGGTGACATTCCTCAGCTTCAGCTGCTGTATTAATTGCAAGTATTTTTGGAACATACTGACCTTGTCAGAGTGACCCATGCTCTTGTTACCTGTTTAGATTACTTTCTGCATGGGAGTGCCCTTGAAAATGTCTGAAAAGCTATAGCTGCTCCAAAATATGACATCAAGAGTTTTCACTGGCTTTAAAAAATAGAGGACATAATACTACTCTTATTCGAGCTGATCACTTACCAGTTCACTTTCAGATACAATTTAATGTACTATGACTTTTAATGTAGTAAACAACTTGTGATCAAGGTTCCCAGAAGACTGCTCCCACATGAATCAGTCCAGCCTGTAAAAAACTACAGACACTTCCCTCCAAGATCCCACCCTCTCTGAAGCCAAGCTATATCCACCCAGAAATGGGCCTTTTGGATGAACACTCCAATTTTACAGAATCTATTTATCTTTGATTGTCTATTCACATTTCTAAAGCCACCCAATTTCCTGATGACTCTGGGAGACATATAGTATACATTGAAAACCAAAGTAGTAGAACAATATCAGACAACAGAAAAGGACAATCCATGTGGTAGAATAGAAATAAGAACCCCTCAAAAAGGGAGCCAACAACTCACCTCAAAGCCTAGGGAAAAAGCCAGACATTCAAGCTTCAATTAAAAGAGAGCAGGGTTTTGTCCTAAGGGGATGCTGTTCCAGAAGTCAAGTGCCGCATTGAAGTATACTTCCTGGGTTCCATCAGATGACACTGTTTAATGGATCGGATGGGATCCTAAGGATGGGACCTTGCTGACTGCCTCTTATAGGACAGGCAGAAATGAGGGAGACAGTCCCTCAAATAACTGTAGGGCTTGTAGGTGACAACCAGCACATAGAATTGCATTCAGAAGCCTACTGGTAACCAGTGTAGTTTCCAGAGCGTAAGTATTACATAGGGATACCAAAGCACGCCCATGACTATTGCCGCATTCTGGATCAGCCGAAGTTTCCAAGTAGTCTTCAAGGGCAGTCCATGTAGAACACATTGTAATAGTCCACATGGGAGACCATGAGAAGAGCCTCTCAGTCCAGAAACAAGCACAATCAGCACACAAAAGAATCTCTGCAAAGGCCTTCCACACCTCAGCTGCTACCTGCTCTGTGAGCTGGAACTACGAATCCAGGAAGACCCTCAAATTGCATTATCAGTTCCATCTGGGGAACTACAACTCCATTCCAAACTAGAAATGGAAAGTCCATGGTTCCAAAAAGTCCACGTACCCATAGCCACTTAATCTTGATAGTTGATTTTAAGTCCATTCCTTCCCATCCAGACCCACAGCCGTTATGCATTGGAACAAGACCTTGACATCATCACTTATTCAGCAAGGGTTGAGATATATAGCTGAGTATCACTAGTGTACTGATGGCACCTGCCCCTGTGCTGACAGACAAGCTTACCCAGTGGCTTCATATAGGTGTTAAACAAGAAGGGCAAGAGAATCAAGTCCTTTGGCAACCAGGAGATCAGGAGTTTTGGACCCAATTTATTCCCCATCAATACCAACTGAAAGTAGCCTAACATACCCCCACAACCAATCCCTACAGTCATTCCAAAAGGATACCATGTCAGTGGTATAGAAAACCACTGAGAGATCAAGGAAAGACACCATCCCCATTCCCACTATGCTAGAGCAATCAGTGCTGTTTTTGTGCTATGCCCCACCATGAACCCTGACTGAAGAGTTCAGATAATTCATTTCCTCCAGAATTCTCTAAAGCTGTAGCCTGACCTCTTCTTCTGATAGCCAGCTCAGCCTCAAAAAAAAAAAAAAAAAAAAGGAAACAAAACCCTGAGATGGAGGAAGCTGCGACTTGAGATGGCTGAGGAACATTCAAATCAGCCGGAGGCTGCGGAAGATGAGGGGCTGGATCCAGGACCTCCCCCCAGCTCTGAAGTACATATTGCTAAGCACAGAGCAGAAGAGATCTGTGAGGTTTCTTACATGGCAAGGGTATTCCTGCCCTTGACTGCTTGAATTTGATGCCAACTCCATTTAAGAGTAGTTGCTGCCCACAAGTTCTCTGTTTGAAATAACCACTCTGTTTACCAGAAACCCTGTCTGTGCCCTGAACTGCTGGTTATGGAAATTCTGCTCCTTTGTGACCCACACCGGTTGATGATTTCACTACGACACTCTGACCCTCAGACTGTGACTCTGACTATACTTTGGCTCACTCCTCTGGACTTTCTGATTATGAGCACGACCATCCAGGAAAGCTAAGGGCAGTCTTATTTTCTACCAATCTGGCATTTAATTCACTTAAAATATTAACTACCAATATAAAAGAATTTCAAAATTCAGCCTAATAAGAGCATAGGTTTTTTTAGACAGAGGGTCTCAGCTTAACTTTGTAAACTGCAAATAATCCAGCTATTTAATTGCTTTCATCTTTTTTTACATTAAAACTGGTAGCCCTCCTGAAAATATAATGTCAGTGGAAAAAGAGTTCCCAGTAAACTTTTCAGAATGCTTCAAAATTTCAATTCCCAAGATTTTCTAACAGAAGTTATGACAGGTCATAGTGATATGATTCAAATCTTAGATGATTATAACAAGAATTGTGGATTTTTAATTTCATATATAAATTTGGACAAGTATAATCCAACTATTAGTTACAAAATGGAAAATTTATGATATCCAACGTTGAAGCTTGAGATTTGGTAATGACCTTGCTATGTTACTACATTCTGAGAATACTTCCTTAGCATGACTACTGACCATGCATTTCTTACAACATTTTCAACATTATTATTCAGTCAACTTCACTATCTGGGCTTTGGAATGATCTTTAATGTGTGTTAATCATCTGTTTCCTCTCCATAAGCTAATTTTTTCCTTGCTAAATTTGAAAGCAGGAATATTGCTTTCTTGTAATATCCAGTATGTCTTCTAGACAATGTATTTTGCAATGCAAGAAATTTTATAGCAATGGCATTAGAATGTTTATAATGAAAAAGCAGCACCATTTATTAATTTTGTATAAATTATCCTCAACCCTAGAGATTCCCTGGAGGGGAAGAACATGTCTGAATTTCACTATACACTGCCACAGGCAGAAAGTGAGAGAAACTAAACAAGCCCATCCTGAAGGAGAGAAAACGCCTGCAGCTGCAAATGACCTATTACATGTCTCACTGGAAATGTTTTCATGTTGTAATTCGTTAATTTCAAGAAAAAAGACAATTATCAACACCTACAGTTTGTTCTTGTGTTGGTATTTAATTTTATAAAGGGTTTTTTAAATCAAAGATGACAGATATTTAAAAGAACACTTTTTTTCAGAAGATTATGATACTACATAATTTTTGAATGAGAATCCCTGTAGCAGATTTATTTCCTAATTAGTTATAGCAAGAAGGTTTGCAACAGGACACAGAAATGCTTGATTTTTATTCCAGAACTAATATTCTAGTAGATGAAAGAATGTTTTTCAGATATACTTTCAACAATTTCAATTAGCAACTTTTTATCTCTGTTGAATATCATGGTCTTATTTTTGCTTTGGTGGCTACACAGAATCCTAAATATATTAATATGATTCATTGGGATTGGAATTTAAACAGTTACAAGAAACCATAGCAAATTATCAAATATTTTATAATAAAAAATGAAGAATTGTATTACAAACTGACAGTCTTCTAGTTTACAGGTCTGCCAAAGAAACTTTATAAAACTCTTTGCCAGAAATCTGAGCTCTGCAGTAGATTTTTCATGAAAAATCTCAATGAATGCTTGTGAAAGGTCTGCAATGGTGAATATGGTGCAGCTCTTCAGAGAGCACAGCAAACAACCAGTTGTTCTTTCAACTCTTCATATAGGGGCAGAATTATCAAAGTATTTGCATAAAAATTCTTGTGACTTCCCCAGATCCAAAATTAATAGAAAAGGAAGATTATCAATCAAAGGCAATATTTGTAGCTCAGGGTTGAACTGTGGAGTCCTTGGTGCTCTCTGAATCGTTTTCCTGCAGACGTTTCTTTCATACTGAAGATGTTGCCTAGTCTGGCAATGAAATGTCTGCAAGAAAACAACAAGGCCAGAGAGCACCAAGGACTCCACAGAGGAGGATTATTTAGTAGTTATGTATAGGGGAATCCACAGGTTTAAAAAGTTAAGCTGTGACAGTGTGATCGAAGCTCCAACTGTTTTTATATTCAATGCACATTAAAAACAGGTGGAGCTTCAATCACACTGTTGCAGCTGCCATCTTGACTTTTCTGACCACCCCCTGTGGACAGCCCTTGGCCATTAAAAGCCAAAATGCAAGCCCTTCCCAAAGCACCAAGAAAGAGAAGAGTAAATGAAGTACTAGTTGTCACTGCCTGAAGGCATCCACGTAGCTTTGGAAAGCAGAGTAATAGCACGCATGTACCTCAACGTCAACAACAAAACCCCTGAACATTGTTATACATTTTATACTATGAATATAGCCACCAGTCCTATGTAGAATTCTAACCGGTGGAAAACATGAAACCTGTGCCACTGTGAAACTGTATTAGCTTTAGCTTTCTGTCCTGAGTTATTAATCTTGTTCTTATTTCAGATGTTGCTGTGCAATTATGAATATACATATCCACAAACCCACACCCAAACACACTGACTGTATATTTGTCTGAGTACTTTTGGACAGGAAGGCAATAAATGTATGTACATTTATTAACTGTTTTAAAATACTATAGAGATAAAACAATCAATTCTGAATCTATGAAATATTCAGCTTATATATGCAGAATTACTCTTTCAACTATAGCAGTAATTTTGTTTTTCTTTACAGTTTCTAAAAAGGGCAAATATTAAATACATAAACATTGGCAGGACTCTTTCACTCTGAACCCATTATTGCATTATTTAATCCATATTTAGGGTACTCCACACATTATTTTGAGGCATTTCTGTATCTCTGAGATTCGAAAACCATGAGCTTCATATCATATGGAGAAGGAAACAGAAAGCTCTATGTTCAAACAAAGAAACAGACATTTCAAAATGGGTTGCTATCTCATTTTTGTATTCTCTACATATTTCATTTTGTATTTAATCTTTATCAGTACAGATATCCATTTAAATCTTGTTAAATGTTCCTGAAAATTAATTTGTATTAGTTCTACATATGTATTTAGTGACAATACATTCTGCCGTGTATGTGAAAAGAAGAAGCATGATTATTGATTATAGAAAGAACAACACAAAATTAATTATTTTATTATGCCTTCACACAGCTGAAAGATTTCTATTAAAAAAAATCTTAAGAAAGTAAACAAAAGGTTAAAGATTAATAAATAAAAGAAAATGACTACCTTTTTCATTTTTAAGCAAGGCTAATGAAAAATGTTCAACTAATTATTACATTTTATTGACAGCAGATTTCCCTGGGGAGGTTATTTAAAAAGTTTAACCCCTGAGCAAGTTATAGTTTCTCTTGCCTTTGAAAGTGTCAAGTGCATTGATTGTAACTGCAAGAAGGGTTATCTTCTGCCTAGAGATTCACTTCCTTTACAATCTTAAACACTGTCTCCCTCCCAAACTGGCTTTGATTCATCAATTTAAGCCTCTTCAGCTGATATGAAAGGCAGAAGCAGCACAGAAAAGAGACCAGCAGTTAAAATGAAATACAAAGTGGGGGAGGATCACAAATCATGGATATGATAGGACTAGGCTAGGGAGAAAAGCAGATTTGAAAAAGACTTCAGAGTGACTAAACAAGAACAATATGAAAGAAATTAAGCATATTTTTATGCTTGCTTCCTCTGCATTTAAACTCATCTCACTTGATTGAAATTCTCATCATACCCAAATCATCAAGGCTTTTTATATACTTTCATAAGTCTACAACTCCTCTCTCTGTTGTTTAATTTCCAGAATCACTGTGAGGAATCCCACACAAAGTACTAATAACACAGAATTCTAATATCCCTATGAAGAGAAAATACCACTTAATTCTTAAAACAATACAAAATATCAATATTTGCTAGGAAAATTTTTCCAGTATTTAAACATGTAGAAGTTTATTAAAACTGAAAAAAAAACTTCTGAAAACATCAAGACTATGTAGGAGTAGTAACAAAACAATGCTACAAATCATATCCCATTATAAAACAGATTCATTAATATTCAGAGAAAAGACATGTATTTACTCCCATAATCTTCAAAACTGAAACTTCACACCACTATTAAAATTCAAGTACAGCTACTGCAAGGAGACTTATGCTACTCTGCACATGAATCACAGACTGTGTTCCCAAACTTCCACAAAGTAATTGGATTTTCAGAACTGCAAGTGGTTTTATTCCATTTCAGTCATGACAGGGCCAGGAGGTAATGATACATCTGCCATGATGCAACAAGCAGACCTGTCTTCTGTCAAGAGTTGAAATCATAAAGGAATAAGCTGTCATTAACAACCTCCCTCCAAACACTAGAGCTGTCATCTCATTGTTTTGTTCTACTGGCTTGGGGGGTAATGTGGCTTCATATAGTCTGTCAATGAGAATTTAACTATCCTCCTTACTTTTCCTTAAGCCACTTTTTCTAAGCTTACACAAATCTATGACTAATTCTCAACATAAAACCAACTGTATGAAATATCCATGTAACCATCTTTTGGAAATTTATTAATTTAATGAAAATTTCACATACGCTATTATGTATTCCTAATAAAAGCTTATTATTATTTTAATTGACAGTTAATGCTCTGATTATTTCTTATAACTTATCTCCTAAATTCATTTCTTACTGGTTGAAATGAAACAAATTCTTCTGGTGATGGAACTACTTCTTAGTCTCCTTATCCCCACCCCACCAGCCTTCATGTATCCTCAGAATCTGTTCATAGTAAAAATGGAGATTGTGTGGGGGCTGCAAAGAGAGAAGAAAATCCTCGAGTACAAGCACAACACTGGATTCTGCCCTTTATCAATGCAAAAATGATTACCTACCATTACACTAAAAATATAAAAATTACTATAAATTAACTTAAACCCCCAAAATTCCAAAAGTGTACAGAAGTGTATTTTAAGACAAATTATATTATATGGACATTGTGTGCAAATATGCTATAGGTTTTTTGCAAAGTAAGACCAGTAGGATAAATGAATTCATAGAGGTAAAAACCTAGGAACAAACAGGGTTAGAGCAGATGCTATTTTATGGTAGTTCTCTTTCTATGAAATAGCTTCCCTACCCTGGAAGTCAGATTGGTGTCAATTCTGGTGTGTTTTATGAAGGTTGCTAAGGCAGAACTATTCCATAGGTCCTTTGACAGCTGTTGAGACCCAAGGTGGGGTAATACTATTATATTGTATTACTGCTGTGTATTATATAGTCTGTTGTTGTTTTTTTGTATTGATACTGTGGTTTATTTTATCTTTTTTAAGAGTATAAACTGCCACGAATCACTGACTTTGCAATATACAAATAAATTAAATAAATAATAGATTCTGGACAATCTGATTTTATAAGAGATACCAAACCTCTGATCTAATACTAAATTATTAGTGTATATTTTAGCAATTTACTCTAAGATCCTAAAATGACAGTTGTGGCTATATTTGATATGCAAAAAGCTTATGTGCAGACTAAATTTCTGGAGCATATGGTGAGATAAAATGGATTGTCCTTTATTCCTTGGTTTTACTCCTGCTGCTCAAGTTCTTACAAATTAGATTATTTCCCACCAGTTAAGATACATCATGCAACTTGTCAAGGATTCTTTATATCCTATTATTTTAATTTGGTTCTGGAATCTTTAGCTTGTCTCAGACAATCCAAAGACATTCAAGGTATCCCAGTGATGGAACTGAACACACATTGTTATTTATATGCAGATGATATATTGGGCCTTATTAATAATTACCAAAAGCCTTTACCTAATCTTGTACACTATGACAGATTTTCTGGATATACAATACATTGGAATAAATCTAATATATTGCCAATCAACAAAAAAGATTTTATGGAAATATGCAAAAATAGGGGTTATTTATTTTCCAGAATCTCTTACATATTTGTGAATAATTATTTCAAGAAAAGCATTTGTTAGTAGATGTGAATACTATGAGCTGTATGGCTTAGCGTCAGTGTTAGCTGACCGCTGAACACAAACATTAGTAAAAGTATATGGAGCAGAATAAATGTTAAAATGAATTAAAGCTCAAGATTGTTATATCTTTAGAAAGATACCTATTTTAATTCTAGTTAGATACTTTAGAATCAATAAGCAAAACCTGCCTTCTAAGATCAACTTATTATAATAATAGGCAGACAAAATTTATATTTGAGAGTAAAATGAAATTTTAAAAAAAATTCCACTTTAAACAAATCATTATATTAATTTCTGTTTTAAACCATATATGTAATAATAAATTTCAATATAATATTTAAATATCCTGAAACAAAATAGAAATTGCATACATGGTTTGAAAATAAAAGAAGTACACATCTGACATGCATTAAGATAATGTATACACCCAGAATTGTGAACACTAATCCCAAAAAAAAAGTCCATTAAAAAAGAGGTGCCCCTGAACCCTTAAGAGTCTTGTATGGTCACCCAAAAACTTTATATGCAGTTCCCAGAAACCTCTAAAAGTTGCTACTAAATTTAAATCTGTGTTATAAATTGTAGATTATTAAATATGTAACTGGATAATAACCATATTAATTATATTAAATTGGAATTAAATTTAAATTCAAAACAACCAGATTTAATTTCTGTCCTGACCCTGTCTACCATTTTGGGATGACTGGCCTCCAACACATAGTGGTAAAAACCCAGGAACAAACAGATACATTCAGAACAGATGCATTCAGACACCAAGTATGACTCTCAGTTTGGAATCAGTTTTGCACCTCTGTTTTAGGAAAACCCTAAAATAATTATCTTACCTCTATCGCTCTTTTAATATAAGGAATCTGAGTGCCACTGTCCAGATCTTCATTTATAATAAGTCTTCTTGCCCACTGTCCTGCTCTGACAACACCACTGCCTTGAATTAAAATCATCAGTTTGTCAGGATTTGTCATTGCATCCTCACTCATAAAGATGAAACTCCTCGGTTCAGTCTCTTCTGCATCTATCTAAAATCAAAACAGCCGAACATTTAATGAATATAGACTATATTCACTAAATATACATAACAAAAAGTTATATACAGCATATTTATTTAGCATATGGCATACAATGTCAGGGAGTCTACAATGTTTTTACACACAGTAGACAGTAGATGTTCTGGCGCCGACAGTTAGTTCTTTGTTATATATACACAATATACACAATATACAGTACATAACAAAAAGTTACTTGAAAAAAACACTGGCTACAATCAGCAGTTCAGATACTATTTATGCCTGATATCTAAAAAATAAACCTCTAGCCAACATAGCCTTACCAAAAAGCAAAAAAAAGGGAACATACTGTCCTCAGTAGTCCAACCAAACAGCAAACCAAACCTATCATTTTCCATTATTATCAGTAGGTATCTTTTTATTTGACTGTTCGATTTATATATTATCCTTTCTCCAAAAAGCCCAGGATGGTATTTTTGAGGTAAGTTAGATTGAGAGAATGGCTAGGTTCACAGATCATGCTAAGCCATAAACCATAGTTTAAACAAAATGTAATAGTAGAGGTCATACAGTGTGCTAAACCATTTATTAGAAATGTATAGCAACAGCTGAATTTTACCAGTTTCACTTCTTCAAAACAGGCAAATCTCACAATGACCCCTCGTACTAGAGAAACTGAAGGTGGGTAGGAGAAAGATAAGAGGAGGGTCTTTCCCTTGGCAACAAGACCAAGATCAGGAATGGACAACTTAATACCACAGGAATCCCTGGAATCCCTGCTATCATAATCTATTTCAAACAACAGTTAGGGATTCAGACACATACCCAATACCTTTTAATTCTTTACCTTACTTAAATATTAAGCTTAATTGCTCAGCTGAGAAGTTGCAAAGCCCTGGGTTGGAGGTGGGGAAGGGAAATCTCATTTCTCCAGAGATGCTGAAACTAAATCCTCAATGGTGGGCCTCTATCTTGGCACCCCTATTTACCTACATTGATAATCTGCTGCAGATTCCCAAGGAATGGAGTAACTCTTTAGTAGTTCCAATCTATATAAAGGCAGTAAAACCAACCCACTCATTACCATCCAATCACCCTCCTGTATATAATTAGTAAATTATATGTGAAACATCTCTATTACAAGTTAGCTAACTGGATGAACCAAGAAAGAATATTAGCTGTGGAACAAGCCAGCTTTAGATCAGATTTTTCAATACTGGATCAATGTATTACATTAAATTAGATACATAATGAACAATGTTACTCCCTCTTGAGGAAGAATGTTTTTGTGATGTTTCTTTCTACAGCTACAACAATCAAGTAGCTGGCAGTTGGCTGGTTTTAAAAAACTGTACTTTCAAAGAAATCTTGTCTTTCACTTATAAATTTTTTTCCAAGATCATTCTACTATATCTTAGGGGATTTTTGCTGGGCTTTCTCTCTCATCTTCTGCAGATAATGAGGACTCAGTTTTATAGCTTTATATACAAATAATAACAAAAAATTGCAATTAGAGAACCAACTGTAAAATTAGAAGAAAAATGTTTATTATAAAGATCCATGCATTGTAAGTTGTTTAGTTAATCTATCTAAAAATAAATTAGTCAAATATCTACCAAAGTTTAGAATCAGCCTCTACAGCTTTGATCTTAATCACATTTGGAAACATTCCTTCAAACCAATTTGTCTTCAGAGTGCTGTGATTCATTAAATGAAGCTTTCACTAAACAATAGCCATAAAAAGGTCATAGTAGTACACAATCACACTTTATTGACAAATCAAACTAGTTTACCACAGCAATGAGAATGTCCCTGGCAATTTATATTTTCATGATATAAATCTATTTTTCTTTTAAATGATTGTTACAGTATATACAAATTGTTATGGTCGTGATTTCATTTTAAAAAACATGTTAGCATTTCACCCTACTACTTCACTGGAATGGAAACATTCTTTCAATTTCATTTTATTTATTGGATGTATATTTTCAATGGACTTCCAGATTTTTTTTTAACCCATAACATTCTCTGTAAGTCAAAACCATGAAAACAAAATGATATTAGTATTATAAGACATGCTAGTCTGATCATAAGACAATATAGTAATTTAATACATTCTCCCTAATCTTTAGTCTCTTTGTATCGTCACTTTAGTCTCTTTTTATAAAGTGCAATAGAACTAACTCTACAAGCTTCATTAGAAAATAAGTTCCCGAATATCAGAATATTCAGATTTAATATATAGATTCTGCAATTGTGTTTTTTATAAAATTTTGTGCATTTTTCCTCCATAGACTGTAGTATTTTAGAATTTTACTTGCACAGTTTATTAACACATTTCATTATAGTAGCCTATGCTACACTTTTATTATACATATTCCTTGTTAGTACTTTGTTTCATCCATTTAATTTGACTTTCATGTTGTATATTTTATAAATATTGCTGGTCACTGACTGAATAAACATTACTGTGTGTATACTTATTTCTGGTACACATAGTCCTTGACTTATGACCACAATCGGGATCAGAATTCCATCGCTAAGTGATGCAGTCATAAAGCACAATGTCAAATGACTGCATCTCTTAGCAACAGCAATTCTGGCACTCTCCGCTGCCATTGTTAAGCAAATTCCACCTGTCGTTAGCCAAGGACCAACCCCAATTCATGTTGATCACAAACAGAAAAACAGATACATATTTGGGCGAACTGCAGCATCAGCAGATTTTCTACTCTCAACAGTTAATGAAGAATACCCATTATGGACTTTTGTGGCATAGCATCATTAATTTTACTTCATTCTAAAACTCAAGACTATGTTCTTCCCTCAGAATTCTTTAATTTTAAGCACATACAATACATTTGGAGCATTGTTGGGTTGTGAATCTTATCGATTAGGAAAAAGTGGGTCTTGCAAATATGAAATCTGCCCAACACTTGATGTGAGTAGAGACTTAATCTGGAGACCTATCTGTACAAAAGATACACATTACACCCTGTATACTTTACATCTGGAATAAAAAAATTAACCTTGAAGTCACACTTCAGAATGAAATATGGCTTGGATTACATGCACAAATATAAATTCATAGTCTGCTTAATTTCTATTATGTTCTACCCTTTCCCAAACTAAAATAAGATGAAACAGCAACTGTAAACATCATCCATACATCCCTAAATAGTCTATGATTTATTTAAATTGCACAAGGCAGCATAGACGGTGTTATACTCCCACCACTATCCAGAGCAACTCTTTATTTGTTAAACTGACAAAATAAAGGACTTATATCACCCAGTGAGATTCATAATGAAGGAGAAATTCAAATCTAGGTTTAGTTCTTTAACATAAGCAATAATAGAATTTCTGAACTGTCATTGTTCAGAAATGGGATTTTACAAGTCCTCACAAAGAAAAATTATTTTCTCGAATTCATTTCTACATCTTAATGTACTCGAAGAAAAATCTGTACATTTAACTTACTGGGACGTATACTTTTTTCAAATGGCATTCCTCTTCCAATAAGTCATATACATATTTAGTGATGATCTACAAGAGAAAAGAGTTGTACAATATTCACAAATAGCTCATTTTTGTAAAAAAAAAATAATTAGCAAATGATTTATCAAGCCACCATTTATAAAAATACAATACATTCTTCAAAGTACATTAAAAAAATATGTTAGCAAAAACTTCTGCCTTGTTGCCCCAATATATTTGTCCGGAAATGTAATTTATGAACTAGGATTTTGCTTTCTGCTACTATGTGAATAATTTAGCTAAAAATTAAGGCTAAAAAATATCTATTTAATGCATAGGGAAAGGCATAATGATCTCTCTTGGATTAATTTGTCAAAAATTATTTCAAACAAATTGCAGTAAGCATATCTCTTAGAACAATTTCTCTTTAACATGGCATATCCAGTTCATGAACCACATGAACAGTAAGTAGAGAAAGGAACAGATCAAAGAAAGCCTAGGCCAAAAAAAACCCCTAAAGAAATGGAAAAAGTACTTTATAAAGGTTAATTAATAAAAGTATTTCTATTGCAAAGATATCCCACACGTCACACCCTTTCAATGAAGAATGAGAACCTTGTGGAGAACTAAAATTTACATTGGGTTGAGTACTACTTGAAATATCTTTAACTCAGGCAGCCACTGTTACACTTCATTTGCAAGATATACTAGTCCTGCCTCAGGCACCAAAGCAGCTGGTTAACTTTAGGCCAGTCACCGTCTCTTAGCCCAGGGAAGAAGGCAAGGGCAAACCACTTCTGAAAATGTTGCCAAGAAAACCGCAGGGACTTGTCTGTTTAGTCGTCAGGAGTCAATGCTGACTCAAAAGCACAAAAAGAAAACCATAGCACTAGAACAGAAAAGAAAAAAACAGAAATCTAGAATAACAATATATGTAAATAAGAATATCTACAACATTAGCATTTGAGATTTCAAACAGACACAAACAAAAAGCCTCTGTGTTGTAAGATACTACATGTAACTGTTCGAACAACTTCTACAGAAAATAATAGTGGAAAAATATTATGTGTTGGTTTTTTAAAAAAATCTTACCATTAAAAAAACTTTTTGAACCCCTTTTACTTTCAAGTGCAAAATAAATTTTAACTAAACACGTTTCCAAGAAATTATTCTGTCCCAAACACAGAGTTCAGTAACGTTTTCAACTGCTAAACCAAAGCAGTTCAATGTTTAAAATGTTAACACGGATAGGAATTCTGCCAGAAGCAGCCCATTTCGTATCACAATACAGTGCAAACTATTTTTGATGATGCATCATGATATAATTTTATGAAGCAAAATAAAAATAACTATTAGATTTATTTTATAACTGGCAGCAGAGTATAACTTTAAATATAGCTTTTGCCAAGATAATTATCTTTCAGAACTTTATGAAGAGCAGTGTCTGGTTTTGCTGAACAATTTTTTTTATTTAAGACATTTTTAACATCTCTAATATAAAGGTGTTAATTAACAAAGTTGTAACATCTTTAAATTCCATTGTCTGATGCCTTGCTTGCCAGCCACCAATACTCATACTATTTTCAATTAATCATAGAAGATAATTCAGTATGTTGTATCTTTTGGTCCATGGTGGTTCAACAAATAAATAAAAACAATTTGTTGTGCTAATATTGGCAGCACAAAAAAATAATAAATTGAAATACAATCACATCCAGGTTTTATACATAATTACACACAGTATACTGAAGAAGCAAAAGTACTGCATGCACATCACTGAAGTATAGCTTTATGAATTTCCCCTTTAATCCAAGTATAATCTGACATACATACTCAAATGATATAGCCCAGTTAAAGGTTTCTGTTTGGGACTTTAATGAGATTATATTGGTAAAAGGAAGGGTTTTTTTCATATATGTACAGTGGTAGTGATGTCTTTCTTACTTTATATATTTTTTATTTCAGATACTTCACAGTTACTAGGTTGTGATAAACCAAATCCAACAGTTATTTTATAGATCCAGCAATTCCTGATCCAAAGATTTAAAAAAAAAAAAAGCTGGGAAAATCAGAATTGATAATTATTTTTAATGAATTCCTACTGGGCCTTCAAATCAAGTATCCTTTTTAAAAAACCACTAGATACTAAGTTTCAGGATGATGCTGTCTGGAAATAACAACTAAACTCCAGCAGAAATATAAATACAAGCCTTGGCTGTTACACTTTATGAACAAAATAAACGTATTTCTGCACATGGCAGAAATGAAGAAGTTAAGCACATCTCAAGTAGCAGAGCTAATCTAAGATCTGATATGATTGGTACTATATGCTTGGGCTAAATAAACTCCCCTTTCTCTGAAGTGACAAATCTGCCAAGTAAGTAAGAGATGCCATAGAATCTCCTAAGACTCAGCTCCATCTTCTCTCACTGATACCAATGAGGGGGGGGGGGGGAAATCCAATTGTACACAGTGGCTAAAAGAATTTTCAAAACAAGGGAGGAGAAGAAAAATCAGCAATGAAAGTGTTTTTTTGTATCAAACAACAGATAGTTGGAATGAAGCAGCAGACTGTTGAATAGCTGCTGCTGTTTGCAACTTAATTTTGAGAGAAAAGGTTTTAGTTTGTCCGATATGTCTTCCCACAAAATCAGGAGACTGGGGTTTGACTTGTCTTTAATGGACGTGCTACAATAGCTAAAGTTCAACCTACTGAGATTTTTCAAGTTTTGTTTTGTTGTTGTTAAGAACAATGGCCTTTTTCTGCTCCCCAGATCAGATTGCACTGTTTATATTCACTCTTGGTGGTAAGAAATTTTCTTATCATATAATTTCCTTGTGGTTAGGCAGAACCATTTATAGAAGCATTTTTCCTCTTCTCAATTGCATTAGAACAAGGAGACAGCTAAAAGTTAAAACGAAGAACTCCTCTCTATCCTTTTCTGGTTCTTATAAGCTGCTGTATGATGAAACCAGAATATCCTCTCACTGGAGATCCACAAAAAGGTTTTTTTCCCCCTTCTTACTTTTAAGGCTAGAAGATTTTATTTAATTTGCTGTGAATCTGACATTCATAAGTGTTTTGCTTTTGCCCTTCCAAAGCTTAAAATGCTTTAAAATATTGTATTTCCAAAATCACTTCCCAAAAGAAATGATTCTAGGGCAACAGACGAGTTAGTTTTGTAAGCTACTTCAAACTTGTTACTGCTGAAGCAGATTGCCAAAAGTATTGCAGCAGACACTATAAGAGATGGTCAATCATCTTGCAACTGTAATGCGTTATTTTAATATATGCAAGATATAATACAGAATGACCTATAGAAGTAGAAGGCTGCTATTAAAAGATGAGGCATGTAATACAACAAAATATAAGCAGAAAATAGAGGTAGAGGGAATTCTTAAAGTCCAAGATAAGATGTAATGCTTATCTCTAGTTCTGTTACTTCTCTTGTCTTGCCACTAGAAAGAAAAACGTTCCTAATTCATGATTGTTTAGTAACTTCTAAACAGGAAAATAGAGCCATTTTTCATACCAGTGTGTTCTTAGTCTGTATTTTATTATGCCCAGAGGAGATATTTCTTAAAAGTATTTCATAAATGGACAATTCCACTATAAATTCAAATAAATGTCCCTATATATGCCACCTTGCAAACAATTAGGGAAAATATTATGTATATGGCTTAACGCGACAAGGCTGATTTATCCTTTATATACTTTCAGAGCACATTCCCAGTTTTTGCAGAATTTGAAATTACAGAGTTCTGATACTATTGTTAAGTTTAAAGAAAAACATCCAAACCTGGCTACATTTTGCAAACCTACATCAAGTCTGACAAAAGCATGTGGGAAAATACGTTATGGTCTAATGAGACCAAGGTTGAACTTTTTGGCTATAATTCCAAAAAGTATGTTTGGTGCAAAAGCAACACTGTGCATCACCAAAAGCACACCATGCCCACAGTGAAGCATGGTGGTGGCAGCATCATGCTTTGGGGCTGCTTTTCTTCAGCTGGAACTGGGGCTTTAGTCAGGGTGGAGGGAAGCATGAACAGTTCCAAATATCAGTCAATTTTGGCACAAAACCTTCAGGCCTCTGCTAAAATGTTGAAGATTAAGAGGAATTTCACCTTTCACCACAACAATGACCCAAAGCATACCTCCAAATCAACACAAGAATGGCTTCACCAGAAGAAGATCAAAGTTGTAGAATGGCCCAGCCAGAGCCCGGACCTGAATCCAGTTGAAAACCTGTGGGGTGACCTGAAGAGGGCTGTGCACTCAAAAACCTGGCAATTTAACAGGGACATGTAGACTTTTTATATCCACTGTAACTAAATATATATTGGGCAACTATAAACTCTTTAGAATGTATGCATTGAGTTTGTATGGTAAGTCAATAGGTCATATAATAATTGGGGAGTATTTGCATCAAACCTTAGATCCCTTTTTTAGATCACTCCATTATATTCTAAGATTCCTAATTTTTATAAAACAGAATTGGATGGCCCTGCTCCTGCTCTATAAGGCCTTGAAGACCTGAATTACCCCCCAGGCACAGAGCCAAGGCACTGAATGAACCCATCTCTAATAGTCAGAATATGAATTATTGGAGGTCGGCCTTGATTTCTGCTGGGTTATTTTCCTGTGCTGTTTTCTGTGTTTGCTTTGTTTTATTGTTGTTTTGTTGGTTCTTTTGCTTGGTTTTCATCCAATCTGTGAGTTAGGCAGCCATAACTAAATAAATTTTGCAAGATGATGTATGCAAATATATTCTAATAGGTATTTGGCATTCTATTAATTGTTCCCAATATGAATACACTTCTCTTTTTCCATGCATAAAACTTTTCATTTAAACTTATTGATATTTCATTATTTAGTATTTAACATTAAGCCATGTAACATAACTTACAATTATTTCAGACTATGCTCTTGTGATGTTAGTAACTCCAATTTACTAAGATTTTCATGCATTTCTCAAGTATATAGTATATATACTTGGAAGTATATAGTTGTTGTACAAAATGGTTTTATTAAACTGAGGGAACAAGAAATTGTAGAATTCTTGAATATCAACAAAGGTTCTCTTTCATCACTATACTGATATTATTGTGATCATATGCATACATTTCTTATGAAAAAAAGCAACAATTAGATAAAGTTTCTAGTGGAAGTAGTTGAAGAATTAACTCTTTATGCATGTCATATATCTCCTGAGATTTAAATAAATTAAGCAAGAAGTAATATTCAATTTCTAATATACATGGGAAAATATATACCAACTTTAATCAAGTGTTTTAAAATGCTCTTCCAAATTATACAATTAAGCATTTTAAAATGCTCTTCCAAATTATACAGTTCAAATCTCTTATCAACTGATGAGATTCATTCTCCACAGCTATCCTAGGACACATACTAATCTCCACTCTACCTCTTTCTCTTCAAGAAATTGTTTCTACAATTAGATCTATGAAAGTTGAAAATTCTCCTGGCCCTGGTATTTTCTAGTTCTGTGGCACAAGGCAGATTGGGTTTTAATGTTCTATTGGAGATATAAGTTGAAGCTTTTTCAAACAGACTCCTATCACTTAATTGTGAAACAAACAGTATTTTTCATCCTAAGCTAGGTAAGGATGTTAGTATTTGTACCTATTATACACTATTTATTTATTTATTTATTTATTCATTCATTCATTCATTCATTCATTCATTCATTCGTTTGTTTGTTCGTTTGTTCATTCACTGCCCATCTCTCCCCTATGGGGGGATTCTTTTTCTTTGATAAATATGAATGCTTAGCTATTATCAGCATCTTTTTGCTTGTAGAATGAAATGTGTTTCAATAACTATTTTGCATGCTGAATTCATGCTGAATTTAATTAATTAATTAATATATCAAATTTAGTCACTGCCCATCTCACTTACTCACTGAATTTATATATAATCAAAGTTCTGGTAACACTGGATGTTTGACATAATTGCTTAACTTAAAACAGGCAAAATCCAGAAGTGCTTATTTCTCTGGATATTAAGAAAGTTTTCAATATGGCTTCTTGGAGATGTTAGCTGAGCAAAAGTTAGTGTGTATTTCCTCAAAGTTTTAAAGCTTGGATTGAATTTAATCCCTAAATGAAGTATTATTACTATATGTTATCATTTTAGTTAAAGTTATGCTATGATAATTTCAAATATGGACTCTCTCCTTTTCATTTCAATTTGCCATCAAAATCTCTGCTTATGTTATTAGAATTTCTGAAAATATTAAAAGGATCAGAGTAGGGGAGCAGAGTATATGATTCTGCTATATGCAGATGATATATTTCCTAGGAAAATGAGAAAAGTCCATTCCTAATTTTATTTTGCTAACACGAGTCTGGACTCCCATATGATTAGTTTATAAAATCAGAACAAATCAGATTAGATATAATTGGTTCTCAGTAATAATTTCAACATGTGTAGGGATTGGGAGGTTAGGTTGTGTTCCAGCTCCTTTATTTATTCATTTCTAGGTTTTATCTGCCACTCTGCTCCAAAATAGCAGTTATCCCAATATAAGACTTCCCAGAAATCTTTTTTAACTAATCAATTTGATGTTTTGTCTTTGATTTGCATCAAAACTGGGAGTAAACATTTCAGGGTAAAATAATTGTGATCAACGAGCATATAATTCTGAGACTGACCTATAAGATACTACATACTTCCTCTGGTGGGACCATCCCTTAAGATTTTCACTGTTACAACTGCCTGTTGGGAATGTGGCTTTTATTTTCAGTACTTTTAGCTGTATATTATTTTCAGCCTTAAAACAGAACATGTCAAATAATGCAAGGACTTCACAAAAGCTCTGAATAGCCTAATTCAAATACTTTTCTCCCCCCAACTCTTATTTTTCATTCCCCCAATTCCACAACTAGTTCTGTACCATCTGCAGCCAGATGCCTCTGCTCCCAGGCACTCCTAAAGCTATGAGGGCTTCAGCTGCTGCTGCTACAGCAATAGTGCCTTATTTAAATTGTTAATTTTTAGCATGCTACTAAATTATGCTGAATAATCTATAACATAGTTTGAAACCTGTAGTTTGAAATTCTTTTAGCTCATTTGCATCCTAACATATTGCGAAGATATAATCAAGAGTCACAGCCAGTGCCATGGGAAGTTCAGTACCCAGGGTGAGAGATCTGCTATAAACAATAAATTGGTCAAAGCACGCCACAAGAATCTTTTAGAAAGTAAAGTATTAACTATTTTGAATAAAAGTGATGTTGTCCATTCTCCTGAAAAAGATAACTCCATCTGTTCATTCTTGGCACTTTTCCTAATAGGAGGAGAAAAACACTATATTTTCAAAAATTAATGCTTCTATTACATTTTTAAAATCACATTTATGCTTTAATTGATGGATTATGTTCATCCATCCTTTATTTCCTCCCTCCCTAAATATAGTTACGATTCAATTTAATATTTCTCAGCATCTCGGTTAACAGACTTTTATGGAAACTACAATGAGATAGCATATCCTATTATGTTTTAGCTGCACCAACAGCAAGACAAGAGCCAACTTGTTTTCACTGATATTTATAGTCTCCATATTAATGTTCAAATAAGGTAAATTTTCAGCTTTATTTGAAACTTTACACCAATTAAATATAGGGCTGTGTGATTTGCTTTGTGGGGCAGTTTGTACATCTTCTGGAACTTGCTGCCTGAAGGAAGCTCATTATTCCTCCCATTAATTCTTTCTGAGCTTGCTGCCTGAAGTGTCCAAGCGGCATTCCTTCCTGGAGGCCTGGCATAGCTCCTTCAAGAGCCTTCCTACTTGACTGACCACACAGACACATGCACAGATGATTTTCCTGCTCTACTAAACTGATAACATCAGAGGCTCATTATTTCTCTCATACTTTCAATACAAGCACAAAAGAAAAGGTAGCACAACCATTTAATTTTTGTTAATTAAATTCAGTATCAGACCTGTTTTTTTTAACATGGATCCATACTGCCATAGCTCAATCTGCCATTCCTCTAAACATAAATAAGAGACTGACCAATGTCTAGCTATGCTAGAGCTGATGGTCTCTCTTGCATCATCCATTACAGGTGGTCCTTGCTTAATGAAAATTCATTCAGTGACCAGACGAATTTACAAAGATGCTGAATGAAGGGGACTTACAGTGGGCCCTCATGGTTGAGGCTGTTGCAGTATCCCCACAGTCACATGACTGTGATTTGGGCACTTGGCAACCAGCTTGCAAGTACAACATTGCAGTGTCCCACAGTCATGTGTTTGCCATTTGCAACCTTCTTGGCCAGCTTCCTATGAGCAAAGTCAATGGGGAAGCCAGCAGGAGGTCACAAATGGCAACTAGATGACATCCTCACTTAACGTCCTGCAGTGATTCACTTAACGACAGCAACTGGAAGTGCCAGAATTTCTGTTGTTAAGCGGCACAGTCACGTGATGTTAAACTTTATGATTATGTTGCTTGGCAACAGAAATTCCAGGCCCAATTATCATTCTAAAGTGAGGACTACCTGTATACAAGAGAAAACTTAATGATCACAGTATTGAAAAAACTTAAAGATCAATATACAAATGATAGGGTTTTTTAAGACCTGGTTATGTGCCTGGGTCTGGGGCCCCGAACATGTGAATGGTCCCATTTCTTGGTTATATTAACATCTATGCACTGCTTACTTGGTGGCCATGTATATTTATTCTGTAATTTAATTGCTTTAATTGAAATTGTTTTAATTGTTTTATAGTTTTTATTGTTGTAAGCTGCTCTGAGTCACTTGCTGAAAAGGGTGGCTATAGAAATTGAATCAATACATAAATAAATAAGTTAGTATCACCAAGATCGAGAGATTTTCTTGTATAAATGCTGGTTTAAATAAAGTTAATATCTTGTTAAGAATCAAGATTTTTATAAGTGAAATATATAAATGACAAAGGAAACTGCGTTACCCAAAATGTATCAACACTTACATGAGAAAACAAAACAAAAATAGAATCTAAAACATTATTTACCAAGAACTTGGTATTTGTTTGATATTGATAAAATACTAATGTACTTCCTCTCATGTGTTAAAAATCAACACAAATGGGTTAAATGTGTTAAAAATCTGCACAACAAATAAATAAGTACAGACGGAAATGCCTTCTCATATTCATACCTGCATTTGCAACAAAAAGTTCTGACCCAATAACAGCAAGATTTTATACAATATAGAGCACATTACATTTTTTTCTTATAGTTAGGCACACATGCACCCCTCACAGAACAGTTAGTTCACCCTTAAAGCAGTGCAGATAATTTCCTGGTAAGGTTATTCCTTGCTCCCAGGACTATTCAGTTCTATGCTATCCTTACAATAATAAGCTCTTCTGCCTTATTTAGCCAAATACAAAATAAAACAGGCACACTGTACACATTACTATATTATTTGTAGATGATATATACCTCTCCAAGAGCTTCATAGCGCTTTTGGTTCCATCTATGTAAATCTTCTCGGTAGTTAAAAACAAATGGCTCTCCAGTTTTTATATGTCTTAACTGCCCTTCTATAAAGAAAAACAGTAGTCTTAGATTTAAAACACAAACTTTCAAAATGATAATTCACTATAAAGACATAATATTTCATGACACAGTAGTTAGCTTATATTCCATAAAGGTAGTTTCTACTTAACAACAGTAATTGGGACCAGAATTTCCATCACTAAGTGATAGTCATAAAGTGCAACATCACATGACCATGTAGCGACAGCAATTCCAGCAGCCCCCATTGCTGCTGTTAAGTGAAAATTGTGGGTCGTTAAATGAGGACCTTACCTGACTGTGCCTTGCAACTTCCTGCCAGCTTCCCACAAGCAAAGTCAATGGGGAAGCTGGTTGGAAGTTGCAAGTCTCAGGTGGCTTGTAAGCAGGCCAGAGGGCAGGTAAATACTAGGAGTGAGCTGGGGTGATTGCTGTGGTGAGTGCGTGAGGGCTGAGAAGGGGTTGCTGTTGCACTGTGCAAGCGTGTACAGGATGGGGAGGGGGTGCTGGGGCACCGCGATTGCGGGTGGGCTGGGGAGGGGGTGCCTGGGATCTCATACTTTGCTGCAGGGCTCCTTCTGGAGAAGAAGTGGTGGGAGTGACTTTGCTTGTGGGAGGCCAGCAGGGAAGTTGCAAAAGGTGATCACATGACCATGAGATGCTGCAAACGTCGTGTGAGCTAGTTGCCAACTGTCTGGATCACGATCACGTGACCACAGGGATAGTGCAACGGCCAGAACTTCGAGGACTGGTCATAAGTACCATTCATTCAGTGCTGTCGCAACTTTGAATGGTCACTGAATGATTGGTCATTAACCAAGGACTACCTGTACTTACAAATAACTAGTCGGATGAGAAAGTAATCTTTTTAAAAGTTGTCAATCTTCTGAAAAATGTTGTTGAGGCATGGTGGTTGTGAAGGTTTATCAGTTGATCTAGATAAGAGGTTTGGGACTTAGGTTTTTTGCAAATTAAAAAAGAATTTATGGCAAAGTAATATAGGAAAGTATCCTAAAGCAAGAACAGGCAATCTTTTTTTTTTTTTGAGGGGAAGGCTCTGAGGAAAACAGGGAATGTGGTGGTGACATTTTCAGCCCCAATTTTCTCCACTTTTTAAAAACTAGAATAATAATCTGTGATATTGTTTTAAAACGCTGAAAATCGAACCACCAAATGTCAGTGGCACAATCCTGCAGTGCTCTGGAAGCAGCAAAAAGTTGTCTAATCCTGCCCTAATTGTGAATCTTATTTTATTTGTAATTTTCACAATCCAGTTCAAGATTCAAACAAGTAAAAGGAAAAGAAGATAGGTCTATATACAGTAGTACAGATCCAGAACCTCCAAACACATTGTTCTCATTGTATATAGTCTCATTGTATAAAGTTTATGGCTGTGACCACACCTGGGAGGTAAATTCAGCATGGAAAGAAAGCACTAAAAACACCTCTTTTTCAAGGGCCTTGTGAAGATGCTTTAAAATAAATAAATTCCTACCTGTTAGTTTGACTGTACAGAACTTAATACAATCATATACTATTGACCTCCTTTTTCATATTATGTAATAAATTATTGTCATACATTCTTGATTCAAATGTTGTTTTAGACTATGTTCATACCACATTTAGTTATAAGTGCATAATAAATAAAATCACTATTATGGATCTAAAAGTAGATTCTCTTTGCAGTCATCCCTTCACTACTGTCCATGTGAAAAGGCATCAAAACAATGAGTTTTTGAAAAGGAATGGGGATGTTAGGCTGCCATTTTTTGGGGTCATATTTTACTCTGTTGCTTGAGAGTCATTGGGGTTTAAAAGATGTTTCATTGGATTTTATGGTACTTCTTTTTGTATGGTTTTAAACTACCCATCTTCTGATGGAGTGGGATATAAATAAATGCAATAAATAAATAAAATTAAGTAATTTAAGGGGGAAAATATTGTAACAATTCTGCAGTGCTCATACATTTTTATCCAAAGCAGAATGTCATGTATGAAACTTGGTAATTAAGGAAATCATTCTGATTCTTCAAATTAATTCAGACTTAACAGTCATTTCAAATACTGTGGATTGCTAATTATATGCCCATGCTTTTAATATTTTTAATAATTAGTAAACTGTAGATTTGTTAAGATTTTTCTCTCATATCCACTTAAGGTAGTGAAACACATGCAAAACTCCTAAACAAAAACTTCACAGTTAACTGACATCCTTCATTCAAATGTGGAACCAACTCGGGCCAAACTTGAGAAATCTTAAAATACGGGATCGTTAAAATACTGAATAACATTGTTATTCAAGTAGTAACTAAGAGCCAGTTTGGTATAGTATGTAAGGTACTGGGCTAGAAACTGGAAGACTGTGAGTTCTAGTCCTGCCTTAGGCACAAAGCCAGCTGGGTGACCTTGGGCTAGTCATTCTCTCCCAGTCCTAGGAAGAAGGCAATGGCAAACCACTTCCAAAAATCTTGCCAAGAAAACTGCAGGGACTAGTTCAGGCAGTCTCCAGGAGTCAGCATTGACTCACACACACACACACAATTTTTCATACAGTATAGATTTATTTTGCATATATCTAATTACTGATGAAATTAAAACAGCAGGTTGTTGAACAGAAAACTGAAAAGAAATTTAAAATAAGCAGAGGAAATTTTACCAGAAACTATAGCTTGAGTTGAATGTTTGGACATATATAGTTACCAATTTAATAAATCAGATAAGCAATTAAAAGAACATTTAAAACAATCTCACCTGTATTTAGATATAAGAGCAAGATTTACATTCATAGAAATATATTGAGTTGTAAAGATACAGTTCAATAATATTGTTGTCTAAAGAAACAAATAGGTCATAAGATCTTTTGTTTAAGAAGATCATTTGTCTGGAAAAATCTTGAAGCCTAGCAATAAAATGAGTACTTTATGCTATCTCAGCATTTCTACTTCTAAATATGTTAATCAAGCAAAAGTATTCTAACTTTCTTACAGTAAGTTTTTATTCATTGTATCATTTTCAATGTGCTTTTACCAACTGCCAATGAAATGCTCCGCCCCAGCTTCACATCCAGTTCCAATATCCCTTTCTTAACGCCAATCATTTTGTTTCTTCCAGCACATCTATTTTTTTAAAATCCCTGCTCAATTTTTGTGTTTATTTTTAAAGCAGGCTACTGAAGTTCTTTCTCCCTGAAGAAATCACAGCACACTGTTTTGAATTGCAGTATATTCTGAAGTGCTCCTAATCTTCACTGAGTCACCACCTACTGGAAATTTTTTTTTTTTTTTGTAAATCAGGATAAAAAGGTATACCTTCTCTCCAAACCACAAAAACATGAATGAGGATGTTTAAAAGGCATGTAAAAAATTCTAGTAACAGCACCAATAGGATGACTTAGAATAAAGAATTATTTAGTACTAATATAGTAATGCCTTTCAAACATTAGGTTGGTCAAACTTTGAACATTTCAACATCATGCATTGCCATTTATGCATTACTAGCTTTTAGCAAGCTAATATGCCCTATTAAATTAGCAGTCCTAGAATGAGGCAGAATACCGCTTGAAATGGTTGACCTGTTTGTTCTGAAGATTTAAAAACTTAACAAGTAACGTTTTACGTTTTAAAACTCCTTACTATAAAACCCACCAGGTTACTGAAAAGCTAAGTGCTACATTTTTAATTGCTTATGTGCCATGAAGTCACTGTTGACTCTTAAGTGACCACATAGAACTACTTCAGGATGATCTGTCACCAACCTGGCCCTTCAGGTCTTCCAATAATGCACCCATTCCCTGCTGTAATTGAGTCCATCCACCTTGATGGTCATCCTCTTCTTCTTTCCTTCCACAATTCCCAGGATAATAGACTTCTCAAGACAGCTAGGTGTTTGCACCGTGTGTGCAAAATATGGTAATATAAGCCTGGTCATTTGTGCCTTAAGTGAGAACTCTGGATTGATCTGTCTCATGATCCATTTGTTTGTTTTCTTGATTATCTATGATATTCTCAGGAGTCTTCTCCAATACTAATATTCACAAATGTCAATACTCTTTCTATCCTGCTTATTCAAAGTCCATCTTTTGCTTCCACAAAGTAGCATAGGGAAAACTATTGCCTGCATGATTGTGATCTTTGTAGGGATAGATACATCACAGCATCTGAATATCTTTTCCAAAGCCTTTATTGCTACCCTACCAAGAGGTAGTCTGCAACTTCTACTTTTTTTCTGGTTTCTTCATGGTTGATTTTGTTGTTTATTCATTCAGTCGCTTCCGACTCTTCGTGACTTCAAGGACCAGCCCACACCAGAGCTTCCTGTTGGTCGTAAACACCCCAGGGACGAGTCCGTCACCTCTAGAATATCATCCATCCACCTTGCCCTTGGTTGGCCCCTCTTCCTTTTGCCCTCCACTCTCCCTAGCATCAGCATCTTCTCCAGGGTGTCCTGTCTTCGCATTATGTGGCCAAAAGTATTTCAGTTTTGCCTTTAATATCATTCCCTCAAGTGAGCAGTCTGGCTTTATTTCCTGGAGGATGGACTGGTTTGATCTTCTTGCAGTCCAAGGCACTCTCAGAATTTTCCTCCAACACCACAGTTCAAAAGCATCAATCTTCCTTCTCTCAGCCTTCCTTATGGTCCAGCTCTCACAGCCATATGTTACTACGGGGAACACCATTGCTTTAACTATGTGGACCTTTGTTGTCAGTGTCATGTCTCTGCTCTTAACTATTTTATCGAGATTGGTCATTGCTCTTCTCCCAAGGATTAAACGTCTTCTGATTTCCTGACTGCAGTCAGCATCTGCAGTAATCTTCGCACCTAGAAATACCAAGTCTTTCACTGCTTCTACATTTTCTCCCTCTATTTGCCAGTTATCAATCAAACTGGTTGCCATAATCTTGGTTTTTTTGAGGTTTAGCTGCAAGCCAGCTTTTGCACTTTCTTCTTTCACCTTCATCATAAGGCTCCTCAGTTCCTCTTCGCTTTCAGACATCAAAGTAGTATCATCTGCATATCTGAGATTGTTAACGTTTCTTCCAGCGATTTTAACCCCAGCCTTGGATTCCTCAAGCCCAGCATGTCGCATGATGTGTTCTGCATACAAGTTGAATAGGTAGGGTGAGAGTATACAGCCCTGCCGTACTTTGCCCAAAAAAAGCAATGAGATTTGTCTGGCATGACCTATTATTAACAAAGCCATGCTGGCTTCTAGTAAACATCTTATCCCTTTCTAAGCTATCAACCTCATGGTTGATAGCTGATCCTAAAAGACAGATACTGTCCTAACAGCCAGGAACCACGCTGAGACAAGAATAGGTCTCTAGTGTTTTATTACTGCTACATGACAGAAAATCCTAACAAACTGAAGAAGCGTGGGAAAAACCCAGACATATAAACCCCAAAGGCTAAGGCGGGCCTGATCTGTGTCTCTTTGAATGGCTACCTAATTCCTCAGTACTACGCATGCGCTTTACAGCCTGGATGGGAGCCCCCTGCTCACCATCCTTACTCATGACAGATACTATCCACTAATTCATTATCTTTGTTATCAGTTTTAAGGGTGGCTTTTGTACCTGTTGTCATTAGTTTGGTCTTCTTTATATTTAATCTTAGTTCCATTTCTGCACTTTGCTCTCTGACTTCCATTAATAGAGCTTCTAGATCACATGGATAGACAATGTAAAGTGTTACATATATTTAAATAAAAGTTCCCCCCCCCATACAACTGGAAAATATAACATGAAAAAATAAGCTAATATTTTATAGAATATATTTAGTATCTTGTTAAACTAAAATCTGCAATATCTTTAACATCAGTTATTAAGATATAGTTCACAATGGTATTTTGAATAAAAATATTCAGATGTTTCCCCAATGTATATTTACAATTCTTTTTTACTTATGTATGGCAAGAACATGAATATCTGTACTTTTCTACTCCAGGGAAAACTTATTTCAGATTATTACTTTTACTAATTATTTAACGTAACTGTAGAAAGATAATCAGTACCAAGCTATGAAAACAAGGTATGGAGAAAAATAATACTTGATTGTTTCTATGTGATTTTTTTTTCTGAAACCATTACTTACTTTCATTAAAGGTGTATTCAAATCCTTCAAGTGTATCAGGAAACTCAAGAGGTGGTTCATCTTTTTTCATCAGTTCATCCAAGTCTATTCTAGACAACAAGTCTGGGGGAAGAAGGTGGGGAAGAAGACAGTCTTTCTGTAGACCTCAAAGTTATTACTTCTAACAAAACTAGTGACTTTAAAAGAATTAATTTATTACAAATATTCAGCAACCTCCTATATACATAAAAACATTTAAACTTAATTGGAAACTATAAAAATATTGGCAATATATTGTTCCTACACAGAGTTCCATCAAGGTATGTTTTCCTTCAGGCTACTGACACTAAAAGATTTTGAAGTAGCCACCTCCAATCTCCCAATTTCTTTTTCAACCCACATTCAACTTTTTGAAGCTACTGGTTTATTTTAGAAGAATTGCCCTGTAACTTAAAAAAAACTTAATTTGGTATATTTAAAAATGCTGGGCTTGCCAGAAACATACTAGTATTTCAATTTTAGTAATTTTACAGTGACCTGATTCGGTTTCATTTCGGTCAAAACTCATGACCAGAGTTTATTATTAAAATAAATTACAACACACTAAGATCGTCTTTTGCATCTATATTTTTGCAAAAGGAAAAACTGGGGTAGGGGGGTTGGGAGAGGACAAGAGAAATATAGGTCAAAACAGGCAAGGAAGAGAGAACATCTAGCTGCTTTGAATAAATTCAAACTGCTGGGGACAGATGGACCAGATCCCAGGTGCTAAAGAAGGTGCCTGAAGTAATCTCAGAACCATTGATAGTAATCTTCAAGAACTCTGGAGTACAGCAGAAGTGAGAGAAGATAGGAGGAAAAAGTAGCATTGTTGCAATCTTTTAAAAAGGGAAAAGGGTGGACCCAGGAAATTCAGACCAATAAGCTTATCATCAATATGTGGAAAAAAACTAGAAAATATTGCAAACACTTAGAAAGGGATAAGATGTTTACTAGAAGCCAGCATGGGTTTGTTAATAATAGGTCATGCCAGACAAATCTCATTGCTTTTTTTGGACAAAGTAATTAAAGTAGTAGGTCAAGGAAATGCTTAGTATAGTATACCTAAACTTCAGTAAAGATTGTGATAAGATTAGGTCACAACCTCTTTCTTAATAAAATGGAACAATGTGGGATAGATGGTCCTATTACCAGATGGATTCATACTTGGTTAAAAAACCATACTCAATATGTGGTCCTTATTGGATCTATGTGTATATGGAGAGGTTCCATCTTGGGCCCACTGCTCTTCAACATTTTTATAAATGACTTAGATGAAGGAATAGAAGGGATGCTCAGCCAATCTAAAGACAATACAAAGCTGGGGGGAACTTCTAACATATCAGACTTAAGGTTCAAAAGGATCTTGATAGACCTGAACTATCAATAAAATCCTATCCAATTGTGATAAATGTAAAGTTTTGCACTTAACTAGGGAAAAGATGCACAAGTACAGGATAGGCAGTACCTAGCTTCTCAGTAGTACTTGTTAGAAGGATCTTGGTATGCTAGTAGACCACAGATTAAGGATGAGCTAGCAATGTGCTGCAGTTGCCCAAAGAGCCAGTGCAATCTTGGGCTGAATCAACAGCAAAGAACAACAAAGAATGTGAGGCTCTTTGAGGATATGAAGAATGATTAAAATAACTGGATAGCAGAGAAGGCTAAGGGAAGGCACAATAGCAGTCTTTATTATCATTATTGTCATTATCATTATTAAACAGATTTATAAGGCCACCCAACTCACATACGGTGTCTTCCAATTCTTGAAATGCTATCACAGGGGAGAGGGTTTGGATTCATTCTCCTTATGTAAAAAACAGTGGGTGAAAGCTTTACAGACAGAGATATAAACTCAAAATAAGGAATTTGTTGACCATGAGAGCTGTAAAACAGCACAACAGCCTGCCACCTGAAGTTGTTGGTGCTCCATCAGTGGAGGCTTTCAAACAAAGGTTGAGCAACCACTTGACTAGGATGTTTGAGGATTCCTACTTTGGCATAAGGTTGGACTAGAACATCTCCAAGATCCCTTCTGACCCTATAATTCTATGAATCTAATAAAGGCCACAAAAGGTACTTCAGCATTACGTAATCTAAAAATCTTTACTTCTGTATTTTTCTTGTTATTTTCAAAATGCACTAAGAGCTTTCTTTTATGCTGAAAGTTTAAATTTTAAAACCTGTGCTCCACAAGCTGCACTGCTTACGAAAAAGCTTCCAGGTGCAATTCAAAGTCCTGCTTATCATTTTATAAAGCCCTAAATGGCATAGGGCTAGTTAACTGAAGGACTGTCTGTCTCCCATGGATTCTGCCCATTCTGTACTATTTGAGCTGGCTTGCTCCAGATCCTACTGACCCTTTAGAACCTGGCTCTTCATCTAGACCCTGGGCTAGGTGGTAGTTTGGGCCCTTTAATATGGGTGTTATTAGAGGTTAGAGGGTTTGTTTCCTCTGGGTAACTATCATTTCTTTCTGATATTGTGATGCTTCTTGTCTTTTTAATTTGTAAGCCACCCAGAGTAATTTTGGAGTGAGGTGGCCTTAGAAATGTATTTTTATAAATGAGTACACAAACAAACTTGAATTATTCCTAGAAACATATCCAAACAAGCCTAAATATTTACCACCTAACTCTGGTTTTATACATACTTAATGTATATCTACATTCCTTGTTAAAAGAATAAAGATATGCAGTAATCATGCAAATTCATTATGTTGCAATCTTGAATTTACACATTTGCCCAGTTATTTTTTTCTAATAACAACAACAATACATGAACCAGAACTTGCATCTGTATGGACTGAGGGAAAGTGCAGAGGAAGACAGCGCCATAGGAGAGTGGGGAAATTCAATTGTCCTGCCTCCCACAGAGTGAAGATGCCTGAATGCTATCATGTAAGTACTATGGGTTATATTTGTGTCCTGTCAGTCTTCTATATAGTTCAGGATAATATACACTGATTGACAGTTTATATGCCACTCTATTTCTGAAGATTTGAAACAGCATAAAAAATGAGATATAGTATCCCATTTTATGTTCAGAGGGAGAAGAAAAAGGCAGTTGAAGAGAGCTCAGCAGGGATTAGGATTCAAAATCCCAAACTGTATCAGATTATAAACTGTGGAAATCCAAAGTAAACCAAATAAGCAACAATTCCTCCCAATATACAAACACCTCATTTTTGCCAGGCTGCCATTGTGGAATTTTGTATGCCCTTCGACTGAAATAATTTTGAAATTATTATAATACATTAATTCAATATCAGCTTTTGCAAACAATTGAGATATGTTTGTATAGACTTTAAAGCTTTTCCCACATACTGCTTTGCTCACTTTATGTGCTTCTTGTCTTTTTAATTTGTAAGCCACCCAGAGTAATTTTGGAGTGAGGTGCATAAGTTGTTGTAGCTTCTCCAATTTTTTTTTCTTTCCATAATAGGATTTTTGCAGACAGGGGGATCCAATTGACATCTCTGTCACAGCTAACAGCATTCCCTTTGTATGCTGATATATCCTTTTTCAAAGCAAAGAACAAAAATTCTGGATTATGGATATCTGTAAGAGATTTATTGCAGCCAAGAAACGTGGGTTGTATCATTTGCACTTGCTCACCTGTTTTACTAACCACAAAATTATAGTTCATCAGAACACAGTCTACGGAGTGCCTATGGAGGAGAAGTTCCAAATTAATTTGTACCCTTTAATGCTGTAGTCTTCTCTTTTTCATCAGGACCTCCTTGTTGGAGTTGCGCCATGTTTATCCAAACTCTCAGCAAGCTTAAAATAATGGTGAAAACATGCATCAATCTTGAGGTGATAAGCTGAAAAAAAATTATAAATTAGAATGCTAAATTTATTTTCTGGAAATATCCTGATTGGAAACAATCATTACAGAAATCAAAGTCTATTAAAAAAAACCCACCAATATCATCTGAAATAAAGGTACTAGACTGTTTGGAATGGGTGGGCTATAAATGTTGCTAAATAAACAAATAAAAAATGCGACTCAAGAAAAAATTCTATATAAGATTTCCAAGATGTGTCAGAAATTTATCTCGCCATATGCATACAATTCTAGATATCCTCCCTTACAATAATTCTTATTTTAAGGGATTGCTTTTGCACTTCCTTTTCCATTTCTGATTTGCTTTTTAAATATATTCATTTGCCTTCGCTCCCCATCCGTCAAAGCTTTTGGCAGTTTCTTCAATAAGATCAATGAAGTTCAGCGTGAATTTTCATCCCATTCCTTTACATTCCTCTTTCCTTGATCATCTGCCTTCATTTCTTAAGTATGTAATTTCTCTTCAAGGAACCTCTTAATCAAATAGGATGATTGTGTAATGTACTAGAAGTGATGCAGAAACCTTTACAAACTGCAAATAATTGTTAATCTGTAATCTAGTGTCTAGAGCTTGAGGTCCTACTATGACCAGGATGACAATGGTTTCAAGGTTTGCAACCTCACTGTTAAAACTTCCCATATTTCTCACATCAATATAATTTGGTTATTTTTTTACACAATCTACAATCTATTACTTCAACAGATTGTTCATCATAGTAATTTGCCTGCCTCTCTAGTACCTTTGCTGATATATCAGACTTAATATGCTTGATTCTCAATCACTTTTAAGTCCCTGGATCTACAGTGCCAATTCTCAAATGCTATCTTTTCCCTATACATCTATAGTATCTTCTCCCTCCTCCAAATTCAACATGCATTCATTACTAATACAAAACTATCTATAGGAAGGATAAAGAAGGACAAAGAACAACAAATTAAGACTATAATACTCCTTGGGCACCAGCACCCACCCATTCAATTTTCCCCCACTCCAGGCTGCCTGCAGCACTTGCCAGCCTGCCCAAGCTCCCCAGCACCCACCCGTGGCCCTCACTGGACCACCTGTGATCCCCCTTGCCTGCTTGCAGTCCTCACCAGCCCACCCATGCTCCCCAGCACCTGCCCACTGCCCTTGCTGGCCCGCCTGCACTCCCTAGCACCCACCTGTGGCACCCACCTGCATTCCCTAGCACCCGCCTGCACTCCCTCCCACCCCCCGCACTCCTTGCCTGGGACTCCTGCCTCTTCCCATTTAATAACCCTGCAGTCCTGGGGTTACGATGGCAACCAGGAGTGCTGGGATTGCTGTAGTTAATCAAGACCATCATGTGATGTTATGACCTCATTGCTTAGCAACCAATTGCCCTTGTAACCCAAGGACTACCTGTAAAACGCATACAATTTTATGATTTAATATTGATTCAAAATCATTAAAAAACATGTCACTACAAGAAGATTCAAAATTAATTTAATATTCTTTGCTAGAAACTTGGCATATTTTTGCCAGAAACTATTTATTTATTTATCTATATTTCAAATTTAGTCACCGCCCATCTCACTCAGAGTGATTCTGGGCGGTTCACAACAAAGCAATAATAAATACTAGTTAAAAACAATAAAACAATATTCTTAAATAAAAGTATAATCCAGGACGTAGATGTTAAGAAGTTCTTGATTTACAGGAGCATCCTCAGGGTGCTACCGCCCCCAGGGCTGGTTATCCCACCTTACACCCCAGGTGAGATGGCAGAGCCAGGTCTTCATCCCTTTCCAGAAGGCCAGGAGAGTGGGGGCCTGCCTCACATCTGGGGGAAGAGTATTCCATAGGGTGGGGGGAACAGCAGAGAAGGTTCTCTTCCTGGGCCCCACCAATCAACATTCTTCCGTGGACAGGGTCTGTAACATGCTTTCTCTGCCTGACCGGGTGGAATGGGTTGATGCAATGGGGGTAAGCTGGTACCTCAGGTAACCTGGACCCATGCCATGTAGGGTTTTATCAATATTGAATGGGTCCAGCTACCAGTGCAAGGCTTCCTGCCTGCAGCCCTGGGCAAGAGGCACAAACTCACTGCCTCAGCTTAACTGCAGCAGCAAGTTTGCTTGGTGTTGCTGCAGTGCAGACTGAGACTCCTGTCATGTGGTGCTCCTGCTCAGTCCACACCGTGGCAATGCCAAACAGTTCTTGCTGCTGCAGCCAAGGTGTCAAACTTGTGCAGGCCTCTTCACCAATCACAAGCCTCGAGTTTTATGGCGGTTGGTGACTAAATATATTATTTAGTTTCAAAATGTAGTATTATCTATGTTTTATTGTATTTTTATTTTGTTTTGTTAAATATTTCCCAATTGCATTTTAACCTGGTTCAGGCTGCATGTGGCCCACATGTCTGACACCTCTGACATAAAGGAACACAGGGATGGCCTTGAAGAAAAGGCTGTTAGCTCTTAGCAAAACATGAGCTTAGCTATGAAAACAGGAAAGTGTAAGAAATTTCAAGATTGCCCCACAAGGATGAAAAAAGAAAATCTGTCAAGCTTTCAAGATTCCATTATTATAGCCTATATAGAGTTCTAGTGTTTCTCATGGTGTCTGTTTCCTGACCTGGTCTACTTCAAAGGACTGACATACAGTACATATGACCAAGGATGGGCATAATATACACTCACTCCCCCAGCAGAATCAGCTCAGCTACCATCCTGGCCAAATCTGCAGGAGAAAAGCCACATTTCACGGCACTATGAATGGCTAACATAGTTGGGGCTGCCCAAATCTCCAAGGGGAGCTCACTCCAAAAAGCAGGCACAGCCACAGAGAATGCCCATCTCCTGGATTCCATTAGATGAAACTGCCTCAGAAGGGGAACGTGAAGCTTGCCCAACCTGTGCAACTTAGTGGGACCTGCAGAAATAACAGAGGCAAATAACTGAGCCCTGTGGCATGTAGAGCTTTATAAGTGATAACCAGCATCTTGAATTGCACCTGGGAGCCACTGCAGTTCACAGAAGAATGGTGTTACATGGGCCTATCAAGGTGAGCCCCTTACCACTCCCACTGCTGCATTCTGAACCAGCTGCAGTTTCTGGATGGTTTTCAAGGGCAGCCCCATGTAGAGCACAATTTGTAGTATAAGGAAAGTTAATACACCCTCTCCTTATTTAGCGGCCACAATCAGTTCCTTAAATCATAAGTGCAGTCGCTAAGTGAACACGACTGAGAGAGATGGTGTGAAGATCACTGGTTGCTGCCATCTCTTTCAGATAAAGTTCTCTTGTGCAGCTTCACCAGTGTCACACTCACTCCAGTGTGCATTGTTGTCAGGCGCATGAAATGTGGTTATAAGTGCACACATTTGTTGGAAAATGATTTTATTTTTTTACACTATTTGTGAATGATTGTTAAACTAGGCAGTCACTAAACAAGGAGTGGCTGTATATGCCATGAAGTCTGCCTACTGAAGATTTGAGTCATAAACTTTCAAGAAAGTAAGTTTATTATAAAATCCATCTCCTTGGTAGAAGAATCAACTAGAGTTGGGCAATGCCCAAACCAAATCAAAAAGATTTTTTACACAAAACACTAAGCATAATGTATCCATATTTTACATCAGGCTAACATTAATGCCAAAATATATGCAAGTACAAGGATATACAGTATATAAGGAGCCAGTTCGGTATAGTGGTTAAGGTGCTGGCCAGAAAGCAGGAGACTGTGAGTTCTAGGCCTCCCTTAGGCATGAAAGCTGGCTGGGGGACTTTGGCTAGTCAGTTTCTCTTAGCCCAACCCATCTCACAGGGTTGTTGTAGGGAAGATAGGAGGCAGGAGTATTAGGTATGTTCACCGCCTTGAGACAGACAGACATAAAAAAGGCAGAATAAAAATCTTCTAATAATAATAATAATAATAAACTACAAAGCTAAACATGAACTAGATGCTCTGTAAACATATAGCCCTATACCATCAGTAGCCAAATATATGGCCATTCATACTAAAGTTTAATTTTATCCAATTATCTCCTTCACCCTTGGTTTCTGGGATCATAGTCCTCTGCTTCCTCTTCTCAGCCACACACTTAAACTGTTACTAGTCTATAGATTTTGCTAAGTATAGTTACCCTCTCTTGAATTCTTGTACCTTTTGTACTTCCAGAATCTGTATCTATCTGTACCTCAGATTCCATTTACTTTTCTTCCACAACTAGAATCATAGAATTGGAAGATGCCATAGAATTGGAAAAGGCATTGAGTCTTACCCCCTGCTTAGTACAAGAATCCAAATTAAAGCATCCTCGACAAATGTATCTCTAGATCCAAGCTGAATCCATCCAGTAAAGGTATGTCCACCACTCCTTTAGCTATTTGGTTCCATTGTTAATCTATTTTTCTGTTTGGGATGGATTTTTTTTTTCAGCTAGAATCTGCCTTCCTGTAACTTAAATCCATTATTTTGTATCTTGCATAGAATGGTTCTTATTCTGTTAGATCCAATAACCCCCTTTTCTGGTCTTGAATGTTATTACCCCCCCCACACACACACACACACACACAAGAAAAAAACAGTCTCTGTTGTTTTACACAAGCAGCTTGGCAGCAGCAGTCCCAACCTAAATCCTCAACTCACAAACAAGCAATTGTAAATTGCTCCATTAGCTGCAGGATACCCCCAGTTTAAGAACCACTGGCACAGATCTTGAACTTTCGTGTGAATTCTTTCAGATGTCTGAAGAGGATCACAACATCCTCTCACTTTTCTTCCCAAAGCTAAGCACGGCCAATTTCTTCAGTCTCTGTTCATTCATTTTGGTTTCCAGTTTTCTGATCATCCTCACTGACCTTCTTTGAACTTGCATCAGTCTGAATCCTCTTTAAAGTATAGTACTTGAGAAGAGCACTAACCAAACAAAATAACATAGAACTATTGTTTCCCATAATTTGGAAACTACGCTTCTGGGGATACAGCCTACATGCCTTATTTGCAACTGTAACTTCTTCATAAATATTGTTCCTAAACCAAATAGTTTCCATCTTATACCTGCCATTTTTAAATTTCTTATGTGAATAACTCTGCATGTATCTGTTAAATTTTATTTTGTTACTTTCTACTCAATTTTCTAACCTATCACAAGATTGCTTTGAATTTCTTTTCTATCCCATCCAATGTTATGTCATCTGCAAATTCCTTCTACCTCTTCATTCAAGTCAATAAAAATACTGAACAGCAAAGGACTTGCTTCTGACTAAGCCTTGTGGCACCCCACTCAGTACATCTCCTGTCTAATGAAAATAACCTATGAGCACTTTCAGAGTATAGGGACGCGGTGGTGCTGCGGGTTAAACCGCTGAGCTGAGCTTGCCGATCGGAAGGTCAGCGGTTCGAATCCGCATGACGGGGTGAGCTCCCGTTGCTAGTCCCAGCTCCTGCCAACCTAGCAGTTCGAAAACATGCAAATGTGAGTAGATTAATAGGTACCGCTTCAGCGGGCAGGTAACGGCATTCCGTGTAGTCATGCCGGCCACATGACCACGGAAGTGTCTACGGACAAACGCCGGCTCTTCGGCTTTGAAACCGAGATGAGCACTGCCCCCTAGAGTCAGACACAACTGGACTTAATGTCAAGGGAAACCTTTACCTTTACCTTTTACTTTCAGAGTATCATTTCTGACCCATCTATACATCTACTTAATTGTTGGGACATTCAGCCCATGCTTAACTAGTTTGCAAGTTAGACTGTCAAGAATACTTTAGCAAATACTATGCTAAAAATCAAGATATATTTACAGCATTCAAACAAACTAATAAAAAAACGAGGTAAGGTTAGCCTGGCAATAACGGACACACTGCTTCTTTCCTTTTCCTTGGATTTTAAATATATCTAAATAACTCTTTTTGTAGTTGTTAACCTCCTTCACCCTTCTCATTCCATTCAGAATTTAACTTTGCTGACATTGTCTCTGCAGTTCTAACATGACCTGTATGTTTTTTTCTTTGCTGGGCTGCCAGGCACTTCTTTCCACATCCTATATATACTGTTTTTTGTTTTCAAATCTTCACTAAAGAAACACTTTTTTTCTGCTGTCTCCTTTCTTTTGCACTGGAGTTGATTGTAATTATGATTTTTCTAGAACCTTACATTTTTGTATCTTTCTATTAATGGCATAAATCTCTACTTAGCTCTAAATCCTTTTATTTGTCAGCATAGCAATTTCATAATCTAAAGAATTTTAGTTAATATCTTGATACTGTATCTCAACAGTTAAACATGTCAATTAAAACAACACATAAATATGACAATGAAAAACTTAAAATAAGCGCACAAAGTTTTTATACATAATGTAAAAGGCAACATATGGAGGCACATGGTTTCTTTATCATTACTTAAGAAAGCAAGCTGATTCCAGCCAGTCTTAGATAATTTTTTTCTCTAGTTTATACTTTATTTAGAAACTGCTCTAAAATTTTATGACAGTACAAAAATGTTTCATAAAGCAAACACTGAAATTGATTTTAAAAAAAACATACCTACTGATGTGTCTCAGCCACCATCATTTTTATAACAATTATAGCTGGCAATTACATACAACCTCACACTTTGGCCCCAGTCCCTATCCTTCAAAATCAAATTTGCACTGTCTCAAATAACTATGGCTACAACTTTTCTTCCTCTAACTTTCCCAAAGAATATGTGCAAATTTTTTCTTGAAAGAGAAATGGGCTATAAATTCAAAACCACTGCAATTGTTATATTTCTATATGTATTATAACCAACTAACAGTACAATCTTGTACATGCATACTCAGGTGTTTGATGGCATTGATTTTCAGTTAAATGCATCCAGTATCACAGTCTAAAGACGTATGGACAGAACTAGAAAGGTTTTAGCTAGCAATTATAAATGCATAGATTGTTTAGTTGTGCTTATGATACATTAACAATAATAATGTATGCTTATATCTTGGTTTTTATGAGATTATAACATATGTTGATCTTATTTTCTCATTTTATTAGTGTTGTTTTAATGTCTAGTAGGTTTTTAATTAAAATGCCTGGAAGCTATTCAACAGTTTCAGGAGTTAAATAACATAATGTGCCAGATCACAGCCAACTGATGATCGTATCTATAGTCAAAAAGCTTCCAACAGGCCCTTTTTAAAACAATAATGCATTTTGATTTGAGACAAATGAATTGCTTTAAAAATGAATCTATTCTAGAAAAACAAATCTCACAACAATTATTTAATGTTGATACACCATTTAACTTCAGCAAAGGATCGTTACCTTGTCATGGTGCTGGAGCTTGAGCACCTCAATGATGCCATGAGCTAAACCGTGAAGGGCCACCCAAGACAGGAAGGTCATGACAGAGAGGTCAGACTAAATGCGATCCCTGGGGAAGGTAATGGCAACCCACCCCAGTATTCTTGCCATGAAAACTAAATGGATCAGTACAACCAGAGATATGTCAGTATACCATCGGAAGATGAGACCCCCAGGTCGGAAGATGGTCAAAATGCTACTGGGGAGGAACAGAGGATGAGTTCAACTAGCCCCAGACATGATGACGCAGCTAGCTCAAAGCCGAAAGGATGGCTAGCGGCCGACGGTGCTGGTGGTGAACGGGAAATCCGATGTTCTAGGGATCAACACACCATTGGAACCTGGAATGTAAGATCTCTGAGCCAGGGCAAATTGGATGTGGTTATTGGTGAGATGTCAAGATTAAAGATGGACATTTTGGGCATCAGTGAACTGAAATGGACTGGAATGGGCCTCTTCACATCAGATGACCACCAGATCTACTACTGTGGACAAGAGGACCACAGAAGAAATGGAGCAACCTTCATAATTAATAGTAAAGTGGCTAAAGCAGTGCTTGGATACAATCCAAAAAACGATAGAATGATCTCAATTCGAATTCAGGGCAAACCATCTAACATCACAGTGATCCAAATATACTCCCCAACCACAGATGCTGCAGAAGCTGAAGTAGAGCAGTTCTATGAGGATCTGCAGCACCTACTGGACAACATACCTAAAAGAGACGTTATTTTCATCACAGGAGACTGGAATGCTAAGGTGGGCAGTCAAATGACACCTGGAATTACAGGTAAGCATGGCCTGGGAGAACAAAACAAAGCAGGACATAGGCTGATAGGATTTTGCCAAGACAACTCACTCGGCATAACAAACACTCTCTTCCAACAACCTAAGAGACGGCTTTATGCATGGACTTCGCCAGATGGACAACACCGAAATCAGATTGACTACATCCTTTGCAGCCAAAGGTGGCGGACATCTATACAGTCGGTAAAAACAAGACTGGAGCTGACTGTAGTTCCAATCATGAACTTCTTATTGCACAATTTAGGATCAGACTCAAGAGATTAGGGAAGACCCACAAGCAATGTGCGGAAGTGGAAGAAGACAATAGAATAGGAAGGACAAGAAACCTCTTCCAGAAAATTAGAACCATCGGAGGTAAATTCCAGGCCAAAATTGGCATGATCAAAAACAAAGATGGCAAGGACCTAACAGAAGAAGAAGAAATCAAGAAAAGGTGGCAAGAATATACAGAAGACCTGTATAGGAAGGATAACAGTATCGGCGATAGCTTTGACGGTGTGGTCAGTGAGCTGGAGCCAGACATCCTGAAGAGTGAGGTTGAATGGGCCTTAAGAAGCATTGCTAATAGCAAGGCAGCAGCAGATGATGGCATCCCAGCTGAACTGTTCAAAATCTTGCAAGATGATGCTGTCAAGGTAATGCATGCTATATGCCAGCAAATTTGGAAAACACAAGAATGGCCATCAGACTGGAAAAAATCAACTTATATCTCCATACCGAAAAAGGGAAACACTAAAGAATGTTCAAACTATAGAACAGTGGCACTCATTTCACATGCCAGCAAGGTAATGCTAAAGATCCTGCAAGGTAGACTTCAGGAATTCATGGAACGAGAATTGCCAGATGTACAAGCTAGGTTTAGAAAAGGCAGAGGAACTAGGGACCAAATTGCCAATATCCGGTGGATAATGGAAAAAGCCAGGGAGTTTCAGAAAAACATCTATTTCTGTTTTATTGACTATTCTAAAGCCTTTGACTGTGTGGACCATAACAAATTGTGGCAAGTTCTTAGCGGTATGGGGATACCAAGTCATTTTGTCTGCCTCCTGAAGAATCTGTGTAACGACCAAGTAAGAACAGACCACGGAACTACAGACTGGTTTAAGATTGGGAAAGGAGTACGGCAGGGTTGTACACTCTCAACCTACCTATTCAACTTGTACGCAGAACACATCATGCGACATGCTGGGCTTGAGGAATCCAAGGCTGGAGTTAAAATCGCTGGAAGAAACATTAACAATATCAGATATGCAGATGATACCACTTTGATGGCTGAAAGTGAAGAGGAACTGAGGAGCCTTATGATGAAGGTGAAAGAAGAAAGTGCAAAAGCTGGCTTGCAGCTAAACCTCAAAAAAACCAAGATTATGGCAACCAGCTTGATTGATAACTGGCAAATAGAGGGAGAAAATGTAGAAGCAGTGAAAGACTTGGTATTTCTAGGTGCAAAGGTTACTGCAGATGCTGACTGCAGTCAGGAAATTAGAAGATGCTTAATCCTTGGGAGAAGAGCAATGACAAATCTCAATAAAATAGTTAAGAGCAGAGACATCAGACTGACAACAAAGGTCCGCATAGTTAAAGCAATGGTGTTCCCTGTAGTAACATATGGCTGCGAGAGCTGGACCATAAGGAAGGCTGAGAGAAGGAAGATAAGATGCTTTGGAACTGTGGTGTTGGAGGAAAATTCTGAGAGCCTTGGACTGCAAGAAGATCAAACCAGTCCATCCTCCAGGAAATAAAGCCAGACTGCTTTATTTCAATCATCTCCAAATCCCTGCAGTTTTCTTGGCGAAGTTTTTCAGAAGTGGTTTGCCATTACCTCCTTCCTAGGGCTGAGAGAAAGTGACTGGCCCAAAGTCACCCAGCTGGCTTTGTGCCTAAGGCAGGACTAGAACTCTCCCAATTTCTAGCCTGATCCCTTAACCACTTACACCACTAGCTCTCTAAACCTCATACCAAATAATAAATAGTTAATGGGAGAATATATTAAATATAGAAAGGTATACCAGCATCTTTGTATTGTTAATATGGAAACTACTGATTGACCATTCAGAGTGGTTTTTAAAAAGTTGTAGAAGCAGAAGGTATGGAAATAGATTTTACGTTGTCATAAACATTAATTCTTAAAATATTTCCAGAACTGATGTGAGCTAATCAAAAAGTTGAGTGATAAAATGGTTTTTAAGGAACTGCTATTCTAGAACAATAACTAAGAGTGATTGGATAAATGGACTGTATTACTTTTGGAAATTAAAATATAGCATTATACAAATGACACATTGCTTTACATGAAAAACACATTGATCCACCATTTTAGCAACTGCCCAATGCACAGTGAGTGCTAGCCTGAAGTTTTTCTATTCCAAAGGAGGGCAGCTGGTAGCCTCCGCCCTAAAATATTCCGGGGCAAGATGATAGTTCAATGGCGGCATAGGGCTTGAATCTGGAGGTGGGAAGAGAAAGCGATTATCCAGCTGGAAGTAGTCCAAAACAAATCTCATGACAATTATTTGAAACACCATTCAAACATCAAGAAAGATGCACCCCAGCTGCTTGTCTACAGATGAACCTTCCATCGCCATCACAGTACACCTTGCATTGTGAGGCATTATAAAAAACTAAAGACTTCAAGAATTCCACTTTGCCAAATTTTCTTTTCTCCATTGTAGAGTTGGGAATCAATGGACCAAACTTTTGTCTTCTATCCTACAGATGTATTCCGTATCCGCTCTGGGGACCTTAGAACAGTTAAAATATTAGAGATAGGCTTCTTGAAAGAGATAGCAATAAATATGAAATTGTAGAATAGTTATCTAAACATTCATCCTGATACCATTACTATAAAAAATATAAAATCCTCTCACAATATCTGGTTAATATTACCACTGCCTCACTGAGAAAGGCATTTACATTCCTTCACCTCACATCTAGCACTCTTCATCATTTTGTTTCCTTATTTTGCTTTATTATATTTTATGCTGTTACGTCCTCTGGTTACAACAATGCATCTACCATACTTGCTTACTGACAATCTGGAGCAATGGCTAGTAGCTAATTGGCTCATTACTAGTTCATGCTGCCAATGAACGAAGATGAAGCAAGATTCACAATTACTCTTAAAGGAGAAAAAAATATTATTAGTACCAGTTGCTATGAGAAAATGAAAACTGAATTTCAAACTCTTGTATTCCAGTGGCAAAAGAAACAGGGAAAATTTCCCCTTGGATACCCTAAACTATCTTAAGAAAAATATATAATTAATTTACAATTTACACTTGTTTGTGTACCCTTTCCATTATTATGAACCTTAGAGTAATTTCCAATAATAAACTTGGAAATGCTTCCCAAGGGTAACCAGAACATTAACATTTATGTCATAATGTCATCACTTTCTTGCAGTCTAAACTTATATATTGTTCCAATCTTAATGTAATTTGCTTTTAATTTAGTTTCATGACAATGTGTACTGAGCTGCTGTAGTTTCTATTCTGATTTAGTATAGATTTTTTATGGTTTAGTATAACTCACAAATCCAATTCTTTATTCAATTAATCATGGCTATCTAACTTGGCCTACCACAACATGAGAATGCAGTCAGCATCATCATTATTATTATTATTTTGTGCCATTGAGTCAGGCTTGACTTCTGGCAACTATATGGACAAGTCCATGTAGTTTTCCAGGTAACATTTTTAGAAATGGTTTGCCATTGCCTTCTTCCTATGGCTGAAAGAGTATAACTGGTCCAAAGTCACCCAGTTGCCTTCAGTTCCTGAGGCAAAACCAAAGCTGAGCTTCTAGTAGAAGAGATAAATATAGTACAAGGGATAACTAGAGCAAGCTAGTTCAAATATAAGAGACTTGCTTTTCCTACAGAACTCCAAAGTCAACAGCTTGCCAGTACCGTAGATAAAATTGCATTAGACTTCATCAACCAGGAGCCTATGTGATGCATTAGACCACAACCCTATGATCTGTAATCACCACAGCTGCTGAAAGAAATGTCTGGGTTCACAAGAATGCAGCCCAATACCTATGGAGGTGCCATGCTGGAGAAGACTGCACTAGACTGATAATGTGACATAACAATGTTGTTTGTTCTCTCTTGGCATATTGAAGGGGGGAAAAAAGCACAATCCAGTAGTTATCAATGATGCACCCAACCCTATGTTTACTTTTCAGAACTATACAGTAGTTTTCTACAACACAGGCATTCTAGTTCAGTTTGCACAACATACTGTGAGAATATGGTCAGCTAGTTTATGGTTAAGGTAAAGGTTTCCCTTGACATTAAGTCCAGTCGTGTCCGACTCTAGGGGGCGGTGCTCATCTCCGTTTCAAAGCCGAAGAGCCGGCGTTTGTCCGTAGACGCTTCCATGGTCATGTGGCCAGCATGACTACACGGAACGCCGTTACCTGCCCGCCGAAGCGGTACCTATTAATCTACTCACATTTGCATCTTTTCAAACTACTAGGTTGGCAGGAGCTGGGACTAGCAACCGGAGCTCACCCCGTCACGCGGATTCGAACCGCCGACCTTCCGATCCGCAAGCTCAGCAGCTCAGCAGTTTAACCCGCAGCGCCACCGCGTCCCTTTTATGGTTAAGAGTGCCATTCAAATTCAGCCAACCAGACTTGTTTAAGGTTCAGTGCATTTCTTGTGAACCCCAGCAATTAGATTAAGTAAACAATAGTAAGCAAACCTAAGTTAGTGTATTGCAGAAATACCTGTTTCTTTCAACATTAACATAAGTTGCTTCTTTTTAAGTACACATATTCTCCTTAAGACGACAAATGTTCTAGTTGAGAAAAGGGGCCTCACAGCAACAGCACTGATATTAGTAGGAAAATAATTACTTTCTACTAGTGTACTATCTTGCAAGTTGAAATAGGAATTCAATGATTATCCACCATTAATATACGTTAGTGAATGTGACCACTCAGTGAGGAACTGTAGAGGATCTAGTACTAGTAACTCCAAGTGGGTGAACATTGTTAGTGATTGATCTCAGGGTATTATTCTGCAGCAAATCCGGATCCTTGTTATTCTCGCACTTTTAAAAGGTCCGATTTAGCCTCAAATACAGCGTCTGCCCTGTACTGATTACAGCAAAGTTAACCAGAGACGCCCCAATCCTGGCTCCGCATCTTTTTTCTCTCACGCCGAGTTGTCCCTTCAGGCTAGTTTTGGTACACTTCTTTCAAGTACCTGAAAGATCAGGTTTGGTTTCTCAAGAGAAGCAGACCCAGAAAAAACATCTCAAAAACGCGCGCGGCAACGTGGGAGCACAAGCGGTTCCTGTGATTCTTGAGGACGCCAGCTTGTACTTCCTGTTCATGACAGACAACCCCCAAAAGGGACACGGGGCCAGCTACTGCCCCAGAGGCTTTCTCCTCTCTCTTCGGCAGGTAACCACAGCCGCGCCGTCGTCACCGCCGGAGGAGAGCGAAATTGTCTACGAAGCCCTCTGCTTCCCAGGGACATTTAAGGCCAAAGTCGCAGACCAGAAGGAGGGGAGGGGGGGTTCCGTCTCCTGCACTGCCCGTCCCTTCTCACTCTCACACACGCACACCTGAGGGCAGTCGGAAGGGCTTGTCACCGCCTGATCGGAGGGGGAGAGGGGCATGCCTGCCGTCGGCGTACGCAAAAGCAAAGCGCGGCGGCTACACGTACCTGCAGTTCCGGGAAAGGGGGCGGGGCAAAGACTGTTACCGAGACACGCACCGCCGCTTCTCCTCTTACTGTTTCGCTATGGGTTGTCCCGCCCCTTCCGTTCTTCCAACCTTGAGACCAGGCACATTTCGAGCACTACTTCCGGTTCCGGTGATGAGGCGCAGTCAAACCAGGGGTCCGAAAATTTCGCGCTTTTTTTCTCCTGCTCTCGCCGCCTCCCGCTCTCTCAGTTCGGAGGGGGGATGCGGCGTAAACGCTAAGCATCACGCCCATCTTCACGCTGAGCATACCCTGATAGGGACTGGTTAGTCGGGGCCATTGTATTTGAGGTTTGCCCATGTTTTCTCCAGTTTCGGAATGAGCCTCCAATGTTTACCTTCCCCCAAATGGCAGACTCCGTTGACGCAGAAAGAAAAGGATTGACAGTTAGCTAGAAGTGATGCATCAGGTGGCTGGTTCCCTCGGAAGTACTTCCCTCTTAGCTGAGTTCAGCGTGCGAAATCTCGGGTTGTGGAATCTGGACTGCAGAAACACGGTCAGCCACTAAGGGGCACCAAAGTGGTACAGAAACGCCTGTTTTTGCTGCCTTCTGGTGGTCGTCCGGGTTTCTGCAGCCCAGATCTGGTAGCCCTAGCTAAATCATAGTTTGTTTTGGCCATGGCTTATTGAATAACCATACTTGACTGGATGTGACCAGAAACTTAAGCTGTCAACTGTGGTTTACAAATCACACTGAGTTGAAATAACAAGCAAACAGGCTACATTTGGCCCCATGTGTTGTGTGAATTAAACCACTGAATTTAAACAACTGGTTCCCAAAGTCATTATGCTGAACTTCAGAAAGTATTTGTCATCTTCCAGTGTTTTTGAATAGCTATAGTTTGAAATGCCTTTTTGGATTATTTTTCCTTGCTGATTCATCCGTCTTGATCCAACTTAACAGATAGCTGTCTACTGTTGATCGATCATTTCATTTATTTATTTATTTGATTTCTATAGCCACCCATCTCAGAGAGTGACTTTGCATACTGTTACCTTGATTACAGCACCCTTAGCTGGGGGTGGACCATCTTTTGATTCTTTTCAGTTTGCTTTATGTTTAAAGGCTATCTTGCCAGCCAAACATAATAAATATTGTGGAAACCAGAAATTAGAAAAACATGTGCTTTCTGATTGCTAAGAGATAAGGCAAATCAGAATGCAATGTAAAGTGAAGCTGGCAAGCAGTTTCAGAGACTGTTGGTGAGTTCAGAAAGAACTAGGATTGAAAAATGTGGAGCTCAAGAGGTATCATTCCACATTGTGTGGTGCCGACAGTTCAGTATTTTCTCCACTCCTGTTTAACATCTACTTGAAGCCAGTGAGTGAGGTCATCTGTAGCCATGGGGTGAGGTATCAGTATACTGATGATACCCGGCTGTATATCTCTGCCCCTGATAATGTAAGCAGTGCTGTTGAGTGCCTGGAGGCTTTGTGGATTTGGATGGGGATCAACAGGCTTCAGCTCAACCCTAGCATGACTGAGTGCTTTGGGCTATGGAGTTACCAAGATACGGGAATTTACTATCTTTTGTTCTGGATGGAGTAGCACTGCCCCAGACAGACCTGGTGTACAATCCAGGGGTCCTTCTAGACTCACAACTCCTGCTCATTGAACAGGTGGCAGTCATGGCCAGGAGGGCCTTTGCACAACTTCAGGTTTTGTGTCAGTTGCGCCCATTCCTGGACCAGGAGGCCTATGCTCAGTCACTCATGCCCTGGTCACCTGCATGGATTACTGTAACACACTCTACATGGGTCTGCCCTTGAAGAGCATCTAGAAGCTTCAGCTGGTACAAAATGCAGCAGCATGGGCAGTTATATGTGCACCTAGATCAGAACACATTACACCTCTTCTCTGCAAGCTACATTGGTTACCAGATTGCTTCCAGGTTCAATTCAAGGTGCTAGTAATGATCTATAAAGCCCTACATGGTTTGAGGCTGGGTTATTTGAAGGACCGGTTGTCTTCAATCACATCTATCCCATCAGTAAGGCCATGTTGCAAGTCCTATCCACAAAGGAGTGTCATCTGATGGGACCCAAGAAGAGACTTTTCTGCCATGGTACCTGCCCTTTGGAATATCATTTCCCCTGAAGTCAGATTGGCCCTGACCTTGCTGGCCTTCCTGAAGGGCCTGAAGACATGGCTTTGCCATCTGGCCTGGGGATCCAGTAACCTGGGTATGGAGACTTCAAGGTGACTTCAAGGTCTAGGAAAATTGAGTGTGCTCTTCTGCAGATTATGTTTTTTTTATTGTTTTTATTTTTAATTATTTTTGTTATGTTTTTTGTTATGTTTTGTTTGACACCACTCAGAGTCACATACGTGAGATGGGTGGCTATATAAATTTACCAAATATATAAATATCCAGTGCTTTTGTTAAAATGATGAAAGAAGCACCATCAGTTGTAAGCTCTGTCTGGTTTGTACATATGGTAGATGTCACAATAGATGTACAAAAGAGACAGAACTTACCTTGTCTCAGCATGACTGCTTTTGTCATTTGTGCCCTCCCTTACCTCCTTGTAGCCGCTTTTAGCTGAGTTGAAAGCAAGGCTGAAATCTGCATTGCCCATGAACTTGAAATTATTTTATTGCTAAGTTTTGACTAAAATGGGAAATAGAGGCTTAGATAAGGCTTAGATATATGCTATTTTGATTTCCTAATTGATTTTAGAATTACTTAATGCAAGAATGTCAGAATCTTTTTTTCCTCCCTTTGGAAGTATCTCAAAGATCTGTTCTTTGAGGAACTGTCCTCTTGAACTGAGGATATGCCTTCAGTGAGAACTATAGGCATAGAGTGTTGGTAATAGTTGATGATTTGATTAGAAGAGACCTAAGCTAGTTTAATGATGGACGTACAAACTGTCTGATGTGAAGGTTGCATATACCACCAACTTTATGTGCCAGTCATGGTCCTTTGTGAAGGAAGCAGCCCCGGCTACAGTGATTTATACTCTTATCATCTCCTAGTTAAATTAGTGCAATATGTTCTACCCCGGGCTACCTTTGAAGACAACTCAGAAGCTGCAATTCATACAAAATTTACACACTTAACCCTATGTTGTGGGTGCTGCATTTGCTACCAGTAGGCCCTGGATACAATTTAAAATTCTGGTTTTGATCTATAAAGTCTGATAGTGAGATGTATTGAGTTGAAAGGGATAGGAGTACAAAATTCCAACAAGTGAACTATCTTTAAATTTGAAACAATATTTACATAAACAAATATTGTTTCAAATTTAAAGATAGTTCACTTGTTGGAATTTTGTACTCCTATCCCTTTCAACTCAATACATCTCACTATCAGACTTTATAGATCTTATAGGTTCAGGAAGTCTCTGCCTTAATCACTTTCTCACCATTTTACAGTGTACCAGAGAGGATTTGGCTCTCTTCACAGTGCATATTTTTCACTTGTTTAGGCAATCTCTCCTGTGCATGACTCATTTTTTTTACTTTCTCCCCCCTCACGGAGTGAAGAGATTGTAAAGGAAGGGATTACAAGAAAGTAAGGCACACAATGGGGAATACACCAGCTGTTTGTCTAGTGTGTCCAGGACTGCCAGCACCAGCACATTCCTTTCAATGTGTATTCCCCATTGTGTGCCTTACTCCTTTGTAATCCCTTCTTCTCCAATCTCACTGCTCTGCAAGGAACGGAAAAAAGAAAAACAGATCAGGCACAGGACAATGCATACTGACTGTAATGACGATCATGTGACTGAGGGCACTGCAAAGGTCCTAAATGCGTGCCTTGGTTGTAAAGTTATTTTTTCAGGACTGTTGTAACTTTGAACAGTCACTGCATGAGGCAGTCAGTAAGTGAGGTCTACCTGTATTGTTGAAGTTGTGGTTTTATTGGTATGATTTGTCTTATGTGTATTTATTTTGTTGTTTTTGAGTCCTTGTAGAGTGTGGCACTATAAAAGTATAGTAAATAAATATATTACTTTACTAATTTAGTAAAGAGTGGGAGAGCAAGCTAGTATCCAGAGAGCATATTGCCATCAAGGAAACCCATGCAGTCTTGGAAAATAAAAATCAGGACCTCCAATGTAGCTTCCAGATACAGGTCCAAATAAGTGGAAGGGAATCAAGGGACACGCAAGAAGGTACGTTGAATATTTGGGACAAGTCAGGCTTGTACAAAATAAATGGAGTCTAACCAGAATTAACCAAAGTGTAGCTCTTTCCTAGAAGATAACAATATATTTTAGGCTCCCCAAGTGAAAATATGGCAGAAGCATGTGATGAGCATATGGCCCATCATTTGCTTGCACGCACACACACACAGATATCAATTTGATAAGGACTGCCAGAAAACAAAAAAAGAAAGAGTGGCTATTTTTAGGGACCATAGACAAGATCACCTACATATTCCCTATTCAAGGATTCTTCAAAGACATGTTACCAAAACTTAGTTACTACTAAAAGGAGGAAAGTGATGTGTGAAACTTGGATGCAGTTGATAGCTGCAGCTCATGCAAAAGACTCTGCTAAGTTTTGGCATTTAGTTGCAGGCAGGCTGAAAGCTCACCCCTCTTCCCTAGAGTGTCATATCCCAACAACAATCTGGGAAACTTATTTTCAAACTTTATATGGTGGTGAGAACTGACAAGATACTGAAACAGATTTAGGGGAAGAGGCTTTGATGAAGTAGCTTCCAGCCTCAGCTGCCGAAGTACACACATTAATTAGGCAATTAAAACCCAGAAAAGCCCTGGTCTGGATTTAATTCCCCCTGAACTGATACAAACCCATTCTGAGTTGTGGGCTTCAGTGTTGGCTTCACTTTTTACTTACATCAATAATTCAGCCTTCATTCCTAGAGTCTGGGGCACAGCAAAATTATCCCTATTTAAAGACAGACAGACATCCCAGACAATTAATGCCTGGTGAGCCTGCTTAGCATAATTAATAAGATCTATGCTAGACACCTTTACTGGAAACGCTTAGACTGACTGGAAGAAGAGCAGGCAGGATTTTGGACAGGTCACTCTGTGTTAGATCAAAGTTTAATACTCTCAGTTGATTGAAAAATATAGCCACCTAAACCAGCACTTTCTACCTTGTTTGTAGATCTCAGGCAGGGTTTTGACTCCATTTCTAGAGAAACTCTTTGGAATAAACTCAAAGCATCTACAATTGATGGGTGGTTACGCACCCTGTTACATGCAGTCCATAAGAACACCATTTTGAGGATGAGATGCACTATAGCCAGGCACTGTACAAACACAGGAACAATCAACAAGGGAATTAAACGGGTGTATTTTGGCCCTATTACTTTTTAATTACTCTCTTCATGTGATGCTAGGTGCCCTAAGCAAGGAAGTTTCATCCCCCAAACTGGCTAACCGATACGTATCTATACTGTTTCATACAGATGCTACTTCATACTGTCCCAGACCCTGGTAGGTCTTTAAAATGCTGTGAGAGCACTGGTTCGCTTCTGTAGGGAACATTCATTATAAATAAACTATGAGAAAACAAAGCTCATGTATTTTGCAAGGGGCTTCAAAAAATTCCATTTGACCCTCAAACAACACAAAATAGAACAAGTCCCTTGTTTTAAGTACTTGGGTTTTGTGCTACTTGATTCAGAGAAGTGATACACTCATTTTTATTATCCCTGTTGCTCTGAATGCTCAGAGGAGTTCAAGAGGATTCCTCTCTTTTTATCTAGAAACACACAGTATGTACCAGCCGCTTTGAAACTTTGAAGCTAAAATACTGGCACAGGTCCTATATGGAGCTGAGTTAAACCCATATGTTAACTAGGAGAAACCAGGGAAGGTCCAAAGGAAGTTAATCTAGGTAGCAGATTGTGTGCCTAATGTTGCTTCATTTGGAGGTGGAGTTTGTAAAAAAAATGAGGTCATGACTATGTTTGTGCAGATATTGGCTAAAAGCTCATTTTCATCCCCAAGATCTGATTCATCTTATCTTATTAGACAAATATTATTCCTCTTGGAAATTCCTAATAAAAGACAAATTACGAAAATTGGGACTTTCAAGTGAGATGCTGATACCCTGAGATGAGATTAGGCAAAGGATTCTTAATATAGAATTACAAACAGTATATAGCAAGATGTCACTTAGAGCTCAACTGGGTTGTAACACATTTTATATCAAACCAGCATTACATTTGGATCAACTTACGAACAATACATTTTGAACAATACCTTTACACTATTGTGGTTTAATATTTTCCCATCAGCAGTATTGGAGGGCAAATATTGCAAAATAGTCTATGCTGAAAGGCTTTGTCCTTGTAAAGATGGGTGTATTGAATCATGGGGTCACATTCTGCTTTACTGTAACTTTTACTGAGACATTTGCAATGAGTTACTAATACTTCTTAGCCCATTCTATGTGTGGCTTCTTTTAGATCCCAAGGTAATTCTTGCTGTTGCGAAGTTATTTGTAGCCTGTAGAATTTGTGTGTTGCTAAGAGCAAAGTAGATTAAGCACAATTAAAGGTCTTTTTACCGTGCATGCTATAATGTACTTTGTATTATACATTGTATTTTCTTTGTGCAGTCTGGGGCTGTGACCTCATGTAGTTTGATTTATTGACACAAATATGCACAATATTATATTAAAATAAAAGCAACACAAAATGGATCGAGTTATTTAAGATTTTTGTTTAATAGGTGATATATATTAACAAATTGTATCCACACATAAAAAACTATTTCTCACAATAGTTTAACAGCAGTTAATAGTTGAATATAAATTGGGAGTATGGATTATCTCTGAAAGCACATAGCCATAAAACTTCTTGCCAAGGAGAAATCTAGATGAATTTCCTGAATATAGAGCTGGAAATCTTCAAAAAGCTTGTGAATAGAAACAGCAGCATTCCATCTGGGCAACTTAATTTATGTTTTTCATTATGATTTCTTGATTTCTATGCAATCAATCTATCAGTAAGTATACTGAAAGCTGAAATTCTTTGCTTTTATAAGATGTGAGAGCTGTTTTGTAACAGGCTTTATCCTAGAGATTCCCAATCTCAGGGATTTTTTTTTTGTTAAATATTTGCATTAATGCAAATAATTGACAGGTACGGCAAAAGAGAAAGAAGAACACGGCAAAATGGCAACCCTTCCAATCATCTGCCTTTAAAAAAAAATGTAAGTGGCCAGGTATCTCTTACCTTGTATCTGTGCATTTGTTTTTTCATATATTCACCATCAAACTTCATTTTGTTGGAAAAGTCCCAATGTTCAAGTCTGTCAAGATCATTTTGAACCTAAAACCTAGACATAGTTCCATTAAGGACCATGCATTTTGTATGGTTGTTCAAGCAATTCCAAATCCGTCTGGTAGTGGGATTATCCATCCCGCATTGTTCCATTTTATCAAGGAGACTGTGGTCAACTTTATCAAATGTCTTACTGAAATCTAAATATACTATATCCACATCATTCCCTTAGTCTACTAATTTAGTTGTCCAAAAAAACAGTAAGATTTGTCTGGCACGACCTATTTCTAACAAACCTATATGGCTTCTAGTAATCACCTTATCCTTTCCCAAATATTTGCAAACCCATTACTCGATTATTTTTTTTAGAATTTTAGCAGGCATTGATTTCAAGATGATTTGTCTGTAACTCCCTGGGTCCTCGTTTGTCCCCCTATTTAAAAGACTGGAACAATGTTAGCTCTTCTCCAGTCTTCTCATATGTTCCCTGCATTGCCGAAGAGTTGCCGAAGATTACACTCAGTGATTCTGAGTTTATATCAGTCAGGTTCTTTAGCAACCTGGGATGTAATCCATCCAGCCCCTGCAAGTTGAATTCATTCAAAGCAATTAGGTGTCCTTTCATCACTTCCTTGCCTATGCTGTCCTGCACTTTTCTTGTGCCCCCACCCCACAATGGTACAGCTTCTGACAAGTTGGGCCACTTTTTTCTTTTGCAAAACGACAGATAATAGGAATTCAGCCTTCTCCCTGTTGTCCCTCACCGTTTTCCCCAACCAGTAGACAGACAGTTTCTGTGATTTTTCTCATGTTCTGCACATCCTCAACAACCCGTTTGTTTTTGCTTTTTTCTGATGTTTATTGTAAGCCTCAGCTCATTCTGAGCCTTAGCCCTCCTGGTTCCATCCATCCTTAGAGATTTAGGTGGGGGTAATAAAGCAAAACACCTCAATATCTAACATCTCTTTTTATAATGCCACCCAACTCCCAGTGACTCTGGGAAGATATGTATATAGAAGAAAGAGAGAGAGAGAGAGAGAGACTGAGACTTAACTTTCTTAAATTTTTTTATGAGTTGTGATCCAATTTTTAAACAGTGCATTGAACCTAGACCAGGGTTTCTCAGCCAGGATTCCGTGGAACCCTAGGGTTCTGCAAGAAGTCACTAGCAGTTTCCTGGGAGATCACGATTTATTTAAAAAATTATTTCAAATTCAGGCAACTTCACATTAAAGAGGTAAGTTTCATTCTTTAGTTTAAGAACACTGTTAATGCATATATACAGGCCTACACATGAAATGAATATAATATGTCCTAACAACCAGGAAACACACTGAGACATGGAACTGGTCTCTAATATTTATTGCTAGTACTTAACAGGAATCCTAACAAACTGAAGAAGCGTGGGAAAACCCAGACATATAACCCCCAAGGGTTAAGGCAGTCCCGATCTGTGTCTCTTTGAATGGCTGAACAATTCTTCAGTGCTATGCATGCGCTTGACAGTCTGGATGGGAGCCCCCTGCTCGCCATCCTTACTCATGACATAATAGTTTTGTAACTTCTGGCCTATATTTGAGCCTGAATGTGCAGGGGTTCCCCGAGGCCTGAATAATATTTCAAGGGTTCCTCCAGAGCCAAAAGGTTGAAAAAGGCTGACCTAGACCATAGGGATCATATTGCCTGGTCTTGCCTCTCCATCATTATAAAGCTAATTCTAAGGCTCAGAGTTGACAAATTTCAATCAGCCAATATTTAGAATTGGTGATACAATCATCCCATTTCTGTCACTGTCTAAGCACAATATATGCAAGTTCTTCATAAAGTGATAGGTTCCAGATTTTTGAGATATAATTTAATAGAATATTGACTTCTTTAACCCTTAACTGCCTTTGAAGAACCTGGTTCACCATAGCAATAATATCCAACCAATATGGAAATACAAGTGGACAAGTCCTTACATATGTACAAAGTTCCTTCAAGTTTATACATTTCCAGCATTAAAAAGGATGAGAGACAACACCTTTTAAATATTTTCTGAGGTCCAATAGACCCTAAAGGGAATTTTTTTCTGAACTAGCTGAGTTTGTAAGTCATAATAAACATATTAACCACAGGTGGTCCTCATTCAGCAACCATACAAACATACAACGATGCTGAATGAATGGGGGTTACATTGGTTGCAGCATCCCCAGTTGCATGATTGCAATCTGGGTGCCCAGCTTGCAATTATGACATCACAGTATCCCGTGGTCACATGATCGTCATTTGTGATGTTCTTCGCCAACTTCCTACAAGCAAAGTCAATGGGGAAGCCAGCAGGAGGTTGCAAACGGCAACCACATGATGTCCTCACTTAATGACACCAACCAGACGTGCTGGAATTTCCATCACTAAAAGGCATGGTCACATGACATAGCACTTTAGGACTGTGTCACTTAGTGACAGAAATTCCAGTCCCAATTGCTGTTGTTAACTGAGGACTACCTGTATTCTTTAAAACCTGGAGCCTTTGATTGGGTAATACAGGATACTCCAATTCATTATTCCAAATTTCCAGGAGATTATCCAAATATATATTTGAAATCTTTAATTTTATAATAATAAATTGTTGGTTTAGTTTCCACAAAGGCCATCCTCAACAACTTTAAAAACTCTGCAGTTTCTAAGGCCAGAAGGGAATCCGGGCTGAGCAGTGTAGATAGCAAAAGTTCTAACTATCTATTGCTGTTCAGACTTTCTAAGTAAATTATATTCATTTTGTAGGTTTTGAAAGTTTTAAAACTATTCTTATTTAATAGCTGATTATGATTCTGTTACAAGCCCATATTTTCCAGAAAAATATATTACCGGCAATTTTCAAATAAGAATTACTCCAAAGTGTCAATTTCGCATGAGAAGAAAAATCAAATTTAAATCTTCTACCCAAAAGGCCAAGGTATGTCTAACTGCATCTAGCTGGCTTTGTACAAAGACAGTCCAGAAGCAGGAATTTCCTCCAATTATGAGATGTACATCCTTGTAGTTTCTGAAATGCGTATTTCTTCAATATGATCAAAAGGTGGATTGCGGTATTTTATCCTTTTAGTTTTATCCTTTGTGTTCTTCTCTAAAAAAAAAGAGAGAAAAATACAGAGGGAGAGACATACATACATACATATATACAGAGAAACAGAGAAGTTACATGTGTGAATGTAACTATACAGGTAGTCCTTGTTGAGCAACCACAATTGGGACCAGCAACTTGGTCACTAATCAAAGCAGTCGCTAAGTGAAACAGTGACTGTGCTTATGATTCATCTATCATTCTTACCTTTATAACTCTTACTTCTGACATGTGTGTCTGTCTAGAAAATATGCAGAAAAGAACATATAGTGGTATTTTGCTCAGATTTAGTTTAGAAGAGACAAAGGAAAGGTTTTTATGTTTAAGATATGCCTTCTGAGTGTTCTAAAGATAGCACTTATAACAGTTTTATAGTACAATTATATACATCTCCAAAATACAACTTGCTGAAGTCCTTGAGAGTTACTCTCAGGAGAGTTTATGCAGACTTGCAAGCTAAATATGGTACTTCGTATGAATTGTCAGCTGCTAAACCTGTAAAAGTATGTTTTATGCTGAAGAGTGTTTCGTTTTACAAAATATTCTCAATAGTAATATATCAGAATTATGCATCTATTCTACTGTAGATTTTAGTATATTATGCTGTGCATAATATACTAAAGCCTTTAGCTCTTGGGATGTTTCAACAGTACTAGACATTCTCTGGTAGGAGGTGTATTTTTACAATTTAATGTTATATTAAGAATCATTAAATCTATTTTTGTCATATTGTATATGACAAAAATATCCATACAAAATAAGTAAGAGAAAACATGTATAAAATACAATATGCAACTGTTCTCAAGAAAATACTAATAAAATAAAATGTATACAAATTATATAGTGCTTTTTTGGAATGCCATTATTCCAAAAAAATATTTATTTCTTTGACACTAACAATACATAACTAAAAAAATATTCTTATCACATTTTCTGTTATTCTTTATCTTCTGAAGCAAGAGAAGGTGGTGTGAGATAAAATTTTTGTAATTTCTCTAGCATCACTTTTTCTTCCTCTTTCAAAGTTTCTTTCTCTTTCATCTCCCATCTGAAATTAAATACATGAGGTGTTCACATTAGCACTCCGAAAAACAACATTTTAAATTATTGTTTTGTATTATATGGAAGCATATTATAACTGTTAGGTTACAACTGAGCATATGATTTACTTGTATTTCTGTACAACCATTTTTTTACACAACTAGCACATTGATAGGTTATGTGAAAGACACATAACCAAAGTCTCTGAATATTCCATTCTCTAAATTTCTCAATTTTATTTTGTTCAGGTTCTCTTCTGAATCTCTTCACTGACTTAAGAAGCTACTACTGAAAAATATAAAGGGATGTGAACAAAATAGACCAGAATCTGTTCCTCTGTCTTTCAGTGCCTGTCAGCAAACAAATAATAGATTCTGAGCCCTCTACATCTCTAAAATCTGCACTAGAAGCCTCTTACCCTAATTATAGACAGGGGAGATGTCTTTGACACTTATGGCTTAATATAGAGAGGAAGATGTGTAAGTGGTAAAAAAACTTCCATCCATGCATTTCTTTGCTGAGTTGTCATCATTAGGCAAAGGTTACTCATTCCAGAATGAGCCAGCTTAGAAACTCTCCACAAAAGTCAGCTAAGTGTCCATGTTTAGCATTATTATTCTGCACACTGCTCTACTTCACCTGCTTCTGGCCTTTGCAATGTTAGCTACACCAGCATAGTTGTGACAGGTGTAATCTTCTGGGCACTCATTTTACCAATTTATTAATAATGCATATATTTTCTCGCTGATATTTAACGCATTGCTGTCAGGGCACAACAACAAAGAAATACTTGTATATAACCTGTCAGACTTCTCTTGGGCAAGCTGGATTGAACAGATAGAAGAATACAAAGATACAAGATGGAATAATTTTTGATTTATGAAAAGCTAAATAACCCATTCCAAAAGAATTTCCTGACTGCTTTATCTCAAGTTCTGTTTATACTACCATGTTCAAATTTGTGCTCCTCTTTCTCCAACCTCCTCTATCTACAGAGCTAGAAGCAATTCTCTCTTGAGCAGGAGGGACAGTTTTCACCTGTTCCTTGCTTTGGTAATGAACAGATTGGAATCAGACTATATACTTTTGACCATATGAGAACTAGCTTTCACACTACTGTCCTGGATGCTGACTTAGAATGAGAGGTACTTGCTCCAGCTTCTTCCCCACTCCATGAGCCCATGAAAATTGGGGAAAAGGATGCAACAGAAAAGCAGCAAATGAAAATAATAAAGTCAGAAAATGTGGACAGATATGTCATATGTCTTCAGCAATTCCACATGAAATACATTAATATAACAGGCAGGGTTCTTTTTCTGTACTGTATCACAAAGAATGAATCCCACATGTCTAGTAACCTTAATATAAATTTATGACTCAGGTGTTTTGAGATCACAAATTTAATTCTAAGTATTTATCTTAATTAATAAGATAAGTTGCCTGTTTTATGTATATCACACAAACTATAAATAAAACATTGAAAAAGTAAAACATTTAAACATTTGTGAAATTGAGTAACACAAATAAGGTACTGAGATATACTCCTTATATGAAAACTTGTTTATCCACTTGAAAATAGTCATTTTCATTCAGCAAGCGAGTTCCATCTTCAGAAATAGTTTCCCATACATGTTGACAGTGTCTATCACTATTTGAGATAAAAATCTGGTTCTAAAATGAAAAACTAGGAGCTTATCAAGTATAATTTGCTTGCTTCTTCGATGTAATTGCATTATTATGTTTAAAGAAACCCAGAAGTATAACAAACAGCAGATGCCAAGAAGTTATCTTCAGTTGTATTAAAAACAAACTCAGTATTAAAAACTCCAGAGATGTCCACAACAGAAATGTCTTTATTAGGATATCCAAAATACATAACATTATTTTGGCAGCATCAGCTGGCAAAATGTGATCATATACCAGCTCAAGTAGTATGAATCTGTTCATTTTAAAATCCTGGCTCCATGAGTTGAATTGCCAGCTTTCAATTTATGTTATTCCAAATTAAGAACAATGTGACTTTTAGATAAGTCTATTAAATCTTTAACTGGCACATACCTTATTTAGGATTACATTAGAATGTTCAAAGATTAAATTAAATCTGATGCCCAAATAAGTAATAATTTGGTCCAAATCTTGGTGACAATATGGAATACTTGCTTTATGATTAAAGGAACAATCATGACAAGTTTGAAAATTTATTCCAATTTGATTTTCATACAAATTGTAGAATTAATTTTGTCATAATTTCTAGGCACATACATATGCCTAAATCTGGCACTCATATGAATCAGATATAAAATCATGAACTTGGGTGGAATCACATTCTGTATGTTGTTATTATCTTCCTTTATGGTCAAAGTCCAAAATCATCTTCTATATGTGTACTGTAAATGCTGCAAATATCAATACTGTGTGAAAAATAGAGAAGTGGAAAACAAATTAGAAGAGATGGTCAAGTCAATATTCTTATCTATACAGGTAGTCCTCATTTAACGACAGTAATTGAGCCCAGAATTTCTGTTGCTAAGCAAGCAGTTGTAAAGCAGGATGTTTAGTGACAGCAATCCTGGCAATTCCACTATCGTCTCAGAACCTTTGTAAGCTTCTGAAGACAGCATTCTGAAGGGAGCCACGTGGAGGAAACTTTTGCCAGAGAAGCTGGGTCCGAAATTAGGGCATCTGTGACTGGTAAGGGAACCCCATATATGTCTTCCAGGGTGGCTGCATTGTCCCTACACCTGAATGTCTTGTTCATTGTGCAATGGAGGTGTGGATTGTCTTTGGGATGTCTTACTCCTAGATCCCTTGCTCATCCCCAAGTGGATCATTGAGAGTGGCCTTCCTGGTAAACTTGTGAAGTGGTCTTAATCGTAATCTTCCTGGGGACTAATGAAAGAGCAGCGAACTCCCTAAGAACTCCCTAAGATCCACAAGGAAGGGACACCTCTCAGACCCATTATCAGCAGCATTAATTCAGTAACATATAACACTGCCAAACACCTTGCTACCATACTAGCACCTCTGGATGGATACACTTACCACCACATTCATAACTTGGAAGAATTTGTTGCTAAAGTTAGGGTCCTGAAACTGGATACAGATGAAACCATGGTCTCCTTTGATGTTTCCTCTCTCTTCATCATCATCCCCACCACTGATGCCCTAACTGCGGTTAGGAAGAGATTAGAAGAGGACAGCACCCTCAACAGGAGAAACAACCTCAACCTGAACCAGATCTGCCATCTTCTGGACCTGTGTCTCAACACCACTTACTTCTCTTACAGAGGTGACTTCTACAGACAGAAACATGGCTGTGCCAGGGGTTCCCCTGTGTCACCCATTGTTGCCAACCTATACATGGAAGAGGTGGAGAAGAAAGCACTCAGCACATTCCAGAGAATGGCGCCCACCCACTGGTTAAGGTATGTGGGTGACACCTGGGTAAAAATCAAGGCTCAGGAGGTACAGGCTTTCACAGACCATATAAACACCATAGACGCAAACATTAGGTTCACCAGGGAAGACACCAAGGACAACAGGCTGGCATTCCTAGACTGTGAGGTTCTTATTGGGACCAGTGGCAAGCTAGAAATAGAGATTTACAGGAAACCTATACACACAGACCAATACCTGATGTTTCACTCCCACCATCCACTGCAGCACAAACTAGGAGTCATCAGGACATTACTTCACAGGGAAGAAACCATCCCCACCTCCATGGATTCCAAAAAGAAAGAAAACCAGCACCTGAGGACAGCTCTGAAGGCCTGTGGGTATCCAAATTGGGCCTTCATTAAATCTAAGTCTACCCCCAGTCCCAAAATAATGGCAGACAGGGCTGAGACCCAGAGTCAACAGAAGAACCTGGTCATTCCTTACATGGCCGGTGTGTGAATTTTATTCACAAGGAATAATGGAATAAAATTCACAAGGGAGGAAGAAAACAACAACTCACTACCATTCCTGGACATCCTCATCAGTAGAGGAAATGATGGTGAGTTAGAAACACAGTCTACAGGAAAGCTACCCACACCAACCAAGTGCTCCATTACCAAAGTAACAATCCAACCTCCCACAAGAGAAGCTGTGTAAGAATATTATTCAGATGAGCACTTACACACTGTAGCAACCCAGAACACCAGAAAAAAGAAAAAGATCATCTGTAGAGCATCTTCCAACAAAATGGATACCCGCTCAACTTTATCAAAAAGTGCCTCGCTACCCAACCCACTACAACCCAACCAATAGAAACTATGAAAAGGATAGCACTGCCATACATCAGAAACGTCTCAGAAACCACCAACGGACTGTTACAACCACATGGCATCACCGTAGCACATAAACCAACTAAAACTCTTCAAAACGCATTAAGCAACCCAAAAGACCCAATAGCCCAAGAAGAAAAAACAGGAGTTATTTACAACATACAGTGCAAAGACTGTAACAGCCACTATGTAGGACAGACAGGCAGAAGACTAGCAGAGCGCATCCACCAACACCAACTAGCAGTCAGAAGACATGATGAAAACTCCTTAATCTCACAACACATGGACAGACTCAACCATAGTTTCAACTGGGAAACTGGGAGCATCCTAAACCAAGCCAAATACAAAAATGCCAGAGAATTCCTGGAAGCCTGGCACTCAGACAAAGCAGCCAGCAACAGACACATAGAGGTAAACAACATCTACGTACCATTCAAAAGAGACAATAGAAAAGCAAAAAGACCAGTACACTCCCTTGCCAGCAATCAACACCCAGATATGCATAAATCAACACTAGGATTAACACCAGATGAACCATCAAACAGCACAATACACCCTAATCAAGGAACTGCTAACTCAGGCAATCAACCAAGCAGCAAACAACAGCCCAATCAAAGAACTCCCTAGGAGAGAACAACACCCCTACCAACACAAGCAGGGCAAGCCACGGTATATAAACAGAGAGCAAGGCCCACTCCCTCTTTGCACTGAAGATGTTGCCTAGTCTGGCAATGAAACATCTGCAAGAAAACAACAAGGCTCAGAGAGCACCAAGGACTCCACAGTTCAACCGTGAGCTACAAATATTCGCTTCGATTGATACTATTTATTGTTAATTTAGACTATTTAAATATCAAGATTAGTAAAAAATTAAAGTACTATTTTTAATAAAAGAAAAAAAACTTGAAAAATTATTTTGCGAAGATGCTTGTCATGAAAAACAATATAGAATTATTAGATTTTGATGATATGTTCAAGTTCCTGTCAGACTGCCTTCATTACAAAATCTGAAAATAAAAACTTAATTGCTAATCTTAAACCATCTTGACTTTTGACCCTACCTTATTAAGAGAGGAATAAGCCAAAGTTCTAACTTTGAATATCATGATAAATTAATCAAGGATTGAGCTGACTGGGTTTGTCACATTTATTTGCAGGCAGAACCAAGATGGAATTACCTGATTAGCTCATTCCCAGTGAAATCAGAATTCTTAAAAAGTTTTGGATTGCTGATGCATGTGAATGTTATTGTTGTGATTAGCTTTATGAAAAAATGAATGAGGTGGTTGATGTAGCAAAAGTTAGGAGGATTTCCTTTTAGCATCACATTACTATATTTACTTGTTTTCTAAACTGTCACAGTTAATTATCACAGCAGTATATAAATACAAAATGTCTTAAGATAAAATATCCACAATTAATAATATGACAATTACAAAAATTGAAAACAATAACTTAGAATAATATAAATATATACGTGGTAAGTAAGTAGTCTTTATTATGGTCACTGACCAGGACTCTGCAAATTAACATGCAAGGAGATAAAATCATATTGGTCTATTAAAAGTAGCTGTACATACAAATAAATCACAATTGTCTGGGTACTTCACCAAACAGGACTTATCAAGCAGGCCATTGTATCCTTACAGAAGACACAGTGTAACTGGACATCAGAAATGGATTCAATTGGATTCACTTGGAGAGGATCTTGCAGATTATTGGACTTCTGGGGAAGAAATGAACTGAAGACAGCTCCTCTAAAAGTGAAGCCAACAACCACAGCAGAATGAAGGGCGAGTAGACTGGCTCTTTGTAATTCTTCTCCAGACTTGAGATTGCCCACAAGTGCGCCATACAGTTGCTCCTCATGAGGAGACCTCATGACAGTAGTCTCCAGTGGATATAGAGCTCTGGGAGATGAGGGAATAGCCATCTTGCTCACACCACGGCAGCGCCTTTAAAGATACTGGGTTTGCATACTTCCTTTTCTAATCACTTTTGGAAATTGCTTGTTAAGTGCTTTTCAGCTACTAGGAACCTTTGGACTGACAGGTCTGAAAACACCAGGTGAGTTTCTTTCATTCCTTAGCAAAAGACATTTTAAATACAAGTTTAAGAACTTAAAATTTAAAAAAAAAAACAGCAAAGGGGTGATTAGAACTTTGATTTTGGGAAGTTAAAAATGGATTAATGGTCCAAATGGATTTTGGAATAAATTAGAAGTATCCTTCCCATGGGAAAACGCTTTTGTTTTGAATTCTTTTTAAAAAAGAAAACAGGATGAGACTTTGAAGGTTGGACACTAGAGGGAACTAGAAGGAACTAAAGATTACAAGTAAAGGAGAATAACACTTAAATTTGACTTAATGAAGCAAAATATTTTAACAATGGACATATTGAAGGATATGTTTGAACAATGGACCAAGAAGTTAATTTTAAGAGTGTCTGCCTCTATAGATAGACTGTGTCTAAAAGAAGTTATGGAAGAGGAACAAGTGTTACCTAACAAGATTGAGACTGATCTGAAAGTGGATTTAAAAATGAGAGGCTACAAGAATGATATGGAAAAAGATGCTACACTGGACATACAAATGAAACTGGCTGATGTCTTATTAATTAAAAGGGATACACAATCAATAAACCAAGAGAGTGACCTGGATAATTTTCCTATATTGGATTTATAAAAGAGGCTTGTTCAAGCTTTGAAGAATTTTGTGAGAAGGGACAAAAAAATATGAAAAGAAATCAAGTTCTAGGACATTATTTGAAGGGACTAAAGATCAAGATTGTTAAAAGTAAAAAGAAGGACAATAAAGTTGGTTTATTTGATCAAGTTAAAATAGTTATGTTATCTCTGGTTATTCTTAATGAACTTTTGCTGATCAGGACTGAAACGATGAGGGTTTATGATTTGTTTATAGATAAGAGATGGGATATGGGAAGAAGAGATCAATGGTTGTATTTTAAGAGAAGGTGATGTTGTTGTTTATTCGTTTAGTCGCTTCCGACTCTTCGTGACTTCATGGACCAGCCCACGCCAGAGCTTCCTGTCGGTCGTCAACACCCCCAGCTCCCTCAGGGACGAGTCCGTCACCTCTAGAATATCATCCATCCACCTTGCCCTTGGTCGGCCCCTCTTCCTTTTGCCCTCCACTCTCCCGAGCATCAGCATCTTCTCCAGGGTGTCCTGTCTTCTCATTATGTGGCCAAAGTATTTCAGTTTGGCCTTTAATATCATTCCCTCAAGTGAGCAGTCTGGCTTTATTTCCTGGAGGATGGACTGGTTTGATCTTCGTGCAGTCCAATGCACTCTCAGAATTTTCCTCCAACACCACAGTTCAAAAGCATCGATCTTCCTTCGCTCAGCCTTCCTTATGGTCCAGCTCTCGCAGCCATATGTTACTACGGGGAACACCATTGCTTTAACTATGCGGGCCTTTGTTGTCAGTGTGATGTCTCTGCTCTTAACTATTTTATCGAGATTTGTCATTGCTCTTCTTCCAAGGATTAAGCGTCTTCTGATTTCCTGACTGCAGTCAGCATCTGCAGTAATCTTCGCACCTAGGAATACAAAGTCTTTCACTGCTTCTACATTTTCTCCCTCTATTTGCCAGTTATCAATCAAGCTGGTTGCCATAATCTTGGTTTTTTTGAGGTTTAGCTGCAAACCAGCTTTTGCACTTTCTTCTTTCACCTTCATCATAAGGCTCCTCAGTTCCTCTTCGCTTTCAGCCATCAAAGTGGTATCATCTGCATATCTGAGATTGTTAATGTTTCTTCCAGAGATTTTAACTCCAGCCTTCGATTCCTCAAGGCCAGCTTGTCGCATGATGTGTTCTGCATACAAGTTGAATAGGTAGGGTGAGAGGATACAGCCCTGCCATACTCCTTTCCCAATCGTAAACCAGTCTGTTGTTCCGTGATCTGTTCTTACTGTTGCTACTTGGTCGTTATACAGATTCTTCAGGAGGCAGACAAGATGACTTGGTATCCCCATACCACTAAGAACTTGCCACAATTTGTTATGGTCCACACAGTCAAAGGCTTTAGAATAGTCAATAAAACAGAAATAGATGTTTTTTTGAAACTCCCTGGCTTTTTCCATTATCCAGCGGATATTGGCAATTTGGTCTCTAGTTCCTCTGCCTTTTCTAAACCCAGCTTGTACATCTGGCAATTCTCGCTCCATGAACTGCTGAAGTCTACCTTGCAGGATCTTGAGCATTACCTTACTGGCATGTGAAATGAGTGCCACTGTTCGATAGTTTGAACATTCTTTAGTGTTTCCCTTTTTTGGTATGGGGATATAAGTTGATTTTTTCCAGTCTGATGGCCATTCTTGTGTTTTCCAAATTTGCTGGCATAGAGCATGCATTACCTTGACAGCATCATCTTGCAAGATTTTGAACAGTTCAGCTGGGATGCCGTCGTCTCCTGTTGCCTTGTTATTAGCAATGCTTCTTAAGGCCCACTCAACCTCACTCTTCAGGATGTCTGGCTCTAGCTCACTGACCACACCGTCAAAGCTATCCCCGATATTGTTATCCTTCCTATACAGGTCTTCTGTATATTCTTGCCACCTTTTCTTGATCTCTTCTTCTTCTGTTAGGTCCTTGCCATCTTTGTTTTTGATCATGCCCATTTTTGCCTGGAATTTACCTCCAATGTTTCTAATTTTCTGGAAGAGGTCTCTTGTCCTTCCTATTCTATTGTCTTCTTCCACTTCCGCGCATTGCTTGTTTAAAAATAATTCCTTATCTCTTCTGGCTAACCTCTGGAATTTTGCATTTAATTGGGCATATCTCCCCCTATCACTGTTGCCTTTTGCTTTCCTTCTTTCTTGGGCTACTTCTAGTGTCTCAGCAGACAGCCATTTTGCCTTCTTGGTTTTCTCTTTCTTTGGGATGTATTTTGTTGCTGCCTCCTGAACAATGCTGCCAACTTCTGTCCAGAGTTCTTCCGGGACCCTATCTACTAAGTCCAGTCCCTTAAATCTATTCTTCACCTCCACTGCATATTCCTTAGGAATATTAGTGAGCTCATATCTAGCTGATATGTGGGTCTTCCCTAATCTCTTTAGTCTGATCCTAAATTGTGCAAGAAGAAGTTCATGATCTGAACTACAGTCAGCTCCAGGCCTTGTTTTTACCGACTGTACAGATGTCCGCCACCTTTGGCTGCAAAGGATGTAATCAATCTGATTTCGGTGTTGTCCATCTGGTGAAGTCCATGTATAAAGCCATCTCTTAGGTTGTTGGAAGAGAGTGTTTGTTATGCAGAGTGAATTGTCTTGGCAAAATTCTATCAGCCTATGTCCTGCTTCATTTTGTTCTCCCAGGCCATACTTACCTGTAATTCGAGGTGTCATTTGACTGCCCACCTTAGCATTCCAGTCTCCTGTGATGAAAATAACATCTCTTTTAGGCGTGTTGTCCAGTAGGTGCTGCAGATCCTCATAGAACTGCTCTACTTCAGCTTCTTCAGCATTTGTGGTTGGGGCGTATATTTGGATCACTGTGATGTTAGATGGCTTGCCCTGAATTCGAATTGAGATCATTCTGTCGTTTTTTGGGTTGTATCCAAGCACTGCTTTAGCCACTTTACTATTAATTATGAAGGCTACTCCATTTCTTCTGTGGGCCTCTTGTCCACAGTAGTAGATCTGGTGGTCATTTGATGTGAAGTGGCCCATTCCAGTCCATTTCAGTTCACTGACGCCCAGAATGTCTATCTTTAATCTTGACATCTCACCAATAACCACATCCAATTTGCCCTGGCTCATAGATCTTACATTCCAGGTTCCAATGGTGTGTTGATCCTTAGAACATCGGATTCGCCGTTCACCACCAGCACCGTCGGCCGCTAGCCGTCCTTTCGGCTTTGAGCTAGCTGCGTCATCACGTCTGGGGCTAGTTGAGCTCATCCTCTGTTCCTCCCCAGTAGCATTTTGACCATCTTCCGACCTGGGGGTCTCACCTTCCGATGGTATACCGACATATCTCTGGTTGTACTGATCCATTTAGTTTTCACGGCAAGAATACTGGGGTGGGTTGCCATTACCTTCCCCAGGGATTGCATTTAGTCTGACCTCTCTGTCATGACCTTCCCGTCTTGGGTGGCCCTTCATGGTTTAGCTCATGGCATCATTGAGGTGCTTAAGCTCCACCACCACGACAAGGTAACGATCCTTTGCTGAAGAAGAGAAGGTGATAAGTTATTAAAATTGTTTATATTTGTGATGAAGGGGAAAGTTACTTGAAACTACTGAAGTGCCATATCTGCAACATCAAGGGAACTCAATCATGGCAGTAATTTTTGGTGGTCCAATATGTCAGAAGAGGCAGATAGATCTAATAGCACAAATACAATAGATGGGAGGCAGTGGAGATTAAATTTAAAAGTTATTTTTAAAGGTGAATGGTCACAGTTCTAGGATTGCCATTAGCCATGCTTTCATAGCAGCCATTTTGAAAATTCCAATTATGCTCACAAGCCCCAAAATGTTACCTATCTCTGTTGTACCAGTTTTCTTTACATATGTCACAACAGCATGGAGTATCAGGAAACAGAGCAATGGAAATCAGATTTTTGTCTGCTCAAGCTCAAAAGAAGCATTCAACCTAATTACCTGACCCTACCTATACACATTGTGTTTCTAATTATTTTCAGTGCTTAGTTCTACCATATGAATGTGCATGGTGTGTTTGTGTGTACATGTGTGCATGTGTACACATACAGGGTCATTATTCTCTTACACAAAAATATAAGAGAAGATAGAATGTCAATAACAATTTGATGACACTGATGCAAGAATTGTGTGTAAAAGGAAATAGCCAAAATAAGGCACAGATTTAGGGCACCAAATTTAGTTCATGGAGCACTGATTAAAATCCAGTCTTCTAGGCCTGAATGGAGAAAGGAAACTTGACTCCAAAGAGTGAGTTGAGATAGTGTTGTTAGAGAAACAAAGGAGTTCATAGTTTCCATATTTTATTAAGCAAAATTTACTAGGGAATAAATGAATAAAGAGTCACTATTTGTAATAACTTCCAGATGATTTTAAGCACAAAGTGCTGACTTATATTTGTAAAACAACAAACGGTCTGGGGTTAAGAATATTTCAAGAATTGCTTTGTCTCATACAATCATACTTGCTCACTGCATGCAATATAAGAGGATTTGCAATGCATGCCATTCAACTTTAGAAATATAATAGACTGTGAGGCAAGATAAGGCCTTTCATCTTGTGATACCCTAGTTGAGAAATTCTCTCCTAGAGAGGTTCAGTTTGATCCCACTATTATGGTTTACATGAGTGGTAAGGCCTTAAATTTGCCATACTTTTATTGTGCTAACCTTTAGGTAATTTTCTCTACGTTTTTATGGTGAAGCATTTTTTTCCTATGATTTTTTTCAAGTTGCTTTTAATTACACAAAAATTAGTTTGAATTTAATAATAAAACAACAAATTAAGTGTACAAAATTTGAGAGGTTGAATTTGATATCCTCCCATTCTGAGAGCTCTGGTTTCAGACAAAAGAAGCCATTACACCCCATGTTTTTTAGGATACATCTAAGAAAATATATGATAGTTCCAAAACAGGGCTGCAACTGGGCGGGGGGCAAGCGGGGCATGTGCCCCAGGCGCCGCACTGGGGGGGGGCGCCAAAATGAGCGCTGGGGGGATGCCAAAATGGGCCTGGAATCCATGTTTGCCTCAGGTGACACAGACCCTAGTTGCGGCTCTGTTCCCAAAGAAATGAATTCAATAGAAAGGTAACATAGTTCAGTGACAGAGCCACACATTTTGCTTGCAGAAGGTCCCAGATTCAACCTCTAGGATCTTTTAGTTTAAAAAACTGTGTAGTGCCTGATACGGAAAGCCCTCTGTCTTAACCCTGAAAGCCAAAGTGTATTATAATGGGCTAAATAAACAAATAATGAGACTTGATATAAAACAATTTTGCATGTTGCCTGAGTTTCATTTTAAATTCTTATATTTTGTCTTTTGTTTTTTCAGCACTTTTCCAGTTATCACATTCACAGTGTATAAACATATTTTACTACGTACATTTCTTTGTATGTTCAGATACAGGAAGACTACATTAACACCCATCCCCACAAGCTGAAATAATGTGAAACAATGTATTAGCAGCAGTTTTACTAATAGACACTTTAAAAAATTTCACAAAATTTTCTATACAGAGAAATAGCTAGACCTTCTTGAACCCTCCTTGTGATTAATTAGAAAACCTGTCTTACATATTTTTCTCTCAGGTGTAAATAACCTTGTTAGACTTTGTCATTAAGAACTGATAAATAAATGCTTGGTTAAGCATAAACAACTTGACAGCAGTAGCAAAGAGTGATGATCTTGGCTTTATGCAGGATACCCATGGTGTCATTTTTAACTTATAAGATCAAACAGTATAGATCATAAAATAATTTCTAAAATACCAAATTTAGTTTTAATTTGCTATAGTTAAAACATCTGAAGAAGCAGCACTATAACTATTATAAGCTACAGTATTTTTAAATGTTATTTGCCTGTGCTGTTTCTTTTCAAAACAATTTAAAAAAGCATAAAACCAAATCAGAATCGGCGTGCAGAGGAACCTCGGGCTTCAGCTTTGGGCTCACTAGTTTGAAGGACCTCTGTCCTTTGTTGCTGTAAAGGCTTTCCAGGTTGTCTCTGCATGCATGTGCATGCACGGTCACTTCATTTCTCCAGGGGACTAGTTATTTGTGCATGCACACACACATGAAGACAATCTGAGAACAACTCTGAAGCAGCCCTACAAAATCTTCCAGAGGATACAGCTGCCTCATCCCTCATTGGTGCTAACACATTTTGTGAAATGCCCTTCTAAATGCATTGCACAATCTATAAACAGACATCAGAACTGAAGTATCATACTTGATTGCTATTCATACAGTATACATTTAAAATACCCTGATCATTGGTACAAACATAACATCCATTGGCTTTTTCTCCGTGTTTCTCTGGACCAGGAGGTGTAAGCGAATAACATGCTCAATCATAATCACGCTCCACAAAAGCCTAAAGGGTTTCCTTTGAGCTTTGAACTGTTACGTCAGGAAGAGTGGAAACAAACCCATCAACAAACGAAAATGCATTATTTTCAGGTGATGGTTTACAACAAATCATGTTGGAACTGGGTCTGCTTATATTGTGCAAGCTTCATGAAGTAAAACTGTGATGGGCAGAAATAAAACCCTTCACAGCTTCTCTAGGGCAAATATAGTCATCTTGGTGGTGAATCAGTTCAATATTACATCCCAAACCTTCCTGCACAAAATTATGTCACTAACAGAAGCCACAGCATTAAATACAAAGTTTGGGCTGTTAAAGTAGAGGATTCAAAATGGAGAAACGCAGGAAGAATGAATAGATATCAGTGTCATGGAATAAAATTATAGAATTTAATAAAAAGTATAGTAGAGAGCTAAAGATACACACACACACACACACACACACACACACACACACACACATACATATACATACATACACATACACCCAGTAAAGTATTACTTTTGTGGAAAATACTAAATAGTGTAAAAAAAATTAAAACTCATTCAACTGATCATTAAATTTTAAAAAATCTGTATTAATTTACATAATCCATTTTTAAAAGGTCATTGCTGTGACTTTTTTACTTTATTTTAGGTTATGAAAAGACTTTGTTTTTCTGGTATTTGTGAGGTTCTTGGTCCTTGCAATCCTAACAGCATTAACTCTCAATACATGCCATAAAGGATATATGAAAAGTTATTTATTAGAATGTGATTCCAAGCTCTTTTATTGCCACGAATAAATTTTTGAACCCAAAGCTTTCCTTAAAAACATTCTAGTCACTCTCCTACTTCCCCCTCCTTTCTTCTGTAATTAACTGTCTAGTGAAATTCCCTTTTGTTTTCAGGCATCTCTTCGTTCCAAACAGTATCAGGCCCAACCTTGAGATACAGTCTTCCTCTAAACATTTTCTAACGGCAGAGAATGGAATGCATTCCTCCTCCCCACTCCTTTGTTCTCCAGTGGTCAAAGCTACAAGTGTTAATCCATACATGTGTCTAAGCTCTGCTTCTCTCATACTACTTAACCCATATTCAGGTGTGACATCCAGATGCCATTAACTATTGCTTCTGGATTGCTTCACCCTTACAATATTACTCTATGTGTAAAAGTCTTTTTAAAACAACGAGGTTTTGTAAATAATTTCATTTTGAAAAGAATATGTGCTAACTAAAGTTTATATCTTTACGACTAATTAAAATGTAAGTCTTATTTTCCATTGTATGCTAAAAGATTATTTTGGTCAGGCCATTGAGCTTATACTCAATATAAGCAAATTCCTTCATTAAAAGAAAAGGAGAAAAAAGAAAGCTGAAAGTTTGTGTTGAGAAAAACAATTACCGATCAGTTTCCAATTACAAAAGCAGCTATTGTGTCTAAAACAATTCTGTAATAAAAGATAGGGCTCTGCAAAAGTTCAGGTTTGGTCTCCAAAAGGTGCTTCATTGCCAGCTCTGACTCAGAGGTTTCTGACCCTGAGGAGCCTATTCTGGGCATGCTGGATAGACTTCAGCCTGATGAAGTTGTGGGTACACAGCTACCTGAGACTGATCTGGCCAGCAGTTATCAGAGCAGCTGTGCCTGCAGTCAAAGAATAAGAAACTGGAGCTGGAGCATCCATCTAGTCTGAAAGCATACCACGTGCAACGGCAAGCAGGACAACAGCACTCATCAACTTCAGCCCAGTAATATGTGGATATTATTTATCCATTATTATTTCTATACTTCTTTTATATTACTTGCCTTGCCTGTCAATATAGCAAATACGTTTTCTACTTCTAATATACTATAGGATCACAGATTTTACTGCCAAATTCTGCAGTATGCCTGATTTCTCCTATTCTATGCTTCTGTTAAAAAACAAAAAACAAAAACCTGGTTGAGGTGTTGTTATTATAAAATTTATGATTCTTTCTCTCCAAAGGCATATGTTGATCCATATGTTATAAGTATGGCAAGATACTTATGTTTTGTTATTTTTTCCTTATACAGATTATACACACATTCATTTTCTGATGCTAAAAGAGATGGTTCAAAAATGGTATGATGGTTTACAGTAGTAATTTAAAAGCTTCCGCCAGTAAGTATTTTCAATTATTGGCAATGTGTCCCAGGGATTTTTTTACTCTTGAGATAACTTAGACATTTTTTTCCTGTTCCCCAAGTGTTATTTTGTCTATAAATGAAAGGATTGGGAAGCTGGAGCTGGCTGTACTATGTGGCAACTTGAGGCTGTTGCTGAGCAGCCCTTCCTTATGTTTATATTATAGAAACAAGAGAAGCCTTTTGGATTGAGAATGTTTAAAAAATCTACTTGTCTGTAAGAATCACAATCTATCTCCTAGTCACTTCCATCATGAAGAATTTTTTACTGTCTTCGGTGCTGAAGTGGTACCTGCACAAGGACATCTGAAGGCCTGACCAAATTAGAGGTATCCAGGAAATAATCAGCATTATTTTTCAGTTATACAGGTATAAAAATGGATTGTTAGTTTAACAATATTAAAAGAATTTTAACATATGTTCATTTGTAGCAATAGTAATAACATCACAACCTAAAGCTAGAATATTTTTCCCTTCTTGATACTGTGTACTATTTTCAGGTTTTTGCAAACTTTAGAACATTACATTTGCTGGAAGATTCAGAACTACTGTTTATACTTTCTTTTTTACTTCCTCTGCCAGAAATATTGATGCTGTAGGAAGAAGGGAAAACAACAACAGGAACATAGAGAATGTAAACTAGTTACAGTAAAAAGAGAAGGCAGTAATCCAATGTTTCCTGACCTGAGTACTTGTGATATATAGACTTCAACTCCCAGAATTCCCCAGCCAATATGGCCATTGCTAAGAATTCTGGAAGTTGAAGTCAACACATCTTGAAGTTACCCAGGTTGGGAAATGCTGCAATAATCATCTTTGCTCTTTGCAAAACATCACTGTCAGATAGTAAGCTTTTTCGAATCAATCCCAATGGCCAAAAAAATTAGACAGTATGCCCCAAAATACATAAGCCCAGCATACCTCTTTGTCCAACTGTATCATTACCAGGGACCCCAATATACAACATAGCCAAAGAACTTACACAAAAGCTTGGACATCTCACAGAGGGGAGTGAATATTCTATTAACTCCCCACTGCAGTGCCTCCAGAAAATCAAAGACCGAAAAATCAAAGAAGATAAAATTATGGTTTCATTTGATGTCACAGTACTCTATGTCCAGAGATCCAGAATTAGTGAAAGAATCCATGGCAGCAGTACTACACAACACACCTGACCTAGCCCAATACCCTAAAATTGAAATACCCAGAATCACGGACCTCATCAACCTCCGCCTCACTACCTACTTTCAGTCTGATGGACAAATACCCCAACAAATCAGAGGAATACCCATAGGATCACCACTCTCAGGACTCATAGCAGAGACCGTAATGCAGCATCTAGAAACTTCAGCACTCCCACACATATAACCCAAAGTATGGATCTGGTATGTAGATGAGGCCTTCATCATAATAAAAAAGGAACAACTAGAGAAGCCACATGAAACAATCAGCAGCAACTTCAGAGGAATAAAATTCACAAGGGAAGAAGAAAACAACAACACACTACCCTTCCTGGATATCCTCATCAGTAGAGGAAATGACAGCAAATTAGAAATGCAAGACTATCGAAAAACAACCCACACTAACCAAGTGCTCCATTACCAAAGTAACAACCCAACCTCCCACAAGAGGAGCTGCGTAAGAACATTATTCAGATGAGCACTAAAGCACTGCAGCAGCCCAGAACACCAGAAAAAAGGAAACAGACCACCTATACAGCATCTTCCAGCAGAATGGATACCCACACAACTTTATCAAAAAGTGCCTGACAACTGAACCCACTACAACCCAACCAATAGAAACTATGAAAAGGATAACACCGCCACACATCAAAAACATCTGAGAAACAACCAACAGACTGTTACAACCACAAGGCATCACCATAACACAGACCAACTAAAGCCCTCCAAAACTTAAGTAAGGCAAAAGACCCAGTAGTCCAAGAAGAAAAAGCAGGACTCATCTACAAGATACAGTGTAAGGAATGTAACAGCCACTATGTAGGACAGACAGGCAGAAGACTAGCAGAGCGCATCCACAAACATCAACTAGCAGTCAGAAGACATGATGAAAACTCCTTAATCTCACAACACATGGACAAACTCAACCACAGATTCAGCTGGGAAACTGTGAGCATCCTAGACCACGTTAAATCCAAAAACATTAGCAAATTCCTGGAAGCTTGACATTCAGATAAAGCAGCCATCAATAGACACATAGAAATAAACCATATTTACAAACCATTCAAATGAGACAATAAAAAAAAAAGCTAAAAAGGAAACAAAAAGACCAGAACACATCCCCTCCAGCAGCTAATACCCAGGTAAGCAGGGATTAACACCAGGCAAACAAGCAGAAAGCAATACCCTAATCAAGGAACTACCAAGGAGAAAGCCACACCCCACCAAAACTGGCAGGGAAAGCTACTGTATATAAAGAGGGAGCAAACCCCACACTCACTTGCACTGATGATGTTTCTTAGTTGGGTAATGAAACATCTGCAAGAAACAACCAAGCTCAGAGAGCACCAAGGACTCCATAGGTCCAATTCTGAAAGAAAATTCAGAGCAGAGAAGGATTGGAGCACAGTAGAGCTTGGGAAGGAAAGATCTCTGGAAAGCAGCCTAGACTTTTGAGGAAAGAAAAGTTGCTGAAAAGTATGCCAGTAAAAAAAAAAATCCTAATATACCTGCATCTGGCATAGTCTTTGCCAAATCATTCTGGAGTAAGGACAACTAGGCAGGAGCCTTAGTGTTGTAAGGATGATAATCTATCTACACATATAACCTGAACGTGCAAGTAAATGAAAAAGAGCTATTTTAAGGAATTGTGTATTGCTGTTCTGGGTGTTCCATGTGACACATGAGTGAAAATTGGGACCAAGGGAGGGGAATTACAGCCCCATAAGATTTTATGAGCCACAGATCCCCATTAGCTATGGACATTACCCTTCCAGCACAGATTTATCATAATAAGCTGGAGGCAGGCAAGATTGCTTCTTATGAGAAGATTTATTGAAATTCTGTTAAGATTACAGTGGTGACTCCCCACCAACCTGTTTTGTGGTGTACTGATCCAAAGAAAGAAGTGGTTGTGTGACAATTATATTCACCCAAGCACCACAGGTGCTAGAACACCATGTTGCAGCACAGTATGAACAGATGAAGATTGTTGAATAACATTAAACAATTCTGAGTGAATTGCTTGTGCTTACTTTCCATTATTACAGTAATCTGTACTAAGTTGACCATGCATCCTCTTTAGAACAGAAAGACACTGAGACATTTCTAGCAACTCTCCCTAATTAGGGCACTGATTTCTCTGTTTATCCCATTGAGAAAGCAGTGTGATTGACTGACTGTGGATATCTCTGGACAGTTTATGCTAGAACTGAGGAGTGCAAAAAGAGGCAGGTATATTATAGCTTGGAATCATTAATTGCTCAATAGTTGCTGGCCATATCCTATTGATCTCGGAGGCTGGTATGCTCATTGAAGATACAGAACTCAATATACACTAAGAGCTGAGAATCCAACATACAAGACATTTCTTACATACAAGAAAATGTTTAGTCATTTTAGTAGTATTTTGGAATATATAATGGTATGGGGAACAGTAAAATACACATTTTCATCAGACATGATTTCTGGGAGCTTGACCCAGAAATCTTACTAGATAGCTCTTGAGTAGGGCATTGGAAACAACAGAAATTAGAAGCCGACATTAAAAGGGTTGCTGCTACAATACCAAATCCATCTGTGAAAGGTGAAACGTCCTCTGTGCAAGCACTGAGTCATGTCCGACCCTTTGGGGGGATGCAGCTTTCGTGACGTTTTCTTGGCAAACTATAGCGGGGTGGTTTGCCATTGCCTTCCCCAGTCGCCACCTTCCCCAGCAAGCTGGGTACTCATTTTACCCACCTCGGAAGGATGGAAGGCTGAATCAACCTGAGCCGGCTACCTGAGAATCCAGCTTCCGCTGGGATCAAACTCGGGTCGTGGGGAGTTTTCGGTTGCAATTCTGCTGCCTACCACTCTGTGCCACACGAGGCTTCTAAAATAGTGAAAGGTATGCCTTCCTCCATCAATTTATCTTATAGATCTGTGGGGTCCTTCAGCTATTTGTGTAATTGCTGGGTTTGTTCTAACTACAACTGAAGCAACCAGAGGGAACCATAAGGAGATCCACAATGCCTCATAAAAATTAAACTTAATAGGAAGGATCTGAACTCGCAACTGGGCAAGTTTAAAACTATGTTTATAATCATACCGTGTTAAGCTGGCAGCCAGCAAAATAAAGTGTGTTAACCTATCGGAACATTTTCCTTCAGCTTGTGACCTCTGCCTTTAAAGTTGCTCAAAGGAAGAAAGAGAAGGGGGAAAAAACCAACCAAAGTTTGGGTACTTCTACAAGAAGACTACTGCAGGGTTGTCCCCCTCCCCCATCCCAAATGGCATTTCTGATGGATTAGCCTTCACAAGGGCCAGATTCTTACATGCGTTTGATAGCGCACAAGCAAAGCCTCTGAGGAAAAAAAGATCTCTGCATTTTTTTTGTCTTTTTGTTAAAATATCCCTACCCATAGGGATTTGAGCTTATCACCTTTGGCTCAATAGCTAGGAGCTCTTAGCTACTCTGCTCTATAAGCAATTGGATTTGAAAACCTTCTCAGAGAGTTTAGCTTAATTCCCTCTTCAGAGTTCTGAGAACCTGAGGGGATAATGGCTGCCAGTCACAGCCTCAACAATTTACTCTCAGTGTCCTAGGCATCTTGAACTATGGCTCTGGAGTCTTAGCAGCCATGCTCATATTATTTGTGTTGCTCCCAGGTCTGTACATAGGGAGTGAAATCAGGAAGACTACCGGCAGTTGGAAAAAGCAGGTATGGAGGCAAGTTAAGTCCAATACTGATGTACAATTGCCACTGATTTTCCCCTTTATTGACTTAATTCCTTCAACTTCAGACTTTTTGCCTTGGTGGAATAAAGAATAAGAGGTCTGAAGAAAACAGAATCAGAGAATGAGCATTGGAAAGAAAAGTCTTCGGTATTTAGCCTAAGGCCTGCCTCTTAAGGAATGTTTGCAACTTCTTTTTAGCTCTTTCATCTGTGCATATTATTGGATGAACAAGCCCCTCTAGATCTGCTCTTCAAAGCAGCCACAGCGGCTTGAGAAATCTAATTAAAGAGATTTGCATGGGCCTAGTTTCTATGGGATTTTTTTTGTATGACAACTTGGGGCTAGTAAAAATGGGAGACATTTTACCCCTAAGAGTCCATTCACTCTTTAGCTACCCCTACCACCCACTAAACCCCCAAGAAATGGAGTATACAATCCATTCAGGGGACTGAAATAAGAATCACAGTGTCTAATCCCTTCTGCCTGAATGTTGCATCCCTTCTGTTTTATTGCAAGGCTGCTCCTGGCTTTGTGAAGCTCATCCATCTTTTGCTCTCAGTGTCACTGCATAACTGTTCATCCATGTGATTGAAGTCAAAGCCAATGTTCTCCTCCCTATCCTGTAGATAAGGAGAAGCAGGGAATGTCTGTTAGCAACCAGGAAGGACACACTGGGGAGGACACTTTATTTGCATTTCCGCCTCTTCAGTTGGTGGGACGAGGCTGTAATGCACTTACTGTTTTACTCTAGCAGTTCTATAGTGATATGAAGCACCAATATGTCAAGTTTCCATTACATAAACATTTTGCAAGTTGGAAGAAGAGCAGCAAAGGAAAAGAGAAAAAGATAAACCTTCAGAGTATAAACCTTCTGAATACAAAATAACTCATAAACTTTTCCTCCTTGGTCAGAAGAAATAAATAATTTAAAGTTTCACAGGGGAGTATTCAGAAGAGATGAGCAAAACTGTCTGGGAGTGCTCATTCATTTTTAAAGAGGCTGGAGCAGCCTCTGAGCAGCCTTGTCCCACCGCTACTTCTCCCAATCTTCTTTCTCTTCTTTGCATGTCCGCACATCACGTTGCAGTTGTTTTCATCACTCTCTGTTCCCTTTCCTCTCAAATCCTTCCTTACCTGTTTTTTCTTCCCACCCTCTTCAGTCACTCTCCCTTGCCAGTGCCCAGTCTATGCTCCCCAGCCACTTTCCTGCCCCTATCCCCCTTACCAACCCCAGTCCAAGTATTCAGCCCTCCTCCTCCCTTCAGACTTAGAATCCAGCTTTCCAAAGATCCCCTTCCCAAGACCCAATTCTGTTCTCCATTCCAACTCTTCCCCCACATCTAGGATTCAGCTACCAAGGCCTATAAGTAATTTCTTGGGGCAAATTTAAAAAGCAATTTGAAACTCTGTTAAAAATGAGTAACAATAAAGCTGGAATTAAGACTCAATGTCCATGCAACACAGACATGGTGTTTTCTAGTTGTGATAATGTGATTTTCCAACAGAAGGAAACATCAAGTTTGGAGAATTCTAAATATAACATAAAGTTGATAAGACCCAACTTTCAGTAAGAAATTCAGTTATTAAGTAGAGAGATACAGAATGGCTGTATCCCTCAATGCACATCACCCTGTCAGCCATCCTTACTGATGGTTCTGACATTATGAAATCATACTAAGTAAGTCAAAGGTTACTAGTTTGAAATTACTGAAGATACAACTTTCTTCAACAACTGCACCAGAAAAGGCAAGGCTAATGTTGTTACTAGAATCTTCCTCATGAGTCATTGGTCAGGCATCTTTTGGCAGCTGCAAACAATCAGTATTTGGAAGGTATGTTCTATGCAATGGGCCTTGGTAGTAAATGCTGTAATGGAGAAACAGGTCTTTTTAAATTCACTGTTTCTTTCCAGCTATTTTTTGTGGAGGATTAGGTAGGTAAGCAAGTAAATTGACTTGTTCAGGTGTTCTCACAACATAACCTGTCCACCCAGAAGTGTTTTGGGTTTCATTTATTTATTTATTTGAATTTATTAGCTGACCTACTCCAATGGACTCTGGGTGGTGTACAAAACTGAAAAATTCATAAAAACAGATAAAACATCAAACCAAAGAAACATCCCAGACTAAACAAGACAGATCAAACAAAACAGGGGTCTTAGACTGTCAGGCCTAGCCCAAGAACAACAAGGAAGCAATCCAACCAAATTTTCATTCTTTATTTGCTTACAGCATGTAGGCAGAATCTTGCCAGACTAAACCTATACTACTCTAATCTAAAGGATATAACCTGGGAGACTCTAGAGCGCTGCTATTCTGAATCTCTTTGTCTTCCCACGGTCCAGCTCCAGGCTGTGTTGTCTCTTGCCTTGTCCCCTTCCTTGGAATGTGCTCCCTCCTTCCTGAGAACAAACTGCGTTACTATAGTCCATCACATCACCTTGCCCTTCAATAGACACGTTCCATCACATAGACACACGGTAATACATTGACCAAAGGCAGGTTTTCAGAGCTCTCTGGAGGGAGGATGCAGTCCTTTTCTTGGAGTGGGGGCTGCAACAGAGAAGGCATGCTTCTTCAATCCCACAAGATGACAACATTTAATAGAGGGGGCCTGGAGCATACCCACTTTGCCAGCATGTACCAGGCAGGCAGAAACGATCAGAGACAAGTGGTCCCTCAGATATCCAGGCCCTGCGCCATACAGGGATTTATAGGTAATAACCAGCACCTTGAAATGTTCTTGAAAGCTGACTGGCAACCAATGCAGCTCATGTAGCAGTGGTGACACATGGGCATACTGAACAGTACCCATTACTGCTTGTGCCACTGCATTTTGAACCAGCTTTAGCTTCAAGAAGGTCTTCAAGGGCAGCCCCACGTAGAGCACATTGCAATAATCCAATTGTGAGGTACCCAGGGCATGAGTAACTGTCTGAAGAGCCTCCTGATCAAGGAAAGGAAAACATTGGTGCACAAGATGAACCTGTGCAAAGGCTCTCCCTGCCACAGCTGCCCCCTGCTCTTCGAGCAGTAGCTGCGAGTCCAGAAGGACCCCCATGTTGCACCCCAGTTTTGAATGGGGAAGTGCAGCCCCATCCAAGATCAATGATGATAACATCCCTGATCCTGGGGGGCGGGAGCAAACACCCACAGCCACTTAGTCTTGTTAGGACTGAGCTGAAGTCTGTTCCACCTCATCCAGACCTGAACAGCCTCCAGACATTGATTCAATAGATAGACAGCTTCACCTGTGCAGCTTGGGTTTGAGATTTAGAGTTGGGTATCATCAGCTTACTGATGATACCGAACCTTGAACTGGCTGATGACCTCACCCAATGGTTTCATGTTAAACAGGAGAGAGAAGAGCATCAAGCCCTGAGGCACCCCACATGTGAGAGACCACGGATGCAGTCCCCCCCCCCCCACAACACCGGATGCGAACCACTGAAGCACAGTGCCTTCCACTCCTAACTCCCACAGCCGGTCCAGAAGGATAATGTGGTTGACAGTATCAAAAACTATTGAAAGATCAAGGAGCACTTGATAGCACTTTAGTTTTCAGCTAAATTTAACCCCCTTGAAACAGTTAACATTCAGAAGTCTCACTAATCCTAAGCCTATGTCAAGTAAAATTCTGATGCACCAACTTTGCAAAATGTAAGGGACAGATGAGGCAGGACTTCAGATATATTTTCACATGACTCCTGTTACTGAATACAGAAAACATATTGAGCAACAAACCTTGTCAGTGTAACAGTATTCCAGCCACTGTGAAAAACTATCAGATCAAGCTATGACCATATAAAGAAGCCTGTGATGCAGCTAAAAAGCTTTCTGTTTTAAGGTGAAATAGGCAGCAAAATACAGCCATGGAAATGCTTAGATGCATATACTGTAAATAACAATTTAATTAGTTTTCCATGTACAAATGCTTCATATATGATTAAAAAGATACTATGCATAATATATAGTACAAACTTAAATCAGTTTTGAGCATTTTCTGTTTGCATATGGATGCAATATTATATTAATATTTGTTTGGAGGAAAACAAAACAGGTTTGCTACATATTGGAAAATTATACATATCCCCAAACTGCCAAGTCAATGAAACATACCCACCAAGTGCTTTAAGTAAAGGTAATTGCTCTATGTGTTTACAATTACTTAATTACTTTACTTTGCCAAAAAAGATCATTAAAATAATCTTGAGGCTGAATTAAGTTTAATGTATGTTGTATATTCTAAGTATGTTCCATTTAGCACATTTAATAGATGTAAAAGTTCACAAGTGATGATATAAAGGATAATTTACGCTTGCAATGCATTTTTGTCCAATTAATAGATTGCCTGTGTGTTGCATATTTTGCATGACAAAAGAGGTGAATATTAAACTGCCATTCATAATGAAAATGCACTTTGCAAATTAGAAGTGCCGAAACAGAAATTTTTCACCCTGTTTAGGAAATAAACAGTCCTTAACCAATTAAACTGCATTGTAATAATTCTATGATTTATTGCAAGTTGTTTAACTTTCAAAACTTGGCTAACCCATATTAAGGTCACAATCCATCATGTCTTGCTTGGAAAGCCAGCAAATAATGGCTGTTGTATTAGCTGTTTTTGATGATAGTATGAAAGAAGTATTAGCACTTGTCAACAAAACTGCTTACAACATAACATTAGCATGCATGGGCTGCTGTACCTATTTATTATTCTGGCAGCTTCACACATATTGTTACAAGCTTATAAAACATTTTGTTGGGTAGAAACCAAATGTACACTGTTGATTTTCTGATAGACTGGCAGCATAAATGTCTAGGCTGACTTAGTTCAGTTTAAGTGTAAATAGAGACAAAAATTCTTCAACCTGTTCTCTTATTGATACTGAAAAGTGCTGAATTATTCAGCATCTAACTCTTCTGTTTGTGTCTATCACAGTTATCAATTACCCATCAGTCTACTTGTCAAAACAGAATGGATTAATGTGGCTGAAAACAAGACAAATAAATGGATACTATAACAGGGGTTCAGAGTTGCCAAACTGTCAAAGGGAAATCCAGGCAATGACATTTACCATCAAAAGTGGGATAGCTGGCTTGAGAGAGCAAACGATATTATTTTATGAGCCAAGAATGCACTTAGCTTACTGTAACTAAATGAAATCTGATTACTCTACTAATACATTGACAATACTGATAACACAATAGCCACTATAAGTAGGTATTCTGTTGTTCAAATATCATCATAATCTTATACAGAATATGTCTTATAAATTAAAAAATGGAGCCAATATAAATACAATTTCAATTATTTGGAGCGTGTTATGGGTCTCTAGGAACAGAATTTAGAAAGTGCTTGCTGAGATAGGAAAATAAAATCCAGCAAACCCAGTCTTGGGTCCATTCTGATCATTATCTCTAAAGTTTTACTTGCCAACTGGTTTGAAACCATTATTTGCAAACATCATAGGATAGAGCCATCTAATTTGATTTCTTTAAGAGGAAGGTCAGTAATATGCCTACTAATTTAAGTTTAGTTTTGGATTACTGTAAGGATTTTCTTTTACTAATAAATGTCTCTGAAACCAGTTTAAAATAATCATAATCTTCAAATTCTTGAAACACTGCAGACCTATTGCCTCAGATTACCACTATTTTCATTCAGATACTATTATTTTGTAAAGTCAATGCACCAGCACTTATTGGTATCTCTTATAGCTTCTTTAGAAAGATTAACAATTTCAATTTGATGAATTGAATTAGAGACCTTGTTAAAAAAAAAGTGTACCTCACATTTTTTATGTTATAATAATTATTCTTAGGTAAATGTGTATATAATTGCACCTTTATCATTTTTTTGAAAAAGTAATTCTTTCAGTGCTCTATAGTATAATACCACTAAAATGATTGTTTGGCAAATGCCAAATGATTTCATTTTGTGGAATTAACAATTAGAACCAGCTAATTTAGACATGGAGATACTAAATAACAGGGAAAAGATTATAAAGAAATGAATGTACAGTCAGGTTTGCTAGGTGTGATAAATGTTAGAAACTGTTTAGAAAACAACTGTTGTATCTGCTTCTGAAATGGGATTATGTCAAGCTTGTGTTATGAACCAAAGTTATTTTTTACTTACATATATTCTGCTTTATTAGTTCTAAGAAAAACAAAAATAATATTTTATTCTGCCTAATAAAATATATATTTATAACATGGGCTATAATTTTGACTCTATTACAATTAGAGCCATCATTTAGAAGAAATATACAGTCTGCTCCTGTTGCGAAATATATTGTTGTTTATTCGTTCAGTCGCTTCCGACTCTTCGTGACTTCATGGACCAGCCCACACCAGAGCTTCCTGTCGGTCATCAACACCCCCAGCTCCCCCAGGGATGAGTCCATCACCTCTAGAATATCATCCATCCATCTTGCCCTTGGTTGGCCCCTCTTCCTTTGGCCTTCCACTCTCCCTAGCATCAGCATCTTCTCCAGGGTGTCCTGTCTTCTCATTATGTGGCCAAAGTATTTCAGTTTTGCCTTTAATATCATTCCCTCAAGTGAGCAGTCTGGCTTTATTTCCTGGAGGATGGACTGGTTTGATCTTCTTGCAGTCCAAGGCACTCTCAGAATTTTCCTCCAACACCACAGTTCAAAAGCATCGATCTTCCTTCTCTCAGCCTTCCTTATGGTCCAGCTCTCGCAGCCATATGTTACTACTGGGAATACCATTGCTTTAACTATGTGGACCGTTGTCATCAGTGTGATGTCTCTGCTCTTAACTATTTTATCGAGATTTGTCATTGCTCTTCTTCCAAGGATTAAGCGTCTTCTGATTTCCTGACTGCAGTCAGCATCTGCAGTAATTTTTGCACCTAGAAATACCAAGTCTTTCACTGCTTCTACATTTTCTCCCTCTATTTGCCAGTTATCAATCAAGCCGGTTGCCATAATCTTGGTTTTTTTGAGGTTTAGCTGCAAGCCAGCTTTTGCACTTTCTTCTTTCACCTTCATCATAAGGCTCCTCAGTTCCTCTTCGCTTTCAGCCATCAAAGTGGTATCATCTGCATATCTGAGATTGTTAATGTTTCTTCCAGCGATTTTAACACCAGCCTTGGATTCCTCAAGCCCAGCATGTCGCATGATGTGTTCTGCGTGCAAGTTGAATAGGTGGGGTGAGAGTATACAGCCCTGCCGTACTCCTTTCCCAATCTTAAACCAGTCTGTTGTTCCATGGTCTGTTCTGACTGTTGCTACTTGGTCGTTATACAGATTCTTCAGGAGGCAGACAAGATGACTTGGTATCCACATACCACTAAGAACTTGCCACAATTTGTTATGGTCCACACAGTCAAAGGCTTTAGAATAGTCAATAAAACAGAAATAGATGTTTTTCTGAAACTCCCTGGCTTTTTCCATTATCCAGTGGATATTGGCAATTTGGTCTCTAGTTCCTCTGCCTTTTCTAAACCCAGCTTGTACATCTGGCAATTCTCGTACCATGAATTCCTGAAGTCTACCTTGCAGGATCTTGAGCGTTACCTTACTGGCATGTGAAATGAGTGCCACTGTTCGATAGTTTGAACATTCTTTAGTGTTCCCCTTTTTTGGTATGGGGATATAAGTTGATTTTTTCCAATCTGATGGCCATTCTTGTGTTTTCCAAATTTGCTGGAATATAGCATGCATTACCTTGACAGCATCATCTTGCAAGATTTTGAACAGTTCAGCTCGGATGCCGTCGTCTCCTGCTGCCTTGCTATTAGCAATGCTTCTTAAGGCCCACTCAACCTCACTCTTCAGGATGTCTGGTTCTAGCTCACTGACCACACCATCAAAGCTATCCCCGATATTGTTATCCTTACTATACAGGTCTTCTGTATATTCTTGCCACCTTTTCTTGATCTCTTCTTCTTCTGTTAGGGCCTTGCCATCTTTGTTTTTGATCATGCCCATTTTTGCCTGGAATTTACCTCCAATGTTTCTAATTTTCTGGAAGAGGTCTCTTGTCCTTCCTATTCTATTGTCTTCTTCCACTTCCGCACATTGCTTGTTTAAAAATAATTCCTTATCTCTTCTGGCTAACCTCTTATTTTGCATTTAATTGGGCATATCTCCCCCTATCACTATTGCCTTTTGCTTTCCTTCTTTCTTGGGCTACTTCTAGTGTCTCAGCAGACAGCCACTTTGCCTTCTTGGTTTTCTCTTTCTTTGGGATGTATTTTGTTGCTGCCTCCTGAACAATGTTGCGAACTTCTGTCCAGAGTTCTTCCAGGACCCTATCTACTAAGTCCAGTCCCATAAATCTATTCTTCACCTCCACTGCATATTCCTTAGGGATATTAGTGAGCTCATATCTAGCTGATCTGTGGGTCTTCCCTAATCTCTTTAGTCTGATCCTAAATTGTGCAATAAGGAGTTCGTGATCTGAACTACAGTCAGCTCCAGGTCTTGTTTTTATTGACTGTATAGATGTCCGCCACCTTTGGCTGCAAAGGATGTAGTCAGTCTGATTTCGGTGTTGTCCATCTGGTGAAGTCCACGTATAAAGCCGTCTCTTAGGTTGTTGGAAGAGAGTGTTTGTTATGCAGAGTGAGTTGTCTTGGCAAAATTCTATCAGCCTATGTCCTGCTTCGTTTTGTTCTCCCAGGCCATGCTTACCTGTAATTCCAGGTGTCATTTGACTGCCCACCTTAGCATTCCAGTCTCCCGTGATGAAAATAACATCTTTTAGGCGTGTTGTCCAGTAGGTGCTGCAGATCCTCATAGAACTGCTCTACTTCAGCTTCTTCAGCATCTGTGGTTGGGGAGTATATTTGGATCACTGTGATGTTAGATGGCTTGCCCTGAATTCGAATTGAGATCATTCTATCGTTTTTTGGATTGTATCCAAGCACTGCTTTAGCCACTTTACTATTAATTATGAAGGTTACTCCATTTCTTCTGTGGTCCCTTTGTCCACAGTAGTAGATCTGGTGGTCATTTGATGTGAAGTGGCCCATTCCAGTCCATTTCAGTTCACTGATGCCCAAAATGTCTATCTTTAATCTTGACATCTCACCAATAACCACATCCAATTTGCCCTGGCTCATAGATCTTACATTCCAGGTTCCAATGGTGTGTTGATCCTTAGAACATCGGATTCGCCGTTCACCACCAGCACCGTCGGCCGCTAGCCGTCCTTTCGGCTTTGAGCTAGCTGCGTCATCACCTCTGGGGCTAGTTGAACTCATCCTCTGTTCCTCCCCAGTAGCATTTTGACCATCTTCCGACCTGGGGGTCTCATCTTCTGATGATATACCGACATATCTCTGGTTGTACCGATCCATTTAGTTTTCACGGCAAGAATACTGGGGTGGGTTGCCATTACCTTCCCCAGGGATCGCATTTAGTCTGACCTCTCTGTCATGACCTTCCCGTCTTGGGTGGCCCTTCACGGTTTAGCTCATGGCATCATTGAGGTGCTCAAGCTCCAGCACCATGGCAAGGTAATGATCCTTTGCTGAAGGTGAAATATATAAATTGCTCAATTCTAAGGGATATGGTTTCCTAAGAAAATGCTGCAGAGCCCCACTTTTGCAGAGAAGAAATGCTACTGACAGTCCAAACTTCACCAGGAAATGATCCAACCATGACACAGAGGTGACCATTAGGTCTTCCAAGTTCATATAATCTGGCTCCTGACTGACTGAAAAAAAACCACACACATCCAGAGTATGCCCTACTGTCAGAGTACAGTAAGAGAATCCCCAATCTGTCCCAATTGCCCAGCACAAGGTTCAGACATTCAAGATTAGCATTCAACTGGGCAGAAATCCCAATAGACTACAGCAACTCCCTCTCCCCAGCCCTTAGGTCTATGCTGAACAGAGTACAATTGAGAAAACCTACCTTTTCCCAGTTCACCTACCCAAGTCTCTGTTACACATTCTAGGTCAGCCCTTCAACAACAATTAGATTGTAGATGAGCGATGTTTTATTTTCGACTGACCTGGCATTCAGCATCGGCACCAGTAGACCTAAGGGCAAGCTGGTACAGTAAGCAGGTACCTTCAGGATTGGGGGGTGGGGGTAGGGGCCAAAACGGAGAATAGGCGTAAGATGTCTAGACACACCCTTCCTTACCTGGCTAGATGAACCCCAATGCCATGTCTCCCTCTACCATGACCACAGCTTTAAAGGCACCTATGTCTCTCCCCAGGTTCTTACACACATTTCCCAGGCACATAATGAATAGTGTTAAAGGGATTAGGGGGTAAGGCTTTTCCTGCAAACAAAGTTCTTCCACAGTCCCAGGACTTCCTGTTGTTAGCCCACTGCATTAGTGAAGGTACTACAGTAGTCACTGTCGTAATCACTATTACCTCAGCTCCACCTCTGAATGGGCACCAAATGGATGTTCCTGTTAGGTTACAGCCTTGGGCTTCTGGTGCTGATGTGCAAGATGGCTGGGCCATTCTTGGGTAACCAATAAATGCAGGCACTTGTCCCACCCATCCACTCACCCAGACAGGCAAGCAGGCAGGTGGTCTCACAGGAACAGTCCCAGCACACTGTCAGTAATTTTCATTTTACTTTCTAAATATTTTGTTTTAAATTAAAACTTGAAGTCTTTATATTTGAATAACCATGTCCTGGCATCGCTACAATTCAAAGCATAATTACCAAACTGTGGATCTGAAAATTATAGGAAAAATTGCATGTGTGTCTGTGATTGAAGCAAACAAATACAGTTTTATCACTCTTTCCACAGATTTAGATATTTTAAGTCAGCTAAACAGGTTATCTGATTTGCCAGTTAGGAATTCCTTAAAGGCAAAGAAATTTCTGGATGGCTCAGCCAATGCATTTAATTATGTCACAGTTAACAATTCATTTTAACATACCAATTTGTTTCCCACAGATATAAATTTTGTATAGAAATACAATTGAGAATAGCTTTGCTGCTGCTGCTGCATGATGATAGATACATAGTTTACATTATATCTGTAATATATCTATCTAGCTTCACTGTGGGTTTAGAAAATTTTACTTTAAAATTTAAAGTAAATCTAAATAATTCAGAATCCAAAGCAGATTGTAATCAATAGACTACTTACAAAGGAATGTGTTCTGCTTTATTTTTATATTTTAATAAGGCAGATAATGATATCACAAGGCACTAGCATAATTCATCTTTAAAGAAAAAGGCAGGTAGATTTATTTTACATTGCTTTGGATTACCTAATTGCCCATTATACATCTAATTGATAAAACCATTTATAGTTACTTGTATGCAGTTTTTGGATTATGAAGAGGCAGTTCTACTTCATCCACCTATTTGAGCCCCACGTTTTAATGCAATTCACCTTTATCATATCTAAAGTGAATCAGCACGTATGTTTTAAAGAAATGTTTAATAAATCTATACCCAATTCTGAACCATATTATTCTAAAAAGTGGAGTTGTTATTCCAATAGTTCCCAGAATTGAGAGGCAGTTGTCATAAAAGTATTTTTAGACTCAAGCCTTATTGGCCTTACAGACTTTGTCCTGAATTCATATAGATCCCTTCTTTTTCAACCCCACTGATGGCAGTCATGTTCTATACTTTGTAAGTTCCTACATTCCTGATATGTTAAAGAAAAACAACTATGAAAGGAAGATATAAAGTTTAGAATTAAACCGGAATTTTCTGCTGCAAAGCAGAAGCTCTTCAACTGGGTTACAACCCTTTCCTTCATTTTAGAAACATCAGTAAGCATCCTGGAGAATAATCTGCAGGGAATAGCTTTTGCTGTGTGGATGGGGACAAACTAATATACTTGTTCATAGGCCAGTGTTCCCTTTATTTTCAGAGCATCTGGGAGTCCCTACTTGAATCTTGGCAGTTTCTACATTCTGATGTAACCAGATTCAACTTAGTGGACAGCTTGTGCCAAGCTTCACAACCAGGAATAAATAATAGTTCTTTGGAAACTTAACCTTTCTTCAGCAATTGGCTTAACTTGGCAAAAGTCTCTCAAACATGACTCAACTACATTAGAATTGTTATTGCTGAAAATAATGATGCTGTATACACAGTAAAGCAAATAAATAAAGCAAAGCAAAGCTCAAAACTGTTACATTGGTCTATGCTCCAAACTCTAGACACTAAATCTTGCCACCCTATTTCTAAAACACCAAGGGGCCTTTTTTGTTTGTTACTGAAGAGAGGACTTTTGCAACAAAGAAATGTGAAGCTCTTGATGATTATCATTATTTTTGGAATTTACTGATTTGGAAAGTTGGCTTTTTTGATATTTAAATTCTAATATTGGGATTTAAAGATTTTTGCTGTTTTGTTGCCATTTTCTTAATGTTTTGAGGATTATAAAAGATTTATCTACTTCACTGAATCTGTGGAGTTGAATTTTGAGCTATCTGCCTCTGCTTTCCTGTGAGAACGGCTCTTGTTTACATCTTTTTTCTCCTGATAACACACTGTGGAGAGACATGGAAGAAATGAAAGCGATCTTTAAAGAACTCTATCCTGACGTCACCCAAGCCCTGGATTGTCTCCTAGAACTTGTGGAGTCCACAGCCTACCAACAACCTGAAAAAGAAGACAGGAGTGAAAACTACTTTGAGAGTAGTGCTGCTTCTCTAAAGAAGAAAATGAGGATTAACGTTTCCAAGTCAAAAAGGGAAGGGAATATAATTGGACTGTGGAGAGTTAACTTTGATTCTGAAGAAAGAAAAGTTTTGGGTGCAAAGGGAGAGATACGATTGGCTGTGTTCCTGGAAAATCGAGACCCAGAATCAAGGCTGGCTGCTGAATTTGAGACTTGTAAGGGGAAAGCTCTGTGTGTAATACTGAGATATGTAAATGCCTTAGTCTATTTTGAAGTTGGATAATTGTTTAAATGTGTTTATCAGGATGGCCTCTTAAAGGTTTAGACTGATGTTTTTGTTTTGGTGATAATGATTTTACCCTGGGTAAAAGAACATTAACCAAATGTAGATACAGTAATTTATCTTTTGTTATTTTAGTAGGCAGAGAGGAGTAAAATTTTAGTGAAGTAGGATAATATTTGAGTATTTGCTTATTAGATGAATAATTATGTTAGAAAAGGTTTATTCTTTTAAGAGGGAGAAATTGTTTTAGAGGAGAATGTCATATAGAGATGGAAATGCTTTACAGAAATAATGTTTATCTTAGTTTAAATTAGAGTAAGAGACTGATAATGAGTTATGTATATCTTTGTTGTGGAAAGTTAGAAGCCACCATGTAATAGTCTTCTCTGTATTTTCACACTTTTTAATTCTCTTTTTTCTTGTAGTATTCTTTGTTTCATTCTTTTTAGTTTTTATGTATTTTATGTATATGTTGAAAAAATTAATAACGCTTTATAATTCATCAGATTTTCAAAAATATCATTGGGTGTATATCTTATCATCTACATCTATGTCAGATGAACACTGGTGCTCCTTTGTGGTCAACCTTTGTGGCCTCTGTTGGAAAGTTCTTATGCATTTTCACTGAGGTCCTGGCAATTGCTAGAGACAATATATAGCAGAAAGGGTTTACGTTTCCAGGTTTATAGCATCCAGACATGTTTGGAACTTGTTGGGTCACAGATTGATTTTTATGTTGAGGCTCATTAATATTTAACGTTATGGAAAAACTCTACCATAAAAATAGTCCTCAACTTAACTTTTTTTTCTTTAGGACACCCAAAAAATCCTCTTCTGCCAAGATCTAAATGAAATGGCAGCCTTATTCTCTGGTTTTATTTTTTAAAAAATAAAGTGATCAGCAAGACACAAAATATGCAGTTGCAGCAATAAAATATCCAGTTCCAGAAGCATCTTTGTAGTATAAAATTCAAGAAAAATAATTCAAGATACAATTTTTGTTAGGTGATTTAAAAAATTATGATCAACAATGTGAAATAAAACTGTGTTCTAAAGTTTGGCCAAATGTATCCATTTTTCCCTAATATTCCCCTGCAAAAGACTCTCCACATGAGATACCAGCCTGAGCCAGAACTACTCCATTTTGCCCTGCCAAGGATCTTGCCTTCATTGTCAGAAAAGAATAAATTGAAAAACAACATATGTGCGTGCAGGGACAATATCCTTGCTGAACCAGTAACTGGTGATTTCTGTAAGATAGCAAAGGAAAGTTATGAAGGGAGGTATATCTTGTACTGAAGCTTGATGTTTATTGACGAATGAATGATTTGTAACTTGTGATTATTGTTGAAACTGTTGAAACTGTATGCAAAATCCTATATAAGCCCACCCATCCCATTGAGGGGTGTGCTTGCTTTGGGAGATTATCTCCCTTGCTCCTTTCTTCTGCACAGAATAAACTTTTGCAATCTCTACTCTTGGCCTATTGATTGGCTGTGCATACCAGGTCCAACAAGCCCATTTCCGGGACAACCCACAGAGTGCTCATAAATGTTCCCAAGGCTATAGTTCCATAGTAAGTCTCTCATTTGCCCACCCAAAGTCCCATTTTTAATGCTGGCCTCTCTGCATAAGAATGAGAAGATTTCAGTTGAAAGTTGGACAGTGGCTGTTAGTTAGTAGGTAATACTGAGCAATTGGGGTCAGTGGTCTGTGCTATGGGCAGCTTCCTGTATCCTTAATTAGGACATAAAATCTTTTCCTGACAAATCATGTAACTCTAACTGCTTAAAGTTGTATGATTGTGGCAGTTTAAAAATCTAGTAAATAAATATTAGGCAGTTAAATGAACGAGAAAGGTGGTGTGGAAAAAAATATGCAATATATTTTTGGGTTATAGAAACTATGTTTCTGTCAAAAGATATAACATGAGTTCAATTCATTTTATTTTGCTCGACAACCAGCATAAAATAAGGTACAGTACAATAAAAATACCCACACTATGGAAGCATTCCCAAATGTAAATAAAATACCATATAATATCAAAATAACATTAAATCTATGAAACTAAATGTATTTTGAAATACATAAAAAATAGAAATGCATAAAATGTTATTGTTACTTAAATTATAATACAAGGAAATGGGAATACAAATAGGGATTATAATATCCAATAAATCTAAAATATTTTATATTCTAAGAATACTAAGGATATTTTATATTCCTTAAAGCAATTTGGTGTTTTTTCCATTTTGGACAGTGCAGGTAAAATAAGAGTATTTAGAGATACTGAATGAGCCTGTATTGCTATCAACAAAGCACCTCCCAAAATGGACAACTATATTGTAGTGATGCATAATATATGCACAAATTATAATCAAATCCCATTCATGGTAGAGAATAGTGAAAAAGGATCCTAGTGATTTGGAATATCGCACTGGGTAGTGGGAAAGTGACAGAGATTGCAAAAGGCCATGCAGAGGGAAAAAAAAGAGTCAGATAAAGTAGGGAAAATCAGTCAGAGAATATACAGTACAGGCAAAGCCAGGAAGAGAGAGAACTTATACTGTACATGCTTACATAGACATCAACATTGAATAGGCACTCCATATTTTTCACATTTAACTACCTTTTATATATATTTTTCCTCTATACTGTTGTGCTGAGAATAAGTCTATTATTGTTAAATTAATAACAAATATTCAGATGCAAAATGCAACTGAAAAAAGTTTAACCGTTCTTCATCTTTAACTCTCAAAACGTGTACTTCAGCTAATCTCTGTTACTTAATTGCTAATTAGATTACAATATGTAACAATAATCTTCAGTAAGTTAGCTTTATTATATAATGCACGTTATTGTCATCACAATTAAATCTGCTACTATAGCAAGCAGATACCTTCACCACTGTTTTAAAAGGTTTTTTTTTTAATCTGTTCAATCGTGCCTGATTCTTGGAGATTGCCTGGACAAGTCCCTGCAGTTTTCTTGGCAAGGTGTTTCAGAAGTGGTTTGCCAATGCCTCCTTCCTAGGGCTGAGAGCGTGTGACTGGCTCAAGGTCACCCAGCTGGCTTTCTGCCTAAGGCAGGACTAGAACTCATGGTCTCATGGTTTCTGCTCTGCTGCCTTTAACTGCTATACTGAACTGGCTCTTATCAAAGCCGGTGGTAAGGGACAGAACAAATCTAAACACTTTTGGTACTGGCCTAGCTTCCTAATTTTTGAATAATAAACTTTATTATTCCACATTACTTCAGTGAAATGTATTTTACCAATCAAAGCAAATATTTGTAGCTCAGGGTTGAACTGTGGAGTCCTTGGTGCTCTCTGAGCCTTGTTGTTTTCTTGCAGATGTTTCATTGCCAGACTAGGCAACATCTTCAGTGTGAAGAGGGAGTGGGCCTTGCTCTCAGTTTATATACAGTGGCTTGCCCTGCTTGTGTTGGTGGGTTGTATCCAATGGATACCCGCTCAACTTTATCAAAAAGTGCCTCACCACCCAACCCACTACAACCCAACCAATAGAAACTATGAAAAAGATAACACTGCCATACATCAGAAACATCTCAGAAACCACCAACAGACTCTTACAATCACATGGCATCACCGTAGCACATAAACCAACTAAAACTCTTCAAAACATATTAAGTAACCCAAAAGACCCAATAGCCCAAGAAGAAAAAACAGGAGTTATCTACAACATACAGTGTAAGGACTGTAGTAGCCACTATGTAGGACAGACAGACAGAAGACTAGCAGAGCGCATCCACAAACACCAACTAGCAGTCAGAAGACATGATGAGAACTCCTTAATCTCACAACACATGGACAGACTCAACCATAGTTTCAACTGGGAAACCGTGAGCATCCTAAACCAAGCCAAATACAAAAACGCCAGAGAATTCCTGGAAGCCTGGCACTCAGACAAAGCAGCCAGCAACAGACACATAGAGGTAAACAACATCTACATACCATTCAAAAGAGACAATAGAAAAGCCAAAAGACCAGTACATTCCTTTGCCAGCAATCAACACCCAGATATGCAAAAATCAACACTAGGATTAACACCAGATGAACCATCAAACAGCACAATACACCCTAATCAAGGAACTGTTAACTCAGTCAATCAACCAAGCAGCAAACAACAGCCCAATCAAAGAACTCCCAAGGAGATTACAACATCCCCACCAATACAAACAGGGCAAGCCACGGTATATAAACTGAGGGCAAGGCCCACTCCCTGTTCACACTGAAGATGTTGCCTAGGCTGGCAAAGAAATGTCTGCAAGAAAACAACAAGGCTCAGAGAGCACCAAGGACTCCACAAATGTATTTTAAGCCAGTGCACTTAGAAGTGGAGCACTGCCATTCCATTTTCCATTAAGTTGCTATAAATTATTACTATGTGACATTTTCATGACAAGATCCAGTTTTCTTTGCACAAACTGAGTTTATTCTCATAACTTCTATAAAAGAATTTCATCTAATGGGGTCTCGGAAGTGTGCCTTCTCTGCTGCAGCTCCCGCCCTTTGGAACATCCTTCTCCCAGAGGTCCAACAGGCCCCTTCGCTCCTGGACTTCTGAAAACGACTAAAGACCTGGTTTTGTCAGCAGGCTTGGAATGAGAGGGGGAATAGTTATACCTGGGGATGGCTAGCACCCTAAGTGATTTTGAGGGGCGTCCTACACTCATGGACTGATTAAAATCTCTTGCCACTTGGATTTTACTATATTCTTATTTTATTGTATTGTTATACTGAAATGGTTTTAAGTTTTAACTGCATTTTATTGTAAACTGCCCAGAGTCCCCCATGAGGGGGAGACGGGCAGTGAATAAATTTATAAATAAATAAATAACTTCTATTTGATCATTATACAGTCAAATAATGCTACTTACGAGTGAACTGTAGACAAAAGATGAGATATTCAGTATAAGCTAAACAAGAGAGCATTTGCAATTTAAAATACAATTTGTTGTAATGAAATGTTTTATTTGGCATGGCAGGTTAGGAATTCCTGTGAACCTATACTGAAGGAAAAAATAGATTAATAATTTAATTCAGTTCAGGACTATTTGTTTATTATTCACCCATCTCAAATATATGATTCTGGCAGCTTACAAACAATTAAAAGCAATATAAAAGCACCAAAGCAATACAAGAATTTAAGAATAAAAACAATATAAACACCATATACAAGTAGGACACTACTAGCTTTATTTTATGATCAAATGCTGACCTTAATATGGTTCAACCAAGTAGACATCTCTATTTAATAGTAGGATGACAATAACCTATCTAAAACTCACTAGAATTTACCTGCAAAGGGCTAAAAGAAAAGAGTTATTTCCCTGGTGGAGATGTTCATTTGATAGAACAAATGACACAGTTCAAGAAGCAACAGCAATGCACACACCAAAAAACAAAAACAAAACATCCTCTGCAAGAGTGTTTTTAACTGTTTTCTGCAAAAGAACATCTTAATGAGCTTTTTTTCAGGCTCTCTTGGCAGGGCTTCAGTCTTCTCAAGATATTCCCACACAAAGCAAGTATCACTCATCAGAAGTTACATTTGCTCCTTGTTATCACAACTTATGCTGCTTAATTTTTTTATTCAATGAATTCACCTTCTTGTTTATTAGATGCAAGGTAGCTGCTCTTCCCTAACGGCCTTGTATGCAAAACTTTGCTTGTAACCCTGTCATTTCAAACCTCTGTAGGCTTTTACACTGCTTCAGGAATTAGGAAGAAAGAAGCAAACAATTTAGATTTATTTGTGCTGATATTAAATTTGTATATGATTAAGGAAATGAGAGGACTTTACACAGAAAAGCAAACATAGTTGTTGCAGGCCAGTGGACTATATTAATCCACATATTTGTACAAATTAGCAGATTTATTCTTGCTCCTAAAAACAGCTCAATATAATATACTGTATCAAGCTTCACAAGTTTCTGTTTCTCATACCTGTGCTTTCAAAGTGGATTTTTTTCATCTGTTCAAACTACAACTGAGTAATATATCCAATTACCAAAACAATGCCCAATTTTTCTTTTAAAATGCCTTATATTTCAAAATATGCAAGTTTAATTAATTATTATTATTATGGGAGTTCTGAGTATTAATGCTGAAAATTTATGAAAGGAAATATACTGGAATAAAAGTTGCGACTAATTACCAAATGTCTTCTAGTTTTAAATGTTTCTGTAATGTTCATTATGAATATCATGCAATAATAAAATTATCGCAACACTTTATCATTAATATTTAAAGAATCCCAGATATTTCAAATTAATTCCATCACTTAATACTATGAAGATCATTGAAATGTGAATGACTAACTGAATTAAATATATTTTCAGGTATTTTTAGGACAATTAAAAATGTATAACATCTACAGAATAATGCATATTCCTTTCATACACAGAAAGATTAAAAGCATACAAATCCATAAATTAGTAGTAAAATGATAAGCAATATATTAGTCATTGCTTATCCGATTAGGTCCAAAAACCTAAATCTTGGTTTTTACAGTATTTATTAAGTTGTATAAATAATACTTTTATTAATTGGTTTAATTTTAATTTTACAATGTTACGTAATTCTGAAATGTGTCACACTGCAGCATTCACTAAAGGTAACAGCAAATATTTCCATGTTATTAATAGATACTTAGTTCAGAATTCTCAACAAACTGATATAGTCCCAAACAAGGGCAATTGTGTAAAATGCCACTTTATTAAATACCCCCTCTTAATAGGAACTTCATAAGACTATGTAATTTATAATTATAGTCTACATTTTTATACATAAGTGTGCTGAAAATTTAATTTAGTGCACTTCCTGAATAATTATCCCTTCTCTGGTATCTACATTCAGATTTCAAGATTTGCTGTTCATATGATTTATAGAAAAAGCCAGCTTATCAAGTTTAAAACACACTCTATTTGTGTTTGTATGTCACTATGATTTTCATATGATTTGTCACTAATCAGCCTGTACAGGACTTAAGTACCCTCATATAGATATGAAAATGTTAACAATTACTTAACTTCATTATTAATAATGAGGCACAAATTTACTGATATTATGTAGACACACCAACCGACAGGAAGCTCTGGCGTGGGCTGGTCCATGAAGTCACAAAGAGTCGGAAGCGACTAAACGAATAAGCAACAATGTAGACACACCCCATTATTTTTTAATTGCACAATTCTTACATTTTTGCACTTGGAAATTTTAAAAGTCAACCTGTGATTTTTATAGCATAATAGTATGCTAGATGAAGATATTTAAGATGTTACAATAAACTGCCTCTGTTTTCATTTTGCATTTAATTTCAGTGCCAGACTCAAAGCATAAATTTTTCATCACCTGCAATGCTATGAATAAAAGATTAAAAAAAAGATCTCAGAAGAAATTCTAACACATGTGGTGCATGCAGCACATTGTGCAGCCACAGTGTGCATAACTAGATGTTTAATTTCCATAATTTTCCCCTATGTCAGGAACATTATTATTTGGGTTAATACATCATGCAGTTAGTTTCCAGTATTCCAGCTCCAGTATTCCATTAAATTACAGTTTGCTTGTTTCTCGACAGGTAATCTATTGAGAAGCTTCAGAATTCGAAACAGGTAGGTATACTGTTAGAACTCTATATTTCTTAATATAAAAATATAAATATCTTGTGTGTTTGAACTATGCTAACTGAAATATTACAATACCACTTTTTGTTTGTTTGTTTGTTTGTTTGATGAACTAGCAAATAAATCCATTTGCAAATGCAAAGAAATAAACATTTTAATGGTAACTTTACTCATTAAGGCTTACTTCATACTTTAAATCAAAGGACATGATCATTCCCAGAAAGTGACAGAAGATGATGGTATCAGTTCATTGTCAAGGCTTTTTCATTTAGCACTTAGGAGTGTATTCTGTAGTAGTATGTATTTTCATTTTTAAATTCCTCAGCACGCATACATATGTAGAAACATACATATATACCCATCACACTATTCCCTTTTGGGATAAGCAGTGTTATGCAGAGTGAAGAAAAGAAATAAGAAATAGTAAACTGGATTAAAAAGTATATCGTGTGTCGTGTGTGTCTGTGTGTCACAAGCAACAATATGTTGGTTTAAAAGATAGCCTATAAATAAGAAATCTTAGTTTGGATAGAGTAATGTAAACTGTTTGGAATAAAACTATTTAGACAGCACTTCTGGCATACTGACAAAAATGTTCCCAAATGGACTGGTACTGTCCTTGCGTTAGCAGAAAATGCTTCACATAGCATAGGTCTTACCAAGGCAAGGAACTCAGGCTACATCTTCTCTATCTTACTAAAGGTACTACTGCATGTGAAAGCATATTTGACTGTTGGCATGTGGAGAGCTGCTTATTAAATTTACGAGTTTCCTTCAATTAAGCAATGCTAAGAATTTTGAAAATGCATGTTTGTCAGCAATTACAACCAACCTTTTATTGTTTTAGAAGATACAGGTAGTTAATACTCATGTATGACTCTCACTGACAAAAGAACTTTTAGGTACACTGGGAAATTCAGTCTAATTAAGGAAAATAATGTTTATTTGATTTGGCTACTGTGCTACTTCCAACAAGTGAGTAGATTTCCACCTATAGAATTCCACCTTTGCTCTTTTTCCTTTACCTTGTAAACTCTCCACATCTTCTAGAGCATATTTGGAATCCTCTGAGGTTCCTCCCAACTTTATGATTCTATGATAAGTTGATTTTTTAAAAACCAAAAGATTTAAATATAGAAATCCAGCAAAGTTATGCTTTGTATTGACTGGACAGAGTATGCAGTAGAGAAGGAAAGAAAAACTATAGTAATTTATATTAGATATATGGTTAAATATTTTCTCAACAGATAAAGAAATAATAATTTTCATTTCTAAAAAAGAAACAGTAACATATACTCTATTATTAAATGTTTTGATGAGATACAGATAAGGAAACATCAAAGGAATATTCTACAGCTGCAAGCCTCAGTGCTGGAGGAGGGAGGTATTAGAAAAAATAAAGAAGATTTCACTGGAAAATGTAATAGTTTTGTCTATATCATGTTGTCCTTTAAATATGAGAATGGAAATATAGTGATGATCATGAGAAGCTAAGTTTAAAAAAAACAGATCAGAGGGAAAAGAATATTTAGCAAGAATGACATACAGGTAGTCCTCGTTTAGCAACTGCCTTGTTTAGCGACCATTCACAGTTATGACAATGATGAAAAAGTACCTTTGTATCCAATCCTCGAATTTATGACCTTTGCAGGTCTGTAAAGCAAAGAAAAGCTGAAGTAAGATCATAGGCACAGTCATGGTTTCATTTAGCGACCAATTCGCTTAACAACCAAGTTGCTGGTCCCTTAATGAGGACTACCTGTACTTAATAACTGCAGAGGTAAATTGAGAATTGAATTTGAATGAAATACAGAAAAAATGTGTATGTTGAAGAACCACCATAGTTAACACAAAGAAGAAGCAAAACTTTGAGAGGAAAGTAAAGTAAGGGAACATCCAGATCTACTTTCGTACTTCTGATGTAATGTCCAAACTAAAAATTGCATACTTTCCATGTAGAGAGATGCATATAGCCAAAATGCAAAGGCAGTTTAGTTTCACTGTGGGAAATGTATCAGTACCTACTTCAGATTGTATATACATAAAGCTACAATTCTAATTCCACTATTTCTATGTAACACTGAACTCAATAAAATATTAGTTTTATCTAATATGAAGCAAATGTTGATAATATGGAGCAAATGTCATTAGTAATATGGTATACTAGAGGAAATACTAGAATGCACTGGTCCAGCATGGTGGATCCAGACTGATTTGTAGGAGAGAACCTGAAACAATCAAAAAAAGGCAAGGTCACACATTTCCAGTATCTCTTGTTTGGCATTACTCAAATCAAAGCAAAAAAGACCCTCACAAAGCACATTATATATAAAGCAATTCACCTTCTGCTAATGCTCTAAATATTCTACATATATATCATGTAGAATATATATGATATATATGTAGAATGTATCATATTCTATAAATAGAAAAATTATAGTGTAGAAAAACCACTTTTTATATGGTTCATTAATTATATTTTCCCCCAGGTTTCAAACATTCACTGGCTCACTGTGTTATAATATTGTGCAAAACATTCCATAGAAGTGTAGTACAAACAAAATCCTTCTCATCCACTCATTAAAAGCTTTTGCAAAGCCCACATGCCTGTTCTGAAATACTTCCACTTGGACAATATAATGCGACATGGAACGGGAAAACAAATCAGCTTTATATTTTTCTGCTTGTTTTCAGTCTTAGCCAGTAGTCAAAATTGTAAATTGCAGCAAAAAGATCCCGCAGTAAAAGCACCACAGAACTTTTAGAAACCAGAAGGAAAATTGTGGTTTTATTAATACATAATACTCAAAAAATAGTTTGACATTTTAATAACTTCCTTTCCCTCCTACATAGCATTAATCTTTTTTTATGTATACCATAAAAGATATCCTTCTTAAAGAACATTCGGGATTAAATGTAGTTTAATGTCACTTTGGCAAACATTTTGTCAGGCTTTTAAACCTTTAAAATTAGTATTGATTTGTTTTACTTGCTGTTTTTATCCTATTCATATTAAGCAATTGATTCTAGTGCTTCTAGTGCTTAAAGTGCAATTGTTCCTGCAAGCACTTTTATGCTGAAGGGCTAGAATAGAGATTAACTAATTAATTATGATGATGACAATGTTGATAGAATAATGATGATGACACTTATCATTTATCTTCCTAAACAACTTATCCAAATCCTTTCAGAACAAAAACAGCAGTAATTTTTTCAGGACAGCAAAGCATAAAAGTTTTGTAGTTATATCCAATAGTCTTGAGCTCCTGGCAGTTATAGTTATCACATGTGACACTGAGGGCAGGCACGTTTTTCAAACAGGCTGGTTAAAGCCATATAGGTAGAAGTGTGTTAGAAGCTTCAACAGACTCATGTAGGTGAATCTGACAGCAGGACCACAACTCTTTACTCTCTGCATAAGCAGGTAGCTAATACTGTAAATAAATGAAATCTGCCTAGTGAAACAACACAGACAACAGCTCTAAGTTATATTGTGGCTTGTAAACTGAGCCAGATCAGGAGATTCTTAGCAGCAGGCATGCTTAAAATTACTGCTTCAGACTTGGCACCCCAGACTGAATTAATTTTCAGCCAGAGAAGTTATTCTACAGAATCCTACAGCCTTGACTGACTTTACAATGTATTCTAGATGCACCGTAAAAACAGATGGGCCTAGTAACTGCTACAGGCAAACAAAACTTGTAGTTATCCATAGTTACCCACTGCTATCTATAGTCTCAAAGTAAAACACATCACACGTACATATTTATTTATTTCTCACATTTCTGCACTGCCCATCTTGCGAGAGACTCTGGGTGGTTTACAGTTCAATTAAAATAACAAGAGATTAAAATCATAAAAACAAATACATCATAAAAATGTAAATATAAAATACATAAAATATTTAAAATTTATATGAAATATAATATCATGGCACCAACAACATATATGTGTTGTTCAGTAGAATGGATGTTATCATTTCCGTATAGTGACTGAAAACTTTTTTGTTGGAAATATTAGATAATATCTCAGTTTTGGAGCTTGTGACTATACAGATGTTGGATTATGAGTTCTTAGCATAGGCATACTTGTAGAAGTCTGGAGTTGCAGTTCAGTAACTTCTTTCCCAATCCTGCATTAAATAATATTTTAATACGATTACAATTCCTTTCTTTGTAAGGACTTCCCCCACATCATCGGTCCCCCCAATTTGTCTCAGTCCCAGCACTGCCATAGTTTGTATGTTTGGTCATCTAGAGTGCAGCAGAGAATACTTTGCACATAAATGTAAATATCACTGGGCTAACTAGATGCTCAGTTGAGAGGTCCAGAAATACTCCATTGCTATTTCAAAGCATTGTGCCACATATCTATTACATTATTCATTCATTGATTAACCCTTTTATGTTAACCTTTTCAATTTTTTGCTCAAGCACAGTATAGTAAGGGTGATACTCCACATCCATGCTCCTCATGAGTGGCAAAGCCAACCTAACAATCCTTCTGTGCATACAGAACCTTTACATTCAGTCTTCCATTTGTGATGGCTGATTCATATCCTTAGTTTATACATGACTGTGACAGAGACTGGAATGCTTCTATGTTCTGTAAAAACCAGCAGTTCTTCAAATAGATGTTAAATATTAAAATATGTTTATAGATTTTATTATTTCATTATAATGTTAATATGCCACTAGTTCAAGTATAAAATTATATGGAATGCTAAACATCTAAAGATATGTACCATTATTATGTAGAAATTCTTAATGGTTTTCTTTCTAATTGTCTACATTCTCTAATCTTTGGGGGGGTGCCTTCAAGTCAGTGTTGACTCCTCGCGTGTAATGATTGCCCTAGCCCAAATACTCAGACTCACAAGAGGCTGCTAAATGAAATCTGATTTATTAGAGAACTAAAGACAAGTACAAAGAAAGCTGAGAATGAGCAAAAGCGCGCCAAATACAAACTTAAACCCTTGGTGCAAACGTATCCCGCCTCCCTCGTAACCGCCCCGCCTGGCACAGGTGCTAGCAATCGTCAGAGTTGCTAGCCTGGGAAAGTAACCTTGAGCGCAGTAGATAAGACAAATACATTCCAAAGCAAAGCGAAAAGATAACTGTTCCCATCCTCCCCACAGAGATGAAACACGCATCCAATTAATGACATGCGAAACGTTACGATGTATCAAAGACATTGAAACGGCGAACATGACATCGCGACTGCCTGGATTAGTCCCTTCAGTTTTCTTGGCAAGATTTCAGAAGTGGTTTGCCATTGCCTGCTTCCTAGGGCTGAGAGACAGTGACTGGCCCAAGTCACCCAGCTGGTCTCCTCATGGTCTCCTGGTTTTCTAGCCTGGTGTTTTAACCACTACACCAAACTGGCTTCTTTATTCTCTAATAATCTATCAGCTTTTTACTATCTCAATATTAATAAAGGTGGCTGTAATAATAAATATAATAATGCACATATTAATATAATTTACAGGGAACACTTAATTTGGACAAGCATTACATGAAAATATTATAGTAGACTATGTTATGATGCGTTATTACATGACTATACCATTTTAGATATTTAAATGAACTTTATAAAACATAACATGGTGTGTAAAATGAGGTTGATAGAAATTATTTTTCAGTATTGCTTATATGCTTGTCTATTGAGTACTCAAAGATCCTACTTCTTTCATAATACTCTATAACATGGTTACAAGTGCATTGAAATTCATCTTGTTAGGATGGTAGTAATATATCCCACCAGGACTACTGTTCCTAGTAGCAATTTAAAATAATTATTGTGAGACTTGATGCTAGACATCGGGTTTGCAATAGAATTACAATGAGGGAAGTGTATTAGAGACAAAACATTGCTGGAAGAAAACTTCATAATAGCACAATTTGGAAGTAAGGTTCAATTTTGCAGTAATAGATTCTCTTTATGATGGCACAAAGGAGTATATGCACTTAGCAAATTTAAATCTATTATTAGTCACGCTTTGTGGATTGTAGTGCAGTAAGGAGAAAAGAAATTAGCTTTTTAAATATATTTCTTACATAAAACAGGATCTACTCTGAAGAACATTATATAAAAATCTCCTCGTTACTGTTTAGAAATATACTCAGTTTTGGCAACTACAAGGAGCTGCATAGGTTCATACATTATTTTTAAATATTTCTGATTTCTCATCTACATTTCTGAACTTCCAACAACCTATAACATATACCCACTGGAGATTATGTAATTCCTAATTTCCTAGCAGCACCTTATGTAAGAAATTAGAACAGAGAAATATTTACAATTCACATTAGCAGAGAGAGATGAGTTCCTCCAAACAATTATCTATATTATTTTAGTGATCTGATGTCTCTATTTAAAAATATTAAATTCCTTCAGTGTCTTCTAAAGAAAAATTCTGGCAAAGAGAAAAGTATCTTTTACAGAGAATATTCAGACTGAATTCATATATCGTTGATTCTAATTTTCAAGACTATTTCCTTCCCTTTTACCACTACAAACCATCTGATTTTCACAGCTTTTTTTAAAAAAACTTTTTGTAAAAAAAAATTAGAAGCAACTTGCAACAATATAATCATATAATAAAACCAAATCCACAAAATGTAATAAAATTATAATAAAAAAACTAAAATTCTAAATAATGAACACAGTAAGGAAAATTTCATCAGAGTTTATTATTTTTATTATGTATTTTATTATACATAAAACAATGGAAAAAAGTAAAGCAATAATTTGTGTGCCGTGGTAGAATGTTTAATAAAGGTAGGAAAACAGATGGAGAAATTTTAATATACTGGTAGAAAACGATCTGTAGTATGTGGTCTAATGCAAAAAATGAATGTTTGTAGGAAGAAGCCAATGTATCTAAGAGCATGTTTCTGTCCCTTTTGTTTACATGGAAGTGCAATATGTATTAAGTTATGTGATAGGCAACAAGGAAGTTGAATGCAGTGAGGATGTGTTACTTAAGAACCTGTGTGGTAAGCAAGAAGAAATGCTATTAAGATCAGCAATGAATGTGTGGTGAACATGGATTGAATGCAAAAGTGGGTGACCCTGTACAAAGGGTGTACACTAAGATGGCTTGGTCATCTAAGAACAAATGAGAATCAAATTGCAAAACAAACATATGAAAGAAGAGTGAATGGGCTGGAAGAAAAGGGAAGACTGAGAAAACTGATTGAATGGAATTAATGAGACCTTCAGAAAGAGAGAGTTGGGAAGTTCAAAGAACAAAAGACAATGTATGAACTAGTATATGGCCATAGTGGAATGATGATTTGAAAGGATAGAAAGATATGGAGAGATATAACAAATGGGGTTGATGAAGACTAAATTGTCTTTTCTCCTGCTCTGGGAGAAGTTAGAAGAGACAGCAAGCAGCCTGGATATTCTGTAACTGGCAGCCATCATGGCAGCCATTTTATGAACAGTCATGTTCCATTATAGCAGCATTTTATAAGAGGATCCCAAAACAGAGTTTCAAAATTCCTCCAAAGCCCAAACGTTTACCTAACTCTGAACTGAAATATCTACCTGTATGTGCTATCAGAACTGCTCTTCTGACAAGAATAGGCTTTAACAGATCAGTACTAATATATTTTTCCATTAGCCCTATATTTAAAATTAGTCTTAATCATACAATATACTAGTTCCCAGATAATGAAAAAGAATTAGTGTAACTTTGTTTTAAGATGTTATGCAAGAGAAAAGCCTAGTCCTATATTACAAACCCTCAGTTTTTTAGTGAGCTTTTTCAGATATCATGGCTTATCATACTGAAAAAATACTTCTATTGGAAAAAAATGAAACAATCTCTGTCAGTGACATTCTGAAAAAAATTCATGTGATGCTGCCTCATCAATCTTTCAATGATTCTATAAACACGCTGAGAAGAGAAAATGAGTCTAAAACTGAAGTCAGAAGTTTCATATAACAGAGTAAAGACAATCAGGAAAGACAATCAATTAACCAATATGGTCATCCATAAAACAGTCATATCAAGTCATAGCTAAGTAACTACATTAGATCTACTTCTGTATCGATGTATTTTATTTATTTATTTATTTAATAAATTTATTCACCCCCCATCTCTCCCCTAAGGGGGGAGTCTGGGCGGCTTACAATAAAACAGGATTAAAATATAAAACCATTACATTACAAAATACAATAAAAATATAAATATAATAACATCTACATGGCGAAAAGATCTTAATCAGTCCTTCAGTGTGGTAGGTCCCTCAGAATCACTTCATGGCGCTAGCCATCCCCAGGTGTAATTATTCGCCCTCCTGTTCCAAGCCTGCCTACAAAACCAGGTCTTTAACCTTTTGCGGAAGTCCAGGAGTGAGGGGGTTTGTCTCACCTCTGGGGGAAGGATGTTCCAAAGGGCGGAAGCTACAGCAGAGAAGGCACGCTTCCGAGACCCCGCTAGATGGAATTCTTTTATAGATGGCACCCATAACATGCCCTCCCTGCATGACCGGATGGGGCGGGTCGATGTAATAGGGATGAGACAGTCCCTCAGATATCCTGGTCCCATGCCATGTAGGGCTTTAAAGGTGATAACCAACACCTTGAATTGGACCTGGAAGCAAACTGGGACCCAGTGGAGCTCACGCAACAGAGGTGTTATGTGTGCAAATCTTGGAGCACCCAAGATTGTCTGCACGGCCGCATTCTGGACCAGCTGTAGCTTCCGGATATTCTTCAAGGGTAGCCCCATGTAGAGCGCATTACAGTAATCTATATGGGAGATGTATAAATGTCTTATGAACAGATATTGAAGGACAGCAATTAATGTATTCTTATAAGCAGTATAAAATGTTTTCATCTTACTGTACATCTCCTAGGGTTTAGGATTATATAATGCCACAAAGTTATATTGTATGATGATAATAGTTTTAGTTCCAGGTTTGGTAAGAATAGACAGCGGGAATATACACCAGCAACATCATACAAGAAATATTAAAGTAACAATTGCATTGTATTCTTTCATAATGAACATTATGCATTACAAATGGTCTTATCCTCAAATAATCATTAGGAAACTCCAAAAACAAGCTACTTGAGCCCCAGTTTCTGTGTTGGCTTCTAATAACGTTCACACCTGTGTAAATAGGTTCTCTGAGTTACGGAACTTCCAAAAAGACTTTAACTCAAAATGCTTAATATTTATTTCCCAAAATTCAGTTGAAAGCTATACGATTTATTAAATATACTCAATATTTATATGATTTATACACCTGCAATATGAAGTAGTCTGTTTTACTTCCTCTTTGCATGTGCTAAATTTGTTATTTACCAGTTTTGGTTCTGAGATTTATGATCTGCTCCAGATGGACATCCTACAACAATGAGCCCTCAGACATTAGTGATGTGTTTATAAGAAGTCAAGATGCAGTCTTTAAGAAAATTAACCTGTTCAAGTTTTTGCTGACATTCTACCGTTGGAGCAGTCAGAGGATACACAATGGTATCCAAGCATCTCTTGGGTAAATCAACAATGAAAAACATCCCAGGAACCAATGCTACAATATCCATAAATGAAGTTAATTGCTGTGAACTAACTTATGGTAGCTTTTACCATGCCACAAACCAGGGTTTCTCAGCCAGGGTTCCATAGAACTCTAGGGTTTTGCAAGAGGTCACTAGGGGTTCCCTGGGAGATCACAATTTATTTAAAACATTATTTCAAATTCAGGCAACTTCACATTAAAGAGGTAAGTTTCATTCTTTATTTTTAGTTTAAGAGCACTTTTAATGCATATATACAAGCCTACACATGAAACGAATATAATAATTTTGTAACTTCTGGCCTGTATTTGAGCTTGAATGTGCAGGGGTTCCCAGGTCTGAAAAATATTTCAAGGGTCAAAAAGTTGAGAAAGGCTGCCACAAACAATAGCTAAATGTTGCAAATGTGGGTGAACTGGGCAACTAGCCAATATGAGGACACTGTCAACACCATTAGCACATTTTATGGCCGAAGGAATGCTTGGAACAAAGGAAGTTCAGCATAATTTCAAGGATCATGTTGGAGTCAGATGTTATTTCTCTAAATTGAGTGAGAGATCTAAGTTTGAAAGAAAATCCAGTTTTATTTGCTATCCAAATTTATTACCAGGATTCTACCTAAGTCATTCACATACTATATAGGAAAACTGTACACAATGCAGATTCATGGCAGTGTTGACAGGCCAAAGGGAAGAATTTTCAACTGGTCAGATGCTCTGAGCAAAATGGAGAAATTGTTATAACTAGATGTGCTCACCATACTAAAAGTATTGCAAAATTAGTCAGATTCAGATCAATCCCTTCAGATGAATAAAGGTAGAAAAAGAGATGCCAAAGTCACAATTTAGAACTAATGAAACAAAATAAAATAATTGATGACCATAAAGTATTAGGAACAGAAATCCATAGTCTTTCTATGGCTGTTAGCAAACTGCTTTTTGATGAGAGATGCGAAGATTCTGACCTTGAATACAGGGAAGGTGATGTTGTCAGAAATATACTGGGGGAAGCAATACCCAAATTCCAATGTGTAATCATTATAGATGATTTTCAGAACTCACTGATCCATGATGATATTCTTCCCAGACTGAGATGAAAGTCATAGACAATAATTCAAATTTACCTTGGCAAGACAAAAAGGCAGAGTCTAGTTAAAATTGCCACTTACTCCCTCTCCTTCAGTTCTCGGAATTATGATGTTGTCCTGAAATAGATGTGGAGAACCTGGAATAAAGTAATAAATGTTTCCAGAACAACTGCTATCTGGGTAGGAGCTGGGAAAAAATCCTGATACTCCTGATGAAAAAAAAATGTTTTTCTTGTCCAAGGTTGCGATTTGGAGGAATTGTCTCATCGATACTAGTCCCATGCAGTGAGATAAATTTCAAAGCTGCTGAATGCATCATCATTGACACTGATATAAAATAGCCCATAATTATCACATTCCAGGTCCTTTATTCCGTGGTGGGCTTTTTTTTTATCCCACCTTTATTATTTTTGTAAATAACTCAAGGCAGGGAACATACCTAACACTCCTTCCTCCTCCTATTTCCCCAACAACAACCCTGTGAGGTGAGTTGGGCTGAGAGAGAGAGACTGGCCGAAAGTCACCCAGCTGGCTTTCACGACTAAGGTGGGACTAGAACTCTCAGTCTCCTGTTTCTAGCCTGGTGCCTTAACCACTAGACCAAACTGGCTTTCTTTATAAGATTACATGATCAAAACCAAACATGTCTCCTCAAAGCAACAGATCTGTAAAGGAGATAATCTGGTAATGTTTGCTTTCCATTGGGCAAATCTAGCAGTCTTTGAAAAAAAGTTACTTTGTATTTAGTGTCATTTGGTAAGTGAATCAATAATCCAGTGCAAGCTAGGTAATTTCAACACAACAAAGCAGGTTCTAGTAGAAAACAGTCCCCCACCCGCACAGGTTTTGTTCTTCTTTGTCTACTAGAGCCAAGTGGACTTTCTATGAACTCTTATGAAGTTTCTTTCTGTTTCACCTCCACAATAATATAATTTGGCGGACTGACACATGAGAAATATAAGGCCATTGCTATGAATATAGTAATGCAACCAACATATATAGAATAAGGAATAGAGAGACCTGTTTCTGCCAAGTTTCTTTGATGGCACACAATAGGAAAGGAGCACCAGAACTGATGCTGGAGCAGAAGCACTTGATTAAACAGCTTTGAGCACTGAAACATTATCAGTTGAAATTATCATTTCTGGTGCTGAGGAGACCCTTTAACACAATAAGACGGAAGTGGCTTTTACACCTTCTCTTCTGGACAAAGAAAATCTTGATATAGATCATCTAATGATTATTATCCAATTATCAACAATAGTACAGAACTTAGTGGGATGCGAACAGTTGGCAAATAAGAATCTCTAGCTCCCAGCAAATAGTCAGAGTAAATCAAGTGATAAGTTGCTGAGGAATCAGTGTATCAAGAGAGAGAAGAGGAATGCTAAGTCCACTCTGGTATAAATCACAATATGAAACACAGTATTTATCCTTTGGAGAAACTAGAGTGACCAATTATTCATTAATTTTTCTATCTAAGACTAACTGATGAGCTGAAGCCTGGGGTGAAAATGGTGGTCTTTTCAATATTGATGGTGGAAACTTAAAAAGGAAATAGTCTAACATAGTCACAAAGCAAAGGACTGATGCTGACTATGGAATTTTAGGTTCTGCCCATGTTAGGTCTCCTTTTCTTAGATAATATGAGTTCCATATACCTTTGGCATTTTTTCTTATATTTCAAAGAAACCTGTCTTTTAGTTTTTAATGCTATATATAGCTATGTTGATATTATAACGAGGTTATATGTCTGAGTAGAAGCAATAGATGCTGAAGGTGGTTTACTAGCAATCTCAAATGACACTAATACCTTCATGTGTGCAGTTCATAGACCCAATTTCCATGGTATGGCTCAAAGATTGAATGATCAGCTTCAGTCCATCTGCTTTGTAAAGTTGTGATAATAGGGAGCAGAATCCACAAAATGTCTTTGCACAAAGTAAGATACATAGAATATCTATCTACAGTGGAAGATTGCTCCAGCAGTTCACATACTTTCTAATATAGGGTCTTTCAAGTCCATAAGGTGTGAAACACCGTACAGACAATGAACTGTACCAATAAACTTTTTTTTAACAAGAAGGAAGAAAATGAAGGGTTGAAGAATAAATGGCAAAAAACCCCACCTTATTTACTTTTCTTCAATAAAAACAAGCTGTCAGATTGTCCTCAGAAAAATGGATTTTACTCTTCTATGAAATATTTGTTGTATCCAAGTATTTCATTTTCATGATCCTGTTATTGTACTCAAGCTAACATGGCATTTAGTAAAGATATACCAGTGTTTTTCTCCATCATTACAATAAAATAATTCTGGCTTTTAAAAATTACCTTATGCATTGTTTTTTCCTCTATAAATAAACTCCAGAATGAATAGTCGACATATGAACAGAAAGATTATAGCTAATTTTCCTTAAATTATTGTCTTCTTTGCTTACCTTTTATTATATGATCCTATTTTTTCAAAAATAACCATATTCAGCAATTCAATATGGAGATCATCCTGATTCTTAACATTAGTTATTGCCCATATACTTTTCTGCACAGGTTGATGTTCAACATAGCCTTTTAGTTAGATTACACTGATTACTATAAAAATCCAACACATTTAAAACAACAGGACAACATGATGGCTCCAAAAAGGCCTTCAGATACCAATAAATAGGAAGGAGGACAACTTTTCTATACTTGTCAGATGGGCATAATGGCTTGTATAGTACATGCATGCAATGCTGAAGCCAAAAAGAGTATGGATAATCAAGATCTCCCAGTGTATAATTATAAAAAATACATTCTACCGTTTTGGCTATATGGCTAGGATTATGTCATCCTCATAAACTCTGCTTCTTACAAGAACAGTTCTTAAATTCACTTTTCACAGTAAATTCATAATCATTACACAGTCATTTTTTCTATTATGTCAGAAAATGAGTATCTTACACCTTCCAAATGGTTCTGAGAGATGAATCAGGCTCACCTTTCACAGAGACTAGGATGAAAACAGCTCAGCTTGGCACTCACCATGCTCTCTGTCTTTCAGCTTAAAACCAAGTACAGTTTCTCCTATATAGCATCCTGATTAAACAAATTAACTATGGCACTGACTACAAATGTACACACTAGAGTGCTGGAAATGAACAGATACAATGGCCAAGTCTGTATTTAATTTTAATTAAATTTCATTCTGTAGCTCAATTAATCCACATCTCCAAATGTCAGCAGGACTTAAGCAAATGGAATGACATCTGCTGCACTGTATATTGACTATAAAACTTTCACTACATGATACAGCTCTGGAAGGTTACCAGGAAAATGAAATATTTTCCCTAACATATAGATATGTAACATGAAAACTCAAAGGAATGTTAACATCATAACAACAAAGGACCTTAAAAAGTAAGAATTACTTCTATTATTAATATATTGATAACAAGGCAACATAAAAAGAATCATTTAGAACCAGATAAAAATAAGCATAAAATTATTAATTATTCACGTTCAGCTGAAACATGACATTGGAACATGACAATGTTACTATCAAACATCATGCCATTCTTTGGAAATGTCTGGAAGTAAAGAGAAACCCTGTATTACTGGTGATGATATGATAAACCCAAAACTTTTATAATAAATAACTTTCTAAATAAGCATAAAGCTATATGCTTTAAAATCTTTAAATCCTAAGTAGTGTCTTCTAATTATATTGGGAATTATACTGGCTGCTATGCTAATATACATAAATTATTGGAAATTATATTTATAGCAACAGTTATCAAATTTCAACTTAATAGCTCTTTTCTCCAGTGAGATGCTTGAGTTGATGCAGATTTGAAGAATGTGTAATAATGTACAGAAGCAATACGGTAATTCTAAAGTAGCTTTCCCCAACGTAATATTCTATAGACCTATAGCCTTCAACTTTTAGAATTACATAGCAGTGTTATCTGGTGGAATCTAGGAAATGAAGCTCAACAAATCTGAAGGGACAATGTTGGACAAGTTTGTTCTGGCACACAGCTGACTACTCAAAATGGAAAAAATACAATATATTGCTTAGGATTATATACACATACCATCTGTTGTGTCATTTAGTAAGCTTGTGAACCAGCTCTTGGTAATGGCCTCACAGAATTTACTGGGAATACTTACACTTCTCATTCTAATGGTTTCAGCCACATTCTAAGCACCAAGTCAGAATGACAGGCACAGTCAGATTTGCTGTTTGAGGTTTCATCCTGTTCATGTTTGAAATTGGGATGTGAGGAAAGATGAACTAAGCCACTTTATTTTACTTTCTTAAGAGTTTCTCACATTGTTTCTGATACAAGTAAATACAAGATTTTTCGTGCTTGAGACAGACACATACACTACAAATGTGACTGTGCCTTTCTTACTTGGCTTGACTCTAAGATCACACCTGAACTGAAACTTCATATAGAACAGGACTTACAATACTGTACTGCAATACTAGAAAAGTTGTCTGATCTTATATTGGGGCACATCTTTATCTAGTATTCTATTCTTTCCTGGCTACATATGCTTCGGTAAGTGCTATGTACGTTGCCTCAAGCTCTTGGAAGAAAGGTCAAATATAAATCTAATGAACAAACAAATGTGGTAATGTGAATTGCAATATCAGCAAAATTATCAGGCTATAATACTGTCTTTGCTACTGCTCTACCTCACGTGGGGACAAGACATGCAGTTAAGTAGGTTTTAGAACAATGTGGAGCTAAGTGAAGACATAAGGCTTCACTTGTGGCTTGATCTTAATAACATACATAATTTCCCAGGTGTCAGCACCTGATCAGTACTTTCTCAATCTGGTTCACAATTTTTAAGGATGAGTAGTATTTTCTGTATTTCTGTATTTCCTCTGTCCTGCAAGTTAACAATGGAGAGGGCATTCTTGAACTGCAGGGCTACCATTGAAAAAGCCCACTTTTGACAGCCCTTCCTGGTACACTAACACAATGGCTTCAAGGATGATGTTAATAAGTTTAAGAATACCTAGCAATTGGTGTTCCTTCATATGCTATGTCCCAAGTCTTGAAAGGCTTATCGGCAAATATTGTAGAACTGTCATGTCAGCCTATGGTAATCAAAAATCAGAGAGTTTCGTAGCACTTTTTAGACTATCAAGTTTTATTATAAGGCATATGTTTTTGTGAGCTGCAGATATATTGAATTGGATTTCTACATTAAATACTTTCAACAACAAGCTAAAGCCACTATTACTATTAAAAAACACACCTTATGCAACACTCTCAGTAGGCAGAGTGCCTCAAGAACAATAACATCATAATCAAGCAAGCTGACAAAGAAGTGGCAGTTGTCATTATGAATATGGTTGATTATGTTAAGGAAGCCAAAAAGAAACTCTCCAGTACTATATTTTACCAACCACTATCCTCAGATCCCACTGCAATATATCAAAAAGAACTACACAATCTGATGAATTAACTTCCTAAGGACATGACATATCTACATGGAGACACTCAGGACCAGGCATCTTCCACCTACTTCTTAAAATACACAAACCAAGGAATCCGAGTCCATTGTCTCAGAGCATCAGAATCATGACAGCTGGATTATCAGTTTCATTGCCTCTGTACTCAGACTTTATGATCCCAGTATTCCCAGTGTCCTGTTCAGACTATGAGTCAGCCAGACAGGGTTATTATCAAAACCACTCTTTATTAATACAACTATCTACAATAATAAGTCCTTGTGATAAATGAGGTAGGCTGGTTCCAATCAAGACCACCCGGGCAACAACTGGAGTACTGGTAAGGCTGTAGGAGGAGACTGTGGCAAAACAGCTAGGCAGGATTCACTGACCAGAGCTGGGAAACTGGAAGAAGCTAGGGCATGTGGCAGAACTGGAACTGGAGGCGAGTGTCCACAATCTGAAACACCACCTGAACTAGGCTGGCACCTGGAAGTTAGGCAAGACTGAACTGGAACCACCAGGCAAGGCTTGGTTCTGGAGGCAGGACTGGACTGAACTGGACAATCCAGGCTGGACTGGGTACACTGGGCTGAAGACTCAGGACAAGGCTGATAACTTGAAACAAGGCTGGACGTAGCTGGAGATTCCGGGCTAGGCTGAGAGCTTGGCATACAACTAGACTGGGCTGGAGGCTCTAGACTAGGCTGGACTGGACTGGGCTGCAGATCCTGGACAAGGTTGAGAACCTGGAGCACAACAAGATTGGCCTGAAGTTCCTGAACAAGGCTGAGCGATCAAAGCACGACTAGACTGGACTGGAGATCTTGGGCAAGGCCAGAAGCTGGAAGCACGATGAAACTGGACTGGAGATCCTGGGCAAGACTGGGAGTTTAGAGCACGACGAAACTGGACTGGAGATTCTGGGCAAGGCTGGAAGCTTGGAGCATGATGAAATTGGACTGGAGATCCTGAGCTTGGCTGAGAGCTAGGAACAAGGCTGGGAATGCGCTTGGAACACACCGAATGGTGGCGGCGAGGTCCGAAGCTGGACACAAGGCTGAGGTTGCTGGATTCAGCAGGGATAAGATCCTCTGTGGCAGCGTGTGCAGGATACAGGTCCTCTACACTAGGAAACGCAGGTGCTGATTCCCTTCCGACTACAGACAAGGTTTCCGATGCAGGTAAAGACTCTTCCGCTGGGGCTGCAAGCTCAAAGGATCAGTTGTCTCTGGCAGCTTGCTTTTCATGCATCTGCCTTTTATGCCGATCCCTTGCTATTTTCCTCTGCAGCTAATCAGGCCGCCTTCTCCTTCACGTGCTTTTCTGCATGCCTTTCCCGTGTGCTGATTGGAGGATTCAAATCCTCCTCTGAAGACTGGCCAATAGCGTCTGTAACTTCTTCCGTGCTGCTGAGTCACTTCTGGGTTTTGCTTTCCCAGTTTCTGCCTGGTAAATTTCTGTTTCCCCTTCTGACTCAGAAAGAGTTTTCTTTTCTGAATCAGAAGCCAGCTGAAACCTCACACCCAGCTGCATAAGAGATATCACAGACTTCCTAAGAAAACTTAGATCCATTGGCAACCCTCCAGGACAACAACATTTTAGCTATCATGGATGTTGAGGCACTATATACTAACACTATATACTAACATCCCTCATAACCATAGACTTCACTAGTAGTATCAACATGGATATCACTACAGCATACCTTGCAACCAGACTTCATACTTACCCATAACTATTTTACTTTTGGCAACAATCATAAACCTGCAAAGCAGTTCCACAGCTATGGGCCACACACATAGCTCCATAATATGCCAACATCTTTGTGGGTGACGTAGAATTTTCTTAACAACTTTCTCAAAAATTACCTCCTGAAATCCCTCCTTTATCTGAGATTCATTGATGACATTTTCATCATCTGGACCTATGGAAAAGAATCCCTCATCAAATTCTATTAAGATCTCAACAACTTCTATGCCATCATCAACCTCAGCCTCAACTAATCTACAAGTCCACTTCCTTGATGTTACAATAAAACTAGTTTTATACCATGGACACATAAACATTACATTATACAGAAAACCCACAGATTGCAATGCATACCAATATTTTCCAGTTTACATCCAGAAGATGCTACTAAATCTATCATCTCTAGCCAGGCTCTACTTTACAATCACATTTGTTCTGACTCACTAGACAGAGATGCTCAACAAACAAAACTAAATCAAGCATTCAGGAGACTGAACTACCCATCCAGCAAAAGAGGTATGCAAATCAATGGAGCAAGATCATTCTCCAGGAAGGACCTTCTAAAATACAGACAACAAAAATAGAACAGCAGAACACCACTAGCTGTACCTACAGCTCACAGCCCAATCTACTCAACACATTATTAACAGTCCAGAACCCATACTGCACAATGACATTGTACTTTCTTAGGCATTTAATGGGCAAATCTATACTTGTATGCAGACAACCACCCAGCTTGAAACAGATTCTCACAAGCATCAAGACACAACAGGATGATGACACTGACATGGGAGCCTGACTCTACAACAAGCTCATATATCTACTTTGCCTCTACATTTACAACAGTAGCACCATCACAGTCCCTAACAATTTCATATACAAGGCTAGAGATGCCTTCATATGGTCTTTCTCTAATGTGATATATGCCATCATCTGCCAACAATGCCCCTCTGGATTCTATTCAGCAAACAGGCCAGATTTTGTACAAAAGAATTAATAGACACAAATCTGACATCAGTACTCAAAACAAGAACAAAGTAATAGCAGAGTATTTTAATCTCCCAGGACATTCCATTATAGATCTTAAAGTAGCAGTTTTGGAACAAAAAGACTGTGCTAGCACAATTAAATGAGACAGCTGAGATTACATAGATCAGTAGATACCGGGCTACTGAAGGTCAGAAGGGCTAGGGAGGCCATTTGCCACACCCACATTCCTTCTGCAGACTCAGCTGCCGCTTGTCTGACCATTGTCTAGTTTGTGGTTTTTCCACCTGTTTCCCAGGGTCATTCCCACCTGCCATTACACTTAATCACTATGTATTCAAGTCCTCCATCAGATAAGCAATTCCGTACATCTAATGAAGTGCAGTTAACAAAAAAGTATGTCTTATAATAAAATTAATTAGTCTTAAAAGGTGCTATCAGAAAGAGTCTGATAGCATCTTTTAATAAATAAAATTTCTAATAGCAGCATTAGAAGAATTCTAAAAATAACTTTGAAATTAAGGTGTTGCCTTATATGCCACATTTGTTTTCATTAGCACTTTATGTCAGAACAGGTAAAAAGCAAGTAAATAAAAACACAACTAAAAACATAATAAAAACATAATAAAAACATGCCATGAAACAAATTTAAATTATCTAAGATGTTTCCCCTCCATTTTCCATATAATTAATAAAGCATCATTCTTTCATGCACAAATTTTCTTTCTTACTATAATTTCAAAAAAAGGAAAATAAATAATACATATACAAATACACATTTAAAAGAATATAGAGAATACAGTAAGGAATGAAAAATAAAGCATTATTTTAAAACTCAAGATAATCACGATTAAATCAAATTCTTTTTGTGCAATGACACATTAGAAATCATACGAAACTTATTCTGAAGTAATTATGTTACAATTATATAAAGAATTGCTGCTTGTACTGATTTATCAAGACACAAATGAGCAATCCATTTTTCAAGAGATGTGTAAGAGAAACAAAGAAAGAGAGAGAGAGAGAGAAAGAAATGAAGGAACTGAACAGTGCTAGTATGAACAGTACTAGGCCAAGAAGAAGGAACCTGCTCCTTAAGTATCTGCATCAAAAGTAAGCTCAGCTACTGTATAGCTTCAAAATCAGGGAAGAAATTCAGACAAGGCAAAATTTAAAAGCCTGCCTACTTTTCTTCTTAGATAGCTAGTGAAGTAAATTTATTCATTCAGTGACTGATGAGGAATGAGTTCAATAAAGATGTCAACACAGTGTGCGTAAAATGTAAAAAAAGGCCAACAATGTGTTAGGGATAATAGGGAACGGTACTGAAAAAAGAGATGCCAACATTATAATGCCCTTATATAAATTAACTGCACAACTACATCTGGAATATTGCCTGCAACTTTGGTTATTCCACCTCAAAAGGGCATACTGGAGTAGAGAAGGTTCAGAGGAAGGCAACTCAGATGATCAGGGGGCTGGAGCCGCTTCCCTATGAGGAAAAGTTGCAACATTTGGGGGTTTTTAAGTCTGGAAAGGAGGCAAATGAAAGGGTGCATGACTGAGGCATACAAAAGTATGCATGGTGTGGATAAAGTAGACAAGAAGAAGCTGTTTTCCCCTTCCCAAAATATTAGAATGGTCACTTCTGGAAACGCTTGCCAAAAAAACTGCAGGGAATAGTCCAGGCAGTTACCAGGAGTCAAAAACTGACTTGAAGGCACACACACAAAATATTAGAACCAGAGTTCATCCAATGAAACTGAATTTGGAAGAATCAGGACAGACAAAAAGAATGTTTAAATATACAATGCATAATCAAACATTTAAATTTACTACCATAGAATATGGTGCTGGCTACCAGCTTGGCTGGCTTCAAAAAGGGAATGAACCAATTCATGGAAGCCAGTGGTTATTAGCCTTGATGGCAATGTAACTACTTCTGAGGGCCATCTGCTGGGAAACTAGGCGGCTTTCTTGTGAGAACAGTCTGCTGGACTAGATGGGCCAGGGGTCTGATCCAGCGGGGCACAGCTTATATTCTTATGTTTCCTGTCTTCAAAAGGAGGAAAAAGAAAGATCCAGCAAACCACAGGTAAGTCAGTGATGACCTAATGCCTGGGAAAGTTCTACAGCAAATCATAAGAAGATATTTTTGAAAATACAGTCATTACTGGAAGTCAGCTTTGATTTGTCACCAACAAATCTTGCCAGACTAACTTTATCTCATTTTTTGATCTTGTGATTCTTTTAATTGTGGGAATGCTGTCAACATAGCTTACCTTGACTTCAGCAAAGTATTTGAGAATGCAGATGAGCAAGCTACTCAATTGTGGGCTGAACGGTACAGCAATTCAGTAGATACACAGGTAGCTTGAAAATGATATTCAAAAAGTGCTCATAAATAGTTCCTCATCTGTTTGAGGAGGTATCAAATGGGATACCACATGTAACAGTCCAGAGCCTCCTACTCTTCAGTATTATTAATTTGGATGATGAGGTAGGGAAAATGCTTACCCAATTAGCAGCTAAGACTAAGCCAGGCTGAAGAGCTAATACCCTAGAATATAGAAATACAATCCAAAATGACCTTGATAGGTTGGAGAAATTAGCTGGAAGTAACAGACTGGAATTTAACAGAAACAAACACAACGTTAGGAACTTGGAAAAGAAAAATCAAGTGCACAGGAATAAGATGGGGAATTCTCAGCTGGGAATTCTCAGTAATGGAATCCTGGAATAGTAATTAAGTGCAAACTGAATATGAGTCAGCAGTGTGATACAGCTGCAAAATGACAAATGTGATTTTAGGTTGCATAACAGAAATGTCATTTTCATATCACAGAAGTAATAGGTCCATTTTATTCCGCTTTGGTCAGATCTCATCTTGAATACTGTGACCAGTTCTGGTCACCACATGAACAGAAATCAGAGAATTTGAAACAGATTCAAAGCAGGGAATGAGAGCCAGTTTGGTGTAGTAGCTAAGGTGCTGGGCTAGGAACCAGCAGACTAGTCCTTCCTTAGACACAAAAGTCATCTGGGTGACTTTGAGCCAGTCACTTTCTCTCAACCCATCTCACAGGGTTTTTGCTGTTTTGGGAAAATAGGAGGTGGGAGCATTAGGTATGTACCCTGCCCTGAGTTCACAAAAAATAAAGGAAGGATAAATCAAATAAATAAATAAAAATGGATCACATGACTAAGTTTCTAAGTATTCAAAGTCTTATGAAGAAAGATTTTAGATATATTTAGTCCTGAGAAAAGATAACTGAGTGAAAATATCTTCAACTATCTGAAAGGATATTATATAAAAGAAAGTCAAGCCCTGTTCTCTCTCATTTCAGAATGAAGTTATCGAATAATCTATTTAAGTTACAAGAAGTAGATCCCAAATGAATCTTTGAAAAAGCTTCCTCATAGAAAGAGTAGATCAATAGTGGAATCAATTACCCAGATAAGTGGTAGATTTCTTTGCATTGGATATACTCCAGTGGAAACTAGACAGCCATTTGTTTGGGATGCTTTAATTTGGATTTCCGCACTAACTAGGAGGCTTGTTAAATGGTTCCTTCCAACTTTATGATTCTTCTTAGTTTACAAAGGCTAAATAATAGACCTGGAATATAGAAAACAGTTTCTACCCAATAGGAATAATCTGTAATATAATCACTAATCTTCGTTGATAATATTGAGATTATCTCAACATTAGTTGAGACCAATATAAAAACCTTTGGAGTAGCTGTTTCCATTTTTTTGCTTTGTTTGTACAGTATATGATATCCAGTTAGTTTTATTCTGGCCAACTTTTGTACGTATCCTAAATTGGACGGCTTTGAAAATAAGCTAAGCTATTTCCAGATATATGTGTGTGTGTGTGTGTATGCTTGAAATAAATCTGGTTAATTTTTCAGGGTGCTCCAATCCCAGAGAAAATTAAACCTAACATTCTTCATTTCATCTCCCTAAACTTAATTAATGACAAGAAAGCCAGAGCCTATTTGCATGTACAGTTTCATTTAACAATACTGATATAGTTTAAAAGTTACTACCAATTTCATTAATTTAAAGACAGGATTGGCAATAAATATATCTATGCAGTTCAAAAACTTTTTAAGTCTTGCATATCACAAAAATACTTCTTTTCTGTGACACACTAAGGCATAGAATTTTCATAATTAAAGGACTGTAGGTACATTTGCATGATATAGCAAAGTCAAATTTTGTTCTACCTGCAAGCACACCTAGAGGCTCCAGCATTTAAGGGGTACAGCTGGTACAGATCACTCAAATAAGGTTTCTTTAAATATTATGTGTTGTCTGATTCTAGCACCATGGTTTATTTAACCCAAAAAAGCTAAAAAGAAAGTCTCCTGTTTATTTAAAGTTTGTCTGAGTTCCTTCTTTTGTAGAGAGAAGCCATCATTCTGGATTCACATAACACTTTCACCTTAAAATAAACCAGGGATAGCAGTTTGCAGCTCCTCATGAGGAGAAACCATCAGATGTGTTTTTAGTTAAATCAGATTTTGTTTTTACTGTGTTGTACAAGTATGTTAAGAGGTAAGACATATGTCTGAATCTGCAGTGAGTTTAACATAGTGTTTTAAAATACAGAAACTGATTATAAAGGAAAGGAAATGCTTAGCAGAGCCTTTGAAAAAAATGTTGGACATAGAACCAGATTACATAAGGAAGCTATTTAAAAATCTCTTATTTTACTATTAGACATGCCCGGAGCAATTTTCAGTTCTGTCATTTGTGGAATTGTGCGCAATCAGATATTCTGAGTTCATCCTCTGTGCCTAATTCTAGTTATCTGCTAGCAAATTATATATTTATAAAGATTTGTTGAGCCAAATACAGTTAACAGGATGTGAAACAGAATTATTGATACCTTTAAGATTAAGCTGATAAATGATTGATTTTACAGTATGTGAGACTGTTATAACATCTTTACAGAGTTGTTAGAATTAAGTAGAAATAAGTTCGACTTATTTTTAACAGCTCTATAAGATAGTGTAGGTGTCTCTCATATTTTTTTATTTCCATAGATTGTTTCAGAACATTTTCAATACAACTATATAACAGAATTCTTGTATAGTATTTTAAATTTATTTTTCTTTTGGGAAAAAAAATCAGTATCAGTATCGGGTGCATTTAGTAATTATTCATTTTTATGAACACAATTCAACTTTCATAAGCCACATTTTTGTTTCTGAACTTTCCTCAACCCACATTACCCTATTGTCTAACTTTTGTCTTCTTAATTCCGTGGGATTTCCCATCCTAGCAAAGGACTATTTAAATTACTTGGCCCATTTTGTCTTTGAATCCCAAGTGGAAATTGTCACTAAGGTTGCCAATTAGTATACCTGAGGTGAATTTTAAATATATGACTGGTTTTTTTTCTCTTGATATAAGAAAAACTATAAACTAAAATAGTCATAAACTACATAATACTTTAGCTCAGAAAAATATACTAGCAAGGAAGAATATGTGTATCACAGCCAGAAGATGAAAGGGCTATCTCGGCAGAGTATATGAATGTTAATACTCCCAATGCTTCTATTTTGATTTCTAAAAATTGTCCCACAACTTCCCCTGCTGTTGCTACTACCACTGTAAAAATTCAGGTAATGAGATAAGGGGCACACTCATGTTCTTTGTATGCCAAAATGAGGAAAATTAATTTTAATGCTAAGAAGATGAGAGTGCTGTTACAGACGGTAACTAAATGTGACCAGCTGCTGTATGAAACTGGAATCTGGAAAGGAAATCCTGTAATTAACTGGATAATAGTGGACTAGATTGTTGTACTTCATCAATACTTTGTGGTATTGAGAAAAAATATGCAAGAGTTTAAAATAATTTCCACATCATCTACATTAACTATGTAAAAATATATATCTCTGTGCAGAAAACAGCAATACATTCAAAAATACTATACTATGATACAATTCTAGTTTTAAAATGTTAAGTAGTATGAACACAATGGGATAAAGGATATACTTGTTCAAGTCCTAAATTCTGGCAATTCCTAGGTTCTGCTTTTATTTAATGCTAGAACAAAACATCTAGATTCATATTCATCCCAAAATTACAGGTAAACCAAACACATCAGGAACAAAATCTAACTCAGATTTATCCCAAGTTCTTCTTTAATGTACCCGCCTGCAGTGCTGCCTCATTGTGGTGGTGGAGTTTCCTGGGCGGGATGACTGAACAACATTGGGAATGTATGCCAAGAGTACATCTCAGCAGGGTTGCGCAAGGCATTGTGAGGAAATGAAGCTGGGGTTGCTGTCTGCATTTGAGAAAAGCAGCTGCAGCCAGGTAGAAATGCTTCCCACTCCCACTTCCCCTGGGATAGGCTCAGCTCATCCCACCTCCCAAAGAGCAGTAAAAGTTTACAGCCCCAGAAACTTGAAAGGAGATGGGCTAGTTTATTCATTCATTCCCCCACTCGCAGTTTACTTACAAGCATCCATGCCAGAATTCCACGTGTCTGGCTAATTGAGCCACCCCCTGACATTTTTAGGAATGTGTGGACATACATAGACAGCATCAACCCACCTAGGCCCTTAGCCTACAAAAGTGTGGGTGTGTAGAAGAAAAGGATAAGAAGATAGCAAGCAGAGAAGGAAGCAGGAAGTGACGTCTGAGAATTTAAAACTATTACAGGCAAGCAAGAAGGTTATCAGTCAACTGCCAGCCCCACAAGCTACAGTAAGCAGCCCATTGTGGTGTGATTCCTGCCTGGAGCTTGGCTTAGATCTTGGCCTGGAGCTCAGTAGCAATCAGAAGAGGAGCAACTATGCTGAGGCAGCACCTAATCCCAACAAGTGCAACAACTTCTGGTGAGAGGGAAAGGTTGTATGCCACTTTACAAACTTTAAAACTTTTATTTCTTATAGGGACTAACCATCAAAGACTTGTTTAAATGGCTACATCAACTTTAAAAGCCTAGGAGGGTGGAGTTAACCCAGGGCAACAGCCTATTGTTAGGAAGGTGTGGGCTACAATAAAGCATTGTGGACAGTTATCTTCTGCACTGTGGTGTGTTCAGTCCTTGGAAAACAAAGAACCCTCACAGCCATGAAGGTCATCCCAGCTACCCAGCTAAAACAAGCAGGCACCTACTGTGTATTGGGCAGCAACAATATAGGAAGACTTTTTTTTTAAGATGGTGGCGGTGAGGGTGGTTGTTTGAGGGGCCCTGTAGTAGATTTTGAAGTGTGGTTGATGGTGGTTGATAATGTGGCTTTTGAAGGTCTTGGGAAGTGTGGAGGGCTGTGGAGAGAGTTGGAATGTGTTGGAGAGTTGGAGGAGAAGTTGCAGTGGAGTCAGGATGGAGAGTTCACATGTGCTGGGAGGGAAAGAGCACAATGAGCAGAGGCAACGTGGGACTGTTTGGAGGACTGTACTGGTGTTGGAAGACCGGTTTCTGCCCAACCCCCCAGATCCCCTGTGGGCTGCACTGGGACCTACTCTTGGATGAGCTTCCTTCTGGTGTAGTTGAGAGCAGCCGGTGTCTGGGAGCTGGATTTTTGAAGCTGCAGCTCCAGCAAGATGGCGTGGGCCATGTGATGGCAGCAGAGATGGTGGGGAAGATGATCTCTCCTGGTCTCTGCCAAGGGCAGCAGCTGGAGCTACCTGCATGGATGCTGGAGGCGTTGTGGAGGAAAGCAGGCTGCTGGCTGAACTTTCTGCTCCACACATTAGAAGCCTTGGACTCTTGAAGGTGATGAAGATGGAGGCTTTGCAAATCAGCGCTATATGGTGATTGGCCAGCGCCGGTGGCAACAGCATTTGGTAAAGTGCAATCTGTTCCCAAGCTGCTGAAGAGGCTGCATGACCACCCCACGCTGTTAATGAGAAGCGCTGCACTTTGTGTTTTAGGAAGCTATTCCTGGACTGCTCTGTGTGCGTATGCAGAGCTTGTGATCTTGCCCTGTGAACCTACCTAGGGATGATCTAGGGGCTGTAGGGTGGTTGATGGGGATTGTAGTGTGTGTGGATGATCCTCTCCTCTGGGTGAGAGCTGGGGGGTTGGTGGAGTGGCTCCCTGCTGGGTGGGTGAGAGCGACCAGGCAGAGGGCACTTGTGGTGGTTGGCAGGGCAGCAACTAAGGGCGGCCAAGTGAGGCATGTGCCTCAGGCACTGCGCTGGAGAGGCCCCAAAATGAGTGTTGAGGGGTGCCAAAATGAGCACTGGGTGGGAGCCAAAATGGGTGCAGAATCCATGTTTGCCCCGGGTGACAGAGACCCTAGTTGCAGGCCTGGTTCTTGGGGATATGAGTGGGGGTGGGTGATGACCTACAGGTGCTGAGAGCTAGTACTATAGCACCTGTTAGGTTTTTACTTTGTCCCTTGATTGTGTGTATTCTGTATGCATGCTGTTTGGAGGGGGGGGGTTCCCTTTAGATCGAAAGGGGAGGTTTGAGGATGGGGGATGGAGAGACTTGTGGGGTGGATAGGATAGGGGAGCAGATCTCGGTGGTGTCAGGTATGGGGAAATATGGTGGGAGACAGGGGGGTCATTTTCAGGGAATGCAACCTTGATGCCTCATATCAATCTTGCGTTCCACCCCCTGTCATGTTCCACCCCGTCATAAATTAGTTTTCTCTAGTAACTACTGATGAGACTCCTTTTATTGGAATAGGCAATCATTACACCCCCAAGCTCAACCCAATGGCCTGGTCAGCAGATCCACAATTGCCCAGGTTTCAGGCTGCTGCTCCTGAATGCCAGATCAGTCTGTAATAAGGCTCCTCTTATTGCTGATCTTATCATGACAGAGAAGGCTGATCTGGCATGTGTCACTGAAACATGGCTGGGGCCAGAGGGGGTGTTTCTCTGTCTGAAATGTGCCCAGCCAGTTTTCGAGTGTGGCACCAACTGAGACTGCAGGGCAAGGGAGAAGGCATTGCTGTTGTCATCCGAGAATCTCTGGTGGCTACCAGGGGTGCCACTTCACAAGTGCCTGGTTGTGAGAGCCTTTTTCTTAGGTTGGGATCTAGAGATCAGTTGGGATTGCTGCTGCTGTACCAGCCTCCTTGCTGTGTAGCAGCCTCCCTGCCTGAGCTCCTTGACCTCACTGCAGGGTTGGTGGTAGAGTTTCCCAGGCTTACGGTTCTGGGAGACTTCAACCTGCCTTCCCTGGGAGTGGGATCAGAGGTAGCTTGGGAGTTCATGGAAACCATGACTTCCATGGGCCTGTCCCAAGGTATCCAGGGCCCAACTAGGAATAGTGGTCACACTCCTGATTTGGTGTTCTTGTCAGAGCGTTGCTTATGTGATCTGGAACTGGTGAACCTATCTTTGGTCCCCCTGTCATGGTCAAATCACGTCCTGGTGGCTATGAGCTTCTCTAGGGCCACACACCTCTGCAGGGAGGTAGGACCTATTAGATCAGTCCACCCCTGGCAACTGATGGACCCAGTTGTGTTCCAGAGGGAGCTAGGGGTTATAACTGAGGGTCTGCTGCATAGTCCTGCTGAGACCTTGGTTGCTGCATGGAATAGTGACTGAGGCTCTAGACAGGATTGCGCCCATGCGACCTCTCTTGAGCCATGGATCTTGTCGAGCCCCGTGGTATACGGAGGAACTGAGAGGAATGAAATGGATCGAGAGACGTCTAGAGCATTGCTGGTGGAAGACGAAGAATGAATCCGACTGAACATGGGTAAGAGCTGCTATTAAAGCCTACCTCGTGGAGATTCATGTGGCAAAGAGGCACTACTTCTCTGCATGAATTGCATCTGCAGATAATCCCCCGGCAGCTCTTTTTAAGATGACCTGTCTCCTTCTGGGTAAGGAGGATTTGGAGGTGTACCTGCAGGGGCGTGCTGAGGAATTGGCGGATTTTCTGACAGATAAAATCACTCAGATTCCCTGTTGGATGCCAGTGTGGATAATGGTCTAGTGGAGATGCCTGGGGTAGATTCTTGCCCAGTTATCTGAGAACACCTTGACCCTATTGCTCCTGAGGAAATGGACAGGATCCTAGAGACTGTGAGCTTGGCCACTTGTGTATTGGATCCCTGTCCCTCCTGGCTAATAAAAGCCACCCAGGAGGTGATGTGTGGGTGGGTACAGAGATTAATGCATCTCTGGAGGAGGGGGTTGTGCCCCAGTCTTTTAAAGAGGCTGTGGTTTGCCCCCTCCTTAAGAAGCCATCACTGGCTCCACCCTGATGGACAGTTTTTGTCCTGTCTCCAACCTCCCTTTTTTGGGGAAGGTTGTTGAGAAGGTGGTCATGCTGCAGGTCCAGAGGATCCTGGATGAAATGGATTATCTGGACCCCTTTCAGTCAGGATTCAGGGCTGGATAGGGGATGGAAATGGTATTGGTTGCGCTTTTTAATGATCTCTGGCAGGAGCGGGATGGAGGGTGTGCAACCATCCTGGCTCTACTTGACCTCTTGGTGGCTTTCAGTACCATCAACCATGGTATCCTTCTGGAGTGGCTTTGAGGATTGGGGGTGGGAGGCACCATGTTGTCCTGGTTTACCTCCTTCCTCCGGGGCCGTTTCCAGTCGGTGTTGATCAGGGCGAGAGGTCCCGCCCTCAGCCCCTGCTTTGTGGGTGCCGCAGGGGTCGGTGCTCTTTCCACTCCTGTTTAACATCTACATGAAGATCATCCATCACCATGGGGTGAGATATCATCAGTATGCTGATGATACTCAGTTGTACATCTCTGCCTATGGTGAGTTAAGTGATGCCCTGACTGCCCTCTCCCGGTGCCTGGAGGCTGTTGAGGTCTGGATGTGGAGCAACAGGTTGAAGTTGAAACCTGGCAAGATGGAATGGCTGTGGGTTCAGGGCTCTTTGGTTTCCAGAGAATTACCATCTTTGGTCTTCAATGGGGTTGCACTGCCCCAGACAGACCCTGTGTGTAACCTAGGGGTTCTCCTGGACTCAAGACTCCTGCTCGAAGTGGGTGTTTATTGCATTTTTATGGTTTTTAATTCTGTAAGCCGCCTGGAGTCATTGTGTGTGAGTTGGGTGGCTTTATAAATCTGTCTAATAAATAAAATATATATAAAAATGCTAGGGACAAATGATCAATTTAGTGACGATGGCAAAGGTATCAATTCATGCTGTGTGGGAGAAGACAATGATGAACTGCTCCTGTATTTTTACCAACAAAGCTACGTGGATAGAAATCATAAAATGATTGATAATATAGTGTCTGATGATGGGCCCTCAGGTTGGATGGCACTCAATATGCTACTGAGGAACAGTAAAAAGTAAAAAATGGTCTTTATGACATGGCTAGATTAAAGTCTTCAGGACATCTGCACATGTTATCATACAGGAAAACAAAAACAGAAGCTGCAACGACAGTATTACAGAAGGAACATGGAACCTAAGAAGCATGAACACAGGGAAGTTCAATACAGTGAAAGAAGAAATGAAACAAGTACAATTGACATCATAGGTTTCAATTACTTGACTGGGATTGGATGCTTTCAGTCAGAAGATCACACTGTTTATTAGTCAGGACATGAAAAACGAAGAAGGAACAGCGTTGCTTCTTTGTTTAACTTTTATAGTTAGGAAGGGTATAGCAAGATCAGTACTTGGCTACAATGCAATCAGTGACCAAATAATATCAATTAGACTTTGTAGACAACCTTTTAAAATGACAATCAGTCAAATCTATGCTCTGACCACTGATGCAGAAGAAGAGATTGATGGATTTTAAGATCAAGTTCAATTTGAAATTGATAGAACATGCAAGCAAGATGTGCTGCTTATGACTGGAGACTGGAATGCCAAAGCTGGAAATATGAAAGAGGAAAATGTAGTTGAATTTTATGGCTTAGGAAACCAAAATGAAGCAGAAAACTGGCTTATCAATTTCTGCCACTCCAATGATTTCTTCATAGCTAACACTGTCTTCAAACAACCAAAATGATGCCTCTACATATAGACATCACCAGATGGAGTACATAGAAATTAAATTGACTGTATTATTCCTAAAAGAAGGTGGAGGAGCTCAATTATAGCATCAAAGACATGACCAAGTGCTGACTATGGAACAGATCGTAAACTGCTCATGTACAAGTTCCAAGTTAAGCTAAAAACGAAGAAGAAAGCCATGATATGATCTTGAACATATACCCACCATTTTCAAGGGGAACATCAGAAATCATTTTGAAGTCCTGAAACTCATGGATAGAGAAACAGAGGAATTATGGAATGAACTTAAAGAAGTTGTTAAAGATGAATGTGAAAAGAGACTGCCAAAACCGAAGAAACAGAAAAAGCAAACTGGATGTCAGAACAAATCATAGAAATTGCCAAGATGAGAAGCCAAAGCCAAGAAAGAGAAAAATCTCAGAAAGGAACTTAACAAAGAGTTTCAGAAAGCTGTCAGAAGAGACATGAAACAGTATTACAACATCTGTAAAGACATTAAAAATGGATACAGAGAAAAACAAAGTCTTTCAAAAGATCTCTGAGCTCAGAAGGAGGTTCCAACCTTGAATTGGTATGCTAAAGCAGCGATTCTCAACTGGGTGCCATATGGTCCTCTGGGGCCCCTAGGATGTTTCAAGGGGGTCACAGCTGAAAAAGACCCACAGAAATACGACAAGCAATGAAAGAAGAATCAGTAAAGGTTCTAATCAATTATGCCAGTAACTCTAGAGAACAACACAACGGCCAACAGATTGGAAGAGGTCAATCTACATTCCAATACCAAAAAAAGAGAGACTTAACAGAGTGTGCAAACTACCATGTAACATCCTTAATTTCATATGCTAGCAAAATAATGCTTAGGATCATCCAACACAGTTTAGAACCCTATGTGGAAAACGAGATGCCAGATGTTTAAGCTGACTTTAGAAAAGGCCAAGGAACATGCAACATTATTGCTGATGCATACTGGATAACTGAGAAAGCCAAAGAATTCCAAAAAGAAGTCACTATGTATTTCATTGATTACAGAAAGGCCATTGTGTTGATCACATCAAGCCGTGGAATGTGCTCGGAAAAATGGGAATCCCAGAGAATCTCACTGTCCTCATGCGAAATTTATATACAGGCCAGGAAGCCACAGTACAGACACAACATGGCAAAACAGACTGGCTCCAGATTGGCAAAGGAGTGTGACAAGGCTATATACTGCCTCCTTATTCATTCAACCTCTATGCTGAACATATATTAAGGAAAGCTGGATTGGAAGAAGATGAGTTTTAAAACTGGAGAGAGAAACATCAGTAATCTGCGCTATGCTGATGACACTACCCTGATAACCAAAAGTGCAAAGGATCTGCAAGCACTAAAAGTCAAGGAGCACAATGAAAGAATAGGACTAAAATTAAATATAAAGACTAAACTAATGACAACAGATAAAACAACCAGCCTTAGAATTGACAATGAAGATATCGAAGTGATGGATAGCTGAAAAGGGAATTTTTCAGCTCAGAAAGCATTTGAGTTGCATTGGTTAGGGGTATATGTCTGACCTATTCCCACTCAGCAAAACTGGAGGTTTGCCCTCCCATTATCTGGTAAAAACAAATAAATAACTGTACTTGTACCTTTACAGTTTCTTATTACAATGGGATAATTTGAATGAAATCAATCCATTAATGAGGGCATAGAACCTGCCAAATTTAATAAAAATTAATTTAGGGAGTTTTGAGTTATATTCATTTATAAATTATGCTCTGAAAATGCTCATAACAGTTCTGTTTGTCACATTTCAAGATACTACTTACAGGAAACTTAATTATGAAGCAATTAAGTGAGTGAAATTTCATATAAATCTGAGTTGTTGTTTTGTTGTGTATTCGTTTAGTCGCTTCCGACTCTTCGTGACTTCATGGACCAGCCCACGCCAGAGCTTCCTGTCGGTGATCAACACCCCCAGCTCCCCCAGGGATGAGTCCGTCACCTCTAGAATATCATCCATCCATCTTGCCCTTGGTCGGCCCCTCTTCCTTTTGCCTTCCACTCTCCCTAGCATCAGCATCTTCTCCAGGGTGTCCTGTCTTCTCATTATGTGGCCAAAGTATTTCAGTTTTGCCTTTAATATCATTCCCTCAAGTGAGCAGTCTGGCTTTATTTCCTGGAGGATGGACTGGTTTGATCTTCTTGCAGTCCAAGGCACTCTCAGAATTTTCCTCCAACACCACAGTTCAAAAGCATCGATCTTCCTTCTCTCAGCCTTCCTTATGGTCCAGCTCTCGCAGCCATATGTTACTACGGGGAACACCATTGCTTTAACTATGCGGGCCTTTGTTGTCAGTGTGATGTCTCTGCTCTTAACTATTTTATCGAGATCTGTCATTGCTCTTCTCCCAAGGATTAAGCGACTTCTGATTTCCTGACTGCAGTCAGCATCCGCAGTAATCTTTGCACCTAGAAATACAAAGTCTTTCACTGCTTCTACATTTTCTCCCTCTATTTGCCAGTTATCAATCAAGCTGGTTGCCATAATCTTGGCTTTTTTGAGGTTTAGCTGCAAGCCAGCTTTTGCACTTTCTTCTTTCACCTTCATCATAAGGCTCCTCAGTTCCTCTTTGCTTTCAGCCATCAAAGTGGTATCATCTGCTTATCTGAGATTGTTAATGTTTCTTCCAGTGATTTTAACACCAGCCTTGGATTCCTCAAGCCCAGCATGTCGCATGATATATTCTGCGTACAAGTTGAATAGGTAGGGTGAGAGTATACAGCCCTGCAGTACTCCTTTCCCAATCTTAAACCAGTCCGTTGTTCCATGGTCTGTTCTTACTGTTGCTACTTGGTCGTTATACAGATTCTTCAGGAGGCAGACAAGATGACTTGGTATCCCCATACCACTAAGAACTTGCCACAATTTGTTATGGTCCACACAGTCAAAGGCTTTAGAACAGTCAATAAGACAGAAATAGATGTTTTTCTGAAACTCCCTGGCTTTTTCCATTATCCAGCAGATATTGGCAATTTGGTCCCGAGTTCCTCTGCCTTTTCTAAACCCAGCTTGTACATCTGGCAATTCTCGCTCCATGAATTGCTGAAGTCTACCTTGCAGGATCTTGAGCATTACCTTACTGGCATGTGAAATGAGTGCCACTGTTCGATAGTTTGAACATTCTTTAGTGTTTCCCTTTTTTGGTATGGGGATATAAGTTGATTTTTTCCAATCTGATGGCCATTCTTGTGTTTTCCAAATTTGCTGGCATATAGCATGCATTACCTTGACAGCATCATCTTGCAAGATTTTGAACAGTTCAGCTGGGATGCTGTTGTCTCCTGCTGCCTTGTTATTAGCAATGCTTCTTAAGGCCCATTCAACCTCACTCTTCAGGATGTCTGGCTCTAGCTCACTGACCACAGCGTCAAAGCTATCCCCGATATTGTTATCCTTCCTATACAGGTCTTCTGTATATTCTTGCCACCTTTTCTTGATCTCTTCTTCTTCTGTTAGGTCCTTGCCATCTTTGTTTTTGATCATACCCATTTTGGCCTGGAATTTACCTCCGATGGTTCTAATATTCTGGAAGAGGTCTCTTGTCCTTCCTATTCTATTGTCTTCTTCCACTTCTGTGCATTGTTTGTTTAAAAATAATTCCTTATCTCTTCTGGCTAACCTCTGGAATTTTGCATTTAATTAGGCATATCTCCCCCTATCACTGTTGCCTTTTGCTTTCCTTCTTTCTTGGGCTACTTCTAGTGTCTCAGCAGACAGCCATTTTGCCTTCTTGGTTTTCTCTTTCTTTGGGATGTATTTTGTTGCCGCCTCCTGAACAATGTTGCAAACTTCTGTCCAGAGTTCTTCCGGAACCCTATCTACTAAGTCCAGTCCCATAAATCTATTCTTCACCTCCACTGCATATTCCTTAGGAATATTAGTGAGCTCATATCTAGCTGATCTGTGGGTCTTCCCTAATCTCTTGAGTCTGATCCTAAATTGTGCAAGAAGTAGTTCGTGATCTGTACAGTCAGATCCAGGTCTTGTTTTCACCGACTGTATAGATGTCCACCACCTTTGGCTGCAAAGGATGTAGTCAATCTGATTTCAGTGTTGTCCATCTGGGGAAGTCCATGTATAAAGCCGTCTCTTAGGTTGTTGGAAGAGAGTGTTTGTTATGCAGAGTGAGTTGTCTTGGCAAAATCCTATCAGCCTATGTCCTGCTTTGTTTTGTTCTCCCAGGCCATGCTTACCTGTAATTCCAGGTGTCATTTGACTGCCCACCTTAGCATTCCAGTCTCCTGTGATGAAAATAACATCTCTTTTAGGCGTGTTGTCCAGTAGGTGCTGCAGATCCTCATAGAACTGCTCTACTTCAGCTTCTGCAGCATCTGTGGTTGGGGCATATATTTGGATCACTGTGATGTTAGATGGCTTGCCCTGAATTCGAATTGAGATCATTCTGTCGTTTTTTGGATTGTATCCAAGCACTGCTTTAGCCACTTTACTATTAATTATGAAGGCTACTCCATTTCTTCTGTGGTCCCTTTGTCCACAGTAGTAGATCTGGTGGTCATTTGATGTGAAGTGGCCCATTCCAGTCCATTTCAGTTCACTGACGCCCAAAATGTCCATCTTTAATCTTGACATCTCACCAATAACCACATCCAATTTGCCCTGGCTCATAGATCTTACATTCCAGGTTCCAATGGTGTGTTGATCCTTAGAACATCGGATTCGCCATTCACCACCAGCACCGTCAGCCGCTAGCCGTCCTTTCGGCTTTGAGCTAGCTGCGTCATCACCTCTGGGGCTAGTTGAACTCATCCTCTGTTCCTCCCCAGTAGCATTTTGACCATCTTCCGACCTGGGGGTCTCATCTTCCGATGGTATACCAACATATCTCTGGTTGTACTGATCCATTTAGTTTTCATGGCAAGAATACTGGGGTGGGTTGCCATTACCTTCCCCAGGGATTGCATTTAGTCTGACCTCTCTGTCATGACCTTCCCATCTTGGGTGGCCCTTCACGGTTTAGCTCATGGCATCACTGAGGTGCTCAAGCTTCAGCACCACAACAAGGTAACGATCCTTTGCTGAAGATAAATCTGAGTAGGGACTTTTAAATGACATGGTTTTTGACCACAGCAACACTTGCTAAGAGTACTCCCATGTTATTCCTGGTAATCCTTTGCCAGCACTAGGTTGAGGTCTCCCTCATGCATCTGTCTGATGACAGTACCTGCTATACTAACAGAAACAGATACATAAATGTTCCTATTAACAAACACGTTATGACTCTAATGCCCGTCAAGACCCCTACCTGCCCTCTGCGCTGCTGAAGAGCCCAGAAAACAGCCTTGACTTTCCTAGAGGTAAGAATACCAATTATATTTATTTGTTTTCATATCATGATATCATCCCCAACCCTACCTCCAAGGACTCCTGGCAGTCTCACTGCAAAAATCATCATCATCATCATCACCATCCCCATCACCATCATCACCACAGATGAGAACCCATTATTGTGCCCTATATTATGTTGAAGCTTAGAAATACCTGCTGTGACTCATTTGCAAAGAACTTAAGGAATAAAATTTCTCTACCAGGTGCTGAGTTGGATGCCCCAATTGATGCAAGTATAGTTGAGGCTCCAATCTCCCATATTATCTGCTTTTGTGTTACATGCAGTCCTCACTTGATGACCACAACTGAGGCCAGAATTTTGGTTGCTAAGCAAAGTGGTCATTAAGCGAATCCAACCTGATTTTATAACCTTTTTTGCAGCGGTCAGGTCATTAAGTGAACCATGTAATTAAGTGAATCATGCAGTTCCCCGTTAATTTTGCTTGCCAGAATCTGGCTGGGACCGTCAAAAATGGCGATCATGTGACCACAGGAAGCTGTGATGGTCACCCAAATCATGATCACGTGACTGCAAGGACGCTGCGATGGTCGTAAGTATGAGCGCCAGTTGTAACTCAGTATTTTCAGCACCACTGTAAGTATGAACCATCACTAAATGAAAGATTATTAAGTGAGGACTACCTGTATCAGTATTAGCTTTTGAGGCCCATATTGTGGACAAGATGCTCAAAGTTAAGGTTCTGATCTTACGTCTGCTTGATCCTTGCCTTCATGGGTAATTTGATCTAGCCTAAGGGAAGACACTAGATGTGTTCAATATGATAAATGCATCTCTGTGGCAGTCACTCCTCAATAAACACACACTGGAGCTTAATAACCAAAAATTAATACTACATTTTAGATATTCGATCAGGGGTAGGACAGCTATAGATGCTATTGTAAGAAAATGGATTTCCAGTCTGCATTTAGAACTGCATATGGGATTGATGTCTTTGTCGCTGTTTTCTCAATGCAACCTTGCTGATTCTCCATGATTTCTCAGCAGCTTTTAGTATCATTCTTCTAGACCACTGTTTAGGTGGCAGCACATATTTCTGTGTGCTTCTACCTGCAGGACCACAATCAGAAAATAATACTGATAGGCTTCTGGTGGGAATATGGTGGACTGAGCTGCTTTGCCCGTGAGCTCTGCGGGCAGAACTGGCATCGTGGTAGTTTTTCCAGGCAGAGGCTGGTTTTTCTTGTAGCCCAGAGCACTTTTCCAGATCAAGGAAAACACTTGGAATCAACCCATTCATCCTCCAGATGGTGAGTTGCAGCCAGGAGATCATGGACAGCGTGCGTGATCAACTGGTAAGACTTCGCTGGGAGGCTGGGACGCCACCATTTCCGAGCTGCACTGCAGCCCTTAAAGGGACAGTAAGTCCAGCCACCCCATTTCTTAAACACCCAATTTATTGCTTTTTAAAAAGTTTTTGTACCATAAGAGAGGCTTTCTACAGAAAGAAGAAATGGACTCTATTGGTGCTTATCATTATTTCTGGATTTAATTTTTAAATTTTTAAGTTTTGGCTTATTTTCCCATCTAAAGATTAAGGAGGACTGAAAATAAAGAATTGCCTTCCTGCTATTATTTTTGTATTGAATTGGAAGGATTGAATATTTCCCTACACGTTGGATTTGTTGTTTTGAATCTTCTGTTCACTTTCCCTGGGTTGCTTGTTAATGTACTTTCCTTTGTGCCAATTTCACCTGGAACTTTTCTATTAACCTATTAACTCCTATCTACATGGGTCAACTCTTGCAAGATGATGCTGTCAAGGCAATGCATGCTATATGCCAGCAAATTTGGAAAACACAACAATGGCCATCAGACTGGAAAAAATCAACTTATATCCCCATACCAAAACAGGGAAACACTAAAGAATGTTCAAACTATCGAACAGTGGCACTCATTTCACATGCCAGTAAGGTAATGCTCAAGATCCTGCAAGGTAGACCTCAGCAATTCATGGAGCGAGAATTGCCAGATGTACAAGCTGGGTTTAGAAAAGGCAGAGGAACTCGGGACCAAATTGCCAATATCTGCTGGATAATGGAAAAAGCCAGGGAGTTTCAGAAAAACATCTATTTCTGTCTTATTGACTGTTCTAAAGCCTTTGACTGTGTGGACCATAACAAATTGTGGCAAGTTCTTAGTGGTATGGGGATACCAAGTCATCTTGTCTGCCTCCTGAAGAATCTGTATAACGACCAAGTAGCAACAGTAAGAACAGACCATGGAACAACGGACTGGTTTAAGATTGGGAAAGGAGTACTGCAGGGCTGTATACTCTCACCCTACCTATTCAACTTGTACGCAGAACACATCATGCGACATGCTGGGCTTGAGGAATCCAAGGCTGGTGTTAAAATCGCTGGAAGAAACATTAACAATCTCAGATATGCAGATGATACCACTTTGATGGCTGAAAGCGAAGAGGAACTGAGGAGCCTTATGATGAAGGTGAAAGAAGAAAATGCAAAAGCTGGCTTGCAGCTAAACCTCAAAAAAACCAAGATTATGGCAACCAGCTTGATTGATAACTGGCAAATAGAGGGAGAAAATGTAGAAGCAGTGAAAGACTTTGTATTTTTAGGTGCGAAGATTACTGCAGATGCTGACTGCAGTCAGGAAATCAGAAGTCGCTTAATCCTTGGGAGAAGAGCAATGACAAATCTCGATAAAATAGTTAAGAGCAGAGACATCACACTGACAACAAAGGTCCGCATAGTTAAAGCAATGGTGTTCCCCGTAGTAACATATGGCTGCGAGAGCTGGACCATAAGGAAGGCTGAGAGAAGGAAGATAGATGCTTTGGAACTGTGGTGTTGGAGGAAAATTCTGAGAGTGCCTTGGACTGCAAGAAGATCAAACCAGTCCATCCTCCAGGAAGTAAAGCCAGACTGCTCACTTGAGGGAATGATATTAAAGGCAAAACTGAAATACTTTGGCCACATAATGAGAAGACAGGACACCCTGGAGAAGATGCTGATGCTAGGGAGAGTGGAGGGCAAAAGGAAGAGGGGCCAACCAAGGGCAAGATGGATGGATGATATTCTAGAGGTGTCGGACTCATCCCTGGGGGAGCTGGGGGTGTTGACGACCGACAGGAAGCTCTGGCGGGGGCTGGTCCATGAAGTCACGAAGAGTCGGAAGCGACTAAACGAATAAACAACAACAAACATGGGTCAACCATCTAGGGGGCACCATAATCTACTGTCTGAAACATGGAAGATTCCAAAGAAGACTTTTCAGAGTCCTGTTATGAGCCTGAGCAGACTGTCAAAGAGATTTTTTTAGAGTGTTGTCAATCTATTCTGCAGACTATTTGGGACTTTGGGGAAGAAATTATTTCCAAGTTGTGTCATCTGGCTGAAGATGTTATGGAGAAAGATGAAGATTTTGACGAGGGAGATTTTTCTACTGACAGCAAGACAGGTAATGCCAGGTGAAGTAATGCCAGGTGAAGACTACATTTTGGTACTGAAGGGGTTAAAACGACAGTCTGGATTGCAGATTACACAGAGAGCTGTTTCTCTGAGGGATTGGTATGGCTTCCTGGGATATAGTGTGAGGACTGAGGTTGCTTCAGAGGGGGAGGAGGAAGAAAAGCCATTAGAAAAGCCGTTACTGGAAAGAGCGGGGGAAGAGAAGGGCGTGAAAATCAAAGGAAGCGAGTTGCCCATTGGCAACAATCCAGGGCAGGATTCGCCACTGCCTATGAGCACTTGGGAATGAAGGGCTGAAAAATGTGCCAGGGAAAAAGCAGCCCAATTGGGGTCTGCTGGGAAATGGCATGGAAAAAATCGAATAAAAGGGGGAGAGCCAGCAGCATGGGTTGTCGGAGACAACCGTTCTACAAGAGCCCTGACCTTGCCTCCAGACTCAGAGCCCGAATCGGACCCAGAGCCTTGCCTCACACCCCCCGCGGACCCAGCACCCGCTGCTACAGACACTGCACCCTCCCACTCCGGACTTCGGCACCGTGTCAGAACCCGCAGCTGACCTACTCCTCGCTGTCGCCTCTGCCTCCACACCAGCTGCCAGCCTGCTCCCTGTTGCTGCTGCTGACCATCTTGCCACTTCCACCCCTGCTTCCACCGTCGACCTGCTCCTCGCTGCTGCTGTCACCAATCCTGCTGCTGCTGCTGCTGCTGCTCGACTCGCTCTCCCTGCTGCCGCTCCAGCCACCGGTCTGCATTCCACCACTGGTGACTCCGGAGTCCCTGCTGCTAAGTGCCACGCCACCGTTGCTGGCCTTGAATCTTCTGACAAGGGAAGTTCTGCACCTGAGTCTGCTGGTTTCCATGCTGGTCCTAAAGTCTGCCTGGTATCCAGAAGTGATTGTCAAGCCTGGTCTGTAGTCAACGTGATTCTTGTCCCACCTTACCTTGTTTCCAAGTGGGTTTATCAGTCTTGCCTGTAATCCATGAAAATCGGGTCACACCTTATCCTGTATCCAAGTGATTCCACCAAGCCTTCTCTGTAACCGATGTGAATCTGGTCCTACCTTGCTTTATATCCAAGTGGATTTAACAATCCTTATCTGTAATCAATGTGAATCTGGTCACACCTTGTCTTTTATCCAAAGTGGGGTTACCAAGCCTTGTTAGTAACTAATGTGAATCTGGTCACCCTTGTCTTATCTTCAGAGTGAATCTGTCAAGACTTGTTTGCAACCAATGTAACCTTGCCACACCAAGTCTTGCTAATGACCATGTGAATCTTGTCAGCCTCACCTTGTAACCAGAGTGATTGATGTCAGTTCCTGCTTTGTATAAGAGTGCTGATTAATTCCAGTCCTGTTGTGCTGCTAGGGACCCTTAAGGTCCAGACACGTTCTGCGGCAAGTTGTGAATCCTGGAACTTGTTTGCTGAATCCGTTTCATCACTTGTGTTAAATAAATGATAAAATTACACCTTCCTGTGTCAAGCCCTGACCCAAACAGGAAAAATTGTTATGGAAGAGAAGATAATTTGTTTTGTGGGAGGTTTTTTGTTGTTGTTGTTGAGAAGTTGGAGTATTTAAGGGGGAAAGTTGAGCTGTTTGATTTTTGCAAGAAAAATTCCTTGGGTCTAATAGGGAGATATGTAAATGCTTTGGTATACTGCAAGGTGGGGTAAAATTAAGAATGTGTAATTGGATTGATAATGAGGCTATTACGATTTCATTTCTCTTTAATGATTTGGATTAAGATTTATTCGATTTTTCTTAAGGTTTGTTTGATTTGTAAGACTTATAAGGTATTCATAAGGTATAATAATAATTGCTTGGTTTTTAGGTTTAATAGGGTTAAGATTGTTGTAGTATTATTAATTATAAAAGTAGACAATTTATATGTTTTACAATTTGATTTTTATTATAGTGGACAGAAATATATAGAATAGTGGTGGGAAAGAAATAATTAAATTAATGTTTTATGTGAGAGGGAAGTTGATTTAGAAATTTATATAAATATATACATTATTTATATAAGGGGAAGGAGAAATTGCATTAGTGATTTGTATATGTGTTAATGGAAGGATTTATAGAAATAATGTGATCTCAGTTTGATATAGAGTAAGGGATTGATTATGGAAATTGCTGTATATTCTTCCTGTTGAAAGTCGGAAGTCACTTCTCTATGTAATCTTTAAAAATTCTTTCTTCTTCTGTTTCTTACTTTAGTTTTTTTTTCTTTTTGCAATTTTTTGCTTTTATGTAGTTTTTATCTTTGTTTTAAACTCAATAAAATTCTTTTTTTTAAAAAGAAAATAATACCAATAGAATAAAATGTCATCAGTATACTGATAAATTTAGCACTACTTCTCAAGACATACTTGCAGACCCTTGAACAGTGTCTTGATATGGCTTTGTGCTGGACAAGGGACAATAAACTGTGGGTGAATCCCAATTCAATGAAATAAATATAGATAGATGGTTCCCTTATTTGGGATTAGGGATGTTACCTGCTTTGGATGAGGTTGCACCTTCTTTGAAAGAACAAATGATCACGTGGGAGTGCTTTTAGAAGCATCACTATCTACTTCCAAGAAGTGCCTTTTTCCAGCAACGGTTAGTGTGCCAGCTGGATGGGAATAACCCGGTCACAGTATCCATACATTGGTTATTCCATACTGGATTATTGCACTACAGGTAGTCCTCGCTTAACAATGGTAATTGGGAGCAGAATTTCCATCGTTAAGCAATGTGGTCGTAAAGCACGATGTCACGTGACTGCATCGCTTAGCACCTGCAAACCCAGCAGTCCCCACTGCTGTCATTAAGTGAAAATCATAGGTCATGAGATGCGACTTGTAACTTTCTGCTGGCTTCCCACCAGCAAAGTCAGTGGGGAAGCTGGCTGGAAGTCCCAGGTGGCTCGCAAGCAGGCTGGAGGGTGCATAAGTACTATGGAGTGAGGCAGGGGGTGCTGTGATGAGTGTGTGAGGGTTGGGGAGGGGGTGCAAGGTCCCTGAGATCTTGCACTCTGTAGGGGGCTCCTCAGGAGAAAAAACAGCAGGAGCAACTTGCAACCTTCCCTGCCAGCTTCCCCATTGACTTTGCTTGTGGGAAACTGACAGGGAAGATTACAAATGCAAATGGTGATCACAAGACTGCAAGATGCTCCAACCGCCATAACTGTGAGCCAGTTGCCAAGTGCCCAGACTATGATCACATGACCATAGGAATGGTGTGAAGGTCAGAACTTTGAAGATTGGTCGTAAGTACTACTTGTTCAGTGCCACTGTAACTTTGAATGGTTGCTGAATGAGTGGTCATTAACTGAGGACTACCTGTACCCTGAACATGATGTCCCTGCTACCCAGAAGCTCTAAGAAGCACAAAATGCAGTGACTGGGTTCCTGAAGGGGACAGTTATCTGTGGACAGTGTCATGAGCACTGATGGTGAGCAGGAGGGGGCCCCTATCCAGGGGGGAAAACGCATGCGTAGTACTGAGGAGTTAAGTAGCCATTCAAAGAGACACAGATCAGACCCGCCTTGACTTTTGGGGTTTATCTGTATGGGTTTTCTCATGCTTCTTCAGTTTGTTAGGATTTTCTGTCTAATGTAGCAGTAATAAAACACTAGAGACCTATTCCTCGTCTCGGCGTGGTTCCTGCTTGTTAGGACATTATAGTGCCATAATGTGAGAGCCAATTTGGTCTAATGGTTAAGGTACCAGACTAGAAACCAGGAGACTGTGAGTTCCAGTCCTGCTATAGGCATGAAAACTGGCTGGGTGACTTTGGGCCAGTCACTCACTCTCAGCCCACAATGTCTGGCCTGGGTGACAAGCCGGTCAGTCAATTCCTGTTGCAACCAACAACATTCGGTTGATCCGAAAAAGCAGACAGTGCACCCTAGCTAGAAAAATGCTAGGAAGAAAAATAAATTCTAGTGCCATACTGAACTATGGTCAAGATACTTGTGATGGCATACAAAGGCTTATACAGATTAGGATCTAAATATCCAGCATATCATCTGTTCCATTATTTACCTGCCTGTAGTGACAATGCCCTCTTGCACAGGCCACATCTGCCAGCAGTTAGCTACACAGTGACCTGGGGGGGAACATTCTCCATATCAGCTTCGTACTGGTAGAATTGCCATCCTTGTGCAAGTTATATTTAGTGCAGAGCCTTATAAGATTTTGGCACTAGCTTAAAATGTATCTGTTCTTCTAGTATTTTGGTTAAATCTGTGCTGCAGTACCAGCAGCTCCATTTTCTTACTATTGTCTATTTTTAAAGACACCATTTTGTCATTGTTTTACAGTTTTAAATGTATTGGGTTTTAGAAGGGTTTTACTGATTTTTTTATTGTCATCATCACCTTAATCACTTAATACAGAGGAAAACAATTAAAAAACAATTTACAGGAAGAGTAAAACTATGTTAAATTGTTCCCTTTATTCAACTGCTTTTACTAATGAATAATTTAGTTTAGAAATAAGAATTATTATAGAATTTAAACACTTCTTCAACTCCCCAATATTGTAATAAATAATATTAATGTATAATAAACCGATATATAGTATGTTCTTCTAGTGAATCTTTCTTATCTTTAATTATTTAGGCAAATATTTACAGCTTGATTTTTATCTCCAAAGGAATCAGTTAAAGGGGCTGCCCAAAACCATGCACAAGGATAAAAATAACAATGATTTCATCATTAATGCAGTTATGAAAAAAAATCAAGGTTAAAAGCAACATTATAAAAAAAAAAGAGGAACCAGAAGGGCTATCATGGAACAGGGGAGAGCCTAGATCATTTTCTCCATCACACAAAACCTAATTGATGTAGTGTAAGTATTTGTTTATTGTCAATGATGTTACATGTTACTGGATGCATTTATTTCTGTACACTTCCAAAACAACAGAGTACAAATAAAATATTGGTTATATAAAACTGACACATTTTCTTCAAAAACTCTTTTAAAAAAAAAGGTAGAGTGGCAGATTATGTCAGTTCCTGAAGGGAATTCTGCATATCATAAACTGCCAGAAAAAATGCCCTCTGGTGCTTTGCTGCCAACAATAGAAAAATGGCCACATAAACTTATCTTAAAGGACAGGCATATGGAAGAAGAACCTTGGCCACAAGCTTTTTCATGATACCCTGATCAAAATGGCCTTTTGTAACAGACAGACATGCATTTTCCTAACTATGAAGCTGTTATTCCTGCACGGTAAATAGTAATTTACCTTACAGTATGTAAATTTGAGATAGATATGTTTAATATATGAGAGCCAGTTTGGGTAGTGGTTAAGACACCAGGCTAGAAACCAGGAAACCATGAGTTCTAGTCTCGCCTTAGGCACAAAGCCAGCTGGGTGATATTGGACCAGTCACTCCCTCTGAGCCCTAGGAAGGAGGCAATGGCAAACCACTTCTGAAAAACTTTGCCAAGAAAACTGCAGGGACTTGTCCAGGAAATCTCTGAGAATCGGACATGATTGAACAGACTAAAACAAACAAACAAAAAGTATGTATAGTAAAATAGGAGGCAAGAGTTTTAAGTATGTTCACCGCCTTGAGTTAGATATATATATAAAAAGGCATAATAATAATAATTGCAATCTGTAACATTGTGATCTTGCTATTTTCATCAAATAATTTCTAAGTCAATCTGACAACCTAAAATCTTCCAGACTTGGCTGATGATCAAGTAATGTAGCTCATGCTTTGAAATTCAATCAAAAGTATTTTAAAAGTGCATATAAAAATTATTTTAACACATCAAAATAAATTTATAATTGAGACAAATTTAAAGAGTTACATGGATCAAACTTGAAATTAATATCGTTAGAAACTGTATTTTGCACATTATTTCACTGGAAGTCTGTGGTTTAACAGGTTATAACTCATTTATACCTTATTAGATGCTTCTCTTTCTTCCATAATACTGTTCATCTAGTCTATGCTTCATGCTTGAGTCATGCAGATTAGAGTTGACTCTCAATTACACAAAGTCTTTCTCTAAAGATGACAGTCCAAATACAGTAGAGATAAAATACATCAAGGTCTGAAATAGGTCCGTTCAGCCTCAGTGCTGCTTCATCACAAAATGATATAATTCACTGATGCCTCTGCCTAGCCTAACATATGTTCTATTCACAGCCTGCGTCATTCTTCATTTGTAATTATTTCTTTTTTTTAAACCTATCTTGTAATACTTTGCTTGACTGAAGACAAATACTGAAAAGCAAAAGAAGTATTATCATATGATGACCTGTTCCAGGATATTAAACTCCTGTCAAGGTTTGATTTTAACATAGGGTATCAATGACAGTACATCAATTCAAGCATCATGTCCTGAATTAGACTATATTAATTATCACTTGAGTGCAGTATGCATGAAAGTGCAGTTTCATTGACTAAAAAGATTTGACTGAATAAAAATCCATTTCTCATTTGGTTGCTTATGGATAAAGACATTTGCTCTGTTTGCCTTGGAGTGCTCTTTATTAAATATGATATGATTATTTGAATAAATCATCTCACTAAACAACATATTGAAAACTACAAGTAAATTGAAATAAATGAAATTGATGGTAAAATAAGTTCTGAAACAATATGTAACCCAAATAGTATAAAGAACATGGTTCTAATTAGTTTTTAGATATTTAAATATTTTAATACAATCATAATTTCAATATTTCAATATTTAATTAAAATTTAAATATTTAAATATTGGAAATATAATTTCTTAAAATACAATTAAACTACAAAATGTGTGCTAGCCAAGAAATAAAATGTAATGGTTTGGATCTTGACCAATGTAAGATTGTACCCAAGAGGCTGTTGGCATAAGGAGAATTGCTCAAAATTACAGAACCTGATAAAAAATAATACAATACTCCTATTTTATGTTTGGGAAATATATAGGAGCTGTATGGGGATAACAGGCAACTTAGGGGATATTTATAGTGGGAGAACAAAAGCTGGTGATAAAGGCCTTCCAATTTTCTTTTTTTAAGCAAGGAAACAACATCAGACTAAAAGCTGAAACTATCACAACCTTCTTCTATCCTTTGCAGCTAAACATTTATGCAAACTGCTTAAGAGTACTGGCAAAATCTTCCATATTTTACACTTGAAGCTGAGGTTTACACTTTAGAATGCAGTTTAATTAAATATTGTTTCATAAGATAATATCCTATGGATAAATAGACTAACAATTCAAAGATGGTTATCAGGTTCTACAATTATAGTAGATAGATACTTTAGACAACAAAACAGAACATTACGGACGATATGGTCTCTAGAATTTTGTTATAATGTAGCTAAGGCTGCGGATTTTTTAAAACAACAATATTTACAAATAACAAGTATTCCTTAGCCCAGGGTGCTTCAATTTGGGAAGCATTATGAAATAATATCTTGTTGAAAAATCACTGAGTTCATGAATTAAATAATAATCTGAACTTGCCACTACATATTTAGCCACTACACATATTTAGCCACTATAACCAGGCCAGGTAAACCTTATGTATGGGAAATAGATAGGACCTAGATGGGGATAATAGTAAGGGAACACGCTAGATTTTTTTTAATGTTTCCTGGAAGCAGCTCAGTCAGGGAGACTTTTTAGCATGGAATAAAACTGCAAATTTAAAAGACTAAATCCAGAACCCATACATGCATACTGATAAAAAAGCATTTTGTTTTCAGTTATTCTACTCATTAAATAGCTAACAGGTGTATAGATTAATGGAGTCTAATGCTAGGATGCAATTAATTAACAATGAATGCCAATAGATTAAGAGGAAGGACTTTGCACTGTACAACATGAGGTGGCACTGATCTACAAAAAGTCATATTAAGTAATAGAAAAAAGGGGCATCCCAAATAAGTAATTGATCAACTCCAGCACTAACTCTTTTCACAGTGTCTGAATTGTACATTTTCCTATCTTCATTTCCAGTAAGGCTGTTAGTGTATTATTTTCTTCCTTCACTGAATGAGAAAACAGGCAGAAAATGCAAGAGGATTACAATTTGTTTGTGATGTCATCTGGAATTACATGAAGGAGGCCTAGCAACAACTCATTAAAAGCCTCAGCAGAAAGCCTCTTGCATGTGACGTTGCCATGTATAGCACAAAATATTTCTGTATCAAATAATTTCTGCTCAGTAACATAGGATAAATTACAGAGCAGGTAATATTCACAAATAATTCAGTATTGTTCAGTCAGCAGTCAATATTAATACTTTAATGTAAAAACTTGCTATTTTCATCATTACTGAATGTAAATTATAGACATTTCTCTCTGTGCTCTCTACTGATTAGCTGATTGTAACATTCAACTCCATGTAACCTGTATTTGCCTGATGTTCCATCAATGTATATAAAATACAATTCTCTATATTTTGCAAAAATGTAGACTAAGTAACAAGGGTGACCTCCAGTGTGCAATAGGTTTATGTCACTGCATATTACATATAGCAAGCTAATGTTATCCCCTAAAAACTATAGATAACAATCTCCATTTTTATATAAATGAAAAGCAATATAGGAATATTTGAAATAAGATAAATTTTAGTGTCTTCTATGCTTAGAATGAGGACATTTGGGTTTTAACTTCTACTTTGATTTGCAGGATTAAATACTCTTTTTAAGAGGTACAAGAATTTTCTTCCCAAAGCTACTATTACTATCAAAATCCATGATGCATAGTAATTAATAGGGAAGACTCGTCAGCCATCTAACCTTCAAGACACAAGACTTTCCCCTACCGATGCTGCTCAACAAAAGAAACATTTGTTACTTGTTAACTGTCTTTTGCTTTTATATTAGCATATAAGCCCTGCCTCCTAATTCTTATTCTCTTATGTTTTCATGATGGGGCACATAATGGGAGGGAACTTCAAGTTACAAAGCAATCAGTTATTTATAACGTTATTGCCCTGATTTTCCTCTAAGGAGTTCAGGGTGATGTAGCTCTTCTATATTTTTCTTCACAAACCTGTAAGTTGGTTATACCGAGATATGGTAATCTTGCACATGGTCACCTAGTGAGATTCATGATGAAACTGAGATTTAAACTTGGGTTTTCCAAGTCATTCCTCCCACAAACAATATCTACCATTTAATACAAGTACTGTTAGATAGATAATGCAACTGGTCTATCTGCCTTCACTCCAATTAATCTTAGGAGTCAAAATTTGACTTACTGCAGCCATTTTATTCAGAGGTTATAATTAAGAATCAAAACTGCAGCCTTGTGTGTTTTTCAATGAGCTCTGGTTCCCCATCCATCCATCCATCCATCCATCCATTTATTCTTATGTATATTCTGCCTATATCATAAGAATATGAGCTGTATACAATATGTAAAATCATAAAGGTATCATAAAACCAATAAAATAAAAGACCATAAACAAAATGCATATTTATTTCTTTATATTTTAAATCTGCCCAGTAAAAATTGGTCTCACCATAGATTACATGGTAGAATGAGACTCTTGTTTTGGCTTTATACGTGTTTTAGTACTACAGTCAGATTCAGATTCTTTTCTTGGAGACCTATTGCTTATGGATTTTATGCACAGGCCACTTATACCATGACACTGACTGACTGTTGTGATTAGAATGACATCCTTTCCCTTCTATCCTGACTGTATCCCTGTCAAAAGAATTTATTTATCCCTTGCGTCTAGCTCTGTCTGGGATGCCAGAGAATTCAGATTTAACTTTGGATATTCAATACCTTGTATCAGTTGTCTATTAAGACTTAAGCACAGTAAGTGTGACAAGGTATAGCATGTTTTTAGAATATTACTGTCTTTGTTTTTCACCACTGCCACATATTGTTGCTCTCTACGTTATTTATTTTAGAATGGTAATGAGAATGGTAATGGCAATAGAATCTACAGCTGTGCAGCATAAGTAACTATCATTGTAATTATGTTGGTATCTTTTCTACTAGTCTCAACATACTAGGATCCCAATTAATCACACTTATGCAAGCTCTAGCACAGAGGTGAAAACTGGCTCCCAGGTTTGTTCTGCCTATCAGTAAGCAAAAGCAGCATATGAAAAGTCCAACATCTTTATTCAGAAGTACAATGATCCTCAAAGTAATTTTGCTTAAGATAGCAACCTCACCATTTTTCCAATCATACACTTTATATATAGTATGCTTATAAAGTATTGATTTTCCAGGTATCAAGTATTTTTCTGGGATGTTACACGTGCCCAGAATTTCAAGCTTGTGTGTGATTGTGTAGTCTCCATTTGCTTAGTACAGGATTTGTGGCAAAATCCACGGATTCAACTAAATGATTTTTCTCCTACTTCTTCCATGAATCAGGGGACCATTTTAATTCATTCGAACTAAATTCTCAAAGGGATTAGTATACATGAGTACATAGGAGCCAATATCCCAGCTATCAGTTTTCATACAGTTTAACTGGACCTTTACATTACTTCTATCCCACATTTATTGTTCTTTCATTACAATTGTCAGCTTTTCCCGACAGCACATTATAGAGCACTTGGCTACAGAGTTTGATTCAATCAGTCCAAGATCATGCAGATATAAATAGTAGACTATTGATAATGCGTCTGGAATCAAACTACTTTGGTTTAAACATAAGGTTCGTAAAACCTATCAACTCAGAGGGAGCTCCTTTTTCCTTCCACATATTAGAAACTATAGAAGGTTGGCACATTCTATTACTTACTTCTTTCTAGATAGCTGAAATGAATCTATTAAAAGCAACCACACACATAGATTCTTACTTTCTGTACTACACCCATAAAGCAGCAATTAATAAGACCTTCACTATATCTCCTTTATATTATGAGTAGTTGAAATTTTACACAATATCTGCCATTACACTAATGCTATTTCTTCCCTCCGTCTGCCATTGAGAACAGCAATTTTATTGTGTCTGAAAATACCTCACTTCAAAAAGTACTTCAAGCTTGAAATGACCATTTAAAAGGGAAACTAAGAGCAAATGTATAGTTCAGAGGAACTCTTTACCAAAACTGAAAGTGCCATGTTAAAAACAAAAGGATCTAATTTTTCCTAGACATAAATAATAAAAGAAAACAAGAGTTGCATGCAAATTTAGTAATATAAAATTTGAGGTGATAAACAGAATGGAGGCTGGGTTCTTGTTTAGTATTCCTTAGTTATCACCATAATTGCTGCATGTCTGTCATCACTACGAAAAGAAAAAAGTGTCTTTCTCAGCTGCTCCCCTGCTTGTTTTGTTCGCTGTATTCTTGTAAAGTGGCAGAAAATAAGTGTCATTTAATGAATAGTGCTATTCTTTGTCTGACAGCTTCATATCTGTTAGGTGTAGGAGGCCTAGTACTTTCCTTTCTGATAATGTTTTTGACAGTGCGCTAAATTCCTCCCCCCAAAGGCCAATGTAGATATTCTGCTAAAAGGAGCTCTATCTATCATGAATGGGTGCCCTCTTTTAACCCCCTTCAGCTTCTGTTCTTACATTAATTGAGCTGATCAGATTGAGTATATGAATTTGTCTTTGATGTATTCGTATGTTTAGTTGATGCTGCTTGCTCTCTCATTGGCCATGGACTGAGCTCTCAGGCAAATAGAACTGTTGTCATGGTAACAAGAAAGAGCTAGGGATCTCTTGAAAAATATTTTTATTTCAAAATTCAATCTGAAAAATTCTCACTGGATACAGTTCTTGGTTCTAAACGTGTCATATATAATGATGAATGCAATTAGGAATCCCACTAGTGTTTTAAATAATAAATTAGGCTAATTTCCTAAGCCTGGCATGACAACATACAAATACTAAAAAGGAATCGTCTCTTTGTTATCCATCACAAAGGACTTACTACTTTTGTCCTTAGGATCTGAAAAATAACAGATCAAACTTCTGTGTGCAGAAAACCAGAACCCTTGAAATGAACTTTCTCCCAAATGTTTCAAACCATTCTTATATTCAGTTAATTTCATATTTTAGCAAATGAAAATGTTGAAAGCAGTTGACAAACCTCTGAGGGTAAAAAAGCCCAAAGCCATTTTTAATTGCTAAGCGCAGAAAAAGATAGGTGTTGAACATATGTTTTGTAGGCCTCTACAATCTTTGAAGCATAGGATCTTAATTCCTAAATTCTCATTTTGAATGCAAAAAGAACCTGAAAAGCAAAATAGCTTAGGTGATAGGAGTGATAGCTATGATTTATAACTTAGTATTCCACACTACCATTATTTCCCCTGGAAATGAGATTCTTGATTTTTTTAAATATTACATACTAATACATAGCAGGAAAGAACAGTAGAGTTGCTTCTGTCTAAAGCATATAATTATGCTTCAATAAGACCCATTACAAATAGATAGGGTCTTTTATGCTACCTTCAATTAGATTTGTTCAGTCTTCTGGGGTCATTTCTCTTCAATTCAATGTTGCAAGAAATGTTAAAATTCAAAACTTCCATGATTTAATGTCAGTTGCAAGAAAGCAGATATCATAGAACAAATATTATTAAATAATATATTCCACATTTGCCAGTTTTTGAAAGGTATGGTATTACAAATATGTATTACAAATATATGTCAATATACTGAAGGAAAATACAACAAATTGCCATTTTTTTATAATATAATATGAAAGTGCAGCAAGATAAACACAGTGTTACAGCACAATTCCTTCCCATGTTGCTGGGACTATGTAGTTTTGCAAATCAACTTCAATGGGGCAATGTTAGTTTTAGAAATATTTACAATTTGTTTTCTTCCCAGTATTTTAAGCATCATTGCAAAATAAGTATTATGACAGGACCTCCCATGTTTCTGAAGTAATTTTGGTACTAGATATGCAGTCCATAGTAGTGCAGAGTCTAGAAAATCCCATCTATCATCTGGGAGGACAATTCTAAAACCTAGAGCATAAGAGGCAATTTGTGTACTACAGATGGTACTAAACTGCAACTCCAAGTATCTCCATACAGGTCATATTTCTTAAGAATACTAGGAGTTGACATTAACATAACCATGACTATAGCATATGTTACACTTATCATGCTCATGATTTTAAAATAAACTGGAACATCTACATTTGCAAAAATCCCTATGACTTAGCAAAATATCACTGGCCATATTGAACCATCAACCATCATATTGAATAAACCACAACTGCTGGGCTCATATCTCACTCCTAGCCACAATCAAAGAAAGAAGTATAAACTCAGTATTCCCATATACTGAAGTATTTCCACACTGCCAGAAGAGTGCCTAAGGGGCATGCATTATTTTTGGTGGAAAAAAGAACAATAGTGTGTTTGGGCTCAACAGTTGACTGTACAACCAACTGAATCATAGACGTTAACACTTGCAACAATTTATGCACGATCTATAATGTGTACTGAGTAAATTATCTTCCTTTATCTAGTTAAACATATGTGAGATTAAGGTGCAGACAGTGAAGATGAACTGTGGAGAGTAAAGAAGATGACTTGAGGGAGATAGGCGAAATCTGTTACCAAAACAATGAGGGGAAAAACATTTTTTAAGTCCAAAACAAGCAGAAGAAATGCAAAAGCCCCCAGGCAGACACCTCCCTAATTCACATGAGTGTAAGAGGAGGAAATAAAGCATAATCAGACTTCTCAGATTCTGTTACTATAGCCAATCACAATTTTTTAAAAATAGCTTTATTTGTATAGCCATAATACAAAAAAAGATAAGGATATGGTAAGACTTAAGATCTTGAAAGATGGTGGTTTTATACATCATGCCAAGCCGTGATGTTTTTTAATTTTTTTTTTACTTTGTCAGGACTCCTGGGGAAGTGTCTTTGATGCATACCCTAGAAGCAGCTACACCAAATATCAGGAAGATGCAATTATCTTGATGCTTCAAAGAAGCTCAAAGTGCCCTTTAGAATGATTTCCAGGGCCTAATGCCTTTGTACTTAGCATGCAATGATACAAAACTTAATCAGAATAAAATCTCACTGAATGTGAATAAAGTATAAAGTTAAATGCTGCAAAGTATCATTGTGTTGCACTGCTTAAAGGTTAAGGTATCATTATGATGCACTGGTTAAATCTTTTCCTGACTTCCAGGAACCAACTTAAATAATTAGTAAGCTTAGAATGTAATACACAGTTTTATTAAGTATGTATATAAATGTATACGATTGTATTAATCCTCCAAGCACTTAAGGATGTATGTGCACCTCTCATGTTATATTGTTATTGTTATGGTGGTTTTTAGTTTGGGCTGTCTATTTTATTTTATGCTTTTAACTGTTTTAACTGTTTATTTAGGTTTTATAAGCCACCCAGAGTCTACTGGAGTGGGCAGCCATAACAAGTTTAAATCAATCAATCAATCAATCAATCTTGATTTCTAGTCTTGGAATATTCATCTAGTATTGCTGTAAGAAACAATAGTTTAATGCATTAAAAGTCACTATTATAGTTTGATCCAGTGCAATATAGGATAAAAAGAATATAGACAATCATGCCTATCTGCTTATCATTTATAAGAACACATATGCTGCTATTTAAAATAAAAGTATTCCCTAACTCAGAGTACTAAAACTCTTCAAGAAACTGTTGACTCAATAAAGAAAAACCTTCAACCTCCCCATGCCTACATCTCCAACAATTAACTTCTGTACAGATTCCCACAACATGGAACCTAACAGCAACTCAATTTTTTTCTGAGAATAAAAATTCTGATGGCTTCTAGAGTTTCACATCATTGTTGAAGCAGCACCAAGCAGTCTCTGCCAGCAATTGATTATGGAGCCTTAAGTTTTCTTGGTTTTCAGAGGACAGTGATTGGCCCAACGCTGCTGATATCAGTGAAGATGTTACTAATCAACTATCCCATGAAATGCTAATAGCCTTGGATAGTGTGGGCAACTTTTTCAGCCTGGAGTCGCCATTTATTTTAAAATGTTTGGCCCATTGGTAAGTACATGTAGGTTAAGAATGGAAATTGATTGTTTTTCTTAGTAGAAGCTTAATTCATTTTGTATTTGCTAAAAGTAGAAGAAAATCCTGCCAATAAAAAACATGTGTAAATATTGATTCAATTTTAATATTTGTTTTCTTATTCAGGTTGGAAGATTGTTGATCAAACTTCACAAGGTTTAAAAACAGAGTCCAATGCTAGCCATCTTTCTGGCACCAACAAATAGATTTGATGATCTTGCCAAATATTTTGCTTTTAATACTAAAAAAGGGTTTATTACATTACTTTGAAGGGGAACAAAAAAAACAGTAGATTAGAACTAATGTTACATATCAGCAGCTGTGTAAATAATACATGTAGCAGGTTACTGGAAGATCCCAGCAATCATTCAAAGTGTTTTTTTTAAGTGTCTTTAGTGCATATATGTTATTTTAAAATAAACATTTTTGCAAAGTAAAATGATAGCTTATTGAGGGAAGTTGTTCATTCATAAAATTTTGAAATAATACTGCAGATTTTTCCAATTGCTTTTTTCCTACCAGTATTGAATACAAAGGATTAAATTAAATATTATATAAGCAGACTTCTACCCACACTAAAGGAGTTTTCATTCTCCTTTTTTCTGCAGACCCCTGCACTAACCCCAAAGTGCTCCAGAAATCCCTCAATCTTCGAAAGATTGTGACCACATCAAAAAGGCTATAAAGAGAGTGGGATTTCAGTCAACAAAATCAGACCTATCTATGATATTGTCATACAATTTGTATGAATACAATGAACAAATCTCACTATCTATGTGGAAAATAACAGTAAATGTTGTGAACAATAATAGTTATACAATGAGTAATTATATATAATTATATAATAACTTTTATTATTAAGAGTTTATTATTATATGCAATTTTGAACATAAACTTACAATATATTCCCTCCAAAGAACTAACTTTTATCCCTCCTAATATACAAATAGTCATTGATTCCAAAAAAGGCCCATCAACTTCCACCTGTAATCTGGTATGGCTGTCATTAAGTTGGCAACAGTGTGCAACTGCAGTATGGAATTAGTTATATTCCTGCTTGTACACTGGAACACTACGGCCGTCATTCATTCATGTTTACATAAAATTGTGCACAAAGTTGTTTACCTACATAGATAAATAATTGTACAATGTTTTAATATATTATGCATGGAATATTACATAAACAATAAAATAAATCAAATATTTATTGCTGTGAACTATTCCAAACAAATATATTCTTCTTAGGTAGCTATTACTTCTTGTATATTTTGTATACAACTGTAGAATAAAATTATCAAAGGTATTATTCTCTTAATATTTAAATAATATATTAAAATTTAATATTCAGCACCTGGAAAATCTGTGTGCCAGCAGATGAGATAGCTGGGCCTCGACCTTTTATACATATGGGACTCAAAAAATCCACCTATCACAAATAATTACTAAGCATACACACTGCACAGGTAAGAGTTGTTTCTATTCTTTCTTATACATTATGTCTACACATAAAATTCACTGTACTTTGTTTACTATTTTTAACATATCTGTAACAATTTAATATTCATAATAGTAATGTAATAAACTATGGGGTCCATTTTTTCCTGAAAAATTGTAAAAGTATATTCATCTATAAATACATGATAGTTTGATCATTTTTTAAACAAACATGCACATGAGCTATGTCTCATTTCAACATAATTTACTTACAGCAAATTTTCTGATCAAATAGTAATTATGTTTTATTTTAATGTAATATTTCTAGGAAAAGTGTATAACCAAATAGCAGTTGTTTATATCTGGGCATACTGGAAATTATCTATGTTTGTATATTTAATCATATTATTATTGATGGCATCATAGATTCATTGAAAACAGTAATAGCAGCAGATGTTTCAAAAATACTGAATTTACTTTTAAATATATTTTATAATATGTACTTTTTGTGTGCTCTTCAACTTTGGAGAAGGGATAGGTATGAAATATTAGTACCTCATTACACCCAAATAATTCAAATAGAAGTCATTCTAGACTACCTTCCTAATAAGGCATCCAATTTACTAAACAATGAATATTGAAACTATATAAAAAAGTTACAAATGACTGTCCAAGAATGACACTGGAAAATATTAAGTAACAGCTCTACCTCCAGATAAGCTTAACAATTAAATAGTTTTAATGAAGAGAGCTTTCAAAGACAAAAATCAGGAGGCATTGGTTAGATTGCCTCTAACTTTGTGTTTTGACATCTTCGTCTTTCGTGGCATTATATTGTCTCTGTGCATCTTACAAAGAAACCCTTTTACTAGGCCCACACATGAACAAGAGACAGCAGTGCTTATAAAAGAGATTGTCAAGGGTGTGAGCCAAAATGGGTCTCATTTGGATTTCAAGTGAACAAAACTCCTAATGCATTTCATTACAATGCATGTGAACCTCTGAAAAGAAGGATGGACTAGGATTTTCATCCCTATTAATTTATTGAAATGGATTCATTTTTGCCCTAGCATATTATGAGAGATCATGCATTACAAAGTGTGTAACTATATATATATATATATATATATATATAGAGAGAGAGAGAGAGAGAGAGAGAGAGAGAGAGAGAGAGAACCAAATATAGAACAAATACGAACCCAAATCCAAATGTGGTACAGTGTTTTTGTGACTTAAAGGAATGCTCTTTTAAAAGAAATAAGTGGAAGGATTTAAAAAAAATAGAACTATATAAGGTTTTTAGAAAGTATTCTGTTCTAATGTTCTAATAACTATGTCCATAACTTTGATGTATTGCCCAGTCCTATGCATATTTTAACTTTCCTATGGTGTGTATTCCCAGCTGTATGTACAGATGACTGACCAAACTTATATTGAAGGGCTATAATTAAACAATATTTTTTAAAAGAATGTGTACTGATAAACATACAAATGATTTGGATCCAAACCTTCTCCTCCACGATCCAACTGCAAACAGAAGTTGGATGCAGCAGAAATATTAAGTGGAGGAAATAGGCAGGGGAGTAATTTTTGCCAGTCCTTTCTTCTTCCTACAACCCCTCCCTAATTGCAGACACTTCTATCTGATGTAGAGGCCCAACTGACCTCAGAGGGCAGATTTTGGAGGACAAAGTAGCTACATGGGTAATTGGCTGAAATTACTGCAACTTTCCCACATTCATCTGAGAATTCAGGTTCATGTAACTATGGATCTAATCCAGAAAATTCCATTTACTGACAAAATACGTTATATTATTTATATAGCACTAACCTCTTATTGTAAACAAACTATAGAGATTAAAAAAATAACAAAAACAGGAACTTATAAGCTAGCAAATTCTGTGTGTCTCTTTATTATATCTAGCCTTATTCATATATTCTCTAAACTTTTGGAATTTCTATCCTAAATTATTTATATAAACCAATACTCTAATATATCCTTTTGTATATATTATATTTGTATATGATGTGGTAAATGCAAGATGCTTAGTAAATGCTAACACGTTTATACATTTCAATTTCTTAGAAGTTCCAGTAGGAAGTGTCACAGATATTTGTATCCTACAGTCTGTCTTTTATATTTATACACAAGGTATGATAAACAACTCTTACGAAAATAATAAGAACAGATACTACACTTTGAACTTAGCCCAGGGAATCAACAAATCAACAGAAGATGCCCTACTAAGCTTGTATTCTACAAGGATATACTGTGCTCTTTACTTTTTTTTTCTTGTCAACTGATTACTCAGAGATAAATATTTAAAGACTGCTAAATTCTGTGCAGTGGCCTATAGCAGAAAAACATACCTGATCTTTGAATGGTAAAAAGAAGCTTCTCTAATTTCCTTTTATTTGTTTTATGATTCTTAGGTTTTGGATTATTTTATACTAATTAATTTTGTGTACATGATCTAGTCATTGACCAAAGTAACGTGATTTGATATAAACACTTACTGGTATAAAATTAAAATAAGAAAAACATTTCAAGATTTAGTGAAATGCTTAGCATTAGATTTAACAGTTAGAACTTGGCTTTTAAAAATCTTGAGAATTACCATTACAATAAGCCAATTTCTTAATGTACATATAACATACTTTAGTATTATTTTTTAAATAAATTTATATATATTTCATTTTCTATTATAGCATTATTTTAATCATTTATCTGCTCTGGGTATATTTAAAGGATATAAATATATCATAATCAATTATTATTATAATTACTTAATTGAAAGTGGCTTTATACCACCTCAAAGTGCAGTAAACAAAATTCATGAATGAAATAACAAAATATTAAGATGTTTTGGTGAAGGAAAATATTGCTTTAATATTTAAGTGAAAACTTAAGTCCAGGAAAATGTCTATAGGAACAATTTTTTAAAAATTATCTTATACAGAAAAAAATAAGAAGGAAAGTGGCAATGGCAGATAAATTAACAAAGAAGATTAATTATTGTTGTGGTTTCTAAGCATGCCAGCATGCTAATAGTATCTACCTATCTATTTATCTAACTAATAGATGAAATGTGGGTAAGTACAATCAAGAGGTGCACTCATCCATGCAAACCCACTGAGAAAAGCAGCAGTCAAATTCTAGTTCTACTGAATGAAATATCTAGGCTAATTTGCTGAATTGGTGGCAACTAGAGGATAATTGGTTATGTAACCTTAAATATAACTGGACAGAATACCGTGAGTTTGAGCATGCATTATTTGCAATTAAGAAACTCTTCATATATTTAAAATTGATATAAATAACAAGAATCAATCAATTTTGATTAACAAAACTGAATAGCAAAATTATCCATTGATCTTAAGCAGCAAGTTATGCAAATCTGCACTTGAAGATGGTTTTGGTCAATTTTTTGATTTGACATTCCCTCACTTAAAACTTATTTAAAATGGACAATGAATTCCACTGAACTTTCTACTAAACTCATCCCCAAATACAACTTAATAAAAATAGCTTTTTCAATTTAAAGTATATGATATTCTGAACAGAAAAGCATACCATATGAGCAGTAAACTAAATGATGTACTTATGTTAATTCATTTTTTAAAAGATAACAGTGTTGCTCAGTTTTTTGACAGGCCTCTCATTTATTCTGGAGACATGTTGAAAAACACCATGTTTTCTTTCGATTTCTTCTCCCTTCTCATTCTGTTAAACATAAAAAGATCAAAATCTTGTTCCCACACTTTACAGGTTGAAATGCCAATTGATGCTCAGATAAATAATTTGAACTGAAATACATTACTCATTATGCCTCATTATTCTAGATTTTAAAAAAAGATTATGTATTTTGGTCATAACTTAATCTATAAAAAAATATTTTTTTTCTCTTGGATAGAGATAGGTGAAATGAGGTTACAATAATTCTAAACTAATAAGATTATATTGACTAAAGTAATTGTATCAGTCATCTAATGCTAGTAACATCTAGGTTAGACTTGTGGTTATCTTCTCAGGTTGACCTATTCATGAATGTGTAAATCAAATCTTTGAAGGACAATCTACTGACCTGTTATGGCCCCTTAAACATTATACTAGTAATGCCATATTTTGAATTAAAAACATTTAATCAATGAAGCCTTTGCGACATCTGGCGGTGCAAAGTATATGCAAAAAATTACTTTTGTTTTTACAAATCAATCCGTACTTGAAAATTCCTCTCCAAAAGGCTTTGATACCCCCTAGTGGGAGGACAAAAGCAATCTAGTCTGTAAAAAAACATGGACTATCATGAATCCTTATGGTGCAAAGGTCAGATCTTGAGATGTAGTGACATTGCGACAATGAGACACTTGCTGGACAGAAAGCCTGCTCATTTAAATATAAAAAAGATCTTCATCTAATGTTCCCACACATTTAAAACTATAGAAAAAACAGTCAAAACAACCAGTGCAAATGTTAAAGAATGAAAATAAAGTTTGTGTATGAATGTTCATGTGTTCATATTGTTGCCTTAGTTTCTAATAGCACCATTTTGTTATTAACAATTTCTGAATAACACATAAACAGACATGAATCTTAAGATAATTGTATATACATTCTAACTTTTTAAAAATTGAATAGTATAAAGACTTCATTTTAACTAAGCTGTTTCTTTGGTCCAAATGTGAAAATAATATAAATACATGTGGATAACCTGAACAACAGATCATTAAGATCTGTACTTTTTATAATCATTTTACAAAAACAGGTATAGAAGAAAGATTTTCTCCAATGGAACAGAAAATTATATAATGTCTAGAGTGAGAAATAATGATAATGGTAAATGTACTATCAGCCAGGTACCCTATTTAATTTCATATCTTTTCATCAGATATATTCAAAAATATTGTGACACAATGTCTTATAGAATGGAACATTTAATTTTCATTCAGTTCAGTATTATCCATTTACAGTAATATGCATGTTCAATAGTATCTATCTACAGTAATATACATGAAAGTTCAACAGCTATAATGTTTTTAACCAAACTCAAAGTATTTTAGCACTTATTAGTTTAAAACAAATAGAAGGGTATTTTAAAAACATTGAAGTGAGTTACAAGAACATAAGACTGCTCAATCAAAATGGCAAACTTGAACAAAATATTTAAGATAAAGTTTCAGTAATGCCAACTATAATTATGCTTGTATAAAGTTCACATACTATTACCAATTTATTTTCAAAGCCAAATTTAATATATTTTGCCTAACAGAATGCATTTATTTTCTCTGATACACTGGAAAGAAGCTCTGTGAGTATATTAAATATTATGAGTAATTTAAGAAGTTTGGGTTTAATTCAGAATCTTCTTAAATATTAAGCAGAGAGAATTTGTCTGAATTACAGTAATTTCTATCAAAAAATGTCTAAAATTAGGGTATTATTTCATTATCACATATAACAAAAAACATTAAACCTTAAAAGAATGGCCTGCATTCAGCAAAAAGGAAATCAAGTTATACTTTTAATAGAACATACTGTAGAATTATTATTAAAGTTCTATTTTCACATCCTTTAAACTTGGATTGTGGACAATGGGTTGAGGCCAATGGCACCCAGTATATATGCTGTATTTATTAATACAGAAAAAAACCTCAGAAATATTGAACTACATTTTCAATATTTCATATCAAGAAAGCAATATGTCATTAGATAGGACAGAACTAGGATGGAATACTTTTGTTGCCTGCTCATGGAAACTCAGTGATAATGAGTAGAACTACAGATACTTTTTCAGTGAGTTAAATATTCATGCTGATTTTTCCAGATGTTACAATGTAGTACAAAGAACTGGTATCTGGTAGATTATGTCATGTACAAAATAAGGGTGAAAATACTAAATACTCAACATTTATGACCTAGAAGAGCATCTTCTGGGTGCATTATTCAGAAATATTTGGAATACATCTCAGCCTGGCAAAGAAGAAGGTCAGAGTATTATGAAAACATTGAAAACAAATTTACAATAACTTTGTTATATATGAACAAATTACATATAGCTGAGAAGATTAGCTCATATTTTAATGGGAATCTGATTACAGTGGAAAATTAGCTAAATTAGTAAGGCAATTTATTCTAGAAATAAAAGAATTAAATGATAAATTAAAATAAAAAGTAGAAGAAAAATAAAAGGAAAGACATACCAAAAAAACAACTGCGGGGAGAGTAGAGAATAGTGAAAAAAAATAAATTATAATTAAACTTTTCATTAAAACATTCATTTAATTTATCATTACTATTTAATAACTGTATCAAGCAATACACACACAGATATGTACACTGATACACAGACTTTACTGTTACATTAAGGCTCTAGCATAAATTACATAAAGCTGTGAAAACAAAACTATAATAATGACAGATGCCAAAAAAAGAGTAGGGGTAGTTTAAAAGATATGTATATGTTATATGAGAGCAAGTTTGGTGCAGTGGTTAAGGCACCAGGCTAGAAAATGGTCTTGCATATACACATATTTTAAACTATTCCTACCAAAAGATTCTGGGCAGTTTACAATATTTAAAAGAATACTTAATTTAAAGAAACATGATCACCTAAACAAAACCACATAAATAACATCCAGGAAAAAAAATTGATAGGGGTCCCAAAAACATCCTAACCCCAGGCCTGGAACAGAGCCAAGTCTTAAGAGACTTTGGGAACACTTGGAGAGTAAGAGCTGTATGCATCTCTTGGGGATGTTGTTCCAAAGGGGAGGGGCTGTGACATGCAGAATTTAACACTGCCTCTTTTCAGGTATCATGCTAAATTTATGTAATTGCATTATATGATAAGCCTTGGGATCATGTACATGCTTTTTTGTTCTCTGATCTGATGCAAACAGAAAGTGGAATTGTAAGTTTTCACTTTTGCTTTGAACTAGGGTTTCCACTTACGTCTGAATTCAGGGACTTCTTGTTAATTTATGTTCTAGATAGTTCAAACAAGCCATGATCAAAAGAGGAGTTGGGAAGGGGGAATAAAAGAAGAGTCTGAGTCTTCTTCACTTAATCTTAAACTACAGTATAGTTTAGCATCTGATCTAAACCAGCTCATTGTGCTTCTTGTTAGATAACTCTTTCAGCTTAAATGGTTGAATAGTATTACAGACAAATGGAAAGGCAAAACATGACTCAGTCCCTTGATATAAATAACCCAACTTAGATTCTCTCATAATCTCCATAATAAAGTGAATTTAGACAAAGTTTATTTAGCTTCAATGCTATTTAATATTTATCTTAATTATTTGAACTTTTTTTGGTCAGGGCTATCATTTCCTTTACCTATTTGGTAAATAAGGAGATTACCTTATGCTTTATACAAAGGATGCGATAATCCTTTCTGGAACAATAAATTAAATACCTTTGCACAGATCAAAATATCTTGGAGCTATTTTTCAAACTTCTTGCTTCTGGGGATTGCACTGCAACAGTGCAAAACAGAATGCCCTGAATATTGAGGTCACTACTAAAGTACCCTAAGATTTTTCTTCAGCCCAAACTAGGCATGATGATGATGGTGATGATGGTGATGATGATGGCGGCCCAAAGTCACTGGGTGAGTTTCCACAGATGATTGCACCATACTGGTTCTATAACAAGCAGCAATGAACTACATGGGATTCCAGTTTAGGTAAGGGGCCTTTCCCCTCCTTTTTTAAAATGAAAGTTACTTGATTTGGCAATATCTCTGTCAAATGCAAAGTTTAATTTGAAACAGGATTGAGTTATGTGATAATCAGTCCCTGATTATCAACTGATCGTTGGCTTCAGCTATTGTCTCCAGGTCTTGAGAAACGTCTTCTACTGTACTAATGCATAATGTCCATTCTCACTTTATTCAATCATCATATTTCTCAGCCAGAGAATAATAGAACAAGGGCTATTATTAAGCAAAGAAAGTTGGAAACTAATTTACAGGAAAATTGTTTGCAGTCTTCTTCACACATTAACACTGAGAGAAGGATGAAAATACCCCTGAGTTTGTGGGGAACAATAAATTTAGTGAAAATAAACATGATACATATTTTGAGAACAATGGTTTTGTTGGTTCCACTTACATATTTTTTTAAAAATGATAATAAGTTTTTTTTTTAATGGAAGACATAAATATTACAACTTCATTCTTAAAGCCATGGCTTTCATATGAAATTGATAATTTTAATTTTCCTGATTTTAAAGCATATCACCGTGCATATTTGTTAAGTAGTTTGTTCAGTAATAAATTGGGATGAAATAATATTGAGTATCTTCTTTTGTGGGCTCCATCTGAAAGTTATTACTTGAAATTATTGAAATCTTAGCAGGTTCTTAGTTAAATTTCTTCTCTTGTTAGAACAATCTTTCCATCACTTAAGGCAGTTAGACATATATGGACCTTATTGGAAGAAAATGGATTTTAGATCTAATGAGAAAGTGACTCTTTGAAATAATTTTTATCTAAAAATTGTGGGAACAGGGGTGTTTGGAAATCATGGATTGAAAAGGGAATAATTACCCTTAATCAGTTAATAGATAATGTAATTGTCTCTACTTCTGAAAAACTGTAAAAGGAATATAATTTACCCAAAACAACTGAATGGCAATACATTCAGTTAAAACATTTGCTATGTTCCATGTTTGGCCCTGATGCTTTAAGAGCTTCTGAAACTCCAGAACTCCAAACTGTTTGTTTGGATAAACAAACAATTCCATATTATATAAAAAATAAAATTATATTAAAAAGTCCACCCTTGGATAATAGACAAGAAATGTGAAGTAGAAAATTGGAGTATCCTATATGACAAAATCAAAGGTTCTAGATTTTAAGAAAAATACATTTTGTATACTTTAAAAACTCAGTACAATAAAATTGGGGAATATATTGAACTCCCCAATGGATGTTTTAAAATGGTTTTAAAATACAATAAATTTGAAGGATAATATATTTTGGACAAACCCATAGGTTTCAGATAATAGTTAAGGTTGTTCCTTACCATTTAGATATTATTAATATGGTGAACAAGGTTCTTACAAGGAAGCTTAAGGATGTTAATATGTTGTTAAACTATATTCCAAAACTTATGAAGAGCTTTGGATATATTCAGCTTGGACAACTGCAGAAATGTGATTCTGTCATTTTTTAAGGAACATGTGCACACCAATATTGGCTTAACAAAATCTGTCAGCCCTCGGTTTTTGAACTGGCTTTGTCCTAATGGAGAGGCAAGATCAGAGAATATGATTTTGTGTGCTCCAGGTTTAACTCATTATTTAAAAACTCATTTGTAGCAATTTGTTTAAGCATAATATAATCCTATTACTTTAATACAATAAAAGTAGTTTTTTCATTATTTTTAGCATATTTAATGTTGTCTTCTTTCTTTTTTGTTTTCTCTAGTTTTCTGGATATATAACTTACTTAACAATAGTTTAAATACAATGAAATTTAATATTTTTAATTATTATTACTTATATTACTTGTATTTTTATTGTACTACTTATATTATTAATTGTATTTGTTTAAAATCATTATCTTAAAAAAATTAAAAATAAGAAATGGGATGATTAAAAAATTGGTAATACATTTGAGAAGATTTTTTTATTAGGACCTAAATAGTAGCAATTTCACAACTTGGTTTAAATACTTAAATACATGTTGGTATTTATTTATTACATTTTTACACACACCCCAACTCCCAACAACTCTGGGTTGTTCACAGATAAAAACATACAGAACAAAAGAATAATTCAAAGATAAAAACAAAGAATAAAAGATGGCAAAAATGGCAAAAATAGCACAAGCTAGACAACAGCCAACAAGCCAGACAACAGCCAAAGCAAACTCACATTGTCCAGAAGAGGGCTTCAATTACCCTTGCCAAAGTCCTGGGCAAAGAGCCAGGTCTTCAAGGCTCTCTGCAGAGAGTGGGGGCCATCCAGATCCCAGGGGGAATCTCATTCCAGAGATATGTTATGTATGGTATGTTCTTTCTGATATGTAATAATGTAAGAGCTGTTTTTGTACAGCACATAAGGGCATAGTGCTTGATAGGTGTGAACATACCTGATGTTTCTCCCACCCACTTATACAAGCAATAAAACTACTGAAATACTCATCAGTGGTTTGTTTATAATTCAGTATCTCCTATCAACAGAGAATCCACACTACCTCTGGCTAGAGCTAGCCGTACTGAAAAATTAAATTTCAAATACAAGTACTTGAAAACATTATTTTTTATTACTGAAATTAAGGACTCTTTCTCTTTATGTATACTTTAATGATGACTTGTAATAATTAAACAAAAATAGAGCGTGGTTACTATATGGAAAATGAGGGGAAAGAATCACTTTTTAATTCAAGTTCGAAAAGAAGCCCTAAGCTAGATCCTTAAAACTCATGTCTTAATTAAGGCAAAATTTTATGAAGTCCTCAGCTTCACTTTTAAGTTTGCGCTTAATAACTTCACCAAAATTAATTAATTCACTTTATTAAAATTAAAGGCTACGGTTCCGAAACAGTAAGAAGTCTATAAAAAAGACGAAGGGCTTATTTAAAGGTTCAAAACAAAAACTTGAACTATTTATACAAGTTATAAAAACCCAAAATTCTATGTTCTGCCCTGGTCTTCCTTTTGTTCCCTTTGCAGTTGTTCAGTCTTCCACGCTGAGCCTTAAAATTCTGTGATTTTAAGTCTTTTTATTTTTATAGAATACCCATACATTGTTTCAGGAAGAGTGGTACTAAGAGAATCAGGGATTGTATGGCTGAACTGACCAAGGGAAACTCAGTTGATAGTAAAAACAGGGAGAATGGAATATAGATAGATTTAGTGTAGGCTAACAGAATTATTATTATTATTATTATTAATAATAATAATACACCACCAACTCCCAGCGACTCTGGGCAGTTTACGATTGTTAAACACATTTAAAAACAAAGAATACAAAAAAACACAAAAACAGTACAAGACAAAAAAACAATAATGACGAAGAAAACAAATCCAGAATCAAAAGAAAGAAAGGGGCATCAGTCATCCTCACCAAAGGTCTGGGTGAAGAGCTATATCTTTAAGGCCATCGGAAATACCAGTAGGGTGGGAGCTGTTCAAATTTTGGGGGGAACCTCATTTCAGAGGGCAGGTGCTGCTACAGAGAAGGCACACTTCTGAGGTCTAGACAAATGGCATTGTTTAATTGATGGAACTCAGAGCTTGCCAACCCTGCCAGATTGAACAAGACAGGCAGAAACTATAGAAGACAGGGTCCCTCAAGCAGCCAGGCCTTAGGGCTTTATAGGTAGTGACCAGCACCTTGAATCATATCCGGAAGAAAAACTGGCAACCAGTGCAGCTCATGAAGCAGAGGCATTACATGCCCATACTGCTGCATTCTGGACCAGCTGAAGCTTCCGGGTGGTCTTCAAAGGAAGCCCCATGTACAGTACATTGCAGTAGTCAAGCCAAGTGGTGACAAGGGCATGAGTGACTGTCTGAAGGGCCCCCCGATCTAGGAAAGGTACACCAGATGAAGCATTTGGTACACCAGATGAAGCAACTGGTACACCAGATGAAGCTAGTCAAAAGTCTTCCTGGCCACAGTTGCCACCTGCTCATTGAGCAGAAGCTGTGACCCCCAAATTGCACACCATCCTTGAATGAGGAAATGCAACCCCATCCTAGGTCAAATTGGAATATCCAGATATCTGGGCAGTCCAAACACCTGCAGCCATTCGGTCTTGGTAGGATTGAGTCAGAGATGGTTTCTCCCCATCCAAACATGCAAAGCCTCCAGGCACTGGGACAGAACCTTGACAGCCTTGTCAAGACTTGGCAAGCCCAGAGTCGAAAGATATAATTTGGTATCATCAGCATACTGATGATACCAAACCCCAAAATGGTGGATGACCTCACCCAGTGGTTTTATGTAGATGTTGAAAAGGAGTGGAGAGAGAATAGAACCCTGTAGCATTCCTCAAATGAGGGGACTACAGGATGATATCTCACTACCAACCAACACTAACTGGAACTGGCCCCAGAGAAAGGAAGAGAACTACCATAAAATGGTGCCCCCAATTCCCAACCCATGGAGCTGGCTCAGAAGGATACCACAGCTGACAGTATTGAAGGCCGCCGAGAGTCAAGGAGCAGAAGGATGGATGCACCACCACCATCCCGGCTCCACCACAGGTCATCAACAAGCGTGACCAAAGCTCTCTCAGTACTAAATCCTGGCCTGAAACCTGACTGAAATGAGTCTAGATAACCCTTTATCGAGATAAACCTGACTGAAATGGGTCTAGATAATCAGCTGCAGACCAACCACCTTCTCAACAATCTTCCCCAAGGTACCTGGATTGAGTAAACATGTGGCCGAGCTGACAACACAGAGAGCCCTGTCCACTTCCTCAGGAGTCATCAGCTCAAACTTATCCCAGATCACACCACCGGACCATATACCAAGCACCTTGGCCTGCTCTGCCCAGTCAGAGTCTAAGATGGAGTGAATCTGAATGACTTCATCCACAATATAGCCTGAATAATTTTCACAACAGTCCAGCAGATATTCCAGAGGGCCCTCCCTACCCAACAGGGAACAGGTCACCCTAAACAGGGCCACTGGATGGTATCAGCAGATGCAATAAGGGCGGAGAAATACTAACATTTTGCAGCCCTTATCACCTTGAGGTAATTCTTAATATGGGCTCTTATCCACGTCCAGTCAGACTTGCTTCAGTGGTGCACCAGGCGCCTCTTTTGTTGCTTCATCTCCCAGAGCTTTTCAGTAAACCAGGGTACACCCCAGGATCAGTGCACAGGGAGAGAAAGAAACAGAGCACAAGCTGGAATGCAAAATGACTTAACTTCCAGTTGATTCACAGAGAATTCAAAGGAAACACTGTAGAAGCTATTGTTTAGATTGTAGAACAGAAGTGCACAAACTGAGGTTCTAGGATTGCATGTATTCCAAAGTCCTTCAAAACTTATCAAATTGTAATTTTTTACATAACATACTAACATAGCTAACTATATTTAATAGGGCTGCACATACTTCAAAAATGATTCAGGAATGTTTCATAACTTCAATTATTAAAGCATCTCTCTACTACTCATTAAAGCAGCTGTATCTTTTTAAAGCTTTTGTAACTGCATTAACTAATGCAATTATTGTTTATTAAATATGCAATATTTAATTTATATTTACATGTAAATTGAATCAAATATAATGTTTGTCCTAACCCCACATATAAGTCTGGGAGTATAGCTTTTGTCACACAACTAAAAAATTAAGTGTGGCTCTCAAACCAGAAAAAATTGTGAACCTGCTCTAGAATCTTCAATTTAGAGTCAAATTTCAAATGAAGCCATACACCTACATACAGTTCCCTCCCCCGCATGGGCAGGTAGCCATTTTGCCTGCTTCTTGGCAGAGAGCTGGAAGGTGCCGCTAATAGCTATCCGCATGAATTGTTCCTAATCAGCAGTCATTGTGACCCAAGTGGATTGATTGAAGGACTGAAGGCTAAAGGATTGAAGGAATGTTAGAATTGCTTGTTCCCTTTGATGCTGTCCCCCTGCCCATGGGTGAGAGCCGGGGAGGGGTTCTTGAACTCACTGGGATTGTGTAATTGGGGCCTAAGTGGTCTGGTGAGAGGGGACTGGCTTATGGCATGATGTGCTTGGTAGATGGGGATTAAGAGAAGTGACCATTGATTAGCTGGAGGCACTGAATGCTAATACTGCAGAATGCCTTAGGCATTAAGGAGCTTTGTAGGTGAATTGTATGGTGTGTAAGGTGGGGTGTGTGGGCCTGGGTATGGACCTTGATAGGCAGGGGAGGGGGGAGAGCTCTGAGGGGAAGAGGGCAGACTGTAACATCCCAGTGGTGACGGGTAGAGGGAGATATGGTGGGAGACAAGGAACAAGGCTTTTATGAGGAACGGCCAGAGGTATATTGTTCCTGTGGCATGTTCCAGTTCCTTGAGCTTACTCCTGGGCCCCGGTTGGCAGACTTTCACAGCCCTGGGCTGTCAGCTGCTGCTGCTGAACACCAGGTCAGTTTGTAATAAGGCCACTCTCATCCATGATTTGATCATGGATGAGAAAGCTGAGCTGGCTTGTATTAGGGACACCTGGCTGGGAGAGGAGGGGGGAGTTCCCCTTTCTGAGATGTGCCCAGCTGGTTTCCGGGTGTGGCACCAGCCGAGACTGCAGGGTAGGGGCAGTGGGGTGGCTGTGGCCATCCAAGATACTTGGGAGGCATCCAGGGGCACTGCTCCTCAGATTGACGGGTGCGAGACCCTGTTTGTTAAGTTAGGCTCTAGGGATCAGTTGGGACTGTTGCTATTGTACCAGCCTCCCTGCTGCATAGCAACCTCCCTGCCTGAGCTCCTTGATTCTGTTGCCGGGTTGGCAGTGGAGTTCCCCAGGCTTATGGTCTTGGGGGATTTCAACCTGCCTTCCTTGGGGGCAGGGTCAGAGGTAGCTTGGGAGTTCTTGGCTACCATAACAGCCATTGGCTTGTCCCAAGTCATCCAGGGCCTGATGCATAATAGTGGTCATTTGCCTGACCTGGTTTTTCTGTCAGAACAGTGGCAGAGTGTTCTGAAATTGGGGGAGGTATCCCCTGTCATGGTCAGACCACTTCCTGGTGAGCCTCCAATTCTCTGGTGCCACTCCCCTCTGCAGGGAGGGAGGACCTATTAGATCGGCCCGCCCTAGGCGGCTGATGGACCCAGTAGGGTTTCAGAAGGAGCTTGGGGTTGTTTGGGGAAGTCTACTGCATGGTCCAACTGAGGCCTTGGTGGCCACATGGAACGAGAAAGTGGCCGTGGCCTTGGATTGGATTGCGCTTGAGTGGCCTCTCCATGCCCATGGCTCCCGAGGCTCTCCATGGTTTATGGAGGAGCTGAGGAGGCTTAAGAGGGCTAAGAGATGCCTGGAGCGCCACTGGCGGAAGACAGGGAGTGAAGACAATTGAACACGAGCTAGAGCCACTATTACAGCCTACCTCATGGCGGTAAGTGTGGTGAAACGTGCTTATTTGTCCTCTCTTATTGCATCCAAGGACTGCTGCCCAGCAGCCCTATTTCGGGTGACTCGGTCCCTCCTCGGAGAGAGTAATACCAGGTTTCACCTGCAGGGTCACTATGAGGAATTTGCTGCACATCTGCCAGATAAAGTCACTCGCATTCACTCTACGTTAGACTCCAGCTTTAAGGCAGTGCCAGTGGAGACTACGGCGGCTAAGTCTGGCATGCTTATCTGGGGGGAGTTTGATCTGGTTGCACCTGAGGATGTGGACAAGGCTCTTGCAGTTGCTAGTTCGGCACCTCTGTATTAGATCTGTGCCCCTCCTGATTGGTCAAGGCTGCCCGGGAGGAGGTGTGTGATTGGGTCTGGGTGGTAGTTAATAATTCCTTGAGAGATAGGGTGGTGCCATTGGCTCTTGAGGCATGGTGCATCCTCTCCTCAAGGGGCCATCGCTTGACCCTACCAGCCTGGATAGTTTTCATCCAGTCTCCAAACTCCCCTTTCTAGGGAAGGTTGTGGAGAGAGTGGTCACGTGGAAGCTGCAGGGATTCTAGATGAAGCAGATTATCTGGACCCTTTTCAGTCAGAGTTCAGGCCGGGTTACGGGACTGTGACGGCATTGATCACACTCTTAGATGACCTCTGGTGGGAGAGGGATGGGGTCAGTGCAACCATCCTTGCTCTTCTTGACCTCTCAGCGGCCTTCGATACCATCGATCATGGTATCCTTCTGGACCAGCTTCAGGAGTTGGTGGTGGGTGGCAGTGTTGTGCTGGTTCTCCTCCTTCTTCTGGGGTCGGTTCCACTCGGTGTTGATGTGGGGGGGGGAGGTCCAGCCCACGTCCCTTACTTTGTGGGTTGCCTCAGGGCTTGGTTCTCTCTCCTACTTAACATCTACATGAGGCCACTGGGGGAGGTGATCTGATAGTTTGGGGTAAGATACTATCAATATGCTGATGATACTCAGCTTTGCATCTCTACCCCAGACCGCCTGAGTGATGCCGTGGATGTCCTGACCCAGTGCCTGGAGGCTGTAAGGGCCTGGATGGGGTGTAATGGGCTTCGACTCAACCCAAGCAAGACTGAGTGGCTTTGGGTTTGTGGGCATCCCGGCGACAAGGTTTTTCCATCATTGGTCCTGGATGGGGTTGCACTGCTCCAGATGGACCATGTGCACAATCTGGGGGTCCTCATAAACTCATGGCTCCTGCCTGAAAAGCCAGTGGCAGCTGTGGCTAGGAGGGCCTTTGCACACCTTCGGGTTGTGTGCCAGTTGCGCCCATTTCTGGACTGAGAAGCTCTGCTCACAGTCACTCGTGCCCTCATGACCTCCCGTCTGGATTACTGCAGTGTGCTCTACATAGGGCTGCCTTTGAAGAGCATTCAGAAGCTTCAGCTGGCGCAGAATGCAGCTGCACAGGTAGTAAATGGAGTTGGGTATTCAACGCATGTAACACCACTGCTACATGAGCTGCATTGGTTGCCAGCATGCTTCTGGGTGCAATTCATGGTGCTGGTTGTCACCTTTAAAGCTCTTCATGGCTTGGGACCAGGTTACCTAAGGAATTGTCTTCTTCCAGTTGTTTCTGCCCATCCAATTCGATCTGGTAGGTTGGGCATTCTGCAGGTCCCGTCAGCCAAGAAATGTCGGTTGGTGGGGCCTAGAAGCCGTGCCTTCTCAGCTGCAGCACCTGCCCTCTGGAATATCCTCCCTACAGAGGTTAAGATGTCCCCGACCCTGTTGGCCTTTCGTAAGGCCGTGAAGACCTGGTGATGTGCCTGGGTCAGGGGCCCAGAACATGTGAATGGTCCCGTTTCTTGGTTATATTAACATCTATGCACTGCTTACTTGGTGGCCATGTATATTTATTCTGTAATTTAATCATTTTAATTGAAATTGTTTTAATTGTTTTATAGTTTTTATCGTTAAGTCACTCTGAGTCACTTGCTGAGAAGGGCAGCTATAGAAATCAAATAAACAAACAAAAAAATAAATATTGGTTAAAAACAGAGTAGCAGAGGGCTAAAAGGACTCTATTAAGCCAATAAGATTTTGCAATTGAATCTATATATAATTTAGAACTGAACTATGTGTTCAGGAGGAACTTGTTTGGAGCAAAACGCAATTCAAAATAGATTTCTCTACAGACAGTGAGGAAATCAAGTAATTAAAAAAAGGATGTGAGATTCTGGGCTTGGAAACAGAGTATATGACAGAATAAGGAATAAAGAATTATATTAACCTTGTATCTAATTCTAAAGCCAGATTCTGGAAAAAGGGAATATTTAGGCAGCAGATCGGCCAAGAACCTAACAATGAATGCCTGGACTCAAGGGTATTTATCAGGTTTCAGGTAATTATTTCAAAAGTCTTAGGTCTATGTCCTGCATGGGCCATAACAGACAGAGTAACATATGTATCTTGTTGACTGCTTACTAGAACTCCTAGACAATAAATGTTAGGGGCTAAAAATAAGAAGACATGAAGATACTCCAATGATTCTGCTGTAGTCAAAACTTTGATGACCTAAGTGAAGGTAACAGTGCTTCATAACTATTTTATCCATCAGGGTTGTCTATTGGCCAATACGAAGCTCACCTTTGATTATACATACAAAAAATGAAACTTGCTTGGATATGCAGTGAACAATTGGAATATTTTTAAGTAACTTCCACTGAATCTAATCAGCAGAAATATGTAGCTACTACTTTATTTATTCCTGCCACTTCCCAAAGAGTAAAACCAAAATTGTTTTTCTTTCTGGTATTCCTTCTCTTCCCTAATTGGGCCATTTAGTTCGTGAGCCCAGAGCTCTTGAGGATGAAGAATGAAGTATAAGACTCTGTCTGTCTGTCCGTCCATCCATCCATCCAGAAAACAGAAGGTTCACATTATTCTATAATTCCTAACTCTTGGCATTTAAAGAGTTTCATTTTCAGATTCAGAAATATCTGGAAGGTGCTAGAAAGCCTATCTTATATGCTTTGACTGACACTGGCATTTTACATTTATTGTGGAAGTGCCCTAATGATGTGAGATGTTTAAATAGTTATAGTAGCACAATCTAAGAAATTGAAACTTAAAAATTAAGAAAAAAATTACAAATGCTTTTGTTTGCTTTAATTCCTTATGCTAATATAGAGTAATTGGGGTATTTGTGCAGGGTAAGTCATAAGAAAAGAACTGTCATAAGATATGTCTTATTTTGATTATAAATGGGGATAGCGGGAGGTAAAAAAGAAAATAAAATCACAAGTGGAATAGTATTACATTAGCTGTTTAAAATGGGACTGGTGATAAAGAAAATTTGATTAAGAAGATGCTGCTGCTCTGCATACAAAAAGAATTCATTGTATTTCAGAAACAAAAAGAAGGTACTGAATTCAATATAGCATTTACTGAGATTTGGCTTTGTATCATAGAAGTGCCTTCATTTTTTTAATCAAATGTAGCATTGAATAACCTACCCAATTATTTCAGAAGTGATTATATCATTTTACTGCTAATTTCATTAACACTTCACTGACAAAGGTTTAGTTCTGTACAGGTGGTTACAAAGTTCTCTATTAGCACAATTATTAAGAATATATTCATGATATTTTACTGTGAGTTTTCTTAAAAGGCTATAATTACTAAATTAACGAATAACAGAAAGAAGGTTAAAAAAATAAAGGTCAGAAAAAGACAATTTCGCTCTTCACCATACTAATGACAATAGATCTAATACAGCAAAGACCATGAAAAAGTATAGCTTTCTGCTAGCAAACAGAGCAGGCAGTTGATAGGAGAGAAAAGTGTGTTCAACCCTCAAAAACCTCTCTTTTCTCTTCAATGAGGTGTAAAATTACAAATATGATTTTTCATGTTCTCACTGTATACAACATTTTAACATGTCTGGCATTTCAATCCTTACTATTTTCAGTACCAATTCTTATATTAAAATCAGTCTATGGATGGAAATTAATTTCCTGATACTTAGATTTTAAGTAACATTAAATTTTCATTAACATCATAAATGAAGCTTGTAATTAATAATTACAAACTATTATTGTAAGCCAACTGGATCCTTTCAGGATTATAAAATAAATAACTGGATACATGGCAAAGCTAGTGTGCATATAAATCAATGCTGATATATTTTATTACTGTAGTTCTTAGAAATAAAAATAGACCCAGTTTTTAAAAATTAGTGCAAATGCTTATTTCCCTTACTTAAACAATAACATTTTTCAACTGGAAAGAGAAAAAGGCACAAGTGTTTGCAATCCCATTTTGACAGCATTGTGTGGTAGACATGACTTTCACAGTCTGCTGGCAGTTTGTAGGAAAGCCACCACACCTGTGACTCTGCCGTTGATTAATGAGTCTTTCAACTTATCGCTACCATCTGAAGAAGGGCCATGGCCTTTCCAAGCTTCACTGGCTCATTCACTTTCGACTGCAATCCTACTCTGCTAGCTTCTATACAAAAAAACCAAACCTGGTTAAAGCAAATGAAAATCTCAATATGTTATTTTTTAGACAAATCAAAAAGAATGTAAAACTAGACAAAATGTATTCAGTGAAAAGGAATACAGTTGTATCATAACTGTCAATCTAAAGATTCATTAAAAAAGCTTCCCTCAGAGGTATGTTTTATACTGCAAACTTTGGAGTGACACCACTCCATTCTTCCTTTACTACAATGTGGAGGTCCTGCAACAAAGGAATTTCCATTTGAAAACAACAGTTTGCTACAGGATTCAAGAGAAACCCTTCCATGAAATGCTGCCATTATACCGAAGAACTTGTGATTTACAATTTTTCATATTAATAAAACATTAAAACAATGAAGTAAGTGCCAACTTTACAAATAAGAACAATATAACTATTAAGAGATTTTTAATCTCTGCTGACAGAACAAGTGACTTAAATCAAAAGGCTTAAATTGCTATCCATAGGCAATAAAGATAGCTACCCAATGTACCAAAATGTCAATGTTTTGGGCTAAACTTTCTCCCTTTTATAGAACTGTCTATAGTCTTCAAACTCTCTTTTCTTAACAAAATATGATCTGAAGTGTGAAGGCAATTATAATTGGCTCAATGTCCTGAAAATAATTGCATTCATTCATTAAGACAAAAATCCCCTTTGGAAGAAAGAAAAATAGGTTATAATTATAAAAATGCTTGAGAAGGAAGCAATTTTTTTTCTTCATATTACACAAAATAAAACGCAGCTGAGATAGAGAAATTATTTTTGCCAAACACAACAAAATAGTATGAGACCATATTGTTATTCAGCTTTAATTATGAAATGAGATTATAGAATGCTGAAACACAGAATTATTTCATTTTCTTCAATGAAAGCACCCTCTGAAGTAATTAGTCTAATTCAAAACATGGAATATTGCTTGTTTAGTTTTCTAATATTGGAAGGCAAAACTGTCAATATTAGTTCAGACTGACTTAATTTTATGAATGAACAATATAACAACCCCCTTAATCTTTGACAGCAAATATAAATATAAATATAAATGAAGCAGGATAGAAGAAGTATTTGATGCTTTTGAACTTTAGTGTTAGAAAACATGCCTGAGAACACCACTGATAACCAAGAAAACAAACCAACTGTTTATAGAACTAATCAATCCAGAGTTTTCAAGGCAGAAATGACCAGGCTGAAATTATCATATTTTACACACATTACAGGAAGACTCTGCTCCCTTGAGAAATCCATAATACTGGGAAATGTAGAAGGAAAGAGAAGAGAAAGACAACCAGCAGCATGGTGTACACATTCAACTACAAAGGCAATGAGTGCACCATTGAAAGACCTGAAGAATCAGGTTGGGGGCAGATCATTTGGAGAAGGTTTATCTATGTAGTTCCTAAGAGTCAAACCAACTTAATGGCACATAATCAATCAATATAAACTGTCCATTGTAAAAGAGTATAAGGCTATGAAGGGTTACTAATCATAATAGCTACATAATACCTCAAGTGTTAGAGGTTATATTCCTCTAAATATTCCAAGCATCTACATGAGGAATAAATAAGCCTATATTAAAGTCTATCACTTCCATCTTAAAAAAGTATAAATAAGATGATGGGGGTCCTTCAGTCCACACAGGGTTATAGGCTCTAAGGAACATTTACAAGGTTTTTTGTATTTGGTATTTTGCCACTGCAGCATTTGAGATGCAAAGAAATTGGTTTTAATTTAAGTTTCCAGAGAGATGTTGCTGTTACAACTGCATGGCCTATATACACACAACCGCTTACCCCATGGCCAAGTAATTTGGAAGAGAAGGGATCAATAGAACAGAAAGGAAATATTGTTGACAGGGCTAATACTCAGGCTCTAATTTTTAAAAAAGTGTGAGAGCGCTTAACTATTAATAGGTGAGATATTCAAACTGGGAATGTAATGACAGTTGAGTCGTTTTATAGCACAACTTTATTATTTGTTAAACTAACAAGAGCTATGCAGCACTTCTACTCTATACTAAATGATTAAATGCAGATATCCTCAATGCCAAAAAAGATCATTCAATATGATTTGGATAAATTGTTCAAATTATTTTTCATACTATAATAATAAGAGTTTTTAGGCATGCTGATGGGGAAAAAATAAAAATCAGCAAAGCAATAAATGTTATAAACATTTTCTCCATAAATAGTCATAATATGGCAAACATTCATAGCAGATGCTGTCTGTATATCCACTAAAATATACAGTATATGTATTCAGTTTTGCTCTCTGATCATCCCAAACAAGAATAGTAATATTATTATACATTGTTGTTGTTTATTCGTTTAGTCGCTTCCGACTCTTCGTGACTTCATGGACCAGCCCACGCCAGAGCTTCCTGTCGGTCGTCAACACCCCCAGCTCCCCCAGGGACGAGTCCGTCACCTCTAGAATATCATCCATCCATCTTGCCCTTGGTCGGCCCCTCTTCCTTTTGCCTTCCACTCTCCCTAGCATCAGCATCTTCTCCAGGGTGTCCTGTCTTCTCATTATGTGGCCAAAGTATTTCAGTTTTGCCTTTAATATCATTCCCTCAAGTGAGCAGTCTGGCTTGATTTCCTGGAGGATGGACTGGTTGGATCTTCTTGCAGTCCAAGGCACTCTCAGAATTTTCCTCCAACACCACAGTTCAAAAGCATCGATCTTCCTTCGCTCAGCCTTCCTTATGGTCCAGCTCTCGCAGCCATATGTTACTACGGGGAACACCATTGCTTTAACTATGCGGGCCTTTGTTGTCAGTGTGATGTCTCTGCTCTTAACTATTTTATCGAGATTTGTCATTGCTCTTCTTCCAAGGATTAAGCGTCTTCTGATTTCCTGACTGCAGTCAGCATCTGCAGTAATCTTTGCACCTAGGAATACAAAGTCTTTCACTGCTTCTACATTTTCTCCCTCTATTTGCCAGTTATCAATCAAGCTGGTTGCCATAATCTTGGTTTTTTTGAGGTTTAGCTGCAAACCAGCTTTTGCACTTTCTTCTGTCACCTTCATCATAAGGCTCCTCAGTTCCTCTTCACTTTCAGCCATCAAAGTGGTATCATCTGCATATCTGAGATTGTTAATGTTTCTTCCAGAGATTTTAACTCCAGCCTTGGATTCCTCAAGGCCAGCTTGTCGCATGATGTGTTCTGCATACAAGTTGAATAGGTAGGGTGAGAGTATACAGCCCTGCCGTACTCCTTTCCCAATCTTAAACCAGTCTGTTGTTCCGTGGTCTGTTCTTACTGTTGCTACTTGGTCGTTATACAGATTGTTCAGGAGGCATACAAGATGACTTGGTATCCCCATACCACTAAGAACTTGCCACAATTTGTTATGGTCCACACAGTCAAAGGCTTTAGAATAGTCAATAAAACAGAAATAGATGTTTTTCTGAAACTCCCTGGCTTTTTCCATTATCCAGCGGATATTGGCAATTTGGTCTCTAGTTCCTCTGCCTTTTCTAAACCCAGCTTGTACGTCTGGCAATTCTCGCTCCATGAACTGCTGAAGTCTACCTTGCAGGATCTTGAGCATTACCTTACTGGCATGTGAAATGAGTGCCACTGTTCGATAGTTTGAACATTCTTTAGTGTTTCCCTTTTTTGGTATGGGGATATAAGTTGATTTTTTCCAGTCTGATGGCCATTCTTGTGTTTTCCAAATTTGCTGGCATATAGCATGCATTACCTTGACAGCATCATCTTGCAAGATTTTGAACAGTTCAGCTGGGATGCCGTCATCTCCTGTTGCCTTGTTATTAGCAATGCTTCTTAAGGCCCACTCAACCTCACTCTTCAGGATGTCTGGCTCTAGCTCATCGACCACACTGTCAAAGCTATCCCCGATATTGTTATCCTTCCTATACAGGTTTTCTGTATATTCTTGCCACCTTTTCTTGATCTCTTCTTCTTCTGTTAGGTCCTTGCCATCTTTGTTTTTGATCATACCCATTTTTGCCTGGAATTTACCTCCAATGTTTCTAATTTTCTGGAAGAGGTCTCTTGTCCTTCCTATTCTATTGTCTTCTTCCACTTCCGCGCATTGCTTGTTTAAAAATAATTCCTTATCTCTTCTGGCTAACCTCTGGAATTTTGCATTTAATTGGGCATATCTCCCCCTATCACTGTTGCCTTTTGCTTTCCTTCTTTCTTGGGCTACTTCTAGTGTCTCAGCAGACAGCCATTTTGCCTTCTTGGTTTTCTCTTTCTTTGGGATGTATTTTGTTGCCGCCTCCTGAACAATGCTGCCAACTTCTGTCCAGAGTTCTTCCGGGACCCTATCTACTAAGTCCAGTCCCTTAAATCTATTCTTCACCTCCACTGCATATTCCTTAGGAATATTAGTGAGCTCATATCTAGCTGATCTGTGGGTCTTCCCTAATCTCTTTAGTCTGATCCTAAATTGTGCAAGAAGAAGTTCGTGATCTGAACTACAGTCAGCTCCAGGCCTTGTTTTTACCGACTGTACAGATGTTCGCCACCTTTGGCTGCAAAGGATGTAATCAATCTGATTTCGGTGTTGTCCATCTGGTGAAGTCCATGTATAAAGCCGTCTCTTAGGTTGTTGGAAGAGAGTGTTTGTTATGCAGAGTGAATTGTCTTGGCAAAATTCTATCAGCCTGTGTCCTGCTTCGTTTTGTTCTCCCAGGCCATACTTACCTGTAATTCCAGGTGTCATTTGACTGCCCACCTTAGCATTCCAGTCTCCTGTGATGAAAATAACATCTCTTTTAGGCGTGTTGTCCAGTAGGTGCTGCAGATCCTCATAGAACTGCTCTACTTCAGCTTCTTCAGCATTTGTGGTTGGGGCGTATATTTGGATCACTGTGATGTTAGATGGCTTGCCCTGAATTCGAATTGAGATCATTCTATCATTTTTTGGGTTGTATCCAAGCACTGCTTTAGCCACTTTACTATTAATTATGAAGGCTACTCCATTTCTTCTGTGGTCCTCTTGTCCGCAGTAGTAGATCTGGTGGTCATTTGATGTGAAGTGGCCCATTCCAGTCCATTTCAGTTCACTGACGCCCAGAATGTCTATCTTTAATCTTGACATCTCACCAATAACCACATCCAATTTGCCCTGGCTCATAGATCTTACATTCCAGGTTCCAATGGTGTGTTGATCCTTAGAACATCGGATTCGCCGTTCACCACCAGCACCGTCGGCCGCTAGCCGTCCTTTCGGCTTTGAGCTAGCTGCGTCATCACGTCTGGGGCTAGTTGAGCTCATCCTCTGTTCCTCCCCAGTAGCATTTTGACCATCTTCCGACCTGGGGGTCTCATCTTCCGATGGTATACCGACATATCTCTGGTTGTACTGATCCATTTAGTTTTCACGGCAAGAATACTGAGGTGGGTTGCCATTACCTTCCCCAGGGATCGCATTTAGTCTGACCTCTCTGTCATGACCTTCCCGTCTTGGGTGGCCCTTCACGGTTTAGCTCATGGCATCATTGAGGTGCTCAAGCTCCAGCACCACGACAAGGTAACGATCCTTTGCTGAAGATTATTATACATTAACTACACTAAACATTTTACAGGTGGCTGGGTGCAGTATGTAATTACATATTTACTGATTTAGGAAATAAATTTTGCAACTTTGTCCTAACATATCCATCACAAATACATTCTGCAAAGACACAGTCTTTGCCAAATGCAGGCCACACATTTTTTTATAAGCATCCCAGAAGCTAAGGATTTGGCAGCATTGTTATTTCAGAATAGTAGAAGCGGCCTGATCAGTTATGTTCTTTCTACAACTGGAATCGTATACCAAATCAAACTGATACTTTAGTAATTCTCAAATAAAATGATTTTCAACTCTTCAATATTACATATCAATTTAACGTTTTTCTCTTGTTGTTGTTGACCCTAATGTTCTTTTAGGTTATCTTTGTGTGGGCAATATATCAGAGCTTTCCTTTATCTGCAAACAGCACAATTTATTGTGAGCTGGTTGCTGCAGAAATCTGTTGTAGCTGTTTCTTACAGAAGAGACTTTTTGAGGCCCGTGCTTCTCTATTACAGTACTATACTGCATAGGAGGAAAAAAAATCTTCACTAAAACATAACTTGCCACTCTTTTTAGTATTCATTACTATTATTTAACTTAACACCTTACAGCAAATCAGTTATATGGCCATTTTGTTATAACACAAATTCTCTAGAGACAATCTCCCATCTTCTAATGCAAATTTGTAACGGAACATTAATGCACATGAAATCATGAAAAAATGTCGTATCTTGAAGAAAGTAATGCATATACGGTATATCCCAGCTTTCACCATTTTCTCAACCATTCACAACTCAATTAGCATGAATTCTTATAGTGTGCCTTCTTTGTAGTTCCACACATGAATCATTCTTCCCTAACTTTAAACTCATACCATATATATGTTCCATGCTGTTTATTTATTTATGGTTTTATCCAGTAATCCTTGCATTTAAAAGGCAATTTCACATGTAAGGAAAGGCTTTCAGTTTCTATGGATGTAAAGGCATCCTCGCAATACATCCCACACAATTCTATGGCGCCTCTTGTCCTCAGAAGTATCTTTTCAAAAGGGATTATAGGATGCAATGACCACCAGTGTAGAAGTAGAATGTCATATTTAAACTTTTAGCCCATTAGTTGAAATGGCTTTTTAAATTGTTTCACATTTTATCCACACTTTAACAAAGAACACAAAGCTTATCAAACTCTAAGAAAACTTTTCCCTTCTCTAGTTACATTACCTGTGTGCTAGTAGTATCCCGAAGGCGATCCTATTTTGTCCCAAATAATGTGGCAGCATATCTGACCAATCCCATTTCCACTCATTAACGGTAAACTGTTGATGTATAAAAAGAAAGTATTCTTAGTTATTAATCAGAATTAATATAATCAGCAAATTAAAACTTCAGCTGTGATAAACTAAATAAGAAGAAGGGAGGGCTGGAGCAAGGACTTATATAGATAACATCAATCATATCAACAGAAGAAGTGTTTTATTCTAATAAGACAGCAATTAATTTCTAAATCCATTTGGGGATGTAGCCATTATTTATATAAAGATAAATCAATTTTTGAACTCTCTAGTTGTTAATGGCATTTTGCCAAACTATTTCCTTGAAAGACTATACATTTTGTGTGCATTGTAGCAATTTATCTTTTTTTACTGACATAAAATTTACTGACAGGAAGAACTTAACTACATTTGGAGGTACATATTATAACTACTATATGGTTTTACATATCTACTGCTATGTAAAATAATCCATAATCCACTAGATTATTATTTTAGGTTTCTGTAGATTATTATTGTAGATTTCTAAATCTATATAACAGTGCTACCTCATGTAATATTTGCATTATATAAACATTTTCCTTGTGATTGTCAAATGATTTCATACGAGAAAGAATGCTATCCAAAGCAATATGTGAATACATAACATTAATGATGTCATTAGATAATAGTAAATCAAATATCATAATGAAAGGGTGGAATGATAACTAAAAAAAGGACATATATTTCACCAAAAGCTAGAGGGACATTGCTCTCACTGTAAAAGATTTCCATAAGTAAAGACTGATCTTTATATTCAATTATAGTTATTTGTTTTACTCCTTTGAACTTAAAAGAAACAACTGACAGTCTAGCCCAGTGTTTTTCAAACGTGGCAACTTTAAGATGTGGCTGGGGAATTCTGGGAGTTGAAGTCCACACATCTTAAAGCTGCCAAGTTTGAAAAACACCTATTCCTATCTGGAAAGGGTAACTCTTTACTGACAGATCCACAGCCATTTCTTAGTCCTATCAGTGTTTAAGCCTGTATCTCAGGCTGTATGTGCTGGTAGGAGGTTCATACATGAGTAGCCCATGTCACTCTTTTCACCTCTAGTTATAAACCCCAGAACATGATTCATGAGGGAATGCAGTACTTGAACTTAAAAGGGATTTCTGACTCTGAAAAAAAGTAGTGTGATCAATTACTTCCTGATATCCAAAATGCTACCACTTCAGCTCAATTTTTTAATTTATAACTGACAGCAATCATCTGCCTCTAAGAACCCACTTTTTAATTCCTAGATGTGATCTAATAATTAAATGATTTTACCCTGGTAATATTACAGGCACAAAATAGTCAAATTTAAATGGTCACCAGATCTAAGTGATTTTATGCTGGCCCATTTAAATTTCCCCAAGTTACTAAATGTTAAAACTATCATAACTGAGAATGGAATTCTCATGGTGTTATAAATAGTTTTGATAAACTGTCATTTTTAATGAAAGGTTTATTGATTGAGGGATCTAACATTTATAATCCAGTAACCAACAGAAAAATGAAGTATGTAGATAATTAGTTTGATTCAGAGTGTCTCTTTCTTGTGATACAATTAAGAGAAATATATATTTCATATCACTTAAACAATCTTTCTGATCTTCCACCTAGCTATTTTCAACTAAAAAAAAATAAGAATTTGATAAAACTGAAAAAATATCAAAAAAGGATACCCAGTACAAATTACTTGATGCATCTTTGAACAAAAAATCCAACATGTTTTGGAGCATTATATCCAGTAATCTTGGTTCAAATAGACTGGCTGTGGTTTGCAATATTCCTACCCAGAGTTTTTTTTTTAAACTCTTGTTTTTTGAACAGACTTCTGATACCGACAATGTAAATTTTAATACTATCAATTCTCCCCTTTGGGATCCCATAACTGAAGCTGATATCTGTTCTTTTGTTCAACAATTCAAATTAGGGAAAGCTCCTGGGCATGACTATATTTCCCATGATTTCAGTAGGCAAAATCTGACCTGGTAAGCACCTCTAGTTGCCTCACTATTTATGGCTGTTAACAACTCAGGGATAATGCATTAGGGTTGGAACAGAACTATAATTGCCCCAGTCTACAAAAAAGGATCCCCAATGAACCCTGCAAACTACAGACCTATAAGTTTATTCTCTAATAGAGGGAAGCTGTATGCCAGATTTCTAAATAATAAATTAGCATCATTTCTAGAAAAAGGATTGTTAGTCACAGAAACCCAAGCTGCTTTCATGAAAGGCCACTCTATTCCAGACCACTGTTTGGTCCTTTCTCTTACTGCAGAAAAATATTCCAGCCCCCCAAGGAGGGAAACTGTTTGCTGCATTTATGGACCTGAGGGCTGCATTTGACACCTAGACCCAAATTCTGGCAAAAACTCAATGCAATGGTACCCTACAAGCAATTACTCCACCCTATAAAAGCTCTGTACAAAAATAATCAACTGCAAATAAAATGTGGTAAAGATGGCATTCTTACAAATGTTATCCCTATGAAGGAACCCCAGGGCTGTATTTTGTCCCCAGCATTATTTAACATCTACTTTAACGTCTTTGGAGTCATTTCTAAATTATGTCAAGAGCCATTTCTCTTCTCTTGACCATACAAAACGATGCTTGCTGTTGTATACTGACAACAAAGTTTTACTCTCCCATACAAGACTGGGCTTTTAACAGCCAAGTGCATGGTATCTATCAGTCCTCATTAAGCCCTCATTGAGAGATCCAGTATGATTTAGTGATATGGGCCAGAAAGACTCTGGTTCAAGTCTACTCTCCACCACTGTAGTGGGTAATTTCAATGTCTCTCAGTCCAACGTGATGCCAAGAAATGTACTTTCTACATGCAGCTGACCAACACAAAACAGAAAAGAACAGTGACTTCTCTTTATCTTGACACTTTGATGTCATCTAGAATTGCATTGATTTTTATTTATTTTTGTAGCTGCATAATACTTTTGTCTCATGTTTAGATTGTGATTGATCAAGACATCCAGATACTTTTTGCGTGTACTATTGCCAGTATAGTTCTCCTTCATCCTATACTCATGTCTTTGACATTTTTCTACCCAAATGTAGGAGTTGGCATTTGTTCTACTTGAAATTCATTTTGCCAGTTTCTGCTCATTGTTATAGTTTATCAAGATCATTCTGAATTTTGTATCTCTATTCCAGGAAGTCTGCTGTGAATCCTGTCTTTGTGTCATCTGCAAATTTGATAATCAAATTTTTAAATACTTCCTCATCCAAGTCAATTATGTTTCCCATTCCTTATATTCTTACTCAAATGTTTTATTAGGACTCTTATGCTCAAATTCCTGGTCTCAATATTGGGTGCACTTCCTTCATTTAGTGCCACTCCTCCTCATTTCTCTCATTTTTTTTAATCTGTCCTAGTCCCTTTTAATGTTATATTCTTCAGTCTTAGCATTCTACTCATGAGTTTTATCCCAACTGGTTTCAATAAGGCCTATTAAATTATATTAACCTTCCTGTATTAAGATTTCTAGTTCTTTCTGTGTTTTATAGATACTGGAATCCTAGGGGGTATGTAACTTGGCCTATCTCTTCCTATATTTATATGCTTCTTATTGGGTGTCTTCACACCCTGCATATTCCTTTCAGTCCTGTACTGGTGCTTGGCATTGCATTATTTTCTGGACTCTGCCCCCTCCCCCATACAATTCAGTTCAAAGCCTTTTGAATCAGGTTCGCACAGTTCCTTCCGAACACATTCTTCCTAGCTCCCATGAGGGTCTCTCTTGCCAGGAATCCCTCATCTTGGAAACATGTCCCATTAGGACTTTCTGCATAGCCAGCTGCTTACTTCCAGTATCCACTCATCCATTGTCAAGTTCTTAGCCACCCCACCTCCACAGAAAGCAAGATTCTTCCAGAGTTTCTTTAACAAGATTTATATATAAAAAAGGGACTGGACAAGGTTACAGAATTCTCCGTAATTGGATGTTTTCCCTTTAAAACCCCTTTTCTCTCTCAGGTTCCCAAGGCAGAGACTTTACCAATGTCATATTCACAATCCCTGTGTGAGCTGATAAAGTAGAAATATTCAGAAGGTTAGGATATAAAATCTCTCAGGCTCTAAACATATCACTACATTCCTGGGTCACATCCTTGAACAGGAATGAGTGAAAGAAATACCACCAAAAATTCCAGAGAATAGAATAGCTACAATGGAACAACAATCTCTCCCTTTCCTTGTGCTGTCATAAAACAATGCAACATAGAACAATTAGAATGGGGCACAGGTTACATATTATATCCAAAATGGCCCTACTAATAGTTGCAACCTGCTTTGAGAGTCACCCATGTCTACTGAATTATTTTTATACACTATATTTTGATTGTTAGCATAATAAAACAATTTTTAAAAATTCTCTTAGTTGGCAAAGACAAGGTAGTATAACAAAGGTTTCTGCAGTGCACTGTAACTATTGCTTGTCACTTGCAGGTTAATAGAGCAGTGCAGTCCTGTCACATGGTGACTGAATTCTACCCAGAGTTGTCAGCTTTTGAAGGTCTTATGCTACTACAGTATTAATAAATGGAGGAGTCACTTGTAACTGATAAAATAAAAATATTACCTGCATTCCAAATTAAAGCCTAGCATAATTTAATCTTTTAGTCAAGCAATATTTAAGGCAATATGGAATCCAAAAGGCAAATCTTCAGTTTCACTTGAATAGAAATATACAATATGATAAAAATATTTATTAATTAAATATTCATACTAGTTTTTACCAATGTTTTCAACTTTTCTTTCCTCTGCACTCTTAGCCTTTTGAGGTAGACTAGGTGAGGAAACAGATACCACAAGTATTACTGGAATGCTATTTTATTGTTGTAGGGTTTAATAAACAAAATCTTGAAAGCTTGCTAGAATTTCCCTTAGCCCCTTCTTATACCAAACAGAGTCAAGGAGAGGTCTCCTTTCCCAGGACTAAGTTGTCATTTCTCCTTCCTTAATGGCTCATACATACTTTGTCAAGGTTAGTACTATTGATATTTCCAAGAACAGTATGGGGAATAGCTCTCACACCATTACAGGGATTATAAATAATCTCAACTGCAGCAAGGTAACTAACAAACAAGTAATAGAATTTTGTGCATGAATTCCTGATCAAATTCAGCTCTGAATATGTAACAGAGTAAGTATGTCAGGCTGCTGGTTCTCTGACAAACTGATGGTTCAGTACACTCAAACACAGGTTTATTGTTAGCCTAACAAGCTGCTCAAAGTCAAGTCAGAGAAGGTCATATGTGACCTTATTGGCTCCCTCAAGATAAGTAACCTTTGAGTTTAAGACATTAATATATATCACTGTTGGCCATCTGCAAAGTTGCACTACAGAGCACAAGAGATAATGTTGTTGTTAATTACCTTGCAGTGTGATTTACCTGGATATAGAAACAACAAGGCTGCCTCAAGGTTGTCAAGCATCTTATATACCAATGTGTGTGTGCATGTGTGCGTGTGCTGGAGACAACATATATAGCATCTGAGACAATGAGTTCAGTATTCTTGCTGCTTCAGAATCTGCATGCACTGCTGATCATCACAAAAGTACTACCAACTCAGAGAGTGTTGATCATCTGTTTGGGGCATGGCTCATAGCAATCCCACTCCTTTTGCAATGGACAATTAGGTCCATCAAAGCTGTAAACACTGACCATCTGCTGGTCCAATATATAACACAGTATATGTACCTTATTGCAGAAATCTAGATTTGACCTACTAAATTTTCAAAACAAAACAGATACATGTATTTCTAGTAAAGAAAAAATAAGTACACAGATTTCAGGATATCTACAGGTAAGACAAGGGAGAGAGCATAATGATGATTTCAGTCAATTAAGGAGTTTGTAAAATAAGAAGAACTGAAAGAAGAACTTCAGAATGTTGAGGTGGTTTCTTCCCTCTCAAACCCAAATTTCAAGGAGGCAATATGAGTTTATTATGCCAGGCAAATAATAGATTTATTCATTTTGTTCTAATGTTTATGTTGATTTATGTTTCTCATGCATTTTAATCTATTTCTGAAAATAGAATTCTGAGAACCGGCAACTATAATTTATGGATGTTTTTCAACAGTCCTCTCAGATATTTTAATATTTGTCTTCTATAACAGAAGGGAGAAGCTTGCAAATCAGTGATACAAATACTGAGTTGTTTGGTTCTTCTGGCAACTGCAAATATTATCCAGGTGGCTCAGTGGTTAAACAATCTTAACCATTTTAATTTTTGTTTAAAAGGGGAAACTCAAAATTTTTTTTCTACAAAAGAAAAAGGGGAATCAAGATGACTAGCACTGAGATGAATTAATCCTACTTAATTCATGGAAGGCCATCAGTTTAACCACAGAGTCACCTCACAAAGTTTCTGACAGTTAATTTATATGTAAAAGATCCCATTCTTTGAGATTTGTGTTGAAGTGTAATGCTTGGTTGACTTAGGCAAGACTATAATGAGTGCCTCATGTTGGAAGAAGAGGCATGGTTGCACACAGACATTCTATAGAGTAATGTTGTCTCCATAATCTGTTTCCTTAACTACTTCTAGTAACCAAAATAATTTAAGATCTACTGTCTCCTCCCTGATGATACAGTGCTGTTATCATTTGGAAACAGACTCATGCCCATATGATGCACTGATATGTTAACTTCAAATCTCTGTGGCCATGTCAAATAGGTCTGGCATTTCACTTGGAACCACAGTATCACCAGGAATGTTGTCATCTCTTATATATTACTGATCTGATCTGAAGCTACTCCAGTCAAGAAGAGTTTTCTCCATGAGATGAGTGTGACCTAGATGGTCCAGCTAATAAGACTGCCAAGAGTTCCAAGTTAAATATGGTTATGTGATAAATCAGGCATAAGGGGTCAAAAGAAGACAATAATCTTCTGGCAAAAGATCTGTTGGCTTCTTAAGAATTTTTAGAAACCACTAAAAAATCTAAAATGCTACCTTTCAAACTTGTAAGGACTCATGCTGATTAGAGTATCACTTGCAAATATCAGATACAATGATGGAACATGGTTCAATCATTCTGTATATAGTACTATTTTTTTCTCCTTATCAATCTATAGATATACTTGTGCTTATCTGAGATAGCAATAAGGATGCAATATTTTACCTTAGTGGATGCAATTTCTAGTACAGTAAAGGTATTTATTCCATCCCATACTGCTCAGTGTTATTTTCTAACTCATCCTACAGCATTTGGATGGAATCTCAGAGTACAGTCATAGTACATGAAATGGAATGGAATGAGGGGATAGCATGGGGAATGTGCTATAATAGGAGAAACTCTGCCAATACAGATTACCTGTCCTTGCTTCTATGAATCACGTATAAGCATGATTCAATATTGAATGCAGCAGGTTATCAGTGTACATCTCCTCTGCTGGTTTACAGATGTTCAAAACCATCAATGCTGGGACTGTATGGAAAGTTTTGTTTAATTGTGTAAGATAAAGGCCACTACTACCTTTCTAGTATTTTGTACTTTAGGAAATTGAAAGCATGCATTTTATGATTTTTACCTCCTGATATGGTATACATTCTTATTTGGTGTTATGGTTTTCCCATACAGGTTGGTTGCTGAATATGATTAAGATTGGTATACGATGAAAGAATAAATGGAATGTTCAGTGAATAATTCAATACTGAGCAGGGAGTAAGACAATGATGTATGATACCCCTTGACTGTTTAATGCATTTATGGGAATATTTGTGGTGATATTAAATGTTCAGGATATGAATGTGTTTATAGTCTTGTTTGCAGGCAATGCCATGTTACTGGCTGAGAACCCAAATGATTTTCAGGAAATGTCAGATACTGTATGATGCAGCGAGTAACACAGATCTAAAAATTAATGTATCAGAGATCAATGTAATTATATTTGACAAGGAAAATGAAATGAACAATAACACTGAAAAATTTGAGCAAATATATGAATATTCATAAAATGTTCATTGAAGATAGGAAAATGGATGGGGTTGTTTTAAGAAGTCTAAATGCTAGTAGAAAAGTATTGTGTATGTGGTCTGCTGTGTATGTGGTCTGCTGTGAATGAATGGAATGTTTTCAAGAGAAGTGAAAATAGTTGTATATAAGATTATATTTCTGGCTACTTTTTATACAGAAGTCAGAACTGGCTATGTGAGACAATACCTTAAAAGTTAAATGCAGTGAGTACAGGGCACTTCAGAAATGTGTATGGTAAAACAAGAAGCAACAGGACCAAGAATGAATGAATGGATGAATGGATGAATGGATGAATGAATGAATGATCAAATACAAAACTGGATGAATAGTACAAAAAGAGTATACTGAGTCGTTTGGTCATACAGAGAGAGTGAATGAAGATTGAATCTCAAAACAAATATATGAAGGAAAAGTGAATTGATTGAGAGGAAAGGAAAGATGGATGGAACTGACAAGATCCTAAGAAAGAGAGAGGTAAGAAAGAGAGTTTAAAAAACAAAAGCAATGTATGAATCAGCACATGGATGTACTGGATGGTTTACAAAGATAGAAAGTTACAGTGAATGGTGTTGGTGTTGTCATAGGAGAATAAAAGACAAAAATAGTTAAGCAAGATTACTCCTTCCATCAGTGCCTCCACTCTCAGAAAAGAGAGTTACTTGAGAGATTTGAATTCTGTGTGGCTTGCCACTATTGGTAGGGCTAGATTTCAAAAGGAAAGAAGTAGTTAGCAATTTCTCTGTTTTGGTTATTTGCTTCCTTCTAACAGAAAAAAGCCACTTTGGTCTGTAAAGGTTAAAGTCACTGCAGCTTATGTATATAATAGATATGTCTGCAACCAGCTATAAATACAAGTAGAAAAAACTAGGTCAGATGAGTGTTTTGTTGATTTTTTCAGTGTTATCTGCTAATGGAACTTTAAAAGAAACAATAACTTAATATAAAGAGCCAGTTTGGTCTAGAGAGCTAATCTGGTCTAGTGGTTAAGGTGCTAGCCTAGAAACCAGGAGGCTGTGAGTTCTAGTTCCGACTTAGGCATGAAAGCCGGCTAGGTGACCTTGGGCCACTCATTCTCCCTGAGCCCAACTCACCTCACAGGGTGGTGGTTGTGAGGAAAAGAGGAGGAAGGAGTTTTAGGTATGTTCACTGCCCTGAGTTATTTATAAAAATAATAAAGGCAGGATAAAAATAAATGATTGCAAATTTTGGTGCATTGTTGCATTTCTGCTCAATTTTTGCATGGCTAGAATTCTCTGTACACTGTTTTCACTAAAGATTGAGCTAGGACTTATTTTCTTCTTTGTGATACACACATACCACAATCTATAATTTTGAGGCCCAATGTACAGATTTAAGCAAAAAGCCATGACTAGAAAAGTTCTCACACAGCTACCCGATAAAAGACACATAGGCACATCAAAACCTCCTCCACACTCCCCGCCTTTCCCCTTAACAGTCCAGCATTCCACTCCTGGCTGATACAACCTTAGATTTGTTCTCACTCTCAGCAACTTTTCCACTCCCATCCAGAGCTTGAGACTCATTGCTTCAATGGCAGAGAACACAATCAACAGATCTAACAACTCTTTGATTGTGGGTTCTGACACTCAAGACCTATTTCCAAGGCCAAATGTCTGCTGCTTTTCTTGACCTATTTTGGTTGCTTTGCTCCTCACAGAGATCTTTCTACTTAGTTTAAAACAGCTTATCTCTTAACAAGCATCTTCTAGGCCAACTATCTGCTTATCCACATACAGTAGGCCAAAAGATAATTGCAAATACCTTCCTTCCTTTTTCCTTTCTTTCAGTCTGGCAAAAACTACTCCTTTGGGCAATGCAGATATCTGGCACATAGTCAACAATATTAGTCACAGAACCCAGCAAAGTAACAGTAAAATCTTGGGAAAATTGTAACTGGCTATTTTCATTCTGTTTTTAATCAAAAAGTTTGGGTTTCAGAATTCCTAATAATGGATTAGGTTTTCCTTTCATCACCCAATCATTTGCCAAACTTGCTTTCTATAAAACCATTTTCTTGACTAGTACTCTACAATATTATTGCAATTCTGGCTATATAGGCTGAATGTTTGCCTAACATAGATTTTAACTATCAACTAAATATTCTAGCAGAGGGTCTCAGACCTTTTAGTTTGGATGGGGCTACATTTAATTTTTTGAAGGTGAGGTTGCAGCGGTTAGAATGAATACAGAAATTAGTCAGGACCGTATGATATATTAGGTTTGACTGAGATTTTCCTTTTGTACATGTATGAGGATTTAGGGGGGAACATAGAGTTACGTGTGTGTGCGCGCATGTGCACACATGCTTTAAATAACTCTTAAACATATTTTAGGTCTTATGCTGCAGTTTTTGTGCTTCCTATTTGAAAAAAACAAGAAAATTTTCTAGCAATTGTGCTGCTGAAATACAGCAGCACGATGAAACAGTGTTCTGGGAGACAAAAGATTCAGAGACCTAGGCTGACCATCCCCTATTCCAGAAAACAACCTCACACAGCAACTGTTTCCAACCCTCTGTATGCAAACAGGAAGTTAAGGTTTTTAAAATTTCATCTCTTGTGGAATAAGTAATTAAAGAGCTCGTTTGTTCTGTTACTGCTATTTTTTCTCATGCTCCATTTTCACTATCAATCTATATAGCCATTCAACCTGTGATATTCCACTAATGCCACTTTTTTCATTCCATATGTTGTAGATACTATTTTTCTTCTCACCAATTTTTCTATACTTAGATTTAAATGTATATGGTATGTGTTCCAATCCCCATTTTACCAGATGAAGAGATTAACCAAGCAATTTTCTTCTCCTTTCCCTATGTTTTGTGTCCAAATTAATTCCTCTTGTTGCTTGTCAATAAAAATATTTTTTCAGGTATCTTTTTCTTGTTGTTTTTACTGTTGAGTAAAAGGTGAGTTACTTTGCCTCTCATTGTGAGTGAAACAAACAGTTATTCCTCAAATAGCAAAATCAAGACAGGATACAGTTGTTATATGTTACATTATATGCAGCTAAACGGTCATTTAGACCAGGGGTCACCAACCCCCTGGCCACGGACTGGTACCGGTCCATGGCCTGTTAGGAACTGGGCTGCACAGCAGGTGGTGAGTGGTGGGCAACAGAGTAAATTTACAGCCTGAATATTTACAGCAGCTCCCCATCACTCGCATTACTGCCTGAGCAATGCCTCCTGTCAGGGAAAGCAAGCCCATTGGCTGCTATCTCCAAACGGTGCGAAGAAAAAAGAAAAAAAGGTCAGGAAAAAGAGGAAGCACTTGAATCATCCCGAAACCATCCCCCACCCCCGGTCCGTGGAAAAATTGTCTTCCACGAAACTGGTCCCTAGTGCCAAGAAGGTTGGGAGCCGCTGATTTAGACTACCTCCAGGCCTTTAATGTGTATATAGCCCAAGATGCCTATATATGAAAGATGGCTTTCAAATGAAGAGGACAGTATATACAGCACCTGAGATTTTGTCAAATGGTGTATACGCATATGCAAAAAAAAGTAATTTCAAAGCTTTCAAAACCAATCTCAGCTAGGCATTGGATTTATTTTGTTAACAGATTTAAACACTAAACAACACTAGATCCTTCATATAATGACTAACCTTTTTTAACACATTAGTGCAGTACCAGTGGTGCACCTGGAAAGGGTCAAAACCAGGCTGTTCTTTGCTTCTTAACTTAAGATGTAAAGGTCTGATGCTTGCTGTGTTTTCTTCATAATTTTCCTCGTAAGATAGCTGTTCATGCAAATAATCCTTTAAAAAAGAATTCCAATTGAATATCAATTGTATTGAAGAAGAACAAGAAAGTCAGTCATATACATGCATTTAAACTCCTCCCATATATTTTGCATATACATACTTAAATAATTGTATCTTTTGCATTTAAAAGAAATCTTTTAGTTAATTTAAACTGATGGGATTGTGGCTACTCTACCAGCGTCCCACAGCATATTGGCTTCCCTGCCTGAACTGCTTGACACTGTGTCAGAGTTGGCAGTACAGTATCCCAGACTATAGTGTTAGGGGATTTCATCTTGCCTTCCTTGGGCATGGAATCAGAGGTAGCTTGTGAGGTCATGGCCTGGCCCTAACACCTGTGGCAAAACCCAGCTTTTTACAGACTTCCAGAAGGCCAACAGGGTTTGAGCAATCTGGATCTCCATGGGACGGCTGTTCCACAGGGCACATGCTGCAACAGATAAGGTATGTCTGCTGAGTTCTTCAAGATGTCACTGTTTCACTGAGGGGATGCTTGATCTTCTTTTGCCTCAAGGCAGCGGCAACGCAATCTGGATATAGGATATATTAAAATCAGTCCGGCACTATGATTGAATCACTCTGATTGCTTTGGGGTTTTCCATAGCTGCTCCCGCCATGCGGGTTTCAGAAGGAGTTTGGGATTATTCCTGAGGCTCTGATACATAGCTCAACTGAGGCCTTGCTTACCCCTTGGAATGAGAAGGCAACAGTGGCTTTATATTGGATTGCACCTGGCAGCTCCTCCCTACTTGCAGATCCAGTGATGCCCAGTGGTTTTCAGAGGAGCTGTGGGAGATGAAATGGCAGAAGAGATGCCTAGGTACCACTGAAAAAAGCAAAACCAAGCAAACATGTGTAAGAGCCTTTATTAAGCATTACCTCATGGCAATAAGGGCAGTCTGCCCCTGCTCAAGAAACCACCACTGGATCCAACATACCAATTTTCAGCCTCCCCTATGGGGGAAGGTTATGGAAAAGGCAGTTGGGCTTCAGCTTCAGCAGACTCTGGAAGAACAGATTGTTGTTTATTCATTTAGTCGCTTCCGACTCTTCGTGACTTCATGGACCAGCCCACGCCAGAGCTTCCTGTTGGTCATCAACACCCCCAGCTCCCACAGGAACGAGTCCATCACCTCTAGAATATCATCTATCCATCTTGCCCTTGGTCGGCCCCTCTTCCTTTTGCCTTCACTCTCCCTAGCATCAGCACCTTCTCCAGGCTGTCCTGTCTTCTCATTATGTGGCCAAAGTATTTCAGTTTTGCCTTTAATATCGTTCCCTCAAGTGAGCAGTCTGGCTTTATTTCCTGGAGGATGGACTGGTTTGATCTTCTTGCAGTCCAAGGCACTCTCAGAATTTTCCTCCAACACCACAGTTCCAAAGCATCGATCTTCCTTCTCTCAGCCTTCCTTATGGTCCAACTCTCGCAGCCATATGTTACTACGGGGAACACAATTGCTTTAACTACGCAGACCTTTGTTGTCAGTGTGATGTCTCTGCTCTTAACTATTTTATTGAGATTTGTCATTGCTCTTCTCCCAAGGATTAAGCGTCTTCTGATTTCCTGACTGCAGTCAGCATCTGCAGTAATCTTCGCACCTAGAAATACAAAGTCTTCACTGCCTCTACATTTTCTCCCTCTATTTGCCAGTTATCAATCAAGCTGGTTGCCATAATCTTGGCTTTTTTGAGGTTTAGCTGCAAGCCAGCTTTTGCACTTTCTTCTTTCACCTTCATCATAAGGCTCCTCAGTTCCTCTTCGCTTTCAGCCATCAAAGTGGTATCATCTGCATATCTGAGATTGTTAATGTTTCTTCCAGCAATTTTAACTCAGCCTTGGATTCCTCAAGCCCAGCACATTGCATGATGTGTTCTGTGTACAAGGTGTATAGGTAGGGTGAGAGTATACAACCCTGCAGTACTCCTTTCCCAATCTTAAACCAGTCCGTTGTTCCGTGGTCTGTTCTTACTGTTGCTACTTGGTCGTTATACAGATTCTTCAGGAGGCAGACAAGATGACTTGGTATCCCCATACCACTAAGAACTTGCCACAGTTTGTTATGGTCCACACAGTCAAAGGCTTTAGAATAGTCAATAAAACAGAAATAGATGTTTTTCTGAAACTCCCTGGCTTTTTCCATTATCCAGCGGATATTGGCAATTTGGTCCCTAGTTCCTCTGCCTTTTCTAAACCCAGCTTGTACATCTGGCAATTTTCGCTCCATGAATTGCTGAAGTCTACCTTGCAGGATCTTGAGCATTACCTTACTGGCATGTGAAATTAGTGCCACTGTTCGATAGTTTGAACATTCTTTAGTGTTCCCCTTTTTTGGTATGGGGATATAAGTTGATTTTTTCCAATCTGATGGCCATTCTTGTGTTTTCCAAATTTGCTGGCATATAGCATGCATTACCTTGACCGCATCATCTTGCAAGATTTTGAACAGTTCAGCTCGGATGCCGTCGTCTCCTGCTGCCTTGTTATTAGCAATGCTTCTTAAGGCCCATTCAACCTCACTCTTCAGGATGTCTGGCTCTAGCTCACTGACCACACCGTCAAAGCTATCCCCGATATTGTTATCCTTCCTATACAGGTCTTCTGTATATTCTTGCCACCTTTTCTTGATCTCTTCTTCTTCTGTTAGGTCCTTGCCATCTTTGTTTTTGATCATACCCATTTTTGCCTGGAATTTACCTCCGATGGTTCTAATTTTCTGGAAGAGGTCTCTTGTCCTTCCTATTCTATTGTCTTCTTCCACTTCCGTGCATTGCTTGTTTAAAAATAATTCCTTATCTCTTCTGGCTAACCTCTGGAATTTTGCATTTAATTGGGCATATCTCCCCCTATCACTGTTGCCTTTTGCTTTCCTTCTTTCTTGGGCTACTTCTAGTGTCTCAGCAGACAGCCACTTTGACTTCTTGGTTTTCTCTTTCTTTGGGATGTATTTTGTTGCCGCCTCCTGAACAATGCTGTGAACTTCTGTCCATAGTTCTTCTGGGGCCCTATCTACTAAGTCCAGTTCCTTAAATCGATTCTTCACCTCCACTGCATATTCCTTAGGAATATTTGTTGTTGTTTATTCGTTTAGTCGCTTCCAACTCTTCGTGACTTCATGGACCAGCCCACGCCAGAGCTTCCTGTCGGTTGTCGACACCCCCAGCTCCCACAGGGACAAGTCCGTCACCTCTAGAATATCATACATCCACCTTGCCTTTGGTCGGCCCCTCTTCCTTTGGCCTTCCACTCTCCCTAGCATCAGCATCTTCTCCAGGGTGTCCTGTCTTCTCATTATGTGGCCAAAGTATTTCAGTTTTGCCTTTAATATCATTCCCTCAAGTGAGCAGTCTGGCTTTATTTCCTGGAGGATGGACTGGTTTGATCTTCTTGCAGTCCAATATTAGTGAGCTCATATCTAGCTGATCTGTGGGTCTTCCCTAATCTCTTTAGTCTGATCCTAAATTGTGCAAGAAGAAGTTCGTGATCTGAACTACAGTCAGCTCCAGGTCTTGTTTTTACCGACTGTATAGATGTCTGCCACCTTTGGCTGCAAAGGATGTAGTCAATCTGATTTTGGTGTCGTCCATCTGGCAAAGTCCATGTATAAAGCCGTCTCTTAGGTTGTTGGAAGAGAGTGTTTGTTATGCAGAGTGAGTTGTCTTGGCAAAATCCTATCAGCCTATGTCCTGCTTCGTTTTGTTCTCCCAGGCCATGCTTACCTGTAATTCCAGGTGTTATTTGACTGCCCACCTTAGCATTCCAGTCTCCTGTGATGAAAATAACGTCTCTTTTAGGCATGTTGTCCAGTAGGTGCTGCAGATCCTCATAGAACTGCTCTACTTCAGCTTCTTCAGCATTTGTGGTTGGGGCGTATATTTGGATCACTGTGATGTTAGATGGCTTGCCCTGAATTCGAATTGAGAACATTCTGTCGTTTTTTGGATTGTATCCAAGCACTGCTTTAGCCACTTTACTATTAATTATGAAGGCTACTCCACTTCTTCTGTGGTCCTCTTGTCCACAGTAGTAGATCTGGTGGTCATTTGATGTGAAGTGGCCCATTCCAGTCCATTTCAGTTCACTGATGTCCAAAATGTCCATCTTTAATCTTGACATCTCACCAATAACCACATCCAATTTGCCCTGGCTCATAGATCTGACATTCCAGGTTCCAATGGTGTGGAATGATCCAATGATCCTTAGAACATCGGATTCGCCGTTCACCACCAGCACTGTCGGCTGCTAGCCGTCCTTTCGGCTTTGAGCTAGCTGTGTCATCACCTCTGGGGCTAGTTGAACTCATCCTCTGTTCCTCCCCAGTAGCATTTTGACCATCTTCCGACCTGGGGGTCTCATCTTCTGATGGTATACCAACATATCTCTGGTTGTACCGATCCATTTAGTTTTCATGGCAAGAATACTGGGGTGGGTTGCCATTACCTTCCCCAGGGATCGCATTTAGTCTGACCTCTCTGTCATGACCTTCCCGTCTTGGGTGGCCCTTCACGGTTTAGCTCATGGCATCATTGAGGTGCTCAAGCTCCAGCACCACGACAAGGTAATGATCCTTTGCTGAAGGGAAGAACAGATTATCTGGATCTTTTTCAGACAGAATTCAGGCCTCGGTGTAGTAATGAGACAGCACTGACTGCACTTGTGGAGGACTCAGATGGCACTGGTACATCCATCCTGGCCCTCGTTGATCTCTCAGTGGCTTTCAACCACATTGATCATGGTATCCTTCTGAACTGACTTATGGGGGAGAGGAGCAGGGGCTGTAGTGTTGTAGTTCTCCGCCTTCCTCAAAGATCTGTTCCAGTTGATGGTGGGGGTAGAGGGCAAGCCCTAGGAACCTCCTTTGTGGGGTACCTCAGGGGTGTACACTCCTGCTCCTATTTAACATTGATGTGAAACCACTGGGTGAAATCATCCAGTGGCATAAGTTGAGTTATCATCGGTACTCTGATTATACTAAGTGTACATCTCTTCCCCTTGTCGACCATGTGATTCCAAGGATCCTCCTTAGTGTCTGGAAGCTCTGGGGAATCTGGATGGGGAGGAACAGGCTTAGATTCAACCCTAGTAAGACTGAGTGGTTTTAGGGCCAATACCTAGTTCCCCAGTACCAGGAACCTTCCATCTTTAATTCTGGATGGAATGAACACCCCACCCCACCCCCAGGCAGAACTGGAGCATAATTTTTTTTTAGAAAACTTTATTAAAGCATTTTCAAAATATACATAAAAGAAGCTTACAAAGAAAGAGAAACAGAACTAAAAAGGTGTAAAAAACACACAAAACAAACTACTACGAAGTGATTTCTGACTTTCTGTAACAAAGATATACATAAATCAATATCAATCTCTTACTCCAATTCATACTATAGTAAACATTATTTCTATAAAGCATTTAAATTCTCATTATTACATTCCCTTCTAAAACAAAGTTACCCTCCCATATAAAAACATACGTTTTATATAAACATATATAAACATATGTTTATATAAAACATATGTTTTTATATGTTTTTATATAAAAACATATAAAACCCTTCAAACATAATTTGGAACCTAGTATAGTAACAAACACTACCCTTTTTCACTATAATTTGCTCCCATCTGCCAACTAAGCTAACAACCAAAAATATAAAAATTATCCAAACAGCATAAACATTTATCTAAACCCTTAAGAAACCATCCTGATAACCACATTTAAACATAACCTACGCATTTACCAAAAATGTAAGAATTTTCAAAACAGCATAACCATTTATCCAAATCTTTAAGAAACCATCCTGATAAACACATTTAGACAATTATCCCACTTCAAAGTAAACCAAGGAATTTACATGTCTCAGTATTATGTACAGAGCTTTCTTCTTGTCAATTTCAAATTCTACAACCTGCTTTAAAAAGCCCAAATATTTGTCCAAAATCTTCCAGCCTCTAGAGTTTAATTCTCTTTCTTGATCATGGTGTGGTGGCAACCCTGTCTTCTTATCTTCAACTTTCAACAACTCAATTTTCCTTTGACTATTTAAATGTGAGTCACCAAATCTCATCTTTTTCTTTGGAGAAACCACTTTACTCTTAAGGTAGTTTTCAGCCTTATCAGTTTCTCTCAATTCTTGTGACAATTTGGACTCCACAAATTCTGAGAAATGCTCCAAGACTTGAATAACAGCATTGTATAGATCTTTAAATATCAAATTAATTTCCTCCATATAGCGATTCTGTGATTGTCATGCTGGCCACATGACACGGAAGTGTCCTTAGACAACGCTGGCTCTTCGGCCATGGAAACGGAGATGAGCACCGCCCCCTAGTGTATCATTTGACACGACTAAACGGGAATCTTTACCTTTTTTATATATATTTCTTAACAGTAAAATAGATTATGGTGCCCTTTAGTGCCACAGGAAGGTAAAGTCATTAACGCTGTAACTGAATACTCTCTCCAGCCTTTTTATCTCCAGTGTGGCCAATCAGGAAAATAAGTAATAACAAACAGCATTCCCATGGGAAAGTGAAAGCAAATCGATCAGAACTCCAATCCGCAGATTCAACGAAGAGAGTTTTATATTCCTCAAAAATCACTTTAATAAAAAAGCAATTTAAAAAAAACACAAATTCTTTAAATCTGTCAGAGCCAGCCCAAGAACAATGTCGAGTCAGTGTATTCCAAGCTCCAGTTCTTTATTGCTTTCACCATACAGACAGAAGCTTGCCAGACTAAAGCTACTCTAACTGACCTAAGGATAAATAACCTGGGAGGCTCTAGGGCAAAGCTACCTTGAACCTCTTAACTTTCCCAGCAATAGTCTATGGACTGTGAATCCTCTTATCTGCCTGGAATGCACTCCCTCCTTCCTGGGAATCAGCGGTAGCACCGAAATCCACCATATCATCCCCTCCTTCAGGAACACATTCCATCACAAAATCTCAATTTAACAAATTACATATAAAAAGCCAAACTACCAAGTTAATAATTTTCAAAAATAATGAGAGTCACCAAGAGATTCCACATTTCTTTGTTGTAGAAAGCCTCTCTCTAGTAAAATTCAAACAAAAAAACCTTAGGGCTGTAGAAATGGGGCAGGCAGCTTTAAGGTCCATTTTGGATTCAGAGTGGCTTGGGAAGAAGATGATGGCCCCACCTCACAGCTGATTGCTTACCAGTCAATCGCAAAATGTTGTTTTGCGGTCTTCTGACTGTGACCAGCCATCCGGAGAATGCATGGGGTGATTCCTGGAGTTCTCCTTAACCAGGAGAACGCTTCTGGGCTCCAAGGAAGCCTGCCTGAGCTCAAGAAAAAAAGCCACTCTGACAGGTCAGTCCACACACAGTGGAAAAAACCAGCTCAAGCTGCCATTGTCCACACCGGAAGTCAGAACTGGCGCATAATTTGGAGATCCTCCTGGAATCATGCTCCTACGAGGACCAGGTGGCAGCCTTGGCCAGGGAGCCTTATGCATAAATCAACTGCATCTGTCTCTAGATTGGGAGACTCTGCTCACAATCACTCACACTTCAGTCATCTCCTGTTTGGATTACAGCACCACATTCTATTTGGGTCGGTCCTTAAGTATCACTCAGACACTGCACTGGTCCAGAATGCACCAGTGTGGATAACTATGGCCGTGCTTCATTGTGCCTACGCTACACTACCACTCTATGAGCTGCCAGTAGACTTCCAGAAGACTTCCAGGTGAAATTCATTGATCGTCATCAGTAAAATTCTTTATGGCACAGGGCTAATTTATTTGCAGGATTGCTTGTCTCCTATTAATTCAGATCCAACAAAGTTGGCAAGCTCTAGGCCCCTTCTATCAAGCAATATCATCTGATGGGAGTGCCTCCTCTGTAGTGACATCTGCCTTGTGGAACAGCTTCCCCCAAAATTCAGTCATACCCCACCTTGTTGGCCATTCAAAAGGCCCTAAAGATCTGACTGTTCCCATGGGCGTTGGGTGTATAACATTGAGTGAGTGACTCTGAGAGATGTTTTAAGAAGTGTTTTATAGAGTTGAGTGATTGTTCTTGATTGCTCGTTGTTTAGTTTTTAAGTTTTAAGTTTTATCAGATCTTTTTTCAGTAATGTTCTATGGAATAGCACTCAAATGCAATTCTGTGTTGTTGTAGAGCTCACTGAAAATGTGGGTAGGAAAAATTATACATAATTATGAGAAATACAGATGACAACCATTTGTTCAGCGACTGTTCGAAGTTATGGCAGCGATGAATTAAAGACTTATGACCAGTTCCCAAAGTTATGGCCCTTGCAGCACCCCCATGGTCATATGATCAAACTTCAGGTGCTTGGCAGCCTGCCCGCAGGGGTGCTTCAACTACCCCCACTCACCTATCCCCCCCCATCTATGCCCTTTTGGCCTCCTGCCACCCTGCGCTCTGCTACCTCAGCTGACCTTTGCTTTCTTCTTGCTCTCCTGCTGTTGAGACATGCCCGGCCTGGCCCTTCACAAGGTAGCTGCTGGCTGCATGAGGCTTTCTTCCCCAGGTTGCACATGGTGGTTTCCTCGCAAGACCTGGGGAAGATGGCCTTACATGGCCAGCAGCTACCTCGTGAAGGGCCAGGCTGGGCATGCCTCAACGGAACAGGTGAAAGAAGACAACAAAGGTCAGCTGAGGTGGGAGGGCGCAAGGTGGCAGGTGCCTTGGAGTACATGGTGGCGAGGGCGACTGCAGCTATGACTGGGCTGGGGTGGCTGTGGCATTGCACCTTGCTGCTGGGCCAGGCTGTGGCTGGGGCTGGGCTTCTATGGCATGCCAAGAAGCCCCTTTGTACCACACTGCAAGAAGCAGCCCCTGAGCTGCAGCACAGCACGAAACCCAGCCCCAGCCCAGCCCAGCCCAGTAGCACGGCACAAAGGGGCTTTTTGGCACGAAGGGCCAGGCTGGGCATACCTTGTCAGCAGTGGGAGCAAGATGACAGTGAAGGTCAGCTGGAGTGGCAGAGTGCAGGGAGGCAGGAGTCTCAGAGTGCAGGGTGGCAAGGGCAAGGGCAACTGCAGCTGGGACTGGGCTGGGTGGCAGAGGCTTCCAGGGGCAGCTGCAGCTTCATATTGTGCTGTGGCTCAGGGGCTTCTTGCAGCCCCAGAGCCGCAATGCATCAAGAAGCCCCTGAGCCACAGCGTGGCAAGCAGCCCCAGAGCCACATGGGTCTGGGGCTGCTTGCCTCCCTGCAAGGCAGGGTGCAGGGCAGCCAACAGGGCAGAGATGGAGAAGAGATAGGCAGGTGGGGAGAGTTGGAGGCAGTCCCTTACCTTACTGAGGCTCAGGGCTGGGAGGGACCAAGCCCAGAATGGCTTGGATTGAAGTGGGTCCTCAGCTAATGACAAGTAGAATTCGCTTAATGACGGCAACAGAGAGTGCCAGGATTGCCTTTGCTAAGTGATGCAGGCCATGTTGATAAATTAAAACTAATTGCCGGTTGTAAAGGAATTCCTGGCATGCCAATCAGTTGTTCTGCAACTAGCAATATATTTTGTTAATATATTAAAATGGCCCAAAACTTAGGAGGCAGCCAAATTTCATTAGGTTTTGGAGTATTCCTGCCTGAAATCTTACTCAGGTCTGGGACTGTTTTCAGAGCTTCATTGTTAATGCTTGTACAGTACCTTGCCAAAAGGATGCCGTATAATTGCCCCTTCTTTTAACAAAATTGGCAAACTAAGTTTCTAGGCCCAATAACTTGGGGAATTAGAGAGGCCCCAGTTGTCTGAATCAATAATAGATGATACCTTAAATTTTTATTCCACCTATATACTGTACCCTCCAAATCAAAACAGCAATTTCTCAAATAATTAACAAACTGTACTCAGAGTTACAGTGATTAATCAAGCTACAAGGTCCTGTTTTAAACTTTGCTCCTAAATGAAATGATTATAGAAAATAACAGGCATGATGTAAAGCTGACAAACCTATTTCTATTAGCAATCATGTTCATTCATATAGTCTTGAAGTATAATTATACATATGAATCTGATATATTGGGCAGCAATGGCCCATAACTGTGAGCAGTGACAGTATTGTATGTAACAACTGCTTCAGAAGTCAATTCAGAAAGAGAAGTTACTTTATTTACTCATTGTGCAATTTGCACATTGCTAAAATAAATGCTCTTTCATAGAAATTTTTTTTCCAATGATTATAGGTTAAAAATATAATCTATTATAAATCTACATATTCATATTCTTTTATTATATTAATATAAATTTCCTTAAAATAAAATGAAAACAACATAAAATGGAAATAAAATAAAATGATTTTGTGTCACATTTTGTTTCAGTTTTAGAACTCAGAAATCAGTTAATCAAGCATGACAGAGTTTATATACATAAATAAAAGGCATATAAAGTAACCTTTCATAAATAAATGCAGAAAAGCTGAAAGTGAACAATATAACACAGTGAGGTATTGACTCAGGTATTGACTTTAGGAAGCATTATCACCTCCTTGACTAACCCTTAGCTGCCAGCAGATGCTGCCTCAGGCCACTACACACCTAATTGCTCGGCAAAAAAGGCCGTTTCCTTACCTCATTGAGCTGGATGATGTGATAAATTTGCCTCAGGTATTCACTGCCACCTGGTTTGTGGCAGATATCCAAGGCCATCATGTTTATTTTCTGCTCAGTCAATTCAAGCTCAGTGGTTTCCTCTTCTAAGCCTCTACTATCGTTTGCAGTAGTAATTGTACTAAAAAGAAAGAAGGCACAACTATTACAATAGGAAGTAATGAATACCACCAAAAGACAGAGTTTTAATCCAGGAGTCTAATATAGTTACATTTCCAGATTTGGGCTTTTCAATCCTTACATTATGTGATTATATGATAAAACTATGGAAACACAGTTCTACAAAAGTCCTTCAGTGTAGTTTAAAAAGAGAAAAATGTAAGTTTGTGGGTATCTTTTGACTGTTCATAATTACTTTTCTGCTTGTGCTTTTAAATATATCTCCTCACTGTATGAAACAGAATCCTAATAAGAAGGAAGTATAATACTTCAGTTTAAAAACATGCTAAATGTAAAAATATAAGACAATTAATTTTTTTCTATTTTTCTTAACCAAAAAAGCACACTTTGGGTAACATATAAATATACAGTATTTTAAAAATTACAAGCAATTACTAATTGGGTGATTTTATATCACTGTTCAGTTTGGGGAGAGGACAAATTGTTAAAAGCTTGCACTTTCTTTTTGCACGTGACACTGGGGCTGGTATATTTTCTCCCACTCTAGTATTAATGATTTAATATACTGTGATCTAATGTTAAGTTTCATACAGCATAACAGCATTGGATCCATCCTCAATCAGCAATTTAGAAACTCCAAAACCTATTATAGTTTCAATTATAATAGAGCCTATAATGCAACATTCTCAATGAAAACCAAGAATTTATTCCTATGAATACAAAGTGCTGTGCACTCCAGTATATGTCTACTCAGAATTAAGCTTCACTGAGTTCAGTTGGGCCAATTTTCAGATAAACATACGTAGGACTGTAGGCATAATTATTAGACTTAAGCAATAAATTTAAGTAATTTAAATCTATTTGCAAAACCCATGTACATACAAAGATCCCAGTAATTAATATTACAATGTATCATTTTAGAACATTCAAGGTGGCGAATAATTTGAAAACATAGACACTACAGTTTAGTTTTGCTGATATATGCTATTGTTATATTTGATCTAAAAGTTTCCAAAGAAGTACTCATCTTTATAACTATAGCAAATTAAAAAGTAGTTTTCTGAAGTTGTATAGTGGTATAGCTGAATTTTATGTCAAGCTGCTTACAGGATGACATTGAAAAAAGTTGAGGCCCTCTGACAAATGACTGTTTCAGTGTCAGCACACAAACTGTATCCTTTCCTGTCCATCACTGTGCAGGTGAAGCAAATGATTGGATTCAGTCAGTGTTGTGATTAATGAGTTCCTCTCTAGATTTGGGACTGCCTATCAATCATGTCATTAGGGAGAATGTGCCCTGAAAGAGGCAGACCTCAGCCAAGGAATAACTGCATTCATCTTAATCTTTATATGCACCCAGTCAGGCAACTCAGGGTCACCATAATGAAAAATAATAATGTTCGACTCAACAAATTACATTGAAAAGCAGACATTTCTTTTGAGACTGTGTATTCTCCACAATCTTAGTTGACAAATTATAATTTGGGTGCTAACAATAAAGTGAAGGTTATTTTAATCAATAGTAATGTTTTAAAGTAATGTACAAGATAGACAATGAGTACAATTGTCACTTTTCTCATGACTCTTTGTCCCACTATTTCTATAAAGATGAAATTATACTAATGTTTATTAATTGTAATATTTTATTAAGCTATTATCTTCATATTAATCAAAACTACAGTTGATAATTTAACTTTCTTAAAATATGCAAAAATATACTGCACAATTTACAAAAATACACACAATCGAGTTTAATAAATGTCTCAGGTAGATAGTAATATAGTCAATATCTTTAATACAAACTTTCCTTTCTGGCTTAATTTTTCCTGGTTTAGATAAGACTATAACTGTGATTTTTCAAGTAGCCATTTATTCAAAACGGAGCTGTGCCAACCAGAGCATACAGTATCGTATTTCCAAGGACTCTGTCCGTGTCTGAGCATGGCTGGCCCTAGTCAAGCCTGTTTCCTTCAGAAAGTTACTGAATGGCTGTCTTCTTTTTATCCATGCCCACTGATGGAAATCAAAACAATTGCCTATATCATTTGGGTAAAAAGGCATTATAGGAGATCTACTCTTTGAAATTCACTTTTAGCAACAATGACTTCCAGAAGTGTCACAAAATTCTGCACTAGCACTATTGCAATGCTGAAGAATTGTAATCAGAGTAGAGTACAACTTCTACTGGGCAGAATCTTGAGATCCTCTAGGCAGAATCTTAACTACTTTTATGTGATGCATTGCATTTTACTATAATCATGTAGATTATTCCTTAACTATCTTAGTAATGAGTAAATTTAGCTTGGAGTAAATTGTAGACAACATGATAGCTGTCTTCAAGAATCTGAAGGGTTGTCATGTAGAAGTCAGAATGGACTTGTTCGGCACTCTTCCAGAAGAGACGACACAAAACAACCGGTTTAAATCACAAGGACACAGATTTCAATGGGACATCAAGGTCCTAATGGTAAGAGCTGTTCAACAGTGGAATGGACTGCCTTGGAAGGTATGGGCTCTGCTTTGCTCTAAGAATTTAAACAGTGGCTAGATGGCCATCTGTTGGAGATGTTGTAGTAGCAGATTGCTATACTGTACTGTGCAGAATGTAGAGTAGATGGTCTTCAAAGTCCCTTCCAATCCTATGTTTCTGTGATCTACAACAATAAAAATTAGGTTGTGGATATAGTTAGTTAGTTGTGTTTATATCCTGCCTTCCGTCCACCAATTCTTCCCACCAGAAGCTTACGGGGTAGGTTGGGCTGACATACTGTGATTGGTTGAAAGTCATCCAGTGAGTATCCATGGATGAGGGTACACTTGAACTAGGCTTTCTCATGTCTTAGTCCAGCACTTAACCTCTATACCATATTGGCTCTTCATGCAATCCAGATGCATGCACTGTGAATAGCTTCTGCCATGATTCTGTAACCATCCATATGAGGGTAGAAGGATAGAAACGATTGGTATCAAGGACTATGTGAAAACCAAGAATTTTAATTCCTCAACACCTAAAACAGGCAGGGGTTTTTTAGCTCAACAGCAAGTATGAGAACTTGCTCAGAACTTGCTCTGTAAAATAGATATCCTTGGATGGAGATGCTCTTATAATGTCCTGCAACTGTTGGTTTTATTTGTAATAATGGATTTTCAAGTATCTCATAAAGAGTTGTGTCCTTGAATCTCTGCCTGCAGGCCTTCTATTTCCAGTATAGTCTGTTAAAGCCTAGCAACTGTTACCGAGAGCATGCTAACTGCGATCGTGCTTACTGGTGGTGGTTACAATGAAGGCAGAGAAAATAACTTCAGATCAGGCCTACAAAACCTGTAGAGAGGAAAAGGCCAGACTGATAAGTTTAAAAAAATCACAAGCCACAAAGAAATACCTAGTACACCGACCAGTTGTTCAGGGGCTAGCAGAGTGATGGCAGTGCTGGAGCTGGCAGCATCAGTGAGGCCTGATGGTGTTGGAGGCACTCAGCAGCATGTCTCTTAGGGTAGCAATGATGGTTGCGGATCCTTCCTGGTGGTGGCAGCAATGTTTGATAGCAGTGAATTTACTACGTTTTTTAAAAATGCTGGCAGGCAGCACAAGGCTGGGCTGCATGCAACCTGCAGGCTGTATGTTGTGTAGGCCTGCTCTAGATCCTGAGGAAGCTAACTGTTACTGAGGTAGAAGCCAGGTATACTGCTGAACCCAAAGCAGCTATTCTCAGCAGAGTTGTAGAAAGAAGGCCTGGTACAGATAAAATGTGGTGGAGTGTGAGAGTGAAACTGGAAGACGTGATCCCTTGATTTAAGTATGATACTGAGGCAAATACAGTAGTCTGAAGAGTAGTTCTAGTGCATGATGACCAGTCAGTTGATTAAAATGATCCAAACCATAATGGGAACAATAAACTGAACAAGCAATTTCAGATCTGGGGAAGCTCAACAGTATCAACAGGATCAGAGAAAAAGGATCAACTCCTCTGGTGATTATAATCACCCACTGATAGAAGACTGGAGGAAAGAAGCACTAAATCAATTGATTCCATCGACTGCTCCCAAAAATGCTCTGAATTTTTTTCCTTCTGAAGTGGAACGCTGACACTAATGCAGGAAGATGTAAGATGTTCATGGCCCTATGAACAGAGAAGGCATTTGACAGAGCACTGGTTAATCTAATAATTCCACTGCCGGTGGCTCTGTTGTATCAGGGAAAATTTAACTTTGGTAGATGCTTCGCCTCCTTTTTCTTCTTCTTATGCAGATTTTCAATCTTCAGAAGACGAGGACTTGTGCTTTTATTTTGGACACAAATTACCCTTCCATAAGGAGTGGCAGAATCCGCTGATGTCAAGCCTGACATGATTTATTTTATTTTATTTATTGATTTTCTGGAAGAGCTCATCAGTATATAACTATGTTCTCTCACCTTCATAATAGATTGTGTCTCCAAACAGGTGGTCCAGCCATGGAGGCCACAGCAGAAGAAACAGTATGAACTGGAACGGAATGGGTAGGTGAGAATTCTATGGCCTGCTCTTACAGATTCAGGTTACAGAACTGCAAGCAGATTCTCCTATAACTGCCTTGGAAAAGCTTGGCAACAACTATAAGCATCAACAGTGCACCCTTCCCCCAAGAACAAGAGGCCAAGAATTCTTTTCTGAGAGAGAGAACATTGCCTCATCAGACACACTTTTGAAAAGGTGCTTTATGGCTCTAGGATGAAATGTAAATCATGTTGAACTACTTAAGCTTAAATTATGTACCAAACAGGAATGTGCCTCAAATATTAAACTACCTCCTAATACATATCCACAATGGATATTTAAACAATGACCAAAAATATATCTTTGTGAATTTAACCCTGTTACCACCAATACAATAATCTCTTCAGTTAAGAGCTTTTACACATATAAAGCACTAAAAGAACTCTATTTTTAGGAAATAGCAAAAATATCAATACTACAACAAAATCCAATTATTTTAGTGGGAGAAATTAGCAGTCTACTACAATAGTACAAAAAGTAAAATGATAATTACATTAAGCACAAAAAATGTAAAAGTGTTTTAGAAATGAGACTTGGCTATATTGAAGAACTTGGCTGTTACTGTGCATTATCTTTTACATTTTACTATTCGTTTAGTTTAATCTGCCTGGAACTTCAGCAAAAGGAAACTGGATTTGCTGGGTTACCAGTTTCCACTGGATCTCTGACACTCCATGGCATTTACATCTTTCCTTATATACTGTTTGGCAGACAGAAAGAAACCCAAAAATAGAGAAACAGAACAATGCAAATACACATGTTTACTTCAAGGGATCAAGGATTCAGGGTGTGTAGTGAGGCTTCAATTCAAAGATAGAAATCCTCCAAAGAGACAGGAAGAGAGTTTCAAACGATTACTTCTCCTATAGTCCAGTCTAAGGAATAAACTGGAAAGTGGAGATAGCCTGGATTTAGTCCACTAAATAATTAAAAGGATTCAAAATAGAATGACCACAGCACTACAAAACAATATAATTTAATGTTCTTCCTTGACTATGACCTCAATGCTATAAAATGCCTTTGTATTGTAACCCTTAAGAAGTTTCCCTTTAGTTTCATCCTAGGAGCCCAGCTTAACCTTCCAGGTGAGAGGCACAGAGGATTTGTACTCAAAAATTAATGAGGTTGCCCTAATAAAACAGGAATAAAACAGCAGTCAGCTCTAGTATCATCTGGGAATTATGCAACATGCTATATGTATCCTTATAATTAGCATTCAATTAAAGTATATGATAGTTACATCAGACAGAAAAACATATTTAGCTTCATTCAGCTCCTAACAAATCTTCCAACTGTTGGAAACTTAATGTGAAATCAACACTTCAATGCTTTGAAATTTTTCAATTTCTCTTTGAATCTACTGCTATGTTACAATATTAAATGTGCTTAATTTCATACCAACCATATAATCCAATAGAAAACTCCTATGTGGAGCACTGCCACCATAGTCTGATCTCCATAGCAAAATTCATTGTCAAACTTTAAGTAACGAAAGGGCAAATAACAAAAATGTTTTTCTTGTTTTCTATCTAAGACGACTTTCTGGGAACTCAGTACTATCTACTTCAACATTTATTATAAACTATTTTATTATAATTAATTACAATAAACTGTTTTATTATAAACTATTTGAACATGATCCATACTCAAACAGCAGCAGCAGCAACAACAGCAAAGAAGAAAAATTGTTTCTTACCAATCTGTGCTCAGTTTTCTTGCCTTTAGTAACTGGTTTTCAATCCAGTTTGGTTTTTCCTGTTCAATGCTTTGAATAATGTTATGAATTACTTGTTTAGGGCTCTTTTTCTTTTTTCCTATAATAGTTTCCAAACATATGCATACTAAACTGAGCTTTTCTTTGCTCCATCTGTCAAGAATTGTGCCCGTTAAAAGTTCTGTGATGTTTCCATCCTCAAATATCTGACATATAATTATAATCAAAATCTTGACAAGAAAACCAGCTTTCTTTGATTCAATAAACCTTGGTGATGTTTTTTTCTCAGATAGAAAAAAGAAATATTTAATTGGGGAAGGCAAACTTGCAATTATAGAAGATAACTTTCCGATTACAATAGATACCACTTGAGCAGCAAGTCTTGTGAAACCTAAAAGAAAAATGAAACAAGACATTAAGATTAAACAGTTTTATTTTATAATGCAGTCACAACCTTAAAAGCTTATATTTAATTTTAATTGTAGCTACCACACACTTCTCTTGCTCATCTGTCTGTTATGGCTTATGAGACTGAGCAAACCTGATCTCTATTGCTTCAACCATGCAAATAATATCTGATATGGACTAGACACTACATACAAACACTTGAACAGGCCCAGGCCCAGTGGGAATACATTCTCATTCCTTCTTTCCTGGAAAGGTTAACCTGTTCTTCATATGATCAGGTGTTCATATTTGGTCCCACCTACCTACCTACCTACCTGTGGTAAGAGGGCATGTTGCTAAGAAAGTTTTACTTGTTTTTTTTCAAATAAAACTACAGTGTACTTTATTTACAGAACAATAAAAGAAATGACTTTGGTACTATGTGTGTGCAAATTTTATAAAAGCAAATTCTTTCCCTTTAATAGGCCATACCACATTTCTACAGTAGTGCATCCATCCTGTGCTTCTGAAAGTACTACAAACTCACAACAGCCAGTATTGTCAGTTTCCTTCTTTCTTTATTAAATTTATATGGCTGCCCATCTCACCGTCATGACTTTTTCCGGTTGCCTGGAAACTAATGCAACTTATAGCAATATGAAGAAAAGAGGTACAGTAAGTGTATTTGGAGGCATACATTGTTTGCTGCAGTGACTACAGAAAAAAAACACTACTTCCTATTCTGCTTAACCTACTATTTACACACTTTCTACACTACCAAACAATTATTAATTCTCAGGGTACATATTGTTTATACTTTATACTAAATATCCAAAATATTTTAAATGTTTTTATTTAACTGTGCCTTATGCTGGGACGCTGCGGGTTAAACCGCTGAGCTGCCGATCGGAAGGTCGGCGGTTCGAAACCGCGTGGCGGGGTGAGCTCCTGTTGCTCGTCCCAGCTCCTGCTCACCTAGCAGTTCGAAAACATGCAAATGTGAGTAGATCAATAGGTACCGCTTCGGCGGGAAGGTAACAGCGTTCCGAGTTGTCATGCTGGCCACATGACCCGGAAGTGTCTATGACAACGCCGGATCCATGGCTTAGAAACGGAGATGAGCACCGCCCCCTAGAGTCGGATTCGACTGGACTTTACGTCAAGGGAAACCTTTACCTTTACCTATGCTTTAGGTTCTTCCACAATGTTTTTAATACATCCTTCTGTTTTCCCCCATTTAAGTGAATTACTGACATTTACTAACTGTCATCAACTCCTGCAGAGAAAAAGATAGAGCAACTTAACTTACTGAGAGTAAATCTAGTTCTTTAGAAACTAAAAAATGAAATGAAGGAGCTGAACTATAGCAGAGAATTCTAGGAAAAGTGGCACAATACTCAGCTGTATAGAACTCTTTCTTCCTCTTCTCTGAACCTGTGCTGCATCTGGGACTGTACTGAGCTGCATCTGGGACTGTACTCTTTTTATTATAATTATATGTATTTTTCCATTAACTTTCTAAAGAAAAAGTCAACAATTCCATTAATAAACTTTTTAAAAACCAAAAGAGTTATTACCACAGTATTCATTATCAAAAACTCTTCCATTTTTACATATTCTCATTAAATAGCTAACTAATATTTTGATAGGTTTAAGTAAGCACACTTACATTTCCCAGATTCTTCTCTTTTCATACCTCTGTAGATGTAATTCCATTGCTTTGGAACTGTTTTCAACAAACTTTCAGGAACAGTTTTATTAGGCAGATAGATGCCATATCTCTTTGTTGCTTCCCATGAATGCATCAAGGAGATTATCTCCTTCACTATTCCTTTAACTGAATTAATCAAAGTCAATTTCAGGCATTTGATAACTTCTGGCTCTGACTCACTGCAACCAGAAACTTCAGAGAAAAAACATTAATGATAGTAAAACAAGTAAACTCAAGGTTGAGTAAATTTGGATATTAGGATTCTTATAAAGTTTCATTTGGTTTTTAATGCTAGATTCTTATAATAAATAGAACCCAAAGCTAACTATATTTCTTTATGGCTTAAGTATTGTACTTTAATCATTTATTCTCAGTAGAACTTTTTTTTAAAAAAATTGAACAATGATTACTACTAGCATCCAACATAATACTTCTATTCTTTTTTTTAAAATTTAAGAATGTTTTTATGACTGGTTCGATCAGATTATACTCTTACGCATTTTTGGTGGACAAACATTTATGAAAATCATGTCCCTCATTCTCTTAAGGTATTTGGTAAGAAACTAAAAGAAAGGAAACATTCTAAAAAATTAAATACAAACCATATTTGTAAAAAATACCTGATACTTGTTCCAGACCATCACAGATTGACTTCCTTCTCTGACCCCCACAATCCCAATTCATATGAACCTAGCATATACTACTTCACTGGGGGGGAAAGCTTACACTGACATGAATGAAAAGGTAAACATCAGACACAGGGTGAATCTGAGAGGACTGCAGAAGAACAAGTAGTTAAAGTTCTTCCCTGCTAGAGTCCCAATCCATCCCACTGTGCCAGTTATTTGTGAAAAAACAGTCCTGCACTTAAGGACAAACTACATGATTAATGTCTCATATAGTTTATCCCTGAAATGAAGTTCAAATTGAAAGTGCCAGGGGGTACCACATATCAAGATGAGTAGAAAGTAATTTCTGTAGTATTTCAAAATATCTCTAAGACAGAAATTAAATGTTCCCCAGAGGAATAATGATACTGTCTGAATGCCACATTAATTCTTGCAGAATTAATGTTTTTATATATGAAATTGTTTTCACTGATGATAACAAATGTAATATTTAGCAGTATCAACTCAGTTCTAAAGCAGTGCCTTGCCATAATTACTACAGTATCTTGGAGGGCAAGAGAACACTTGCATTATTGAATAATTTAAGCTCTGTATTTTAACACACCCTATCTGTAAATCAAGAAAACTGAATATATAATATGCAAGGTATATTTTATCACATTATACATACCTGATATATTATGTAAGAAATCCCACATGTGTTCTTTTTCCATGTAGTTCTGAAGGACATCACCAAGAGATTTGGGAGATAAAGTGCAATAAGACAATACTGTAAATAGTGCTTCAGCTATACTAATTTCCTTGTTGCTTTTCATGTCTAGGCAAGTACTTTGTTCATTACACTTAGACAATTCAGATTCTGGAAAGAAAGGGAGGGAGGGAGGGAGGGAGGGAGGGAGAACAAGTAAGACACACAATAAAATGTTCCAGTGCATCCATACATTCTAACAGGACTATAGTTATTTAGGATTTAATCCAAATAATTGACTATCCAAGAGTCCATTTCCCCATCCCTATGTCTCTTTTCAACTGGCATTCAATTACTTTTTTGCACAGAGTGGGGAATGCTTCTCAGTTGGGGGGGGGGTGCCTGCCTGCCTTTCGTCCTCCTACCCAGTCTTCCCTAAAGCTGAGATAGGCAACCTGTAGCCTCAAAATAATATCTGGTCCTCCAGATTTCTTTCCTGAGGTTCCTAAAGCCTTTATCTATTATTGTTGAAAATAAGTTATTCCATTTTGAGGCAGAAAACACACAAAAATGGTAAAGCAACCCCAAAAGTGTCAGAATGTAAGGGTTCTGTGTGTGCATTTGAGCATTCCTGAGAGTAGGAATCTGACCTGAGCAAGGATTAGGGTGGCCTTAGAAATTGGTTAAATGAACAGGCAGGTTTTATAACTGTAACAGAAAGGAGATTTATTTGCAGAAAAGTCATTATATGAATAGACAAAGCCTAGCATTTAGCCAACTATATTTACCAAGACAGAGTCAAAAGAGCATGTTCTCCATGTGGTATGTGTCTGAGGAAAAAGGCAGAAGGAACTGATCTCAGATTAAGGATCTCTTGGATAAGAGCAGGCACAATGATAGACAAAGAGTGTTCACACAGAAAATCCTTAACTCTTTAGCTATACTCAATTGTCCCCCTATGATGTGCTGAAGAATCAGTGCCATTGGATTTGAACCTCCAACAAAAAGACATTTACTTTAAAAATAAAGTAGACCCTAACTAGTCTATAAATTTAGGGGAAAAAAGACATTTGGTCATGCCAAGGTACAAGAAATGGCTACATCCATGCTGCAATAGTATTTTTGTCTCCTAAAAAATGTTGTTTGTCACTGCTCTAAAGGGATCAGATAATGGGTGATGTAGCTGCCTGACACTCTTGTGAATTGCTATCAGTAAGAATAGACAGCACAGATAAATGAACAAACAGACTAGTATAAGGCACCTTAATATATCATTAGGGAGTAGCAGTATGGCGAGAACAGAAAGGGGAAAATATATCCTTTTTTCTTTCACATTCTCCTTTAATTTTTCTGTATAATGGACGAGTTGCCTTTTCTGAACCCATAATTCTTATCAATTAGGAATAGTTGGCTATAGTATATTCTCTCCACTATTACTTGCTCATTTGGGGCAGGTTTTTTTTCACTTTCCTTCTCCAGGGCTGGTAGAAACAGGCACTTTTCCCCTTTGCTTTGGCCAATTCTAGTACCTTGCAGTTTTTTACACTAGCCTAAACTACCTAGGTAGCTAAGGTACATAGAGTTGAAGTACTGAGAGATTGTACATAAGGCCTATGCTGGAATCAGCAACACCCAAGTTCTGCATCACCCAATATGGCATCCACAGCATCTCCAAAATGTTTTTTTTTTAAATCCAGAATCTTGCAGGATCACCAAATAAGAGATTTTGGTGTGAAAGTGCTGATGATCTTGGAAGATTTGGCAATTTCATGAGATTCTGGCCATTTTTTAAAAGGTGGGGGTGGAGGTTATGCCATCCAAAATTGGATTATGAGTGCAGCTTCTGAAATGTTTGCCAATCCCTAGCCTATTTTTTTCCTTCTTATAAAATTCAGAAATTTATTTATGAATAAATAAATTATAAGATAAATGCCACATGTACTTCTGGAAAGTTATTTCTTTACAGCTTAAGATTTTAAAGAAACATACATTTGGTTGAAGCTAAGAAAAACGGTGAATCTAAATTCTGTCCCTTCATCCTAGGGTTAATTAAACAGGCTAATAAAATTCAGTACAGGATCATAGCAGGATAACAATATGATCTTCACAAACATTTGTCAGTTTTTGTTGATGACATGGATTTGAACAAGTAAATTAGTACTTTGCAAGATTTCATAAAAAACACAACAGACAGTGAGCACCACTTCTCTCAAGTACTGCTTTCAAGTTGAATAATAGAACTAGATAGCCCAGGACTAGATCAGCTTATGTAAAACTACTTTGCAGAAAAATGACAAACATAGATTAGAATATAACACTGTTCATTATATTCATTCTCAACAGAATTATAAATTCTGTAACCAAAAGCAAAAACTTCTGTAATTAACTTTTAACTGAATTACAACCATACGTTCCAAAAACAAACTTTGAATTTATAACTGTATAAAATATTTCAACCACTTTTGCTTTTGACAAATTATCTCTTTAATAAATTTTACTTTATCAATTAATAAAAATAAAGAACTTAACCCATAGTACAAAATCTCCACAATAATGTTAGGCAAAATTACTGGATTGAGACTGGATTACCATTTTCCCTCTAAATGTGGCCACCCTTGAATACCATCCAGAAGTTTCATCTGGTGCAAAATGTGGCAGACCATATGCTATGGGGCAGTCTTGTTACTGCCATATAACACTGCTGTACAGAGCTGTACTGCTTGTCAGTGTTTTTGCAAGTGAAAGTCAAGGTACTGATCATTACCTATAAAGCCCAAGATAGCAGTTTCTATTGGGCCTCCCTTCCTTTGGAACAGTTTTCTCCCCAGGCAAGAACAGCCCCTATTCGTATGGCCCTCCAAAGATTTGTAAAACCTAATACTTTCAGAAGGCCTTCAGACACTGACAATGGTGTTGAATGGCTATTATTTTATGTAAAGTTGTTAAATGCACTACTTTTATAAAGATTCTTGTATTGTTATGTTGTACTGCTGCTCTAATGTACACTGCTTAGAATTATCCAGACTGAAGCATTATATAAATCCTATAAATGAAATAAATGAATTTAGCCCACTAATTTGAACTTCCGGACATACATCAGGAAAACCAAAGTTTACCCTGCTCTTGTTTTTCATCTATTCAGCACTCAGCTTCATAAATTCACAGTTAAGCAATTTCATTAGATAAAGCAGTTGCCCAAATCATGATTTGACCAAGCTTCATGAATTAAGACGTAAACTCAAATACAGCTAGCATATATTGTAGTTTGCAAACCAGCTTAAAAGCATAATTTGATATAGTTTGGCATTCTTCACAAGCAGAGTTGTAGATTCACAAGAAAACAAACAATGACTGGCACTCATTTTAAATGCAGCTTTAGCTTTTTAATATGCTTATCAGAACTGAACTGATTACATTTACTTTAAAACTCCAGATTCAGATTAGGACTCAGTTCACACATCACAATAAGCCTTAATGTGGTTTGACAGATTTTGACATATAATAGAAACCAAACCACTGTGGTTTATAAAACATGTTTAAAACTCAGCATGCTCTATGACCTTGCAAGTTGTAGTTTATTCATCAAACAATGCTTCAGCAAATAATGGTTAGTACAATGTTTTAACCAGATATAAGGATACACTATTTAAAGAATTTAGATTCAAGTATGATATTCTATTCATTCACTTCTTAAATTTACACTGCATCTCACATTTGTCTCTTTATTATCACAATAACTAAACAAAATTATTATGTGCACTGGCACAATTTTAGCAAAAACTGAAGTGCATCTTAAATATAGTATTTTTCATCTATTGTATCAGTTAGAGTCCTCTATTAATATCCAAATAATTTAAAGGATGGCAACTTTGAAAAATATACTTATGTTTGCACAGTTACATTATTAGAAACATGATAAAATCAATACTTACTACAACTTCTCAGTAAAATTTTCACTAACAGGCAATCATGATATAGCAGTGTTCCCAAAAGCAAGTTCCAGTTACAATATGGCTGGGATAAGAGTAGCTTCAGATGACCCTGAGCTGTCATTTCTCCAGCTGATGGGGTCCTTTCAAAATGTAAGATACAGACAGAATAATATATTTAATTTATCTGTGAAAAAGTATAGGCTAATGCTAATTCCTTTAAACATCAATTCCTCACAGATTGCTGAATGCTTTCATTGTTGCTTACAATATGGCTGCTGAGGGAAGGAATTACATTTCATCTTAACTAGCTAAAAGCAAGTTAATATTTGGTAGTATGCCAAATTTATAACATACAAGGTAATCTCACTTAACTCCTTCATGGGGACTATGTATTCTCTTGTTTCATGAGCCAAACATTGTTGTGATGCTTGAATAAATACGAAATGTTTTACTATAATTCAGTGTTATGTTTGTTTAGAATTATTGCTATAAATATTTGAAATAAAGCTTGAAGTCATAATTAAGGCAGAATTACAGTAGAAATATATATTTAGTCATACAAAAAGGTACTGATCTGTATATATCTATTCTAACTAAAGGTCAGTGCTAGAGGAAGCTATTAGAGACATGTGTTTAGTAGCAATTGCTGTGCAATTTTGGCAAATCTGCCTGTAAAATTAGATTGCTTCATGGAGAATATTTGGGAACATTTATCTTCAGCTATAAGTACATAAGTCCTGCAAAATCAGATGAAGGCACATGGAAGTTCTCTATAATAAAACAAAGAGTTGTAATTTGTTTAAACGAGGCTTATGTAGGAGAAATTCCCAACAGATTGTGTTCCTGTGTAAGGTGTGTGTGTGTGTGTGTGTGTGTGTGTGTAAAGAATGGAAAGAAAGAGAAATATACAATGGTTGGTTATAATTTTAAATCAAACTTTTTTGGCCTTGTTTTAGGTTTTAATTTCTTGGTTGGAAATAAATTGTGCTACATAATTCCAAACTATTAACTGTAGCCTTTTAGCATGTCTTACATTTGAACATACAATTATTCTAGCACATCATTCCATACTGCACATAAGCAAAATATATTCAATATAAAGGCTATTTATTAGACAGCCTATTCTTCTACTGTACATATATAAACTTTTTTTCATACACATTTATTTAGGTATTAAGAAAATGAATAACTCTTAACTATTATAACAATGCCTAAACACCTATTTATAACTAAATACCTGCCATAAAATAATTTTAGCAGCAATTTTACCTTACATTTATTGATGTGAAAAGAGCAGGCTCTTTGTAACATGGAACTCATACAAACTTTTAATGTATTTAACCAGATGAGGTGTTGTTATCTTTCAGTATTTACTAATTGCTCTAGACTCTTAAAGCACAGTGCAAACTGAAATGTTCACTCAGTCACTGTCTTAATACCAGTAAAAACAATGAAAAAAATTTCACTGGTCCTATGGAGAGGCATATGCGCCTTCATCTTCCAAGCTCATATAGCCATGATTACAAGGCTAGTCACAAACAGCAATAGATGAACTACATATAAAATATGACATGAATAAACAATTCTGTAGTGAGGAAACTTATGGTCTGCATCCATCTAAATAAAACATTGTTGCAGTTGAAGACTAGCTCATAGAATGCCACATCCAAGACTTCTGGCAGTATCAACACCTTCTATATACTCTATACACAATGATATGGATGATTTTATGTGGCACCACTGAGCTACACTGAGAAAATTCAGAAATGACCAGCAAAGCCAATTATTAAATGAGAATCTTAATTATAATAGCCCAGTTACTGATTGTTTTAATTCAGCATGAAACATTTAAAATAAACCAATAATCCTCAATAATTATGAGTATTATAACAAGGATGAAGAACTGTGGTAATCAATATATCCTCATCATTACCGATGCTGTTTGGGACTTCTGGAAAGTATAGCTCCCCAATAGCTGTAGGGATAATTCAGGGTCCTACAATACATTTTGTCATTTGCATGCAGTGTTATTAAATTGACAGATATATTATTTAGATGTTTAATTGATAATATAAATATATATTATATACATAGTACATATTATATACATAGTACATAAGAAGTGACAAAAAGCTGTAAAATGAAAGTGATTTTATATATTGGCATCCCTCAAAGAGACTGGCTATTGATAGAAAAAGCAGTAAGATGTACTCCAAAGCATAGCTAAACGCAGCATTTGCCAATAAAAGCCTATGCAGTGGTTAGGAAGATAAAGACTGGGAAGAGCCAAGTTCAGATATTAACAAAATACTGTTTCTTACTGAGTGACTTTGCCCTTAGTCATTCTCAATCTATTCCACAAGTTTGCCAAAGAATGTTATGGATGACTGCTTATTGGATATAGAAATGAAATTTAGAAATAAACTACACAATAAACAAATACAAATGCAAAAAATAAACACTGTATGACAGCCAGTTATGCAGAGAAGCCTTTTTGTTGAGCAGGCTTTCCCTCCCTCCCTTCCCTCCATGCATGCTGAAATGTTGAGGGATATTGGAGAGAAATCTGGAAAGTGAACCTTTGGAAATAAAAGCAAATGTTTTCTTAAGGACAATGAAAGAGAAAAGGAAAGAACAAGTTAAATGGGAAAGTTTTTATTGCTTATAATTTCCACTTAGTCAAGTATCATATTTCAAGTGATGAAGTATACTAAGAGAAAAAGTAATATATGTTAAATATTTATATTTATTCATGAGTTAATATAGTTATAATAATATATTAAAAGATATATGTTAACCTGTTTATTTGTGTTTCTCATGTCACAATAATTATTCACACTTTGATAATACCAATGTCAATCTGTTTTAAAACATGTTTGTTTTCAATAGGTGGCAAATTGTTTATTTGATTTATAGGTACCCTGAAGTAGAATTGTGAAAGGTGAAAGGTCTCCTGTGCAAGCACCAAGTCATGTCTGACCCTCTGGGGGGATGCCGCTTTTGTGATGTTTTCTTGGCAGACTGTAGAGCAGGGTGGTTTGCCATTGCCTTCCCCAGTCGTCGCCTTCCCCAGCAAGATGGGTACTCATTTTACCAACCTCAGAAGGATGGAAGGCTGAGTCGACCTGAGCTGGCTACCTGAGAATTCAGCTTCCGCTAGGATCAAACTCAGGTTGTGAGGAGAGTTTTGGTTGCAATACTGCTGCCTACCACTCTGCGCCACATGAGGCTTTTTAGTAAGTAGTAATTACCTAATAATTTTTAGTAAGTAGAATTACCTAATCTACTTACTAAATTGGGCCTTATTAAACGATACAATGTCATCACTGAGATTTTCTTTTAGAGCAATGTGATTCAACAAAGCAGGAGAGAAGAAACTAAAAATCAGATCTAGAGGAATTGAATAATGGAAGCTAAACATCTTTTTTCTTTCATAATAAGCATGAAAAAAAAATCTAGCATTCAATTAGTAATCAAAGATTACTACGGAGGGACACAAAATACTGTGAGAAGCCTAAACAGGTTTTGAAATGGATGTGAGAGGACTCTGATCCAAAGTTAGAAAAGAAATGGCAGTACAGCTGGTAGCATATGTCTCATATGTAAATTGTTATTACACTTACTGAAACAGCAAGAAAATTATGCATTTGCTTCTAAACATGCCATTTTCTAAAAATACCAAATACGAACAAAACAATAAATGTAAACTTTAGTAGCTTCACCAAGTCCCAAGGCTGCTACTTTTTCAAAGTTAAATCTGTGTACATAAGTTAAATCAAATACAAAAAACAAATATAAAAACAATTGCTATGTAAAATTCATAAAGCAAGAAGAAGTTTTTAAAGAAACTAGACAATGAAATAGCTATTTTAATAAAATGTTTCAAAGTGGTATATTTATTTCAATCTATTTATCAGTAAAAACAACAATATGGAACACAGAAATGGGTTCTAGAGTCTTGTCTATATTATGAAGATACTTACTTTAGCAAAGAAGAGGAAAACTCTGATATGCCAGATAGCCAGTGCAATGGTTGGTAAACAGCTTGCTTCAAAATATCTGAAGACAAGTTATCAAAAACGCTTTGAAATATTCTGAAAAATATAAGCAATTCAAAATCACAATTTATCATATTCCTTTGACAGGCAATGAAGAGAAAATAGGCAAACTCATTTCAATTCCAATAGCTTCATGTTTAATGGAAATACTTTGGCTTACTGCCATGGTATTGTATTTCAATTCACTCTACTGTACCATTCTGCATGCTGCACATTAGAGCATCAGCCAACTCAAAGAATGGCTTCTAGGGGCCCTAGGGCCCAGAGCAAAAAGGATATAACTGAAAATTATTGCATAAGGAGAACTCTTGAGTGGAATTCTTACAATCCAGGCTAAAGTGACAGAAGACAGACAGATCTAGATGTTTTTTGCTTCATTCTTTTCTCCCTCGGTTACCTTCCAGCTGGACTGATAAGGGAGTGATAAGGGAGTCCAAGCAGCCAGACCAGATGATGATACCTCATCCCAAAAAAGGATACTTCTGCGTGATCAGAATTTAGATAGTTACCAGTAGCAGGGACAGTGCTCAATGAGTAAATCATGGGAGATATTATTTCAGTGAATTCAACTTCTGTATCCAGCTTCTAGGGCTTGCTGGATCATTTGGTTTAATTTTCCTGCTCTACTGATTGATAATGTATTACTTTAGTTACTAGATGTTCTTTATATATAATATATGCTATAGCAGCTGCCTCTTGTCTCAAAGCTGGGGGAAGCATCTGTGAAAGTATTTGATATCAAGGCAAGATTCCATATTAGGGTGGTGTTATTCTTCTGTAGTATGTGACAAGGTGAGAAGCGATCTTGTAAATTTTAGCACTGGTGTGAAATTATGAGATGCCTAAATAATGAATCCTAATAGATGCTTCATAAAATTTAAAGAAATTAGTGTTGAAAAATCTCCTTAAATTTCATATGGTATCAAGCTGCATGAATTTAGACTATTTACTTTTTAAACTCACAAAAATACTTTTAACTACTAAGACTGCATTTTTTTCAAAAGGAAAGATATTGAATTTAGTAGAATGGGCTAAATAAAGAGTCTTTTTTTAATGAACCTGACTCCTGGTGACTTCATGGACACCTTTCTTGTTTCCTTTGCAATGATATAGAAATACTGCATTTCTGGGACTTCCCCCCCCCCCCCAATCTAGCCTACAGTCTTGGAATTTCCTGGTGATTTCCCTGATTAGCTGTTTGAGATCAGTCAAAGTCAACTAGGAGATACCAACTTGATGGTATAATAGATGAAATTACATTTCATTGTTCCTATGGGTTAAAAATAAATATCTAAGTCAAAAGCTAGCAATCTAAAGACCAAAATAATATTTAAATTTTGCTGTGTTCTTCAGCAGACAAAATAAACGAACTGCTTATGGAACAGACTTGGTTTAATTGGAACCTCCACAAATATACATGGATGAATATATATTTTTGATAGTAGATATTTTTTCAACAGTTATCAATCCTGTTTTCCACACTGTTCAAGAAGGACCCTTAATATTCTGAAGGAAATTATTTTGTGAATAAGAGACTGCAAGGTGAGCAGAATGGTGCAAAACAGAAGGTTGCTCCAAAACCCTAGATCCTCTCTATCACGTTTGTATGAACCATGCTGAAACAGATGTTCCATCTGAAGTATTAGCAGACTGTATTCAAACCAGCTTTGGGGCACAGTGGAACAGCTAAATGCTTCTCTTCCAGAGAGAAAATTATTAGATTTCGATGGAGGGGGAGTGGGGATGAAGTAATCTTGCCTTAAAAATGAGGTCACAGATTTTTACTTTCTTTTGTTTCAATTCCTCTTATAGTGTAATTCCCAAGAAATTTTTCTTTAAAAAATTGAAGAAATTGGAAAAATTACCTAAAGAACTCTGACAATGGCTATTAGTTAACTTCCCATTTCTCCTAAAACATACATCGATGCTGCATAAGAAATTGGTTTAATAAATTTAAATCTAGGTTATTGTTGCAAACAATTAATGTTTATCTTACTTTGTATCAGCGGAACTTAAATGTGTAGGAATTTGAGAAGAGCTTTGAGAAAGAACTTTGAAGAATACTACAATTAAGAGTACAGTAGATTTAGTAAAACTGGTCACAATTACTTAGCTTATATAACTATATTTTTTCCTGAAAAAATTACATTTGTACAAATGTCATTCTGGGTAGAAATACTTAATACAAATGTTTAATATTCTTTTATTTCTCATTGAGAGCACATATATTCTTTACATTTTCTATTTTTAGTAGTTGCATTGATGCTTTATTTGGTCAACTGAAAGAAGAAATGCAGCTGGAGAGCTACTAGCAGCCAAGTAGCTGCTTGAAGTGTTGGCTGGTTTCTTTATTATTATCATTCACCAAGAAACTCACAAGAAATTATTGTCTACAGTATCATCTATTTAAGATAAAACCCTTTTGGTCTCAGATATCCTCCCATTCTTTTCACATGGGATGAATGCGCCTACAAAAAAGAACAGTACAGATCCCATTGGAGGTGTTTGATCCAGATAGCTTATTTACATATGCAAATCATCATAAGAATCATGAAGTGAGAAATATCATCATTGTAATAACATACAATGGCTGAGTGCCAAAAGAAAACATTGAAATTTAAGAAAAGTCCTCCTATTTTGACAAAACTACAAGAAATCTTTAGGAACAACACCTGAAACAATACCCATACTTCAAAAAATGAAATGGAATATGAAAATGTCATGCTCAATAAGCAATTTTCCTGTATGCAAAATGCTGAATGTCTGTTGGCTATGTAAACACTCAATTTCATGCCAGTATAAAAAGTATTTGTGGGTGCAACAAATTGCAGAGGCTGGTTCACTGACATTTCCATCCTTTTAGTTAAAGTCTAACATCCAATGGTTCCCACTTGAGCAATCAGGCAATCCAATAATTCTTTGTGTGAACATTGAGGCAGGAACCAGTGGCTCCCAGGCAGGAGAAGGGCATTATGTAAACATACAGCAATTCCACTTAAGGCCCCAAGCACCATATCAATTATCTATTAATTTGAAGGGTGAAAGGAAGAAGCCAGATATCTAAATCCCTGAGGATATAATAATCATTTGCATCATCTCATCAACAATCAACTGTTTTGTATGGCTTCATTTCGTCTGCAATACAGATTCTAAACTAGCCGAGCTGTGTCTCTAACTCTTCTGTCAAGTCATACCAAGGCAACAAACTGAACCATCAAGTGCCGGGAGATCTGTATTTTCTGCTGAATTCTGGTCAGGACAGCTGACACTTTCATCCAAAATTTTCATATATTGTTCTCAGGTAAATTTTATTTAATAAACTACAAAGCCTTTATTTCCTGTTAAGTTATACATGAAAAGGCAAGAAAATTGATATGAAAATTTTACAGAAATCAGTAAATGCACTGTTCCATTAGTATTTTGTCTGTCAGCAAAGAACAATCATATTATTTAACTATTAAGTAATACTCCATTTTTCCTGTTCACTGATAGCAATCTTAAGCAAACTACAATATGTCAGTATAAAAATAGCATTCTGCATTTACTAATATTTTCTCATCCTAGTAGAGTTCACCTACTGTCTGAGCTAACACCAACACTGTCAGTTATATTAAGTTTGTACATTTAAGCAAATGACGGTGAGACCTCACAGGACATATACTAAGCCCCTTTTTGTCCTCTTATATTATGGCACTCTACTAATAAAAGGAAATTTTGTCTAGAAGAATAGCATAAGAAATTCTGTAGTTTGACTGGCTTCAAGATGAGTTAGAGCCAAACTGGTCACTTTCATGACATTATTGATTGTGGTGAAGCATGTCTCAGCTCTCTAAGGAATTGAAACTGGCTATCAAGAGTACGTGTTACGGGATTTTAGATGTATTATTTGTGCAAGTATTTATTAATCAATAGTAACAGTTACAAAAAGTAATATCTATTGGATTTAAGTTTAGAAACAGGCATGTTATGTTGTTCAGTCTAGTCTCAAAGGAAAGACTGCAATTTGGTCTCTAAGAGCATGTACCTGGATTCAGACAAACTTAAAAGAAAAAAATACCTTTTCCTTAGCACTGTAACAGAGGAGGACCATAAGAACTGAAGAAAGAAATAGTATCACATTTTCTTCAAATATTTTGAATTAAAATCAATTGGCTTACCCTTAAAACAATGACCTTATGCAATTATACCAAAGTATACGATGACATACTATGTTAATATGCTTATACATTTTCTGCCATGTCAAAATAACTTAATTAGTCACACTTCGATGTTGACAATGTCATTCTGTATTAAGCATATTTGTTTTCAATAGTGGGTTTACAGCGATGGTAAATTATGTATTTGATTTACCACACCCTGAAGTAGAATGACCTAATCCCATGCTGGGCCTTACTAAACTATTTAATGTCACCATTGATACCAAGTTATCAGATAAAGTAAGGGAGAATTATCAGATAAAGTAAAGGAATATACAATAAATATACAGCTAAGATTGAATATGTAATATACTAGAATAAATAATTAAAAGAGAGAGGGGGGAGAGAGAGAAAGGCATACGTTCTTTTAAAGATGGTACAGATCTGGCTCAACACATTTGGCTCCTGTTGGGAAAAGAGTGTTTTGTTTTTACACAAATAATGATCTGAATTCTTGTTATATTTCTATACCTTATCTCAAAGTTTCTAGGATTTATATTTTTCTATTTTTTTTAACTTATCGTGTCTTTCTATAGGTTTAGTTTTACTTTCACAGACATGTAGAAACCTAGCTTTTATTATGTTTTTCTTTACTTCCTTCTCCCTTACCTGTCTCCTGTTAATCTTTCCTTTACTCCTTAGCATCTTCTCCAGGCTGTCCTTCACTGTTAGACTTCACTATCCTCCCTTCATCCCCAGCACAATTTACTTCCTAGCTACTTCTCCTCGCGCTCCTTTTTTTCTCAGTTTATTCTTAGCTTATCTTTTTCCACAGCAGCAACTTCCACCAAACTACATTGACAGCCTCTTTTTTTGCCAGCCAAAAAACTTTACCAGCCTTATGTCCATAATTAAAACTCTCTGATTCCATCACTCAACTTAACCTTAAGTAGTGTATGTGAGAGACACTGAGGATGTGATATCTGTAAGAGGGAAAGTCACAATGGGTTGGCAACCTTGGCCATCCTCCGTCCTTCCTTTGACATATACAAACACACACACAAACATATAGATGCTTTTAGTTGTATATTACTGTTTCCCAAGAAAAAACAGCAATAACTATACAAAAAATAGGGAAACAAGTAAAAAAAAATGTAACATACTATATCTCCATTTGCACAGACCAAAGCAATGTACGATTACAAATGATATATAGTGAATATTTGCCCCTCATTCTATGTGTGAGGGAGAAATATAAATACCCATTATTTATATACAATATAAAGGACTCAAGACTGAATATACACTTAAAGGCAGAAATTAAATAGCACAGCAATATATTTTTATTATTACAGATCTACAACTAAAATATTTAAGTTTCCACATCAAGGGGTCCACTGGTTATATGTATATTTCTCCTACTTATCTTTCCTTCTTACATTTTTTTCTTTTGTTGTGCTCTCTTAGCTTCTATCTACTTTGAGCAAATTCACCTTCTCATGCCTTTTAAACCTTTCCTTTTCAGAAGTGTTCTATCTGTTCTGCCCTTCTCTAAATGACAACAGATACAAGGCCTATTTGCTTAACCCCTGTAGAAAAAGTAAACAGCTGAGTCAATTACGGCCAGATGATTCACAAGTATTAACAAATATGTTAATGAATTAGGATATAAACTGATTGCAATTTACTAAATTTACTAACGCACTGTTCTCCTTAATAGTTGAAATTAATGTTTGGACTGATAGATCTTGTTGTTTATTCATTTAGTCGCTTCCGACTCTTCGTGACTTCATGGACCAGCCCACGTCAGAACTTCCTGTCAGTCGTCAACACCCCCAGCTCCCCCAGGGATGAGTCCGTCACCTCTAGAATATCATCCATCCACCTTGCCCTTGGTCGGCCCCTCTTCCTTTTGCCCTCCACTCTCCCTAGCATCAGCATCTTCTCCAGGCTGTCCTGTCTTCTCATTATGTGGCCAAAGTATTTCAGTTTTGCCTTTAATATCATTCCCTCAAGTGAGCAGTCGGGCTTTATTTCCTGGAGGATGGACTGGTTTGATCTTCTTGCAGTCCAAGGCACTCTCAGAATTTTCCTCCAACACCACAGTTCAAAAGCATCGATCTTCCTTCTCTCAGCCTTCCTTATGGTCCAGCTCTCGCAGCCATATGTTACTACGGGGAACACCATTGCTTTAACTATGCGGACCTTTGTTGTCAGTGTGATGTCTCTGCTCTTAACTATTTTATCGAGATTTGTCATTGCTCTTCTCCCAAGGATTAAGCGTCTTCTGATTTCCTGACTGCAGTCAGCATCTGCAGTAATCTTCGCACCTAGGAATACAAAGTCTTTCACTGCTTCTACATTTTCTCCCTCTATTTGCCAGTTATCAATCAAGCTGGTTGCCATAATCTTGGTTTTTTTGAGGTTTAGCTGCAAGCCAGCTTTTGCACTTTCTTCTTTCACCTTCATCATAAGGCTCCTCAGTTCCTCTTTGCTTTCAGCCATCAAAGTGGTATCATCTGCATATCTGAGATCGTTAATGTTTCTTCCAGCGATTTTAACTCCAGCCTTCGATTCCTCAAGCCCAGCATGTCGCATGATGTGTTCTGCGTACAAGTTGAATAGGTAGGGTGAGAGTATACAGCCCTGCCACACTCCTTTCCCAATCTTAAACCAGTCTGTTGTTCCGTGGTCTGTTCTTACTGTTGCTACTTGGTCGTTATACAGATTCTTCAGGAGGCAGACAAGATGACTTGGTATCCCCATACCACTAAGAACTTGCCACAATTTGTTATGGTCCACACAGTCAAAGGCTTTAGAATAGTCAATAAAACAGAAATAGATGTTTTTTCTGAAACTCCCTGGCTTTTTCCATTATCCATCGGATATTGGCAATTTGGTCCCTAGTTCCTCTGCCTTTTCTAAACCCAGAAGATCTTACATACTGTATATTGAACTTGCACACAAATATATTTTATATTTAGTATTCATACAGTATATTAGAACATTTGTGCTTTTAATATGGCTCTGAAGTCATGTTTTATTTCCTTGAAGAGTTGTGTTGGCTTTCTTACTCTTCCTTTCTAACAGGCCTTGATATTTAGCTATGCCCAGAGAAAGATAAGGTATACATTCCAAAGATAGCTTCTTCAGAAAAAAGGTATTGTTTAGCTAGCAGTCAATGGGCAAGGAAGGAAGGAAGTTCCTTATATGGAATGATGTTAAGGTGGAGCATGGGGAACTGAGTAAGGGGTGTATTCTGAAGGAGAAGAATGGGATGTATCTAATGTGCTGTAAGGAGGGGGTCCTGCGCAATCGCCCACCTAACAGCTTGCTGTCATTGCTTTTGCTCTTGGGTTAGAATAAAGACCTTAACTTCATGCAACTGCCTGTTTCTTTGATCCTGGCTCAGAAGCGAACCTGGTAAGGAAATAAAAAATTCTAACAGGATTTTGGGGCTTTATTATCATACTATAAACCAGCCATTAAACAAAGAGAGATAATTGTCAGTCCTACTATAGGTTAAATGTATATTAGTCTTCAAGTTTTGTATCATACTTACTTGTACAGATTCTCTAGTGGTGAAGTTAAAATGAGAGCAGCTGCAAGTAAATTATTGCAGTATCTGTGGATATTATAAATATGAGGATTTCTGTCTTTATGTGGACCTAAAAGTTCTTGCATGGAGCCACAAACTGACCACAGCATATTTTCACAGGTCATCAGGATTGCTGTGACATCTCTTCTGTAAGAGATAGAACAAAAACTCTAGAAGTAATCTTACAATACAATCCATAATCATGAACTTATTTGCCGTAATACAGAAGATATACTATAAAAATTAATATTGCTTAAAATTATCAGGATTCTTAGGTAAAAGGAAAGAAAATGATTACAATGTAGTAGAAGAGGTCCAGCTTAGTGTAATGATTAAAGATGCTGAACTAAAAGTCAGGAGATTGTGAGTTCTAATCTTGCCTTTGGTACAAAAGCCAGCAGGGTAACTTTGGCACAATCACTCTCAGTCCTATAAAGAAGGCAATGGCAAACCACTTCCAAAAATGTTGCCAAGAAAATTTCATGGACTTATGTAAGAGATCATCAAGACTGACTCAAAAGCAGCCCCCCTCAGACAAACAAAGAACTAGAAACATATCCAGACTTTCCCTGCTTCAAACAATTCCCTGACAAAATTTAATGAATTGATGTAATCTCTAAAATTTATTTTACACACATGGATCATCTCACTCCATAAAGATGAACAGTAAAGCAATTTTCTTGCACACATGCTGAATACTGTATCAGAATTATTATCTGCTAGCATTTATTTATCTGACCATAAATATCAATATAACCAGGAAACGGGGCCCTTAACACACTCGGAGCCCCAGGCCTGGGCACATAACCAGGTCTTCAAGGCCTTATGAAAGGCCAACAGGGTCAGGGCCATCCTAATCTCTGGAGAGACAATGTTCCAGAGGACAGGGGCTATAGTGGAAAAGGCATACTTCCTAGTCCCCTCCAGTCAACATTCCTTGGCTGACAGGACCTGAAGCATGCCCAACCTGCCAGACTGGATCAGACAGGTAGAAACAACCTGGAAAAGACGGTCCCTCAGGTAACCCGGTCCCAAGCCATGAAGGGCTTTAAAGGTGACAATCAGCATCTTGAGTTGTACCCAGAAACACACTGGCAACCAAGGCAGCTCACACATTAGTGGTGCTATATGTGTCGAGTATCCGACACCATTTACTACTCGTGCAGCTGCATTCTGTACCAGCTGAAGCTTCTGAATGTAGAGTGTGTTGCAGTAATCCAATCAGAAGGTCAGAAGGGCATGAGTGTCTGTGAGCAAGGCCTCCTGGTCTAGGAAAGGGCGCAAGTGGCGTACAACCGGAAGGTGTGTGAAGGCCCTCCTAGCCACAGCTGCCACCTGCTCTTTATTGGGTAATTTATTGGGTAACATTTAGTTTTTATTTTAAAAAAAAACACACCCAACCACATCATTTAACTTATCTATACCATATGTAAGTTGTCAGCTGAAGCTATTGCAATGATTGCAATCAACTTATTTATATTTTAAATCTGTTCAGTAATGTATTTTCTTATCACTGTCTCCTAAAAATTTTCAAAGCCAACACTGAGTATAAATATGACACAGAATATTTATTGATTTCACCTATTGATTTTAAATTATTTAATTCTATGTTTGCTTTGCAGTTTTAAGCACATAAAAATCTCGTATTTTCAAATGTGCTTTTTTCCTTCTATTCTTTTAATCCTATCCAGTTCTCTATAGAATACTGCACTATGTTACGATGCCCAACAAGTGTCCCTAGCTGCCACAGAATTACACATGAGACAGATGGTATGGCGGTTTGAGTGCCTATCACACGACAAAGAAAGAACAGTAAATTCTAACTAAAAGACAGACCATCTACTTAGATGACAAACCATCTCACAGATATAAGTGGCAAAAGTCTTATCTTAACACAGCAAACATGAGAGCCAAAGTACACATCTGTAATTGAGAAGACTGAGTAATATGAAGCCAGTAAACCAAACATTCAGTAGAGAGCAGCACAAGTAATATAGAGCTCAAGCAGTTTAGCCACTTGAAATTCATTGCACTCTTAATTCAAGAGTTAAAGAGCAGTTGTACTGTAATACATTATAACTGTGTTTGTATGTGTGTGTATTCATTATATAGAAAATTAAATTTAGAGATCACTGAGGATTACAATCTCTCTACGAAATGTATTTCAATAAACAATGAAATCTACAATTCCTCTAATAAGATTATGGAATTTCTACAGAAGTAACATTTCTAAGAGCAAATATATTTATATTATACAACTTATTTAGTAATAATATGGCATTTTGAATTAATATGCTTTAAATAAATAAATGCAAGACTAAAATTAAAGAATTCATATGGCCACATATCTTACATACTGATCCTAAGCAGTTCACAACTGCTAAAAACAGGAATAAAAGCAAAACAACTTTTCCCACTAGGCACCAGACCAACCAAACTATTAACCTCCTGATGCAACCCCCATCCTAGCCCATCGCTTGGGGGAAGAACCAAGTCTTCTCTTTTCTTCCAGAAGGCTAAAAGGGTAGGAGCCCCTCAAATCTCAGGCGGGAGGCCCAAAGGGCTAGGATTGCCACAGACAAGGTACACCTCCAAGGTCCTATCAGATGGCAGCATTTAAGGGAAGGGATTTGGAATGCACCCATCCTCTCTGACTTGGCCAGATACCCTTAGTCAGAAGCAGTCCCACAAATACCCTGGCCCTATGCCATGTAGGACTTTAAAGGTGATAACCAGCACCTAGAAATTTATTTATTTAAGGATTTGCATGGCCACTCATCTTAAACACAACTCTGGGCAGCTCACAACAACAAAAAAATCCTGTAACTATAAAACCATAAAACCATAAAACCAAAACCTGGCACCTCAATCATCTGCTTGGGATGCCCCACAACCAATTCGATATCCTCATTCTATCCCAGCATCTGGGTAAAAAGCCAGGTCTTGATGGCCTTCCAAAAAGCAAAAAGGGTGGGGTCCTGTCAAATTGCACCTAGAAATCAACAGGGAGCCAGTGCAGCTCACGCAACAGTGTTGTAACTGGCAAACTGCAGGGCACCCAGAACTGCATATACTGCTACATTCTGGACCAGTTGCAACTTCTGGATGGTCTTCAAGGGGAGCCCTGTGCATTGCATTAATCCAGTCGAGAGGTACCTAAGGCATGAGTGACCATGAGCAACTTTGGATAACTTCCATCTAGTCGCCAACTCTCCCTGTTTAGGGAAGGTTGTTGAAAGGATAGTGGGCTCCCAGCTGTGGAGGACCCTGAATGAAATGGATTATCTAGACCCTTTTCAGTCAGGCCATGCTATAGTATTGAGACAGGACTGGTTACACTGATTTCCAGTTGGCTTCTGGATACAATTCCAGGTGCTGGTTATCACACATAAAGCCCTTCATATCTGAGGGACCGCCTATCTCCAATAGTTTCTGCCTATCCAGTATAATCATATGAAGTGGACACACTCCAGGTCCTTTCAATTAATCAATGTCATGTTACAGAAATGCACCTTCTCTGTTGTGGTGCCTGCCCTCTGGAATAGCATCCACCAGAAATCCATACAACTCTCACCCTGATGGTGTTCCAAAGGTTGTTAAAAGCTTAGCATTGCTCCCAGGCCTTGTTGAATGGTAGCTGCTGAGCCCCTATCAGTTTTTTAGGCATTGTGTTTGCTCCTTCAGACATACATGATTTTTCTTTCTATTTTTATTGCTTTTTGTTTTTTAGCATAAGCCACCCAGAGTGATCTGGAGTTGGGCACCCTCCAAATAAAATAAAATAATAAAATAAATAAAATAAAATAACCATCTATCGAATGTATCATCAAACCTCTGGCTATTTTCCTTTATAAGTTTTGATTTCAACAGGATTTTAATGTGTAATTTCTGTTACTATTTTTAAATCAGTTGCCTTTAAATTGTAAAATTTTAATATATTATTTTAACGTTATTTTAATTATTACATTGCACTTTCATTTCTGTGAGCTGTTCTCAATTAACACAAGAGTAAGCTACTGTTATTCCTATCAACTCATTCAAAGCACATAATTTTGCTAAATTATTACCTTATTTGTGGTGTCCTTTTGTAACTGGGCTGGGCATGAAAATATCTGCAAGCTAAAAGTGCTAATGATTCTTCCAGCACTTCTGTTAGAATCTCCTGGGCTAACAGAGGAGGTAGAATAGTCCATAGATCATGTTGAAGAGCACAGCAGAAATAATGCCACATATGGATAGAGAATGAGCACCTTTCTCCCTGGCAAAACAACCAAAGATTACACAATTAACCTATCTTCCTCAATGTCACTTTGGATTCTCTGAATCAAATGCATTCAAGCTGAAAGGAAACTGCTAAAGAACAAGAGATGCTGAGTTAAAATCCTCACAAAATTTAAAACAAATTTTGACTTTTAAAAACGCAACAACTCATAGTTTATTAGTAGAAAGTCAACATTTTTACATTAATCCAAATCACAGAAATTTGAACTACTATAAAGTAGTCTTTCCTACATTAAAACAAATTTAAAATAAAGACTGTCCAAATACTTACCAATTCTGCAGTGATAAGGGCAAATTCCCCTGTAAAAAGTAGGAAGCTATGGAACAGTCGCTCCTATTTATGTTCTTATTTGTTACTGAGAATAGCTTTCAGTGCATCTGCTACTAGGAACTTAATAAATCTTTAGGTACTCCAGTTTCCCTAAACCACTTACTTCCAGATTCCAGATTCATATCCACTTCACTTACTGAATTATGAGTTATTTATTTATTTATTATTTATTATTCACATTTCTATCACCGCCCATCTGCCCCTAAAAGTTATGTGGTACTCATGAAGATAATTCATGAAGTTGGGGAAATGATTAGTAAACAGTATTCCTAGCAAATATACTTTTTATAGATAAACATTATTTTCAGTGATAAACTGCCGCATGGGGTGCTTTAATCGGTCACAATCTAAAAAACCTTAAATCAATAAGGTTTAAAGCAAATTAGGTAAAGGTAAAGGTTTCCCTTGACATTAAGTCCAGTCGTGTCCGACTCTAGGGGGCGGTGCTCATCTCCGTTTCAAAGCTGAAGAGTCGGCGTTTGTCCACAGACACTTCCGTGGTCATGTGGCCGGCATGACTACACAGAACACCGTTACCTGCCCGCCGAAGCGTGCCTATTAATCTACTCACATTTGCATGTTTTCGAACTGCTAGGTTGGCAGGAGCTGGGACTAGCAACGGGAGCTCACCCCATCACGCAGATTCGAACTGCCGACCTTCCGATCGGCAAGCTCAGCAGCTCAGCGGTTTAACCCGCAGCGCCACCGCATCCCCTATTTAAAGCAAATTAGGGTACAATTTTATATTCAATTATTCAGGACTATTCCCTTTTTAACTTGGTGACACTTTTCTTTAAAAAAAGGGAAAGTCTCCATTGAGTCAAGCTCTTATTTGCCCATAACATCAGATTAACTCATAATTTTAATGATTTATCAGACAGCACACTACTGTCCATAATAATTTGGTAAATATATGTAAACATTTATTCACTATTAGAATGCTAGGACTATGGCATTAACTCTGATTATATTTTAACAAATATGATCATTTTTGTGACAAATCATTATTTTTACACTTATGAAAAAGTGTAATATCATAATTTCAATATGTAATTAAAGACAAGTGATTATTGCAATTTCTAGTCTAATATGTAATATAACTATGTATTACCTATTACTATGGGCTACTATTTTAAAGCGTAGCCATTAAAAATAACCTTACCAATAGAAATTTCTTCCAATATTAGAATCAAATCAACTTATTATATGTGAGCATTTTATTAATGTGAAGACATAACCAAAAGTCAAGGAAGGAAACAAACAGCCCTGAACAAGCCCTCCCTAGCAACATCCGGATAAGCAGGAAATGGCATTAGATAAACAATCAGGGAAGAAACAATACCCTCTGTCTTATGACCTACTTTCAGTTTGATGGACAAATATACCAACAAATCAAAGGAACACCCATGGGATCACCACTCTCAGGACTCATAGCAGAGATGGTAATGCAGCATCTAGAAAGGATAGCACTCCCACACATACAACCCGAAGTACTGATCTGGTATGTAGATGACACCTTCGTCATAATAAAAAAGGAACAACTTGAAGAGACACATGAAACCATCAACAACATCTTCAAAGGAATAAAATTCACAAGGGAAGAAGAAAATAACACCACACTACCCTTCTTGGACATCCTCATCAGCAGAGGAAATGATGGAAAGTTAGAAACACAAGTCGACCTGGAAAGCTAACCACACTAACCAAGTTCTCCATTACCAAAGCAACAACCCAACCTCCCACAAGAGGAGCTGCTTAAGAACATTATTCAGATGAGCACTAACCCACTGCAGCAACACAGAAGACCAGCAAAAGAAAACAGATCACCTACTCAGCATCTTTCAGCAAAATGGATACCCAGTCAACTTTATCAAAAAGCTCCTGACCACTCAACCCACTACAGCACAGCCAACAGAAGCTATGAAAAGGATAACACTGCCATACATCAGAAACATCTCAGAAACTACCAACAGACTGTTACAACCACACGGCATCACCACAGCACATAAACCAACTAAAACTCTTCAAAACATCTTAAGTAACCCAAAACACCCAGTAGCCCAAGAAGAAAAAACAAGAGTTATCTACAACATACAGTGTAAGAACTGCAGCAGCCACTATGTAGGACAGACAGGCAGAAGACTAGCAGAGTGCATCCACAAACACCAACTAGCAGTCAGAAGACACGATGAAAATTCCTTAATCTCACAACACATGGACAGACTTAACCATACTTTCAACTGGGGAACTGTGAGCATCCTAAACCAAGCCAAATCCAAAAACACTAGAGAATTCCTGGAAGCTTGGCACTCAGACAATGAAGCCATCAACAGACACATAGAGGCAAATAACATTTACATACCATTCAGAAGAGATAATAGAAAAGCCAAAAGACCAGAACACCTCCCCGCCAGTAATCAACACCCAGATATGCAAAGATTAACACCACGATTAACACCAGACGAACAATCAAACAATCAAACAGCACAATATACCCTGACTATTAACTCAGTCAATCAACCAAGCAGCAAACAACAGCCCAATCAAGGAACTCCCAAGGAGAGAACAACACCTCCACCAACACAAGCAGGACAAACCACAGTATATAAACAGAGAGCAAGGCCCACTTCCTCTTCACACTGAAGATGTTGCCTAGTCTGGCAGTGAAATATCTGCAAGAACAAAGCTCAGAGAGCACCAAGGACTCCACAATTCAACCCTGAGCTACAAATATTTGCTTCGATTGAAAAAATACCCTAATCAAGAAAACATCAAGGAAGAAACTGCACCCCAACCAAGACTGGCAGGGCAAGCTACTATACATAAACAACCAGTACACTTCAGTCTCCCATCTCTGATGATGTTACCTAGCCTGGTAATGAAATGTCTGCAGGAAAACAACCAAAGTTAGGGAATACCAAGACACACAGATATACTCACATATATTTTTAAGTATACGAATTAAAGCTTCTTAATAAATGCTATATTATCTCAACACATGAGTTTTGTAATTGTTCTAATATATATATGAAACAATTTCCTATTTTATATTTGCTGTTATTAGAAAATAGTTAAATGGATAAACATTTTCTATTTTTGCAAACCACATGCAATAAAACAGACATGGTATTTCATTTAAATTTTATGTGAGGAAACAGGCAGCTAAGCAGTATTCCATAAGCCATTCAGTATTATTTACAAACTTTATTGTTGACAATTAGGAAACAGAAGTTTAACATTTGCTGCAGAGTTTTATTAAAATAAAAAACTGATCCTAAAATACTATATAGAGGCCTAATTTGCAGGCAAAGCAGTATTCATGCAGCTGATGAGTTTCTTTACAGTACTAGAAAGTTTTGACATAGCTACACAAACTGATGCTCCTGTAACTTTTATGTATTGCAAATTCTCACTATCTGCCTTAACTGCTGTATTAAATAAGGTTCAGCGGTCCAGAATTCAAAATTAATTTTCCATGTTAATTTCCAATATTCACACTGTATGCAAAGACAATGTAAGAATTACTATTCTTTTATAATTCCAGCTCCTTCTTTTACGGTTTATATTTTATGCAAAGTATCTTTAAAAAGAAGTTTAAACCAAAATATTTTCCAGATCTTGCTGACCATGAACATTATGCAAAAATAGAACTATACAGAATTGTAATTCTGTTGTACATTTATATCAAGAATGGTGGAATCACACCTAATGCAGAGACACATCAGGATTACTGGATGTCAATGGAAGCTTACTGGCCTTGTGTCTTACCAGAACCATTCAAAGATACATAAGGCAGACAATTGGATGAGTGGATACAATTTTAAAACCTTACCTTGAGTCCAGATCGTTTTGAACCTATTTTTCAAATCAGTCAAAAAGAAGCAAAAATAAAACACATTTGTATAAAAATGAAGGATAGTAAAGTTATCCTCACACCTCATAAAAAGCTTTGTTGTCATCCCAGTAATGACTCTCGGCATCCTGTAAAATGCTTGTAACACAAACTCGTATGCAATAATTTGTAACTTGAAACTGAAGAATGCTGATCAGTTCTTGATACTGCTGGAGAAGTGCTAGAAATAAGGGCCTGTTCAAATGTAAAGATCAGAGGGAAAGATTTAAGAACGCTGCTGTAGGAGATAGCAATTTTCAATTCTACAAATGGTTTGGATTATTAAATAGCAATAATCCATTACTGTTGATTCCACATTAACTTTAAAATCTGGTTTTCAATGCATATGCTCTTTTGAAAATATGTGTCATTTTACAAATCTACACTATTTATAAGGTTAGGCATACTACAATAAAAATACTTATCTAAATAATCAGATACTTATTTTGCTGTTATTAAAAGGCAGCCTATTATTCTACCTGGTAGTTCTAAACAATAGGGTTATTAATGTATAATTCATTTTTATTCAGAACATATTCTAAATGACAAAATGTTAGTTTTACACTAACATGAATTAATAATTTAATACTAATCTGGATTATTAGCATTTTATTTATATATATATATATATATACACACACTTAATCTGGATTATTAGCATTTTATTTATATATATATATACACACACACACACACACATACATACATACACATGCATACACATACACATATACATACATACAAACTACCCATACACGTGATATAAATAGACAAGTTATGGGCCTCAATTTTTATCTCAAATTTATGGCATAGATAATATAAGGTGCAAAAACATGAAAGGTTAAGCAAGGGTAGGTAAAGGTAAAGGTTTCCCTTGACATTAAGTCCAGTCGTGTCCAACTCTAGGGGGCGGTGCTCATCTCCATTTCAAAGCCGAAGAGCCGGCGTTTGTCTGTAGACAATTCCGTGGTCATGTGGCCGGCATGACTACACAGAACGCCATTACCTGCCCGCCGAAGCGGTACCTATTAATCTACTCACATTGGCATGTTTTCGAACTGCTAGGTTGGCAGGAGCTGAGACTAGCAACGGGAGCTCATCCCGTCACGTGGAGTCGAACCGCTGACCTTCCGATCGGCAAGCTCAGCAGCTCAGCGGTTTAACCCGCAGCGCCACCGTGTCCCGCAAGGGAAGGAAGTGATAAATGCTAGTTATTGCAATTACAGAATGATTTGGTTTGGCTGAAAGTTTTAACTTTGGGTATACAATTAGGGACCAATGGGCTGCATGAGGCACTTAGGTTTTTTTGCAACTCCATAATCTCTTAAAGACCACATCACCCAAAAAGGTTATTTTCACCAGGAAGAAAAAAAAAGATGTTGGTGGAAAGAGTTAACACATGTAAGAAACCAAAATGAATACCAGAACATTCCTTGAAAGTCTAATCCTGTTCCTGCTTCATGCAATCCTGTGAAGTCAATCCTATTTATTCCCCCCCACTGCAGCACCTCAGCTGCTCCCCAAAAATAATTTAAAAGTACAACCACAGCCATCAAATTCTTGCTTGCAATTAGTAGTTTAGTGTTGCCAAAGAAAACCAGGCTAGTGGATTCTCCTTTTTCTTGTCACATGTCTGCAAGGAGAAGTTTGGAATTGGAAGCATAGTTTCTCCTTTTGATTCATTGAAGTGCAGAGTTGGGCCATTAAGGAAATCAAGGCCAATTCCCTGCTCAACGTTGGAATCCACACTGAAATATCCAGACAGCTGTCTAGCCTCTGCTTGAGCATATCCAATGAATGGGAGCTCAGCATTTTGATAATTAGTTCCACAGTCAAACTCCTTTTATTATCAGGTATGAGGATGTGCAAAATTGAATATTCCAGAGAACAGTACAATGTTCTATTCTCCTTCTGGACCATGTTGAACCTCCTCCAAACTGCTCTATGTCCTCCTCAGGGCAATTCAGCAACTTCTAAAAGTAAATACTCCAAATTGAAAGCTATCCCCAGAATGTTCTGTTCCTGAATTAGTGAGTTTTGTGCATCCTTCAATCAGGATTTTTTTCTACAATTTAGTTAGAATGTCTGAAATATATACTATGTATGGTTAATTATAGCATGATTTGAGGTTTTTAGTAGTATATTTTATTTTGCTGCAAGAACGAAGTTATTTATATTGTTACCTGAGACATTGTGTTGTTCAGAAAACATAGAATGGTAATAGCTTTGTTTATTCGTTTAGTCGCTTCCGACTCTTCATGACTTCATGGACCAGCCCACGCCAGAGCTTCCTGTCAGTCGTCAACACCCCCAGCTCCCCCAGGGACAAATCCATCACCTCTAGAATATCATCCATCCATCTTGCCCTTGGTCGGCCCCTCTTCCTTTTGCCTTCCACTCTCCCGAGCATCAACTTCTTCTCCAGGCTGTCCTGTCTTCTCATTATGTGGCCAAAGTATTTCAGTTTTGCCTTTAATATCATTCCCTCAAGTGAGCAGTCGGGCTTTATCTCCTGGAGGATGGACTGGTTTGATCTTCTTGCAGTCCAAGGCACTCTCAGAATTTTCCTCCAACACCACAGTTCAAAAGCATCGATCTTCCTTCTCTCAGCCTTCCTTATGGTCCAGCTCTCGCAGCGATATGTTACTACGGGGAACACAATTGCTTTAACTACGCAGACCTTTGTTGTCAGTGTGATGTCTCTGCTCTTAACTATTTTATCGAGATTTGTCATTGCTCCTCTCCCAAGGATTAAGCGTCTTCAGATTTCCTGACTGCAGTCAGCATCCGCAGTAATCTTCGCACCTAGAAATACAAAGTCTTTCACTGCTTCTACATTTTCTCCCTCTATTTGCCAGTTATCAATCAAGCTGGTTGCCATAATCTTGGTTTTTTTGAGGTTTAGCTGCAAGCCAGCTTTTGCACTTTCTTCTTTCACCTTCATCATAAGGCTCCTCAGTTCCTCTTCGCTTTCAGCCATCAAAGTGGTATCATCTGCATATCTGAGATTGTTAATGTTTCTTCCAGCGATTTTAACTCCAGCCTTAGATTCCTCAAGCCCAGCATGTCGCATGATGTGTTCTGCGTACAAGTTGAATAGGTAGGGTGAGAGTATACAGCCCTGCCGTACTCCTTTCCCAATCTTAAACCAGTCCGTTGTTCCAAGTTCTGTTCTTACTGTTGCTACTTGGTCGTTATACAGATTCTTCAGGAGGCAGACAAGATGACTTGGTATCCCCATACCACTAAGAACTTGCCACAATTTGTTATGGTCCACACAGTCAAAGGCTTTAGAATAGTCAATAAAACAGAAATAGATGTTTTTTCTGAAACTCCCTGGCTTTTTCCATTATCCAGCGGATATTGGCAATTTGGTCCCTAGTTCCTCTGCCTTTTCTAAACCCAGCTTGTACATCTGGCAATTCTCGCTCCATGAACTGCTGAAGTCTACCTTGCAGGATCTTGAGCATTACCTTACTGGCATGTGAAATGAGTGCCACTGTTCGATAGTTTGAACATTCTTTAGCGTTCCCCTTTTTTGGTATGGGGATATAAGTTGATTTTTTTCCAGTCTGATGGCCGTTCTTGTGTTTTCCAAATTTGCTGGCATACATTACCTTGACAGCATCATCTTGCAAGGTTTTGAGCAGTTCAGCTGGGATGCTGTCGTCTCCTGCTGCCTTGTTATTAGCAATGCTTCTTAAGGCCCACTCAACCTCACTCTTCAGGATGTCTGGCTCTAGCTCACTGACCACACCATCAAAGCTATCCCCGATATTGTTCTCCTTCCTATACAGGTTTCTGTATATTCTTGCCACTTTTTCTAGATTTCTTCTTCTTCTGTTAGGTCCTTGCGATCTTTGTTTTTGATCATACCCATTTTGGCCTGGAATTTAACCTCCAATATTTCTAATTTTCTGGAAGAGGTCCCTTGACCTTCCTATTCTATTGTCTTCTTCCACTTCTGTGCATTACTTGTTTAAAAATAATTCCTTATCTCTTCTGGCTAACCTCTGGAATTTTGCATTTAATTGGGCATATCTCCCCCTATCACTGTTGCCTTTTGCTTTCCTTCTTTCTTGGGCTACTACTAGTGTCTCAGCAGACAGCCATTTTCACTTCTTGGTTTTCTCTTTCTTTGGGATATATTTTGTTGCCGCCTCCTGAACAATGTTGCGAACTTCTGTCCAGAGTTCTTCCGGGACCCTATCTACTAAATCTAGTCCCTTAAATCTATTCTTCACCTCCACTGCATATTCCTTTGGAATATTAGCGAGCTCATATCTAGCTGATCTGTGGGTCTTCCCTAATCTCTTTAGTCTGATCCTAAATTGTGCAATAAGAAGTTTGTGATCTGAACTACAGTCAGCTCCAGGTCTTGCTTTTACCGACTGTATAGATGTCCACCACCTTTGGCTGCAAAGGATGTAGTCAATCTGATTTCGGTGTTGTCCATCTGGCAAAGTCCATGTATAAAGCCATCTCTTAGGTTGTTGGAAGAGAGTGTTTGTTATGCAGAGTGAGTTGTCTTGGCAAAATTCTATCAGCCTATGTCCTGCTTCGTTTTGTTCTCCCAGGCCATGCTTACCTGTAATTCCAGGTGTCATTTGATTGCCCACCTTAGCATTCCAGTCTCCTGTGATGAAAATAACGTCTCTTTTAGGCGTGTTGTCCAGTAGGTGCTGCAGATCCTCATAGAACCGCTCTACTTCAGCTTCTTCAGCATTTGTGTTTGGGGCGTATATTTGGATCACTGTGATGTTAGATGGCTTGCCCTGAATTCGAATTGAGATCATTCTGTCATTTTTTGGATTGTATCCAAGCACTGCTTTAGCTACTTTACTATTAATTATGAAGGCTACTCCATTTCTTCTGTGGTCCTCTTGTCCACAGTAGTAGATCTGGTGGTCATTTGATGTGAAGTGGCCCATTCCAGTCCATTTCAGTTCACTGATGCCCAAAATGTCCATCTTTAATCTTGACATCTCACCAATAACCACATCCAATTTGCCCTGGCTCAGAGATCTTACATTCCAGGTTCCAATGGTGTGTTGATCCTTAGAACATCGGATTCGCCGTTCACCACCAGCACCATCGGCCGCTAGCCATCCTTTCGGCTTTGAGCTAGCTGCGTCATCACCTCTGGGGCTAGTTGAACTCATCCTCTGTTCCTCCCCAGTAGCATTTTGACCATCTTCCGACCTGGGGGTCTCATCTTCCGATGGTATACCGACATATCTCTGGTTGTACTGATCCATTTAGTTTTCACGGCAAGAATACTGGGGTGGGTTGCCATTGCCTTCCCCAGGGATCGCATTTAGTCTGACCTCTCTGTCATGACCTTCCCGTCTTGGGTGGCCCTTCACGGTTTAGCTCATGGCATCAATGAGGTGCTCAAGCTCCAGCACCACGACAAGGTAACGATCCTTTGCTGAAGATGGTAATAGCTAACTTTATTTTTTTAATTATCAGTTTAAGATTTATCTAGTTACAAAAAGTTAACTTCAACTTTTTTATATAATAGTTTTTTAAAAAAAAAATCAGTATTCCTTCCTCAGTATTCTCCCTGACACATCTGCCTTTTCTAATCCTAGAGTATTTTAGTTTCTCCTGTCATTTTCTATGCAATTAGAGAGATGTCAACAAAGCCAATTGGTTGAAAGAGTGGGAATAAGCACAGATATACTTAGTATTGTAAGAATGGAAACAATTTGTGCTCCTTACTGGTCCAGAAGAAATACTGAAATACCATTAAATGCTTTATTGTTGTAAACCTATCAAAGACAAGTATCAGTGAGTTTTGTGGCAGAAGATTTTTCAGAATTCTGAATGCTTTTATAGTAGTACTAAATTTCCTGAAATAATAATAGTTTCCTATTAAAATTAATTCAGTATGACATTACTGTGTTGCAGTAAATACCTGTTTTAAAAATATATAGTAATATGGGGAATTTTTCTGCTTGCTCCAAATATTTATTTATTTATGGGATATGTTTACTGCCTGAAACCAAACAGTAGCTAAGTAGCTTACAGAACTTATATACTAAAAATAATACAAAATCAATATAATAACTACTTAAATAGTATATCTAAATCTAATTACTAAAAGTAATAAGTTAAAGTTTACTGAGTGTGGTGCTGCTGGTTATAATTAATCCCTACAGGCATTCTGGAAGAACCATGTTTACACCTGTTTCTGGAAGGCCATGAAGATGGGGGCCATCCTTGCTAGTCTAAAGGAGAGGAGTTACTACAGAGAATGCCCACCATGAGGCTCCTGGTAAGCCCCTGTAAGTGGGGATCCTCCTAGTTGTTTGGGTAGGACAAGCAGAAATGATTAGGGAAAGGTTATCCCTAAAATAAAAGCATCCTTTTAAGTTTCACCCCCAAGAACACACAAATACTAACGATAAAGATGGATCTTTAAAGACTTTCCTATGACTCCTGGCTGAATCAATTCAGACTTCAAAGGTCCTCCCATTCCATGTTTTAACCCACTGTTGTATTATAAAGCCCCACAAGCTAGTTTGCTTTTCAAGCATTTTTACTATTATAATTCATATGTATTTTATTCTCTTGTGTTATTTCAGAAGCAACAAAATTTAAAATAGGTTTTCTATAAAACAGCTTTCATTCATTACCTCACTATGAATATCTCACTGATTACTCTGTTAGAATTCAACGGTTTTAAAAATGCATACTCGTCATCACCACCATCATCAGAACTTTGATTTATATGTTAGCTTTCTTTGTGAAATCACAGTTGGGGTAACTTGCCATTTAAAAAAGCAAAATATCCAGAATACAAGTCAAATCAAATAAAGACGTAAGTAATAGAGTCATTGATATTTAATGGCCAGAATAAAGACAATGCTTTTACAGACATCTAAAGAGCGACAGAGAAAGCCAAGTGCATACATTTCATAATCTGCAAGAAATGCAGAGATCATCCCTCTTCCTAAGTGCCCAATAAATGGGCATCTGAAAGTCATCAGAATATTGGTATTCTAAAAACTATGCAACTCCCCCTCCTGTCTAGGAGATTAGCTTGTCTAGTGATTAAGAACCATAAGAGAGACCCTTTTGTAGATGTCCCCCAATGTCAAAGGTAAATGTGAAAGGGTCTTTGCCTGCAAGGCTTCTAGGCTTTTAACTTGCTTTAATATTAGCAGTCTTTAGTTTTTAAACTTTTATATTATGCTTTTTAAATTTTGTTAGCTGCTTTGAATGCTCATCTTAGCAGAAAGACACACCAACAATTAAAAATTGGCATAAACTAAAATGAAATGAAAATAATGTTTAACATTTAAAAGGCTATGGACTTTTAAATGTAATTAGTTATATTTTAAATAACTTTTTCCATGCTATCATAGTCAGTTTTATTTACATTAACAATTTAAATTAATTACTTTTTTTGGTAATTTAACATTTCACTGAGTCTGAGCTATAAAGAAGAGCAATGGACAACAGATAACTATGAGGCAAAAGAGAATGAACAATTACAATTGAGGGATAAAACTCTTTGAAACATAAATGACTAGTTTTCTTGGGTACAAGTTTACTTATTTACTTATTTATTTATTTATTTATTTATTTATTGAATGTGTATAGCCACCCATCTCACAATTGTAACTCTGGGAGGCTCACAACAATTAAAACAACAGAAACAGTAAAAATATAAACAAACACAACAGCATAGAACTAACCTAAAACCATGATTAAAAATGCAATAAAACATAAAACAGAGTCACAGTCAGCTGGTGAATATAAACCACATATCCATTTAATACAGTCATTGCCAAGACCCACGACTACTACCAGTCCCACAGGCACGATGGTACAGCCACGTTTTCAGGCCCTTCCTAAAGGCCAGACAGGCAGGTCCCAATCTAAGTTCCAGCAGGCGACACAGCCAAAAAGTCTCTCTTCCTGGGCCCTGCCAGATGACATTCCTTAGTAGAGGGGACCCATAATAGCATAGAACTATCTTAAAACCATGATTAAAAATGCAATAAAACATAAAACAGAGTCACAGTCCCTCCTGCCAGATCTGATGGGTCAGGTAGATGTAACTGGGGAGAAGAGGTCCCTCAAATATCCCCCAAATATGTACACTGTAGAGAATTCTTCACATTTAAATACCAACCTTCAGTTTTAGCAGCAAATTACATCAAAATCTAGCCAGAGTAGATCTTAAAGGAAGTTGAAATAGAAAAAATAATGGAAACAAGTTATTTGTTTTCAATGAAAGGACACTTACTTTTCACAGGCCACTTTCATTAAGTTTTGATACATTTTAAAATGCTGATAGACATGTACTGCTGAGGAGAGAATAGTAAATAGGTTCTGAACTGGAGCTCTTGTAGGGACATCTTTACTTCTCTCTTCCAGTCTTGTCAGGACAGCTGTTGCCACTTTGCTGCAAGCCTCTATAAAGTTTGCTCTAATGTCCTGGAGAAATTCACCTGTGGATGCCAGAGCCAGTGGGAGCAGTATGTCAAGTTCTTCCATGATGTCAGAACAAAACTAAGAAATATAAATGTTAGAATTCAGTTATTTTTATTCCAAATATGTTCATTGATATACAGTGCAGTCAATATACATTTGACATGTAAAACAAATCAATTTTGAAATAATTTCATTTTCTGATATTAAAAGGCAAAGTATAACACAGGAAGTGCAAGCAAATATAACTTATAGATATTAAGCACATTTAAAAAAACTCAGAGGAATTCAAGATTAAAGGTCATGTCATCTGTGGCATTTTTTTTAATGGAAAATGTGGAATCTCCAGTTGTATACATGAGTTGCTAACCAATGACTGAACAAACATTAATAATATTCAGATATACGGTATGTCAAGTTTATTAAATAGGAAGGCAACCCAAATTTAAGTAAGTCCCTCTCCCAAAGGAAGAGTTGATAGGGAAAATATATATAATTTATATATAATTATATATAATTTTCTCTGCTAAGACCCTGCGCAATAGCTAGCTTCTCCACACTTGTCAAAAAAGACTGACAACTCCACTTGAAACCAATATTAGAGATTTCCCCCCATGACTATTTACATATGACACATATGTGTGTGTGTGTGTCTGTGTACGTATGCACCAGAACCTATACTCCAAAAGGTCAGGGGCAGGGTAAAAAAATAAATGTTTATTAATTGAATTAACAATTACTAATTAAAATTAATTGCATCTGCATATATCAATCATTTTCTCTTTTATTCACAAAACTTCCAGACATACTGCTGTCCATTCTTCCAACAGCAGCAAAACAAAAAACATGGCTATAGGCTGAGAGGAAGCAATAACTGACTGGGAATTGAAAGGAAAAGAAAGAGACATGAGACAAAGGAGAGAGGTAACTGGACACCGAAGGAAACAAAAGAGAAAGATGTTCTATTTAGGTATTATGAAAGGGTTAAATTCAACAGGGAAGTAGTCTCTGTCAAGACAGGGATAATCTTCAAAAGCATCCAGCTTTTCAGCAGCAGTTCTACAGTCATTTGCACCTCCACCCATTTTTTTGTTTTCAAGGGTTCTTCTATTCTCAGTCATTGTAAATGACAACCCCTCAATTCACAGGTCCTTATTTGGGAAGGGAGAATCTACGGGGTAAATACCATATATCTTTTAAATCTTAATTCACTCCACTCCAAGCAGAATCTATGACAATGACCAATGTAGATTAATCGTACAGTCCTCAAAGATGCCTACAGTTATAACTTACAACTTATAACTCTAATTCACTGTTAAATAATCAAGCCCAATTATGGATTTTATGAGTATTATTGATTTTGCAGGTACTTCCAACAAATATGAAAACCTATAGATCCTCAACCTTCACAATTTTGGATACATGCCTTTGAAATTTGTTTTGGTTGCTCTTTCTCATGGACAACACTCCCGGATTCATTCGTGTTTTGTACATCAACAAGGCACATCATATAATAGGTAGCTGAAGACTGTTCATTTTGTTCATGTTCAAGAATTTTACTGGAAAAATCTTCAACTGCAATTATTAGACTCTGTGCTACTGAAGAGGACAGGTCTTTAAAAACATTTCTCCATCCAAACTCTAGCACGGTAGACTGAAATATAAATGTATACAATAAATATACAATACGAATGTTGCAATTTCAACTATGACAGCTTTAAACATCTATCTGGATTATCTGCAGTGAAACTAATGGGGAAATGACATCAAGAAAAAATAGAGAACTACTTTTGTATTCTCCCCACCCACAACAAAACTTATTCCTGGATACTTGTCAGAGCTCAAGCCTCAACATCTTTCAGATGCATTTTGGAACTCGCTTACAGAAGGAAAGGAAAAGTCAGAGTTAATTTGGAAAGTTAAAATATAATATGGCAAATTTTTATTTTATTTTAATTATTTTATGCTTTCAATTTATCCCACGTCATAGGCATACTTTAATATCTAATGGCCACACCCATCTCAAGGAATTTTTGAAAAAGAAAGGATAATGATTGGATTAATCAGAGTACTTTCTGTAATTGCTAGAATTTTATAATACATTCCCTTTGGAATACAAAACTTTAGAAAGCTAGTTTAATACAGTATCTTTTGATATTAGAATTGACTCCTTGGTTTAATTATTTTTCTTACATATTTTACTGCAAGCAGTAAAATTGTTTTGCTGACAGTTCACATTGATTATGAGCTGCTTCAGCTGTAATGTATTTTAGCCATTGTCACCTAATTGCTTTCATCCAAATTAAACTGGAACATATTTAGTTAACCTGGGCCTGGACTGAGTAGTTTTCTAATGTGTAAGCCAAGGACAGTCTATATGGGACTGATGTTGAACAAAGTTGAAAATGGAGACTGCTGCAGTGCAAATATAGATTATATCAACCAAACCATAGATATATGAATAGTTATTAAACAATCAAGATAGGAGGGCTATAAATTAAAATCAATAAATGATATTGATTGTGATTCAAATTACTACAGCTAGTTTTGAGCTTTGTTTCTGAAATAGCCAATTAATTCTAAAAGGGTGAGACTTTCAACATCACATTAGCAGTCTGTCATTCAAAAAACATTCATTTGAGTGCCCTTAATTCTTTGGATCTTGGCCATGAAATCAATTTTGATAATAGTAAAAGATTATTTTTATCAAATCTCAATCCATTTGATGCTATAACAAGTATCACATACTATAACAAATATCAAATAATCGAACACCATAGCAAGCACAAATTACTTTGGATACATGACAAGTTTCAAATCTTTGTCCTTAAAGATCTAAAATCTTGTTTATCTATAGACTAGGCTATATGAATAAGTTGTTGATGAACTTACTATTATTTCTATAACCATACAAAATATACTAAAGTTGTTGAAATTTTCTTAATACTTTTCTCAGTGAGACAGTCTGATAAAGTGTGGTTGGCAATCATATGCCACCAGCATCCCTAAGCCCCAGAATATGTTGTATGGAATTGAGGGGAGGCCCATTACTTTGCCCAATGCTTTTACTGCTCAGAACAAAGTTAGCAAACAATCCCCCTTTCCCACCAGATCCACATAGTGGTAGCACTAATGCCGAAAGTTGTTTTCCTGCCAACCACATGAAATAGATACAAGTATCTTTTATATGTAGGACGGTAAGCTGCACATTGGTATTAATTGGGCATGTAGGAAATAACTATCACAAATTAACAAAGTAACAAGCTTAGTCAAAAAAAAGCCTTGGTTTTCTATATACATATTTTTCAAAATATTTATTGAAGTTTCTTAAAAATTAACAAACACCTAGGAGCAACATTTCTGCATGTTATAGTAGTGCTACAAAATGGCTCAGCAAACTGTTTTATATTCTCAAAATTTGTATTTTCACCCCAGCCTTAAATTTAGTTATTGTACTGATATTAACATCTAGATACAAGTGATTTTTAATGATTATGTTAATATTCTATAGTGATGTGTACAGATGAAAACTCTCTCTCAAAGTTAAGGAATTTTTAATTTTTATTTTGGGTACCTTTTTTATCTGAAGAATATGTTCAGGAAACTCACTGGATCCATTTGCTCTACTTTCCCCTGGTAAAAGCTCCACACAAGCTTTTTTCAGAACTCCTGCAAAATATGACAAATAGAGTAAAAATTAAGATTAATCTTGTGAAAAAACTGCTAGCCTGCAATACTTTCTGATATGTCAATTTGAGCTATAAAGATGTTTTCAAACTTTAATTGAAAGCTATTAGTAAAACAAATACTAAAAACGGCTTCCATATACAGGAGAAGGCACTGTTACCAGAGATTGCTAGAGATGCAAAATGGATCTTCTGCCAATCCTAGATGTTTGAGACTAACTCTATTAAGATTGATAGATACATCAATTTAGCTGGCAACCTTGATGAGGGTTCCAGAATAGCAAATGGCTTGTGCTGCACAACCTTTCTCAGCCATATTCTGGAACCTGTGGAAATGAGAAAGATTAGTGTTGGGAAGTGCTTCCCCCACAAAGCATGGGTTTCATCCTAGCACTCCCTTTCCTAGTTCTTGCCCAGATATCCAAAGGAAATAACTAGCAACTTTTTAGAATGTGATTCTCCTTTTCTGTTGTTGTTTTCTTGCTATTATTTATCTATGTTCTTTGTTGTTGTTTATTCATTCAGTCACTTCCGACTTTTCGTGACATCCTGCTACAGCTTATTTATCTATGATTTTGCAAGATCCTCATCCATCTACCAAGCAATCCACAGCAAACACAAGTGACATGATATGGATGCTTCCTGAACACTCAGAGGCATTAGATCCAGGAGTCATAATAAATAGGCTTTCAAACAGTAGATCTTGAATGTATCGAAAAGTCTTTTCAGTAGGAGATTCTATTTGGTGTCTTGGAAGATATTGGTGGTAAAGTTCCCTGCCCTCCACTCACACAATATAAATCCTCTATAGAATTTGCACAAATGAAAAGTATTTCTCCCTCCCCTCCCCACCCCCAATCTAATACAAGATTTTCAGCAGGGACAGAAATTAAGAAAGAGTGAAGGAGAGAACAAATGTAGAAAAGAGAGCAGGAAGAAAATGAATAGGAATGTCAGCAATCCAGCCTCATGAACTAATTATGCAAAATACGTTTCCTGAAGAAATGCATCCCCCAACTTAAAAAAGGTTCCTACCTTGGGTAAAGAACATAAGGGGCAGCCATTCTTCACTGAAATAATTTTTTTTCTATAGAAACTCACAACAAATGATTCTATTCCCCTGAAAATAACCAGGGTTTGTAACTACATATTTAATCTTCCAGTCACTGTCTTTATCATTACTGGGCATTTAACTCATAATTTCTTCCACAATAAAAATGATGAATGCGGTATTTTAGAAATAAGAAAGAGAATGAGCATTCAGGAGCTATAAGAAGTTATAAAAGTTTTATGCAACACCCATGCATATACCCAGCCACCCATACATCTGTCCCAGTTTTGAATTTTAATCTGTACAGAATTTCACAACAGTATCAATAATTATAACATCAATCATTATTAATTATTAATAACAATAAAAACCCCTACAATATGTGTAGAATAATTACATGAGTGTATTAAAAGCAATAATACGAGAGTAGAAAAATAGTTACACTTATACCTGGACAGCTGTGAAATTAATGGAGGATTGACTATCTGACTCACTAAAACTAATATTCATACCCATTACTGCTAATAAGATTGTCATCCAGATCTGTTTAATTTTTCAAACTGTAAATACAATTCACATTTACAATAAACCAAATCTGTATGTATACGTGTTTGTGTTTATATCCAACACAGAAAAATATGGAAAATTTTCTCAGACTTCTTTAAAAATGTAAGATACATCTTCTTAATATATAAAAGTAACATAGTCTCTTGTCCTCAGATATTTACATTATTTACTTACTCTAGAATAATTTTTGTCCTCTTTTTAGGATATGTCCATTGAACCTTAGAAGGGATTTGTTCTACTTTAAATCATTCCCCCATTTAAACTAATTATACTAGTTCTTCAAATACACAATTATAATAAAATTCAGCCAACACATTTCTGTTTACTTTTAAAGGAAACTAGATCCAACTGACATATTAAATTTAGAAAATATAGAAAACAAAGGATTTGAAATCCTACTTAAAAGATACAATCCCCCCAAATCCACTTGAACTGGTAATGGCATGAACAATCTATTGAAGATAATCTAACAGCAAAATCCACTGAATCATTACTATATGCATTTAAAACATGTACATAAACATAAAAAATATGATCAAACGGATCACCTGATTATATATCTATATTCTTTCCTATGGTTTGGTTATGCAGAAAAATTCTAGCAAGCCTATTAAACAATGTCTGACTGCTATGTTCTGAGTAAACATTTTATTCTTATATTACCATGCTTCCTAAAAATAATCTTTATGATCTGCTATTGTTTTTAGGATCCACAAAGAATCTAAATGTTAAACTGGGTTCAGAAGTATAAAGCAATTAATACATCTAATTGCATCATTTTTAATAAATGATTTTATTTATGTGAAGTAATAGATTTCTTTGCAACCTTTCTAGTTCTTTGCAAATCTTTCTAGTTTCCTGAAACAAAGCTTGAAAACTTGTCTTGAAAAGTTTGCCCAGGGTGGTTTCAAAGCGCTCTTACTGGAAAAAGCTATTCTTGGCACTCATTATCAGATCTATCTAAAGTTTATCTTTCTCAAACAAATGGGGAAAAAATGGTGAGAGGAAGATGACGAAATATGTTAAGATATTTTTGAAAATCTCAACAAGAGACTTCTGAAATATCAGAGGAATGAGAAAGCATACTAGAAGGGAAGAAAAAAAAAATTGGTCAAACATTCCTTATTTTTAATACAGATGTTCTGCTTTATTCATGACCACTACTAAACATTCTAGGTTCTTTCAAAGGGCCATATATCCAGTTATAACGATTCTACTAGGCACAGTGGAATATTCCAACAATTTAACTGCAATGTAAATTTAGGAGGACAAAGCAGGAATGGACCAGCAAATAAAAGAAGCACTATTCTCAATGGTGAGCAAAACTAATCTACCAGTCCTATTTTCTTCCATTATCTGCTAGTTCTAGGAAAGCAGAGTTAGGAAATCAAGGAACACCCTTCCTTTCTTAGAAAAATGTCCCAAATCTTTGCCCAAAATGACAAATGTAACATTGTCTACGTGATGTTGCATTCATGGTAAAGGAATTATTTTAACTTTTTTGATAATTCAATCAGCTGGCTTAGCATTTGAGAAACATTTACTGTTTTCTGAGGTTCACTGATTCATCTAATCAATCATATTCATGTTCATATAACTTTTGTTGCTTTTTTTGTGAATGTTCATATTTTTATGAGTTTGACTTGATACTTCACATGAATGCAGCCTATAGTGAAAAGTACTCTAGAAATATAAAATAAATATAGAAGTCAGATAAACATCCTAAAATTAAGTAATTGTCTAAATGTTATTCTTTTAAATTAAATGTTTACAGCAGTAGAATCAAGATAGACTAATTTCTAAATTATAGAAATTTACCAAATAAATTTATAATTTTTTATAAAGATAAGAAAATATATGACTTCACATATTTTCTGATACTGTCATTTTTTTCTACTATGTCTCATAACGTTATTGTTTGCCATGGGATTACAGTCAGAGAGCATTACTAGGTGGTACTTTCTTGAGCTGTAACTTTTATTTTCATCTATCTAAATTGAATTTCACAGGTTTCCACTGTGCAAACTGTCAAAGAACTTGTCCTAATGGCAGCTCCAAACAGTGTATACTAAGTCTCTCTCTTTTCTTCACAGTTCTCTCTCTTCTGGTTCACAAGCAACTTCCTACCAAAAGAGAATCTGCAGAAGAGGTTACATCCAAGTGATAACACTATGAAAACACATGAAGAGAAGCACAGGTGGTCACCTTGTAGATTTCCAACATGGAAGCCTTCGACCTCTCCGCCCAAGCAGCAGCTACAGCTCTATTGTAATGAGCTTTAGAAACCCTGGGAGCCACTTCAGCCTTAACTATGTACACCTCCCTAATACAGTTCTATAATCATCCAGCTAAGGAAATCTTCGAAGTTATCTGACCCCTCTTAAGACCTCCTAAGACTACAAACAATCTGTCAGAAGATCTGACATCTTTGATTTTTTTTTAAATAAACCCTAAGTGTTCTTCTTACATCCAATTTATGCAGCCATTGCTCTTTGTCATCACTTGGTCTAGAGAAAAATGATGAAGAAAACTGGTATAGCTAAAAACCAGACATTACTTTGGCAAAACTAAAATAAAAGATAAGGAATTTTTAAAAGAACATTTTAATTTTTAAATAAATTTTCAAATATTTTCAACATCAGACCTAAAGTCTTCATATAATAATCCAAACAAAGAACTAAACAATACAATTTTCTCCCTTCCCTTTCCTTCCCTTCCCAAAAGATCAGCCCAGTAGCACAATTTCTACATAGATCTAATTATCATCTACTTCTATTTTATTCAGTATTTAATTAACTCATTAAAAAATCCATTGTTTTACTACCTTTAATAAACATGCACAGAAATGTCATAGTATCATCAAGGTAACTACTACTGTACCACCATATTGTCTCTAGATTTCTCTGGAGATTAATAATTAAAGCTTATTATTTCCATTTTCCCATTTACCCTCTATCAGAATTTTGCTAGTCTATTCCCTTTCCCTATGAGCCGCTTATTCTAAAACCCGTTTTCAATTCATGTTTCTCTTTCTGAGTAATCAATGAGTTATCTATCAGATCATACACACACACACAGAGATGTATATATATAATTTTATTAAGGATTTTAATTACAATAGTAAAATCTAATACAAACTAAAAGAAAGAAAGATAGAAAGAGTAAAAGGTACAAAGGCAAAGAAAAAATGTAGAAAAAAGAAAGAAGAAAGAATATAGTAAATAAAGAGAAAAGAAATATTTAAAAAAATGACTTTCGACCTTCATCACAAGTATAAACAATTTTTGTAACTCTTCACCCCTTCTTAGTTTACAACCAATGATCTCTTCATCCCATATCCCATCTCTTACTTAGAGACTCTTTTCAGTGCTGGTGTCAGCAGAAATTCCATTAAGGCTTATCAAAAATAACAACATATCTTATTTTAACCTTGATCAAATAAACCAACTTTATATTCCTTCCTTTGACTTCTAACAATCTTTAGTCCATTCAAATAATCTTGTAGAATTTGATTTCTTTCCATTTTTTTTTTGTCCCTTCTCACAAGACTCTTCAAAGCTTTAACAAGCCTCTTTTGTAAATCTAATATAAAAAATTATCCAGGTCACTTTCTTGGTTTATTATCTGTATTTCCCTTTTGATTTCTGAAACATCAACCAGTTTCTTTTGTATGTCCAGTGAGACATCCTTTCCATGTCATTCTTGTACCCTGTCATTTGTAGATCCACTTTCAATGCCATCTCTGTCTTGTCAAATAAAACTTGTTCCTCATCTGCCATTTCTTCCATAACATCTTTTGCACTATCCATAGAAGAAAAAAATGCTATTGACATTGTTGGTACTAACTTCTGAATCCATTCTGTGGCATTTCATAAGTCCCAGTTAATTAGCTGTCAGTCAGGCTTGTGTATTTTTCTCCTTTAACTAAAATCTTTAGTTCCCTCTAGTGTCCAATTTTTAAAATTGCTTATCCTTATTGAGTCTTGCAAAAAGTAAAAAAAAATCAAAAAAAATATTTCCCCCATGGGAGGGATTTATTATGATTAATTCCAAAATTTTATTCCAAATTTATCTGTATCCTTAATCCATTTATAACTTTCTAGGATCAAAGTCTTACTTAGCTTTTCTGTTTGATTTTTTAAAAATTCTTAAGCTTATGATTAAAATTTTCTTTCATTAAGAATTGAAGGAAACTCACCCAGTGTTTGCCAACTTGTTGATCTAATAGCTTAAAAGTAGTTAACAAGCAATTTTCAAATATGATTAGAAAAGGAAGTTTGCAAACTCAGTGTCTGTTAAAAGGCTCCGACCTTAGTTGTGAGCAAGATGGCTACTCCCGTCAACTCCCAGTGCTCAAAACCCATCAAGGACTGCTGTCTTGAGGTCTCCTTGTGAGGAGCAATTGTTGGGAATGCATGTGGGTGATATCCTGTCCTCTCCTTGTCCAGAGAGGTTCTAAAGAGCTAGTCTACTCACTGGCTCTTCATTCTTTGCCATGGTCATTGGCTCTGCTTTTTGCGAAACCATCTTCAGTCCGCCATTTCTTCCTCCGGAAGTCCATATCGGATTATTTTTCACAGTGCAGCGCATGACATTTTATTTATTTATTTATTTATTTATTTATGCAATTTATATGACCATCTATCTCATACCAATGTTTCTGGGCAGCATAATTCTAGCAATCACAAAGGAAAATTAACTATCAAGAACAAAATATTTCAAAAGACTGTATCAGAAATATGTTGATGTGATAAGGCTGATAAGACTATGTTATTGTTCTGTTTCCCTTATTATATCTCTTGAAATTCTACCAATCAATTATTTTAAAGAAAACAATATATGGTAAATATAACCATACATTACCTTGAATGTTTTTGTTCTCAGAAAAACATGTTAATAGCAATCCTGAAGATAGTTCTTCAATATTTTCTTCCATCAACAAAAATGACTTTATAAGCTGGGAAAGGCACTTGAGCTGATGTAATGTTAAACACTGGTTCATTCCTTTTCTGGAATATTCCTCAGCAACTATAAATAAGGAGAAAGAAAACCAGATTCAGGTGTCACATTTATAATAACACTAAGTATAGTATATGTTATAATTATTTACTGATATTACTGAAAATTACAGACAGAATATATACACATTTCATGTACATATGAATAAAATAAATGTTCTTATATTTGTGAGAAATGTTCAAGATTCTCGTGTAGGAATGTCCAGAAAAGAGAGCGATTTCTCAGGTTCATGACAATAAAGTCCAACAAGGATATAGCTCATTCACAATACTTTTTAATGTTTATCTAAACATTTACCTAGAGATTATCTACAAGAGTAGCAGTATGTTAAAGATATCTGGTTAATTTTTTTATTTCAAAAATATAAGATATAATATATCTTATATAATCATCATCATCATCATCATCTGCAACCAGCAGGGACTATTGAAAGCTTAGGTGTGGACTGAAGCCAGTAGCGTCTTGTGTTAGAACACCTGATTGCATCAACTGAGATCCTTTCAGTAGTACTGATAATAATGGCAATCATTAGCCATTACTAAGCATCCCTGAAAAGTTGTTATGGAAATATATTCTGTAAGAATTCTGCCTTGAAAATAGTTTAGAAATTGCAAAATACAGTCTGCCAGGTTTTGGTCACAGTTGAATACAGTATGTTAGTATTTTTAAATCACTCTGTGTCCTGGACTCAGTAAGAACAGAGAAAATAATGCCAAAACCCATTTTAAATGCCAGAAATATTAACGGCATTTAACAGCATAACATAAAGCAGTTAAAATGAAAACTTCAAACAGAAACCTTTATTTTTGTGATGGCTTGCAAAACAAAAAGTAGGAAAGAAACACTTTTCTCCTTATTTCAGTGCGGTAACATCAATTTATTGTCTGGAATCTCTGCATATTTATTTTTTGGTCTTTATCCAGATTACTACCTATTTCCTGCCTCTTTGAAAATGATACTGTATATAGATTGATTCTCCTTCTGCTACATTTATATGAATCTGTTTCTTGATTCTTTCTTGATCCTATGACTTGACTGTTTCAGCCCACTTTTACTCTCCTTGTAATTGCAGTTCTGTATCTTGGTTACTTGTAAGCTATCAATGACATTATCTCAGTACTGAACATCTATGTATAATAAACACCTTCCTTTATATGAGCTCTCAGACTAGAGAGGTAAAGCTGTTATTATGTCATGTCTCAGACTGGAGGTTTTATGATCCCAACCCAACCTCCTAGGAGGAACTATTTCAGTACATATTCCTGTGGTTGTTACACATTCATTAACTGCCAGGAGGGATTGTGCTACTGGTTTCATCTTTATTGGGACTTATCAGGCACACACAACCATAATAGCTAATTAAAAGTTATGTAGTTCAAACTGCTCTACCCAGAACTGAACCCCTAGACCATCTATTCCCCTTCCTACCAACCTAAAAAGTCACTGTAGGTCATAAAGCTATATAGTACAAGAGCCTAGGAGTTTGATTGCTGGTAGAAAATGTGCCATTTTTAACAGTACTTTTTCATTTATTGTTTTTATTAGGACATCTTCTGACTTCCAATAATAAACATTTATTTTTATGTACTAGTGAATTTCATCATGCTTAATATCACCAATAAATAGGCATTAATTAATGTAAGAGGATAATGAAGAATTTACTAGAGGTAGATAGTTTTTCTCTTGTTCAAAAACAAAAAGCAATTTTCCAGAAGTGAACATTACTCAAGTCAGTATTAAAATTGGTGATTCAGTAGGGAAACCAGTGCTTTCATAAATATATTATATTCATACAATATTGTCTTATTGCAAGCAAAAGTATTTTCTTTCATTGTATGTTTATGTCAGATAGGTATATTATTGTCTATGGCTGCCTGCTATTGGCATGTTATTTGAATAATAGAGTTAATGTGTTTTAGCAAAGAAAAAGATAGCAAGTTAGATACAATTTGTAAATTAAAGGGTTCATTTGGTTTAGAGAAGAACTAAGATTCAGCCCCTGCTGGAGAAAGGAGAGAGGACATTTTTATCTTGTTTCAATTCCCTCTTCAGTCTTCACTTCAGAAAACAAGAGGCTGCAGAAGAATGGAGGTAATATTAAAAAATGGAAGCTATATGTCATATGCTCTTCTCCTCTTTGAGTCATGGAAATATCTGCAGACTCTTTGGGAAGAATTCCACCCATTTTATACAAGACAAGGCCAAAGAACTTCAGATATTTCTCCAGGCAAAAGAGCCATCCTCCTGCTCTCCTAGACTGGACTGAAAAAAATAGAAGAACCAGTTAACTTCACAATTATTGGAAGGTAGCTATAGCCCTCAAGATGCTATTTAACTAAAATTCATGAAAGCCACAGATTTGGGTCTCTGGCACAACATGTATTAACAGTTCATAAAATTAATGTCATCAAGTTACCATTTGTGATTGACAAAAAATTCCACCTTTAAAAGTGCAGTTGTTAAACCCAATTCAACAGTTGATGACTTTCAGAGAAATGTCTCTAATGTTTGCAATCATAGCAGCTGAGATAATGTTTTGCTAATAGTTTAAGCTGTATTTGGCTGTATGCTTGGACTTCAGATGGCAATACAGAGATTTTATATTTTGCTTGGCTTGTGTACTGATATATTCCGTGTTTGGCTCCACAGGCCATTCTGAACTTCCATTTCAATATCCCATTTTCTTCATCTGCTTTCAGAGATCCCTATTTTACTTTTTATCTTTTAACTCAGATCTGACTTGTTTTCCCCATATCATTTTTTATGTTTTACCTCCAACATACCAGTCCTTTTTGCAACTGTTTTATCTCCACCAGCCTTGCTTCATCTCTCCTGAATTTTTCTACCAACTCATTCTGCTTCAGTTAGTTCCTCACCTGGCTCACTTCATTCTGCCCAGCACTACCTTGCAAATGCACCAACGAAAGTGGCCAAGAAGCATCTAAAACTTTCTTCCTTTCAACAAATCCACAGCTGTGTTACCAACACTTGCCCACACTGGGGGATGCTCTTATTGCCAAATGTACCTGCAGTGGAACCACCAACACTTCCCTACCTCTACACACTTTTACAAAGATAACTGGAAATCAGTTGTCATACCGATTAGTATTAGCATATTAGTATATGTATAGTATAGTATCAGCCCCAGAAACTAATAAAGCCATTAGTCAAAGGTATATGAAGGCACTGTCACTAGATTGGATTGCATTTATTCATCACATTTGCCTGGCACCTTCACCAGTGTCTTATTGTATAGGAGTGGGTATGTTCCAGACTAGCAAGTCGTTTTGGATACCGTTTTTGTTGGCTTCTGGATGGCTTCTCCAAGGTCAATTCCATGGCTCCCTACACATTTACATTGCTCCTTCTGAAGAAGCTTCCTCGTTATTGGTCCATTTTGTAGGGAATAGTCAGGGATTGTCTCAATCCCAATTAGACGGAACTCATATCCTGCTCCTCGAGCTAAAAAGTGCTACCGCCTTCTGCCAGTCCAACTCTAGGACCCACTGAGAAAGAAGCTGCTGAATATAATACCTGTTTTCAGTTCTCTTTGCAGAGCAAGGTTGCTGAAGAACTTTCCAGATGAAGTCTTTCTGCAATGAGATTTCATCATCCTGCTCCAGGGCTAAAACAGATACTATTGTGGGGTAATAGAATCATTAGTGAAGGAGTGACCCTTTGAGAAACCTTTATTGTGTTATAAAGCTGTTTAACCCCATGAATAAATATTGGAAGAAAATTTGGGACTCATAACAGAGGAAATAACACTTATTTTTAATAGCTTTTATTAAATGTTGCCTAGTATTGTGGGATGTGTTAGGGAGAAATTGGGAGATTGGAGAATAGAATTTGGCTTGGGAACAAACATTACAGCAGTAACTGGCAGGGGAAATATGGTGAGAAGCTGTAACTTGGCCACTGTAACGAAAGGAGGGTATACCTGAGCCATTGACATTATCGATTCTAAACACCCGCTTCTGTCTAGCAGAGCACACTGAGCACCTCAGTTTACTGGTGAGCTGAGTGAATGAAGCAGATAGGTAGAGGATTGAACGCAAATGGAGGAAATCCTGGACTGAATCCTCTTTGAAGACCATCCTTTTCTTATTCCTTTGCAATGATTTTCTGTATTGTGTAATAACTCCTCCATCAAGATACTGGTGAAGGAAAGCTTGAAGAGCTGGAGACTTGCTGAAATCAATTTGCATAATTCTTTGCAGACTAAGTTGACCAGATTTGCCTTAATTTGGATTCTACTGCTGGGAAAGGTCACAGTAAAGTAACCTTATGTCTTGTCTGATTCATATGGATTCTTTTCAGTTTATACATCTCAGAATGTGGACAGTGTGCCTAGAGATGAAGGCCACCACTTGCTTTCTCAAACTTTATCCTCCCTAAACTATTAAATTGGCTAGGTTGAGATTGTCTAAGGGAGGTGATCAATGCCTCCTTGAGTTCAAGTTGTGTCCCTGAATGTTAAAGGAGGCAATTACAGGATCTTTATTGAGAAATCTCTTTCCTGACCTGGAAGATATTTTAACTGATCATTATTATGACTGAATTTAAATTTTGTTTTCAATTGAATTTTATTAATTTTATTGTGTTTACACTTCATATTTTTTATTGTTGAAGATATCTTCAGCGCTCAAATAAAGAGTTTCAGTTACAGAACAGTTCTCAGTTGATGAAGATTATTTGGGAGACTGTTTTCTCTAATGTAGAGAAAGGTATCAAGAAAACCCTTACTATACAATTATCAAAAAGACTCTTGCTTTGCAATTTAAGAAGTAACTTGATTTTCAAAATAAGAATTGCCATAAAGAAAATAAGTGAGGGGGGAAATCAAATTGCATATAAAGTAGTCTAACCCTAATTTGGATTCCATCCAAAGATTATCCATATATCATGCATAAATAATCATAATATTCAAAGTTTGAACCTCTGACAAAAAAAATTATGAACAATTAAATGGAACTAACTTTAATAAGTAAAATGGTAAAATATTTTCTCAGGATTTATAAATATGACTCCCAGTAAATATACATTTCAGTTTCTAAAACCTATAAATATAAATTTAATTTCTAAATTCTCTATTAACTTTATAGTGATGCTATAACTTGTATCTTGCATTCATCACTATTTGCATTTACTCATATCAAATAAAGCTAGGTTTATAATTATCCCCCATTTTTTCTGAAATACTGTATTCATTTTATATGTACCAATCATGTTCACCTATCATCCATTTTAAACTAAAAATATTGTTAATGAAAGAGTAGCTACAGGATTAAATTTATTTATTTTGTTATACACAAATGACTTCACTAGATTTAACAACCTATGTATTATTGCCTAATAGTCTTAGCTTAGGTAATTTAATATTTTGGAATAGTTTCTATAATACTGTTTCAAGCTAAACTGCTAGAAACAATGGTAGCAGACTTCCATTGTTGTTTATTCGTTTAGTAGCTTCCGACTCTTCGTGACTTCCATACGTGTTTTAATATAGCAGTTTAAAAATTCACATCATTATTAATCATTAGAATTTAGAAGCTAGTATTTTTATAAGATATTGGATTTTAAATAGCAGCTGGGTTTCATTCAAATCACAGAGTGATTGTACAGTACACCCATAAAACTACGAAGTGTTCTCAAGCAAATCCCTCTGACCTTGTTAATCTAATGCAAACATTGTTTGCAGATTGCATTTGTTATAAAATATGAAAAAGAAGACCCCCTAATAGTTATTGATCTCAGTATTTGTGGGCAGTGATTTAAGTGCTATTTACCAAACAGAACAGATGCAGACGCTGACGAAAAGGTAAACAATTGTTGCATAGCTTACTGCCAGATTCCAAACCAATATATTAAATGCCAAGTGAAGCACATTTCCCCGATGGATTGCACTTACTGCCACTTCATTTCCTACGTGCACTGTCTCTCTATTGCTGTGCCTGGCAGTAAGCTATTTTCAGTTCTTTTATGACCCCTGAGGCCTAGTACTACGTCACACAGCCATTAGTGAAGGGAATTGCATGTGTGTGACACGGTCTGAAACCAATTATTTGATATTTTCTTCAGGATGATGCCCAGGTCTGTTGGGAATGAGCAATCATGAAATAATTTACCTCCTGATTTAATTTTTTCCTTCACAAATTAGTTGTAGTCTGAGCTTGCTATACACAGCTGCCCATGACATATCTCTGTCTTATCAAGATTATACTTGAAATGATGAAAGAGAGTGGGGGATGAATAGAACAGACTGGGAGATTCTGCTTTAAACAGGCATTGACAAGTTTATCAGATATACTAATCATATGTACTCTCTGCTGATTGAAAGTGACAGAATCATAAAAAATGTCAGGGTGCTAGGAAAAACAACATAGATGTAAATCATTATCATAGTATTTAAGCTTTTAAAATAGTGGCCTGTTTTTCAGTTATTTTTAAAACTACTGAAACCTATTAATAGTAAAAATGTGTTTTAGAGGGTAAAAAAAAATACAGACTAAACTGAGCAGACAACTATTCTGAGCTATCCAGGTTGAGTTCCTCTCAAAATGAAAAACTGTATTATTTTACTACTAGTAATTCTAAGTAGGTAGTTATAATAGTTCTTTATTGCATGAAAAATATTTCAACCTCTGCAAAAAATTCAGAATATTCTGTGGCACATAGTTATTGCTATAAATTATGGAAAGACCCAAAATGAGATTATATAATCTCACTGAAAAGGATCTCTAGGAAAGCACTCACAAACCATGTTCCAACAGAGTGAAAGTATGGGATGGGATCCAAAAGGCAGTACAATTAGTTCCACATACACTAGAGAGCTCTAAGCATGTGTTTCTTGAATAGCAGCTGCCATGCCACATGGTAAATCAGTTTTGAAGCTCAGGGACTTCAAAAAGCATTTTCTTATGTAATATGGGCTTTATATTCAAAGAAAGTATACTCATAATCTCCCTGGGCATGCCTTTCTTTATGGGAAGAAATGTAAACTATCCCATCATTTAGAATGCTTCACTGTTATAAAGAGATCGTATTATAATTTAAAACAAAACATTTGACATAAAGCATCTGTGATACTGTGATACTATGGGGCAGTATCCATATAACTGGGATCCATAAAATCCAATTTTCTTAATGCTAAGATTGATTTGAAAGTTGGTTGCTGCTGTCACTAATAACAATATTGGATATACTGCAATCAATATCAACTTTTTAATACAAAACAAATTATAGGAAATACAATCATATATTTTATATTTGTCTAGTTTGACCCTTCTATGGGGAAGAGAAATAAATAATGGTGAAAATTACTTCCACGACTACTTTAGAAAACAATATGAAGAGGACAAGAATGTTAAACCTACAATGTATTATAAAATCATGCCATTCCTTAATAGATGAACAAAATTATTATGCTAAAAATGGAGGACATTTTTAAATATTTCAATTAAATCACTGACTAGAAGATGTTGATGAATATGGAAGGAAAGGCAAATACTTCATTTTTCCAGCAACAATGTCCTCCATTATTTCCAACAATATACAATGATATCTGACTATAAAAATTAAATTAACTAGAAATCCTAAAGCTGTAGCAAACCCTAGCTTCATTTGTGAGAGAACTTCAATAGCAAAATTTATATTTAATATTTACCACTTACAGGACAGGGTATATGAACTGTAAGCTAAATTCTGTACATGTAAAATCTATGCACATAAAAGGAAAATGACATTTCAAATTAAACAAAGAGATATATATTTGCCATTGCAGTTTGCTTCTCAAGTTAGTTTTCAAGCAATGCTTGCAGTAAAATATGTACTAAAATGTTTTTATTATATAAAAGCGCATTCAAATGTATACACTGGGTTAAGTTTTCAGAAAAACATGTGTATTTGTGAGAAGTGGCTCACAAAAACATTTAAGGAAAACAAAAAAATGTGACTATAGAAATGCATCTATTAGAAAAGTATGCAAAAATGTATCTGAATATTCAAACTTTTTTAATTTGCAAACTTCTGCTGAAATTGGGTAGAAGAAACTTAAGGTACAAAAAGTAAGAAACACAAACCAAAATACAGTAATTTGTTTAAACCTGCCCAGATATGTTTGTCAGGAATATGTTTAAAACAACCATATTTATTTTTAATTTATGAGACCAAACTAATATTATGAAAACATTCTAAACCCTGGTTATACTAGGATTCCAAATCTGTAGACAGGTATTTTTTATCCTAAAAACTGGCACATGGTAAACTTTATACTGCAATATAAAGAGAGACTCTTTGCATTTTAGTAATATTTCTAAATAGGCATATTCAACATAAATTCACAAATCCATGCCTGTCTGCCTTCCCTCAGTTCAGTTTTATGTAAAGTTCATAAAATCATTCATTTGTGTAAAAGTCCAGGTACATAGCAACATAACCAGCAAAATATATGGCCAGTGGAGGGGAACTGGGATTTGGGAATAAGAAATGGATTGAGTCCCTTATTAGCAAAAAAAAAAAATTTTTTTTTCCTACAGTAAAAGACAAACAGAAAATTCACGTCTAGGTCAGTATGACAAATAGGTAACTGAAGCTGGGAATTGATGCCTCAAACCCATTGTTTTAAAATTTAATTTGAACTATGAGAAAGTAATATTCAAATTTTAAACATCTTTCTCACAGATGCCAACAATGTGCACAATTTTTTAAATGAGCTATTTCTGAAAAAAAAAATCTAAAGCTAACCAAACTTTATATTACTGAAAGTATACACAATGCCACCCAGCTTAATAGTATCTCAGCAAGGAGCACTTAATTAAGTTCTGCTCAGGAGACAGCTGAAATGTGTTGAAAAGAGTCTAATAAAGAGGCATGTAACATTTTTTTTCTCAAACAATAGTGTAAGTGCCTTAGGAACCTCTTCAAGAGACCTTTTAGAAGTCCTTCTTCTTTCAACTCTCATAGGCATGTATGGTTTCCTTTACACACTACTGTATGTTTCTAAGAAAAAGTAACTTAATAATTCTCTCTCAACTTCTTTGTCACACTCTTTTTTATTAAAGAAAGTACTCTAATACATAAATCTCACATTGAATACAGACCGCTCAAGAGAAATCAGATTGAAGATTAAATCATTTTGATCTTTTATGCTTGGGAGGAGAATGCAATAATTAGGGGGCATGGTGAGTTACCTTTTTTTTCCCCTAACCATAGGAAGAACACCCAAGTGTGCAAAGGAGGCTTTGAGATGAAAATAGTGTTTTCTAACTGGAAATATTAGATAAAAATGACCAAATTCTGTTTTGTTTGCAGAATCTTCATAGCAAATTAAATTTTACATTTTAGCAAAATTATATTGGTCAATATACATGGAAGAAAATTATAATACAAATATTAAAACTGTAAACATAAGCCATCTATATATAACTTGTTCTTTTTTAATAAAATAAGCACATCCAAGAATAATGAAGTCCTAAATACAGTAATAAGATTCCCTTTTCATATAATGGCATTAATAAGTGATTTGAATAATAAGATATTCATGGTATCAGCCTCAAAATTCCTTTAGCAAAAATAGTTTGGTAACATTTTATCTTCAAAGCTGAAAAGAAGTAAGCATTTCAACATCATATGGACACAATGAAACTTTTTTCTGCAGCTCAAACAATTCTGTTCGTAAGAGTCTCTAAACTCTCCACTTCTCATTTTCAAAGCATATGTCAGTTTATAATGTGAGAAGGGAACCACCCTTCTCCCCTGATAACAGAAACCTTTCCATTGACATAATGAATGAATTGGACACTACCCTTAATTCTTTCCCAAATTTTAGAAGTCATATAATCAAGAAAATTATTTGTAATCTTTTTAGATTTTTATGACCTTGAAGTGTTTATTTCATTCTTTATTGCACCTATTTTTATACTGCTTCCTATGCAAATGCATCCCTATGCAGTTTAGAGAATATAAAATACAATACTAACAAAACAATATAAACCATAATGATTAAAAAGTTAAGGAAAGGGAAAACAGAACAACAGACCCACTCACCCAGCAGGCATACAGGGTGATTGTACAGGTTTTCAACAGACATCTAAAAGGTACAATAGGCACCTCAGCAATTTCAGAGGAAAAAGCATTCCAGAATTCAGGTGCTACTATGGAAAAGGACCACTTATACGTGACCACCAGGTGGCACTATGCATCTCTTGGCACATTCCCCTAATGATCTCAGTAATTTACCAGACTGCAGTGGAGAAGAGTCATACAGCCTGTCCAAGTTGTTTAGGCTTTATAAGAGTTTAACAACATATATTGTAAGCAAAACTGAACCTGGCTTGAGAGCTAATTAGCTGGTCCAGTTGTTTCAACGGAGGTGTGGCTTCTGCATACTTAAATGCCCAGTTGGCAACATAGGCACTACATTCTGCTTCATTTGCACCTTCTATACCAAGTGGAAGAGTAGTTCCACACAGAGGACATTATAGTAATCTAGTGTGAGCTAACAGTGCATGGACAATTGTAGCTGTCCCTGTCCAGGGAAGGGGATAGTGATAATATACACTCCTGGCCATTGAGATCACTTAGGCTTCCAGTGGCAGTTGTGGTTCTGGAAGCCCCCTCAAAATATGTAACTATTCTTTCTGAGAATGCAACAGCATTTAGAATCTGCAACCTACCCAACCGTATCTCCCATAACCCAGATAATTACCTGTCCACAAGGTCTTTGCCTTGTCAGGATTCATTTTCAGTTTACCGATCTTTAGTCATCCCATCACTATATTTAGACACTGGGTCTAAAAGAACATGGGTCAGGACATGTACAGCCTCTCTTGATTCAGGTGTTTTGGAAAAGTACAGCTGAGTATCAGCAACCTACTTAAGACACCTGGCTCCTAAACTTCCTTATGGTCACCCCTGGTGGCTTCATATAGATTTTAAATACTACTGGAATCATCACACAAAACGGTTGCCATAGTACAGTACCCAATATTACTCTCTGAAACTGTCCCTGCAAACAGGAGTGGAAGCACTGTAACACAGTGCCACTAACTATAGGGCAGGATACCACAGTCAATGGTAACAAAAGTCACTGAGAAATCAAACAGCAGATCATGTTTAAGGTCTATCCTACCTTTATAAGCCATTCATTATTTTCCTGAGTAAGTGTATTTTTTCAGGTAGTAGTATTAAAATACACTACAAAAAGCAAAAACAAAACATCAGTTAAACAACATGGACAAATCCAACCAAATACTGGTCCTGGCAAAATTCCACTTAAAATACATGAAGTTGGCAGATTCAGTGCAACAACTGTGATTTATCAACTATTCTTAGATGACATCCTATAAAATGCAAGAACAAAAACAGCAACCAAAACTTGCTGAGGAACCACCTGTCCCTGATTATATCAGCCCAGCCCATTAGATCCATCAGAGAGGGCATGCTGCAGATACAATCCTCAAGGGGCCTACATTTGGTGGGTCCCAGGCAGCAGGCCTTCTCTGCCATGGTGCCTGCCTTATGGAACATTATTCTTCCCCCCAAAAAAATATTTGGTTAGCTCTATCCCTTTTGACATGTCAGAAGTCCCTCAAGACCCAGTTATGCCACCAGGCCTGGGAGTCCCAGGGAACTGGAGATCTGTTGAGACGGCTCCGCTATTGAGGTGGATGTACTCATTTTCTCTCTTCCTGGGGTTTGTTTTGATTAATTTTTTAATGTTGATTTTTATCTTTTTAATGCTTGTTTTTATATATGTACTGTTTTTATCTGATTATTGCATTCTGCACAGAGTCAATTCCCATGAGATGGGCAGCTATATAAATTTGACAAATAAATAAATACATTTTACATGAGTAGTTTTCAAATCATAACATGTTAGCAAAGTTTTCTCTTCTTCAGCAATTAATTAGTTCTCTTTTGATACTTTTGTGTTAACAGTTAAAAGTAGGAGAACCAATTTAAGTTATGTTGAGAGGAGAAACAAAGTTTATCCTGAATAATAATTGCAATCTTTGGGGTAATTATCATCACAGTATCCTTGAGGGCTCCTCTATTTTGATTCCTAAATGTTATGTTTTCCCTTTCCTCTTTGTTCATCAGTTCACTCTGAATCAATCCCAAGATACAGTTCATTCATTATTCTAATGCTACTAAGCATAATATTTTGAGTATGCAAAAATAAGTTGGTGATTCAAATTATTGCTAGGTTTGGACAATTTTAAGTTCTCATTTTAACACCCTACTTTCATTTTCCCCTATATTCTTCTTGTCTGGTAACTTGAACCATAATGACAATGATACCATTATCATACATGCTTAATGGTTTTGTTAATTCTTTATTGTGAGTGATAGACAAGGGGAAAATAACTGATACTCTTCTGATTATTCTAGTATTATTTATGGAGAATTAGACCATAATGGGGTCTGTCTTTAGTTTATTGTATTTGAATGTATGTTTTGGCTGTCTCCCTAAATATAATGTTCAAATCAAGCCATCATGGATTGTAATTGTTATAAATCCTTGCTCATATGTAAGTATAGTTTATAAGAATATACCTTATGTCTGGCAGTACCCTCCCCATATTGCTTCAAAGAAGCAACTGAAGAATAACACACACACGCAAAAGCCTAGTCACTTAAAATCTCATACACACCCCATCACGCTGAGGAGACTGTAAAATTTTCTGCAATCCAATTATAATATAAACAAAGAGGATTATATTTGTCACTTATTTTTCTCAGTTATATAAATTCACAAACCAGTCCAAGAATTATTGCAACTTCGTATAATATTGATAAAAATTACTTATATAAAATACATTTGATTTTTTTTTATTTGTAACTTTTACTTTTTTAGAAAACAGAACCCATTTTTTCTTGTAAGGTTCCAGAAGCATCACTTGCTGATTTGTTTATCTCATACATTAGAATTATTACAGATAATATTCCCCAAGAGCTCATATGGAAAACTTTTTCATTTATATGGTAACAGTCCCAACTGAATGTTCATTTAAAGTAATATCCTCCCATCTAAAAATAGCTGATATGTTCTTTTTTCTTTATCTATGCATACACCTCAGCATACGGAGAGATGAAATTTAGAACCTCCCTTCCCTGTGCTCCAATCTGTCTCCCCTGCTAATCAGCAGGATGTGGGAGAACACATGATTGAAATGGAGAAAACAATACATTGCATTATCTACCCCATTTGGACTGTCAACCAACTAACCATTTATTTGGTAAGCTGCCAGATCCCAAATGTGCTGGGATAAGAAGATACTCAAGCAGCATTTCTACACATGCCATTTCCATTACACAATTGCGGTGACAGAGATTGGGATTTGAAACAGCAGGACAGGAGTAAAAACAGGAATCTGAGATAGACCATGTATGCAGCCCATGTTCTGTCCATACATATTCTCATATTGCACAATTAATAGTATGGTAAAAGTTTGCAATACTTTGGCAATTAAATAAGAAACGCTAATTACTTTAACAATACTGAGCAATGTCTCCAGGTTTCAGAAATAGATTTCTATTTTTATTTCAAGTGCACATTACTCTTTTCAATTTATGTATGCTCAAACAATAGGATGAATGTTGTAGTTTAAGATTAATATAATCCATATAAATAATTATATATTTTAATTTTAATTTTAATTAATATGTTACTTCAATCTGGATCTAATTAGTGGGTAAAAAAGAAAACAGCTCCAGGCTTCTCATTCACATAATGGCAATTAGAGAGTACAGAAATCAGACTTCTGTTGATCTATAGCTATGACATTTATGCAGACAGTAAATATACTGTACCTAAGAGGAAAGCGAACTCCCCACCTCCCACCAAACCTACCTTTAAAATGGGAAGGTTGCTTCTGTTTTGTTAATGAAGGCAAGCAAGGTTATCTTGCTCAATCTTCCTGGGGTTGGGGAGAACTGTAATCCTACATTCAGGACTGCTTTTCTTTAAGTATATATGGCAGTATATTATGTAAAACCTGACATTTATTATATTCCTGCACTTAAATATTTTGCTGAATCACAAATCACTTGTATCAGAAATTAAATGATAAAGAGAAAAGTATTAAAGAATATAAAGAAAATGCCACTAACCCCCAACATGAATCATTCCTCTGCTTTTCTTTGAGTTCTTGCTTGCCTTTACAGCACGTAATGCCTTTTCTTTAAATTGAAGCTCACAAAGCATGTCAAGAAGAATAGTAATTTCTTCAGTGAAGGTAGCCAAATAAGTTTCATTAATAAATTTCAGTGCTGAAGAAGAATCAGTTATTCCACTTAAAATACATAAATCTTCTTTTATCATTGCACAGAAGGCAGGAATTGAACTTTTATAATTATGAACAATCTTTTCAAAGTTAATTTCATCACTCTTATCCTGAACATATTTCTGCAAAAGACCACTAACCAATTTATTCTGCATTTTTTGATACTTGACTAGAACTTCAGATTCAGGATAAAGAAATAACAGTTGCTGCAGACACTGAGTTTTAAATTGCAGTTGATGTTGTAAAGTACCAGTTTTTGTTTCTTGATTACTTTGCAATTGATTTACTAAGAAGCGTCGAAGATGTAATCTTATATCATCCCAAATACAGTGAACATCTACTGCTGTATCATCTTCAACACCATGAATGGAACTTCTGGATATAAATTCAAAAGATGCTCCACTTGGAGTACAGGGAAATAAGACACCACACTGACTGGAGAGTTCAAGGAGAAACTGAAGAATTATTTCTTCTTGATTTTGTTCATTCTTCAGTAATCTTTGCTATGAAAGGATAAATGATAAACGTAACATGTAAGGTATTAAGTGATATGAATAACTATTTACAGTAAATAACATTTCTCTTCAAAATAAAGCTTCTTCATTACACCTTAAAATCTAGAAAATATTTTTCCTATTTATTTAATTTTTATCCTGCCTTTATTATTTTTATAAATAACTCAAGGCAGCGAACATACCTAATACTCCTTCCTCTTCCTATTTTCCCCACAACTACTACCCTGTGAGGTGAATTGGGCTGAGAGAGACTTGGCCGGCCCAAGGTCACCCAGCCAGCTTTCATGCCTAAGGCGGGACTAGATCTCACAGACTCCTGATTTCTAGCCCAGCACCTTAACCACTAGACCAAACTGGCTCTATATACATACATATATACATAGCTATATACATTTATATATCTGTGTGTGTGTATTTGTATATACAGTACATATATATACACACACAAATATATGCATATATATATATACATTTCATATATATATAAACATATACATTTCACACACACACACACAAACATTTCATTTTTCTTTTGCCAGTTCAAACAAGCATAAGTATGTATATTATATACATTACATATTAAGAACTTCTAGACTCTCTTTAATGGATATTTGTAATAAGAACAAATTCCCCTCATCTACCCAAATCAGCCCATCTGGCGTGTTCTTCTCACGAGAACTTTGGGTTGTACCCCACTTTCATCAGGTAAGGGGAATGGAGGCCAGGAGGCACTGTTTTTCAGTCACTGCTCTGGCTTTATGGAATATCCTCCCCTTGCAACTAAGACTCGTGCCATCCCTCATATGTTCTGAAAGCTGACTGATAGAACTTGTTCATATAGCATTGGGTGACTAGTTGTTACTGCGGACATTTTAATGAGCAGTATGTTTTACTGGATCACTGTAAGCTGCCATGAGTCTTTTTGATCTGGTTATATACAGATCAAATAAATAAATAATTAAATAAGAAAAAAACAGACTGAAAAATACCTAAGTGTCAAATTTTAAAAACTGTGAATAGATATATTAATGCATCAAAATATTTTGACACAGAATCCATACACTCTTCCACACAACCCAACTTTGTCCCACTAATGAAACAAAAGCTATGAGAAAGTTAACATTTCATGTTCAGAGTGTAATTGCCATGAAAGTTGGAAGAAAAATCTGAATTTACTATTTAAATTGTAATAAGTATTTTATACAACTAAAAGGTAATACTTTCTCATTTATTCTAATCACAGCATAGAAATTATTAGCAGACTGTAGTCATTTACATGTGCATGTATAAAAACAAAAATTCCAACTTATAAAAATAACTGTAACTCATAAGAGTTACAAAGAAACCTGAAAAAAATGAGCTGATCTACCCAATTTATTCTGTTAGCAAACAATAGTGGTCTTCTGACTATGCAAGCAAGAAGAAGAGATATTCTAGAAATCACAAATATGACTGACTATTATTTCCATGTTTAATAATAGTTTATAATATCTAAAGTAAAAACTTCTTAATTACTTGGTGTTCACTTGGATCATAAAACTATTAGTTCATGTACTGTAGCTAGCCATAAATTATTTAAAAATCTCCTAGACCTAAATAAAATACATCAAGGAAAATAACGTAATAGATGTTAACATGATCCAAACATTGCCATTGTTTAAATAACAACGTGGAACAGCATTAGTTATCACTGCTATTAAAATAATTCAATTTTATTTTATGTACTGTTGCTTTTTTAAAAAAATCATCCAGATTTCTGGAAAACATCTTATTCTAAAATAGCCAAAATAGTATAACACTAATATGTTACTATAGTATTACACTAATATTTACATGGACACATTCACATGCTTAGAACTGATCTTCTGAAATCAGTGGGACAACTGAACTGGCTCAGAGGTTCATGGACACCATGGGTCTGATCCAGGTTGTTGATGGCCCATCTCACACTAGAGGTAACCTGTTAAATCTGGTCTTTGTCTTGGGAAAGTGGTCACATAATTTGGGCAATATAATATCAATCCCTTGTCATGGACAGATCCATGGGGTTCTCTATGGCCACTCCCCATTGCAGGCAGTCAGGACTTATTTCATCAGTCCATCCCAAGCACCTGATGGACTTGGTAGGATTCCAGAAGGAATTTGGGATAGGTCCTAAAGCTCTGCTGCATGGCTTGACTGAGACCTTAGTTGCTGCTTGGAATGACTGAGTGAACGTGGCCTTGGATCAGATTGCACCCATGCAGAATCTTTGTGTACAGGTATGTGGATCCCAAAGGACCCCTTGGTGTATATTTTGGGAAATGTAACAGCACAAAAGACACCAGGAATATTGGTGGAGGAAGACAAAGGGCAATTCCAACCGGGACCAAGATAAGAACCTTTATTAGGGACTACCTTGTGGCAATAAGAATGGTGAAACCTACTTATTTCTCTGCTCTTATTATGTTTGCAAATAGCAGCCAACAGCCCTATTTCAGGTGACTCAGTCACACTTGGGTAGGAAGGAGTTGGGAGAGTCTCTGCAGGATTTCTGTGAGAATTATTCTCAGCATATGTCAATTGATTTTGGCTATTAGGCATTATGGAACTGGCTGAAGCTAAATTATTGGGGGAGAGTTTGAGCCCATTGGTCTTAAGGAAGTGGACAGGACTCTTCTAGCTTTGAGCCCTGCTGCCTGTGGTTTAAACCTATATCCCTCCTGGTTCATTAAGGCCCCCAGGGAGATGATATGTTGTTGGGTCCAGGCAGATGTGAATGCCTTCGTGTGGGAGCGGATGGTGCCTCCTCCTTTGAAGGAAGTGGTAATTTGATCTCTCCTCAAGAGGCCATTGCTGGATCCAACAGTTCTTGACAATTTTCATCCAGCCTCCAACCTTCTCTTTTTATGGAAGGTTGTTGAGAAAATGATAGGCTCACAGCTTGAGAGAAATGACTATCAGGACCCTTTTCAGTCCAGGCTCAGGCCAGGGATTAATGCAAAGATAGCATTGGTTACCTTGTGGATGACCTCTGGTGGGACAGGGACAGAGTGGTGTCTCTGTCCTGGCCCTTTTTAATCCCTTGATGGCTTTCAATACCATCAACTATGGTTTACTTCTGAACTATCTTAGAGGGTTGAGAATGAGGGATATTGTGCTTCATTGGTTCTCCTTCTTCCTCTGAGGTCAGTTCTAGTCAGTGTTGGTGAGGGCAAAGTCTAGCTATAGGTCCCTGATTTTGCAGGGAATCCCAGGCTCAACTCTGTTCCCCACTCCTATTTAACATCTACATGAAGCTGTTGAGTCAGGTCATCTGTCCACATGAGACTAAGTATCATCAGCATTATGTTCTTAACCAATTACAAATTTAATCTTATCTAAGAACAGATTAAAATATGGGCAGTCTGGATAAAAACAACTGATTGCATCAAGCAGAGTTGATCTGCTCTCAGAACATAAAGTACTGAACTGAAAAATCCACATGACTCCAAAATCTGTCCCTTAAGGTTGAAAATCTTGTAAACCAGACATTATTGTCCAAAATTCTACAGTATTTTGTGAAACACACAAAAATACTGCAATTTTCAAATTCAACTGTATTTTACACTAGCAAATAGCAATTAAATTTCAAAAGAAGGACAAGTGTAGGATGAAACTATTTTCTATCATAACATAAAATAGTAGGATTTTCACCAGTGTTTGGAGGAATTTGATTAGTTCTCTTTGAGGGGTTGAAGAAAGTTTGGCTGAACTGAAATCATAGTTATTTAGCCAATGAAGATAATTGGTTGTGTCCTGTAGCAAGTCATCAGAACAAGTTTCATTTAATTCCAGTTGTAGTTCCTTAAGACATTGATCTATGCTAAAACAAAAAGAAAAGCAAATATTTTCACTATTTTAGTGTATTTATTTTCTGCAGAACATCAACATTTATGTCATCCTATGATATTATCACTTAATTTGACATAAAACAAATGTCATCAGCTTATAACTTTCAAAACAGCTAGCTATATGTTTGTAAGCCAATCTGTCCCAACTTGGGCACCTTCTAGATATCTGGACTTCAAATCCCACAATTCAGCAAGGCCATTGGTTTGAGAAAACTGATGTAAGCAATGTTTGTGCATCCTAAGAGTATCATATGGAAATATTTGCACAGAAAGGTAGTATGGATTAAAACAGTGTCACCATATTACTACCTTACTCAGGGCTGATTTCATGCCAGGGGCTCAGAAAATGCAGTACCCATATTCCAAATAAACAAACGAAGTTAATTACCATGTTTGTATAAGACTACCTTATTGGGCTGTGACATCTGTGCTAATCTGTCATGCTTCAGAAACTACTCTGGCCTGAATCAAAGAGGCTATGTATGCACAGTTCTGCAGAGATAGCCAGGAGTAGCTTCTAAAGCAGCCATGGGAGCCTTGCAAAAATCTGGTTGTTCTAACAATTTGAAAAGAGATGCATCATTTGTGTTCCCACATGTTACAAAGAACCTTTCTGAAATGTTCTATAGAGCTCATAAATAAATAAGCAACACTTTAGTAGCTAGATTACATACTGATAGATGAATTATATAAATTACAATAATTAGAAACCACTCAGAGAACTCTTGTCACTGGGTATATACAATATCGAAAAAATAAAATAGCTTACCCTGAAGCATTTTTCTTTATTTTTTCATCAATGTCACCAAGTATCTGTTGAAATTCCAGATTCCCAGGAAATATGTTTAACAAACAATCCAAGTTCGAAGAATCAAGAGAAAAATCACCTCCCCACTCCATTTCTAAATTCCAAACAATAAAAATAGAAAATAAATAAAATGTCCACCTCCTTTTGATTGCTGATATGGATATAAAAACTATTGCAAAATTGCTAGCAAGTAAAAACATGAAAATACCTTCCTTAGGCTTCTCTTTCCCTCAGTGGTTTTGTTTGTTTGCTTGTTTTTGGCAGCGCTATTCTACCTGTCTACAAATAGGAAAAACAGGCTGCATACCTTTAACTCCCGGTTTTCTTTAGCAGTTATATGTGAATTCATACAACTAGGTTCTGCATCTCTGCAGATCCCCATTCAGAATCTTACAGAGCTGAGCTTTTGGGTAGAAGCATGTTTTTCTGATTATAGACCACAAAGAACATAAATGCAGCTGGTATTCTCATCAATCCCAACAAATGTAAAGCTCTTTTGGAGCTTGTCAAAGAAAAGGTACAGTACTTGGCAGAAAACATCTTCCATGTTTCTATGGCCACTTGGAGAACTACTAATATAAAAAAGTGACCAGTACTTTCATGGTTGCTATGATTCAGATATATTATTGTTTAACTGCATAACATATAAAAGTTTAACTGCCTGAAGAAGAGACAGGTACTTATGAGGAAGGAAAGCATGATCTTGTCAACTTCAGCATCAATTATATAGAAGTTGCCATTTATAAGACATAAGCCTTATATGACATAAGACAGACAGGATATGGCAGACCAAATGACAAATGGCACTGAATGTTGGGCTATTAGCAATTCCCATATAAATATTTAATAAACCTCATCCCTTGGGACTGAATATTTAACCATAAAGAACATATATATGTCTAAAGAATGTACATTGTAATTTGAATTAAACTGAGAAGCAGATGATAATGGAAAGCAAAGGAGGAAAACATATAATACCAAACTTCTATCAATGTTCAGTACAAGAGGCAATGAATAGGTGTGGTAGGAAAAAAACCCACTAATGTCTGAGAGCTGTTGATTGTATAAACAGTAGTAAATTGTTTATATTAGATAGGCCAATAACCAATAAAGTAATCTGGCAATATATTTCTTTCAAAAGAGATCAGCCTTACTGGGCAAAAGAAGAAAATAATGTGCTTGAAAATTAGCACATTAGCAGCTAATAATCCACCACAACTAATATTAAGGCAGCTGTGCCAATGACCAAACATATTCCATGGCTACCAGCACTGAAACCCTTTAACTGAGCCACTGCTGGTGATCTGTGGAGAACTAATCTCGCAATTACCTTGCATATCATACTGCTGGACAACCAACTGCCCAGCCAGTTGGATGACAATGCATGTCAAAAGTAAATGCTAACAAAGTCAAATCTTTAAAACAGTGTTATAACAGAAGTAATTCCTTCTTAGCCCATCAGGTTGCAGTTCAGAAACTTCCATAGTAAAAGTGCAAAAGCAGAGGTTAACATTCTGAGAGGAATAAGGAAAAAGACAAGAATATGTGAAAATAATTTTTTTAAAAATTAAGAGGATGAAGTCAGTGATACAGCTAGTAACTTCTAAAGCTCACAGTAGTGATTAGAGAATTTACCTCAGTACAGAACATCAGATATTAAGACAAGATTTCTCTCAGTAAATGAACATTTATGTTTACCTATGTTAACTGCTTTTCAGAAGAATAACTTACCTGAATTAAAAAGAAGATTTGCAGTGAGCACAACACGTTTTGATATGGATGCCAGTCGAGGAATACAAGTACAAATTAATAAGCATATCCCAGGTACTGAAAGTACTGAAATCACACATGCAGAGGCCTCCTAATCTGTCAAATCACTCCAGTGCCACAGGAAGTCAAATGTATCTACCGTTGCAGAGATATTTATAGTGATGATCTATCTATATACTACTAAAACTCTCGTGTCTGGTTGATACTTGTAACCTTTAAAGGGCAAAACGGTGCATCAGAGGCCAGCAATTTTTGAACCAAGGTACCTCAAATGGGCTAACTTACAAAAAGTGTCCAAAATCCTGGACCCGTGACTCCCGTGGAACTGAAATTTGGCAAATTTTATAAAACATTATACCAATGGACAGAAATACCTATTAAAAATGAAACCATAACACATGAATATTCAAAATATAAATAATCAAAACTAACCCTTACTCAACATAGGCTAAAATGTGAGAATGTATACAAATAACTTCCTAAGTAGCACTTCAATATTTTGGTTCAGTTATAAGGTAACAAATCATAAAGAGATCAAGTTTACCCAAGGCTTACCATTTAACATATTCTTATGTGACAAAACATTTTGTGAACATGGCAATTTAATTTCAGTGTATGAAATTATTTTAAGATTTCTGTGTCATGCTTGCTCAAATTAATTGTCAAAACATTGCATTTGCTTCTCTTAGGCTCACATGACTTATTCTGCTTTTGGGAATATAAATCTGAGTTTCTGAGCATACCATTTCAAAATACTTTATCTTAAAATAAATAAATATTATCCAATACTTTCTCCACAACCTGCATATACATGTTCAGGAATTCCTCAAGCAAATTTGTATGCAACCTTAACTCATGCTCATAAAAATAAGGAACTTACATCCAGAACACTTAAGTTCAACTTTAAATTATAGTAACTTGTAAAATCTCTGCTTTAAATATAATTATAGTCCACATTTTTTCCTCTAGAAGCTACTTCAATTTTATCTTTTTCTGGATTTTATTTTCTGAAATTCTCAGCTGACATTTGGTGTTTATGTCAAGGCTTAATGTAAGTATTTTTATAATCTATTATTTAAAAGGTATGTTTTAAATCTACTAAAAGCTGTGATAGAGTAAATCTCAAAGTCGACCATACATTGCTAGTGTGCCATTTTAATATGGTGTTATGCTAGTAATGCATAAAATATATATTGTTGACAAATCTATTATCATAAAGGTGAGACAGATGCTCATTCTAACACTGGCTTACATCATTATCTACAATTTATAAATTATTCCTCTTTTCCTTTTGACCAAACTTGTCAGTATTTGCCTGACCGTGAATGTTATGTATAAGACCTTCAATATTTTTAGACAAGTCATTTGTTTTAAAATAAATATTTTAAAAATTAAGAATAATAACTCAAATTTATCTAAAATATACATAAAAAGCATGCATTATTAAAAATTTAAAGTCACTGACTTTAACTGATACCAATATAGTTCAACTTGAAAGTGCTTTCTCACAGAAGCTGGCTCCACCTGGCCCACAATATCAATTGTTAGAGGAAATAAACAAAAAGAAAATATTTAACCCCATAAAGTATTCAGTAACACTATACTATGAACACCAGCTTCAGTTTGGTATAGCAGTTAGAGCAATAATATGCACATGGTGACACAACCCATGGCATTAATACTAGCACTCCACACAGAGCTTATTTTTAAAATATTATTTAATTTAAAATGAATGGGAAATTAGCATTCTGCAAAAGAAAACACTAGTCTCTAGCATTATCTTTGTTTAGAAAAACTTCATTTGACTCTACACAGGCCCACCCACAGGCATCTTAAAGAAGAAAACTATTGGATGATTAGGCTCTACTATTTATTTTAGAAGTCTAGTAACTTGCCTGAAAAAACACAAAGCTAAACTGGTGTAGCAGGGAGGATTTTAAGAAATGGGGCATAGTGGAGGAGGGAATCTTGCTAGTTTTCCTTCCTGATAATCAGGCATTTCATAAATGCTCACCATTGTTGTGACAAACAGTGTGTGAATGTGCAATCCTCTATTGTAGGATTTTATGAAAACATTAATGACAAGTTCTTAAGACACTAAATATATCCACTAGCCCAAAAAGTGCCTGTGCCTATTGGAATCTTATATTCATAACCATTCTTATTCAGCCATGAAGTCCACAAACTAATCATAGGCAATCCATTTGTTATGTCTGCATGTGTCCCTGAAATATATTGTGATATCTTTAATTGTTTTAAAATCTGTACACATTCAATAGTAGAACTTATGGTTTGTTTGGAATGAACACATGCCTTATTCCTGGCTTACTGAATCTTACTTGCTTATAGAACTGCTTGGTATTATATCTGAATACAGATCTATGGCTTACTTCTGGTTTATCTCCATGCTTTGTTCAAATTGCCTGCCAAGAAATAAAGCCAAGAGTCAAGAGCAGGTAGAAAATAGTGTCACTCCTAAGATTCATTTACTGTGACTAGAACTTTTCCAGAACTAGCTCTTTGGCCATGTTTTCTCTGGCAACAAGAAATGTTAAACTGACCTGACCTCTCTCAAGGCTGAATAGCTAGCTTTGAAAATACCAATAAAGCAAACATGAATTAAAGGAACTACAAAAGAATAATAGTTTAATTACCCAAATACACAATTAAAGCACAACTTCAGGATAGCATACCTTGAGCTCTACATATCCAAAAAAGATTATACCATAAATGCCCTGCAATTTGTAGAGAAGTGGTTTTAATTTAGAAGATTATTCTTTTCTTGCTAATGCTTCCTAAAGCAACTCCTAGAAAACTGTTAAACCTGCAATACTAGTAAAATAATAAGGATTTTTCCTCTCTGCAAAAGAGTCACAAACCAGCACCAAAGAAGAGAGAGATCAGAACACTATTATCTGAAAATGGGAGAAGCGTGTCCATATTTCATTAGATACCTGGCATACCAACATGAAAGTGGGACAAGAAGCAGACTCTGGAGGAATGAGCATACCAACTGGAAAAATAAACATTTAACTAACAGCTTGTAAATTAGCATTTAGCAAGGCAATTTAGCCCAGCAACTGGTAGATTATAAAAGACCTGAAACAAAAGATTCCAGAGGAGCCTCTCTGTCTAGATGGAGAAATTCCATGCTCTTGGACTGTGTGCTTGGCCAGCTCTAGGTTGTAAGAGCTTCATGAGTGAACAGATGGATGAATGAAAGTGTGGGATACAAACATTCTAGAGCAATAAAACTTTACATTTGGAACATTGCATGCTTGTAACTTGTTAAAAAAATCCTACATCCTCTAACTGGCACCTAGGAATTCTAAGGGAAAATACCTACCCAGTATTGTGTAGGTATGATTTCCAAAAGAGCCTCGTGTAGCACAGAGTGGTAGGCCGCAGTACTGCAACTGAAACTCTCCCCACGACCCGAGTTTGATCCCAGTGGAAGCTGGATTCTCGGGTAGCCAGCTCAGGTCGACTCAGCCTTCGATCCTTCCAAGGTCGGTAAAATGAGTACCCAGTTTGCTGGGGAAGGTGACAACTGGGGAAGGCAATGACAAACCACCCCGCTATAGTCTGCCAAGAAAACGTCACGAAAGCGGCATCCCCCCAAAGGGTCAGACATGACTCGGTGCTTGCACAGGGGACCTTTCACCACACCATGATTTCCAAAATGGAACACTCCCCCGCAACTTTACAAAAATTAGCTTCCTTCAAGATGCCCAGTCACAGTCACTTGTGAACTGCTGACCAAAGCAGGTGGAGGAGCATGAGAATATCTTAACAGTGATCTTTAACGGTCCATTGTATGTAAGCCACTTTTCATCTTGTTAATCCACCCATGACACCACCTGGATATCTCTTAGTTGCTATATATTCTGTATAGATTAGTGAAAGGTGTATTGCAGCTTCAAAGGACTCTGGAAGAAATGGATTATCTGGACCCTTTTGGAAGTTTCAGGCCAAGGCTAAGATAGCACTGACTGCACTTGTTGATGACTGCTGGTACAACCATCCTGGCTCTCTTTGATTTTTCAATGGCCTTCAATACCATTGATAATGGTAAACTTCTATAATAGTTGTGGGGATTGGGAGTGAGAAGCACAGAGTTGCAGTAGTTCCCCTCCCTTCTCTGTGGTCTGTTCCAGTTGTTATTGACAGAAAAGGGAGAGACTAAGATTGGAGCTCCTGATTTATAGGTACATAGGACTCGATGCTCTTGCCCCTCCTGTTTAACGTCTATATGAAGCTGATGGGTGAAGCTATCTGTCAGCATAGGGCTAGGTATCATAAGTATGCTGATGACATTCAACTGTCTGTCTCTACCCCCAGCTGACCAAGTGATGCTGTTGAGGTCCTGTCCCACTGCCTGGAGGCTATAGAAGTCTGAATGGGGAGGAACAGATTAAGATCAACCCTAGCAAGACTACGTGGCTATGGATGCATGGACCATCCGGACATGGGGACTCTCCATATTTAATTCTAAAAGGAGTTCACTTCACCAAATGGAACTGGTGCACAATTTGGGGATCTTCCTGGACTCTTAGCTCCTAGTTGAAGAGCAGGTGACAGCTGTGGCCAAGGAGGCTTTCACATAATTTTGTCTTGTGAGCCAATTGTACCTGTTTCTGGACCAGGAGGACCTTCTCAGTGTCATTCAGGTCTCAATCACTACATGTATTACATGTTTTACAATGTGTTCTACATGGAGCTGTCCTTGAAGACCACTTGGAAGCTTCAGTTGGTCCAAAAAGCAGTGGTGCTAACAGTTATTGGCATGCCATTTTATGTTCATGTATTCCATCTGCTACATTAGCTACACTGGTTACCAATAGGCTTCTGGGTGCAATTCAAGGTGCTAGTTATCACCTGGTGTAGGGCCTAGTTCCTGTGGAACTGCCTCTCTCCCATCAATTAGGCATATCCTGTACAGACAGTGTCAGCATTCTCCAAATCATATCTATTAAGCAATGTCATCTTGTGTGGCATGCCTCCTCTGTCACAATGCCTGTCCTATGTAACACAATCCCCCAGAAAGTTGAATAGCCCTGATCCTGCTCTCCTTTAAATATCCCTTAAGCTCTTTCTTCAGGCTTTGTGCTAGGATATAGGCTCCCTCTGTTAGGGGTTTCACAAGTTTTTAGTGGATGTTTTGGATGACCATTTTACTTTCTTTTTCTATTGTTTTATGTTTTACACCTTTGTTTTTAATTTTGTATACTACACAGAGTCATTGAAGAGTTGTGTGGCCTTAGAAATGTGTAATTATAAAAAATAGCCACTATCCAGATGCACAAGAAAGACATGACTCTCACTCCCCAAAGTTAGTCACATTCTGTTTTCTAAAGGGTTATTGAACATGTCTAGGGAATACTCATTTCCCATTTCAGAGGTAGCTTGGAAGAATACAGATAAGTACTTTGTGCTCTACTTCACATCTATCCTCATGTTTCTGGGTCCCACAGACCAAACACTGAGCTTTAAACCAACAAAGTGTAGTGGGTATCCTCATCAGTTTATTTTAAAAAAGGGTAATTAGAGTTTTTTTTTTAGCTGTGCTATTACATCAGAAGGGGCTCAGTGATCTGAAATAGTTAAAACACACACTGGTGTAGTACAGATATATACATATATATATATACATACACACACACACACACCAGTTTATGGAGTAAAAAGTTTAGAAAGAACAAAAGAAGAAAGGCAAGCTTTGTGTTTAAGTGGTACAACTATGTAATGATGTTCCCCCCGAGATCTGAACAGACCACACCCTGATGGTGTTTCGAAGTGCCTGGAAGACTTAGCTCTTTGCCCAAGCCTTTGGTGAGGATGACTGAAGCCTCCTTTTAGATTGTTTTCCTTTGTCCCCATTCAATTTTATCATCCTGCCATCTTTACTGTTCTTTTTGTTTCTTGTTTTTAATGTTTTAAACAAATTGTAAACAGCCCAGAGGTTGATGGGAGTCAGGTGGCATGCATATATGTATATGTATATGTATACTACTACTACTAAATTGGTGATCAATTCCATTCAGTAAGCTTATAAAAGTAATGGAAAAGAAATGCAGATTTTAGGGAGAGAAGATTCAATAGGTTAATTTTAGCTTGGAAAAAGGGAAGAAAATCATATTCCTAGTCTTTACTGTAGAAAATACAGTACAATGAAATTATGTCAAGGAGCTCTTTTTACCAAAGAAGACATGCCAAAAGCATGAATCTTTGTTTTGTTTCAGTATATTTTTTAAAAAGCATAAAGGATCCCTTCTTCAACCCCTCCCTTTAACCTATTTTCTTTTTTTTATCTTTTCAGTCCCTTTCAGATTTTGCAGCTAAGTTTACCCAAGATGATGGAAAAAACGGCAAGTAGCCAATCATGAACCATTTGATATAAACTAAATACCAAATATAGTGCGCCTATATTGGCAAAATAATTGGGAAAAAGGGACAAGATTATTCCAGAGAAGGAGAAAAAAGGGTAAAGTATCAGCTAGAGAAACAGGCCAAGATATGAGAAAAGGTGTTGTGCTGTATCCTAGGAGCAGGCCTATACTTCTGCTTGGTCTATGGCCGGCATAGGTCACCCACCGCTTCCTCCTCCAGCCATTGCAAATATACCCTGTGCTGGGTTTTCCAAATTCAATTCAAAACTGCTGTTTTTCAACCACAGCTGTGTTAAGCCCTTCAGAACAGATGGCCTCCAGCACTTTATTCCAATCTAGTGGCAGCCCCAGCCACAATTGGCTGCAGTACCTGGCACAACCCTCCCCTTTAGCAGCTGGTCACTACCCTGTGCAGCTATTTCAACCTGGGCTGCTGCTCTATTCTATGCATTTTAAAAAAATAATCTTGCACTTGATCCAACAAAGGCCATTGAATCAGTGAACTATCCTCACCCATAGACGCTCATGCTCCATTTAACCCTGTTTCTCTCAATGGGCACCCTTTTGGTTTCTCTCCAGGTTAGATGAAATATGCTCCCATTGCTTTCCCTTCCCCAGCCCAGAGTACTGCAAAGCTTCCCTTCTCTTTTTTGCTTTTTTTAAAAAAAACAACAACCCAGTGACATTGTTACTGTGTTTCCATACATCAGTTCTTCCTTTCTGAAGAGGAACCTTGGAATGAAAGAACAACCTGTTGCTTTATTGTAGCATCAGAGCAATAAGGGTACCATAATAAGACAAAAGAAAAAGAAAGGGTCTGTTTTAGTGTCAAAGGAGATAATGTGGGAAGGAGGTGTGAAAATACCCATACGTGCAAACATCTGGGAAAGCAAAGGAAAGACATGGGGACTAGTGAGGAGGGAACAATTCCTAAAAGGAAAAGGCAGGCACTGGCATACCCAGTCTACACAGAAGCCAGCAAGTGAGGCCCACTTTATCTGCACAGATGAGGAAAAGCAGCAGTGACAAAGAAGCCAGATATGAAGCCATGCTAGAACCATAGCTCTGCAGAAGTGAACGTTACATCAGATGTGGCCAGGGTGGGGTGGGGTGGGGGGGAGGAGAAGGAGACCTGCTTTCTTAGCCACATATGAGGTTTTTCTTTGGTAACATTAAAAAACTATGGTTAACATGAACCATTCTACAGTGCTCTTCAACAAGTCATTGAGATATCTGTGAATGTGAGAAAGTTTACCTTTTTTGATTCAGGTAAAATGTACAATAAATAGGCTCAAATTATGGAATTTTGGACAAATGTGGAATTAAAACTTGGTTGCTGAAATACTAAGAAGTAACTGATGGAAGTAAAGCATGCATGAGAATAAACACAAAGTTTAATGGATGGTTGTACATCAAGTATGGGGTAAGACATGAATTTGTGATGCTCCCTTGGTTGTTTTACATAATTATAACTAAATGGATAAGGTATGTTGTGGTGACATTACAGATGTGTTAGTTGGGGATATGAATGTATGTGTACTTTTCAGTATAACTGATGAATGAAAATTTGAATGAACTGCAGTGAATATTAGATTGTATGATGCAATGAAGATCTTAAAATTAAGGAATTAAAGGCCAAAACAGTTGTGTTTGAAAAAGAAAATGGAATGATTGCAAATTATACATAACTAACAATAAAACTAAAGTAGACAAATGTATGTATCTTGGTAGAAAGTCAGAAAATGGATATAGAAAGAAAGGCATGCACATGCTGATAGTAAGTACATGGGCTGATATAAAGAATGAATGTTTGTTGAAAGAAGCAAAAAAGGCATTTTCTATTTACTCTAATATACAGCAGTAAAAGCTACATATGTAATCTGTACAGTTTATTAAATTAGCTCTATTGCTAGAGTTCATACTACCGTGAACCAACGCTAACAACCAACTGCATTTTTATTATGTTGTATTAAACCCATCCTTACCTAGATAGTTAGTACAGTTCTATTCAAAAATATGAGTTTGGTACCCTCCTGAAAAATAAACTCTGTTGCATTCAACGGCATTAACTCTCAGATAAGCGTGAATAGGGAAGGCAGTGTAAGGAAAACAGTGAGTACATGGCATGCGCTACAATATAATCCGCTATCAAAAGGGATCTCTTCGGATGCAATTGTAGTCTTTGAGGCACCTTTAAGACTAACACAGCATGGATTAGGATTCGCTTCGTCAACTGCAGGGAAGGAAGACGGAACCCTGCGCCAAAATAAATACGTGTGGCAGTTTTCAAAGTACCGCCACACTTTTTTACGGCGCGTCAAGAATATGAATCTCAGGGTGGGGCGCGGAGCGTTAAAAGGTTAACTAAAACCCGGTGGAGAGGAAGGGAGACAACCAAAGATTCAGACGTATGGCCTAAGGCCCCCTCACTGCTGGAGGACACATTCCGACGTCACTTACCAGGTAGGCCAGCCGCCGCTGTGCTCCGAGCCTGGTAACCCCGGAGACCAACCAGCGTTAGTAGCTACGGCCCGGAACGGCTCAAACATCCGGGGGAGGAGCCACTCAGCCTGAGCCGCGCGCGGGAACGAGGAGGAGGCCGAGGAAGCTCTCGGGGCTCGGAAGGAACTTTCGTGGTAACTCTTCACTTGGGTAGTGGTCGGCTGAGGCAGAATCGCGCGGTGGGCTGAATGTAGGGGGATAGGCGGGTGGCGGCTGTACTGCAAGGGCTTTTTGAACCCAGTGGACAGGATGTTTTCCAATCCTAAAGTTTTATTGTGGTGGACAGCGATGCCTGTTTCTTTTCCAGTATCGTGGGTGGGGAATCATAAAGAACTACGGCGTTCTTGAGCACGTACGCCTCACTTTTGGGATTCCTGGTACTGATTTCCCGTTATCTTTCCCACCGTCCCAAAGCGGTTGCTTTTTACCTTACGCTTCTGACCTAGCGGGATACGTAATCGCGCTAAGAAGGTGAAGAAGGCTGCAGCTCTGCTGCGGGGTGCTGATCTTTTCGTCTCCGGGTACAAATGGTTGTGAAATTATCTGTTCTTTCTACAGTTATTGCAGTTGGACTTGAAATATCTTGAGGAGAGCGGGATCGTTAACAAATTGGCTGATCACTCTTCAGTGATAAATGGCCAGGAACCTAGTCCAATGCATGCTTAGATTGGGTTTGTTTTTTTAGTATTTATACATAGGATTAAAGATTTGTTCTGTTGATCACAATAGTTGGGGTCCTGTCTTAGTTTTATTCCAGGTAGTCACACTGAATTATTGCAGCTAAAGTTATGTATAACCCTTTAGTAAAGGTTTCCCTTGACATTAAGTCCAGTCGTGTGCGACTCTAGGGGGCGGTGCTCATCTCCATTTCAAAGCTGAAGAGCCGGCGTTTGTCCGTAGACAATTCCGTGGTCATGTGGCCGGCCTGACTAAACGGAACGCCGTTACCTGCCCGCTGGAGCGGTGCCTATTAATCTACTCACATTTGCATGTTTTCGAATTGCTAGGTTGGCAGGAGCTGGGACTAGCAACGGGAGCTCATCCCGTCACGTGGAGTCGAACCGCTGACCTTCCTATCGTCAAGCTCAGCGGTTTAACCCGCAGCGCGACCACGTCCCTGTATAACCCTTTACATCCTGTTAATTTGAATGGGCTGCCTCTGAGCCTGGATTCGGCCCAATATTTAGTTTAGACTACGGGCATAAACATAATTCCCCTAACTGTAGAAAGAATACTGGCATCATATAAAATGATTACTTCTTGCTTAAGAGGGCTGGCTTATTTACTGTATTTTATCTGGGTTTTCAAGCAGTTGTATAGCAAAGTAGACAGGACTTCCCATCAGACTGACAAAGTAAAGTACAAGTGCTGGCAGGTAAGGTAGCATTTTGTCAGCTGTATAATTAGCAATCATCTGGTAAGGATTGGTTACTAAGAACTGAGAGTAGGCATCAGAGAAATTAAACAGGAGGGCTGGTTTAATAGTTCTGTGAAAGCAGACACATTCACCAGAACTGAGTCTTGGAGGGATTGGTCAAAGAATGGTTGCTTAGGTGTCTACCATGAAAAAAGCATTCAAAATGGCTGCGGGTAGCCATCTGGATAAAGTGTTGGGGGACAATTGAGGTGTTGCCATGTCATTTTCACATCCTCTAGTCCCTACTTGCTCCCAAGCAGATCCTCACTTCCTTCCAAGTTTTGCTACTGGGGATGTGGCTAGGAGCAATGCCACTCGGCAGGCACCGAACTCCTTGACTGTTGCTTGTCAGGAGCCTTCAGCTATCAAGAGCAAAACTATCAGACCCCAATGATGTACTATTTAGCAGAACTGCCCTGAGCAGTTATTTATGCACGTGTGCACACACACACTTTCTCACTCTGTATGAAAATAAATTAATGGACAGACTGCTTTTTTTTTTTTTTGCTGCCTCGTAAATTCCTAATTGCAAGGGTAATTATATCCAATCTGAACATCCTTTGTTGGCTTTCTTACTTGAGAAGCACTTGATAGCCATTAGTCTTCAGGCCACAACATGCTGCAGTTCCATATCTGCAGTCTTAGGGAAGTTCAGTCAAAGCTGAGTATGTTGTCTGGATAGAAGAGGTGAAGCAAGGCCCCTGTTGCTGACTCTTTTTAGCCATAGTATAATGTTACTAGAATTTGAGCAAACTCATTGATTTCAATATAATTGAGGTTTCAGAAGTACTTTTTTGTTTCACGTGTCTATTTTAAATAGATGGAAGAGGTTGTTGAGAAACCAAGGATTCAGTTAACTGGATTTAAGAATGAAGAAAAGAAAATGCTAATCCAGTTGCTTCTGAAATTAGACTGCTTTTTCTTTGACAGTGAGGTAAGTGATGGTACTTGATAAAAATGCATAGGGTAACAGCGAGCCTGCAGCAATTTTATTGGAAAGAATTTCTGATTTGAAACTGAACTCAATTTCTTGTCTTGGTATAAATTGATATATATATATACACACACACACACACACACACACACACACACACACATACCCATCATGTTATTTTCTTTCAGAATAAGTAGTATGCGGAATACAGAAAAAGAGTAAGAAATCAAGGCATGAGATAAGGAAAAGAAACATAGTACCAGATGGACTCATAGATATTAACCAATGACCCTTATGGCTTTGGTCAATTGATGTTTTCATTTGATGCTTTTTAGTAAGGTTTAACCTAAGTTACCAGTTTTAGACATCTCTGTGCCACATGCAGTATTCCTTGCTAGCAATAAGGACAGTATTAGTCAGTCTTGACACAGTCTTTGCCACAAGTACAACCAAAGTTCAGTTTTACTCCAAACATGCTCACACTATTTTATACAAGCTAGGATGTTCTGTGCAAGCCAACATACTGTTGTGTGCATCCCACTAAGAGCTACTGGTTAATGAGTGTGCTGACCCACAGTAACAATGCCTGCTAATCCTTAAATAACACACAAATTTTAATAACAGTTCTATGTTCTTTTTTCTTTAGCAGTATAGAAATTGCACTCATCTTATAGCAAAAAGGCCTTGCAAGAGTGAAAAGTTTTTAGCAGCATGCGCAGCAGGTAAGTGTAATATGCTGTAGTTGTTTCCGGTGATACAGTGACCAGTTGTATATAATGATTCTTTGGAAAAGGGTGACACACGAAAATATAGCAAAGATTTCTCTGCTGCTTATATACTGAGAAGAATACAATTTGAAATTGAAGAGAATATTTGTAGCTCAGGGTTGAACTGTGGGGTCCTTGGTGTTCTCTGAGCCTTGTTGTTTTCTTGCAGATGTTTCATTGCCAGACTAGGCAACATCTTCAGTGCGAAAAGGGAGTGGGCCTTGCTCTCTGTTTATATACTGTGGTTTGTCCTGCTTGTGTTGGTGGAGGTGGTGTTCTCTCCTTGGGAGTTCCTTGATTGGGCTGTAGTTTGCTGCTTGGTTGATTGAGTTAATAGTTCCTTGATTAGGGTATACTGTACTGTTTACTTGTTCATCTGGTGTTAATTGTGGTGTTAATCTTTGCATATCTGGGTGTTGATTGCTGGCGAGGTGTTGTGGTCTTTTGATTTTCCTATTGTCTCTTCTGAATGGTATGTAAATGTTGTTTACTTCTATGTGTCTGTTGGTGACTGCTTGTCTGAGTGCCAAGCTTCCAGGAATTCTCGAGTGTTTTTGTATTTGGCTTGGTTTAGGATGCTCACAGTTTCCCAGTTGAACGTATGGTTAAGTCTGTCCATGTGTTGTGAGATTAAGGAGTTTTCATTGTGTCTTCTTACTGCTAGCTGGTGTTCGTGGATGCGCTCTGCTAGTCTTCTGCCTGTCAGTCCTACATAGTGGCTGCTACTGTCCTAACAAGCAGGAACCACGCCGAGACAAGGAATAAGTCTCTAGTGTTTTATTACTGCTACATTAGACAGAAAATCCTAACAAACTGAAGAAGCATGAGAAAACCCATACAGATAAACCCCAAAAGTCAAGGCGGGTCTGTTCTGTGTCTCTTTGAATGACAGCTCAAATTCTCGCTACTAAGCATGCGTTTTCCCCCCTGGATAGGGGCTCCCTCCTGCTCATCATCAGTGCTCATGACATCTACAGTCCTTACACTGCATATTGTAGATAACTCCTGTTTTTTCTTCGTGAGCTACTGGGTGTTTCGGGTTACTTAAGATGTTTTGAAGGGTTTTGGTTGGTTTGTATGCTACGGTGATGCCGTGTTGTTGTAACAGTCCATTGGTAGTTTCTGAGATGTTTCTGATGTATGGTAATGTTACCCTTTTCATAGCTTCTGTTGGTTGGGTTGTAGTGGGTTGAGTGGTCAGGCATTTTTTGATAAAGTTGCGTGGGTATCCATTTTGCTGGAAGATGCTGTATAGGTGATCTGTTTCCTTTTGCTGGTGTTCTGGGTTGCTGCAGTGCGTTAGTGCTCATCTGAAAAATGTTCTTATGCAGCTCCTCTTGTTGGAGTTTAGGTTGTTGCTTTGGTAACGGAGAACTTGGTTAGTGTGGGTAGATTTCCGGTAGACATGTGTTTCTAGCTTGCCATCATTTCCTCTGCTGATGAGGATGTCCAAGAAAGGTAGTGTGTTGTTTTCTTCTTCCCTTGTGAATTTCATTCCATTGAAGATGTTGTTGTGGTTTCATGTGTTTCCTCCTGTTGTTCCTTTTTTATTATGACGAAGGTGTCATCTACATACCGGATCCATACTTTAGGTTGTATACATGGGAGTGCTATCCTTTCTAGATGCTGCATTACAATCTCTGCTATGTCCTGAGAGTGGTGATCCCATGGGTGTTCCTTTGATTTGTTGGTATATTTGTTCATCAAACTGAAAGTAAGTAGTGAGGCAGAGATCGATGAGGTCCATGATTCTGGGTATTTCTATCTTGGTATATTTGACTAGGTCAGGTGTGTTGCGTAGAACTTCTGCCATGAATTCTTTCTCTAGTGTTTGGTCTATGGATGTAAAGAGTGCTGTGACATTGAATGACAACATAATTTCATCTTCTATTTTTAGGTCTTTGATTTTCTGGAGGCACTGTAGTGGGAAGTTGATAGAATATTCACTCTCCTCTGTGAGATGCTCAAGTTTTTTTTGTAAGCTCTTTAGCTATGTTGTATGTGGGAGTCCCTAGTAATGATACAATTGGCCGAAGCAGGATGCCAGGCTCATGTATTTTGGGGCATCCGTAGAAGCGTGGGAGGACAGGTCCACTGCTTTTCATCCGCCTCTGTTCTTCTTTTGTGATTTGACCTTCCTTGGCAAGGTTGTTAAGAGTTCTTTTGACCTGGTTGTCCAGTGTCTGTATGGGATTGGTGTTTACTGGGGTATAGGTTTCTTTGTCCTCAAGTAATTCTTTGGCCTTTTGTGTATATTGCAATCTGTCCATAATGACAGTGGTGCGGCCTTTGTCTGCTGGGAGGATGATGGTAGTTTGGTCCATCTTTAGGTTTTTGAAGGCTGCTCTGTCGTCTGCTTTAAGCTGGTTATGCTTCCACGTTCTTCTGGTTTGTGGTATGATTATCTGTCTTACATTCTCTTGGGTTTCTGTGGGTTTCTGTGGTAGGTCCTGTACTTTTAAATGCTGCTTCTAAAGCTGCAAAGAACTCTAATTTATTTGCACCCTGTGTGAGGCCTCTCTGTAGACCTCAAAAACTACAGGATTTACCACAGAAACCCAAGAGAACGTATTTATTTATTTATATGTCAAATTTGTATGGCTGCAATCTATCCAAAGAAACTCTGGTAGTGGAAAAATAAGAAATATTGTCAAAGGGTAAAACAAGGCCCCCCCATCTTAAAATACCTATGTGACATACATCCACACCAGAGCTTCTTTATATGTAGCTGCCAGATTATATGGAAGGCTGACATGAAAATGGTAGAATTTTTTTGGCTGATGTATGTTAAGCTGTGATTTTTCCTGAAGGATCTTCGATTTCATTTTAAAGGAGGGCTTCTCATCCATCCAGATTTCACCATCCAGGATTGTCACTGAGACTTACTTTTTGAGACTGCTGAATATATGTATAGTTAAATGGTTTCTTCTCCTTCAGTAGTCTAGACAAAATCTTAGATTCCTCTGGATTATCTGTGTTAGAGTTTTCATGCTGATCAATGTTAGGGTCTGAGGATACAAGGGCAATAAGGAATCCTGCTGGTGTACATGTTACCATCTGAGCGTGTTTGGCACTTTTAAGATGTAATTTTCTCTTGTTCATGCTTTGACAAGGCTCCAGAGAAGTTAATTTTTCCAGCTTCAGAGGAATAGAATGTTGAGATTTTTGAAGTTGCTGTTTCTTTTTTGCTGTGGGTTCCATCTATCTATCCAGCTATGCCTTTTCTATTCATCCTTGTAACATTGTTGTGTCTCGTGAGACTGCATTGTTCAAAATTGTTAAGGGGCTCTTTCAGGTATCCATTCTAGAAATTATGTCCTTTTTATCCACATGTATCTGGCCTTGCTTCTTCTTTTTAGTCTTTGACATGTTCTAGGTTTGTCAGTGCTATTATGTACTTACATCTAGGTAGCCTTGGAATTGTGGGGAGAAAATGATTAGCTATGTCTGAGCGGAAGTTTCCATTTTTGCCATAATTTGATGTAATTTTGTCCAGCTTCTATAAATTTGGTCTCTGTGCAGCTTTTTCCATTTTGTATGAGGAATAAGAGGTACAGTATAAACATCCATAAAGTTTCAGTTTGGAACAATTTAAAAACTGTTTGGAAAATTCTTCATTTTCATGAGTATCTGTGGAATAGTTGGGTGTTTAAATACCAATAAAATTTTCTCATTGGGCAGAAGCCAAATAACTCTTTCCAAGCCTAAGTGGAAATTGGGTAACATATAAGCTTCATTAAGGCAGTTTGGATTACTTTTTTGTTACACCATTTCTCTCTGTTTGTGTTATTCATTACTATCAGAAACACCACTTTTGTAAGATGATTTGTGAAGTAGTAGTATTTTGAAATCTGCTAGCCTGTTCCTTTTCTTCTGTGCTATTCTGCCTCAGCTGAGGTACGGAATCATTGCTACTACTGTTTGTATTTAGACTGTTTGGTGTTTTTTATATTTCTTCCAGTGATCTGATGCATTGTGTTTGGCTATCCACATGTGAACAGGGTATCTCTAACATTAGTGTTGTTTATGCTTTGAAAGGGCGCTTTAGTCTGTCTGTCTACAGTAATTGCTTCCAATCATGGTTCTGCAAAAATAACTTGAGCAAAAGTTCCAGTTCTCAGCTGTGTTGTTAACAGTTATTAACTGCTCAAATACTGAAATTACGGTCTCTTAGTGAGAAAACTGTGTCTAATCAGAGTTTACACAGGAAGCAGAATGCCCTTCGGCAGGAATTTCTTGTATCAGGACTATTCTTTATTTGGGAAATTTTCACCTTCACATACCAATTCCTCCTCATTGCAATGACAGTTGCCTAGTGCAGCATATTTATTATCTTTGACAATGGTTTAAAGTATTTACAGGTTATGAGTCTTGAAGAAATATCAAATTTCCAATTTTTGCTGTTTTGAGCTCCTAATTGTGCTGAGTGCCCAGGGCTCTTCCTGCAGTGCTTTTTAACTTCTTTTGTTTTAGCTACAGATTTGTGGCCCATTTTGCCCATTAATGCAAGCAGGATGAGAAGTTTCTCAAAACCATGCTTGCACAGATAGACAGTACAGTACATCATACTCAGTACCCATTCCATTAGGAAGCAGTGTATGTTCCGGGTTGCCCACTATTCCTCCTTTTTAAAAAATATATAGCTATGCACGATGCTAATAGACATATCAAGATATTTAATGTGGTTTTAGGGTATAACAGCCCTTTATGCAGATAGTGCCTTAATAAAGTGAAATTTAAGGATTTCTTAGGATAACAATAGACCAGGTTTATTATACATACTTTTAATTGGGGTTCTCCAGGCATAGGGAGATCAGTACCAAAATAGAGATCACGTTTTTTGCAAGCATTTCACCTTCCGTTCCAGTGAGATTTCCTCAGTGCAGTGATTCAGAAATGGGGATTGCCTTTCCATATTCATAGTCTGTGTGGGATTTTTGCAAAATATCTGCAAAAAACTTGATTTCTACTTCAGTACTGATTTCCCTAGGGACGCGGTGGTGCTGCGGGTTAAACCGCTGAGCTGCTGAGCTTGCCGATTGGAAGGCCGGCGGTTCGAATCCGCGTGACAGGGTGAGCTCCCTTTGCTAGTCCCAGCTTCTGCCAACCTAGTAGTTTGAAAACATGCAAATGTGGGTAGATTAATAGGTACCACTTCGGTGGGCAGGTAATCGCGTTCCGTTTAGTCATGCCAGCCACATGACCACGGAAGTGTCTACAGACAAACACCAGCTCTTCGGCTTTGAAACGGAGATGAGCACTGCCCCCTAGAGTCGGACATGACTGGACTTAATGTCAAGGGAAACCTTTTACTGATTTCCCTAAGCCCAGAGAACCTGAACTAAATGTATATAAGGTGAAATTTGCTTTAAAAAAATTAGAAATTAGTGAAAAGTTTATACAATCTAAAGAGAAACCAGAGGAATTTGCTTTTCTAAAAGACATGCTAATTAACCACCAGAAGTATAGATCTATATACAACGGTATTATAATTTCAGAATTAACAATAATTATGATGAAGAAAAAAGGCCATAGGAAGACCTCCATAAATTGACCATATTAATTGAAAGTCTTCCTTACCCTTTTGTCAGAAAAATTAATTCAAATATTGACAAAAAATATACCTCAGCAGTCTGTTGCTGCAAATCAGGTGTAAATTCAACTTTCCACTGTTGTATGATCATTCCTGTAGCCAACCCCAATGTACCCCAAATCTACAAGTCTATATTTATTAAACTTACAAACTTAAAAATAGACCACTAATAATTAACAAATTAAAATACAGAAATCAAGAAATTCAAATACTATGGTACTTAACATATTCAAGATCTCTCCTAAAATCCTCCCCTTAAGGATGACTGTACACATTCCACAATATCCCCATCAATATTTGGTTCTGAAGTTTTAATAATGTATATAAAATTAATGAATGAAATTTGCGTTGTTATTATTATATGCAAGATGAAATTATAACATTTAAATATCTTTTGATTATGATTTCATTCATCCAAGCCACTGCCATTAATTTTGTTAATTTTTATTAATTTTATGCCATTAAAATATGCTATAACATCATTTCAATCAGAGAATCTTTTCACCAAAAAGTATTTAACATAGTGTGTGTAATAGCTTCTCCAAAAGAGGCTGAGAATACCTTTCCATCAGATGATCACTGGCATTCAAAGCTAGCACCTATAGGAATACCATCTGGTAAAATACTACTATGCAATGGCACAATCTGCTTTGCTCTCCAATGAAACTGATTAGGATCAAAATATGAAACAAGCTGAAGTTTGTTTTTACATGAAAGGCATGGTACTGCTGCCATGATATGAATAAATAATGAAAAATAAGATAATGTGTTACCTCTGAGTATATCCATAGAATATTCCATAGAATATTCATAGGATTACAGTATTTATTGATTATAATGTGGTAATATCTTACTATATTCTGTATAGTGTGTGTGTGTGTATATAGTGTGTGTGTATATATATAGGGAAGGGGAGTGGTCATTTTTGGGGATGGCTGGCACTCTAAAATGGCCCTCATTTACACAAGAACTGAATTAGAACTTCATTGCCATCTGGATTTTTTTTTATTTTATATTTTTATCTTCTATTTATATTTAATGTATTATTTACGGTCCTATTGTATTTTAAATCTTACTTTTATTGTAAACCACCCATAATCCCTCCTCTGGGGGGAGATGGGTGGTGGCAATTTGACAAATAAATAAAATAAAATAAAATTAATATATGCATGCTTTGAAGCTGAAGGATTCTACTTAAGCTAAAATCATGGTTTAATGATGCCCAGAAAAAATGCACATTCAAAAAAAAATCCATAAATGGTTAGGTGTAGTAATATAAAAAGTCATTAAATCTCTACTTGTTTTGTCTTAAGAATTTTTGCTTATTTTGATATTTGACCTTTGTTTGATGGCAGTTTGTGTACACAAAAATTTTGTGGATGACACTTCATTTGTTTTTCAGGAAAATGGGTACTAACTAAGGACTACATAATTAATAGTGCTGAAAGTGGCAGATGGCTTGATGAAACAACTTATGAATGGGGATATAAAATTAAAAAAGATTCTCTTTATTCACCTCAAATGCAATCTGCACCTAAAAGATGGCGTGAAGAGCTCACACGTTCTGGTGCTGCAGGAGCGTTCCACAGATGGAAAGTTGTCCCGCTTATTAAGAGTGGTGATAAACGAAAGGATTCTTTTATAAGGTAGGGACAAGACCTTATATTTGAAATAATGAATGATTAATTCAGTAGAAAATAATCCTGTGTGTACTTGTAACTATGCTACATATTAGGTCTTTTCTAGTATTACTCTTTATGTGATGTGTTCTTTATATAAATTAATCTCAGTGTGGTTAAAATTCTCTTTGTTAGTTGTGAATATATTTTTAGTGTACAAAGCCGTGGAACAAAATTCTGTTTCTGTACAGCTAGTCCTTGACTTATGATGGCAATTGGGAATGGAATTTCTGTTGCTAAGCAAGGCAGTCATAAAGCAGGACCACATTGCTTAGCAAGAACAATCCCTGCAGTCCCGGTTGTCGTTGTTAACTGAATCCCATGGTCATTAGGCAAGGCAACTTCCTGCTGGCTTCCCACAACCAAAGTCTGGGGAAGCCAGCAGGAAGTTGCAAGACCCAGGTCTGCAGGCAGGTAAGTGGCTGCTGCTGGGTGAGGGAGGAAGCAAGGGAATCCGTATGGGGGAGGGTCAGGGAAGTGTGGCATGGGAAGGGTGCGTGAGTGCGAGGGAGAGTGCATGAGGTGTGGGTCGGGGAGGGTGAGGGCGTGTGTGAGAGGTGCAGTGTAAGTCAGGGAGGGTGTGCAAGAGGCACTATGTGGGTTGGGGAGGGTGTGCAAGGGTGTGCGAGAGGCACAGGTTGGGGAGGGTGTGTGGGGGTGCACAAGAGGCATGGGTTGGGGACAGTTGGTGAGTGTGCATGAGAGGTCAGGGAGGGTGCGTGAAAGGCATGGTGTAGGATATAAGTATGATAAATCCTAGGTGGCGTAGAATATAAATGTATATAAACACACATATGCCCATATACTGATGTTTTATAGTCAGGACCTTTCTCCATTTGCATCTAACCATGGCACAAACTTGCCATGGCAACATTTGTCTGTTGTGTTCCATGATATCTTCATCTCATTCCCATCCATGAGGCAGCCATAAGTTACCTTTAGCTGTACTGGTATTAAAGTAGTATTTTCCCCTTTATTCTGATACTATTCCAAAGGCAGCATCCAAGATACAAAATTTGATTGATTTTGTCACTCATTACTAAAGAAGAAAGTCAAATGACTTCAGTAACTCAAAACAGAGATGAAAGGAAGATAGAAATTGGTAATGGGGAAAGAAGATTTCAAGCCAAAATAGTTTTCTGCCAACTCGGGTATGGCAGTTTTATTGTAGTTTTAATTATTTACCATTCAGTATTTTACTGTTCAGTATTATTTCTTCCCTTAGCATCATTCCTACCCAGAACAGTTAATAGAACTTGAGAAACAATGAGAAACCATGACATTCACATACAGTGATATATTGAAGAGCAGATGACATTTACACATATTTATATATTGAAGAACAGATAGGAGGCTTAAGTAATGGTGTATTTGTTAGCAGACTTACATTCATACAGGTAGTCCTCAACCTATGATCATTTATTCAGTGCCTGTTTGAAGTTATGACAGTGCTGAACAAATGGTAGTTACGACTGGTCCCCAACCTGTGTGGCATCTCTTGCACACCCCTGCACACCCTCCCTGACCTGTGCAGTGCCTCTTGTGCATCCACATGCAACCTCACCTGCGTGGTACCTCTCATGCACCCCTGCACACCCCACACCCTCTCCCCAATGTATGTGGCACTTCTTGTGCACAACTGCGCACCCAACCTGGTGGTGCCTCTCACACTCGTGCACCTCTGCACACCCTGATCCATGTGGTGCCTCTTGCCCAACCTGGATGGTGCTTCTTGCACACCCTCGTGCACCCTCCTCGCACCTCTGCACACCCCGTCACTCCCTCCCCCACCCAGCAGCAGCCACTTACCTGCCTGCCAGCCTGGGACTTGCAACTTTCTTTGGCTTCCCCACTGACTTTGGTTGTGGGAAGCCAGCAGGTAGATGCCTTGCCTAAAGACCATGGGATTCAGTTAACAATGGCAACTAGGACTAGAGGGATTGCTGTTGCTAAGGGATGCAGGTGCGCTTACAACTGCATCGCTTAGCAACAGAAATTCCAGTCCCAATTGTCATTGTAAGTCGAGGACAACCTATACACATACACACATATACAAGCACACACATACACAGACACATATGCAGGTCTAGGAGCTAAGAGAAAGAATTACTATTTTTACAATCTTTGCTTTTGAAATAGAATCATATTTATATCTAAAATATTTATCCTTCCATTTTTTTTTCCAGGGTTCTAAATGCTGGGAAAGCCAATATTTATGCAGCATTAAGTACACCAAAGGATATTACCCATGTTTTAACTAATAATACAATATTAAATCAACAAAAACTGAAACATCTCATTAGAGCTCCATACTATCCAGTTCGTTATTTAGGAATTTATCTTTTAGAGGCAAGTATATAAACACAATCCATGCTTTACACATAGCTGATGATTTATGATCGATTAGTTCTAAGTTAAATTATCATGGGGTTGCTGTCCCAACTGTATCATATTAGTTTCTGAAATGTTTAGATAAAAAGTAGTAGATAAGGTTCTGAAGTGAGAATCATTTGGATATCATTGCACCCATTATTTTGATTATGTTGCCTCAAATATGGCAGCATTCAGGAACTATTGGGCAAGCCTGTGATTTAGCCAATCCTGACTTTCAAGAATTGCTTAACACACTTGTTAAGAATTGCTTAGCAGAAGGGAAGAGTTATTACAGAATAAAGGGTAAAGGACATAAACGTATCACAATACATAGAGAAAGCAGTTCAATATTTGAACAGAGCATTAAACCTTGGTCACATGGAATAATTTATCAGTCTTTCTACTACATCATTAAAAAACCAGTTTATAACACAATGAACATATATCAGTGAATCCAGTGTTGAGGGTCTATTGTGGCACTCTCTTTCCATCATAAGCAAATAACTTCTTTGCTAACCCCGAAAGTTCAATTTTCAATATATTTCAGCATTACATTAACATGTTGTTGTTCTTCCCAAAACCATATTAACACATTTGTGGGTATTTGTCCAGATAGGACAAGCCCATATCATACATGTAAGTATTCCTTCTATGATTTTATACTTCCAGCATAATGAAATTGACAACCAGCCTTTTCTAAAGATTCTCTGAGGTATCCAATAAACATGAACATTCTTCTGTTGAATAAAACTAATCATAAAATCATATGAAACATATTTTATATTATTTAACTCATAACTGTTCACTTGTTAATGTCAGGTATTCCAGTTCTTTATTCCAAATTTCTTACGTTAACCGATATTCATCTTAATAGTATTCTTTAATTGTGTATTTTAAAAAGTATGCATTCAAAACCATCCAAAGCATGTTTCAGTGCTAACAATAACCCAGAAATGTTAAATGCTGTGAATACAGCTAGACCAAATTGTGAAATCAAAAAAGTGTTTTACTTGAATATAGTCATTCCCCAGTTTTAGACAATCCAAACTCCTCTTGCAGTATCTCAAATGTTTTTTAAAAAATTGACTGGCAAAAAGCTGATCTAAAGTGTTCATGTCCTATTAGCCAATGAACAACAACAACAAAAATCCTGCAATTTTCAGACCAGAAAATCCAGAGCTATGCCAAATTGCTTCTAAAAGCAGCTAGAATTGGCAGCCAGCTTTAAATCATGAATTAAGCCTTTACCCAAAGTTTTTGGCATGTAGTGTATTGGTTCAGAGCATAGCTTGTTTAATAGCATATGGGAAGCTATGATAAATTCATTTCTGGAATTTTTCATATATGTAAATAGAAGGGTAAAATATCTTCTAATGGGCTGGGTGTGATTATTCATGTATCATGGCTTAATCCTGAACAAGAACCATATATGTTTCTGTGCATAGATTTCCTCATTCAGTCCCCATATTCAAAACTTACTCCCACCATAAACTATAGTATATAATAGAAATGATTGATGGATACAATGTAAGTACTCAGAATAGCACTCAGAATAAAATACAATGCATTTTCCTATCCAAGGAGAATACGTATCATTTGCTAATTCTGGTTGTTACCCATACATTCCTACCTGTTCTAAGAGTCATGTATAATTAGGTATAGATATTTGAAACCTATATGTTGAATGTTAAAGAAAATTCTTTCTATACTTATTCTCTCTGATTCACAATTGCTTCAGTAAAAACTCTACTATTTAATATTGAGCTATATATTTCTGGTGTAACTGTGTTTCAGCTATAATTGCTTGAGTTCATACTATTCTGTTGACTAACCATACTTGTATAAAAAATAATGTATTGTGTGTAATGCTTAGAATGAAATTAAAAGCAATATTGAAGAATACGAGAAGAAAAGTGTTGAACATGAGCAAGTATCAAGAGGAGCAGTGGCTGATATGCAACTTGTTGAAATGAGAAATAAACTTATCAAGCATATATATTATCAACAGGTAAAAACTAGTCTTTGTAAAGCTCTTGCTTTTATGGTATGATAGAACAGGAACAAAATGACAACTGAAATAGAAGAATGCCACATACATGAACAAAGCATAACCAGAGCTGGGCCAAAATTATTCTAACATATTTAGTTTGGCTGTCACTGTTAATTTTAATTTAGTGAGTGGTTTCCAGCTCTGATTTAAAAATAGCCAAAGCAAAGTCATCAAGTGATGACATTTCAGCCATAAACATGAACAGTTAAAAGTAGGGAGCTTGAGATTTTGAGATTTTTCTAAGCCTCAAATATGAAATATCAAAAATGGATTGCCAATGGAAGGAGTTGAAAACCTATATTTGAAGACAAGATTCGTGACTTAGTTGCCAGCATTTTTCTAATTAAAAACTATTCAGTAAGTGTAAATAATACTCAACAAACTGTCTTATTCAACTGAGGTATTTTTCAGGCAGAACTGGATATAGTAAAAGTTGTTTCAGTCTTACAGTTGCTGCTTCAGTTAATTTGATACCTCCTTTAAGAAGAGGAAACTTGATAGACATTCTCTCCTCTCCAACCCTCCTCGAAGTCTTGTTGGGGGCCTTTCTGCACAATCTGAGCTGTGTTGGAGGGTGAAGTTGCTAAAAATTCTGCGGAAGAATCTAGAAGTATTTTTATAGAAATAAATCTAAAAGGCATTAATCTAATTATATGAATTTAACACCATACTTTATTATGTGACATTCCACATATCAGATTACTTACATATTTTAGAGGGGAAAGTAGCAGAAAAATAAATGTATATATCTATATGTTCTTTTAGCAATTCACTTGGAGGTTGGTCTACCTGCTGGAAACTTTGTTAAATAAGGAAATTGCATGAATACATAGGCACTTGACAGAGAAATTTAATTTTAAGTATTATCAGAAAAAAATAGGCCTGTGCTTCAACTTATGAGTTACTAGCTGCAAAGTCCTTTACATGAATTGGACTATAATTATCAGTATTCTTATTAGAAATTAGGGCTGATAACCATATAATGCCTATTTAGTTTGTCATGTATTTCTGTGCATTACAATTAACAAATTGAATATAATGTTTATATTCAAAGAATGACTTGCTTTTAACCAACAGGCGATGCTAAGCAAGTACACTCAAGTGGACCAAATGGTGGAATGCAACAAAAAGGTAAGATTCTGAAACAATGAGGGTAGAAGGATGCTTGAGATGACATACATAGGGTATCCATCCATATATTTTTATTTTCCTCTTGTTCCACTTTAAAGGCTATTCTGGAAGGACTCAATTTCAGGAGGTTCTCCCCCCCGCCCCCAGACACTAAGCAATATATTATAGTATATTTCAGTCACAGCCATGGGTTTTTGGTTAAGTATTTGATTATGAAACTGAAACTCCTTGCTCTTGAAGTTAAAAAAATCTAGATTAAGGTACCCATATTATTTTTAAAAACAGATTCTTGAAGGAACGACAAGCTTGGTTACTACTAAAATGTGAATTCATTCTTGGTTGGTTATAACTGTTTATGCTCAGAAATAACTACATTCCAGTCTGAAATTACTGTGTATGTACTAAAGAGCCTACATGTAGAAAAAATGTTGTGCATATTCTGTATTATAATTCTCTGAAATATCTCAGAATCTCTACTGTGGGGTAATTAAGTAGGTTAGAATACTATTGCAAACATATTTATCTTTTATGACTTTTGAAATAGTAACAGGGCTATCTCAGTACAATGCATATTTCATGGTAATTCAATATTTGTTTATGGTGGGAATCCTGCAATTAATGATAACATGAGATATTTCAGTGAACCACTATAATATTGACAGTGAGGCAAAGGATTTGTGAAAGTTGAAGAACACTACTTTAATGGGAGTCCCAAATATTTTGTATAGCATCCCTGGCATCTTATTCGCTGGGATCACAATTCTTAATTTTCTTAGCTTGATTAAGACTGGGGAAGCATAATTCCATGATGTACCTAAAATATAGGTGTTTCACTTTTATTTCTTACTATCCTGTATTACACTAAGTCTCACAGTAACAATTTCCAGGAGGTAGTGCTGTTAAGTCTTTAAAAAAAAATTATAGATCTTGTGATACTAGAAAAACATTATTATAATATAAATTTTCATGGATCACAGTCCATTTCATCAGATGCATGGAGTATTTTATTACTGCTTTCTTACTGGAAGATTGTAATATAAACAAACAGCTGCTGGGGGATGGGAAGAGAAGGAAATAGGGCTGTAAAAGGGAACGTTAGGAATAGAAAACAAAAGGCGAATAGCTTGTTTGAGAGGATGAACGGGTATGGACACTAATAAAGGAAATGTTATGAATCCTTCTTTTCAACATGTAAATGCCTTGTGAAAAATATAGTGATGTAGAACAACAATCTTGTCTTGTTGTCTTAGATGTTTTGTGGTTTCAGTATTTTCTGGACAGCTGAAAATACTGATACGTTCACAGTTTCAATTTTTTAATCAAAATATATCTGATGCAATTTTTTTTTTGAAGTGAAGTTTTAAAACCAGTTTTTTTAGGCCTGAAAACTTAATTAGATTAATTTGTTTTGCTTATAATCAAGTACAAGATAAAAAAAGTTAATGAAGATTCTTATAAAATTGTAGATACCAGCTGCAACCATTTAAAATAGCATTTTTGTTTTCTCTGTCATCCAATATAGAAGTTATTCTTTATGCTGTTAAGTTATATTCATATGCAAATATAATTGATTAGTCAACAAACTCGTGTTAGGAATCCAGAAAGGTTTTGTTTATTTCTGTTAGCACCTAATGAAAAGTATTTTAATAATAATTCTCAAAAGTTTTACTTCTTAGCGTGAAAATGCTCACCGTTCTGCAGGAAACAAGATATTGGAAGAACTAGTGGATGATCATTTTTTTCTAACTGCAATCACAGAGTTTTTCGCTGGAAAAGATCTTATTCCTCCTGCTAAACTACTTCATTCTCTTTTAGAGCATATCCTACAGGTGAGAACAACATCTTACTTGTAATTATTGTAGTTGACAAAAATTCACATCTTGTAATTATGAGTGTTAACCACAGTGTAACTGTAAATTATTTATGTTGCGATTGGGTGAAAACTAAGATTATTTGGTAATCTTTGTTTACTGTGGTAGAATTTTTTAGGTGTACATTTAAACCAAAGACTAGGACACGTTATGTTGAAGCAGAGATTGGTTTATTGACAGCAATAGAGGCCTAAAGAGAGCTGGAGTTGCACTCCCTCTTTATAGACTTAGGCAAATTAAAATATACACATGATTGGCTATAACAGCTACACGTTTCATTGGATATAAAAACTCATGTGCTTAGTGAGATCAGTGAGACCATTAGGATGTAACTATGAGGTAATGGGGCAGGACTACAGGGACAGTGGGGTTTTGAAAGAACAAAGAGGCAGTATTTAATGAACATGTTTTTTTTCTGGGGAGTTAGTTTCTTTTGCTTTCCCAGAGCTCTGTCAGTTCTCAGTAGCTTTTCCCAGCTTATCAGCATTCTTTGGCCTTCTAAATGTTAGATGGCTATGCTGACAGTGTAGTTTTCCTTGAGAAACTGTTTTTGATGCCATTTAGCTGAGCCAGTGCTTCATTTTTTCTGGGAAGATGGTATTTGGGTTAAGGGGTTTTGACTTTGTCAAAATCTCCTATAATACTACCTTGAATATTGTTATTGTAATGACTGCCTAACCTAACAGAGCCAGACTCACAAGTGAACTTTATGAAATCTGGTTTATTGAAGGGTTAGTGTGCAAATACAGAGAAAGCTGAGAATGAGCAAAAGCGCACCAAATACAAATTAAGAACCCTCGGCTCAAAACGTAACACCTCCCCCCACCCAGCCATTCCAACCACCCCCTCCCAGGTGCCAGTAACCGTCTTCACCCATCCTGGGAAAGCAACCTTGAACATTTGAGAAAACCCAAACACATTCCATTCCCTCAGCCCAGAGATAACAGTCCGGGCAATGGAAACCTCCTTTCCCTGTAAATCAAACACGCAATCAGTAAATGACATGTGAAGTGTTACGATGTACCAGGCACATTGAAACAGTGAACATGACATACCGCCCCCCCAAAAAGCATCAAGGCGCAGGTTTCAAAGCATAAGCAGCATGAAAGCGTGTAACTAAATGGGGAGAGCGCACATCGCGGGCAGCCACCCACTCAGGGTGGGAAAAATGCTTCCATCGGATGAGGTACTGCAGCGTGCCACGAAGCCGGCGAGAATCCAGGATGTCCTTCACCTCAAAGTGTTGCTGCCCGTCAATCATGATTGGCGCAGGAGGATTAGGCTGGGGATGCCAGCGATCGGAGTGGGTAACGGGTTTGAGCAAGCTGCAATGAAAAACAGGATGTAAACGTTTAAGATTGTGTGGCAGGTCTAACTTAAATGTGACAGGGTTCACAACACCCACAATGGGAAAGGGACCAACAAATTTAGGGCCCAACTTCTTGGAGGGCTGAGAAGATTTGATGTATTTTGTGGACAGGTAAACCTTATCCCCCACCTTAAAAGCAGGTTGAGGTGCACGTTTTTTGTCAGCATGCAGCTTATAAGCTGAGTGAGCATCAGCCAATGCCTGTTGAATCATTGGCCAGGAATCTGCCAAGTGTGCAGCCCAATCCGAAGGAGATGAAGGTGGAACAGTGGGTTGAGGGAGATCAGGAATGGGTACAAAGTCCCGCCCGAACACAGTACTGAAAGGTGTGCGTCCTGTGCTTTGATGAACGGAGTTGTTGTATGCCACTTCAACAAAAGGCAGGAGATCCACCCAATTGACAGATGAGCAGAGAAACTGCTCAAGGGTGGCATTAAGAGCCTCCGTGGATCCGTCAGTCTCAGGATGCCACGCAGTGGATAAGGCTTGTTTGGTGCCCACCAGTTTTAAAAATGCCCTCCAGAACTGGGAAGTAAACTCTGTTCCGCGATCCGTGACCAAACGGGAGGGGCTCCCGTGGATTATGTATATGTGGATTAGGAAAAGGTGGGCTAATTGTTGTGCAGACGGAATGGAGGCACGTGGAATGAAATGGGCTTGCTTAGAGAAATAGTCCTTTACCACCCAAATCACAGTCTTTCTCTGGCTGGGAGGCAAATCAACGATAAAATCCATGGAGACCTCCTCCCAAGGGTGGCAGGGACTGGCGACAGACTGCAGCAAGCCCTGAGGCTTACCCCCCTTTCGTTTCGACATGGCACAAACTGGACAAGAAGCAACATAATCCTTGACATCACGTCTTAAGGAGGGCCACCAAAATTACCTGCGGACAAGGTGTAGGGTCTTTACAAAACCAAAATGACCTGCCAGCTTATCATCATGAGACCCCCTTAAGATTTCCTTTCGCAAACTGTGAGGCACATAGAGGCGATTTTGCCTCCAAGCGAAGCCTTTGTCAAAAGTAACATTGTCTCTATTCGCTTGCAGCCAGGTGTCAGATTTCAGCTCAGAGAGAAACTTTTGTTGCAATTGCGAAGGAACAGCCGGCGTTCTAGCGGCCGGTGAAACTGACGCTGAGGGCAACTGCCCACGCGTCTGGCTGCGTGTGACAGCTTGCATCCCCAATTGAGGCTCTGTCCAAAGCGTCCCCATGACGTCAGGTGCCTGGGCTGAATCTTGAGGCAAGCGGGAAAGTGCATCGGCCAGGAAGTTTTTCTTTCCTGGGATGAACTTTAACTGAAAATCAAAACGACTAAAGAACTGAGCCCAACGAACCTTCTTAGGGCTGAGTTTGCGAGGCGTGCTAAGTGCTTCCAAATTCTTATGGTCAGTCCACACTTCAAACGGACATCTAGCCCCCTCTAAAAGGTGGCGCCAAGTGTCTAAAGCCGCTTTCACTGCAAAAGCCTCTTTCTCCCAAACATGCCAGCACCTTTCCGTCTCAGAAAATTTCCGGGACAAGTAGGCACAAGGCTTAAGGCAACCGGCAGCATCAGCCTGCATCAAGAGAGCCCCAATGGAAAAATCAGATGCATCTACCTGAACTACAAAAGGCTTATTGGGATCAGGATGTTGCAGAATAGGTTCAGCAGTGAACAATCTCTTAAGTTTGTCAAACGCTAACTGGCACTGAGGCGTCCAATTGAGCACGGCCCCCGGGTTTTTCACCCTCCGTGTGTCGCCCCGCCCCTTGGTTTTCAATAAATCAGTAAGAGGCAATGCAATCTCAGCGAACCCCTGGATGAATGGGCGATAATAGTTACAGAATCCAAGGAAACTTTGGAGCTGCCTGTGCGTGCGCGGGCACTCCCACTCCAAAATAGCTTGAATTTTGGCAGGGTCCATCTCAACCCCTTTATCAGAAATTCTGTACCCCAAATAGTCAAGTTGTGTCTTATGAAATTCACATTTAGAGAGTTTAGCATACAGCTCAGCCTTTCTCAGTTTGCCAAGCACCTGTTTCACCAAACGCTCATGTTCTTCCATTGTTTCAGTGTAAATCAACACATCGTCCAGATACACCAAGACCCCCTTGAACAAATGTTCATGCAAAACCTCATTAATTAACTACATAAACACCCCAGGTGCCCCTGCCAACCCAAACGGCAAAACCTTGTACTGGAAAGAACCCAGAGGGCAACTGAAAGCGGTTTTCCATTCATCCCCTTTCCGTATACGGATATGGAAATAGGCCTCCCTCAAATCCAGCTTAGAGAAGATTTTCCCTTTAGACATGTGCTAGCATGTCTTTTATGATTGGCAAAGGATATTTGTTTAGGATCGATACCGCATTCAGCCCGCGGTAATCTATACATAGTCTCAAAGTCCCATCCTTCTTTGCTCGGAACAAGACAGGGGCGCCAACCGGCGAATTAGCTGGCTCAATAAAACCCCTGGCTAGATTTTTGTCCACAAACTCACGCAACGCTGCCAGCTCCTTTTGCATCATGGCATAGATTTTTGGTTTGGGCAGTTACGCATTAGGGACCAACTCTATTGCACAGTCAGTTCTCCGGTGAGGAGGGAGTTGGTCCGCCTCCTTCTCCCCAAACACATCTGCAAAACTTTGGTATTGCTCCGGCAGGCCCTCCAGGGGGGCGGCAGCAAAATGTGGGGTCGCCGCCACCGCCCTCCCCACTGCAGCCTGCGGAGTGTCTTCCTCTATGGGGATTTGATAGAACCCATCCCCAAATGTCAAAGTCCGGTGCACCCAGTTTATGTATGGATTTTGTTGGACCAACCAAGGCATCCCCAGAATGACCAAAGGACCTCCCACAGGCGCCATGACAAACGGCAGCCCTTCCCGGTGGCTGCCCATCTGCAATGCCACCATACCCGTAAAATGGGTGACTGGCTTCCCCCCCCGCAGTAGAACCATCCAGCTGGGTAAAAATCATAGGATGTTTTAGGGGGAACGTGGGTAACTCCAGCGCATCCACCACGTCCGGGTGCATCAAGCAGCGGGAACACCCTGAATCAACCATCACCCATGCTTCGACAGTTCTTGTTCAGGAGCCCAACTTAACTTTCACTGACAACGTAGGGAAGTTTCCACTCACTGAGAGGTAGTCGCGCCCTCCCTCTACCACCTGCCCAGCGGCGTCCTTTAGAGCAGGTGGCTGGCGTTTCCCGCCGGCTGGAGTAATTCGGGCTCCCCCTCCTCTCCGAAATACGGGACTCTTTCTTCTTCGCCCTCAGCTACAGCCGCCTTCATCTTTCTGGGGAAGCAGGGTGACTTTCCCGACGATTTCCCCTGACGCTCCTCAGGTTTCCTTTTCGGGCATGCCACAGCTCAGTGACCTTCCTTCCCACATCGGAGGCACTGTCCCTTCGCGAAGCGGCTCTCCCTCTCCTCCTGCCATGCCGTTCGCCCTGCTCTGGCTGCGGTGCCCATGGGCTTGGCAGCTCTCATCATGGCCATTTGCTTGGGACCCCTCTTGCTTTGAGCAAACTTTGCGTGGGCTTGCTCCACGTTCCCTGCCAGCTGTATCCAGTCATATAGGGTGGTGGGATCTGCTCTCCCCAACGACCACCTCAACAACTCGGGTCGCAGACCATCCTTGGACATTTCTATCAGAGTCGTCTGCAACCAATCGTCCACCTTTGCAGCTAAAGCTTGGAACTCTAAGGCGTAGTCCGCAACAGACCTTGATCCCTGGATCAACTCCCTCAGAGCCACCTTGGCTTTCTCCTTTGCCAACGGGTCAGCAAAGTGCAATTTGAGCGCCCACAAGAACTCCTCGAACTCGTTCAATTCTAGGGCCTCCATTTCAGTTAATTGTACGAACCAATCAGCTGCCCTGCCTTCCAGTTTGGTGGCCACAGCATTTATCTTAGCCCTCTCAGAAGGGAACAGCGTCCCAAACTCCTCCATATAGCTCTTAGCATTTGTCAGGAAAAATGACAACTTCATGGGGTCCCCATCAAACTTGACCGTAAAATCCCTGTATCTGGCACCCAGCGGGCTCTTCTTCCTCTCCTTCTGCCCAGCCTTTCTCCTGGACCCCATCGATCTTCTGTCTGGGGGGGGGGGGAATCCGAAATCCTGACTTTAGGATGTCTCTTCTCCCCTCTTTCCGTTCTCCTTCCTCGGTCCTCTGAATGCCATGGGGGCGATCATCTGGGACTGCTAGATGGTGAACCCGCCTGATGCCTTCTCCGATCTCTCATCCTCACCCCCGGGGAAGGGGGAGGAGAGGGGGACGACTGTCGGGAATGGTGCTCCCTTCTCTCTCTGACTGGGTCCCACAAAGCCAATGATATTTTCAACATCATTTCTTCTAGGGATTGTATCCTAGCTTCCCACCCTTGTGCTCTCACAGAGGTTCCAGAGTCCTCCAACCCTCTCTCACCGGCCCTGGTTACATTTGGGGACAGCGGGTACCTCAGCTTCCAAGATGTCTTAGATGTCCCTGGTAGGGTTCCCTGCTCCTCATCCCACATCACCTGTTCAGGCGGCGCTTCTTCTGCTTTCTTAACCACTTTGGACTTCACAGCCTTCTCATTCGCAAGACTGGAGCTCGAAACCCCCAATAAGTCCTCCGACTCCGGAGTGGGTGCTTTTCCACTTCTCTTGGCCGTCAAATCCGGCTCCCCAGCATCTGAATACTCGCTTTCCCCCAAGTAAGGAGTAGACTCAGTCATTGCTAACTTTAGTTCTTCACAGATTGCTCTGGATAGATGTTAGTGGTAAAGGTTTGAGATTCTCAGCTTTATGTAGCGACTGCCTAACCTAACAGAGCCAGACTCACAAGTGAACTTTATGAAATCTGGTTTATTGAAGGGTTAGTGTGCAAATACAGAGAAAGCTGAGAATGAGCAAAAGCGCGCCAAATACAAATTAAGAACCCTCGGCTCAAAACGTAACACCTCCCCCCACCCAGCCGTTCCAACCACCCCCTCCCAGGTGCCAGTAACCGTCTTCACCCATCCTGGGAAAGCAACCTTGAACATTTGAGAAAACCCAAACACATTCCATTCCCTCAGCCCAGAGATAACAGTCCGGGCAATGGAAACCTCCTTTCCCTGTAAATCAAACACGCAATCAGTAAATGACATGTGAAGTGTTACGATGTACCAGGCACATTGAAACAGTGAACATGACAGTTATGAAGAGAGTGGATTACAGTGAAATAGATACTCTGCTTAAATGACAGATCCAAAAAAGTAAGGATATGATTTGATAAAATGTAGAAGAATAGAAGAAGTATATGGCTGTGTGTGTATGTATGAATTTAAAACATTATTAAAATAATAGTAATAAAATTAAGTTTGGAGCAAAACATGAAACTGATATACATTTATGATTGCTTACAGGGCAATTCAGACCCTCCAATTTCTGTTCAGTTTTTTCACATAATGTATACTCTCCTCGAACATAATCCTCCTTGGAAATCACCTTCCATGCTAAGATATTACCTTGAAGTTCTTCAGTGTCCTGTTTGTAAGAATGGAACGTGGTCTCTGATGGAAATGCTTGTCAGGTAAAACCCTTATGGAACTATTACATTATTGCTGAAGCACCAAGGTAGGATTTTGGTTTTTAATTTTCATATGAAGTGAACTTCTGTTAAGAAAAGTTTTTTTTCTGTCAAATAGCTAGTATTAATAGATGTACATTGCTTCTAGTATAGAGGCACTAGATTAATTAACTGAGGAAGATTTTGATAGCCTGTAGATCACTTTTTGAATCTCTACCTGTACTGGGCTGTTATGCTCTGCATCTCTTACTAATTAGAATTCTTCCAGTTAACCACAGTTTCAGTAACTTTTAATTGTAAGGTGAAAGTGCATCTTATTAGTAACTATAATGGGGACCATAACATTCTTTTTTAACCATGTAAAATTGGAAGGTGCTGTTTATACTATCATTTATTACCCCCTGCTCAGTGTAGGCATGCCATTTAAGGCCACTCTTGACAGATGGATGTCTAGTCTTTGCTTGAACACATCCATTGAAGGGAAGTCTAAAACCTCACTGGGTAACTGTTGCACTGCTCTAATCTTTAGGAAGTGTTTAAATTCAGAAACTGCCTTTTTCTAAGTTAAATCCATTATTTATGGTGTAGGTCCTGGGTTCTCATGGAATCACCTCCAAGCACAATCTGTAGATAATGGCATGGAAGTGTGCTTTTTCCATAGCTGTACTAATAATAAGAAATCCTCTTTCCCTGAAGCGAGAATAGTCCCTCCTTAAATGGCATTCCAGAAGCAGGTTCCAGCCATTTGTTTCAAGGAATGGTGGCTGTTAATTCCCTTGTGGGAGAGGTTACGTTTCATTGTTAACAATTAAGTGACCATGTGGACTTTTACCTTTCCTTAATGTCCACCGTAACCAGATAGAACAAATATGGCATGGCATACTTTTTTGGCTTACAGATGTAATCAGATTTCAGATCTCCTTTTCAGCTCTGATTATACCTTTTCCACAGACCAATCACTCAGAAGATTGTAAGGAAATTATTGATAGTATTTCTAGTGCTAATTTTTGTTCTTTTTTATCCAGAGATGAAATACAGATGCTACTATTGTGCACTTTCTGAAGTAAAAGCTTTAAACCCTTCACTCACTTTCATATGCATGTGTCCATAAATGCCCAAATTTTCAGTCTAGCTGGACAGACTTAAGTTTGAATTCCAGGTGAATTGAGAGGGGAAGCTCACCGTGCTTAATAGCTCATTATACTGTATGTGATAGCTCTAAAGTAAATGCCAGCAATGACATAACTTTACCAATCTCATCTTGGTACTTTTCCACATTACTGCTTTATCCAGTTCATATGGAAGCCATCTCATGCTTTGTGAATCAATCTTTGTCTTGGGCTATTTCTTGCTGAGTCTTTCACATGTCTTCATTCTGATGTTTTTCCTCATGCTGCACTAGATGAAATCTACCAGACCAAGTCCTTTAGCCTTTATATCTGCTTTGAGTAGGTCTCATCTACATTTTAGAGCTGTGCAGTACTTGGGATTTGAAGGCAGAAGAGTGGTTTGAAGCACCTGAGTGTGAACATAGCATCTGTCTGCAACTGCTTAAATAGCCACATCTCAAGCAGGCAAAAACTACACAGAGAAGAAGCATCAGAATGACAGGTTGGAGGCTGTGCTGGGTGAATCAAGAGTGAGATAATTTGAATAGATTAAAGAAACTGTTTCTTCTGGCTCTATTCAAATAATCTCACTCTTGATTCACACAGCACAGCCTCCAACCTGTCTGTGTACTTTTTGCCTGCTTCCTTTTATGACGGTTCTGATGGGCAATTGCAGTTTCCCATGCAGTGCAGTATTAAACGTATTTCAAACTTGCAGTATTTCAGCTTTCTGATAAGAGATTTTGTTGCATGGATGGCAGAAAAGTTTAAGGTTTATGTTAAGCAGATTTCCATGAGATGATTATTAATTGGATAAGCAAAAGAAACATATGAAAAAAAAGTAAAAAAAAAAAACCTTGAGTGCAATCAGAGGCAGCAAAAGGTTAATTGCTTTAGAAACAGATGCACACTTTCTAGGATGCAGAGGTTCACAGGCAAAACCATTTTAAAGCAATTTAAAACTGTCAAAATGATAGTTCAAATGTGTACAAAGATACAATGATTATTTTTTTTAAAAAGCTGTGCTTATCTGTGTTGTCAGACAAATATTGGATTTTTAAAAACCTCACAGTAATAATTGGAGCCAGTAATTGTAGAGCAGTAGGTCATCAGAAACATGTGATCTCCGTAGCACCTCCTACTTTCCTGACTGATGACACTTCGTTGTGGATATTATTTTGTACATTTCTCTCTGCACAATGAATAGCAATTAGTAAAAATATTACCATTGCAGCACTTTATACAGTAAAGAAGACTCAATAAATAGTTTCTGCCTTCCTTATTTTGAAAGTATCCATTTGAAATTTCCCTTCTGTATCTGTCAGCTGCCCTTTTTCATGCTCAGTACTGCGCTGTAAAATTAGGCCTCGGATCTAATGAGTTATAGCCACAGAACACAAAGGTATATACTTCAAATGGACTTAAATATAAAAGTCTGGATGGTAAATAGAAAAAGCACATGGAAATAAGTTAAATTGATTAATAGAATCTTAGTTATTGTGGTTTTTTTCCCCTCCAGATCTTGTCTTTACCACAGTAATATTTGTCATTCAGTCACAAATCCAGAGACTACAGATGCGGACAAAACCTTTCACAAAAAGCTGCTGATATTTGTTATGAATTTGTTCAATGCTGAAGTGCTGGCATTAACAAGAAGGTATTTAATTTTTTTTCCTTTTAGCCTTTGTACTTATATTCTAAGATGGATCTTGTTTTACAGTAAACTTGTTCTCTGTCTCAGAAATCGGCTGTGCTACTTAGAAATGTAACCATTAACCATTAGGTCTGTGCCCACTTTGGATTTAGCAAAAAGGTGCTTTGGAGTCTATAAAACTTAAAACAGCTGTGCCTTTTCCTGGGATTGTGCAGCTGCCCAGTACACTGCCATGTAACCCTAGGAAAAGATATGCTTGATTTCAGGAGTTGCAAGGCCTACATTTGTGCGTCCATTTGTCCAAAGTACCTTTTTGCCTTGAAATCCAAATCAGGTGCGTAGCCCTATTACAAAAATTAGTTATTTCATGACACATATTTAAAGGTTTTAAAAATAATAATTTTAGGTGTTGAAGGTGTTCTATTTTATTTGAAGTTCTATGTGTTCTTAAACTGTAGCAATTTAAAATTATTTTACACAACCTGCAAATAAAGCTCACAATTTGCTGAAATACACTATAAACTGCATTGGAGAAGTAAGAGACAGACATTATATATTACAATTTAGCAGTTCCAGATTTCCAGAATGCAGTTCCTTCCAGTGAAATTTATAATCTTTATTTCTGTTACTATGTAATAGGTCATGATCCTTTCCACAACTTTTAAATGCACATATTTGTGGGAGGAGAGCCCAGTGCAGCTCAAGTATAGGAAATCTAGTATTCTTCAGAAATTGTGAACTATAATTCCCATATCATTTACTTTGTTGCTTGAGAATTACGGTTGTTGAATCCGAAGTATTTGGAAGGCAACTAGTTGTGTAGCCTTGATATAGCTAGGCCACAAAGAGATATTTAATGTTGATTTCATCTTTCTCCCTGGCTCTCCACAATATTTTGTATATGTGTTTTCTTTCTCAGTTTTGAATTTCCTACATACATACAAAAATAATCTCATAAATTTGGATAAAAATACTATATCATAGTTTTGCATAATAGGCATTCTTGATACTCATATTTGTTGTATGCTGTGGCTGAGCTATTGAACTTCACCTATTATAGTCCTTTATTTGAAATAACAGATTGGTTAAAAGCATTTTTTTCCTTCAAGAAGCCACCTCTAAATGGCAAAACAGCAAGCTTCTACATTTTATATGGTTTAAATGTGGCCTAAAACGCAACTTCATTGTTTACTACACATTGTGTAGGTTTTTTGTTACACTGTTAAACTTTGCAGGTTTTGACAGAAAATATGTAGTGTACTAAAGTCTAACAAATTAAGAACTTAAATCTAGAAATGAATTTTTCTTTTACAGATTGTATGAAGGAAGTGATTCACATAATCTGCGAGTGATGCCACAGACAGTTCTTTTGAACACCTTTTGGTTAGGAACTGATTCAGTGCTTTTCACCAAACAAATAAATATTCTAATAGACTGGGTCATAAATTCATGTAGAGAAAAGATCAAGACAAATGATGTGAGTGATTTACCTAATATAAAAATAATGAAGAAGAAGAAATATTTTTTAAATTTTCCACTTTCTCTCAGAAATGCTTGGTTAATAAAGTTCCACTGTTGTACACCTTTAACGTAACACATACTTGATATTTTGTAGTATGGTACAAATTAGTGTGGATATTTGTATATGAGTATACATCTAGTGACTGTTTGGAAGCATTCACATACATTTCTTGGCAGCAGTATAGAATTGTTTCGCCATTGCCTTTTTCCCAGTCAGTCCTACAGCCCTGGGATTTTCTGGTGATTTTTCCATCCAAATGCTAACCAGGGTTCCTTGTCTTGATATCTAAACCCAGACAGCATCAGCTGGGTGCTGCCACATGCTTAAATAACATGGGCTACTGCTTGCTAGTCTGATTATGGGTATATGCAGAGACAACACTAACTGCCTACTCCCTTGAGCAATAATTTTATATTACAACTCTCTTAACTGGCCTTTATTATGGTGGATGGTTAGGTTAGTAAGTAAGTAAATAAGTTTATTGATGTAACCTCAGGTCGTAACATAGGAATGCAATAAAATGCAATAAAATACAATAATAAAACAAAATAGTGAAGTTATGAAGTAAAGTAAAAAAAGAAGCATTAGATATAAAAAGGTTACAAAATAAAGCGAAAGCTACAACTAAGAACTTAAGTATTTCTTCCTAAGTTGAAATGAGAGCAGAACAAAAGTAGTAAATTGGTTACTGACAGTTGGAAACATATCTGCAAGAACATAAATCAGTTTTTCAAGATCAGAGCCCTTGGGTTCATCTGCTAGTAATAATTTGACCCTGATCTCATTGTATATGGGGCAGCGGAGGACATCATTATGTTAGTACAGGTAGTCCTCACTTACTGACCACTCGTTCAGCGACCAAAGTTGTGATGGTGCTGAACAAGGGCTACTTACAACTGGTCCTTGAGGTTCCGGCCGTTGCAACACCCCTGCGGTCATGTGATTGAGATTTAGGCGCTTGGTAACAGTTGCAGCGTCCCATGGTCCCGTGATCATCATTTGAGACCTTCCCTGCTGGCTTCCCACAGGCAAATTTAATGGGGAAGCCAGCAGGGAAGGTTGCAAGTTGCTCTGATAAGTCCCCCCACCTTCCTGCGCACCACATCTTGCCACATCCTCTTTCCCTCAGTCTCCCTTCACTTGCACACACGCACCCAAGCCCTCCTTCCCTTGGCCTCCCTGCGGCACTCCTGCGCTCCTTACCTGGGATTCCTGCCACTTCCCACTTAACAATCCACATGACTTGGAGTTACAATGGCAACATGAACTGCCTCGATTGCCGTCGCTAAGCAATGCGGTCACATGATGCCATGCTTTATGACTGGATCACTTAGCACGGCAGTTTGCCGATTGCCATCATAACTCGAGGGCTACCTGTAGGGCATGTTCAATACATGATAGAAATTGTTAGCATTTATTTAATTTATTTACAGTCAAAGGTCAAAAATGTTTAGAGCCATAGACCACTTATATGAACAGCTCTTCTTCTGGGTTATATGTGCCGTATTAAGTCAAGCCTGATCCTCTTTCAGGACAGATTAACATTTCTTGGGATGATAAGAGCAGGCTCCATTCTGTTCCTGACCCTCAATGAAGCTCTGGTCTTACTCAGATGCTCCTGCATGTTACCAAGGATGGCATCTCAGTAACCACAACAAGAGAAAAAAATGTTTGTACAAGATGTTGCGAGAGAGTAAATATGGTTTTTACAATTGACAGACCCATCCGCAATTTATAGTGATCCTTGTGACCAGCCTACTTCTGGCAGCACGTGGAAAGATAGGGAGATCTTAAGAGCAGAGAGTCGTCTTAGTTTTGTCTTATGTGTTGCTTCATTGTTACCAGATTCTGATCCTAGTGACATTTTTTTTTCTTTAGATGCATTAGCTAGCTTTTATGGAAAAGCACACCAAAGTAATTCCATATGTTCCACCTGACAACCTGACAATTACCTGCATTGCATGAGGAAAAGGAATTGTCATTCCTAATGAACGTCCCTTTCTTTTGCACAAAAGACCCTCAGTATCTCAGCTTTGTCATACACAGTATATTCTTCAAAAAGGATAATTGTGTTCTGTGGTATCCCACAGCCTGCTAAAACAACAAACTGAGATTTTAAAGAAGCTCAAAAACTCACACCAATTTCTATGAAGTTCAGCATGCTTTACCCACTCATTAGTTCCAACTTCCCTTTAAAAAGACCCCATTCTGCTGAAAAATAAGTTAATAAGTGTTTGTATTTTTTTACCCTTGCTAGATTATGGGTAAGAGCTCTTTCTGGATTTTTTTGTATCACACTGAACTACCACTGGAACAATCTGAACCAGATCAGGCAGTTTCTGTAGCTTCACATTGGGTCCACCACCTTGACTGAGTAGTTTCTGCACACTTCTAGCAATGCAGAAAATATTTTTATTGATTAAAGTGAATAATATAGAGAGTGTATGTTAGGAAGTAATAACAATATAGAACTCGTAATCTTTTTTAGATCTTCAAACATGAAATAGCTGATCTATTAAATGCAATTTTGGGAGCTGTTGTGGAATATTGGATTCTTTCAGGGTTCATAATGGACAAGAATATGTTGCATTCTGTAGCTGATGACCTTGCTTCTTATATTGCCATTTCGTGTGATGGTAAGACTTATTAATTATCAATTAAGAATTAAACATTACAGTCCTTGTATCCAACTAAGGAGTTGTTTAACTGTTTGAGTATGTGCAGTAGAGCCTTCCTCTACAATTAGTCCTCTGCAACTGTTCTCCTTGACACTCATTCTTTTCTAGAGGCTGTTTTTTTGTCTCAGAATCCATTGGTTGACATTATTAACCTACCCACATCATGTCTCTTGATTTTGTGGAACAGTAGGCACTAATTCTTCATCATTTATACTGTAATTTAAGGTGGTGATTACAGGTAGTCCTCACTTAATAGCTACAGCTGGAACCAGCAACTCTGTCACTAAATGATGCAGTTGTTAAGTGAGACATCCCATGACTGTGATGGATTTATGACCTCACTTCCACTGCGGTTGTTAAGCAGATCACCTCTGCCTGTTAAACAAGACATCATGTAACCATGACTTGCAATTTTACTGCCGGCTTCTCCATTGACTCTGCTTGTCAGAAGGCAGCTGTGAAACATGCAAATGGTGATCACATGACTACAGAATGGTCATAAACACCGCCGGTTGTGAAGCGCCTGAATGGTGATCATGCGACCGTGGGGACCCTGAGATGGTCGTAAGCATGAGCACCAGTCATAAAGTTACTTTTTCAGCACTGTTATAACTTCAAACAGTTGCTAAACAGGGCAGTTGTTAAGCAAGGACCACCTGTATGCATAGAAAAGGCCAAATTGGCTAGTGGTCATTTTAAACTGAAATCTCCCTTGTCAAATGTTGTTTTCTTCACAACAGTACAGAAGTGATATGCCATCGGGTTCTTTGGGGATGTTTTTTCAATTTTTCCATCTAGTTTACAGTCCTGAGATTCCTGGTGGTCTCTCATCCACTTACTAATTAGGACTAATCCTGCTATTCTTTTTTCAATACCAGCCAAGTCAGTTAGGTGCTGTCACCAACTATGAAAGTAGGCAGCACTCAAAAAAATAAGTGAAGATTTATTTACTATATGGGATAAATTATATAACTTAGCTAACTAAAAGATTAATCATTGAGTCATTCTAAGACATTCTGTAGCGCCTTAATATCACAAACTGGCCAAGGGGACAAAAGCCACATATATTATTAATATTAACCAAAGGACAGCAAACTATGCAGAAGTAAAATGTAGTTTGGTCACCCAGCTGGCTTCATGCCTAAGGTGGGACTAGAACTCATGGTCTCCTGGTTTCTAGCCCGGTGCCTTAACCATTATACCAAACTATCTAGTATGCAGAATACAAGTTGGCTATATACTGTATACTACCAAAAACTTTATGTACCTATAGCTATTTCCAGAGTAATCTTCTCATTGATACTTTCCTACTGAATTGGTTTGAACTTTCGTAAAATATATGATGAAGTAGAAGCCTAAAGAATGTTTTTCTGAAAATTGGCCTTTTCATGCCATACTCCATAAGTAGATGATAGCATTTGTAATCCAGAGCTGTATTCTTGTATCATTTTCCAAGTGACAGTATAGAACTACAATAGATACTCTCTGCTATATTCAAGATTTTGAGGTAGGAAATTGTATAGATCACTAATAGTTTATACCACATATTAGATTCAGGTAGACATAGTGTAAATCTGGGTATGTACAAGCATATTGGTAAAGGTTTTTCTAGTACAGGTAGTCCTCGCTTAATGACCGCTCATTTAATGACAGTCCAAAGTTACGACAGCCTCGGAAAAATTCTTTACGACTGTAGTAAAGGATGACCATTGCAAACTATCATGCCACCCCAGTGGTCACATGATCGCAATTCGGACACTTGGCAGCCAGCTCGCATTTATGCCAGTTGCAGCATCCTGCAGTCATGCGATTGCAATTTGTGGCCTTTTCTGCCAGTTTAAACGTCAATTGGGGAAGCTAGATTTGCTTAACAACCACAGTGATTTGCTTAATGACCTATGATTTACTTACCTCCATCATAAAATGGTTGTAAAATTGGATTCGGTCTGTGGTGACTCACTTAACGACCATACTGCTTAACCAATTTTCCTGTCCCTATTGTCATTAAGTGAGGACTATCTGTACAGGTTTTGAAATTTTAATTAAAATGGTAATAATTTCAGCTGGCTTAATAAGAGTATTGCCTCTGGATTTTTTTTCCTAAAGACCAGCTTGACTCCTATTGGTTTTTCTGAATGTATATGTCACTTTAAACCTAGGTCAGTACAGATACAGACTCTGTTCAGAGATATGTGGGGTTGATAGAGATTGTCATAGAAACAGTTGCTCTTTTGTATTGTATGTCTTATTAATTTGATCAGTTTTTTACTCCAGATAATTTATGGAATAATAATTAAAATTATTTATTAATCCTACAGAAATGTAATGATTTTTTCCAGATTACGGGCCTAAGATTTAATGTTTGTTCCCTTTATCTTTAGATTTTTCATATGAGGAATTAAAAGTATTCATTTCTTCCATCCCATCCCTGTGGCTTGAAATGTTTGTTGCAGAAGCTGTGTTTAAAAATCTGTATTTCCAAAATAGTACCATTCTTTCTAACGAACTGCTTTCTCTTCAAAAAATAGTAAGTGCCATTTGCTCATTTAATCCTATTCTAAATGTTAAAATATTTGGGTCAAATCAGGCACAGTGATTCCAGGCCAGGAAAGTGCAGTATGGACAAGAGGGATCCATCCATCTGTATGCTTTCTCCTTTCTTATTCCCACTGTGTCTTACCACAGAAGTTCCTGATTTGTTAAACCCTAACAGCTGAACTAAAATACTGTAAGCTGAGAGAGACCAGCGACCCAGTGATTATTAAGTATCTAGATAACACCAGACAAGGTACACTCATACACGTCTACATACTGTAGCTAGTTTTCTCCCTTCCTTCCTTCCTCCCTTCCTTCCTTTATTATTTTTTATAAAAACTCAAGGCGGCGAACATACCAAATGCTCCTTCCTCCTCCTATTTTCCCCACAACAATAACCCTGTGAGGTGAGCTGGGCTGAGAGAGAGTGACTGGCCCAAGGTCACCCAGCCGGCTTTCATGCCCAAGGTGGGACTAGAACTCACAGTCCCCTGGTTTCTAGCCCATTGCCTTAACCAGTAGACCAAACTGGCTCATCCTTTACCTTTGGCTCTAAAAAACTAATCTCTTTATGTTTAGCCATTCTTTTGTTTCAGTCCATTTCCTATTTGAACTATAACTGTATTTCATCTGTGCAATTTTGCGTCTTTTTAATATCTAAGGATTGGGTCCTGGAATTTCAAAATTGGATCAGAAACACCTGGCACTTATGTAGATTTGTGTGTTATGTGTGTGTATAGTAAGGATTGTACTTTTAATGTTTATTCAAAACTTTGAGACCCTATTCAGGAAATATGCCTATGCCTGTGGATTCACTCAAAATTTTTGTGCTACAAACTTGTAGCCAAATATTTGACAGTTCATTTCAAATCTGGATATAAATTAATCTTGCCCCTCACAATACTGTCTTACCTGTCTCTGTTGTCTGCCCATCACTATCTTCAACAGCAAGTCTTTCCATTCTCTCCTAAAGTTCTATGCCACAAATTTCCTGGGGCATTTCTATGGTCTGACCTCCCCTTTACTGTTTGCCTTTTCCCTCATCTCTCGCTCTCTCTCCCTCCCCCCCACACCCGTGTGAATCTGCCTGTTTATCAGACCTCCTGTTGTGTGGATTGCAGAAATCCCCAATCCCCATCTTCTTGAGGGAGAGATGCTCTCTGTCATGTACAGAAGGAAGCTACCTCAATATAGAGAACTGCAAAGGTGATCTTGGAGAATCTGTGATGGCAATTAGCAAGACATGATTTAAGCCCATCATTAAAGCCGTGATTTAAGGGAACATTAGAAAGAAATTCAAAATTGTCTTTGCCTTAACTCTTGAGTATAAGAGGGAGGGAAGGAAAACGCGGTCAAGCTTTCAAAACTCTGTTACTGTACCCTACAGTGTATCAGGAAAGCAAAGTTCCAGTATTACTTGTGCAGTCTGTTTCTTGATATGGTCAGCACTGAAGGGCTGATATCCAACTGAGCATGAAAGTATTATTTGTATTTATCACCATCTTATGATTTGTATTACAGTGAAATTCCTGAAGCATCTCCTTTAAAATTCCACCAAAGAACCTTCTATCTGTATAGATCATTCCCATCTTGTGGTCTACCTGGAACAATACATTTTCTTTTGGAATTTTCCTTTTAAGTTAGCAGGTGTATTACTCTGATATGAACAACTCTATCATTTATCTGAACTATATCAACATTGACTATTTGCAATTTAATATTTGAAGTTAAAAAGGAAGTTAAGCTTTCTCTTTAAATAAAGTTTGATTTTGTTTGGTGAATGGAAGGAAGGCTGAATCATCTGCACTATACACCTCTACATTACTCAGCCATGATGTTGCACAGTAGAAATTACTATACGCTTTGCATGCTTTAATCACCAGAAAGGTAGCACAGTATAAGAGACCAGTCTCCCTCATACACTAGTGAGGTGATGCCTGAAAGGCAGATGATGGCCAGGCCCCCTCCTCTGTGAAACAGGAAGCAGGGCTAGGGTAAAAACCCAAAAGACTTCTGAGAGGAGAGGTTTGAGATCTCCAACTTTCCATGTTTCAGACTTAGCTGTTTTGCTGCACCTTCAGATTTCCTTATCTGGGAAATTTGTGGCATAGAACTTTAGGAGAGACTTTGTGTTTCTTATTCATCTTCCTCTTAACCTCAGCCATTTTATTTGCTTGTTCTCTTATCTGGTGTGGCCCTAACTTAACATTAAAGTAGGACCCTGAAATAGTAGGGACTAAATAATTATAGTCACATGTGAAAGTTTAGGCGCTCCAGGTCAAATTGTATGTTTCCTAAGGGAACAGAAGCTAATACAGGTAGTCCTTGTTTAGCAACTAACTCATTTAGCAACTGTTTGCAGTTACAGTGGTGATAAAAAATTAACTCTGCAACCATAAACTTTGCAGTTATGACCTTCACAAGCCTGTAAAGCAAAGGAAAGCTGAAGTAAAATCGTAATATCATGTTTTGCTTAGTGACCACTTCACTTAATGACCAAGTTGCCAGTCCCAATTGCGGTTGCTAAACAAGGAGTACCTGTACAACCTCTTTGTACATGTTATAAAGTCAAGCACAACATCTTTCTCCAAATATGAAAACGTATTTCCTATTTATGTGCAGTTGTTATATGTAACGTGTATAAAAAGGTGAAGTACGTACTGCAAATGTATGACACACATTTTGTCATTGCCTGACACCTCCCCTGCAGATACCCCTACTTCTGACACATTTCACATTTTGCTCTGAACGTTTGGAGCATTAGTCCACAATTTTTAATTTTACAAAGGATAAAGGATTACTATTCCTCTTAAATAATTCCTCTCAAAAGTTAGAATATCTGAGAAAGAGTTCCCAACAGATATTATTGACATACTGAAGTTTAGCTTACCTTGGCTGCTAATAATCCTGGACTATAAGTAGGCAGAGGAAAGAAACACTGCATTTCCCTCCTCTAGCTGAGCAAATAATCTCTTTACATATTTGAATTAAAGGATTTCCTCACCTAGTTTAGGCATCTTCCAGTAAGATAATCATCATGGTAGAAATGCTGGTGGAGAAGATAGCAATAGACTAGAGCTTTACTTCTTTTCTTCAGTTTATATGGGTTGCATCTAACTGTGTCCTTCCTGTTAATGGAAGGCTTGGGAGCATCTCTGGTTCAATTGAGGCTTCTATGAAGAAGCTACGGTAGGGGACATTTTCAGTTTCCCTTTTCTGCCATCTCCACGCCACTTCCTGTGGTGTTCTGAAGCAAATTGCAAGGAGGGAGACATCACAGAGTTGCAGAAGGAAAGAGGAAAATAAAAAATCATCCTTTATCTTAGTCCTGTTCAGATTAGTCGTCTCCGAATCAAAAAGCCTTCTGTGAACAGAGCATATTGAATGTATAAAAGAAAGCGTCTAAATATTAACTTTAAAAAGATAGGTAGTTGCTAAACCGCACCTTCTCTCCTTCCTGTAGAAAGTGTAGAAAGTATCAGTAAAAGGCCTAGATTCAGTCCTGCTTGAAGAACAATGCAATAGACTAAAGGCTACATTAGAGTATAGAGCAGTGTTTCTCAACCTTGGTGAGTTTAAGATGGGTAGACTTCAACTCCCACCTCTGCTGGCTGGGAAATTCTGGGAGTTGAAGTCCACCCATTTTAAACTCGCCAAGGTTGAGAAACACTGCTACTGTATGTGGATACTAGTACAATATTGTTACAGTCATTGAAGGGCTGGTCTGTGTAAATTTCTCAAGCTACTTTTTTCCCTTATATTTTTGTGCTATAGCAAACTGAGTCACTTTGAACTCCCGTTAATGGGGATAAAAGCAGAAGAAATGTGTTCCATGGGAGTTAGTTTCACATTAAGTATTATTAAAACGTATTGTGTAAACTCAGGCCGTGGTTATCTGAAAGATACTATTTAAAGATACTAGCTTTAAGCGCAAGAAGAAACTAGAAGAAACTGGTAGTGCTACTATAATCTCTCAACGTCACTAAAACGCCACTTTTGCAACAGGTTTGTTGCTATCTGCCTACTTTACAAGCAGGGATGTGTGAGAAAGAGAAGATGCAGAAAGAAAAGAAGAAAATAGGGCAATGGCCATGCTCTGAGTCTCAGAGGGCGTTACTGATGTTAAGTGGCGATAAGAACCAAGCCAAAGTACTGCCTGATGTACCGTAAGTAACATCTGTAGCACCACTAGTATTCTGCTTTGAGGAACAGCTTCTGATCTGAACCGTCCCTTGAACTTTGAGTGACCTGTGGTGTTGTCTGCAAATGATTGTGCCTTGGTACATGCACAAACAAAAAAGATGGGCTTTTTTGTTTGTGCATGTACAAGGGTGTGTGCATCTATCTACATGCACTGATTATTCTTATTTTATTGAATTTTTAATCATGATTTTAGGATAGTTGTGTGCTGTTGTGTTTATTTTTTACTCTTTCTGTTGTTATTTTAATTGTGAGCAGCCCAGGATCACACTTGTGAGATGGGCAGCTATACAAATTAAATAAATAAGTAACATACAAACACAACGCATACTAAAAGTACTTGCCTAATATTGTTTACCAAGAAAAATGAATCTCATTATGGGATTACATTTGTGAAAGCAGCCTAGGTCTATCCATCGCATTTCTTCAAAATTGTAATAAGGTGTCCGATTTTAAAACCTGAAAAAATAGTCAGATTTATGAATACTTATTATTGTAGCACACACTAAGTTTTGTTTAATGTAAATGTATCATTTAATGCCCTCTTTTCAATGCTTGTTTTTTTCTAGTGTACAAACCAATGATAACTCCACTCATCTACCCAAAAATATAGAAAGCAGAACCAAGCCTACCATGTTGCATGGCAAAGAAAATTGCCATTCTTCAGCTAACCAGATGAATATTCATAAGGTTAATCTTAAAGGTATTGTGAATTTCTAACATGCTAAAAACGTAAAAGGATTTGCAGTAAAGCAGTATCACATAATTGTGTGAGTCAGGCAACACTTCCCTGCTTTACATGTTGCACATTGTTAGATGCTGAAACATGGGAAGTCAAATATATGAGTGAATGATCCTTTTTTGCAGGAGTTCCTCCTTACCCAGTTCTACCAAACACACCAAGTATTAAATTGAGGGTATACCTTAAATAAATCCATTTGTGTCCTGACTGTCTTACTTCACTAATGCACCTCAACCTGTGCTTGGAAAGGATCAGCATTATCTTCTGATTTGAAAGTCTAATTCTCTTCCTCTTCTCCACTCCTAGACATATTGTGAACAAAGACTGAAGTGTATGCCGTGTTACATATCTTTATTAAGCATATGGGCTATTTTCTTCTCGGCACTGAGCCCAGGCTATGCAAGGCAGTTCTGGTTTTACTTTTCATTATATTGGAATACAAATATTGAAGGTTTAAATTACCATTTTAGTAATTTACACAAGTTAATACTTAAAGCACAAATTCAGTGAAATGCACTTCAGTACTATTGATAGGGCTTTCTGTGAGGAATTTAAGCTAGACATTTGTTAGAAAAGGTAAGAGTCAGATGGTTTGCCTTCTATTCTATATGCCTGATAGATTAAAAAGGAAAAGAAGAAAAATTTAGATTTTAATTTGCATGGATTTTTATTTTATTCTCACTCCGTGCCAATTTCTCAAGAATTATGTCAGAAATAATTATTTAAAGTTTGTTTCTTTTTCTTTTATTAATATGAGAGTGTGTATATAAATTGACATATAATTATCATTTAATATAGAAATATTTGAGGGTAAGTTATCGCTCTTTCTCATAACAAGCAACCAAATATTCTCTGCATAAGAATAATGCTCTGAATATAAAGCAAGCCTTGGCAGAGTGGCTTACAACAGATTCAGCCGTTTGTAGCATGCTTTTCGAAGAAGGGCTTGATTTTACCTTCCCTACATGTAGGTAGATAATGACCCCATCCAACAGTACAAAAGGGTAAAAAGTTGGTGTTTATTATTTATGTTGGACCACATGTTTTCCTATGCTCTTGTTCTGATATAACCAGTTCACCAATATTTTGGGCAATGCAGTTTTATTACCTGGCCTGCTGTAATTAAACTGCTACCTGGAAGTCTGCAGTTTAGATTTCAGGGTGGTGGTTCTTGTTTCTTTACCTTTTTCTAGTTCTGAATGAGGCTTGCCTGTGTTTTTTTTTCCCTTTAAAGATAGTTTCAGTCATTTTGATCTCTTCCATTTCCCCCATCCCCCACCTTTTCACTCTAGTACTGTACATGAGCCAGACAGCCTATTGAGAAACAGTAAACCATCTGTTAACAGATTTGAAGTTTCGAATTATACTTGAGTGTGTAGAGGCACCCGTGCTTGGACAGAAACATTCATTTGAATTAAGCTACAAATGCTGTATAAAAAGGGCCGTGTACTTAGTGTAGGTTCATGAATATAATTAAGGGAGGGCAACTGCATTCTAAACTTTTACTGCTTCGAGCCCAAGCATTTTTGTGCATGTGTTCTGTGATCATTTGGTGCTTTTATAATGTGACTGAAGCATTTTACAACTAGAAAGGGGAGGGGGAGAGATAATTCCTATGTTAACTCTTTAGTAGTGCAATCATTGCTGGATCTGTGACTGAAGAGAAGCTTGGTGGATTTTTAAAATTTTCTTTAAAGATGTTTAAGCTGGGCAAAGGAGATCTTTCTCATGAATGAATGCACTGACAAGTAGTCAGATCTCCTAATTCCTTTCATTTGGGTTATTGCCTTGAGTTTCTGTTTTGCCTATACTCTATGAATTTTGCATGCTAGGGGAGACAGCTCTGCATATTGCTTGCAAAAGCAACAATGTGAAGAAATTGGTTCGTCTTCTGACTGTACCAGGAATAGATATTAATGTTAAAGGTAAGTGGTTGATTTTTTTTGTACTGAATAGATACCATAAGCCTTCCAAATAACTATGAAATGTATGTGTTTGTAACATTCTTCACAATGCTTTTCTTAACCATAAAAGTAGATTAAAAGGAAGGCTTGAATAGGTAGCTTGGAACTAAAGCTTATTGCACCAGTCATTAATTCCATGTAATTCTTCGGGTTTTCAGTTAAGCACAATAATGATTTAAAAATTATTCATACCTAGCCATTTTATAAATATGAATTCAAGGTGGGGAATAGCCTTATCTTCTGGATAAGAATTTCCTGTAAATTTTAGTAAACCGGGACCATTTTGACTGCTAAAAAAAATCTTGATATTAATAATATTAGTAATAATATTAATAATAATATGCTTTGCGGAAAGAAAAACTATTTTCAGATTATTGCAAAATAGCAGTGAGGCAGATCTTTCCTTTTAAGTCATGTTTCTGGGCACATTTTAAAAATAAAGTACATTTTTTTTTATATATTGTATTTTTATATATGGTAAATTTATTGTTTTATTATTATTGTAAACCGCCCAGAGTCCCTCTGATGGGAGGAGAGGGGCAGTGACAAATTTGATAAATAAATAAATAAATAAAACGATGTGATTTTTACTGCAGTTTGTTTGTGGTAGAAATGTGTTTATCATTTTTAAGAAATTTTAATTTCACTGTTCTGACCATCCCACTACGGATTTTGCTGTTTCCTCAAACTCCTCATAATTTATAATTCAGACTATGCTGGTTGGACACCTTTGCACGAAGCCTGTAACCATGGTAGCACAGTGTGCGTCCGTGAAATTTTGCAGCATTGTCCGGAGGTAAACCTGTTCAGTCAAGTGGATGGGGTGACTCCCTTGCATGATGCACTGTCAAACGGACACTTAGCGATTGCTGAGCTTCTACTTCAGCATGGTGGTGAGTGCATTTATGCTAAATAAGCTTAGAGAAATTTCAATCTGTAAAAATTGCAGAGTATTAAAACTGGAGGCTGTTTTGAATGTCATTTTGAAAGCTGGAGGTTTTCATAAATATTGATGTATATCTTGCCATATTTATACTCATTCATCTTGTCAGTTAAATTATTTTAGTAAGCACAGAAATGTGGCTGTTTCTTCATATTTGCTGAATTGCAAATTTGCTTTAAAGATGATCTTAACAAACAATAGTATAGATTGCATTTCATACTATCCCAAAACTTGGTGTTACCTTATTTTACAATGAACTGCAGTATGCTTAGGTTGATTGCTTTGTGCTACTTAATAACAATGTGCTTTTATTTAGGGTGAACAAATGTTCTAGTTGTTTTTTTCTGAAAAAGGCAGCTGAGTTTAATAACAAAACAGTAAAACTGCATTTTAGATGCTACTTATACAACCCTTTGTGTCTTGCATGCATTGTAAAACTCTGTTTTCGCAAACATGTGCAGGAGCACTTTATACCAGTAGAGACATAGCATAGCTCGTAATATTCTTTTTTATCACAGTGTGTGTCATTCTGATTTCATGTTTTATCTTGTTTCCAGAGTTATATAATTCAGTTGTGTATCATAAAAGAATGTGCTGTACTTCGTTTTTTTAGCAAAACCTACCCCAAAATACAAATAAATGCTGTTTTTGTTTGCTCTAGAAGGCTCCTTTGTATTTGCAGTTGTCTCCTGCCCCCTAAAGGCTATTTTCTTGATCTCTGTCTGACATCCCTTCCCAATCAGTATATCCCTGCTCTTCCCCCTCAGTGTATGTTGTGCCAAACAGTAATGCGATCTCCCAGGTGTTTTATTTATCTCCTGCACCATGCGGCTGACAGGCTGAGCCAATACCTAGCTTTTCTTCAATCAGTCTAAGTGATGCAAGACCCAGTATTACAGCAAGTCCAAGTCCTCAATAGAGTGTGGCATTACATTGACAGATGTGCATTTTTCCTGTGTGTCAATGAAGAATGGCCACTGGATGATCCCCTTGTCCTAGGGGAGAAGATCTACTTGCTCTTTCATTCATCAAGGTCTTCTGGCAACTTTACAGGCTGTGTGCTCAGACTTATCTTTGCTGTCAGTTGCCAGGCTTTGGCCTGTCAGACGTTTTGACAAGAGCTTGACAAGAACTCTGTCTTGCATATTCAGGGTAGAATTACATTTCTTATACTTCAGAACCTTTTAAAACTTCCGCTCTCTTCATTCACATGCCTTTTATTTTTTTAAAGTAACTTAACGTAATGCAGTATCTATCATTCAAGGTTACGACTTACTTTACTTCTATAAGCATTTACCACGATTATACTAATATTAACCTGCTTGTATTGTCGCCCCATATATGCATACCTTTTAATCCTCACAACAACTCTATGAAACAGGTTGCTTTGAAAGACAGTAATTTGTTCAGGGTCATCTAAGAACCTTTGCAGCTGAGCAGAAATTTGAATTGGGGTCTTTCTCATCTTAGTTTATCTTTCAGAAGTAAAATATTATGTCTTTTTTCTCTTACCTCCATATATAATTTTTAACATAACAGTTTTTATGCAGAGAAAGGTATTCCAGTTAAATACAGATAACAGGTTTTTGATGACTACCCATGTGGTTTGCACATGTCAAGAAAATTACTTCTTATGCTGTGGCTTGTAATCCTGTAAAATCTAAATTGTTGGATTTTTTTTCCTAAACAGAATAAAGTCTATATTTTTTGTAGTACTAGCAGTGGGTTACACAGCAATTAAAAAAAATATTTCCCTATTCTAAGAAACAAAAGATCTCCACTGATCACTGTCAAGGAGAAAGAAGAGATCCCTACTTCAGTCCCTCCCTCTTATTTCTCAGTAAGTGCTGGATGCAAGCTTTTAAATACTGATCAATATGGACTTTTACATCTACAAGCTGTACACACTTCCTGAATTAGAGTAAATGCATACTCTAGGCAAGCTACTCAGTAGAGACATGTAGAAGCAAAAATTTTATGTTCTTCTGTGACATATCTGAAGCTTTTGTACTAGCTGAATTTGGATGGCTTTGTACAAAGTAAGAACATAATGGAAAGACATTGCAGCTCATTGTCCAATCTTCTGGCTTGTACAGACATGAGTTGCCATAATGGAGGTGAAGAGAATCCCAAACCAAATAGAATGGCAGAAACTTGTCCCTTTCACTGCATAGTTAGGCTGCAACGTAAACCAGATCATTTTCCAGAATAAAAGGGAGGAATTTTATCAGCTGTTTTTTGAAATCCAGAATAGAGAGGAAGTACTCTAAAAAATACCTAAGAGTATTTATACATCTGGTTGTAGCATTTGAAATGGCCGTTAGGAAAGCACACCCTGCTTGCCCAACTCTGAATTATTTTGTCATGGAGACTGTTACTGTCTAGTGTGACAACTCAGATTATGAGTGGTCTCCAAAAGCCTGATTAATAAAAAGGTTTTATCTTAATCTGTTGTGTTGCAGAAATATATTTTCATAGGTAATAACCACAGACAGAAAGTTCAGTGAAAAAAAGACATAAAAGTAGTCTTAAAAACCAGAACAGATAATCAGTTTTTCTCCAGCTTAGTGGTTTTCATATGCATTGCTAGCAAATACATTTCATTTTATATGCTTATTGCTAGCTGGGATTTCTGGAAGTTTTATTTCGAACACAACAGGGAAATGTATTAGAAAAAGCTGGATTATATTAATAAAGGTATAGTGTTCTGATAAAATCCAAGTAATAATGGGCTTTGGATATGTATGCTGTATTATTACTGTATATGGTGCAATTCTGTATGTCTATTCAGAAGACATTCTAACAGAGATAATATGGCTTACAGGTAGTCATGGTTTAGTCACCACAATTGGGACTGGCAACTCAGTCATTAAGAGAAGTGGTCACTAAGTGAAACTGCGACTGTGCTTACAATCTTATTTCAGCTTTCCTTTGCTTTACAGACCTGCAAAGGTTGTTAGTGTGAGGAATGGTTGCAAAGTTACCTTTTCATCACCATTGTAACTGCGAACAGTTGCTGAACAAGGCAGTTGATAAGTGAAAACTACTTATTCCCAAATACAATTGTGTGTAAACAGTTAGGCAACTGTAGTCAAATTATAACTTTCAGTGACTCCAAAAGTGATCAGAAGCTGACACAATCTCTGCATGGTACAAAATTAAACAGATCTTTCTGCAGATTTGAATTCATATTTATTATTGATATGCAGTTGGTTACATATGCAGAATAAGTGAATACAGCAGTTGCAAAGTTTGGAACCCTCTCAGGCAGTATGTTGAAACACCTCCTTTGTAGGAATAATAAGCTCTAACCATTTATTGTTAGTAAACCTCAGATACTTTCTAGTTTTGCTTTTGGAATTTTTTTCCTACTCTTCCATGTAGAACTCTTCTATCTCAGAAATATTTTTAGGTTTCCTTGCACAGACTGCATGTTTGAAATTATTTTCAATAATGTTCAAGTCTAGTGGACTGTGAAGCCCATCCAAAACCATTATTTTTCTTTCCTGTAATTATTACATGGTTGAATTGCAGGTATGTTTCAGGTCATTGTCTACAATTTGACCAGGGTACGTAAACTTTTGCAAACAACTGAAAATAAGCTTAGAATTGTAGCCTATTTTTATACACATATTTGAAATAAATAACTTTTGCTCAGAATAGGAATGGGGTTTTTTGTTTGTTTTTGGGGGGTTTGGACCCCTAGTTGGAGTCCACAGCAAGCCTGACCAGTGACAGGTTTTATTTGCATTATTGGAGGGTTTTAAGGAATGCCTACTTAAAGCAACATGAGTCCTCAATTTTAAAAAATTGCTCAACTTTTTACAGGGTTGTGAGGTTCTAGTGGATGCAATGAATCACCCCCTCCAAAAAAACAAATCAGGTAGTAATTAAGACTTTTTAATAGCTATGATATAAATGTGTCATAGGCTAAAATCACACATTGTCTAATCCTGATTTAAATTATGCTATTTATCTAGTTTTTTAAAATCTGATTTTGTGTTACCCATCTTTAAGATTCATGGAGAGCTCAGCCATTTCTTAGGTACTTTCTGTATATATATAATTTTTCTGATTGATGTTTTGTTTCTTCTGCAGGACCAATATTGCTACAGCAGAAAGATTCTGAAGGAAACTTACCACTCAATTACATAAATTGTCCAGCAACTAAGCAACATCTTTTGAATATTGTGAAGCTGCAACAGACAGTTGAGGAATTTCATGCTCAAGTACAAAGTAATTTCTATAATCAACAGAAAGAATTATGGATAATCTTATTTTGCAAGATGTTATTAAATCTTTGTTCTGTATATGACTTATTTAGACCTTTTCCTATTACCTTTAGAAAGCTTGCTTGCTCAGATCCATTCCTGGTGACAGATGACTGTTGTAAGTTTAATATGAGCTCTTCTAGTCATTGGTTAATAGATCTTTATTTTAGAGAGCTTGAAACTTTTCAGAAACTTCCAGAATATCTTCAGAAAACAATTGAGGATATTAAAAATGGCCCAGAAGAACAGAAACAAGCTTTTTCCACAATGTTACAGCAAATTATAATTACAATTCAGGCTCATACTTAGCTAACAAACTTCAAAATTAGTATGGCTTGCCTAAAATTCATAAACTGTAATGTTCAATGGCAGTTTTTAGCCTGGATAATGACTTGTCCCAACAAATGAAAGGTTGAAGACTGCCTTAGTTTTAAGCCATAATAGAGGTCCCTAGGATGGAAACAAACTATTATGACATCAGCTTTCATGTTCTGTCTCTTTTGTGTAATAGTTGAAGAGATTTCTAGTTTTACCCTAATTGTAGGTCTCAGTGATTTCTCAGTTCAGGAACTGTTGTTTAAACTAGCTTAAGAACATGCCACAATTAGAGAGTCCAGTGTGATTCTTGCTTTTTTAATAAGTACATCTATAAACAAACCAGTTTCCTGCAAATTTCTAATTCCTTGGATAGGTTGACAGTATGTTAGCCCGAGCCCAACATGGTTCACGCACATAGCAAAAAAATGGCTTTCTGTTACGTGTGTGTGAATTTTGTTACAATGTACAGGTGGGTTAAAATGCTTGTCCTGCATTAATTCAGTTTATCTTCAAATTATTGTTATATAATGATGGTTTGATTGGCACACTCATTGGTTTTCAGAATGCTGGTCTATAAGTTTGCATATTGATTTTGGCAGATATGTATTTTTTTATACTGTTAGTACAGGAATAAAGTTAATAATTATAACAAGTTATTTTTTGATGTAACATTCTAGCACATACACTTTTTAAAAAAAATAAATGTCCCAAACTCTTGTAAACATTTGTGCTTCATTTTTTAAGTTTATTGCCTTGAATATCTGTATTTCTGCAACTGTAATTTCTGCCAGTGTTGCTAAACCGTAATTATTTTATGTTCCTCTTCAGATGAGTCAACTCTATCGAATGCAAGAAGGTTCTTTCCTTTGAAAAAGGGTGGTACAGGAAAGTAAGATCCAATCTCTGCCACTAAGAAATACCGAAGGGCAATCTTACAGCTCTTTCTTTCTTCATATCCATGTCAGCTGAGTTCATAAAACATGCTCTGCTGTAATGTGTTTTGCTTAGATTCATATCAGAATTATTTTATGATAGTAGCTGGGTGCTTTTCCCATCTGCTCAGGCAGACAGGGCCAGTTTCTCTTTCTGTCCCTGGAGCCTACAAGCGTACAAGACAGCAACCTCCCAGCCAGTTACGATTCCTACTTACAGTATGCAGTTCCTCTGTAACGTTTTCCCCTTCATCATCTTTCTTTCTTGCTGCCTTTCTTTCCAAAGGCTCCCTCTCATGTGAAGGAGTGGAGCCACAGCTATTGAGAGAAGAAGGGATCCCAACAATTCTCAGGAGGAAAGCTACCCATCCCACTTCCTTGGATGCATGGATGTGGTCTCAGTTCCCACCCAAAAACAAAAGGAAAGAAGCACCAAAGTGGAGGCTAACCAATTCCACTTCTGCCATGCTTGATGAGGCCATTCTTCCATTCATAGGTACTGACGGATCAAACACATTCTTTTGGAACTGTCACCATCATTAATCCTCACGGTTCTCCTACTTCTTGGGGTCCTAAGATGCAATCTTCAGAGGAGACAGCCATGGTCACATTACTGGTAGCTACTCATTTGAAGAAGCAGAGTCATGGCAAATGCCACCTAGCCCAGCAGCAGAAAATATTGCCAACAGAGACCATTCACAAAAGCTTTTGTAGTTCAGATGCCTGCACTCCTTTCCAGGATCCTCCTATTCCAGTCTAGATGTCAAGAATGTGCAGTGTACATTGCCAGACACTAAGGGAACAAAATGACCACACAGTACCAACTTAGGCATGGCACATGGATCCTTTGGTGGGTATTTTCTCCGTAAGTCTGCCTCTCATCCCTCTCCTCTGAAAGGGACAAAGGAGAACTCTCAAAGTTATGACCCCCACAGAAAATAGGCTGTTCTCACATGCTGACTTTCTCCTAGCAACTAAAAAACCATCATGGCTTCACTCTTAAAAGAAAGCACAGGCAGCCTGGCTGGGCCCAAACTTACTCCTCTTGTTCCTTCAAGCCTTCACATAGATATCAAGGTACAAGGGAATATCTACTCTTCTGTCAAGATTGCCTTATCAGGCAAAGCAGCAGCAGATCAACTCCTCCTCCATTTCCCACTTCATATATTTTAATAAGAGGCAGGCATAGCCTGTTTGCCCAGTGCTAGCCCCATGTCACTGTGGATCCCTGGGTGCATCACAGGGTCATAGCTATATGAGTTTCAAAGTTGTCCCAAGTTTTGAAAATGGGAGAAGCACTTCCAGATGCTCCAATCTGCTATGCATTCCAGTCAGAGAGGGGGCTCCACTTGCAGAATGGAATTTATTCAATATTCTTCATATTGCCAAGAAGAATTAGGTCCACCCTGGACCTTAAGTACGTAAACTGGCAAGTACCTCATGGAAACCCAGTCAGTTCTAGCATACCTACGACCTGTTAGGTAGCAATTTGAGTGTGGATTTATTTCTATTTTCTCATGAAGTTCCTCAAAACATGCTGAGAGTAAGATGTTGCAATGAAGTATGTGTGTACTGTTTTTCCTTTTTAAAAAAAAATCATCTCCAAGCAGGTTACTATGCATGAATTATCTAGACTTTTTTCAGTTGCATTTACCTATAAAGCCTGATATGGCATAGGGCCTGGTTATCTGAAGGATCACTTGTCTCCTTTGGTTTCTTCCTGACACGGATGATCACAATTGGCATGCTCCAAGTCCACTTAATTAAACTGTTATCTAGTGGAAATCAGAAGCACGCCTTCTCTGTTGCAGCCCCTGCCCTCTAGAATAGTTTCTTCCCAGAAATTTCAAATGCCCCCTACCTTGCCTGGCTTTAGTAAAGGTAAAGGTTTCCCTCGACGTAAAGTCCAGTCGTGTCCGACTCTAGGGGGCGGTGCTCATCTCCGTTTCAAAGCCTTGGAGCCGGCGTTGTCATAGACACTTCCGGGTCATGTGGCCAGCATGACTCACGGAACGCCGTTACCTTCCCGCCGAAGCGGTACCTATTGATCTACTCACATTTGCATGTTTTCGAACTGCTAGGTGAGCAGGAGCTGGGACGAGCAACGGGAGCTCACCCCGCCGCGCGGTTTCGAACCGCCGACCTTCCGATCGGCAGCTCAGCGGTTTAACCCGCAGCGCCACCACGTCCCTTGCCTGGCTTTAAATGAGCCTTAAAAACCTGGCTTTTCTCCAGGCCTTGGTCTTGGGAGGTCCTCAGGCCCTTTTAGATTAGATGTTCTATGGGGCAGAGGGTTTTTATTGTTTCCTCTGAGCAACTATCATTCTTTTCTGATATTGGCATGTTTCTGGCCTTTCTAAATGTGTAAGCCTCCCAGAGTCATTATGGAGTCAGGTGGCCTTCAATATTTATTTTATAAATGAGTAAGTACATAAATTTGCCTTCTCTTAGAGCCCTGGATGATACATGGGCTTTGCCTCCATTGCACCTGCACAGGAAAGGGGCAATGATACTTTTCTACACTATGTAGCAACTCTTCCATTCTAATGGAGGAGGGAAGCCAGGAAAGTGAGCAGTTTCCATTATTTGCAAAATCTATCACATTTCCCTTAATTTTGGATTCCTGTATTAGGATAGGTAGATAGGATAGGAAGATAGCCTTGGCAACCATTTGGGAGGTTCATAAGAGTATCAGCTTTGCTTGATCCTTGCCCTTTCTGTCTGATTAAATCAGTCAGGTGCGGTTGGGTGATGATCAATATCTTCTTACGCAGAATGCTACATCCCACATAAGACCTTTATTGAAAAAGCCTTTCCTTGATTCAGAAAATTGTTCCAACTATAGGCCAATCTCAAATATTCTGTTCTTGGAAAAGGTGATTTTAAAAATGGTGACTTCATACCTCCACTTGCATCTGGATGAAACTGATTTTCTGAAATCATATTAATTGGGGTTTCATCTGAGATATGTTACTGAGACCTATTTGGTAATGCTGAGAGATTACACTTGGTGACTTTCAGTACCATCAGCCATGTTGTCTACATGGACCCTCTGGCAGGGTTAGCCTTGGAGGTATCGTTTTGCTAAGGTTCTGGTTTTTCCTGTTGAGATATACTCTGAAAATGGTGCTGGGCATAATCGACTCATGTTGCTATCATCTCTATTTATTTTTTATCCCACCTTTATTATTTTTATAAATAACTCAAGGCTATTATCTATCTATCTAATCATCTATCATCAATTTCTAATTTATTAATTCATTCACATTTCTAAAGCAACCCAATCTCAGTACCCTTGAATGCCATTAATCTCGATAATGCCAGATGAGGGAGAACAAGCTACAAGTAAAGGTGAAAGTGCTGTTGGTAAGGAAAAAAATGGGATTGGATTGAGATGAAACATGATTTGGATGTGGTTAATTCCTGCAGAAAGAGCAGATTTGCTGTTTGGAAGTAATCTTGTCTTCAGCTGTGACTGGATTTCTAGATGGCAGCAGGGAGAAGCAGCATATTTCTCTAATTACAGTTAGTGCCAACTTGACCTTCCTGAGCTGGTCAGACTTAGCAACAGTTATCCGTGCCTCAGCTGCAATCCATCTTGACTATTCCAATGCTCTTCTGAAGGGACTACTCTTGAAAAATGTCTGAAAATTACAGCTGGTGCAAAATGTGATGGCCAGGCTGCCTACTGGTACAAGGTATTGGGATCATATGATGCTTGTACTGAAATATTTGCACTGGTTGCCAGTTGCCTATCAGGCAGTCTTTAAGGGGGTGGTGTTGACTTTTAAAGCCCTGAACAGCTTCGGGCCTGATGATCACAAGGACTGCCTTTCCCACTATGACCCTGTCCAGTTTATTAGATCAGTGGAAAGGCCCTTCTGCCCACATTACCAGAAGCTTGACTTTTAGGTCAATGAAAAAGGCCTTTGGTGTGACTTCCAGGCTAGGGAATTTGCTTTTTAAAAAACTGCATTTAGCTTCCACTCTCCCAGTATTCAGGAAGATAGGAAACAAACAAACACAAACTCTGCCAAGCTTTTAATTAACTTTAATTGTATTAATAATTTCATTTTATACCTTTTATGATATAAAAATGTAAGCCTCCTTGAGTGTTGGAATAAACAGAAAGGTGGCATATAAATTAACTAAATAAAACTGAAATACAGTGATTCTGCTGAGTTACTCTTAACTCCACAGTACCTAGAGCTTCTCCTACAGTAAAAAACTAACATAGTCTGCAAGTCCAAAACAAAACAATGCAAAGTAGTGGGTTTCTTAGTGTGGGAGAGGAGTACCTTTGAGTCAGTATTGATGCCTGGTGACCCTGGACAAGTCCATGCCATGTTTTTCAGAAGTACTTTGCCATTGCCTGCTTCCTAGGGCTGAAAAAGTGACTGGCCAAAAGTCACTCAGCTGACTTCATGCCTAAGGCAGGACTAGAACCCACTGTGTCCTGGTTTCTAGCTTGGTGCCTTAACCACTACACCAGACTGGCTTTCACAAAATAGTTCTTAAAATATAAATGCACATTGTATATTAATAATATAATCAGGAATATTACAGAAGATTCATAGATGTGAGTATAATTTATACATTCACATAGAATTTAAATGCATACCAAGTACACAGTAGAAAGTGAATTATCCCAGTTCAAAAAAGGCTTGTGAAGGTTTGTTAACAGTGCTGAACTGAACTTCCCACTAGAGTTATAAACATTTATTTTTATTAAATTTTTTCACCGCCCATCTCCCCCGAAGGAGGGACTCTGGGCTGTTTACAATAAAACAACATGCTAGTTAAGTTAATCATATTCTAAATGAAGCTTAGTTGAAAGTAGGATCCTGCCCATTCCTTCCCCCTCCCCAGCTTTAATGGCTATTAATTTTTCTGACCATGTGCATAAGCATTCCTCCCTAACAGCAACTTACATGTTCTGTTTCAGTTTGGCTATGTTACAGAATTAACTTTGATCCTTACAAACTTTTTTATAAAGAGGTATTTTTGCATTATCTAAAATGTCCCCAAATTCCTGTGTTGTGTGTTAAACATGTACTAGAAAAATGTGATGTGTCCATTTGATAGGGTCAGCTAATCATTAGCTCAAAACTTTTCACAGGAGACCTTTTCTCTGAAGGGGATATGGTGGCTTTTAAATCGTTAACTATTACTTTTTCATGTATACTCTCACCCTACCTATTCAACTTGTATGCAGAACACATCATGCGACATGCTGGGCTTGAGGAATCCAAGGCTGGAGTTAAAATCGCTGGAAGAAACATTAACAATCTCAGATATGCAGATGATACCACTTTGATGGCTGAAAGTGAAGAGGAACTGAGGAGCCTTATGATGAAGGTGAAAGAAGAAAGTGCAAAAGCTGGCTTGCAGCTAAACCTCAAAAAAACCAAGATTATGGCAACCAGCTTGATTGATAACTGGCAAATAGAGGGAGAAAATGTAGAAGCAGTGAAAAACTTTGTATTCCTAGGTGCAAAGATTACTGCAGATGCTGACTGCAGTCAGGAAATCAGAAGACGCTTAATCCTTGGGAGAAGAGCAATGACAAATCTCGATAAAATAGTTAAGAGCAGAGACATCACACTGACAACAAAGGCCCGCATAGTTAAAGCAATGGTGTTCCCCGTAGTAACATATGGCTGCGAGAGCTGGACCATAAGGAAGGCTGAGAGAAGGAAGAGAGATGCTTTTGAACTGTGGTGTTGGAGGAAAATTCTGAGAGTGCCTTGGACTGCAAGAAGATCAAACCAGTCCATCCTCCAGGAAATAAAGCCAGACTGCTCACTTGAGGGAATATTAAAGGCAAAACTGAAATACTTTGGCCACATAATGAGAAGACAGGACACCCTGGAGAAGATGCTGATGCTAGGGAGAGTGGAGGGCAAAAGGAAGAGGGGCCGACCAAGGGCAAGGTGGATGGGTGATATTCTAGAGGTGACGGACTCGTCCCTGGGGGAGCTGGGGGTGTTGACGACCGACAGGAAGCTCTGGCGTGGGCTGGTCCTTGAAGTCACGAAGAGTCGGAAGCGACTAAACGAATAAACAACAAAAAAAACTTTTTCATATAAATACCATGTAGATAATGTAATATATCTTCCCTATCAATCCCTTATGATTTTTAGAGTGTTCATGGAACATGAAGAATTACTTGCTCCCTTGTCTTTTTTAGGTAAGCACAAAAGGAAACCAATGACATTACAGGTAGTCCTTGCTTAGTGACCATTCATAAAGCGACTGTTCAAAGTTACAATGGCACTTAATGAAAAGATTTGCAACTGGTCCTCAAAGTTGCGGCCAACACAGCATCCCAGCAGTCATATTTGGGCACAGCATCCTGCAGTCACATGATTGCCATTTGTGACCTTCACTGTCAGCTTCCAGCAAGCAAAGTCAACGGGGAAGCCAGCAGGAAATCACAAGTCACAGTCATGTGGCGTCACGCATGATGACCACATGGGATTCGCTTAATGACTGCAATCAGAACTGCTGTCGTATGCTGGCATGGTCATGTGATTTTTTTGCTTTACCACCATGTCACTTAGCGTTGGAGTCCTGGTCCCAATTGCAGTGATTAACTGAGGACTACCTGTACTGAGTCCACTTATGAAAGTTCTGCTTTGGATGTATTTAAGGAGAGTTCAGACTCATCATTACATTAACTTTTCTGGGGTTTTTTTTTTTTTTTTTTTTTGCCTTGACAAATTTGTAAAAATGCCTTTGAGAGTATGGGTGCCATTTTAAAGCAAAAGCAAATCTAAGAAATCATTTGAAATACTTCTAGCTTATTTTCTTTGAACAAATTCCAATCACTAACAAAGTTCTTACTCTTTCTAGAATAGGCTATGCCATGCTTTCTAAAATCATATTGAATAGATGTAAATGAAATACAACCAGGTGAGCAGTCTCGTCTAATTTTATTAATTTTAAGTTGCATGCAAACATTTTGCACCTTCTGTAAAATGTGAATCACCCTCTCCTGTTATGTGAAAAGACTCAGTGGTATTATATCTTCTTCCCGCAAAATCAAGTTAAACTTTCTCTCAGGGCTGAAAGATTAAAATTCTTTTCTACTTTTTCACTTGCTCAAAAAAATCCTGTGCTCAGAATATAACCTGAAAACTGTCTTATTACATACCCACATTGAGGAGGTTAGGAATTCTTTTGCCTTCAGTTAAAACTGAATGGCTAATTAAAAGTAGATGTGGACATGCCAAGGGGATTAATCACACTTGGAATAATTCCTTCATCCTGTTCTTCCAATTCAAGTTCCTCATTTCTTTACCAAACTCAATCTTTTCCCATTCATCCATAATCCATTGTTAACACTTTCCTCCATTTCCAGCCACAAAATCAAAATTGATCATATACTTGTGGCTGGTTTCTTACCATAGGCAACCTCTACAATGACGGGGTTTTTTTTTTCCTAGATAAAAGCTCCTTTGCATAGAAACTCCTGCAACTAAAATAGTACAGGCTTTATACAAGGAAAAGAAATCAAAATACAAGTAGTTATTATTTAATTTTAAAGAATACTTTTCAAATCTAATTCCAACCACCCACCTCTATTTTTTGAAGATTGCATATATTATCACGTACAGGTACTCCTTGCTTAACAGTAATTAGGACTGGAATTTCCATCACTAAGCAACATGGTTGTAAAGCACAATGTCATGTGACTGCCCTGCTTAGCGATGGAAATTCTGGCACTTCCAGTTGCTACTGTTAAGCAAATCACCACGGGTCATTAAGTGAGGATATTATATGGGCACCATTTGTGACCTGCTGCTTTTCCATTGACTTTGCTTGTAGGAAGCTGGTAAAGGTCACAAATGGCAATTATGTGACCACGGGGATGCTGCGCCGGCCATTAGTATGAGGACCAGTCATTAACTACTACTTGTTCAGCCCTGCTTTAAGTTTGAACAGTCACTGAATGAGTGGTCATTAAGTGAGGACCACCTATTGTCTACTGTGAGTTAAAATGTCATTCTGCTCTTTAAAAAAAAGTTATAGTTGTATGTGAATTTTCCCATGTTAATCAACAGGAGACAAGAGCTTTGGATTTGGGAAGTTCACTTTGGATTTGGCCCCAAGCCGGCCAGAGCTGCTTCCAATTGTTCTACAATAGATGTTTTCCAGATCACCAAATTAGGGTCTGAACTGGATTTTTCCATCAGCAAAATCGGAACATTATTTCTGTGTATCTCTACATTAACCATGGGCTAGAAATCAGTAGCTTCAAATACAGTATATTCCAATTTAAATTTTAAAATATTGCCCAAAATTTGCAGAGCACCACTTCTAACAAAAGCACTATTTTCACTGAAAGAAGAATCACTCTCTGTTCATTGGAATACAATATTCGGAATCCATATAATTGGAAAATATCCCTGGTTGTCTTTTTCCTAGTTGCACAAACACAGCTTTATGGAATATTAACAGAGCAAAGCTAGGTATTTGCAGTGGAGAAACTTAGTGCCTTTCCTTCACAAAATCATTGCCATTAGCCACAGAAAATCAGTGATCTCATCTCCATGTCAGTTGGCAAGTCTTAGTGGACTACAGATTACCATTTTTTTCATAGCTAAATCAGTCATGTAATTTAGCACAATGGCCTGACCTACCAGTGAGGGTGTGTGCATATTTTGCTCACAGTTCAGTTTCCAGCACATCTGAAACCATGTTTGTAGACCAGCTTTCCTCAATTTGGCACCCTCTAGGGGTGCTGGGATTACAAGTGCCAGAATGGGAATTTGGGGAGTTGCACTCCTGATGCACTTGCAGGGTGTCTGGTTGGGAAAGACTGCTATAGAGCAGTGTTCCTCAACCTCAGCAGCTTTAAGATATGTGGACCAATTCCCACATGGGGAATTCTGGAAGTTGAAGCCCACACATCTTAAAGTTGCTGAGGTTGAGAAACACAGAGAGAGAGAGATGAATAATTCCCTGGAATTTAGAAGGCTTGGAGAAGGGAGACTCCACCTCACAGGCCGAAAAATAATTCAATGAAGTAGATCCTGCAACTGGTTGAGTGGCTAGAGGGGCTTCTCCAGCAAGTTGAGGTAGCAAAATCTACTTCTGCCAGTCCTGTATCTTCCTCAATAATCTCACCCTTTCTTTGCATATGTACTATTTCAAATCATAAGTATTAATGAGAAAAAAACAATTAAAAATGGACACTTCCATCAATCTTTGAGGTTAGTAATCTGCACCAAAGAGGGGATTTTAACATGCTATAGAAAGTTCTCACTTGAGGCACAAATGACCAGGCTCAAATTATCCTACTTTGGACACATTATACAAAGAGTTAGCTCTCTGGAGAAGGCTCTAATGCTGGGAAAGGGGGAAGGAAAGAGAAGCAGCAGCTGACCAGCAGCAAGGTGGATGGACTCAATTACAGAGGCAATGAGTGCACCCTTGGGAGACTTGAAAGAACAGGTTAGGGATAGATTGTCTATGTGGTTGCTAGAAGTAAAAAATGACTCAATGGTACATAATCAACAGAAAGCCTAAACATGATGCCAGTCTCTTCTGCCTGATTGTAGGATTTCAATTGCTGAGAATAATGTTACCTCACTGCAAAACACCCCCATATGACTTTAAATATAAAGTTTTTTAAAAAAAAGTTGATGCAAGATATCAAAATAAGGACAGTAACAAATATATATGCTCACTCCAGAGTTGATTTAATTACAACAATTCGGTGCATTTGAAGATGGAGGCAGCATTATTCTCTCAAGTGGTTTCTTTTTGGAAATAAAGGAAGAACAGTCTATAGGTGAATCATTGAGAGATAGCATCATAGACAATTTGCTATTAACTGGTTCATGCACACTACTTTATAAAGATACTATCGTTGAATCTTAGTGGTGGCAGTAAAAAAGTCTGTGAGGAGAGTGACAGCATTCTCAAGCAGCAAGTGCCGATGAACAGAATGAAGAGCTTATTTACTTGTTCAATAGCTAAACTCCAACCGTGATTGTCTATCTGATGCTGTGTAGAAATATTGCGGGGCCTTATAATTACTCACTCACCATAGAGCATGAACTTGGTGTGCTTGTTATTGCCCTATAACCAGTTCCCAGCTTCTCTCTTTTAATTGGTGATACAACTCGGGGGGTTAAGGAGGAGGAATCTTTGACTCTCCCTGCAGTTTTATGCTCATTCTCCTGGGCCCTTGGACTGCTACCACTATGTGAATCTACAGTTGGAGTAGTACATTTGGAGTAGTCGTATAACTTTCTAGTCACAAAAAGAATTGTAGAGTTGGAAAAAGGGCAGGAATGGGCAGTATCTTTTCAAGACTGTAAGGTTGAAATAGGAAATTGGTAAATGGCTTGGGTGCGCAGAAGCAAAAAATGAGGATTTTGTTCAGTTTGGTTATCTCTCTTCACACATTTCTTCATAAACATGACAAGGAGTTTAAGATTTAAAATGCAGTATGGGAGACTGTGAAACTGACAGATTTATCCTTCCTTAATCAGGAAGAAAGATTTAGGAAGCAGTCCAGTATCACTCGTAATTGTTGCTTTCAGGTCAAAATTGCCCAAGAGTTAAGCTATTGCTAAAGAGCCAGGAAAACGGAAACACACTCTGGCTATGATCCCTGAGCATTCCTCTGCAGAGGATGGAAGGATGGATGGATGGATGGACAGACACACACTTATTCTATTATGCTTCACATAGAACAGCCAAAATTTTATCATATTTAATGGCATAAATAAGTATTTGGTGCAGGAAAGATATGTCCACAAGGTAATAGAAAATAATAAATGATGAAATCAGAGAAAAAGAACCCTTCACATACTCTGCAACAAGTTTTTACAAATAGTGTAATGTTCTAAAGTTATTTTCTTCCCCAATATTCACAACAAAAGTTTTTGTTTGTTTGCATAAATTAAATTTTGCTCATCAATAATAAACAACCAAACAATTTCTGTATATATATGCATGTCAAAATTACCTGGCTACTCAAGAAAACATGTTCAGGCTTAGCTTTTCCTGTAATTTGGTATTCTTTCAAACAAATTGTATAAATGGGAAAGATCCATTTACAGATCTCTTAACCAAAAAATCCAAAATCAGCTTTCGTGAGAAATACTGAAGAATATCTTTAGATACAAAGGATTATATCTTCCCCCACCACCACATTTTAATGCACATATACTGCTTAATATCCTCCTATTGTAGTAGTGAAATAAAAATTGGGGAGGATCCCCAATTCAAGCTAAATATTCCGAATGAAAGGCATAGAAACTTTTTCCCTGAGGGCACAAATCCATCTTTACTTGGTTCTTTACTTCCCTTGGAACTTTTCTGTGTAAACTATATAATATTTTTTTAAGTATACTGGCTCAAACCAAGATTGCTACAGGTCTTGTTAAGCATATATCCAAAACTATTCATTATGTAATAACAATAGCTTCAACTGTAAAGCATACCCACATCTTCAATAATACATAAAATGGTTTGCATATAATAGGCCACTTAACTTTTTGGAGAAGAGACTAATTAATTAAAGAAAAGATAAATAAATTCTGCCCACAATGTGTTTCCATTCACCCCTATAAAAGTTTAGGGTAATGTAAAACTGAAAGCATTCCCTAGGTGCACAGAAGATGTTCATAACCTGACATCTGAAGCAATCTGCTTAAATCTGATTTTACTTAAGAACTATATGGAAGTTGTTCATGAAGCTAACAAGTAAAAATCAAGATTAAAGGCTTTATAAAAGTTAGATATGCAATTAGTTATAAACCTGGCAGTATTTTAGATACAGGAATATTTTTTCAAACTCTGGTGGTGGAATGATAAAAGTATTAAGAAACTCTTTAAATCTTTGGAGATCCAGTAGGACATTTGCATTTTGCATATAACTCATTTACTTCCAGCAAGCCCTGGTTAATTTATAATATCTGGTTATTTTGCAGCAAGCAAGGATGGTGGATAAAATATATGAATTTGCTTTTCTCTGCAAATCTAATGATATGTATAAAATAGAACTTTAAAAAGTGACCATCCTTTTTGGGATAAAAAGATCAGTTATTTGGTTTCTTAATAGTAATTAAGCATGAATTAAATTACATTTTTAATTAAACACATCTTTATCCATGTATATGCGCCTATCATGTACCATTCCATATTCATGCTATTGATGGCTTCTATCATCTAACAAAACTTAAGCATAAGCTAGATTCAAACCTTCGCTGGAGTTCTGTACAATGGAAAGAAGATTTTCCCTGCTAAATCTCTCTGTACAGTATTTACAAATTTCTCATTAAGATTACCAAAAAAAAAATCACCCAAAAGAAAACAGAAAAATTATGAAGAGAAGAAATGCTCCGTAGGTGGTGTGATGCCTTGTTCAGATGCTGATCTCCCCAGCACATGGAACTGGCTAGCCAGGGTTGTTTTTCTTCCTCTTGCTCGGGCTGTGAGAAGGGTCGTGTTTCACTTCTTGATATTGCACCTGTTTAAACATCAAGTTCAGAGAGCAATTTCAACTCAATAAACCAAAGCATTTTTAAAAAGTACAACTATACAATGGGATAAGAAATATTTGTGGAAGAAAGTAATATTGTCCAGACAAACTGCAATATGGGCACTGTTCTTAAAATGCAAACCATGGCAAATTACTAGGTCAAGGGGAAGGAGGAAAACAACAACAACACAAAGAGTATGTTGGAAAGGAGACTGTGGCAATAAACATTTCTGTAAAACCTTCTCCCACCCCACTTCCCATAAGGAATTACCCAATAACAACTTTTTAAAAAGCCAGAAATTCTTTAAAATGACATTTTTAAAGTTGTATACTCCTTCTTAGGACTATTGTTCATAGCTCTATTACAAAGGTGACTACCTACTGATATTACAATTATTTGCACAATTACAACTATACAACCCAGAAACAAATAGGCACTAGGTCAGTAGAAATATTCTTAGCAAAATATTGTTTGAGGAATTTGCAGCAGCTTTCAGCTAATGTAAATGCCGCCATTATCTGAGGACCTTTTAAAACACAAATGGTTACCATCACAGCAGTCTTGCATGACCTGCTTCATATTACAATGTGCTAAGTGAAATAATTTGTTCTTTTACAGTGGTGTTCTCTGCTTTCATCAACTTATATCCCTGAAGCTGTTGCTTCAAAGCACACAAACAAGTCTTGCTGTAATATAACTTACACTGGTACTCTATTAACTCACAATTTAACTTGAAAATTAACCCTCTACAAATAATACATCTTCAAGTTTAACATCATATATATATACAGACCACTTGCACATCTGAAGGGACTCTGGAAAGAAAATCAAGTAGTTCGTTGTTATCAACTGCATATGGACTTCGGAGCTTCTTTGTAAATTTGTTGATACCTGGACAAAGCAACAATTCATGTTGATCAGTACTGATGTGTTAATGTTATTGTAAAATTATTTGAACAGGCATGCTGGATTAGCTGTACATCCATTCTTGATTAGCGCTTCATACTTTTTTCCTTGGAATTCAGGAATTCCTGATTTTAATAAAACTTTACCTAGCAGAAACCCTCTAATGAGTAGTGCCAAATTGGGATTTTTAATGCCAAAATGATAACCACCAATACAGACTCAATGATTTCAATTGCATGAATGCCAATATACCACTATGTCCATTAATTTTTTTCAATACTGGCTCAACATCTGTATTCATTAAAAGTGTATGTTAAGAAAGCTTGCATGAGGAAGAAGAAGAGCAGCAATTTTATTGGTGTAAACCTCCATCTGGTTTACATTCAGATCATCATTGTGGATCTATAGAGAGAGGACATTCTCCATGTTGGCAACAGCCACCATCAGAAGTACACTAGGTATAATGCATCTCATAAGTTTAAAGCAATGTGTTCTATGTTCTACAGACAGTTCTGAAGGGTGGAAAAAGGCTCTACTTACCCCAGACAAGGACAATATATCTCAGTGGAATGAAATACAGGATGACTGTGAAAACACAGAGGGCAACAATGGCCAGCCAGCTTAAGAATGGAATAGTCCAGTTGAATGTACTGAATGAAAAATTAACAGATCAGAAATATAATAGCTTTGCAGAACAAAATTAATTTAAAAAAAACAAGCACCAGATAGGTAGAATATCGATCTTTAAATGGAACAAGATTAATTTTTAGTGAAAGAACCAAAATGTTTATGAGTACACATGAATATAGGATATGGTATGTGTGGGTGCTTTGGACCCAATCCCTAAAAAACAATTTGGGAGCTAAAACTTGCTCTACACACCTTGAGAGCACAATATTTACACTTCGTAGCAACTGTTCTTCATGCAATTTTTTCTAAAACTTTCTCTGAATTTTCTCAATACTGTGCCTCTTGGCTTTAAAGGGAAGTACACAAATCCTTCCCATAGTATCTGCTCAGCTGATTTAATCTGGCAGGGTTGGCGTGCCCCGAGTTCTTTTGATTAAATAATGTCATTTCTTGGATCCTGGAAGTGCACCCTCTCTGTCATAGTGCCTATCCTCTGGAATGAGTTTCCCTTTGAGATCTGGATGGACCCCTCTACCATGTTTCAAAAGGGCTTGAAGACCTGGCAAGGGTGAATGAAGACCCCTTGGATTCTTTTTTCTGTTCCAGTCCAGTTTTGTCATCTTTATTCCTTATTTTTGTTTCTGATTGTATCTTTTTAAAATGGTTTTATTTGTGAGCTGCTCAGAGTCACTGGGAGTCGGGTGGCATACCAATTTAATAATAAAAGAATAAAGATAAATAAATAAAATAAAATAAAAATAAAGATGAAGCCTAAATAATCTCCCTGAGGTTATCCAAAAAAGTTGGCATTTTCTTATGATGCCAACTATCACCCAAAGCAATCTGGTTATCTGTGTAGGCTCTTAATCAAGAAGGGAATTATGCCTCTCTACTATAACGCAGGTTTATTTTTTCTTCTGCTTCTGTTCTATATTAGATAGAGTATTCTATCATCAAAGCAATAGAACTTTAATGGCAAAATAAGAATTATGTGATTTTTATAGTAACACTTTTGTCCTTTGTCCAAATTATGTAACATTTTGTAACTTGAATGGGGATACACATATATGAACATAATCTGTGAGCCACCAAGCATCCATTTGTCAACACTTACTTCTTAATCCTTTCTCCAAAAGAAGCCACTTCTTCAAGGATGTTCTGAACACTGATACACACTTCCTGAATGGCATAGAGTTTATTCATAAATCCTTTCTTTTCACTGTCCTAAGGATTATGAGAAAGAGGATCAATCAACAATTATTGGTAAATTTATTACAGTAAAACATGGAAGACCCAACTAAAACAGCGTATTTTGAAAATGCACACATTAAGAAATTTGTTAGTTTCCTGTGCTTCGAACTATGCATCAAGGACAAATGAGTACATAAATGACTATCTTAAACTGTCATTATTATTTCTAAGAAATATGTTCCAATAATTCAGCAACATAGTGCATTATTATTACATATTAGGTATATCAATTTCACATTCTATGTACTGATCCAGATAGTATCAGGATATTCTGACTGGGAACTTAAACTTGGAGAATATGCAACAATGGCAAAATTGACAGTATGTATTCACAACAGAAGTTTAATGAAATTTAAGCAAAAATGGTTCCCATACATACAATAAATTACTCAACATGGCAAATATAAACACAGTTTGGCTTCTAGTGGGGCCTAAATGTTTATAAGCACAGCAAATTAGTAGCAGCACAAAGAGTGAAGTTAGAAACTAAATAGCTTCCCTTCCTTTTTTTCTTTTCCTTTTCTGCTGATGTTTATTTTATTTTTTTTCTTTTTAACATGCATAAACAATAATAAGTAGCAACACAGTAGAGACCTTAGTATTAAGTATTCTGCTTAAGACAGAAACATTTATTTACGACAAATATTTTGATGTAATTTGTAGTTGTTTATTAATGGCATATTTAGCTTTGGATGTAAATTTAATCAACCTTATGCTTATTAATATTCACATTTCAAATCACAGTTAACACTTATATAAACATTTTCTTTTTCTCTATCTTTAAAGGTTTAAATTATCTAAACATTAGAGTGTTAATAATCTCTAGTCAATACTGTATTAACTACTACTGTATCAGAATAATATAACATATCACATCCTATAATAAAATCAAATTTAAAAAGAGGGAAAAACTGTTAGTTTCCTGTACTTTGAACAATGCTCCTAGGACAAATGAATAATAAGTGACTACCTTAATCTGTCACTATTATTTGTAAGAAATATATTCCAATAATTCAGCAATTTGGTGTATTGTTATTTGAAAATAAGTATATCAATTTTACATCCTATATACTGATCCAGATACTATAAGGATATTACTAGCTCACATTTCTGGGATACATTTTCTATTTTGACAGGAATATGTCTATTTTAAGATAAAAACTTTTTTGGAAAAGCAAGGAGTGGTAAATCAGACACAAACTAGCTTCTGAAGGCAAATGTCTGATTTGTTCCTTTACTGAAGGCCTTTATGATGGTTTGGAAAGCGTTTTGCCCACTGCATTAGAGAAAAGTGGCATTATTAATTACATAAATAGGAATTTATATTTATAAGATTATTTATTTATCAGATTTGTCACCGCCCGTCTCCTCCTACCAGAGGGACTGTGGGCAGTTTACAACAAAATAATAAAACAATAAATATATAATACAATTACAATATCTAAAAACACCATTACAGATAAACAATAAATTACAGATAAAAATAAAATCCAAATGGTAGGTGATCTAACTCAGTCCTTGTATGTGATGAGTGCTCTAGGGCACTAGCCATCCCCAAACATGATGACTCCCTCCTGGCCCCAAGCCAGGTGGCAGAGCCAGGTCTTCAAATTCTTCTGGAAGGCCAGGAGTGATGGGGATAAGATGTTCCAGAGGGTGGGAGCTCCTGCAGAGTAGGGCCACCTCCTGGACCCTGCCAGACGGAATTCTCTTACCGATGGGGTCCGCAACATGCCTTCTTTGCATGATCGGGTGGGACTGGTTGATACAATGGGGAAGAGGTGGTCCCTCAGGTAGCCTGGCCCCATGCCATGTAGGCATTTAAAGGTGATAACCAACACCTTGAATTGGACCTGGAAGCAGACTGGTATGCAATGCAGCTCACTCAGTAAAGGTGTTATATGTGCCCTTCTAGGGGCACCAAAATTAGCCCGCACGCCTGCATTCTGGACCAGCTGTAGCTTCCAGACAGTCTCCAAGGGTAGCCCCATGTAGACCACGTTGCAATAGTCTATATGGGAGATAACAAGGGCATGAGTGACCATTCAAAGGGCTTCCCGATCCAGGAAAGGGCGTAACTGGTGCACAACACAAAAATTAAATTAAGATTAGTGTTAATTTAACATTATAACAGTTATACAACATTAGAACTACAATAGCCTGATGCAGACAACAAACAAAACTTTTTTGGTCCTAATTATGGTCTGCTGTGATGCCCATTGCAAAGGAGCTTAGAAGGTAGCAACTGTAAAAATAACCAGATCTCTTTACAGGACCAGGAGTGTTAAAGATTTGTCCATCTGAGGCTACTTTATTCAGAAGTTGCATCATGTGAATCCTGGTGTAAAAAAACTGCTGTCCTAAGGTAACGGAGTTGCTGCTGAAAGGGTGACTCCAAAGTGGCTTGCTCTTTTGGGAGCCCTTTTCTTTCTGTCTTCATGTGAGGGCACTGGGACAGAGAGGGACTCTAAGAGGGAGAAGTTGACATAATTGCTCCTGTGGGCCCTCTTCCTTCCAAATAGCTACTTGGTTTACCAGCAAGCTGAGAGCAGTAAAGTTGAATGGTAGATAACTGGAGTACAGGTGGTAGAATTCTTGGGATTAGTTGGATCAAACATGGAAATGGAGCCTTTTGAAAGGTTCATCTGTAATCTGACTCTGTGGTAGTAGATGTAGCAAAGAGCAAAAATCCTACTCTTCTTTTTCTCCATTGTGCCTATACAAATACATTAGTATTGTTTTTCCATTGTTGTTGTTTATTCGTTTAGTCGCTTCCGACTCTTCGTGACTTCATGGACCAGCCCACGCCAGAGCTTCCTGTCGGTCGTCAACACCCCCAGCTCCCCCAGGGATGAGTCCGTCACCTCTAGAATATCATCCATCCACCTTGCCCTTGGTCGGCCCCTCTTCCTTTTGCCTTCCACTCTCCCTAGCATCAGCACCTTCTCCAGGCTGTCCTGTCTTCTCATTATGTGGCCAAAGTATTTCAGTTTTGCCTTTAATATTCCCTCAAGTGAGCAGTCTGGCTTTATTTCCTGGAGGATGGACTGGTTTGATCTTCTGGCAGTCCAAGGCACTCTCAGAATTTTCCTCCAACACCACAGTTCAAAAGCATCGATCTTCCTTCTCTCAGCCTTCCTTATGGTCCAGCTCTCACAGCCATATGTTACTACGGGGAACACCATTGCTTTAACTATGCGGACCTTTGCTGTCAGTGTGATGTTTCTGCTCTTAACTATTTTATCGAGATTTGTCATTACTCTTCTCCCAAGGATTAAGCGTCTTCTGATTTCCTGACTGCAGTCAGCATCTGCAGTAATCTTCGCACCTAGAAATACAAAGTCTTTCACTGCTTCTACATTTTCTCCCTCTATTTGCCAGTTATCAATCAAGCTGGTTGCCATAATCTTGGATTTTTTCAGGTTTAGCGGCAAGCCAGCTTTTGCACTTTCTTCTTTCACCTTCATCATAAGGCTCCTCAGTTCCTCTTTGCTTTCAGCCATCAAAGTGGTATCATCTGCATATCTGAGATTGTTAATGTTTCTTCCAGCGATTTTAACTCCAGCCTTCGATTCCTCAAGCCCAGCTTGTTGCATGATGTGTTCTGCGTACAAGTTGAATAGGTAGGGTGAGAAGATACAGCCCTGCCGTACTCCTTTCCCAATCTTAAACCAGTCCGTTGTTCTGTGGTCTGTTCTTACCGTTGCTACTTGGTCGTTATACAGATTCTTCAGGAGGCAGACAAGATGACTTGGTATCCCCATACCACTAAGAACTTGACACAATTTGTTATGGTCCACACAGTCAAAGGCTTTAGAATAGTCAATAAAACAGAAATAGATGTTTTTCTGAAACTCCCTGGCTTTTTCCATTATCCATCGGATATTGGCAATTTGGTCCCTAGTTCCTCTGCCTTTTCTAAACCCAGCTTGTACATCTGGCAATTCTCGCTCCATGAATTGCTGAAGTCTACCTTGCAGGATCTTGAGCATTGCCTTACTGGCATGTGAAATGAGTGCCACTGTTCGATAGTTTGAACATTCTGTTTTTCCATACCGTGAAGGATATCCTCCATAACTATGGGAGACAACTAATGTCTCCTTCAGTGAAGTACTGTACATGTTCCGCTTGCTCAAAGGAACTAGTTGTTCAATATTTATTGAAAAAATCCCCCCCCAGGCTCAGAAGGTCTTTGTAATTATGGACTGACTTCAAATATTCCATTCTTGGGGAAGGTAACTGAGAATGTGCTGTCTTTGCAGGTCTAGATGCTTCTAGAGAGTAAGATGACTTTGATGGAGATCTAGGAACTGTTGCCAAGGTAAAAGGGACTGAAGCAAGAACAAGATAACGTTTGGAAGCAGCTCAGGTTGTTATTTTAGCCAATCTGAATACAAGTAGTTTTAGCCTTCCTGTGGAGTTGATTTCCTGGTCTGGTCTACCTAGTGGGGCTGACAATGCATCAGGATGAACTGATTACTTGGACCATTTCATATGGGCTTTTGTATGAGATATGGTACTGAAACTGCTTTGGTCACCATAATGGATGACCTATACTAGGCATGGGGGTTGGGATATATGGCAGAGCCTGTGAGATGGTTGTGCTGATGGTTGTGGTGTTTTTTACCTTGGGTACTGATCTGTATTTATTGTAATATTGTGATGCTGTTGGGATATAGTTTTTAAATTGTTAACCACCCAATCCAGAGTCATGTTGTTGAAATGGGCACCCATATAAATTGAAATAAATACATAAATTAATAAACCAGAAACAAGACAGGGAACTGCAGCCTTACTAGTTCTCCTAGATCTCCTGGCAACTTTTCCAATGCTTCTAGTCCCTTCTGTCAGGGTTCATTCAGTAGGTGAAGCTCGGGAACTATTGTTCAACGCTGAAATTACTGATTTAACAGAGTTCCATCTTGTCCTCTATGCTAATTAACATCAGCATGAAACAATTGAGTGAGGTCTTTGGAGCTTGAAAAGGGTTGCTATCAATATACTAATAACATCAAGCTCCATTGCTGTCCACCATCTAATTCCACAGAAGCACTCAGCACTCAACGTTTTTTTAGGTTTCCTTGCAGGTCTGAAAAAAGGTGCTGTTCTATCAAATCTAATAATTAGGGCAAGGATTTCTATGACCTAAATATGTTAGAAATATGCAAGCATTTAAGACCTTAAAACCATTTAAATATGACCAATTAAAGCAAAAATATGACTTTTAAAGCAAAAATATGACTTTACAATTTTTCTGAAATTAGCACCCAATTTTTAAAAATCTGTGCTTACACACACACACTAAAAGGTTTATTCTTCTTCACTTCCAGTGCAGAAGTGCTAGTACTGAAGGAATCAAATGAACATTTTGAGAGTAAAATGGATTAGTTTTCATTAACAGAACTGCATTGGATGACCACATGCATCTTGAGGTTATCAAACTCAAAAGTCCTTCTGTTGTCCACCAGTATGTTCTTGTATCTGGAGAAACTGTGTTCAACATCACAAAAGGTTATAGGAACACATTTGAAAAAAGCAAACTCGTCTGGAGAAAATTCTAGTTTGAAGTCTTCAAATTTTGCTGCAAGTCCATTTAGAAGGTTACTTATTTTGCAAAGTGTTGAATAACCCAGATTAGATTGCATCACTCTTTGCAGTTTATCACTAATTTTTTCAGCCACTTTCCCCTTTGCTTGCTTTAAATCACTCTGTTTGTTTTACAATGTTCAATGCATCACTAAGTTCCACTCCAACAGTTTCAAGGGAGGTGATTGCTCTTGATAATCCACTAAAGTTTGATCCTATATATGCTAAGTGTCCAGCCAAGGTTTCAGAAAAGGAATCTTGCAAATTCTTTAACTATTCGCTGCAAGGAAGCATAATTTGTGAAATAATACATAGCCGCATCCAGCCAAGTCCCCCAACGTGTCACAACAGGTTGGGGAGGGAGACCCAAAGTAGGAGCAATTTCTTTGAACTTTTGTACTCGAAGTGGAGCTTTAATGAACTTTTTTTCCCATTCGAAATTATCTTATCTACATCAGGATAGTTGCTTCGAATCTCTTTGGCCACTCTGTGTAAACCATGTGCAAGGCATATGATATGGATCATTTTTGGATAAAGAAGTTTAAGTCCCTTGGCTGCTTTAGTCATGTATGGAGCAGCATCTGTTACAAAGAGAAGGATATTTCCCCTTTTTACACCATCCGGCCAGAGTAATTTCATAGAATTGTCAAAGAGCATAGCAATAGTGGAATTGTTTACTTTTTGTAGAGTTTCACATGTTAGAAGAAATACTTCACCAGGCTTGTCACATTTCAAGAGTGCCAATAATAACATTGGCTACATATCTTCCATTTACATCACTTGTTTCAGTGGGTTTCACTATTGAAACCCGTATCTTATTGTTGTCAACAGCAGATCTTATCTTTTCTAACACATCTTCATAGCAGGCAGAGATGTAATTTTTCCTTACAGTTGATTCATTTGGAATCGGGAGACTGGTATACTTCTCCAAAAAATGCCTGAGGCTACCACTACCTAATTTCCTTAAGAGAATATCTGAAGTAACCATCATTGTACAGAGATCCTCACAAAATTCTGACTGGGTATTCGAAGAACCTGCAGTTGAAGAAGCACCTCTCTCGAAAAGGAGACGTTGCCTATTCTCAGTGAAGGTAAACCTTGCTAAACAACTCTTGTGTTTCACGGTGTCACAATGTTGTTGAATATTAAAACACTTTTGGGCCGATACCTTAACTTCACACAATTTACAAAACAAAATACCATTGCTACTGAAAATCTGCTCCCCAAATTCTTGAACAAGACGCTGTAATTTCACACTTGCTGAACATCTACATTTAGGCATGTTGAAATCAGACTGCAGCTCTCACATGACTCCACCACCTCGAACACACACACACCTGAGTTGGGGAGCAAATGAGAAAAAGGGAAAAAGGCAAATTCTCACTCTCCTTTTCAGGCCTGGTTAGGGGAGAAGCCTCTGCCTGCTGCAGTCATTTTAAAAAAGGTTGCTCTCCCTCTCTTACACACACATATACACACACACACAGCCCTGAGTTGGGGAGCAAATAAGAAAAAACAGGCAAATTCTCACCTTTTTTTCAGGCCTGGTCAGGGGAGAAGCCTTTGTTCCCACCTCCCTCCCTCCCTCCCTCCCTCACGTGCACATGCGTGCACACAAACACACACACCTCCCTGAGTTGGGAAGTGAATAAGAAAAAAACAACAGGCAAATTCTCTCTTTGCTGGCTCAAACTTGCTGGCTTATCAGGAGGGTTGCCTATGACCAAAATATGGCCAAAATATGTTTGTTACAAAATTAAGCAGAAATATGACATAACACTTTTAAAAAGTCAAAATATGACTTTTCAGGCAAAATAAAAAGCATCTCATTCTTACCAGATTACTCTAAGACATGTTTTAACTTATTTATAAATTCAAATAAAGGTTCCAGAAAAAATATGACGTATCATACAAATCCTCGCCCTACTAATAATTAAAGTAGCATGTCTTTAATGTGACTATTAAAGCAGTGGCATCTTTTTTTCAGCCTTGCATGCTTTAAAGCAGCCTCTCAACTTTTTGACCCTGGAGGACTCTTAAAATATTTTTCAGGCCTCAGGGAACCTCTGCACATTCAGACTCAAATATAGGACAGAAGTTACAAAATTATTATATTCGTTTCATCTGTAGGCCTGTATATATGCATTAACAGTGTTCTTAAACTAAAAATAAAGAACGAAACTTACCTCTTTAATGTTAAATTGCCTGAATTTGAAATGATTTTTTAAATAAATCGTTATCTCCCAGGGAACCCCTAGTGACCTCTCGTGGAACTCTAGGGTTCCATGGAACCCTGGTTGAGAAACCCTGCTTCAAAGAGTAATAGAGAGGAGCTATGCATGTTCATGCATGAGATCTTAAGTACTTATTTTCAAACCACTTTCAAAGTGCACACAGCCCTACAAAACATATTAATAGGGAGTATATTATATATGAAATGACAAGGAGTATGAGAAATTATGTTTTATGCCAATATCTTTACTTCCTCTACCAATTTCTGTTGCTAAGTGATGCAGTCATAAAGTACAACTGCATTGCTTAGTGATGGCAATCCCTGCAGTCCCAGTTGCCATCATTAACCGAATCCCACAGTTGTTAGGCAAGGAAACTTCCTGCCAGCTTCCCACAATCAAGTCAGTGGGAAAGCTGGCAGGAAGCTACAAATCCCAGGTGGCTCACAAGCAGGCTGGCAGGCAGGCAAGTGACTACTACTGGGTGGGGGAGGGTATGGGCAGGTGTGCAAGGGTGCAGTGTGCTGCCGGGTGGGGGAGGGCATGAGGGGGTGCACAAGGATGTGGCAAGGCTTGGGGAGGGTGAGTGAGGGTACGAGGTGTGGAGAGGTTTGAGGAGGGCACACGAGAGAGGTGTGAAGAGGCTTGAGGAGGGTGCGCGGGGGAGTCATGGTGAGGGTCGGGGATGTGCACAAGTGGCTGGTGTGGCTTGAACACAGAGGGGCTGGGGGAGGGTATGTGGGTGGGGGAGACTTACCCCAGCAAACTTGCAACCTTCCCTGCTGGCTTCCCACTGACTTTCCGGGGAAGCCGACAGGGAAGGTTGCAAATGGTGATCACATGATTGTGGGGCGCTGCAATCGGTTGTAAGTGCAAGCTGGTTGCCAAGCACCCAGATCGCCGTCCCGTGACCGCAGGGGTACTGGTACGGCCAGAACTCCAAGGACTGATCATAACCATTTGTTTGGCACCGTTGTGAATTTGAACGGTCGCTGAATGAATGGTTGTAAGTCAAGGCCTACCTGTATTGTTCTTTAAGAAAGTAAGAGTTTAATAAAAAAAAATCCTTAATGAATCTTACAATATGGATAATAGACATACGATAACCTACTTAAATAATTGCTAAGATTTTGTCAGTGTTTATTTCAGAGGGGGAAAATATCATTCAGGCATGGTACATACAGTATGTGTGATTGTACAATAAAGGCAGACCTTTATATATTCAGGCTGCAAACATCTCAACAACCCCAAATTGTCTGCATTTTTTTACAGACTAGAATAGTAGAAGTCATAGGTATATATAGGATTTTATTTGAACTAGCTGTGTTGCTGTAACAGCATTCTTTCCAGTAAATAAGGATGACCACAAAACTATCATTCTGCTTAAGAATTACTAAGTAAACAAAACAATAATCCAGCCTCAAGTCACAACTGCTTTCTGTTCTTACTTATATGTCTTCAATTTAGATTCCTAGATCTATGCATATCTTGATTCATCATCAGTTTTTGTATGGAAAGAATGCTATCAGAATAACAAAACACATTCCCCTTCTTTATATCTCTAGAGCACAAGAGATTTTCTGTGGAAGATCCTGAAGCTATTTTTCTTTACAAATATTTTAACAAGATCAACTTGTACCTTCTTGAATACACATCTGTTCTACATTTTCTCTTTTAATGGAAAGGGCCACTATTCTGCTCAGTCCCATTGCATTCTCATCTTTGGAGCTTAAAGAAAATTTGTTGACATATTCGAAAGGAGGCATAGACAAAACAGCATTGGAAAAAGGAGGCAGACAGAGGAATAAGGGTTCAGCTTTGCCTAAACTAATTCCACATGCCCCATGAAACATTAGCTGTTTTTTATTTCCTGTTCTAAAGATTTGCAGAGAAAATATTCCAGGCTAGTGAAAAGCTGTACTTTTTCCCAGCAAGGTGCTGTGTTAGCAAAGAGAACACATGAGCCAGTCTCAGCAAACTGAAAGTCCTTAATAATCCATTTTCAGGTACTGTTGGTATTTCCTCTCAAAACAAAGATGGGCTATAACTGGAATCAATTTTGTAATCCATATGGCTACAATTGCCAACTTTCTAAGTGCAAACAATAGTTTTATAACTATTCAATTTCAATTGTATATTTGTCTGTAGTTAGTTTAGCAAAAGGAAGATATTCTGAGAAGGAAAGAGAGGAATAAAGTATTGGAATTGTCAAATTAATCTTATTCCTTGTCTAGAGTTCATAGAGATAAAAAAAATCAGGGGTGGTGGTCAATGGGTATAGATTTATTTCTTGAGCTTTTAAAAATACATAGCAAAATAAAATATAAACATCTTGACTGATTCATCAGGTAACCCATACTATCCAAATACAGGTAGTTCTCGCTTAACAATACTAATTGGGACCAGAATTTCTGTTGCTAGACAATGTGGTTGTTAGGCAAAACGTCAGGTGACCACACCACTTAGCAACAGCAGTTTTAGTTGTCCTAGGGCCAGTCATTAGGTCATTAGGCCAGGATCTCATGTTTCTTCTGCCCTGCCTCACTCACCTCCACTTCAGTTCCCCCCACTGGCCTATCTCCCCCAATCTCTGCCCTTTTGGCTGCCCTGCTCTCCGCTGCCCCTGCCACCCTCCACTCTGCCCTGCACCCCTGCCCCTTTGCACTCTGCCACCCCTGCTGCCCCCCAGCTGACCCTCACCATCTTCTTCCCCCCACTGCCAATGAGGTGCACCTGGCCTGACCTTTGCGAGACCAGCAGCTGCCTTGTGAAGGGCCCAGGTGTGACTCATCAGCAAGGGGAGGAAGAAGACAGCAAAGGTCAGCTAGGGGATGGCAGGGGCAGCACAGTGCAGGGTGGCAAGGGTGCAGGGTGGAGTGGAGGAAGCAGGGGTGCAGGGCAGAGTAGTGGGTAGCAGAGGGCAGGGCAGCCAAAAGGGCAGAGATGGGGGGGAGACAGACGGGTGGGGTAAGATGAAGCGCATGCTGCAGTTGTAGAAGTGGGTGGGCTGCCAAGCACCTGAATTTTGATCATGTGACAGTGGGGGTGCTGCAATAGGCGTAACTTGGAGGACCAGCTGTAATTACCATGTGTTCAGCAACGTAACTTCAAACAGCCGCTAAACGAATGGTCATTAAGCGAGGATTACCTGCAATTACACACAGAGCAAGCTTTTAGTTTGATGTTTTGTAAAGGTTCTGAAAACATTTCACAGGTTTTTTGTTTCAACAACCTGAAAAATAGTCAGATCCTAAGCTGAAACTAGTAGATTAGGTTGGCCTTGTCAGAGTCAGATTTAAGTAACTACATTTTAAACAAATAAAAATTTAATACAAGTAGGGGTTTTCTTTGCAAAAATTCTATAATTAATAACAATTCTAAATTCCTAAGAATCCCAAATTATTTCTAATAAAATTTACTCTTTAAGGCAAAAATAGAGGAATGATTTTAACATATCCAATTGCCACAAAAATGTACTTACAAGGTATAAAAGTACATGCTAATAATAACTTAAGTTAATAGAATGCCTATAGCTTTTCTCCCCTTGTATTTTATCAGAGTAGGGCAACACTTGCTGGCAACTTAAATCATTAGTAGAAAATGAAACTCCAAATTTCATGGAAACACTGCAGGGCCTTTTGAATTTTACACCTTTATAATATGGATTATTACTGCATGCTTTTCATCAGAACTGTATGAAACATGTAGGAAACTTAGTCCATTATGAAGAGATGAAACACGCCAAATTTCATAGAACTCAATGCCATGATTTCAAGTTAAATAATGTTTTGTCCATAGCAATTTCTTGCTCAGATCACTTCTGAAGCATTCCCAGTAATTTTTTACCAGCAGTTTGACTGACACATCAGATTCAACCCATCCTCAATCTCTTCTGTGATGCTAATATATTAACACACATGCATCTATCAATTAGGTCAAAATGAAATGAAAAATGGGGAATGCTGTTTATAAGGATACCCACAAAATACATTATTTACAATATAAAATAAAATATAAATTTAAAAATAAATGATAATAATAAGTAATAAATTATTTGGAGGAGGAGCAAGGAAGTACATAGGGCTAAAGAAAAATACTAATGCAATTGCAAAAAATGTCTTTAAAAATATAAAATATTATAAGATGTTGTGGAAGAAAGGGAAAGGATAGGATGGGAAAGAAAAAGGGAAGGGAAAGTTGGGTAAACAAAGTAACTGAAAGAGAGTCAAGCATGACTGAACATGAGAACCATGTTTAAAAAAGCAGCCAGTTGTCAAGAGAGCGCACCACTTCACACAGGACCAGAGAAAACAATTTTGTGGGTGACAATTAGCTGTGACTGCAGTTAAAGTGAATATACCTCAACTTCTCCCTTCACTCATTCCTTCCGTCTTGCCTCCTGCCCAAAGGCTATGATTGGGATGATCACAACTAACACTTCCCAAAGTCAATGCTCAATTTCACCACCACAGCATTACTTAAGTACCAAAAAGTGGTTTTGTATCTAATATTACTTGAAATACTACTTGAAACTTGAAATAATCAGGTTTGGATTCATAACTCAGAGTACAGCCCTAATAATTATTCCACATAAATAAGAAGATTATTTATATCACTCAAGAGTAATTATATTTTTGGACAGGAGGTGGGAGTTTGGAAGAAAGACTACAAACAATCCTCATGTATCATTCTTCTGTTTCACTCATAGCCTTTCTGGAAAACAATCAGATTTAAAAACTGAGAATATTATTGAACTAACATTATCTGCAAGGCTCCAATTAATCTCAATGATGGGGAAAAATAATTTGTCATTACATAAAATAAGATTTCAATACAATACCATGGTAAATGGGATGAAAAGTGGCTTGAAAATCTGAAAGAATCAACTAAGTCGCACTCCCTTCATCTCTCCCCTACAATGAATTATCTATTAGAGAAAGTCTAAATAACTGTTCTAAGATTATCTAAAACTACCTAACCACCTCTCTCAACTTTCTTGCCCAAAAAGAAGATAGTTCAAACAGGACAATAGTTTTCAAAACCTTTGGGACTAAGAAAGTGTTCTTCAGGAAAGATCACACTACCATCTTTTACAAGACTACCAATATAATTCTGTGATCTAATTAGGACTTCACTGTAATCCTAGATTCACCCTATCTCCTCCTGCTAAATTTTACTATACAAAATCAGTAGAAGTTGAGATTGATTCAAGCATCTTATTCCATTCATCAAACCTCAACACCTGGAACTGACTGCAGCCCCCCAACCCCAAATTAATTAGGAGCTGGACACCTCTTTAGATATTGCCAGAATTCTGGCACTAATTGTAGATGAACACAAATTACTTCTTCAAAGCGTGTCACAAATTTGTCATGGCAAGTGACCAAAGATCCAGGTTCCTTTTCTGATCTAAGCTATATCCTAGTAAGTTGTTCCCAATTCTAGAACAGTCTGCTGGGAAACATCTTGAGTTGCAATGGAGGAGGCTACATTTATTTTACATTTATTTCTTTTTATACAGTTGTTAAATTGATATCATGCCTTTCCTCTAGGAGTTGAAGACAGAATTCCCTACTCCAATTTTTTTCCCACAACAAGGTAGGTTAGTCAGAGTGTGTGACTCATCCAAAGTCACCCAGTAAGCTTCCATTGCTGAGAATGAACTTGAACTCAGATCTCCCCAGTCTTAGTCTTATACTTTAATCACTATCCCACACTGTCCTACAATTGATATTGCCAGGTTATTCCAGTGATGCTGTAAACAAATAATGAAGAAAGGCTCCAAGAAAACAACTAAAGTAGAGCAATGTTTAAGTCCTGCCTAGAGAGAAACAAATCTTTCGGCTGTGTCTTCTGAAGAATGACTGTTGCTGTCTTGTGAACAGTTTGAACAGACGTCTTTCCCAACGTGTCTTCCAGCTGCATCAAGACTACAGCTACCAGAATTGTCAGGATTTAGTAATTTGCTAGGAATTTTGGAAGCTGCAGTAATTTTGGTATTATGGATTAGCATAAGGAAACAAATATTTTAGTGCATATTTTAGAGTCAGGCAATCTTCAACCCTGAACAGGAAACATTTTTCTTGTTTCAAACGTCAAAGGGGGAAAAAAAAACTGACTATGATACAATTTGCTTTGGGTTATTTTCTTAATAATAAAAAAGAGGTTAAAATTTTAATAAATAAAAAGTAAATATAGAATGGAACACATTTTCTAAAAGAGTTAGTAGTATAGTTTGGGTAAACTGAATGTGACATAAAAATGAGGTTATTATGCAGCTCAAAAGAGATACCATGGCAATAAGGATTATGACAATAACTGGAATACATTAGTTCTTTGCTAGCAGGATTACAGAAGATGAGTAAGCCTGATTATGCATTTTGCCTACAATAAATGCATGCCAATCAGAATGAAACACGCCAAGATTCACAGAATGATGATACATTTTTCACTGATACACTGTGTACAAACCTGAACAGAAGAACAGATGTGTTATCTACAGGGCCTGAATAAGGCAAACACAATATTTAGATGGTAATATGTTAAAGAACATGAATGGGCATTTTCAGCTTATATATCCTGAGAAGTCCAGCTTTAATTTTCTTCTTATATTGTATCTTTTGTATGAAATCCATTTTACTTTACAAAACTTCCAGAACAAAATATGTATGTTAAGAATTGGTTATTTTAAATTTTACAAAGGTTTGTGCACACTATGTATATATGCATATAATTTCTATGAAAGGACCATGCAACCTCCTTTACAGCTGGATCCTCAGATTCGGAAAAGAGCCAAACCTGCCTTGGACAGCTTGCCATGACCAACTCCCATTTCTGGAGCACAAATATTTAATCCTGATATTCTACCCTTTCATTATATTTTTCACATTTTCATATATATATAAAAAAAACATGTTCAACAACTTCATATTTGTTTTATCAGATTGGGATGAAATTTGGGGAAACATAAGAGCTTTGTATGTGGAATAGGCATACCAAATGTCATAGTTATGGCTGCAGACATTTTGAGCTAAATTCTTTAAAAATCTGCTATAAATATTTTGTTTTGTAGTGAAGCATAGATTTCTTAGAAATTAATGCAGTGTTTTTTAAAATTATACAGTTATAAATTCTGGTTTTATATAAAATTGTTCCTCATTGTTTTGAGTCTGAACATAATGCAATTTGCGACAAAATGGATCCCTGTAGTAAGGAACATTTGTAGCAAAGTACAGTGAGTCAGGCTGAGGGATTACTGGGTAAACTAAAAGGGTGGTGACACAAAATACTTCTTCACAAATGTCTTGGATTTGTATGTCTCGTGGAGAGGGCCAGAAGAAGAGTACGACATTAACTCACTCATCTGTTCCATAAAAAGAAATAATAGCCTTTAACCTAGTGAGATAAATAAAATAGCCACAAAATTTTGTAAAATCAAGGATAGGCAATCAAAAACAGTGAGATAAGCTGAAGGTAAAACTGAGGATGCTTGGATGCACTCATGCACTCTCCACTTCCTTGTCCCAGTCCCCTAACTAGAACAGGTTTAAGGGTTGAAATTGATGAAGTTGGAACCAACAATTCTTAAGCAAGACAAAATTGTTATGTAAACACAGAAGAGAGAACTCCACATCTCACAACCAGCAAAATAATGGCTAAGAGTCCATTAACTCAAAGTGGCAAGAGGAAAAGGTCTAGGATTTAAAACTTGGGGCTGACGTACATATATAGGGCTTCGTTCTTATGTCTGCGGTAAGACGTAGTGCATATATACAACTTCTTTCTTGTCTTCAGTAAAGCAGCCTATCTAGCTATGTTCAGTCTGTGAAGTTTCTGCTGTAAGCTCGTCACTGAATGTGGGGTTCCGTTTATGGAGAGCTGAGGTGTGAAGACTGACATCCACAAACAACAATCTGATTACAAGTATAACTCACCCATTTGAAATTGTATGATTTTCAAATGTTACAAATGAGATGTATAATTAGAAGGTTGTTATATTGCAATGATCTAGGAAGATATAACTGCAAAATTATCAACTAAAATGTCAGTGAACAGTTTATTTTTATACATAGAACCTGGAATCATTTTATTTTACAACTCGCATTTAACATTCTAGAGAAATCTTGAGGTTACTAAGCATCTCAGTCCCCACTGTGGTTTTAGAAGACCCTACTGCAAAGTAAACTCAATCAATACATTATTTATTAAAAATGTTACCACCACCCTCCTCCCAGCGACTCTGGGCTATTCACACATAAAAACACATGTAACAATAAAATACAGTGATAAAAACCAAGAACAAAAGATGGCACAGACTGGAAAGCAACCAAAGCAAACTCACAATACCCAGATGTGGCCTTCAATCACCCTTTCCAAAGGCCTGGGCAAACCATCCTCATGGAACTTCTTTCATTTCTCTTTTCAGCTTTGATCCTGTTGGAACTCATCACCTGAGCTTGCTACTAGAAAGAGTGATGCAGACAGTAATGTAGTTTTTCAGAAAAGAAAGTTTCCATGCCTAAGTGTGGCTTGAGACATTTCAATATGGGATTTAATGAAAAATTACTATCTTTACCCAATTCAGTACAGGAAATTCCCAAATCAATTCTCGTATCACATAATTTAGCAAATGCAAAGGTCATGAAGGTGTTCATGCCAAAGCACTTTATAACGTCTTACAATATTTTATAAGGCTGCACTAACAAGTTCTGCAGCTACATTCTTCTTTCAATTCTTTGTATCACTGTTTCATTATTACTTTTTAGACCATTAGCTGTAGTTGTAATGAAATAAAATATAAATAAAATACATTATCTAGAAATACAGTATTATGGAGTATTTAACAATATTAAATATGTCATAAAACAACATAAACAGCAATCTGGAAGCATTACCCAAAGCTGTAATAGAATAGCAGGTGGTATCTCACTAAAACCAGCAGTTCCTAGAAGGCCAATGAAAATAAAAAGTTATTTTACCTGTTGTTAAAAGGACTACACAGGCACCAGGCAAATTTCTTTGGGAAGAGTACTTTGCAAACCATGTACCTCTACTGAAAGGAGCCCTTCCTCATTTCTCCAGCTGCTTTTTGAGCAAGGAAATCTAGGGAAGGATCTCTGATATAGGTCACTGTGTCTAGTAAGGAAATATGGGAGGAGCTCTCCTTCCAGTAACATGGTCCCAAGCCATTTTAGGATTTATAGGTTAGTACCTACAGATTTCAATGTAAACATCTAAGGCAGCAACATTTGAAAGAGGCATTAGACTAAACACAGTGTAAAGACTTGCAAATGTTATTTCAGGGAGATATTTAGATTTCAATGTCTTTTTAAAATGAAACAGTTAATATAAGTCCAATAAATATGAGGAACTGCAGTATTTTTCAGAGGGTGTAATGATTGGGACTCTTTGAGCCTATGAAAAATGTTTCCCATCTTATGGCTTATTCTAGTGAATCTCACAAAGGAAACATTGGCAGTTACAATAGAAGAATTCAGTGACAGCATTTATCTTCAATGTTTGTCAGGTAGGTTTTGTATTATTTATTGTCTTGTAAATAAGCTTTAAATGCTTTTTTAGCCTTGGTTACAAACTATTTTCAGTTCAACAGTGGGGAATAAAAGCTGCCATTATTTGATGTCTTTCCCTCCTCTATTCTTTGTTCCTACTTTCCATGGATTTTATTATAGCTACTAGAGGTATACACTGTCAGATCTAGGACAGAGCAATACTAAGTAAACGAGGAGGAGGGTTGTGAAATTTTTATGATCCTTGGAACACGGAAATAGAACACATTCAGCCTCCTGCATGCTTTTTATTCCATTCCTCAACAGAAAATACTTTTTAGACAAATGTATGTTTTTTTTTCTAGTTTACTTTCACTTAATTAATTCATGTTAGAAGTGCTTGCAATATTTTTGAAAAATGGGTGATTACAAAGTTTCTTTCGGATTCCAGGCATTTAGGGCTAAGCAAATATTCATAATTTGATTAATCTATACTGAATAAATAGCAGCCAAAATGATTACTGATTCTCTCAAAAAAGACATAACTGGTAATGTTTAATTTTTATCGAGATCTGTGGGGGCTCAGAGTCATTTGAATTATTGTTGCACACACCAAAAAAATTAACATGAATATACAAACCAGCCCACATTGAGCAAGATTTGTAATCATATGATATTAGTCTAATGAGAATATATCCAAAAATCTATTTTACAAGCCACAACTAGTGAGATTTTACTGAAAATAATTTTCATATTTAGAAAGACCTAATCCAGCACATACTGTCTTCTCTTTTACTTTTGAAATTTCATGGGACAGCTCCACAGAGAAGATCTACTGCAGAGGCATTAAATATTCCTGATAAATGTATTTTCTGGATGATTTCCTCCAGGAAAAGGGCAACTGAAGATCTTAATCCAATTTTCTTCTGCAAGAGGAAGTGATGACAGGAATCATGCATATCAATCATGGTAGGTTGGGGCAGGAAAGAAAAAAAAAATCTAACCTAGCATTACGAACCAATAATGGATCAAATAACTGTTGTTTTGTTTATTCGTTTAGTCGCTTCCGACTCTTCGTGACTTCATGGACCAGCCCACGCCAGAGCTTCCTGTCGGTCGTCAACACCCCCAGCTCCCCCAGGGACGAGTCCGTCACCTCTAGAATATCATCCATCCATCTTGCCCTTGGTCGGCCCCTCTTCCTTTTGCCTTCCACTCTCCCTAGCATCAGCATCTTCTCCAGGGTGTCCTGTCTTCTCATGATGTGGCCAAAGTATTTCAGTTTTGCCTTTAATATCATTCCCTCAAGTGAGCAGTCTGGCTTGATTTCCTGGAGGATGGACTGGTTGGATCTTCTTGCAGTCCAAGGCACTCTCAGAATTTTCCTCCAACACCACAGTTCAAAAGCATCGATCTTCCTTCGCTCAGCCTTCCTTATGGTCCAGCTCTCACAGCCATATGTTACTACAGGGAACACCATTGCTTTAACTATGCGGGCCTTTGTTGTCAGTGTGATGTCTCTGCTCTTAACTATTGTATCGAGATTTGTCATTGCTCTTCTTCCAAGGATTAAGCGTCTTCTGATTTCCTGACTGCAGTCAGCATCTGCAGTAATCTTTGCACCTAGGAATACAAAGTCTTTCACTGCTTCTACATTTTCTCCCTCTATTTGCCAGTTATCAATCAAGCTGGTTGCCATAATCTTGGTTTTTTTGAGGTTTAGCTGCAAACCAGCTTTTGCACTTTCTTCTTTCACCTTCATCATAAGGCTCCTCAGTTCCTCTTCACTTTCAGCCATCAAAGTGGTATCATCTGCATATCTGAGATTGTTAATGTTTCTTCCAGAGATTTTAACTCCAGCCTTGGATTCCTCAAGGCCAGCTTGTCGCATGATGTGTTCTGCATACAAGTTGAATAGGTAGGGTGAGAGTATACAGCCCTGCCGTACTCCTTTCCCAATCTTAAACCAGTCTGTTGTTCCGTGGTCTGTTCTTACTGTTGCTACTTGGTCGTTATACAGATTCTTCAGGAGGCATACAAGATGACTTGGTATCCCCATACCACTAAGAACTTGCCACAATTTGTTATGGTCCACACAGTCAAAGGCTTTAGAATAGTCAATAAAACAGAAATAGATGTTTTTCTGAAACTCCCTGGCTTTTTCCATTATCCAGCGGATATTGGCAATTTGGTCTCTAGTTCCTCTGCCTTTTCTAAACCCAGCTTGTACGTCTGGCAATTCTCGCTCCATGAACTGCTGAAGTCTACCTTGCAGGATCTTGAGCATTACCTTACTGGCATGTGAAATGAGTGCCACTGTTCGATAGTTTGAACATTCTTTCGTGTTTCCCTTTTTTGGTATGGGGATATAAGTTGATTTTTTCCAGTCTGATGGCCATTCTTGTGTTTTCCAAATTTGCTGGCATATAGCATGCATTACCTTGACAGCATCATCTTGCAAGATTTTGAACAGTTCAGCTGGGATGCCGTCGTCTCCTGTTGCCTTGTTATTAGCAATGCTTCTTAAGGCCCACTCAACCTCACTCTTCAGGATGTCTGGCTCTAGCTCACCGACCACACTGTCAAAGCTATCCCCGATATTGTTATCCTTCCTATACAGGTTTTCTGTATATTCTTGCCACCTTTTCTTGATCTCTTCTTCTTCTGTTAGGTCCTTGCCATCTTTGTTTTTGATCATACCCATTTTTGCCTGGAATTTACCTCCAATGTTTCTAATTTTCTGGAAGAGGTCTCTTGTCCTTCCTATTCTATTGTCTTCTTCCACTTCCGCGCATTGCTTGTTTAAAAATAATTCCTTATCTCTTCTGGCTAACCTCTGGAATTTTGCATTTAATTGGGCATATCTCCCCCTATCACTGTTGCCTTTTGCTTTCCTTCTTTCTTGGGCTACTTCTAGTGTCTCAGCAGACAGCCATTTTGCCTTCTTGGTTTTCTCTTTCTTTGGGATGTATTTTGTTGCCGCCTCCTGAACAATGCTGCCAACTTCTGTCCAGAGTTCTTCTGGGACCCTATCTACTAAGTCCAGTCCCTTAAATCTATTCTTCACCTCCACTGCATATTCCTTAGGAATATTAGTGAGCTCATATCTAGCTGATCTGTGGGTCTTCCCTAATCTCTTGAGTCTGATCCTAAATTGTGCAAGAAGAAGTTCGTGATCTGAACTACAGTCAGCTCCAGGTCTTGTTTTTACCGACTGTACAGATGTCCGCCACCTTTGGCTGCAAAGGATGTAATCAATCTGATTTCGGTGTTGTCCATCTGGTGAAGTCCATGTATAAAGCCGTCTCTTAGGTTGTTGGAAGAGAGTGTTTGTTATGCAGAGTGAATTGTCTTGGCAAAATTCTATCAGCCTGTGTCCTGCTTCGTTTTGTTCTCCCAGGCCATACTTACCTGTAATTCGAGGTGTCATTTGACTGCCCACCTTAGCATTCCAGTCTCCTGTGATGAAAATAACATCTCTTTTAGGCATGTTGTCCAGTAGGTGCTGCAGATCCTCATAGAACTGCTCTACTTCAGCTTCTTCAGCATTTGTGGTTGGGGCGTATATTTGGATCACTGTGATGTTAGATGGCTTGCCCTGAATTCGAATTGAGATCATTCTGTCGTTTTTTGGGTTGTATCCAAGCAGGATCAAATAACTACTTACTGACAAAGCTAAGTCTGAAACACAAATGACTAAAAGTTAACTTTATAGTTCAGATACTCATTCTTTGAGCTGTATCAAGGAGACTCAACAAAAGATCCTACTCACCAGCCATAAAAAAATTATTGAAAATAATGCATGGCACTATTTACTGTTCAAAGCACTTTTGATTCCAGAATGTAATAGTTACTGATGTTCAATCTTACACATTTTGGTTCTCCTCACTATAGAAAAGGGAGTTTTAAGGATAGTTTCATTTCTACTTATTTATTTTATTTATTTATTAAATTTATATCACCGCCCATCTCCCCCAGTGGGGGACTCTGGGCGGTTTACATACTTGTGAATGCTTCAAGATGAAGTAGGATTTATCAGCCCCAGTCCATCATTTGCACAAGTAGTACTGGATTTCATGCTATATTCTGAGTATATTCATTCTCCTTCAAGTTTCAGCTATGTAAATATTTTATCATATTTCTATGCACTGGTAATTTTACTTTGCTGGAAAATTAATGCAAGTTCACTGCCAGGCCTTAACCAAAACACAAGAAAACAAATGTTAAAGTCATATATAAAATCATTATGCAATGCATTTCCACCAAATTGCTGCAAAAAACATAAAATGCCCTTATTGTTTCATGCTAAAATGATGGGAATATAAAAGAAGTTCCCTTGGTAACAAGAGGTACCCAATCCTGATTGGGCATAGTTTCTCTTTTGTCTGAAATCTCTTCACTCTACAAAGAAAACGAGTAGCATTCCTTATTAGAAAATTTTTCAGAGAAGAAAGGAAAGAGACAGCAAGAAGCTCCTTTTTTTTCCCCTTCAAGAAAGGGATTTCAGTAGACCAGTAAATGTAGGGTTCACACTGTCAGGAATAAAGATGCAGTTTACCAATACAAAAAGATAAAGGAAAAACACAAAAAGAAAAAAAATGAAGCTAGAAAGCGTATTTTTTAAAAACTTAAGTACAGGTTATGTTCACTCAGTGCGGAAGAGGTTGTTGAAGGCCTTTAGTTTCTATCCTACCACTCCTAGTGTATGACCAGACATGGCTTTAGATCTGCCCAGGAAGTGAATTGACCCCCACTCCCACCCCAATCAGTAGATGGCACTGCCAAGTGTATTCTATTACATCATGTCCTGGCTTCCATCTGCTGTAACAGTGTAATGGAAAGCACCCAGTCTCACCATTAACTGACTGGCAAAGACTTCATTATGTTCCTGTGTGGATTTGAAGTCACATTTGGAATACACCTAGTATATTTAAGTGGAACAAGCTACACCTTGTGAGGTTCAGTTTATGATCTAATGTTATATATTTATTGTATCACAACTGGGGCAAATTGGACACAGTACTTCTGTATTAAAGGGAGACATTTCTAAATCAAACTAGGCTCCCTAGGCAAAGCCCCCTCTGCACTGCAACCATCAGATTGCTCTTGAAAACCATTAAAGAATAAAAGAAAATATGGTTAAAACTGAGGTTACAGACTGCAATATGTAACAGCAGCAGATAATTATCTACAGTGGTGCTTAAAAGTTTGTGCACCCTTTTGAATTTTCAATCTTTCTGTATAAATATAACCTAAAACATGATCCGTTCTCCACACAAGTTCTAAAACTAGATAAAGAGAGCCCAATTAAGCAAGTAAGTCAGAAACATTGTTGTTGTTGTTGTTGGTTGCACAGTTAGCCAGATGTGCAGACTGGCATTTTTGTCCACCTATTGAATCCTTCCCAAGGGCCTGGGATAGGCAGATGTTGTTGTTTAATAATATTAAAGGTATTGTCGCAGGATGTAAGCTGTTCCAAGTAAAGCTGCCTTTTGCAATTGACTGGTGGTGATTTTGTCAAAGTTGATGCTGTTCAAGTGGTGCTCCAGATGTTTTGGAATTGCAATCAAGGCACCTATTACTATTGGTACTATCTTTGCTTTCTTTTGTCACAGTGTTTCTACTTCCATTTGCAGGTATTTAAATTTTGTGATTTTCTCCAGTTTCTCTTCTATTCTGCTGTCTCCAGGCATTGCAATGTTCACTATCCAGACTTTTTTGTCTTTCTTATCAACAATTGTTAAGTCTGGGGTGTTGTGTGGCAGATGCTTGTCTGTTTATTTGTTTGTCTGTCCCAGAGCACTTTAGCTTCTTCATTTTCTATTTGTCTATTTTGTGGTCCCACCAGTTCTTGCTTGCATGCAAGTGATATTCCTTGCAGATATTCCAATGCACCCTTGGTGCTACTTTCATGCTGTTGTTTGTAATCAGTCTGTGCCATCTTCTTGCAGCAGCTAACTAGGTGGTCCACTGTTTCTTCAGCTTCTTTGCAGAGATGGCATTTGCTATCTGTTGCTATCTTCTCAATTCTGGGTTTATATGCATCTGTTCTTAAGGCTTGGTCTTGTGCAGCCAGAATTAGCCCCTCTGTCTCTTTCTTCAACTTTCCTGATCTTAGCCATTGCCAGGTCTTGTTGTTATCTGCTTTGCCTGCTCATTTTTTTATGTACTGGCCATGTAATACTTTGCCTTGCCATGTCTCTTCTCTATTCTTCATTTGGTCTTTCTTGTAGACCAGTTTGGTCTCTCTGGTATTCAGTAAGCCTTCATGGTGTCAGTACATAAAATTGTCCTTCATTGTCCTTCAGATATTCTTCCAATGCCCTTTTTTCTTCTTCAACTGTCTGGTGTACTTGCAATATTCAACGCCCACCTATGCTCAATGTCGCTGCATGGATGAAGGGCATGATCCATAGTTATTATTTTTCTGGTCTTCCTAACCAGACCTTTACTGGTCTTCCTTCTAGTTCAGCTTGAGTCTAGTCCACTATTCCAGCTATATATCTAATGGCTGGAATTGCCCAGGTGTTAATCACCTTGATGGTATTTCTGCCTGAGTTTGGACTTTAAGATCTTCTTCACTCTTCTGATGTATTCACTATTAACCTTCTTCTTGATTTCAGTGTGCTTGATCTTGTCAGCCTGAAGGTTGCCTGGGTATTTGTAGTGATCTTTTTCTTCCAGACTCTTGATGTTATTTTCATAGGGCATCTTGATTCCTTCAGTTTTCACTATTTTTTCCCTGTGGATGGTAAGGGTGGCACATTTATCCAGTCCAAACTCCATTGCAATATCTTGGCTGTATATTCAGACAGTGTTGAACAGCGATTCCAATTCAGATGGTGTTTCTCCATACAGCTTCAGATCGTCCATGTAAAGGAGGTGGGATAGCCTGACAGATATTTTTGATGTTTGATAGCCATGGCCTGACTTGTTCATTTTTGTTGGCAGGGGAAACAATGCAATGACAAACAGCAGTAGTGTTACGAGTCTCCTTGAAAGATTCCTCTCTTGAGGTTAACCTCTCCCAGTCTATCACCATTGACCAGCAACTGTGTCTTCCATTGTCCCATTGATCTTTGCACAAAGTTTCTGATGTTTCCATTGATTCCTGTTACTTTTAGGCACTTGATTATCCAGTCATGTGGCAGATAGTTGAATGCCTTCTTGTAATCAATCCAAGCTACATTCAAGTTGGTCTTCCTTCTCTTACAGTTTTCCAAAATCATCTTGTCAATTAGGAGCTGATCTTTTGTCTCTCTGCTGTTTGGGCAGTTTCCTTTCTGCTCAGATGGTAAGAGCTTGTTTTCAACTAGATGCTGTTGAACTGTATCAGCTACAACACCAGTTAGTAATTTGAAGTTGTTGGTAAGCAGGTAATTGGCCTGTAGTTGCCTGGTACTGCCCCTTTTGTTGGATCTTTCATTATCTGGTAGGTTTTGCCAGATGTTAACCAATCTTCAATTTCACCTCCTTGCAGAAGTTAAACTGCTTGGCAATGAGTGGATGCAGATCATTCAGATGTTTCAACCAAAAACCATGCAGTTCATCTTCACTTGGTGCTGATCAATTCTTGATCTTCCTTGCTCTTTTCTCCACCATTGCTGTTGTTATTACAAGTTCTTCTATTTCAGCTTCATTTTTTTCCTTCTCCACCTACTTTATCCAAGTTGCATTCTTGTTGTTTTTCTCTGGGTTGTCCCATAGCTGTGCCCAGAACTGCACTATTTCTTGTCAGGTGTTGGCTGGTTCATTGCAGTCTCTCCATTTTTTTTTTAATCGTATGGCATAGCAGTTCGGTGTTCCTGCTTATTTTTTCTTGCTGGGAAATCCTTGTGAGATCCAGCAGCCAGATGTGTAGACTATTTAGCCGTGACAAGTCACGATGTCCGGGGTGCACCACGAAGAGGCTAGTCTACATTGCACCGAGTTGGGCTGAGAGAAAGTGACTGGTCCGAGGTCACTCAACCGGCTTTCATGCCTAAGGCGGGATTAGAACTCACGGACTCCTGGTTTCTAGCCCAGAACCTTAGCCACTAGACCAAACTGGCTCTCTGGCTCTCTGGCTCTCCATTGATGGATTAGTAGAAACATTTTCTGGTTCATTTCCTTTTTCAGTTCAACAGTGGCTGAAGTTATTTTTGTTGTACCAGACGTAACTTGCTTTTAAGGGGACCATATTAACAAATGATTTTTTGTGCTGCCTTTAGATCAAAAGAAATAATTCCAACAGTTACTGAGATGGGATGAGCTCTACAGATTGAGAACACATTCTACAATAGAAAGAAAGGCTGACTATTTCCTTCCAATCAAATTTTTTAAAGCATTACTGAATAACAGCCTTAATGTTGTAGCCCTTCATCCTATTTGTGGTTTGAGGAAAATTACCTCAGCAGTTTAACTTTGAACTTTTTCATGTAAAAATGTCTGGAGTTATAGTGGGAATTATTTACAGCAACAGTAAAAAAAAAAAAGTGGTAACTATCCAGACTTAATCCTAGTGCCTGCCATAGTGCATTTTTACTAAAACAGGCTACAAGGGAAAAAAGAAATATACTGGGCAGGCAGAGGGAATAAATGGCAAACGTTAACATAAATTATCAGTAATGATTCAGATTTGATTTCTTTCTTTTGTTAAAAAACAGGCGCCATAAAAGTTCAAAGATTTCATCATCAATACTTTCTACTTTAAGAGTTATAAAACACTGGTTCTTGGCCTATTTGGTAATATGCAGTGCCAACCTATAAGGAAATAAGCCCTGGAGTTGGAAAGAGGGTCAGCACAAAGCATGAAGAAACAATTTCATTTATAACAGCAATTTAGAAATGCTGAAAGGGGTAAAACCAAGGAGCAAATCCTCACAATCTAGGCCAGCAAAGGAGCCCGTGACGCTGCAACTACATGGACTAGGCTACTCTCTAAGAAGCTTCACCCAAGTAGACATTCAGAAGGGTATATAATAATATATTCCTTACCCAAATTTACCATATTCCTTTCACTACACACAATGTAAATAGACTGCATTACTCTGTAAAATGAAAAATGTAACAACAAAACTTCTACTGACTCAGTCTGTCTGCTGCCACAAGGGCAAATACTGCTCACACTGGATTGTTGGGTATTGATCTGCTAAACTTGCTGATTGCATAGCATTAAATCTGGTCAAACTAAAGACTTCCTATTGTTTTGGTATGAAGATATGGAACAAAGAAATAGCTAGTTTGCCATTGTCTTAAACATACAATAAAGGGAAGTATTTTAGAGTGGCACTGAAGTCTCTTTAGGTCAAAACCCAAAATTCATCCTTTAATCATCTCTCTCTCTTTAGGCCTAAAATGTAGCAGTTACACTACTACCCTGGTTCTGAAAACTTTAAGTGCCCTACCCTTCCATTTTTGCTTAGTAGTAGCACACCTCAATGCAAGTTTAACTTTGTGCTTTTCATACATTGGGAAATAACTCCAAAACATTTGTATGGTCTCATTTGTTCAGTCAGCTAACAACTGCTATCTGTGGCTCCCACTCTTTCTCAGGGTATCAAATGTTCCAGAAGTCTCTTAAGACCTGACTCCGTTCCCAGGCCTGGGGTTAAGGTGTTTGTGGCGCCCTCATCAATTTTTTCTGAATGCTATTGATGTGGCTTCGCCTGGGTGGTAATGTTTCTTTAACTGTGTATTTTAAATGTTGTAAGCTTCCCAGAGTCTTTTTGGAGTTCTGAAGCCTCAAATCCAAGAAATTAAAATAATTAAATTAATCTATATTGTCTCTTTTGGTAAAGGCTGCAAGTTTTGTTTTCTGTTAATTAATTGTAAGAAATTCTGTTTTGCAGTAGTTCTTAAGTGCATAAAGTCTTCTCAAAACCAACTGTGGTTATAATACAGAAAGTAAATTATAGGAGTACAGCAAAAGATCTTTTAGCTTTAGTAGGTTAAAAAGATTAATCAGGGGTTCATGTACATAATCAACATACACATTGCAGAACAAGGGAGACAGTAGATATTTCTGTTTCACTCTCTCTGTGTTGGACTCTTTCCTGGGAAGACACTGCTGTTTGTATCTAATCCCTGCTGTTACCCATATAATCCCCATATAAGTAAGAAGTTGTCTAACTACAAGGGATTCCTCTAATTTTTTCTCAGAGTATCAAAACAAAAGTCACTAACATTGAATTTGATACAATGAATTAAATTGCACTAAATAAATAATTTTAAGTTATTACTTTAAAAAAACAACAAGAAACAGTATAGAAATATTTTAAATAAGCTGACAAAGGCCAACTAAAAAGCTCCCTTAGATCTTGCTGTAAGATGACTTATCAGACGATGGTATGTAGATACCTAACTACCTTAATTAATTTTAAAATACAGTTAAACTGATGAATACATTATATTAGCCTGATTTACAAGTTATTGTGCCTAATTTAATATTAATTGTATGAAATGGGCTTATGTTGCATGGTCTACATGGTAACTTTGGCAATAGTTATTTTCAGTTTTACCCATCTGTATTTTGGAAAAGCCAGCATCAAAACAGCTTCTGAAGTTAGCTTGTTTAAACTTACTTTACTAATGTTATTTGCAATTGTTTGTCTGGACAACACCACAAATTATGCTTAACTAAATCTGAAAGTTTCTTCCTTCAAAGTCCTTCCCCTAGCCAAGTTGGAGAGAGGGAGGAAAGAATACACAAATCAGAGAAGAGTATGTAACACTAACATTAAAGCTATTACTTATTTTATAACTGGAGTACAGTATCTCTAGAGCCTCGTGTGGTGCAGAGTGGTAGGCAGCAGTATTGCAACCGAAAACTCTCCCCACAACCCGAGTCCAATCCCAGCAGAAGCTGGATTCTCAGGTAGCCAGCTCAGGTCGACTCAGCCTTCCATCCTTCCGAGGTTGGTAAAATGAGTACCCAGCTTGCTGGGGAAGGTAACCGGGGAAGGCAATGGCAAACCACCCCACTATAGTCTGCCAAGAAAATGTCACGAAAGCGGCGTCCCCCCAAAGGGTCAGACATGACTCAGTGCCTGCGCAGGGGACCTTTCACCTTTTACACAGTATCTCTATTTCATGGCAGCAAGCTGTAAATGGCCCTCAAGACTGGTTTTGTTGTCTTCAGTCCATTCCACATTTCCCAAATGATTGCTCAGATATTCACTGGATTATCCCAGGCAGCAGTAGTGTACTGTACTCTACTTTTTATTTAATCAAATGTTGAGACCACCCAACTCCTAAATGACTCTGGATAGCTTACAATTAAAAAAGACCAACATATAAATAACACAAGCAACTTGTCCTGTTCAGACTCTTAGGTGGCCAGGCAGATTTAATATCAAAAAATACTCTTTATTAAATAACTACTTACAATAAATAAGTCCTTAGGAGCAAGAGGTAGACTGATTCCAGTCAAGACCACTGGGTAGCAACGAGGAAACTGGCAAAGTTGCAGGAGGAAATTGTAATAAAACAGCTGAGCAGGATTCACTGACGGAGGCTGGAAGACTGGGAGAAGCTATTGCACATGGCACTACTGAAACTGGAGACGAATGTCCATGATCTGGAGCACCACTTGAACTAGGCTGGCACTGGGAAGCTGAGCAAGGCCAAACTGGATCCACTGGAAACGTCTTGTTTCTAACAACAGGACTGGACTGGACTCGGTGACTCAGGCTGGACTGGATATTCTGAACTGGAGACTTGGAACAAGGCTGAGAATTCAAAGCAAGGCTAGACTTGTCTGGAGATACTGGGCTGGGCTGGAGACGAGGCACATGACTAGGCTGGGCTGGAGATTATGGGTTAGGCGAAGGGTTTGAAACACGACCGAACTGGCAAGGTTGAAAGCCTGATTCACAACAAGGTAGATGTGAGGTTCCTGAGCAATGTCAGGTAACCAGGGTGCAGCTAGGCTGGGCTGAAGATTCAAGGCAAGACTGGAGGTCGAAAGCACAATGAAGCTGTACTGGAAACTTTGGGCAAGGCTGGGAGCTAGAGGCGCGACAAGGCTGAACTGGAGACTCAAAGCAAGGCTGAGGACTTGAAGCATGATGAGACTGGAGACTCTGGACACAGCTGGAAACTCGAAGCAAGGGGAAGAGCGCCTGGAATGCACACAAGGAAGACGCAGAGGTCCAAAGCTGGATGTGAGACTGAGGCTGCTGGGTTCAGCAAGGAGAAGATCCTCGGTGGCAGCAGATGCAGGATCCAAGTCCACTCCTATAGGAAACACTGGCACTGATTCCCCTCCGGTTACAGATGCTGTTTCTGACGCAGGTAAGGACTGTTCTGCTGGAACTGCGAGCTCGGAGGATCGGTTGTCTCCAGCAGCTTGCTCTGCGCATCTGCCTTTTATGCGGATCTTTTGTGTGCCTGTTCCCTTTGCAACCAATCAGGCTGCCTTCTCCTTTGCGTGCTTTTCTGCCCATTGTTTGTGCACGCTGATTGGAGGATTCAAATCCTCCTCTGAAGACTGGCCAATCAGCATCTGTGACTCTTTCTGCACTGCTGACTCATCTCTGGGTTTTGCTTTCCCAGTTTCAGCCTGGTAAGTTTCTGTTTCCCCCTCTGACTTAGAAAGAGTTTCGTTTTCTGAGTCAGAGGCTGGCTGGAATCTCACACGACTGGACGAGCAAACTGCATGGCTTTTCAGGGAGATCACTGCATTTTCACAACCAATATTAGAGGAAACAGCAATGCTAAGCCTCTGCTAATTAGAAAAAGCAGTAAAAATGCAACTAATCTTTCTTCTTTGCTGGAAGAAAGAACACATACCTTTCCTTCCACAAATCCTATTCCACCTCCCCTGCTCCAAATTGTAGCTAGCCTTGCCCTTTCCTCCCTCAACATACAGACTCAACTTCACTGGATTAATGCAGAGATCCCACTTCCTTTTATGATGTTTATGCTTTGACCCAGCAAACTGGCTTCAAACTGTGGCAGTTTGGAGCAAAAGAAGGTGTGGGGGGGGTATTTTCTGGAATGAGAGGTGTCTATATGGTAATGCAGAACAATGTGACTATGTGAGTAGGGACGGTTACTGTGTGTCAGATCAGCATGTGTTTATGCATGCATGTCCGCTGTGCTGGATGTCCAGGTGGAAACATGGGGACACGGTCAAAGACTTTGTTTTTGGCCCTATACATCAGCCCCCAACACATCCCAGAGACCAAATGCTTCTTGCACCCTCCCCCAAGGCTGGATACTCTTGCCTCTTGCCACAGCTTAACATTTTGACTGAATAGGGCAGTACTTAGGATTAAAGAGAGTAACTCCATTCAGGTGTTGGTGCCTCACTTAAATCATTCAGAAGATAGGGGTTCCACTATGACTGTCTGCAGGGAGAAAGCTTGTAACAATTTCATTCTGCAAGTATTACAAAAACAACATTGGTGGGGTGATTATCCAGAACGCTTATATGTTGAGCGCTCTGGATAAGGAACGTAAACTATACCAAATGTAATTCCATCCCATCAATCATGGCTGGATAATTTATTTTTCATAGAAATACCATGTCTTATTTAAGGAAGCTATTCCTGGTATTAACCCAGAGGAGGGCAAACATCTCCTAGATGGAGGCTCATAACATTTCTGGTGGAGGGAAGGCTGAATGAGTAATACTGATTATGAAAAATGGATGTGATCAGATTACAAATATTGACTGAGTCTGTATCTTACATTTCTTTTTCTAGTGTTTTTTTTAGGACAGGAATGGCTAGGATTTTCTTTGCTTTATACAATGTCAGGCCTATTTGAGAGATTACAATACTGTATCTGTATATTTTGCAGCAGTAAATTTTGAAGATAGTTCAGAGGATCACCCCCCACCACCACTGCCACCAAAAGAGGAGCTATTTAAGGCCCTGAGGCTGCGGGCTGCATCTGCATTTCAGCTGAAACCATCTTTTACAATCCAGTGGTGATGAGCTTCTGGGCTAATAGGCCATGATCTAATTAATCTGTATCCTGTGAGCTGCCACAAAGTGTGCTACAGAGCACACCACTTTCACCTCCAATGATGCCAGCCATAGTTGCTGGTGAAATGCAGGGATATCAAACAATTAGACCACGGCCTAGTAGCCTGGAGCTCATCACCACTGGACTGACACTTGCAGTGAAAGCCTGCAATCATATTTTGCAATGTTTGTAGGATCAAAATGATCTGTCCAAAATGTAAATATTTTTAAACAGGTAAACTTAACTGAACAAATCATTTTCATGTACTTTATTTATTTATTTGATTTATATTCTGCTTTTCTTTTTTGGTGGGCACTCAAGGTGGCTAAAAAAAATTAGCTATATTATCCACATCTGAATCACATAAATAGGTCTGCATAATACCTAAAGAAGACATATTATACTTAAGAGATTATTTATCTTATGAATAGGTTTTCTGAATCCAGTGTACAAGAACACACATTTTCTTCTGTGAGAGGTTGTGGGAAAGCAGAGGATGAGGTGTTATGTATTTCTAAGAAGAAGCAACTCGATCCAGATGTCAGAGATGTGGGAAGACAGCATTTCAAAGAGACTCCACCTTAATCAACTCACTATAACTGAGATTGAGAAATTACTCTTACAGTTTTTAGGATTTACCCTGGACTAGCATTAAAGATACCCTGAAATCTGTGTTTTTCTTGGTTTCCCAGCTATGTGGAGCTTGACACCTTCTAATTTTAGAATAACTACCTGAAATATGGAACATATTGCTACTGTAGTGCTTATGCTTGAAGAATCCAGGCTGAAGTCCCTATTCTACTACAGAGCAAACTAGGTGGCTTTGGACCAGTCACTTCCTCAGTCCAACCAACCTCATAGGATTGCTGCTGCAAGAGAAAAGGAGGGAAGCCTTTAAGTATGCCACCTTAAGTTCTTGGGGGAAATTGTGGGATATAAATACAATAACAGATAAATATTCAGTCTTACCAATTTGGGACTTGATATCTGTCAGAAATATATCAATATGGCTAAGAATATCAGATTGTTAAGGTCAAAATCTGCTTCTGTCTATAAAAGGTTGCCATGGAAAGCAACAAATATATGTAAAAAGTTCCCTTGATTACTTAAGCCTAGATATCATACTCTTTGAACAATCAAAAAGCTAACATCCCTTGTGGTAATCCATACTTTCTGTAGTTGGCCACGTACATAAGTGTATGGATAAAAAGATAAATACTTTAATCAGCTCATACTTATTTTTCTCTTTTATCATTCAAGTGCTATATTTAAAAATGTTTCAGAGCTGCAATTACTAACATATTTTAATACCACCTTTACTAAAAAAAAAAACAGTGAATTACCTTCACAAATTCACAATTAAATACAATAAATTAGAAGGATTTTAGTTACAAGACTATCTAAAGAAAAATGTAATATTCCTAAAGCATCAATAAAGACAATACTTTCATAATTATTTGTACTGTTCTTCAATTATTTAATTAAAAATTATCATGATATATACTATTTTGGTTTCAGTAATGAAAAAGCTAAGAAGGGACACGGTGGTGCTGTGGGTTAAACCGCTGAGCTGCTGAGCTTGCTGATCGGAAGGCCGGGGGTTCAAATCCGCATGATGGGGTGAGCTCCCATTGCTAGTCCCAGCTCCTGCCAACCTAGCAGTTCGAAAACATGCAAATGTGAGTAGATTAATAGGTACCACTTCGGTGGGCAGGTAATGGCGTTCCGTTTAGTCATGCCAGCCACATGACCACGGAAGTGTCTACGGACAAACACCAGCTCGGCTTTGAAACAGAGATGAGCACCACCCCCTAGAGTCGGACACGACTGGACTTAATGTCAAGGGAAACCTTTACCTTTACCTAATGAAAAAGCTAACTGTAAGTAATACATTCATTAGTTTGCAAGTCCAAAGATACCACCGGATGTCCAAACATGATCTCTCAATCCTGATCTCAAAGTGGCTATTGCAGTTTAATTCAGAACTATACATTGCTGCTTCAGATGTCTGTCGCTCTGATATGAGATCAAGAATGCTTACTACATGCTTTAAGAAAATTTTTGTAAGTTAATGCTTATAATGTCTTATAGTCATTAATATTTTGCCTTGCAGCTAATTGCAGTACAGCTAATTTTACATTGTTTTCCTACCTGAATAGCAATCACCAAATTTGGAAAGACATCAATTTGATTAATCATGGATTGCTTTTAAGGAGAACCAGCACAAATGTAACTACGTTCCAAGGAAAATAAAGTTCTGGAAATAAAATCATCCAATTTTGTCAGCCTGTTTGCCAACAATTATTGCATCCAACAGTCTCTATGGTTCTGGTTATGGCTTTTGCCCCCAGACCAAGAACTACCAAAAGCAATTCTACTATTAAGCAGGCAGATTGTTGCCTCTGGTGGAAGATGCTGTGGAGAGAGGACAGTGTTGGTAGCTCCTTATTCCAGGGTAGCAGGCTATGCACATCTCACCAAACTCTTCTACTGCCCTCAGCTGCCCTGGAAGTTATGGTCCCATCACCTGTGTCAGGTTCAACTTCCAGTCTAATCAGTTGGGGTGGGGAAGTTCAGACAAGGAAATGTCGTGGACTGACACTCTTCGCAGCAAAGAGCAAAGCAGTCAGCATATCTACTTAGAGGAATTCCATATTCATAGGCTGTCTCTTAGTGTACAAGACATGAGTAAGAGCTAGGTATGTCCCAGGTATAAGTAGAAGCAGCAGCAGCAGCAGCAAAACAAGCAGCACATGCGTGCGCGCACGCACACACACACACAATGTATATATCACCATAATTAAAAAAACAATTCCTGGCTTATTAATTATATATGGAGTCTATCATCTTTTTTTCTGGAATTAAACTGTGCAGTCTTGCAAGCAATGGTGAATTTTCCATGTTGTTCTGAATTGAACCCACAATCTATTTTTCCCCATAATGTCTAATATATTCTTATTATGCCACCAACAAGTCTTATATGTTTTAAAATAATTTAGCTCTGTTATCTTAACTGAAAATGAACGTTTCTTATATACAGAAATGATCATCAAATAAAATAAGACTTTATATTAACTGAAGAGCAAGTCTGAATAGTGTAACATATCTAATACTGAAATCGTATTTGAATCAGAAAGACTTTTAATCAGAACCATTCTGTAAAAATTCAGTGAAACTCTTTATAGAAGACAAGACTTCTAACACAGATATTAGGTTATGATTATGGTTATGATCCTGCAATTTAGCCAGAACTATCAAAACCTACAATCCTATTCCAGCTAAAAAAAATACTTCTGTGAATGCCCACACAGACTTTGTTGAGTAGCAAGTAAGTTACCCATTCATTTTGCTTAAGTGTCTAATCTCTACACCATTTCTGAGGAAAGACCCTTACCATAATCACCTAACAATATGCTAAGCAAAAACACATGGGGCAGCTGAGGGAAAGTGTGCAGAGGTCTTTATCAAATAGAAAACAGGTGCTGTAGTTCTTGGCCTTATAATGCCCCATTTACCCCCAAGTCCAAAGGTTACTGGACTAATAGTTGCCTCGTGGTAATTGGGAAAAACTAAGTTACTCTGCACGGCTAGACATCTGGGACATATTTTATATGCTTGCAACATATGCTTCAGTTTCAATTAAAGTGAGGCTTTGGCACATTAATTTTTTTTTACTTTTATTCTATAAAAGGACCCACTGACCTCACTTTACTATTTTACCAAATGAGAAAACAGAACAATAATGGGAGCTAGAGGTCAGCATCAGTAAGCACTTCAGAATTTACACTTGTTTTCTCTCAAAACTCAAATTATATACTCATTTAAAATGGAAGTAGTTAAAACATTTATGAGAATATATTCTAGCTTATAGTATACAGACTAAAACACTTAATTGTGAATATTCTCTTCTAAAAATATTGTTAAGTTTGCTTTGCAGAACAATCCATTGCTAAGCAATCCTTTATAAATCTTTCCATGAAATATTATACTACATATCCATAGACATATAATAATTTTACACAGAAATTATTCATGAACATTCAGTTTCCATATAAAAAACAGTATTCAATGTAGATACTTAATCACCCATATTTGTTTGGCATCAGTAGTTAAATTTAAAAAGTGTTTGGAATGATACAAACTGATTCAGATTGCCAAATATTACGTATTGATATAGTTCCAGACGTTAGTTTTATTTAAATTAGTATTATTTTCCTCATTATTTTTTTATACAAGACAGTGAAAGATGTTGATTTATTATTTAGTAACAGAATAAGGCAAGTCCTTAAATAGTATCAGGATTTACTTAAGCAAAAGTAAATTAGGAATAAATACACCCACACTCCTCCCACACACATATACACACACACACACATACTAGAGAGAGAGAAGGGTAGGTAGGTTGGGTAGTTTAAAGGGATTTTAGTTACAAACTTTTTAAAAGATATTAAAAAATGGATAACGAAATATGCGTAAGTGTTAGAAAATACTCCCAAACGGATTGCAGAACCACATTTATCAGAGGAAAAATGTTTTTCAGTTAAAGCTCACTATGCTTTGGGGCTGACCTTCATGATAAATCATATGTTCTATTCCCAAACATTTTGTAATGAAAACAGCACACATGGCTTTACATGGAAGAAATGTAGGTGTGACATTATTCCATGATTGCAGCTGTTATCAAAATCATTAAAATACATAGAAAAAAGTAGTATTGTGTATCTGCTGAATGTAAGATAATAAAGAATATTCAGGGATTCGTCTTTCAAAACACGTACCTTAATTGTTCAGAGAAATAACTAATCACAGTAAATTTTCTTACACGTCAAATGTTTTCTGGCTGCCAGCCTAAAATTCCTGTAGTGATATAGAACTGTATGTCTCTACTAGCAACAAAGGTCAAAGGCATATATTAAGATAGTTTTTTTTCCTCTTCCCTTCAAAAAAAGTTGATGGTTTATTACAAGAGTACGTGAACATTTATGAAGGTCAGCATTTTCTGCATTTAAATGGAACACGTTAGAATAATCTGAATATTTCACTCCCTCAGTATCTTCATTTTAAAAGTTCTTAAAAGACATTTATCTTGCTGCACTTTTCTATCCCATAAGCCAGCCCTGCCAGCTAACATCACGGTCTCTTTCTTACAAGGTCATTCTAATTTCTTCTCTATGCCTCTTCCTTCTCCTCCAGGGACAGCCTTGCAGCCCTATTGCTTGCTTCAATAACCAGTATTAACTAACTGTTATTTACTGTGGTGGAAATTCTCAGTCCAAACAGCAACCTAGGAACTGAGCAACATTCTCAACAGCTGAAAGAGCAACCAGTCCCTTAGACTGATGCTGGGCTACACAATGCCAATCCCAAATCTATCTATAAGAGGCATATGAGAATTGTGATTATTTAAATACCTTACAGAGTGCAGCACACATCAAACTGTCTTCTATCAAGTAATTCTCAGAAAATTATAGACGGCAATAGACCACCTTCAAACAGTATGGTGTTTCTATTTTTACAACACTCCTCCCACATGGAAGTACAGCCCTATTTGAAATACTCTAGAGAGGACAAATTTTTGTCCTTCAAAAACAATTGTCACCGCACTTTTCTTCACAACAGCTATCAAGTTCCAGACAAGCTGAAATATTTTTGTTCTTGTAACAAAGGGAAAAAAGGGCCCAGCTCTGGAGAAAAAACATGACGTGGTGGGGGAGGAGGGGAGGGAAAGGGAAGGGAAGGTTTATAGTTCTCTATATCTTCTGTAACACACTGTGGCATTGTTAAGATGATAAACAGCACTGTCCAATTCTCTGCACTAGAAACACTTCAATTCCTTTTCGACTGTCTGTAAGAGCAGTGTTGTGTCTAAATTCTCCCATCCCTAGGTACCAAGTGCCAGCAAAGATAATTACCTTGTCATCTCTGTCATCCTCTTCTTCCTCGTCCTCTAGCATGTCCTCCACTACCTGCAGGCAGAAACAGTAGCAGTCATCAAGAGCTAAAAAGGAAACATTTGTTTCTTTAAGCTTTTTGTAGTTTAAAGTTTTTTTTTAATGTGCAAAAAAATTACAACATGTAGTTGATCTAGAAACAAAGCTTTGAACTATTACCAAGCATGTACAAAAGTAGATTGTTCCATTTTTCACCATCCTATGTCCTCACTCTGGCTGCTACTGACTGGCTAGTTTCAGAGAATGCCAAATTCTAACTGTAATTACTCAACATAATTTAATCTTTGTCCAAATTAAACACAATTCCTACTAGGTACCATTACAAGCTATGATTAATCAAAAGCAGAGAAGCTTTTGAGAGCTTCTAAACTCCTCATCCTGGCTGTGCAAAAGTAAGCAGGATGAAAAGTTCAGAGGCTCTTACTTCCAAACCATAATTTCACAGGCATCCAGTACAAACCACCATGATGAACAAAATGGTGAAACATAATTTGTGATCTCGTTTCAAACCCCAGCCTTTTGTATTTGCGCCCAATGCAGGACACAAGTACATAAGTCATAGGGTTGTGTCATGTTTTGTCATTTGCTCCTCCTTTCTCTCCCTACTGATACCGATGAATATTTTATCAGTTTGTATTCAGAGCAAACTCGAACATCTGTTATTGGATGTATTTGAACCAGATGCAATTGCAGCTTCTGAAGTGCTACAGTCCTTGAAGTCAATAAACCTTTATAGGAAGGTGATGGAAATTAATGACATCGATATAAAAAAGTTAGTCTTCAGAATAAATGAAATTAGTTTCCTATTTTCCTGAAATGAGGTTAATTGAACAATGCATTTGATTCAAGTACATTGAATATCTTAGAGAATGTTCAACAAGGGTTGGTTACAATCACCCTGGTGAGAGAGACATAACTCAGGAGTTGGAATATTAACCCATATAATTTTGTCTTTCCCTGTTGCTGTCTCGTTCTGGGCTGACATCACAGGATTATTCATATAGCTCTGGATCAATTACCTGCGGTATGTTAAGGAGACATATGTTCTTCGCTAAATCCCAGCATTAAAATATCAGGAATTGTGGATTTGTGGGGTGTGGGGATTGGCTAAAAGGGTTGCTGTACAACACTGGAAGGAAAAATCTACAACTTGATTTACAGCAATAGACTGCTGATATTTGTTAATATTTGCATATATTTTTTTCCAACAACACAGCAAGGAAAAGGCTTTCAAGAAATATTATTAAAATGTTTGGAGTTGTTCTGTTTATTTCCAGCCTCCCAGCTTTTAAGCTTTTTTTAAAGTTATGCCTATTAATTTTGAGGTTTGTGGACCCTTTAATGTTGTTGCATGTATATGTCCTTCTCTTCCGTTATGCAGTTTAGCATAACAAAAAAGCATTTGAATGCATTGATTTTGCAACACATGATTCCTTTTTAAATGCAAGATGGGTGAGTTCATGCTAACCTTCCAGGTGGTTGTTCTCCATTCACAAATCATATGTATATAATGCAAGGAATATTTAGAAAGGGAACAGTAAGGTTGTCATTATCTTTTTCAGAGAAAATAGGTCATAGAAAGAACTGTATTTCAGAGTTACAAGGAAATATTGCTTTAAGGGTTCCCCTCTAGATTCTGAAATTTTAAACTTAATTCTGATCGATGGCATTCGTGTCTGTCTGAAATGGCAAGATTGCTGATGGAGCATTGCAATTTTCAATGTATGTATGACAAATGCAGGTGCATTCTGCATTTGTACATATTGGTTTTTCTTCTGGGACAGCCTGCCTTATTTGCACCTCCCAGCTCCCTTTTTCAAATGGCATAGCTCAGGGAAAGCAATGGAATGCAGCTCAGCTGATATGAAGGCACACAGCTAATAGGCCAGCAATGTTTACAGTCAGCTATGGACAACAAAATACAGGTAGTTCTTGTTTAGTGACCACAATCGGGACTGGCAACTCAGTCATTAAGCGAAGCAGTCACTAAGTGAAACTGTGACTATGCTTATGATCTTACTTCAGCTTTCCTTTGCTTTATAGACCTGTGAAGGTCATAAATGCAAGGATTGGTCATAAAATTACTTATTTATCACTGTCATAACTGCAAATGGTAACTGTATGAGGCAGTCAGTAAACAAGGACGACCTGTACTGAATGTATTTTGACTGCAGCTGGTAAGGACAAAATGGGAGGAAATGTGTGGTGATTTTAAGGTTGAGAATGCTTTGCAGATAGAAGGGCTACTAACATGACAGTACTCCTAAATATACAACAGAAAAGGCTAGTAGGTAAAAACAAAACCCTGATATACTAGCTTTCCACGTGCATTTTGGCAGCCTCTTAAATTGTGTTAAAACCTGTCCTGATACATTAATTAAAAATAATATTTTCATTCTAGCAATGTTTTTCCACTGTTCAACAATACTTCCCTTTACTCTTGGAAATTCAAAAGGCTGCACAGGTATGCCAAAGGTATGGATTTAATGTAGTTTCTATTGGTGTTAGTGCTGGAACAGGAATCATCCATTTACATTTTTACTGTAAACTCTAAGGCAGAATCTGGAAATGCTTCATGAATCACAGGCCTTAATTTAGGAAGCAGTCTATTATAAGCAGTAATTTAAAGCCTATTCGATTACGTGAGAAACCAATAGCCCCTTCTTTTTTCCTTGGTTCTATCTTTCTGTTCAAATAATGTGTGTTCTATAGTGACAATTATGTGGAAGTTTTAGGTCACAGTATTTGCATTTTAAGTGTCTATTTTATTCTGTGGTTATTTGGTCTATTTAGATTTGTTTTCTAATTATTGCTGGCCATTCTTCGTCTTTTGGATATGTCAGATAACATAACGTTTGAATAACTGATAAAAATATACAGTACAACAGGATAAACTTTCAGAAAATGCTTAGATTTCTTCCATAAAAAAATTGCTGTCTGCATCCTATTTCACAATCTAATAGTATTAATCAAACAAAGGAAAGCACCAGGGAAATCAGAAAGCTCTAATGCAAGCAGTTAAAAGTGACATGACCTTCTGTAATGTCACTTGTCACAGCTGTATATGCCACATAACAGGGGAAGATACTTAAAAGACCTGATTCCAGGGGTAGACCCATGTTTAATATATGAATACAGATGACAATTAGGAGCATGTGAAAGTTGACTCCATATAGTATATATGAGTTCTTTATTGTGTTTACTGTTTAGTCACAGATTACACAGTGTAGTTCATGAGCTGCACTGTTTTTACAAAAATATTTGTTTTACAGTGTTCTTATTGTACACTGCTATCCTCCCCCAAACTTCCAATCAAGCATCAAAATATTTTCATATAACAAATGCATAGATTAGGCATCTGATAACACAACTCATAAGCAGAGTTGATGCCTCCTCCCACCTTCTCCCGTTCTTTGAAACAACAACAAGAACAGAACCGCATCCCAAATCAAAATCTCTACTCTATTACTGAAGGCCTTTGGGTAGAATCTTGAGTTGATTTACATTCTTCCCATTTGTCTCTGTACAATCAAATCACAACATGTGTCTGCGTATCAGTTGATTTACGGTGCTTGGGTGCAATTATAAAATAAAATGATTAAATGTGCATAGTTTGAAGAGAATATATAAAACCACTCAGACGACTGCAGGTCGTGAGAAAGTATCTTTAGGTCAAACTGAATATTCCCACAGTTAATACGCCCAGTGACAATACACTGATTACTCCATGTGGTCATTTTCACAACACAGCACACAGAACTCTCATGCAGAACGCTTTAAAATACCATAATTGAAAAAAAAATCATTTAACAGAAGCAACAGCCATCCACAGCCAGCCTTACAGTAAGCACATGTCACTGGAATCAGCGCACAGGCAAGCTCAAAGGTATTATGGATACCTGATGCACAGCCTCCTCCTGTGCTTGATTAACACTATTACATTGAGAGCTGGGATGCAGACAGCAATTTTTATGGAAGGAATCTGTTTAAGCATTTTCTGAAAGCTTATCCTGTTGTATATTTTTTATCAATTATTCAAATGTTATGCCACCTGATGAGACGCGGTGGCGCTGCGGGTTAAACCGCTGAGCTGTCGATCGGAAGGTCGGCGGTTCGAAACCGCGCGGCGGGGTGAGCTCCCGTTGTTAATCCCAGCTCCTGCTCACCTAGCAGTTCGAAAACATGCAAATGTGAGTAGATCAATAGGTACCGCTTCGGCGGGAAGGTAACGGCGTTCCGAGTCGTCATGCTGGCCACATGACCCGGAAGTGTCTATGACAACGCCGGCTCCAAGGCTTAGAAACGGAGATGAGCACCGCCCCCTAGAGTCGGATTCGACTGGACTTTACGTCAAGGGAAACCTTTACCTTTACCTTACTATGCCACCTGATACATCTAGAAGAGTAAGAATGGCCTGCAATAATTTGAAAACAAATCTTAGTAAGTCAAGTAACTGCAGAATAAAATGAACATTTAAAATGCAAACATTGTGGTCAAAAGTTTCTATGCAATATAATTATATATTACATAGCACTTGTATTATTTGAACAGAAAGACAGAACCAGAGAAAAGAGAAGGGGAAATTGATTTCTCACTTCTTAGAGTTTTCAATTAGCTGTATACTAACAGACTGCTTCCTAAATTAGGGCCTTTAATTCATGAAGCACTGATTCTACAATTTAAGCAAACACCTAAGAGGAAGTAGATCTTTCTTGGGCCTAATAATGCATTTCATTCATTACAAATCATATACAGGCAGTCGTCACTTAATGACCCTAATTGGGAGCAGCGACTCCACCACTAAGTGAAGGGATTGCTAAGTGGGAAATCAGGTGACTGTGACTGCGCTTTCTAGCTGGAAACAGATAAGACTGCTTGTCAGTTTCACGCTTTCGGCTTTTGTTTGCCTCCTAACCACTCCTTCGCACTTCGGAATGCTGGAGTGCCTGCTTACTGTCTTGTACACATTGAAAGCACTGTAATCATTCTGGCAGTCTGAGCCGGGAGCCATGGGAATACTACACAAACAGCTTATAGTACTCTCTTGAAATCCCTTCTCCAATCTCTCTGCTCTGCAAGAGAGGGGGGGGGGAGAAAAAAAGCAAGGGATTTCTGTAGGCAATCTCTCCTTTGCCAGACCCTACCCTCCTCCAGTGTGGAGATAGGGATTGCAAGAGAGTAAGCTGTTTGCTCTTCTACACATCAAAAGCAATACAATTGTGCCACCAGCCTGGAGCTGGGAGCGGGCAAGCTATTCAAACAGCTTATAGTACTCTCTTGAAATCTCTTCCTCTCCAATCTCTCTGCTCTGTGGGGGAGGGAAAGAAAAATAGCAAGTGATTTCTGTAGGCAATCTCTTCTTTGCCTGACCCTTTCCCACTTCCAGCGCAATTGCATTGCTTTTGATGTGTAGAAGAGCAAACAGCTTGCTCTCTTGAAATACCTCTCTAATCTCTCTGCTCTATGAGCAGGGAGGGGGGGCCAGGCAAAGGAGAGATTTTGGAGAAAAAAAGAAAAAAATACAGGTCAGGCATAGGACAATGTGTACTGACTGTAATGGCAATCACGTGAGGGACACTGTGAAGGTCGGAGATGGCTGGAAATGGCCATAAAGTTATTTTTTCAGCACTGTTGTAACTCTGAACAGTTGCTGAATGAGCGATCAGTCAGCTAGGAATAAACACAAACACGTATATGTGTACTACATTTAATAAAAAATAGTAACAATTATCTATCCATCTCTCTCTCTCTCTCTCTCTGCTCTTTTAAGTAAGCCCAGATTTTACTGCAATTAAATGAAGCCTTATACCGATCATTACGTATTTATTTGAACTTTGTGTCCATTTAACAGCTCTAAAACCTTTGCAGAAATAACCCTCAATGTTCATATAGTTACCTTTAGATTAAAAAGAAATTTTAAAATAAGCACATTTTCAATGACAGAGCTCATGCAGTTTACCAAGTGAAATCCTAAAATGATGACATTTAAATACTTCAGTAGAAACTTTGATTTAATCAGTGGAATATGTTTCTCACTCAAAGCTTTGAAAAAATGTTATCTATTTTGTTAGCACCATAAATTTAGCATAAGATTGTCCAGTAGCTTGGTACTTCAGTTTGTAATGACAGAAAAAGGCTGTCTGGTTGTCATAAAAGCTAGTGAATAAAAATCTACATGATTAGGCCAAATCTTTTGCAATTCTACAGCTATGTGGGGCATTTGTGTTTTTCCAGTGTGATAATATGAAAATATTTGAACTCTCAGTCATGAACAAAACATCAGGCCTCAGGTAAGCCTCTTGCTCTACAGCTAGAGGTGGAATCTATGGCCTTCCAGCCTCTCTTTAACTATAAATAGAAATTAATATCCAAGATGGCAACCGAGAACAAACGCCGGGTGCTGCTTTTGGTGGGAAACGCTTTCCTTTTTGTGCTCTGATACTCCCCCACCTCGCCCAGACCAGACCGGCACCACAGCGTGCAGTGTGGCAGCGGACCAGGCCGGCGGCGTGGCAGCAGACTGGGCAGTTCGCGCAGTCAGTGGTGCAGCAGCAGACTGTGCTGGCGGTGCAGCAGCAGACTGGGCAGGCGGCACAGGCGGTGGTGCAGCAGCGGACCGGGCTGGTGGCACAGCGGCAGACTTGGCAGGCAGCACAGGCGTGGTGCAGCAGTGGATGGGGCCAGTGCGGCGGGCAGCGTGGCAGCAGACCGGGTAGGTGACACGGTAACGGACCAGGCTGGCAGCAAACTGGGCTTGCAGTGTGGCAGCAGACTGGGCTGGCAAGGTGGCAGACCCTGGAGGACCGCAGCCATGCGGGGAGCCTTGGTGGAGCGACCTGGGGTAACATCGCTTTGTGGGCCTGGGGCTTTCTGGGACTATCTTTTGACCGCTTTTTGGCCAACAACGCAAACCTTGGTGGCATGGGCCTTGGCGAGCCGCAGCGAGACGGAGGGGCTTCAGGCTGCGCCAAAGAAGAAAGTGGACTGGTTGTTGGCCTTGGTGTGGCAGACCTTGCTGGTGAGGAGTGGGGAGTTTATGAATAAGAACTTGCCCATCCCCCCCCAACTGCCCCTGAGATGGCTGGAAGCTGCGAGGGCCCCTCCAGAGCGAATGAGAGACTCTTCCCCAGGGTGAGAGACAAGAGGGGGAGTCTGGGAGTGTGTTTGTGTAAAAGAGCACTCAGCCCCTGAGTGAGAGACAGGGGGTGGGTGAAGAATGAATAAGTGCCCCCTGTTGAGCAGTGAGAGAGTTCGAGGGGGGGCAAAGAGAATGGGGGGGGTGATGGTTGGGCTCTGACAGTGCCAAGACTGGAAGCTGGTGCGCCGGAGGGCTTACCTTTGCCCTGTGGAGATTGACTGTAAGGATGTATGAATGGAAGGAGGTAGCCCTACTTAGAGCCAGAGACTCCTGAGGTCCAGGAGTGAGGGCTATAGGGTGGGGCACATTACTGAGGTGGTGACGGGTAGGGGATGTTATGGTGGGAGCCAGAGGGCTGGCCATCTTTGGGGAAGACGCCCCCGGTGTTTGCTACTGGTGGCGTGTTCCGGCCCTCTGCGCTCAGACCCAGGCCCTGGTCAGCAGATCCATATGGGCCCTGGTCCCCGGCTGCTGCTTTTTAATGCCAGGTCAGTTAATAACAAGGATCCCCTCATATGTGACTTGATCACTGAGGAGGGGGCAGACCTGGCATATATTACCGAGACCTGGCTGGGCCCAGAAGGGGGGGTGCTCCTTTCGGAAATGTGTCCAGCTGGGTTTATGGTACGGGGAGGAGGAGTGGCTGTTGTCATCCGAGAGTCTCTTGTGGCCTTCAGGGGCCCTGCTCCGCAAGTGGCTGGTTGTGAGACCCTGTTTTTCAAGTTGGGTTCCTGAGAAGAGCTGGGAGTGTTGCTACTGTACCAGCCTCCCTGCTGGGTGACAACCTCCCTGCCTGAGCTGCTCGAGGCCATCTCAGGGCTGGTGGTGGAGTTCCCCAGGCTTATGGTTCTGGGGGACTTCAACCTGCCATCCCTGGGGCGTGCCTCGGAGGCAGCTCAGGAGTTCATGGCTACCATGGCAGCCATGGGCCTGCCCCAGATAATTTGGGACCCAACTCGAGACAGTGGTCTCACCCTGGACTTGGTTTTCTTGTTGGAGCAGTGGCAATGTGATCTGAGGGGAGAGTTACAGCTGTCCCCTTTGTCGTGGTCAGACCATACCCTGGTGGCCCTGAGATTCTCTTATGCCACCCCCCTTCGCAGGGAGGCAGGACCCATTCGATTGGTCCACCACTGGCAACTGATGGACCCAGAAGGGTTTCAGAGGGAGCTGGGGGTTATACCCGGTGATCTGCTGCACAATCCAGAGGAGGCCCTAGCTGCAGCCTGGAATAGGGAGGCAGCCGGGGCCTTGGACAGGATTGCACCTGTGCAGCCTCTCTTGTCCCATCGAACCCAGCACTCCCCGTGGTTTACGGAAGAGTTGAGGGTTCTGAAGAGGATTAAGAGATGCCTAGAGCGCCGCTGGAGGAAGACAAAGACTGAATTCGACTGAACACAGGTAAGAGCCGCTATTAAGGCCTACCTTGTGGCGATAAAAGTGGTGAAACATCAATACTTCTCCGCTCTTATTGCGTCCGCAGAATGCTGCCCGACGGCCCTGTTTAAGATCACTTGATCCCTTTTGGGGAAGGTGAGCTCAGTGACCCACCTACAGGGCCGTGCAGAGGAATTTGCTGAGCATCTGCAGGACAAAATCGCTCGGATTCGCTCCAAGTTAGACTCTAGGCGTGAGGCTTGGTCTGGAGAGATACCAGGAGAATGGGCTTACCCAGTTATCTGGGAGCAGTTTGATTCTGTTGGACCTGAGGAAGTGGACAGGATTCTGCAGACAGTAAATGCCACATGCCATCTAGACCCGTGCCGCTCCTGGCTAGTAAAAGCAGCCTGGGAGGTGACATGTGGTTGGGTCCATGCGATGGTTAATACATCCTTGGGAGAGGGGGGGTTCCCAGCTACCTTTAAAGAGGCATTGGTGCATCCCCTCCTCAAGAAGCCATCACTGGACCCTACTGTTCTGGACAATTTTCATCCAGTCTCCCACCTACCCTTTTTGGGGAAGGTGGTTGAGAAAGTGGTGGCTTTGCAGCTCCAGAGGGTCCCAGAGGAAACGGATTATCTGGACCCCTTTCAGTCAGGTTTCAGACCCGGTTATGGGACAGAAATGGCATTGGTCGCACTTATGGATGATCTCTGGCAGGAGCGGGATGGTGGCAGTGCATCCATCCTTGCTCTCCTTGATCTCTCAGCGGCTTTCAATACCATCCGCCATGGTATCCTTTTGGGGCGGCTCAGGGAGTTGGGGGTGGGTGGCGTAGTTTTACACTGGTTCACCTCCTTCCTCCAGGGCTGGTCCCAATCGGTGTTGATAGGGGAGGAGAGATCGGCCCCAAGGCCCCTTCTTTGTGGGGTGCCGCAGGGATCAGTACTCTCCCCTCTCCTTTTTAACATCTACATGAAACCACAGGGCAAGATCATCCGTCACCATGGGATGAGGTATCATCAGTACGCTGATGATAGTCAATTATATATCTCCATCCCGGGTGAAGTAAGCGATGCCGTGACTACCCTCTCCGAGTGTCTGGGGGCTGTGGGGGCCTGGATGGGGAACAACAGGCTTCAACTGAACCCTGGTAAGACAGAGTGGCTGTGGGTTAACAGGTCTTCCGTATCTGGGACATTAACATCTCTGGTTCTGGATGGGGTTGCACTGCCCCAGACAGACCCGGTGCATAACTTGGGGGTCCTCCTGGACTCAAAGCTCCTGCTTGAAGAGCAGGTGGCAGCCGTGGCCAGGAGAGCCTTGGTGCAGCTACCTGCTGTGCACCAATTACGTCCCTTCCTGGATCGGGAGGCCCTTCAAACATACCCCCGTTATCTCTCATATAGACTATTGCAATGTACTCTACATGGGGCTACCCTTGAAAAATATCCGGAAGCTTCAGCTGGTCCAGAATGCAGCCGCGCGAGCTGTTTTTGGTGCCTCTTTGTTTATTCATCCAGTGGCTTCCGACTCTTTGTGAATTCACGGACCAGCCCACGCCAGAACTTCCTGTCGGTCGTCAACACCCCCAGCTCCCCCAGGGATGAGTCCGTCACCTCTAGAATATCATCTATCCATCTTGCCCTTGGTCGGCCCCTCTTCCTTTTGCCTTCCACTTTCCCTAGTATCATCATCTTCTCCAGAGTGTCCTGTCTTCTCATTATGTGGCCAAAGTATTTCAGTTTTGCCTTTAACATCATTCCCTCAAGTGAGCAGTCTGGCTTGATCTCCTGGAGGATGGACTGGTTTGACCTTCTTGCAGTCCAAGGAACTCTCAGAATTTTCCTCCAACACCACAGTTCAAAAGCATCTCTCTTCCTTCTCTCAGCCTTCCTTATGGTCCAGCTCTCGCAGCCATATGTTACTATGGGGAACACCATTGCTTTAACTATGCAGACCTTTGTTCTCAGTGTGATGTCTCTGCTCTTGACTATTTTATTGAGATTTGTCATTGCTCTTCTCCCAAGGATTAAGCGTCTGCTGATTTCCCGACCGCAGTCAGCATCTGCAGTAATCTTTGCACTTAGAAATACAAAGTCTTTCACTGCTTCTACATTTTCTCCCTCTATTTGCCAGTTATCAATCAGGCTGGTTGCCATAATATTGGTTTTTTTGAGGTTTAGCTGCAAGCCAGCTTTTATACTTTCTTCTTTCACCTTCATCATAAGGCTCCTCAGTTCCTCTTCGCTTTCAGCCATCAAAGTGGTATCATCTGCATATCTGAGATTGTTAATGTTTCTTCCAGCGATTTTAACTCCAGCCTTCGATTCCTCAAGCCCAGCACATCGCATGATGTGTTCTGCGTACAAGTTGAGTAGGTAGGGTGAGAGTATAGAACCCTGCTGTACTCCTTTCCCAATCTTAAACCAGTCCGTTGTTCTGTGGTCTGTTCTTACCATTGCCACTTGGTCCTTATACAGATTCCTCAGGAGGCAGACAAGATGACTTGGTATCCCCATACCGCTAAGAACTTGCCACAATTTGTTCTGGTCCACACAGTCAAAGGCTTTAGAATAGTCAATAAAACAGAAATAGATGTTTTTCTGAAACTCCCTGGCTTTTTCCATTATCCAGCGGATATTGGCAATTTGGTCCCTAGTTCCTCTGCCTTTTCTAAACTCAGCTTGTACATCTGGCAATTCTCGCTCCATGAATTGCTGAAGTCTACCTTGCAGGATCTTGAGCATTACCTTACTGGCATGTGAAATGAGTGCCACTGTTCGATAGTTTGAACATTCTTTAGTGTTTCCCTTTTTTGGTATGGGGATATAAGTTGATTTTTTTCCAATCTGATGGCCATTCTTGTGTTTTCCAAATTTGCTGGCATATAGCATGCATTACCTTGACAGCATCATCTTGCAAGATTTTGAACAGTTCAGCTGGGATACCATCATCTCCTGCTGCCTTGTTATTAGTGATGCTTTTTAAGGCCCATTCAACCTCACTCTTCAGGATGTCTGGCTCTAGCTCACTGACCACACTGTCAAAGCTCTCCCCGATATTGTTATCCTTCCTATACAGGTCTTCCATATATTCTTGCCACCTTTTCTTGATCTCTTCTTCTTCTGTCAGGTCCTTGCCATCTTTGTTTCTGATCATACCCATTTTGGCCTGGAATTTACCTCCGATGTTTCTAATTTTCTGGAAGAGGTCTCTTGACCTTCCTATTCTATTGTCTTCTTCCACTTCTGTGCATTGCTTGTTTAAAAATAATTCCTTATCTCTTCTGGCTAACCTCTGGAATTTTGCATTTAATTGGGCATATCTCCCCCTATCACTGTTGCCTTTTGCTTTCCTTCTTTCTTGGGCTACTTCTAATGTCTCAGCAGACAGCCATTTTGCCTTCTTGGTTTTCTCTTTCTTTGGGATGTATTTTGTTGCCACCTCCTGAACAATGTTGCAAACTTCTGTCCATAGTTCTTCCGGGACCCTATCTACTAAGTCCAGTCCCTTAAGTCTATTCTTCACCTCCACTGCATGTTCCTTACGAATATTAGTGAGCTCATATATAGCTGATCTGTGGGTCTTCCCTAATCTCGAGTCTGATCCTAAATTGTGCAATAAGAAGTTCGTGATCGGAACTACAGTCAGCTCCAGGTCTTGTTTTTACCGACTGTATAGATGTCCGCCACCTTTGGCTGCAAAAGATGTAATCAATCTGATTTCGGTGTTGTCCATCTGGTGAAGTCCATGTAAAAAAGCCGTCTCTTAGGTTGTTGGAAGCGAGTGTTTTTTATGCAGAATGAGTTGTCTTGGCAAAATTCTATTAGCCTATGTCCTGCTTTGTTTTGTTCTCCCAGGCCATGCTTACCTGCAATTCCAGGTGTCATTGACTGCCCACCTTAGCATTCCAGTCTCCTGTGATGAAAATAACGTCTCTTTTAGGCGTGTTGTCCAGTAGGTGGTGCAGATCCTCATAGAACCACTCTACTTCAGCTTCTTCAGCATCTGTGGTTGGGGCGTATATTTGGATCACTGTGATGTTAGATGGCTTGCCCTGAATTCAAATTGAGATCATTCTATCGTTTTTTGGATTGTATCCAAGCACTGCTTTAGCCACTTTACTATTAATTATGAAGGCTACTCCATTTCGTCTGTGGTCCTCTTGTCCACAGTAGTAGATCTGGTGGTCATTTGATGTGAAGTGGCCCATTCCAGTCCATTTCAGTTCACTGATGCCCAAAATGTCTATCTTTAATCTTGACATCTCACCAATAACCACATCCAATTTGCCCTGGCTCATAGATCTTACATTCCAGGTTCCAATGGTGTGTTGATCCTTAGAACATCGGATTCGCCGTTCACCACCAGCACCGTCGGCCGCTAGCCATCCTTTTGGCTTTGAGCTAGCTGCGTCATCACGTCTGGGGCTAGTTGAACTTATCCTCTGTTCCTCCCCAGTAGCATTTTGACCATCTTCCGACCTGGGAGTCTCATCTTCTGATGGTATACCGACATATCTCTGGTTGTACTGATCCATTTAGTTTTCACAGCAAGAATACTGGGGTGGGTTGCCATTACCTTCCCCAGGGATCGCATTTAGTCTGACCTCTCTGTCATGACCTTCCCGTCTTGGGTGGCCCTTCATGGTTTAGCTCATTGCATCATTGAGGTGCTCAAGCTCCAGCACCACAACAAGGTAACGATCCTTTGCTGAAGTTGGTGCCCCTAGAAGGGTACATGTTACACCGCTGCTGCGCGAGCTGCATTGGGTACCAGTTTGCTTGCAGCTCCAATTCAAGGTGTTATTACCTTTAAAGCCCTACATGGCATGGGGCCAGGTTACCTGAGGGACCGCCTCTTCCCCATTACATCAACCCATCTCACCCAATCGTGTAGAGAGGGCATGCTGTGGAACCCGTCTTTAAGATAACTTCATTTGGTGGGTCCCGGAAACAGGCCTTCTCTGCAGTAGCTCCCACCCTGTGGAACATGCTGCCCCCTGAGGTGAGATTGGCCCCATCGCTCCTGGCCTTTAGGAGGAGCCTGAAGACCTGGTTCTACAGCCTTGCTTGGGGCGGAGAGGGGGATAGATCTACATGGGGATGGCTGCTATAGACCACTCCTCCCACACTTGGACTGTTTTAGATTTTTTCGCCACTTGGACTTTTTATCTTTACTTTTATTTATATTATTTATTATTGTATTTTTATATTATGTATTTTGTAGTTGTTGTTTTAACTGATTGTTGTAAACCGCCCAGAGTCCCCCAATGGGAGGAGATGGGCGGGGACAAATTGGATGGATGAATGGATGGATGGATGGATAAATAAATAAAATCCTACCAACATTCTTAACAACTGCTATGCTGGGTGGGGATGGTATGATTTGCAATCTGACTTCTGGAAATCAGAGGGTTTTCTCCATTGTTCTAACAGAACATAATTTCTGGTGTGTGGATTAATGTGTGTAAACCATGCAACCTATTTGACATGTAGTATTGAGATACAGTGCATGAACAGGGACTTCAAAATACTCTATGGAGTGGCGCAATGTATATGTAAAGGAAAGAATGAAATAAAACTGAGTTTATCTGTCATAATCACATAGGAACTTGGTTAATAAGGCTATTGATTATTTAGAATCACAGATTTTGAAAGGACCTAAGAGGTTAACTAGCCCAACCACCTACTTAGTGCAAGTTCTACTAAATGTTCTTTTACCTTGTCCTTATGTATTCTGAGTTGTAGCACCCAAAGATCACCTCCTAGAGCTTTGCTTCTCTTCTGAGAGAAAACAAATATAACATGTACAGTTGTAATCGAAATTATTCAACCCCCATTGCAAATCAGGTTGATTGTCAAAATGTACAGACTTTCAGCTGTTTGCAATGAAAAAATCAAACAAAAGCAATTGAAATAGCTGAACACAATGAATGCTTCAAGTGGTGTCTCCAAATTCAACTGAAAATGCAACTTATGACTTCTCCAGTCTCAAAATTATTCAACCCTCTGAATAGAATCTGTCACAACAGCACACATACAGTATGCAAAACAGATGTTGTCTCAAGCACACCTGATGCAATTAATCAAGGGCTTCAATAGTTGTACCACGTGTGCTTGAGCTGGAACACATGAAATACCTGAAGTGGCTAGGGGTTTGCTGAGTGTCACGTTTGACTGCACGTTAGAAATACAGTATGGCTAAGTCAAAAGAATGGTCCAAAAAGGTAAGAGAAGAGATCATTGCCCTTCACAAACAAGGAACAGGATACAAAAAGATAGCGAAGGGACTGAATGTTCTTAGAGACACCGTTGGAAGCATAGTTTGCAAGTTGAAAGTTAAAGGAACAGTGGTGACACTACCTGGACAGGGCAGAAAAAGGAAGCTGTCAATGGCTGTAACCAGATTTCTGAGAAGGCAGGTGGAGCGAAACCCTTGAGTGACTGCAAAAGACCTGCAGCAAGACCTGGTGGCAACAGGCACTGAGGTTTCAGTGAGCACAGTAAGGTGTGTACTAAACTCAGAAGGTTTCCATGCCAGAACTCCAAGACGTACACCACTACTGACCCAAAAGCATTAAAAAAGTCTGCTCCAATATGCTCAAAATCATATAAATAAGCCACAGAAGTCTCGGGATTCTGTTCTGTGGAGCGATGAAACAAAACTGGAACTTTTCGGCCCAATGGATCAGCGGTATGTCTAGAGGAAGCATACGCTGAAAAGAACACTCTGCCTACAGTTAAGCATGGTGGTGGCTCGGTGATGCTCTGGGGCTGCTTTGCATCCTCTGGCACTGGAAGCCTGCAGCGTGTGGACAGCAAGATGGATTCATTGAAGTATCAGGAAATTCTAGGAGAAAACACCATGCCGTCTGTAAGGAAGCTGAAGCTTGGGCGTCATTGGACCTTCCAACAGGACAATGATCCCAAGCATACCTCAAACTCCACTAAGGCTTGGATGCAGAAGTAGTCCTGGAAGATTCTACAGTGGCCATCATAGTCACCAGACTTGAACCCGATAGAAAATCTCTGGTGGGACTTGAAGGCGGCGGCTGCAGCACACAAACCCAAGAATATTGCTGAACTGGAGGCCATTGCTCATGAGGACTGGACTAAGATTCCTCAGGAACACTGCCAGAAGCTGGTGTCTGGCTACGCATCTCATTTGCAGCAGGTCATAACAGCAAAAGGGTGCTCTAAGTACTGAAGATGCTTGCCATGAAGGGGTTGGATAATTTTGAGACTGGAGAAGTCATTATAAGTTGCATTTTCAGTTGAATTTGGAGACACCACTTGAAGCATCTGCTGTGTTGAGCTATTTCAATTGCTTTTGATTTGTTCATTGCAAACAGCTGAAAGTCTGTACAATCAACCTGATTTGCAATGGGGGTTGAATATTTTCGATTACAACTGTATGTATCATCCATTCACCCCTTATTCCTTGCCACAGATTTACAGCCTCTTTCCCTCTTCTTTTGTTTCTGCTGTACCCAGAAAAAGCCTTTTTATTATTTGAGATGTTTCTCCAAGCCTCTGCACATTCTTTTCTGACAAAATCCCTATGGTTTCTGGTGACTGCTTTATATTCTTCTTTGGTTATGTTCCCCTCCTATCATTTCCTTTTTGTTTTTCAGCATTTTAGCAAGCTGTATGTATTCATACTGCTTTCTTCACACATCCCCCATTTTTATCCTAATAGTATTGTTTGTTCTTGCACTTTCAGAATCTTTTTGAAGAATTTCTCATTCTCTTCTGACTCTTTACTGCTTCAGTATTTCAAACCATTGGCTCTGGGTTCATTAAATCTGCTCTTCTGAAATCCAGTGCACAAGTCTGACTCTTCTCTATTTCTTCTCCCCTTGATATCATGAATTCAGAGATAATGTAGTCACTTTCTTCCAACGTTCCAGTTACTTCATCAAGCATTCTCAACAAGATTCCAGGCTCTAACTTATTAATTCTGTGCAAGCATGTGCTTTTTTGTCTAATGCAACACTTCCTCCCTTTATGTTGGATCTATTCTTTTTGAGTAAGTGTCATCTATGTCATCCTGCCAAGTTTCTGTGATGCCTGCTGCATTATATTTGTCCTCCCCTGTTAGGGTTCCAAATTCTCTTTGTTTGCCATACATTGTGTGCATTGCTGTAGAAATATCTGAAATTGTGGTGGTACCACAATTTCTGGCTTTACTGTTGTAGTTTTCTGCCAATGATCCCTCTCTGCCTATGTGCATCTCCCTTTATTTCCTATATTGTTTTTTCTGGTCTAATGTGTCCCTGATGAAATTAGCGAGGTGCCAAAAACATCCATCCCAATCTTTGTAGCTTGCCTCTTGCCAGAAGTTCTTTGTGTAGAAGCACAGCCCATGGTCAAGAAACAAGTGGTACCATTTAACAGCACCATCCAATTCACTTCCAGGATTCTGACACCTTGGTTCCTCTCAGCAGGGAATTGCCCACCATCAGGCAATTACCAACCACTATTAAGTGCCTGTTCTTCCCCCAACTAGTTCTTGGGTTCCTTTGAATCATGGAGACTGTGAGTCTTCCACTCTGTTCTGTGAAGCCAAGGTTGGCAAGGCTGGTCCAGTTAGCTGTGGGCTGTCTACTAGAGGGACAGTACAATAGCAGTTATGGAACTGCATCAACACTGAATATCTCCTGATCCTTTTTCTTCTCCAGCTCACATGCTTTCAATTCTCGTCTGCTTTGCATTCCCTGGAACTCACTTCCCTTTTCTGTTCTATCCAGGAACCTCTTTTTCCCTGGTGGGATGCAGTATAGAAACTCTGTCCTAAAGCCTTCCAACAGACACCAACTTTCAGTTCCAGCAGGTTTAGTTTGGGTTCTCTTCAGGCAGAAGGGCAAGCATTGCACACATCTTGTAAGATCACCACAACACTTTCTCTGCTATTTCTGTTGTCTGGAATCCCCACTTGCATTCCTCCCCCCAAACCCTCCCCCCATTTGCCTGCCTTAATCACAAGGTCCTAGAAGCTACTTGTCTGGAAATATGTCATGCCTCAATTGATCAGGAAACTGAGATTGTTAAATAATAGAGGTATTCTATTAGCAAAAGCTTTCTGAAATGTTGCATTTAATTGTCCTTAATGTTTATTAGTTTGTTAAGGGGGATTAAAGACTATAACAGCCCTGAAAAAACAACATACTACCTAGCCTTGCATCCTGTTTCTTACTTCTATATTCTCACCATAATCAAATATAAATTGAAAGATCATCTGTTTTTGTATTAATGCTCCTGGTAATCTGTGGTACACTGTCTCTAAACATGGAGGTTCTGTGTAGCAACCATTGCTAATTAGCCATTGATTAATAAATGAAATGGCTATCTTCCATCAGAGCCTCGTGTGGCGCAGAGTAGTAGGTGACAGTATTGCAACTGAAACTCTCCCCACAACCCAAGTTCGATCCCAGCGGAAGCAGGATTCTCGGGTAGCCAGCTCAGGTCGATTCAGCCTTCCATCCTTCTGAGGTCAGTAAAATGAGTACCCAGCTTGCTGGGGAAGGTGACGACTGAGGAAGACAATGGCAAACCACCCCGCTACAGTATGCCAAGAAAACGTCGCGAAAGACATGACTAGGTGCTTGTGCAGGGGACCTTTCACCTTTTCACCTTTCATCTTCCATTAATTTGAACAGATTAAAGAAACAGAGTTAAGCTTTGCATGCTCTCATGATTTACTGAGAAACTATCAGATGAAGACAATACAAAATGAAAGTTTCTTTTGCTATGCTGGTTGTTTGCTGCCACTGAGCAGCTTGTGGCAACAAAACTAGGCAACCTGGGAGAACAAAAGCAGCAGCAGGATTTTTTTGTGGAGGAAGGAAAAGACTAGTAGACCAGTGCTTGTGCTGAAAACCTGATAAGCATGTGCACATGTTCCTGTTCTAAGTCTGTGAAAAGGCAAGTGTGTGCACTTGGGAGGAAAAGTACTGTGCATCTGCTGAGGTGCTTCTCTACAACACACCAGAGAAAGCTAGGTGTGAAAAAAATGACATTTTCTAAATTGCTGCAAGAGGAAAAATAAACAGGAAAATAAGGAAAAGAATGCTGTGGTCTTTTGTCTAAGGGCAATAGTCCTTTCTAAAACAATGCCAAAACTCTAATCTCTGTGGCTCTTAGCTGAAGGCAAGGAGAGTACCCTCCATACACTCAGATGTATTTTTAGCTATCTTAAGAACGTTACACGGTGGATTCATTGATTGTCTGATCATTTCTATGTTTCTATGTTCTCCTCTATGAGAATCAGCATGGTGTAGTGGTTAAGGTGCTGGATTAACAGCAACTCAGGTTGCAGTCCTCCCTTAGGCATGAAAGACAGCTTGGTGACCTTGGGCTAGTCATTCCGTCTCAGCCCTCATCAGCATCAGACTCTGTGACAAGCAGGATAATAACAAAACCCCTTGTCACATCATATATTCATAGTTTCAGTATATGGACCAAGGGAACACGCTAAAAAAACAAGCAGACCTTGCAATAATGTGGGACAAACATTAAGAAAAACAACAGTGTTCCTCATCCATAAAATGATAAAATGCAGTGTAACTCATAAATTATGATCTTCATTGTCTGGAGACATCATTTTTAGTTCCTTCTTTCTATTTGTAAGAAAGTAGAAATACAACTCAAGTTGTACTGGTCCAATTCATGTCTATGAAGTCATACAGCTAGATTGCCAGATGCTATACCATCTTACTGAAGTACAGTGCTACTCCTGTTTCCTTTTAAGAAGTGCTAAAGGTAGATAGATGTGAAGGTATTATTTGTTACAATGTTCACATCAGTATAAAGTTTCTTTGGAGTTTCTTGGGGATGTGAAAAATATCTTTCTTGTTATTTCTGAAAGTTTCCACATTCAAATCCTCAGGCTCTCCCTGTTGGACATCCTCTGCCACCGTGTTCACCATAAGACAAACAAGAGAACTGCATGAGTCCCTAAGGCCTTTTCCTAAGTATATCTGAAAAGGCAGCTTCCAAATGTTTATTTATATTATAATTCACATATCTAAATATATCCTACTTCTTGATGACTCTGGGCAGCATACAAAATGAAAACCAAAGGAAAAGAACAATATCAGGCAACAAAAAAGGAAGATGGTCATCCTGGTAGAACATACAAAAACTCCTCACAGAGGGTGCCCCAAACCCACCATACCCCAAAAGGAGAACGGGGCTGAGGTAGTACTCTGAGGGGATGCTGTTCCAGAGGGCAGACATACAACAGAGAAGGCATGTTTCTTGTATCTCATCAGATGACATTGTTTAATGGATGAAACCCAGAGCATGTTGACTGTGTCAAATCTTACAGGATAGGTAGAAACAATGGGAAAGAGACAGTTCTTCAAATATCTAAGCTTTACAACATATAGGGCTTTGTAGATGATAACCTGCATTTAAATTATACCTGGAAACCTACAAGGAACCAGTGCAGTTCACAATGCAGTGGTATTAAACGGGCATACTGTGGCATTTCTAGAACTGAACGTGCTACCACATTCTGCATCAGTGAAACTTCCAAATGGTCTTCAAGGCAAGCCCCATGTAGAGTAATGCATTCAGTAATCCACACATGTGATAACCAAGGCATGAGTGGTCATAAGACGGGCCTCCTGGTCCATGAACAGTCTTAATTGGTGTATGAGATGAATCTGTGCAAAAGCGCTCCTGGCTAAAGCTGCTACTTGCTCTTCAAGCAGAAGCTGAGAATCCAGGATGACCCACAAATTGTCAAGCCTCAGTCTTGTTAGTGTTGAGCTTAAGCCTCCCCTACACCTTCAGGCACTGGGACAAGACCTTGAAAAACAGACTCCACTCCCAAGATTTTTTGTTAACAAGTACCTATGTACTTAAAAAGACTTACGGTAACATGTGGCCAATTATCCTTCCCTGATACGATCAAGAAGTAATTCCACACCAACAGCAGCAACAAGACCAGTGGAATCATGTAGAGCTCAAAATTCCAAGTTACTATAAGGAAAAGCTAGAACCAAGAAAAAGATTATTTATCTTCAGATATCCTGGAATAAATTAGTGGAAACCTTTAACATACAAGGGAAACAATAAGACTTCCTTTACTATTCATAGCTGTGCAGTTTCCTATTTCGGAGGATTGGGAGATTTTGAAGATATGGGGAAGGCACAAGCATGGAACAAGAGAGGATTATACACCCATTTACACTGGTGTTGGAAACCACTTTCATTTACAGAAATAAACTACTTAATTTCATCCTTAATGCACAAAACATGGAAGAAAACAGAAATTTCATATCTCAAATCCTGCCCATCCTTAACCACTCTGCTACATATGGCATAGTAAAAACTCAATTTAACAGAACATTCAGGGAAGGGGTGGCTGTTAAATCTGTGTATCTGTTAAAATAAAATGTATATCGTTTGTGTCAAATTCCTTCATTTTTATCATTATGTAATTGACTTAAATGGCATCATTTTCAGGAAAACCTTAAAGGGCAAATATAGGGATATATATATATAAAGAGAGAGAACATTTGTCCATTGTATCTGAAGTCTGTTAAATCAAGATCCATTAAACCAAGGCTTAATTGTACTTCTCTTTCTACAGAATGCCACCCAATTAATTCAAGACAAAGAAACTAATACCATTTCTTATTTTTGTCTCTTATTCAAGAAGCCAAATAACAGTAATCTATTACCACTAATAATATCACAATTTTCATCACCTTACATTCAACTAAGCAGTTTGTTCTACTTCGCAGAAATAAAGTTCAGGTGTCCTTTCTTTACAGCTGTGCAGACTCTTGGGGGGGAGTTCCAAAGCTTTAACCATCCAACAACAAAATATTCAAAATGTACAGTCTCATTCAGAAATATACCTTTGCAATATATTTTTCTGATACATATCCAACTATCAACAAAAGTTGATTTTTGTTAAAGTTAACTTGGGTCTACTGCTGGGATTGGAAGGGAAGTATAGCTGAAGAAATAAACTGCGCTTTCAAATCCCAGTTTTCACAAATTATAAATTATATTTATTTGTTCATTTTAGATTATTATAGATGAAAGAATAAAAGCAAAAATATATTTCCCCATCGTCTGTTGTAATTAAGGTTGTAATCCTTAATAATCCAATTGATTGGATTATTTGAATTCATTTTGATAACTCCCAATTAACCAATTATTTTTGAATACTTCACCTCTTCACAACATCTGGGAGGAATTCTTCCTCCTCTCTCACATAGGGAAGCACAGCTCTTAAAATGATGCTTGCCAATTCATGGCTTTGCAGTGACACATGTAACATCTAACAAAAATATTTTTTCCTGGAGGTCTAGTTTTATTCATAGGCCAGTTTCTGGAGATTTGATCAATCTTTAAAAACGCATGGTGTAATCAGTTATTGATATTGTTCAAAGATTATTTAGTCAGAACAGCAACACAAAGAGATGCAATACTATGATCGGTTAAAAGTTAGGCATTTTGATGAGAGTGCTCTTTAAATTTTTAACTTAAACTTTACATTTAATTTTTAAACCTTTCAACCAGCCTTTCTTAACTTTTTGACCCTGGAGGACCCTTGAAATATTTTTGAGGCCTTGGGGAACCCCTGCACATTCAGACTCAAATATAGGACACAAGTTACAAAATGATTATATTTGTTTCATGTGTAGGCCTGTATATATGCATTAACAGTGTTCTTAAACTAAAAATAAAGAATGAAACTTACCTCTTTAATGTAAAGTTGCCGAAATTTGAAATCATTTTTTAAATAAATTGTGATCTCCCAAGGAACCCCTAGGGGCCTCTCACAGAACCCTAGAGTTCTACAGAACCCTGGTTGAGAAACCCTGCTTTTAACCATTACATAAGCAGGAAGCAGATGGAACATTGCCACCTCACATGTTATTTTCTGAGAAACTGCCATTAAGTATATGTGATATCCATTTTTTTTAAAAGCCAGTGGAAATATGGAAGGCAGAGTGTAGAAATCTAGGCTAGGCACCATTTAAATTCTTAAAACTGAAAAATGTATTATCTAGCTATTTTAAACACATTTACGCAAAGAAAAAGCTAGTATGATTGTAATGGAGATAGATTCACTCTAAAGTGATCAATAGGACTGTGTTTTTGAAGGGCAGCCTTAGCTTTCAAGTTTAAATGAAGGATCATCACCAATGGAAATAAGCTTTCTTGTTTCTCACACATACAAACTCACCCCTAATATCAGTATCCTTGAAAATGCAAAACAAGCTATTCCAAAATATGTATTTTAAATGACAGTTTATGCTATCACATTACTACTTTAATTTAAATTCCTCCTTATATAATAACAAGATGCTTCATGCATATGCTAAGTATTATTTGAACCTGCAGTTCAAAATTCACTCCAGGCTGCATAAATGAAATAAAAAATAAATTCGGTCTGATCACACAAGGCTTGGAAGCAACACACCAGCTTCAAGATAGTATAACTGATAGGCATATTCCAACTCTTTGAGAATCTTCCCAACTCTTTGTTATACAGTACTCAATGAAATAACATGCTCTAAGGATTAAAAAAAAACCTATGGAGTCAATAATTTTGTTAACTGAAAGTTTTCATTTGAAGAACTTACATTAGACAAGACAGCTAAAAATTAAGAAAGAAACAATGGATGGGAAGGGGAAAAAACCTGCAAGTTTTTGGAAATATGAAGGCTTGCAACTGTTTTATAAAATAAATTATCTCAATATTTATTTTGAGTTTTTTCTCATGATCAGCTTAGCTATCTTTTATGTCCCTCTAGAAAATGCCTATTATTTCCTGAATTACTCGTTTTCAATCAACTTCATGAGATTGCCAGGTTCACAATGCAGATACAAAACAAGCACCTTATGACTGAAAAAAAAAAAATTGGGCTATTTCAAATATACCTCCTTTATTATTTGGTAGGCAATCTCATAGATTTCATATGACCTGCAATCCCTGAAACTAACTTCTCTATCTGTGTTTAAGAGTCAAGTCTTTATGGTCACATTGTTCTCTTTTTGTTGCTGATTTAGCACACCTAGTAAACTTAACTATAACATGACAGTCAATCAGATCTGGCAAAATACTGATATTGCTGAGGGCAAGGAAAGTCACATTGATCTCATTCTTAATGTGTTACAGGAGAGGGAATACATGCCACTTGCCAGGGAAACTGGACTAGTGTTCCCTTTTGCTATAATTCTGTGGCAGGTTTATTACTTGTTCTTGCTGTTACCAACACTGCAGTGTGACACCGCAAGAAGGTACAGATTTTTTTGTTTCAGTAATAGGGACATCTTGACTCTAGACAAAAGGCCAAACACTTTTGCTTTGTTGCAATAGCTTTAAAAAAAGCCAAATGATGGTATATTTTTATGCTTGTGTTTGAGAATATCTTGCTTCAACTCAGCTGACCATTCAGCAGAACTGAAAAAAGGTGGTTTTCTTGAATGAGTGCAATCCTACTTAGAATTACTTCAGAAATGGTCAGGAGTTAGCCATATTAAACTTGCAAAACAATTTTAACTGGCATTTTCAAGCACTGCCAAAGGTTTGCAAAACGTAAGGTTGCTTGCCACTTTAATGGTACTTCTCCTTTTGTATGTTTTTACATACATTCCACATGGATGAAACTCTTAAATACAGAGAGATGCCACCTTTATTATAAAATCTGCCTTCCCACATTTTCCAAATTGTTCATCTCAGAAAGGATAGTTCTGAAAATATAAAAGTTTACCATTCCTGGCATTCACTACTGTAATTCAAACAACACTGGACTCATCTGAAAACATCCAACACTAATGAAAGTGCTCTTTACAAATTTTAGCAAGCAAAATGTTCAGCTGTCACAGTTTATTTAAAACTGCTACATTTTCTTTTGGAAAACATACTGTCATGAGTAAGGATGGCGAGCAGGGAGCTCCCATCCAGGCTGTAAAGCGCATGCGTAGCACTGAGGAATTAGGTAGCCATTCCAAGAGACACAGATCGGGCCCGCCTTAACCTTTGGGGTTTATATGTCTGGGTTTTTCCCACGCTTCTTCAGTTTGTTAGGATTTCTGTTATGTAGCAGTAATAAAACACTAGAGACCTGTTCCTTGTCTCAGCGTGGTTCCTGGCTGTTAGGACATCAATCCTAACAAACTGCTACTCCCATCGAAAGAGGGAGGAACAAGAATTTAAAGGAGAGACATTTGGAAATGTCTTCAGAAAACCAAGAAATTCTGCTCGCCATCCTTACTCATGACACATACCCTGTATGGATTTATGAGTAACTTTTTATCTAAAACATCAATAAAGTTCATTGCAAAATCGGCTGTATGGTCAGAGGATGAACTCTCAGCTTCATGCTGAGAAAGTTGCACGATTCTCTATGGCCTAGCTTTAATTCACTGTTGAAAATTTGAATCCCAAGATGAAGGTGAAAAAAGCTGTATCATTTTAATAGCCTGATGTAGTCTTCTTTATTTTTTTATACTGAGTTATATATAGTTTAGGTTTGTTTGTTTTCAGTTTTGTTTAGCTTTTTCAATGGTTTTCCCTGCTCTTTTTATTTGTTACAGTTTCTAAACCTATTTTTCTCTGTTTTTCCCTCCTTAGGCAATTTAGTGTAGGGTTTTTATCTTTTTCTTTTCACCATGTAGTTTTATCTATAATGTTAGATTTCTTATTTTAAAATTCACCTTTTATTGAATAGTAATAAAGCTAGAGAGCTATTTAGCTTATAAATATACTGCGTTTATAACAGCTTTTAAAGAAACATTAGCTGTAACGTTTTAAAGCTTAATAAAATTATTAACAGTAGTTTTGTTACAAAACTACAAATCTTACAAAAGGAGATGTAACATTAAAGCGGTGAGCAACCTTACATTTTGCAAACCTTTGGCAGTGCTTGAAAATGCCAGTTAAAAAAATAAAAACCCTACACTAAATTGCCTAAGGAGGGAAAAACAGAGAAAAATAAGTTTAGGAAGATAGAGAGCCAGTTTGGTCTAGAGTTAAGACTCCAGGCTAGAAAACAGGAGACTGTAAGTTCTAGTCATGTCTTAAGCATGAAAGCCAGCTGGGTGTCTTTGGGCCAGCCACTCTCTCTCAGCCTATGACGTCAGGCTTGGGCAATAAGCTGGTCAATCAATTCCTGTCACAACCAATGGATCAACATTCGGTTGATTTGAAAAAGGGAAACCCAGCACCTGCAAGAAAATGCTAGGAAGAAAAAAAAAGTAAGTTTTGGGGAAAGATATAATTAATGAGCAAGAAAGTGGAAAATAAAAAATAGGAAAATAGGAAAATAGGAGGAGGAAGGAGTATTAGGTATGTTCGCCGCGTTATTTGTAAATATAATAAAGGTGGGATAGAAAATAAATAAAGTGACTCATCTGCATCATGCCATTTTGTTCTTATTCTAATTATTATGTTTTTTTAAAGGGCAGCTCAGACACTATGAAGCTGCTCTCTTCAGATGACAGAATTCAATCAGCTATGGTAGGCCCTGGTGGGTTATGTGATCTCCAGAAACTATCAAGATATAATGGGGGTTAATGCATATTTAAAAATTGACTAAATATGGTAAAAGAGTTTGTTATTTTGCAAGCAAGTCAAAAGAGATCCAGAATAACTGCGGCCTAATTTCACACAAATAACCCTGGCATCCACACACTTTTGAAATTGTTACTAATTTCTTACATGGTCTAGCCTCTCTCTGCACTTAAGTTGTGGACAGCTTGGCACCAACACAAATTAAAACGAATAGCTGACTGCTGCAAAGGTTTCAGGGATCCACTCAAAGAACTAATTTTGAGATGTCTTGCATTCTTGGCCATTGCGAGATCTATAAATCCCCAACATCTATGGACAGGTAGATATTATAATTCACCTCCACCAGTTCAGGGATAGGCAATGTTTGAGGAGTCAGGATAGTAGCTCAAGATTTCCGAAGTTCTAGAGAGCTGCAGGAGGGTGTCGGGGTATTACAAAGTTACTAGGAGAAGCAGGATAATTTTTTTTGTAGGTCTGGGTTGGGGTGGAATGGGATGGAGTAGGAGCAGAAAGCCACTGGGAAGCACATAGCTCCCATCTCCATTTTACCCAGAACATTATTTTTTTTTTCCTGAAAAAAACATTCCTAAGCTAGTTCACTGCACAAGGTAGCAGGGTATAAAACTAGCTCTGCAATCTTTAACAATTCTTTAACCGCCACAACCTGCTTATGATCATGCCCTGCTGATATCTGGAAACAAAGCTGTGGCCAAGATGGAAGGGTGCTTCTTACTTGTGTTGAGTATGAGCATGGCCTAGTTGTTAGCTCCAAGCTCATTTTGCATTCTCCTGAGGTGCTAACCACAAAGAAACTGTCAAAGAGAAATAGTTCTACTGCTCTCAAGCATTCAGCAACACAAGTTACCTTCCTTCGCATTTAGGATGATGTATGTTTCGATTTTCTTTTGAAAATACAGAGGTAGTGTTAACATGTGCACCACTATTCTTTTAAGCTACTTATAATGAAAACTAACTTGAGAAACTTTTAGTCTCTTATGAAAAATCTGACCTATATTTAAAAGGTTGCTTGCAAATGCTAGTATATCATTTGCACTCACAGTGCTGATTTTGAAATAACAAATCAAAACCTCATTTCCTATGCTGTAGCTTCTTGTTTTGCTTGTTAAGGCAGAAACCCTCAAATCTTAGGAATTATTTTTCAATATATATTGTTTATCAATTTAGCTGACCACATCTATTTTTCTAGTAATGATTAGTCTCCCCAGGACAGAGAAGCATATCTTGGTACATGCATTTAATCTATGTACAATGTCATAAATTTCCCACATTTTTCTATATATACGTTCCTATTATTATATGGAAAGACACATGCAAAACTAGAAATGTATGTATGTTCTCTTATGTAAGGAAATCCTATGGAACTCTCCATAGGGAAATGTGTGGGTTATTGTTGCAATATCTGTCATCCATGTAAGAGAAACAGAAATGAGATGGGCATTAAATTTGCATACAGCCTGAAGCACAGAGGTGCCGTATGTGAAGAATTGATGGGCATAACTTGCAGGAAAATTCTGTCAGATTATCTCAGGAAAAAACACCCCCAAGGAGATAATTTGAAGACATCATGAGAATTTGCTTCAAAACATGAAAATAAACTCAAAATCTACAGCAACGGGAAACGTCAACCAAAATCTTGCACAGATGTCATGACACAATCAATATTTTAGTTAATTAACTTTGAGCTTAACATTGTTAGAAACAGCTTCCATTAAGATTTCAGAGCATTTACAAAAATGTGGAAAAACAAAGTTATATATATATGGCAATAGGAAGAGAGAAAAGTCAAGGCAAAGCCAATCATTACAAATTGTCATAGCTTAAATACGTTCTACAGAAAAGATGCAATATCAACTGAAATAGACAAATGTAAATAGAAGCTGAGCAGCTCATAAGAAAGTGGCAGAATGTTCCCAAATTAGTGAGGCCTGCTTTAAAAAACAAATTTAAGTTGTTCCTACTGGTATAGTCCTACCCAATCCAGTTCTCCTTATAAGCTTGATAAGTAATTTTTTGGCACTATGGTAAGCATAAAATTCAGTACTGAAGCACAAAAATTGCCTTCACCACATTAATTGAACATAACTTTCTCATTATAGCCTTCTGCTTTATTAAAGGTAGAACCCAACATATCTTCTATGCACAATTCTGTTACTCATCTTTGTGAAGCTGTTTCAGAAGAGTAATTTAATCATCCTTAGTTTATCACTGCCATTTTAAGGTTTTTCTTGTGTCTTGTGACCTGAATACATTAGAAACTTTAAGCGTATGGTCCTGTCAGAAATTAGCATGACATTAACCCCATTCATGTATTATGGTGTCCAGATGTTCAACATGTGCATGTTCCTGATAATACACCCACACCCTACTACCAGGCTCCAATGATGTCAGCTTCTATTTCTGCAGATGGAATACCTTTGCAAATAGGTATGACTGCACAGTGGCTTTCACATGAGCCAGGACCCTGCATTGGTATTAGCACATGGAGAATGCTTTAATGTCTATAACAACATGAACAGATATTGCAGGCTAATAGAATATCTGTGAATTTCAACAGCTTGGGAAATTAAGGATCTGGGGGTTTATTTTTACACTACTACAAGGACATGGTTCATAAAAATCTGGAGTGGACAGATCTCATTCCACTATTCTTTTGACTAAAATGCTCAGAGGTGACCTATATTACATTCACTATTCAGGAAATGAGAGCATACACAATGTACTGTAGTTGTCTCAATGGGACAGGTCTATTTTAGAGAACTTTCTTTGCTTATATTGGCCAAGATCTTGGGAAAAGAGATAGGAAAAAGAGCAGCTATTACTGACATTCTGAATCCACAGTATCAAACTGTTTGATTTTGTATTTATTGTGATGTCCAAGTGAATTCAATATTTATATGCTTGATACCATATTGTAACGATGGGAAATGAATAGCCTTCTAATGGTTCCAATCTGACCACTGACTTTCCAAAGGTAAAAGCTTTCTGAAGGGTGGTCACATTACTTTCCTGCAGCAAAACCAACAAAGACCTTTGTAGCATTTTTGTGAATTAGGATATATTTTACGAAACGCAAATCATAGGGAGGGTATAATCTGTTCTATTTATATTTCACTGTCATTTAATCCTACTGATTACAATTTTTTCCCTTTATATATCAAAAGGGATTACAGGTAGTCCTCGACTTACAACAATTGGGGCCAGAATTTCCACCAGTAAGCGATGCAGTCATAAAGCATGACCACATCACTTAGTGATAGCAATCCCTGCAGTCCTGGTTGCCTGACCTCAGTTGTTAACTGAATCGCATGGTTGTTAAGTGAGGCAACTTCCTGCCAGCCTCCCACAACCAAAGCCAGTGAGGAAGCCAGTGGAAAGTTGCAAGTCCCAGGCTGGCAGGCAGGTAAGTGGCTACTGCCGGGTGGGGGAGGGGTGAGGAGGGGGGTCAGTGTGGGTGCATGGCAGTGCTCAAGAGGTGCCAAGTGGATCAGGGAGGGTGTGCAGGGGTGCACGAGTGGCTGGCGCAGTGCAAGTGCAAGAGGGGCTAGAGAGGGTGCGCAGGTGGGGGACTTACCCAGCAACTTGCAACCTTCTCTGATGGCTTCCCCAGAAATTCAATGGGAGAACTTTGTAGGGAAGCTGGCAGGGAAGATTGCAAATGGTGATCACCGGTTTGTAAGTGCAAACAGGTTGCCAAGCGCCCAGATCATGAGCACATGATCACAGGGGTACTGGGACAGTGGTACCAGTTGTAACCACATTCATTCAGCACTGTTGTAACTTCGAATGGTCGCTGAACAAATGGTCATAAGTCGACAACTACCTGTATATAAAATTTCAGTTCAGAGTTTCAATCAAATCATCCCTTTGAATTGAATTAACATATTGAATCAGGTGCCTTCAAATAAAATAAAAACATTTGTACATGCACACACACTTTTATTGATCCAAATCTTGGAACTGATTCTATAAATTTCCAGCCAGTTTTTTACACTGAATTAAGCCAATTTACTGAATTAGAATTTTGAACTGAATCTTCAAATCAAGCCATGGGTGATTTGTATATCACTCACTCACACATATACGCACACATAAACACACTTTTCAACTGAGGGTAATACTTAAATGCATCATGAAGAAGTGAATTCTAGATCACAAAAGATTAGGCTACTATACTCAATTTTGGAGATCTAAAAGCATATGCCAATTTTTTTTTAAGTGCCAAAGCTCAGATATTACAGAGGCATGGCTGGATACAAAACAGTAAGACCAGTACTTATAGTTATGTTATTTCTCTCACACTGAGGGAAAAAAAACAAAGGAAACAAAAAGAGAAGGCTAAGATACCAGAGACAAAAAGGGGATGGATCTTAGTGGAACGAAAGAATCATCCCCCCACTCCATTTTCAGTTGGGCAGGTATTTTACATTCTCAATAAAATAAATGGAGAATCAATGTGGACAATACTTCTGCATGTCCCTGCAAGAACAGTAGTGCCCCCAAGGAATATGTTGTAATCATAAGCTTAGACTGTAATCAATTTCTTAGTCATTAAACTTTTACAAGACTTGGTTAATTTAGCCAAGCAATGAACGGACAAATGAAATATATACTGTAATACTGTAAATTAAACCAGATTCTATATTTTATACAAACCAATTAATGGCCAGTCTCCTATCCTTCCTTACTGAAAAGATGGTTGAAGGATCCTCTAGGATCATAACGACATAATGCATTTAAAGAGAAGAAGCAGGTAAGCCAGCAGTACTGGCAAAAGTGTTTATGGATTGTAGATCCTAACAGTATTTTTGATTATGATCAGAATCTCCCATTTCCCCAAAATTTGTTTTAGTCATGGTTCTAAACGTATTTTCAAAGTTAAGATGACTCTACATGATTATTTATCATAATTAAAATGTAACAATTTGGTAGCTAAACTGTGCAATGTTACATCAGACATTGTAAAAAGCTTTTGTTATGCCCAGACAGAAGATTCCTTTACAACAGTCTGCATTTGTGTTCAACAGCACTCATGCATTCAACAAGCCCTGTTTTGGGGCATACCATGGAAATAGCTTTTCTTTGACAGATCAAGCTATGAACATTTTTATAAGAACCATTTGTTCTAACTTGGCTAATGACCACAGAAATTTAGGGTGGAGGGAAAGGGAGGAAGAAAGAAGGTATCACCATAGAAGCTCCTGTTTTTAACTTTATTGAATTCACTACAAATAGATTTCACCATAATACTTCTCTGTTTCTTTTGTATTCAAATTTCCTCACTATTCTATTTTTAATTGCAAGGTTTCTTTTCTTTCTTTTTTCTTTTTAGAATTCATGCAAACACATTAGGGATCTATTTGTGTTCTTTGCCTTCAAGATAAAGATACTTCTTTTTATTGAGACAAGGAAAAGCTGAAAACTCCCATGCTGATAGCCTGAAATATTTTTGCTGCTACAGTGAGTCAAAGGGTAGCTCCCTCCCACCTGCATTTGACTTTGCATGTTCTAGTATACGCACGAACGCACAGATAATATGATTAGAAAACAGCTTGTTCATAGAAAGCTGTAGTGTTCCCTTTTCAAGTCTCCCATGGTGCAGCACGCTGACAAAGGAATAATAAAGATGCACATTAATAGCCCTTTGTAGGTTTTTTTTAATCCCACTTAGTGAATCTCAATGAATTTTGCACTCACAGCTGCCTTATGTTAACCAAAGGGAGGGGGGGAGACAAATGAATAAAAGGAAACTATTGTAATAATTGAAGTCCACCTTTCTTAGAGCAAGGTATAACAAATCTATAACTTCAAAACAATATTTTTATCTGCTTTGTTATTAATAAAATAGAATGAAGCTCCAAATTTTGATTCAAGCAGGCCATGATTGCAAATCAGAAAAATAACTCAATCTTCTTCCATAATATATACTTATTATAAGAATAATAGAACTAAGAAGAGTTTGTATTAAGGGGAAGGAAAATCTATCTGGTAAGAACACATTACTTTTGGGATAATTCAAAATACCGTAGACAAGTCATGTGAACCAGAGAGAGGTCTTCTTTAGTAGCATGTGTGCAATTCATTAACCATTAAAGCAAGGGATCACTTCTAGGGCAATTTAAAAAAAAATCAATGTTTAATGTTTTGTTCTACACTGCTCATTAACTGAATTTACCAAGGAACCCTGAAATAGCAACAGCCATTCATACATGCTGCTAATGTCTAGAGTACTACTTAATAAATGGCGCAAAAGCAGTGTACAAGGATTGCTTACTACTGCTCCATGCCAGTCTCATAGGAACCAGTGCATTTCTCTCACATAGCTAAATGGAAATCATGTAGGTGGCCCTGTTTAGAGATGAAAAGAAAAGCAAGATTAAGAGATTGAGACTTCATTTACCTCATTAGTGAGCTGAAAATAAAGCAAGCACTGAATAGTGTTTTGTATAAAGGAAATGGAATATAGTCTATCAGAATCTCAAAGATGTATTGATAGCTGAAAAGCAACACATTAAAAGAAAAATTCCTTTGCAGATACCATAGCAAAGTAACTTTTGGATTTCAGCTAATAATCTGGATTTTGCCACTCTGCTTTTCCTCCACCAGATCACCCAGGAAAGAGAGAGAATCTCATAGCATGGTATTTAGGCCATTTGCCATAACAGCACAGTTCATCACTAGAGTCTGAAAACTATACAAATGTAATGCTAGTTAGATTTGGTTTGTGAAGATTCATTGATTGATTAAATGAATAAATAAATAAATAAAGCCTTGTCTTGTGATGTCACTGTTTTTGTGAGACAACAGTGCTACCTAGGGGTTCAAATGCAGAACAACATTTCATTTATCATTAATGTGTTCAAAGGAGGAAGCAAAAGTTTTATAAATTAGCAAAAACATATAAATATTGGGATATCAGATGTATGAAGAATATCTTTTGTTTTTATCTAAAATTTAGAATTGTCCATTCTTCCCTCTTCTCAGCTGTCTCCCTACTCCATTGTTAAGAATATTCAGTGTTTCTGCTAGTGCAATGCTAGCAAAACTTCCTTTCATTTTAAAGAATGACATTTATTGAACATTTTTAGAAGTGATAAACTGAGCTAAAAAACCCAAAATACTCTAGCATTTTCACAGAAATGTAAAATAATAAGCTCAACAATGAGGGAAAATGCTGAGACTCTACAAATGTTGCTTACTACAAATGACTGAATGTCCTAATAAGTAGGTTTTTGTAAATACCTTTTCAAGCTGACTTTGCCACTGAAGCACATGTGATAAAGAGCTGTTTCTAATATTAAAGTGAAAGGGACAAGCACTGATACATGAGGCATTCTTTGTGCTTCTGCTGACACAGAAAGCATCTCGAAATCAGGCTAGCGTACTTCTAAATGTTATTTCCTAGAGTGAGTGAAACACTCCTATGGAAGCAGCTTCACATACTTCAAACTGACTATTCTATAATGCATTTTAAATATTTTTTTCTGCATGATAGGATAAACTATGTGATATAAGTCAATAATAAAAATGATTAATGTGTATGCTAGTTAATATATGTCATCATTGTAATTATTAGAATACTTTTTCTCTGTAGAGCACTAATGCATAGTTGTAAATCAAGCACATTTGATTCTATGTATTTATTATATTATAAGCATGCAGATTAAGATATGTATTTTTGCATGTGTTAAATGAATAACAGATATTAACCATCTTTTTTGGGAAATAATTCAAAAGAAATATCATAACTTGGCATATGTGTTCAGCCTATATTTCATATTTAATAGGTCAGTTTCACTCATTACCTCTGTAATCTAAGAGGAAACAAATTTGAGTATTTTGCAATTTCCCTTTATATTTCTTTATTTAAATTACAGGTAAGTAAGAATAATCTTCAGGTATACACATTTAAGCTGTTGAATCTAATTGTGTCAAATTAGGATAATGAAAAGGCTTTCAAGTATTTTTTTAATGTTAAATACACTTATTTTTAAACTGCTTTATATCTTCTATGCAGAAAATTACTTTAAAAATCTGACATTAAAATAATTCAGTGTCCTTTAAAACAGTACTACAATTTTAGTGAATGCTTCTGTTCCAAGTATATGTTTTTATAATAAATAGTGAATTTAAGGAAAAGGCTTGTATCATTAAGAAGAATTCAAAAATAAATCTGACAATAGCTTTCATCTATAAAAAATGAAACTGCTAGGTACAAAATGGTCCAGTTTTAGAAGTTAAATTACTAAACTTAACTCCAACACAGAATCTAATATTTAATGGTGCCCATAAACTTAAATTCTAGGAATAAAATTTAACAACATTTCTGTTTATATATTAAAATTGCATTTTGCATGCAAATGCATATTCTTTAAATTTTTAGATATTTTTTTAGTACTCTTATATAATCTGCTGCTACAATTCTATACTTAAGCAGGTGTATTCTCTGGAATACGTGATACAGAAAAATCATGTTCTTATTTGCACTGAAAACTTCCCCCTACAAAATTCTTTTTATTGACAACAAGCATAATTATCTTCCAACAAATAAAAAAATAAAAACTCATAATAGGTCTCTTGGGAAAGAAGACAGAAAGTACATCAAGAAAAATGTTCTGGGGCAGGAGTTTTCTGGAAGGTCTCTGATCTTTGGTATGATACAGAACTTAAAATCTGAAAAAGAATAAATACACAACTGAGATTGTTAATTATAAGACATAAGCTGGTGCAGAATGCAGCACTAAACCCAAAGATGGATGACTTGTCATTAATTTATAAAGCTTTTGTGGATTTGGGATTTTATTTCTATTATTTGTGTGACAGTCAAGGTTCCTCTTAAAAAGAAGTTTAAAATGGCTATACCAAAGACAAACACTGAATAAAAGAAAAACCTTGATATAATAAATCATTCTAATCAAATTCTTGGCATTGGCTATATTGTTTTAAACTTTAGACTGTACTGAAGTTTTATCTCATCCATTTTGGACAAAATGTTTCTCTAAAGGATCAGCTGTACATCAGTAAAATCTTACTTTTTAACTTCTACAGCACAAATTATATATAATACAATTTTAAAATAGATATATAAAAAATAATATAAACCTCATGCAAAAAAAAGGAGGGGGGTCTGTTCTGTCATCCAGTGAGTGCAGTTTGCATTTTGCCATTGATAAAAGAGGAACAGAAGATATGATAGACAGGCATGATGCTTCCAAGGCAACAAACATTTTTATTGTCTCTCATTCTACTGAAATCTCACTTATATTGACTCTGGCTTGCATTTTAATGCCCAATTCTATGTTTATTTGGAAATCACACTAACAATGGATTTTATATCCATTAATTTGTGCATGGGATTAGAGCCTTATAGTTTGGTTTGAAACTTATTATTCAAAAGCAATTATTTAGTGAGATTTACTTCAGTGTAAAATTGCACAGGATTATCTTCAACTAAATAAAATGGACTTATTCCAGTTAAATGTATATAACACCTCAGGTTCAGATTTTTTTTTTAAAGGCAAGGAATAGAACACATGCAGGTTCTTTTTTTGAAATGTATTTATCTCCATCTCTAAATCAGTTATATCATATTTGCCACAGATATTCAATTTGAATAATTTATTACTAGAATATATGGATTTTAAAAAAACCCAAGTACTCAGGTCAGTTAACTGGCCCTTGATGGATATATCACATACATTTTCACCGCTTTGATCACTCTCTGATGTGTATAATTTGCAATCTTGGGCGGGCTACAATATGGGAACATTAATGCTCCCTTCATGATTCAGAAATATATTTCTTAATATGAACATTAATACAAGTAAATTTTGTTTCATAAATAATTCATTAATATATTTTTAAAGACAACATGATAGCCAATTCCACTTCAAACTTCCATTTTTGCTATCGAAGTTATTCATACATTAAACGGGTGGGATATAATTTATTTAAATAAACTTTGTTCCATTTGGTCTCATTGCTATGGTGAATTTAAAAAAAAAAGTTCAAATGCAGAAAACCAGTAAACATTCAAATGAGATGAATAAGTGAAGCAATCTACTAAAACATTACCCAAATGAAACCATTTATATAATTGTCAGTTATAGACAGATAAAATCCTTCATGAGGATCCAACAGTTTGACAATTAAATTGGCAATTATGCATCTTATATGTAGGCCATATACACTGGCACTTTTGAGAAACAACAATAAGACAGGAATCCTATACAAATTTCTATGGGACAAGTTCTACCACAGGAGTTACTCCTGTGTAGGTATATACAGTATTGCACTATAAATTTATCAGTTTAATGCCACATTTCTTTACTTCAATTTAAAACCTAACTCAACTGCACATTTTTGTTAATGTAAATTAAAGCTCATTTCACAATTATATAAATTATAATAATGACAACACCTGTCTTATTTCTATAATGTGTTTCAAATTTCTGGCCAAAACCTCAAATTCCTAATAAAAATAGCAGATGATAGTTTGCTTTGCAAATTATCAATAATAAGACTCTAAAATGAAGGAGAAACATGTACTAATATATCTATATTTTAAATAAAACATAAAATAATGAAATTACCAAATGAATATATAAGGCATTATCATAAAGGAAACTCACAGAGTTTGGCAATACTGTAACTACTTTGGTTTAGTCTTAACAATAGTAACTCACTAACTAAAGACCATCAGCCTCGTTACTTTCAGGAAATTTATAATTTCACTGAGTATAGAATAGACAAAACATCCTTCTTTGATAGTACTTTTGGGTAAATTACTGTGCAGGTATTTAATGTTCAGGCTGTAACTAAGACATTTTCCCTTCTAACCACTGATTCTGATAAGGTATCCCTTCAAAATATAAGGGTTACAAATCCCTTTCATTGCTTTAACAAACTCTTATTTTTCTTGCTCTGCTATACATGCTATAGAGTCTATTTGCACCTATTCAATACTACATTAGAGATAAAGTTACAGCAAATTTGTTTTCCTCAAAAATGCAGTGAAGCTTAATATCCCTTAAGTAACAACAGACTTGTCTTTCATTTAAGAGAGAACTGGCATAATTTTCTCCCAGAAACAAACTACTCCCTTACAATGGCTCTGTTCTTAAAATTCTGAATGGGATACAGCTCAATTTGCAGGTGTTCAGGTAGAAAGGTGAAAGGGTATTTGACCCTGATAGAGTAATTGTTTCTTTGGTAGGTAACTCCAGACAGTTCAGTGATACCATTCTAGTACGAGATGGGCTGCCCGAGTTATCAGCTGTGAGGTGCACTCAAACGCTCAGTCGCTGAAATAGATATATATTATATCTGCTCAAGGAAAGGAGATACACAAGTCGACCCACAGCACAGAAGTAGAGAAACAAACACCATCTCAATGAAAAACTGTCCTGTAAGAATATTTTGATGGTTACTAATTGCAAAAGTATATGAAACTAGTAATTCCTGAAATAATTACTAACTTCACAGACTGCCTTCCAGCTTTACAAAATAGGCAGTTTGGAATACCGTGCAATACACCCAAAATAATTAACTAATAAAAGCTCAAACAGGATTATTTATACAGCTTAAGTGATTTTAAAATGTAAACTAAATCTGTTAGTATGTAAATTCCTGAGTAGAAACAAGACAATTAAATCTGCTTAAGAGTTGCGTGTTAAAAATGTTGATAATATGGCCTTATGTTTTTTATTTTAATTTCATGCATCAATGCTACAATACTTGTATTAATTCATGCTCTTTGTGCTAATAGCATAGCATAAAGACTGCAACTACAGACTACCCAAATCTTGTATTATCTATATATACATAGAGTTTCTTTCAATAGAACACTTGTTTATGAAAGTTTCAAGCATTCATTAGTTACAACTTCAGTTTTATTAAGAATCAGTTACAGCGTAATTCCTGTTTAGTTTTTAATTCAAACTGAAGCCATGTGCATTTGCCTTTCAGAGGTAAGGTAAGTAGGTACACACGCCTCCCATCCACTCGAGGCAACAGTTCTTGCTATCTCAGCCCAGCCCAGAAAACACTCTGGTCTGCTTGTTCTGTCTTGATCTTATTCACAGCAAGTGGAACAGTGTAGAGAAGGAAAGTGCTGTAAACAAAGAGCTTAGGAGTTGCAAAGCTTTATGGCAGGAAAGACAGGAGGGGGGAGGCAAATGAAATGCTGCTAGCTAAACCACCCTGGTAGGGATGATATGGAGAGAATCACTAGGATTAAACACTACATGAAATGAAAGAGAAGAGACTCTTCCCCCTCTCACCCATTATAAACAGGAAGGGAAGAAAGAGAGAGACGCTGCCCACACACACTGATTTCATTACAGGACAAAACACTGGCTAGGTGACAATCTTATAGAAAAGTAATAGGAGGAATATTGTTTATTGCCACATACTAGGTATTCCAAAACAAGAATGATAAGGATCAAGGGTGACCTAATGGACATGCAGTTTTCAGAGGGATTTATTTTTTTATATGAAATATTTATTTAGTGTACTTGTGCAGACAGACATAAAGATAGTCAAAAGAGATTCATCAAATGTTATAGTTTTATTTTGGAATTAAAGCACATTTAATAGCATTTTGCATATATTGCTTCCACATGAGTGATTATTTATACTATAACATCAAAAGTAAGTAGCAAGTATGCATGGCCATGAAGTCACCAGGAGTCAAGTTTCACTTGCAGTAGATTTTACTTTTTAGACAGTGATCAGCTAATGTTAGATTAGCCTTTTTTTCTTTTTAGCTTTATCATTTTAATGAGGTAGAGAGGAACCTGAATTGGCCCATTAATGAGTCATTTCTAGTTAAGGAAGGTGATCCATTATAATCTGAATAGAGACATGGTAATCATGTTGCCTATATAGTTCTGAGAGTAATGAAGGCTACTATGTGGTTGACATTAATTGCATTTTCAATATATTCTAATTCCGTATTACCCTTTAACAGCAAGTTCATTTTTTTCAGAGCAAATTATTGTTAGTACTATTTAAAATATCATAATTTTCACTTTGTATTTTTATTCTGATGAGCTAGGAATTATAATTGTCAGATTTTAAACAGCAGATTCCTAAAATCATTAAAAATCTAAGGATAATAGGATTGTTGTAAACTGCCCTGAGAACTCTGTTACAGAATGGCCTTTCTCCCTCCCCCACCCCTGATAAATAAAGCAAGTTTTAAATAGTTTTTTTCATAATTTCATGTGTAAAAAAGTATTTCTGGAACATGAATCCACATTTCAAATAGAATATTTTGGATTTCCCAGTTTCTTGCACTGTACATTAAGGAGTTCATTATTTTCCCTCTTCCAGAATATCTACCTTCTAGTTTTGAAAGAAATAAATGTCTCCTTAGAGGGATAAAATACACTAAAACGTTAAATAATGTACAAATTGGAATCCAAATTCCCAATTTTGCTCATGTTGAATTTTCATAATAATAATAAAAAAACACTGCTCATATTTTTTTCTTGTAACATTGCTAAATTTATATTTAAATAAGGAATTTAAGTAAAGTTGTTGTTAACAAAGGGTTGCTGCTACTTAAAATTTGACCTGATACCTGGAAGCTCAAAAACAGTCCCAAGTTTGAAAACAAATGAAGAAAACAACTATGAACGTTTGAGATGTACATACAAAGAAGGCAAAAAGAGCTAAGCATTTGTTTAACAAATGGAGCTGAAAATGAAAAAGAACAGACAAAAAAACATAACTGGGGGGGTTGAATATCAAGGTATTTATTTATGAATTAGATGGCCCGAGCTGTTCCCACCATCAGATTAACTATTTTCTACACTATATCAGAACTGATCTAATGCACTTAATGCATCAGGAAGAAAGGAATATTTTCAAAAATCCAAGCATCAACACATTGATAGCTTGTTTCTTCCCAGGTATGAGCATTCTATTCCCCCCATCCCTTGCCAGATACAAACTTCCCATCCAAGAAGAACAGCAATTTATGGTAGTACAGAAGATTTAGAGCATGAAAATACACTGTATTCTGCAGTAACAAGTTTACAAACTCAATTCTTGCTGTACACATGACACAGATCCCCCGCCCCCAATTTCTTAGAAGCAGTTCCTGATATGCATAGAATTCTGTGGTTCCTACAGGCTATGCCTAAATTGCTCAATTGAATATTTAAATATTGATACAAAATCCATCAGCAGGGAAAGTTATTTTCTTTTAAAGAAACAATTTAAATCAAAATACTCAGCATGGACATGGAATGCACTGACATGTAATTTTGTGTGTCTCACCAACTCCTCTAGTTCCCAAACTGTCTCCCCTATCTGGAATTGATGCAGCCCTGCCAAACCTCAGGCCCACAGGAGCAGCTGTTTTGGTGGGCAATGCACCAAAGGCTCCAATGAGAGAACACGGGGATCAAAAGGCTATGGATGAATGCTACATGTAGACTTCTGAATTTAACAATAAATGTTATTCTCTCAGAGTACACAGACTGAAATTGCCAGTGATTCAATATGAATATGTTCTGTAACTGTGGAAACTCTCAGTACACTTTTATGGCAATAACAGATGTATGCCATCTGCCCAGGTTTATGGTCCAGAAGATATGCAACTGCTCCTGTCTTATTTCAAAGAAAGTCCCTCTTACAAATCTCCATGAGAAAACAATGTTAAATATTAATTAACAATATAGTATAGAAATGCAATGTTTTGATTACATTCTAAAAAACAAAAACAACGAAGAGCTGAGTCTTGCAGTCTGTTCTTTTTTCCTAGTTATTTTATTTAATTTATTTATCACTGAAATAAAAGCTACTTTTGTATAATGGTTAAGTTACTGAACTGGAACTATGGAAGCCCAGGATCAAATCCATACTCATCCACTGAAATTCATTGGATGACTTTGGGATAGCCACTCTCCACCCTCCCAAGATAAGGGTTATTGGGAGGAAAATTAGGGGAGGGAATTCTATGTATAGCACCTTGAGTTCCTAGAGAAAATTTGGAATATATAATAATACAATTAAATAAATAATAATGAATATAATATATTGCTGCTGAGAAGCTATTTCTTTATACACTGAGGGCAGCTTCACAATTATTACTAAGTTATCAGAATTATTTGCAAAATCTTTCTACTGCACAAATTATTTCTCAATTCTGTCAGTCTTATCCAAAAGCAGGTTTACCAAAAAGGAATCTATTAAATAATGTTCATGTTTCTCCATTACGTTATCCTATGATTTCCCTATTAATCATAAATTTGTAATGATAATGTAAGACCTTAATCATTTCAAGATGCACCTCTAGTTTTTCATGTGTGATGGCTAAACACAGAAATAGTTTACATAAATATGTACAAACCTAAGCTAAATAAATCTGAGCACTAAAACAGGAAAAATAGTACTGGAACTGCTTTAGATTTACTTTAAAAATCTAAAACAGGTTGCAGATGAATGTCAGCTAAAATCAAAAGACGACGACTAATCTTCCAAGCTCTTGGAGAAAATGTGGAATGTATCATTTTCCCTTATATGAAAAGATTATTGTTATTTAGAGGAAGATTTGAATATTTACACTAATAAAGTTAAATGAAGTCATTTGGGAATATCACTTGCTTTGAGGATTGGCTGTTTTCTTATAAATCAATGCTTAATATTCCTTCAAGTAACTCAGCAATGATTGTATTATGACTTGTATACTGTAGGCTAAAAGGACATATGGTAACATAAATCTTAAACTTTTCATTAAACTGCCCAAATTCAAATCCCACCTTTTTGTGCACTCTGACATTTTTGCCTGGCATTTTCATTAATTTTGCAACATACATAAGTGTAACTGAAATGTTACCTGATCAATACTTTGTCTCTTTCATGTAGCACTAGAGCACATTTCCCCAAAGACCGCACAGCAATGCAGGAAATAAATGTGTAAAATATCAAATGTTAATGTTAACATAGCAGCACTTAACATATAACAACTGAAAAGGCTAAAACAATTCAAAATGGCCAAAGGTACCACAAATTATCCACAAACCTATTTACAGATTAAAATTTGTCTGCCAAAATAATTCACTGATTCATGTTGAAGCATCTCCTTTTACTTAAATCTTAGACATCCAATTATTTTTCTGCCCATTATAGTAATATGACAGTAGAGGAAAAGGTTGTATACATCCTCATCTGCCCTAAAGCACTACACTCTCCAACATCTACAAGTACAGGAATGTCTGGTCAAGAGTTGGAGAAAATTAAACCCAATTTTGAAGACATTTTGATACCTACACTAGGCTACTGCAAAGATAATTCTTCTAATTTCTATGTGAAAGGTGACTTCCATATATTAGGTAAAGTATTTTGAATAACTACATGTTAAAATTATGTAGAAGTAATCTAAACTTCTTAATTGAAATGTGAACAAAGAAGCTAATATTTTTAAAATTTTATTGGAGTAGTTTTACATACCAAACACTTAGTTATGTTCAATATAGCAACTGGGGAAACAATATCTACTGGGGAAGGGGGGAGGTTAGCCTAACAGAAAGTACTATAATATTTGTTTCTATACTATTTAAATCCTAAGCTTTGGAACATGTTATATGAGCAGAAGAGAGTTGTTGGAACAAACCAAGATCTAGCAGAAATTTCCCATTGGAGGAAGTTAAGTAATAAAATCTCCCTTGAGTTGAGCTTTACTACATGTAATGGTATGTAGGAATGACTTTGAGGGATGAAGGGAAGAGATCCTGCCTAGGGAATGATTCAGATAAAAGAGGGAGGAGTCCACAACTGGTTGGGAAGGATCTGCCCTATATGATCAGGCTGTAAAAAGAGACGGCAGGATATTCTGTAAAAAGGCTGTAAAAAGAGACGGCAGTACTTTCAGACTTGCAAGATTCTGTTAATGTAGCCTTACAATAAAATAGAATTAGCTGATCTGGTCATATTTCCTGTCTGGTTTACCTGGGAGGGCTGACACTACATCCATGTTGTTTTCTAGAAAACTCTATGGAAGTGATCTACCATTTCATTTGTTCAGGACATTTGATTTTTTAGTGTAGCCTGTAATCCTGGAATTTTGTGTTGCCTTCCTTTCCAAGTTTTAATCAGGTCTGATTCTACTTAGTTTTTTTTTTTTTTTTTAGAATAGCTAGGTGCTGACACCTGCCCTGACTTAAGGAAGATGTTATTTTGTTAATCCTCCCTTCCCAAGCAGTTGAAAGAATAAAAATTAATGGGATTCCACTTTGCACAACTTTGGATCCATCAGATTACTTCATCAAGGGTTGCTCATTTACTCTCCAATTTGTTAGGACTGTCTAACTCTCATTACTTTAATGGCATTTTAAACAGTCTAAATTTTGCAGAATAGTAGATGTAGGTTGCAATACTATAATCAGTAAATACACTAAGACTCAGATATAATTGGTATACAAGTAAAACTGTTACAGAAAACTAGTCATAATAAAAAGCTATGTACTTGTTGTGGCTCTTTGACAGTAGGGTAGGTTGTTGAAATCTACCTTATGACAAATCAGTCATAAAAGTCTTGACTATAGGCACATAAATATCACCTGCCTCTCATCAAAAGGCTTTGAAAGCATTCAGACTGTACCTACAAGATATCAACCTAAGGATCATGTTATATAAAGATCATGGCATAATACTATTTTAAAACGTTACGGTGCCTATATTTTGATTCTTTCTTAAGACCCATTACACTTTGGGCTATCTTGACCAATGGAGAACCTGCATGTGACATCAAAATCAATGAAAGGCAAACGGCTTAAGGTAAAGAAAAAGATCTGAGATTCTGTTTTTTAATTTTGTATTCCACAGCATTAAGAACTTATCTAAAAACAGAAATGATGGCAATAGCCTTGTCACTGTTGTTCACCAGCAACTTGTACTCAGAAGGATGCAGCCTCTGACTCTGGATAGTATACAGCTATCACAAATAGCATTCTCCATGGAATAGTCTTATTCCTAATATCATGTGGTTTTCCATCAATCTACAGAGACAGTTCAAGTTGGTACATCTGTATAATAATTTCTTATATCACCCTGAATGTTTAAGTCAATAAATCACATGAATAAGCCCCATAGCAATATTTCAATTCTTCCAGATAGGAAAACTGTTATGTCACATACCCCTCCCACATGATTCCTTGGGTTAAACAGTTGTCTGAACACCACATGACGCAACAAATCACACTTCAGTTTCTTGCACGTATTAATATAGTAATGCTTTATATGAAATCTAGAAAACAACTTCTACATACCTCCAATATTAATATTATTCATTGTATAAACAGTGGTAGAAGCCTACCCACAGAGCAGGAAACTCTTTTACCAAAAGAATGATGCAGATTATACACTTAAGATTATGAAGCAAGAAAACCCCATCAGGGGTTGCCTTTGATGGCTAAAAAAATAAGTATTAAATATATAACTAAGAAAATACTTTTCTCAAAGGATGAAGAGCTTTAGGGACCAGGAATCTAATTCATCAAGAGTGACATAATAAAGATCCTACTGACTGCATTAAACTTCCTAGCCCTGATAAGTAACTTTCATTTTTTTTAGAGATCAGTAATTCAGAGTGCATACCAATCTAAAAACTACGGACTATCCAATATTATTGCTTACTTACTGAATATTGATAAGATATCATTGCATTCCAAGTGTGAGACCATTACATATTATCTGTCTTTGCACATTCAGTTTTGGCTTATTGTGAACAAACAACCTGCTGGTGCATCCTACTTGAATGCTCCTGGTTTGCTTCTCCTGCCAGCAGGAGTGATTAAGCAAATCTCAGAAAATTCTTCTATGATTTGTTTAGCCATTTGCATTGGTCACCAGGACGAATAGGAATTGTTAAAAGCTTGTGTGCAAAATTAAGAATTGTTTTCCCTTAAACTTGCCACAAATGGTTAAGAATAATATGTTGATTAAATGAAAAATATCATACCACAAAAGCAGCCAGACTTCTTGGTGGTGACTCCCATTCAAAACAACTATTTATAAAGTAGGCAGCATTTATAATGACCATGACACAACGTTTCACACGCATAAAGTTCCTTAGAAGAAGCTAGAGGTAAGAAACACAGAGCATGTGTTAGCTTCTTTTGTGCTGTTAAATATATTCTGACTGTGTACACACCTTATCCCAAAAAGATATACTATATAGATTAAAAGTGCTATTACTGAAGAATAAAAAAGGAACTGTCTATAGGAATCCACAGCTTTATCAGTAATTGCAATATATAAAGGCCTGTACTGTTCTACTGTGCAGCACAATAGCAGAGATTACAATGCTGCCATACTTACGAAGCTTTCGTTCCAAATATGTAACCATGCTCCAGGCACTGAGGTTCAGAGATTTAGTATATCAATCTAGATTTTTGAAACAGAATTCTTTTTATACTAGTTCTAAGAAATGACATATGCAGTAATTCTCAGACAATTTTACTTGTTTTTTCCATTTAAGACATGACAAAACATTACACAAACAAGAAGAACCATGCATTTCTTTTTAAGAACTATGAAGATTTTTTTACCAGCTTTTGGAAAGATATTACTTTGAATTTATTCATAAAGTTCACTGAAAAAAACCTGTTGCATTTTAAAGCATAATACTGTACCTGTTTTATTTAAAATAAGATTTCTCTAATGAGATATTTTAAGTTCAGACTAACTGATAAAGGATTAATTCTATCCACTTTCTACAAATGTGCCACTAATTTCTAAGAATCTGGTATCTTGAAGAAAGTATTTTGTTTTGTGTATTACAGAAAAGCACTTGCTTATTTTATGATTATGTAAATATTATCTCACTGCTTATAAAAATTCCTTACTGAAAGTAACTCTACATTTTAAGTAAGAAATATACGAATACTATTCAGTTTATGAATCAGCTCCGGAAAATGGATTGATTTACAGCCTTTCTCTTTTGGTACCATAATTGTAATCATGAAAAATATAAAGTAAACTTGGTTATAATATTACTTTAACCAATTATTCAACAAAATGGAATTTTTAAATAGTTGCTATTGATAAGTAAATATTTCAGCTATTAAAAGGTAAATACACATAGAAAAATGTATTTGTCAGTCTTTGAAGAGTCAAATAAACGTTTGTTGCCTTAATTAAGATTCTAATAAGCACCACAGTATTAGAACTAGGAGAACAAAAGACTGATAGATTCCCTAATCCACAATAATATGAGAGTTCCTGTAGGTCAAATTAGCCACCAAATGTATGCTAGACTAAGTTTACAGCCACCTGTGCCATAACCTGATACACGGGGAAAGCTGATGACTTTATTCTGGTTCTCATGACACTTTTCTAAGGCTCAATTTTTGCTAGGAGTGTTGTGGGTGTGGGTGCTACTCCCAGATAAACTTTTCCAATAAATGGGGGAGTGCTGTCAATGCTTATAAAAAAAAATCTGCAAAGTAACATTGCAGTTCTAAATCTTTACCTGTTTAGATATTCTGTTTTCTTCTTCAATATATTTCTGTTCTTTGGGCATTAACGTTTGGATGCTGGCTTTCACCTAAACATCAGAATATCATAATATTTAGGCACTGAAACATATATCATTTAAAATCATTATTACGGCATTTCCAAAGCACGAGGCCAAGATTACAAGCTAGAAATATGAAACACAAAACCCATGCTTGTGTATATCTTAGCATTAGCAGCAGTAGCAGCGAAGTGATAAAGTGTGACTGTCTCAGGCAGTGGCAGAAGAGTATTGTGCAGCATATATCAAAGTTTAGAGAAAATGAGGAATGACAGAAATTCTCTACAAATCAGCAACAAAAGCTTTCATGAAACCGAACTCTTTAGCAGTACAAAAAAGCCAAAGTTAAGACTTACAGCATTAAAAATCACATCCATTTCAAGATAGATGACCCCCTTTGTTGGCCCTGTCAGCTGCTTGTTTTTCAAAACGTAGGCTTTCTGTTCACCATTTTGAATCTGCAGGAAAAGGACATGACAGCCGTCTGTCTCACAGTCTCCACTGAATACACTCCCTCCATGACCTTTGACCCCCAGCTGCTGAAACTGACAGAGAACCAAAAACAACTGTGGCAATTCTGACAAGTACCTGTTCATTACCAGGACCAAGTCTGTCAGGAAAAATTAACTATCATGGGATTCAACATGGCTGTGAATTGAGTATGTTAAATTTTTTTCAGTATTCCTATTACAGACCTTGGTTGAAAAATGACAGCCTGTACTGATTGTTTCCATGAGCATAAAGAAATTCGGAGCAGATAACGACGACAATGATAATAATAACAATAATAATATCAACTTACATACAATAATGGAATAACCACTTTGCCCAGGAAGTCAGCACTCCGATCACGATCTTCATCGTAAACTGTCACTTCAAGAACTGAGTGGATATCTTTAACGTTGCTATAAAGGGTGAGGCAGAAACAGAGGTGGAAAGTCATTTAACTGGTTACCAACAAAAACACATCACTAAGTCACAGAAAAATCAAATAGTACATGTATTTTTGAAAGTATAAACTAGGAAAAAAAGGAGCTAAAAGAAGACCAATTTAAATAGGAATACAACTCAGGCATAATACTGAACATTTGGCAATTACATACTTCCCTGCCCTTATTGTGTCTGTGGAATGTCTGCCAGCTGCACTATTTAGAGTGTCCCAGACCCTATTAGGCAAGGATGGGCCGGAAGAACCAATTAGTGTAAGTTGTGATCATCTGTCTGAGCATTTCATGGATAAAATCACTTGCATTTGCTCTGATTTGGAAGCCAGATGGATGGAATTTTTTGAAATGATAGAGGTGTCAACTTGTGATGTTACCTGCAAAGTTTTTGAGTCTCTTAATGTCAAGGTAGTAGATAAAGATCTCTATGATATTAGCACCTCTACTTGACACATCTGGCTGGCCAAAGCAGCTAGACCCTGACATATCTGGCTGGCCAAATAGCTAGAAAGGGGACTAGGAGTTGGACCCTGGCAGTAATCAACTCTTTTTTGAGGGAAGGGAATATTGAACAGCTTTGAAAGAAGTCCTAGTCTGCCCACTCCTTGTGAAATGAGCTCTGGATCTAGCAATAGTGAATAACTATTGTCCTATCTCCAATCTCTTTTTGAGAAGGATGTTGAGAAAGTAGTGGAATTACAATTACAGAGAACACTGGAGTATGTGGATCTATGGCAGTTTGGATTAACACCAGGGCATGGGATGAAAACCAGACTGGTTGTCATGGATCACTCATGGCAGGAGTTAGAGAAGGGAGTGCAACCATCTTTATCTTCCTAGATCTCTTGGCAATTTTGAAACTATTGATCATACTATCCTTCAAGACCTCCTGCAAGGGTTGGCAGTTGGAGGCAATGTTTTACGGTAGTTCTGCTCCTACCTTAGTAGATGGATCCAGTTATAATTGCATGGGGTTGGGGGGAGAGGTCATGCTTTTGGCCCTTCACCTTCCCCCATCATCTTTAATATCTACATGATCAATCTGCTGGTTTGGGCTGAGGTAGCATCAATATTGTATATCACCTAGAACAGGATGTGCTGAGGATGGTCACTCACGCCCTTGTCATCTCTTGTCCAGTTTATTGTAATTCACTTAAAATAGGGCTACCTTGGAAGACATTCTGGAAACTTCAGCTGGTCCAAAATGAAGCTGCCCACACACTTACTGGACAGTCATGGTACTGCCATATTACATCATTGCTGAAAAAACTGCACTGGCTGTCAGTGTATTTTGAAGTACAATTCAGGATGTGGGTCACTATCTTGATGCTCATGCTTTACAAGACCACCTTTCCTAGATAGGTTCTATACACTCAATCTAGATGGCTAGAAAATGCATGCTAAGGATCCCTGCCTACCAGAAACTGTACAGGAGGGAATCCAGTAGTGAATGTTCTTTGTGAGAGCTCTCCACTTAAGAAATAATCTGTCCAAGGAGAGGATGGCCCCCATTCTCAGGCCTTTGAGAAGCAGGTAAATACTTGCTCATCTAGAAGGCCTTTGGGAATTGGCTATGGAGTCATCAGTGATTATATCAGTTTTAATGTATTTATCTATTATTTACATTATTTATATTAGTTTACTATTAGCACTTGCACATCACCTAGTCTATTTGGACTAAGATAGCAGAAAAACACATACATAAATGAACATTCCACAAGCAACATCAGAAAGCCTTTCATAAACATTTATTCCAACTAATTATGCTGCACGTAATGAATGTTTCAGAGTAAGAAAATAAATGTTGATAAAGCCATATATACTGACTGTATTTTAAATAACAAGAGCCTTAGCAAACATGTGACAGACTCTTGACATCACAAATTGTAGGGATCAAAACTGTAGTTTTTCTGCATTTTCTCACAGACTCCACTTCTTAAATAGGATGCACTCGAACTCACTGCAGCATGACTACATTTAGAGGCAATGATAAATCACCATTTGGCATTATGCTGAACATAGGGGTCAGGTAGCTCTCTTTCTCCCCTGTATTTGTTTCATTTATTTAATCACTTTTGGGTTGTCTTTCAAGATTATCATGGTCTCATGGCTGTTGGAAGTTAAGTTTTTGCTTCTGTTTTAAATTAGCCACCACTCATCCAGAATTAATTGGATGTCAAAGCTGGGGCTTTGGGAAAAGACCATTCTGCATAGCCTCAACATACAGGGCAAATCCCTGGTTCTCTGTAGTCCCTTCTCAGTCTCTGTTTCTTTCCTCTTGAATTGAGAAAAAAGCTTTTTGTCATATGAAGGGAAACTGGAAACATGTCTTTTCTGAATTTTGAGACTCTTGAAAATAAAAAAAGTATGCAAAACAACATATATGAAGAAAACGAATCATATTAGGGGAAATCACTTGCAAAAATAGATGTTAGGAATAATAAAAGTAAAATTTATAGAAATGTTTATGAGAATCTGTGAAGGAAAGCAGAGACAATTCACAACTGGGAAACTGAATGAAATCAAAGTTGATGGATTTGCCTGTCCTACTTTTTATCCAACTCTTAGATTGCTTCAATTTTCCATTAACTTTTTGTTCCCTCTACCCTAAATAGGATCGTAAGAGCCAGGGAATAATTTTTAGTCATTTTAGGTCTAGAGGATGGGGAGGAATGGGAGGGAAGAAAGTTTCTACCCATCTCTTTCCATATGAGATATCTGGATTCAACATTAGGAGTACAACTGTCAGTCTTTTCTCCTGTTCTTTCCATCTAGCCAAATAGACACGAATTTTTAAAATAATTGTTTTTACAATTGTATATAAAAGGTAAAGGTTTCCCTTGACGTAAAGTCCAGTCGAATCCGACTCTAGGGGGCGGTGCTCATCTCCGTTTCTAAGCCTTGGACCCGGCGTTGTCATAGACACTTCCGGGTCATGTGGCCAGCATGACGACTCGGAACGCCGTTACCTTCCCGCCGAAGCGGTACCTATTGATCTACTCACATTTGCATGTTTTCGAACTGCTAGGTGAGCAGGAGCTGGGATTAACAACGGGAGCTCACCCCACAGCGCGGTTTCGAACCGTCGACCTTCCGATCGACAGCTCAGCGGTTTAACCCGCAGTGCCACCGCGTCCCTACAATTGTATATATCAAGGACATAATCATGTTAACATATTACTATAGTTACATAATATATAATTGTATGATATTATAAACTATGTTATATAATACACATTATACATTATTTTAGTAAATATCTATGAATTCCTTTATTACAAATCTCAGTGGTTTATAATAGAATAATTAAAATATAAAGTATGTAAGAGTAGTACTAAAGTAATGTTCAATCTAAAAGTGGGAAAAAGGAAAACAAAACAGAAATTAGTCATACAGTGAAAGCTTGCACGAAAAGGGATGTAAAAGATATAATGGCAGATACTTCACAAATTTTAAGGTAGAACATTTCAGCATGCAGGGACACCACTGAAATTGTGTAAAATGTCACTTTTGTTTCACACATGATGATCTCCCCTAACAATCTTAGTAATCTGAACTTCGAACTGGTCCCAAATTCTTTCAGGGCCTTATACATTACAAGCAGAATCCTGAACCTGGTTTATTAGCTAATAGGCAGCTGATTCAGTTGCTTCCACAAGGTGTAACATGAACATGGCCAGGTGCCTTGCTTAGCAATTTGGTCCCAACATTCTGCACCAGATGAGACTTTTGGAACAAATGCAAGAGCAGTCCTACATTGAATACATTATGCAATCTAAATATGAAAGCCGGCTTAGTGACCTTGGGCCAGTCACTTTCTCTCAGCCCAACTTGGTGCAATGTAGACTAGCCTCCTCATGGTGCACACCAGGCAATGTGACTTGTCACACCTAAATAGTCTACACATCTGGCAGCTGGACCTCACAAGGATTTCTGAGCAAGAAAAAGCAGCATGAACACTGAACTGCTATGCCATATGATTTAAAAAAAAAGTTACCACTATGTGAACTACTGTAGCTAGGCTATTTCTGCATAGGTGTCAGCCTAGCAAGGTAGTCCAGAGAGGAAGCACAGCCAGATGAACTAATTCTACTTTATTGTAAAGTTACATGAAAAGAATCTTTCAAGTCTGAAACTGCATTTCTCCCCCATCACCTTTACAGCCCAAGAAACTAGGGAGGGTCCCTTCTGAGGTGTTTGCCACACCCACATTACTTCTGTGGGCTAAGCTGCCTCTTCCAACTGTTTCCCTGGTTGTGGCTTTTCCCCTGTCTCCCAAGGTCATTCCCATATACCATCACACTAGGAAAGGGAATAGTTGGCATATCAACCACCTTCTTCCCATAAATATTCCATACAGCTTCAGTTTATTGGCCTCAGCTGATGCACATATGCACAACCTCGCAGAATTCAAATGTTATGGAGAAGTAGAGCTGAAAATCTTCAGCATATTGATGATTCTTACCCCCAAACTTCTGATAATCACTCCAGCAGCCTCTTGCACAAACACGTATCTCTGTGTATGTGCATATATAAAACAAGATAATCCCTTGTGGCTCCCCAAAGCATAGCTGCCAGGATGCCAAATTATAGTCACTCAATGCATATCTGAGACTATCCCTCCAAGAAAGAGTAGAATGACTCTTATTTATTTTATTTATTTTATAAATTTATTCATCTCCCATCTCTCCCCTACGGGGGGGGGGGGGGAAACTCTGGGTAGCTTACAATAAAACAGGATTAAAATATAAAACCATTACATTACAAAATACAATAAAAATATAAATATAATAAAATCTACATGGTGAAAAGATCTTAATCAGTCCTTGAGTATAGTAGGCCCCTCAGAATCACTTCATGGCGCTAGCCATCCCCATTCGCCCTCCTGTTCCAAGCCTGCCTACAAAACCAGGTCTTTAATCTTTTGCGGAAGTCCAGGAGCGAGGGGGTTGTCTCACCTCTGGGGGAAGGATGTTCCAAAGGGCGGGAGCTACAGCAGAGAAGGCATGCTTCAGAGACCCCACTAGATGGAATTCTTTTATAGATGGGGCCCGTAACATGCCCTCCCTGCATGACCGGATGGGGTGGGTCAATGTAATAGGGATGAAACAGCCCCTCAGATATCCTGGTCCCATGCCACGTAGGGCTTTAAAGGTGATGACCAACACCTTGAATTGGACATAATGGCTTCAACTTTCAAATCACAGAGGTGGTCTAAAAGGATAAAAGGATGGTCAAAGGTATCAAAAGCTGTTGATAGATTAATCAGGATCAACAGAGCTGCACTTTCCATTTCTCTGTCATGTGATGTTACTGAGGCTTATTCTGTCCCTAAACCAGGGCTGAACCTAGACTTAAAAGGGCAGAAATAATCAGTGTCCTCACAGAATGTCTTCAACTGCACTGATAGCATCATCTCAAGCATAATGTGCCAAAAATGGACACTGGATGGTAGTTAAGAACCTCTGGATCCAGGAAAGGTTAATTCATGTGTGGATAGTCTGTCTCCTTTAAAGCCAACAGCACCAAACATGCATTCAAAAAACCCTGGATGTATCCCCTCAACACCCATTTGCTACCATGGATAACCTGAGAAGAAAGTGTCAAGATAATATGTGCTAGTCCACACAGCTTGTACATGTCTTCAGGCTTTAAAATTAGAAGCAGTCTCATAAAGACCATAAACACCTTGGAATATATTGCATTAAGGACTTACGGTGGGAATATGGCCAACTGAACAGCTGTGTCTGCAAGCTCCTCAGACAGAACTGACAGTGGAGGCCTTTTTTGGGGCTTGGGCAGGCTTTTTCCTGAAGCCCAAGAGTGCTTTCATGACAAAGAAAATGCCCGGAATCATCCCATCTGCTCTCCAAAACTCCATCTTGCAGCCAGAGAATCACAAACAGCATTTGTGATGATCTGGTAAGAGACGATGGGAGGTGGGGACATCACCATTTCCACGCCGTGCTGTAGTCTTAAAGGGACATTAGGTTGAGCCACCCTGTTTCTAAATGACTCGATTTATGTATTTTTTAACTTTATGTACCCCAAGAGAGGCTTTCTACAGCAAGAAAAAGAGGACTCTCTTGGTGTTTATCGTTATTTCTGGATTAAATTTTTAAAATCTTTTAAAGTTTTGGCTTGTTTTCCCATTTAAAGATTAAGGAGGATTGAGAATAAATACTTGCTTCCCTGTTACTATTTCTGTACTGAATTTGAAGGATTTAATATTTTCCTACATGTTGAATTTGCTGTTTTGAATCTCCAGCCTTCTGTTCACTTTCCCTGAGAGCTGTTTGTTAGCACACTTTCTCATCTCAATTTCATTTGGAAACTTTCCACTAACTCATTATCTCCTATCTGCGTGAGCCAAGTATCTATGGGGCACCACAATCACTGCCTGAAACATGGAGGATTTCAAGGAGATTTTCTCAAAGTTCTGTTGCGAGCTCAAGCAGATCTTGTCAGATTCCTGTCAAGCTATTTTGCAAGATATTCAGGACATTGTGGAAAATATCTGCTTTAAAATGTCACATCTGGCTGAGAACATTATGGAAGAAGCTATAGATTTTAACAAAGAGTTGTTTCTACTGACAATGAGACTGAAGTCTTTGTAGAAATGCCAGGTGAAGAGTTCATTCTGGTGCTGAAGGGGTTAAAGGGACAGCCTGAATTGCAATCACAAATAGAGTTGTTTTTCTGAGGGAATGTTATGAGAAAGAAGCAGCCCTGTTCTGTGGGAGGTTCTTTGCTGAGAAGTCTGAGTTTTTAAAGGGGGGCAGTTGGGCTGTTTGATTTTTGTATGAAAAATGCCTTATGTATAATATGGAGATATATAAATGTCTTAGTATATTCTGAAGTAGAATAAAAATTAAAAATGTTTAATTGAATTGATAATGAGGCTTTTATGATTTCATTTCTCTTTAATGATTTGGATTAAGACCTACTGGATTCTTTTTAAGATTTGTTTGATTTTTAAGATTTATAAGGTATCTATAAGGTATAATAATAATTGCTTGGTTTTTAGGTTTAATACGGTTAAGATTGTTGTAGTATTATTAATTATAAAAGTAGACAATTTATATGTTTTTATAATTTGATTTTTATTATAGTGAACAGAAATATATAGAATAGTGGCAGGAAGGAAATAATTAAATAAATGTTTTTAAGGGGAGGGAAGTTGATTTAGAGATTTATATACTTTTTTTTAATATAAGGGGAAGGAGCAATTGCATTTACTGATTTATATATGTGCTAATGGAATTATTTATAGAAATAATGTGATCTTGGCGTGATATAGAGTAAGGGACTGATTATGGAAATTGCTCTATATTCATGTTGTTGAAAGTCAGAAGTCACCTCTTTATGTAATCTTTGAAAGTACTTTTTCTTGTGTTTCACACTTTTTTAGTTTGTTTTTTTTGTTTGTTTTTTGTTTTTTTTGTAGTTTTTTGCTTTTTTGTAGTTTTTATCTTTGTTTCAAACTTAATAAAACTCTTATTTTAAAAAAAGGAACATATTGCATTGAAAACAAGATTCTAGCTAGCATGAAGACAGCCTATTTAATCCTCAAAGACTTTGGCAAATTTATCATAGAAAGCCCCAACATTAGGTTATCTGGACCAGATGACAATAAGACCTTGATTACTTGAAATAGCTCAAGCTATCTGAAGATATTATCAAGAAAGAGTATTTTGCAGCCCTCACTGCTATACGACAGGCACAATGAAATGCACTGTTGTGTGTCTGGTATCCTATAGTGAATCTTGCACTTTAGCCATTTTCTGGCCTGGAACTCTATAGAGAAATACAGAGAAATGCAGGCTCTAAAGTTTCTCTGTCATGTCAGTGGCCCATTTAATATGTTCACTTGCATTCCAGAGGTCAGCAAAGGCCGCAGCAGGATCACCAGCTCTAGCTTAAGAAAATTCTCCGTAAGGAATCCATCAATTTTTTAAAAGTTTCTGCATGCAAGATCAAACTTTGTTAGAAGTTGTCTATAAGGGTTGAGTCTGACACTGACTCAGAACAAGGGAAAATCAAAACTTATGCTGAGCCAGAAGGGGAAAACAAAACCTATCTGGAAAGAATTGGGGAAATCGAAACCAGGAGTGACTCAGCAGAGCAGGAAAATCCTGAGCAGCTGACTAGGCAGAGGTAGGTTCAAATCTTCCAATCAGTGCTTGTGAAAGGAGAAGCAAGCCAAGCAAAAGGCAGCCTGATTGGCTCCAGAGGAGAAACGGTGTGGAAAGAATCAGACACCAGTGCAAGGAGCAAATTGCTGGAGACAACCGATCAATTGAGCTAACCGTTTCTTCAAGAGAGTCCTTGCCAGAACCAGGAGCCTTGCCTATAGCTGACACAGAACCAGTTCCAGCTCCTTCCACCATCGTGGAATTACCTCCTTTGCATTCTCCTCCAGCTGAGTCCAGCCTTGCCTCCAGATCCAAGCCTTGCCTTGCCTCCTTGCCTCATCCTTCAACCAAACCTCATGCTTCATTCTTGCCACACACTCTAGCTACACTCGGCCTTGCTGCTTCGTTGTGAGGACTAGCCAAGTTCTGCCTTGCTGTGTTGCCACGAACTTCCTCTACTCCTGATCTTGCAGCCTTGCCTCGTTCTCCTCCACTGCCTGGGTGGACTTGATTGAACTGTATTGCCTAATTAATAGACTTTTATCTGATGTAAATAGTTAATTGTAAATAAAGAATTCCTTTTAAATCCTGCCTGGCCATCTCATAGCCCGATCAGGACAGGATGTCCTAACAGTCAGAAATCACGCTGAGATGAGGAGTAGGTCTCTAGTGTTTATTACTGCTATATTAAACAGAATCCTAACAAACTGAAGAAGTGTGGGAAAAACCCAGACATATAAACCCCAAAAGCTAAGGCGGGTCTGATCTGTGTCTCTTTGAATGGCTGCTTAATTCCTCAGTACTACGCATGCGTTTTCCATCCTGGATCGAGGCCCTCTCCTGCTCGCCATCAGTACTCATGACACAGTGTCTGACCATGAGTAGATATTAACTGTAGTACTTCTCACCATGTCCAGATCTCCTCTCAACCTGAAGCAAAAACTAAATGAAGATATGACCAATGCTATCCATGGGCCCATGGACAGTTTGAGACAAAGCCATGACTGTCATAGAGGCCCTGAAATCCTGAAGTTGCCAGCACTCCGCCCCCACTCCCCAAATAAATCTTAGTATGAAAGTTGGACTTCTATGACTAGAAAGCTGATCATATAATGTTCTTATACTAACCTTTTGGATTTTTGGTTTCAACAAAAAGAACAACAAAAAACTCTAAAACTGCTAACCAGAAATGTTCAGTGAGTAATTAAGTAGAAAAGAATGTGAAACAGATCTATTTTTCTTGTAACAATATAATTAGAAGAATTTACAGTAACAAGGTGATCTTTCATTCTTCAACTTTAAAAAAAAATCAAGTATTTCAAAATGTATTTTCCACTGGTAAACTTGTAAGAACTGCTCCAATTCTCTATATCCTAAAAAGAGAGTGCTGAACACAGAAGAGCTTTTAATTTATCAAATCATCTCCAATACATCAGATTTCTGATATTAAAATATTACAAAGCCTTTTTTACATTCCTTCCTGTATCTAACTTGCTTTATTAAATGATGAATTACAATAGCTGCCTAGAAAGTACTGTGCCACTGATATCCAAATCAGCAGATTGTTCAGCCTAGTCCTTTGTCATCTCAGATATATCACTAAGCTTTGACTGTCCTCTATAACAAGAATGGGCATGTCTTAGGACCTTTCAAGGGACTGCAAGAGAGTGTTTGGTGATATCACTTGAAAGACATCTTTGGGGGAGATGGTTTAGAGTGGGATTAGGAAAAGCTTCTGATTCCCACCCTTAACCATGTAACCCCTGATAAACTGCCCCAAGTCACACCACGGAATTTCAGAAGCAAGATCTGGGATGTTGGGGGTGCACAAATTGTATTCTAGATGACTGGACATGGCCCATCCATGCACTGTAATAATCCCAAGTCCATTCCTAACAAAAAGACAATATAAAGAAATATAGTGCCTCTTTTGTTTGTTTGTTTGTTTGTTTATTGGCTTGTTTGCTGCTCAGTTCCAAATGGCTGTGAGCTGCTTATATCAAGTAACAAAAAACATTAAAACAAAATCACCATAAGCAATAATATCCCCCAACAGTACTACCCAATGGGTATAGGTCAATCCTTACTGCCCCCAAATGCTTTCCGGAACAGCTATGCCTGTGAAGCTCTTTGGAAGCCCCCAAAAGATATGGTGGTCTGGATATCCAGAGGCAAGCTCCTACCATTCTTAGATTCTAGATTTTAAAGTCCTAAATAAGCAAGCAGAAATAAGTATATCAGGACATAATGAGTGCCTCTATCAGCTCCCAGGTTCAGTCCTTGGTATCACCAAGAAGTACGGGAAAGACACATCTGAAATCCTTCAGGCCTTTTGTCAGTTACTTTGGGCCAACATTTTTCTGACCTGTTGCACTTTACATGGACTCCATTTCCCACCTTCTTCAACTATACCAAAGTTTATGAAGGCTGATCTAATTACTCCTAAGCTAAATAGTTCAAACAACCTATATGATGTAAGGCAATTTTTAAAAGTCTCCTATGCATGACATCTTTCTTCTAGCATCTCAGCAGCAATAAATTTGGTTATGTTTGCCAGATTAATTTTTAAAATGTTTTGGAATCTACCATAGGAAGTCCACAGCCATACTGAAGATCACCAATGAAAATAGAATACCAAAAGACAAAAATATTTATTTATAGGTACTTTACTATCTTAGGTACTGTTTATTCCAAGGACATTTATTTGATGTGCTTGAGAAATTAGAGCAATTTAGTTCTATGCTGATAATTCTGAAAGCCACAATCAGACTTGCAAGTTAAATTAAAAAAATATATGTTAAGACTTACAAAGTGAAGATTTTGTTCCACTCAGGATTAAGGTTCTTATATATTGTGTGGGTCAACAATCTATCGTTGTTCAACTCTATTACACAAAATGGATCACTTTTACCTGCAAAAAGATCATTTTAGAAACATTCATGAATTTAGCAAGTTAAAATATCTCTGCATTCTACATAATTAAGAATTCATACTATAAAAACAAAATAATTGTTTATTATCTGTAAGCCACCCAGAGTCATTGTATACAAGATGGGCGGCAGAGAAATTTGATAAATAAATAAATAATCTTAAATAGGTTTTTCAGTAATGTTGCAATGTGATAAGCCATACAAGTATTGCTATGCAACACTCTGGATTTAAAGGCAAAAATGGTGGGGTATGAACACAGTATCTGTCTGCAACTAAACATACCTTTTCACAAAATTTCATGAGAGGCACTTACACGATGCTGCCAACAAGTGTTGCAGACAGCAATTTTCATGCCTTAGCATGCTCAAAAACACTATTGTGCCTTCCAATCTTAAAGACTGCACAGGCCTACCACGTAGCTTATTTTTATTGTCTAAAATGCTGTTCATATTAATATTCTGATGGCTAAAACTTAGAAGGCTGTAAATTAATGCATTTACAAGCAAGATTTGACATAATTGAAATTCCACATATTACATTGTCCAGATAGTAACACTCAGATTTAATTTTAATTTAAGGATGATATACTAGGAAAAATAGGTAACAGTCTATCTACCATTTAATTTTTAAAATTTCTTGAAGGTTACCATATATCACAACCTTCATCTAAAATTTGGCTACAGTCCTAGCACTATTCAGATTAAAATATATTGCAGAATTTAATATTTGCAGAGAGAATCTTACTGAACTTTTCAGGATATATTGCAAGTAAGCCTGTGATGGCAAAGTTGTACCGCTTTCATACATTACATTTGTATGATAAGAAAACAGATTTGTTTCAAGAATACTCACAATAATTAATATACCCTTCCAAATAAGCTATATCCAGATAAGTCAAGACAATTTTATTAAATGAAAATTAACTGAAACAAAAAAAGCAGAAAAGAGATGGAGTAGCAAATGTTTCCCAGTAAACTCTATTACTGTAGTGAAATGGTCCAAGATAGATCCTACTGAAATCCAACAAGCATAGCACACTAGGCAGCTCTTTCATAAAAATATTTTGTAATGAAATGTCACAAATTCAGTACCTCAAAGAGCCCACATTAAATGATAATTTGTAATTTGTTTCATATCTTAGACAACTAAATCAATATTTTAAAAGTTATCAATAAATTAAATATTAAAATATTATGATTTATAAAAACATTATATGTATATATGTATATAAATTTTATATAAATTATAAAAATGTATTTTTAAAATATATTTTTATAATTTATAAAAATATAAAAATATTTAATTAAATATTTTAAAAAATATCAATAAATCAATCAGAAAACAATACCCTAATCAAGGAACTACCAAGAAAACCACACCCCCACCAACACTGGCAGGGCAAGCTACTGTATATACACAGGGAGCAAACCCCACACTCACTTGCACTGATGATGCTACCTAGTCGGGCAATGAAACATCTGCAATTAAACAACCAAGCTCAGAGAGCACCATGGACATCATAAATCAAAATTTAGATAAAACTATTAGTAAGTCACATATTCCAAGCTGCAGTACTGATTTAGATACCACCACAGGTAATGTACATAATATTAACTTTAATGGCATAAATTGTTTTTATATTGAATTTCATAAAGCATACCTTTTTTGGGGGGGTGCCTTTTAGACAAGTCCCTGCAGTTTTCTTGGCAAGATTTCAGAAGTGGTTTGCCATTGCCTGCTTCCTAGGGCTGAGAGACAGTGACTGGCCCAAGGTCACACAGCTGGCTTTGTGCTTAAGGCAGTTTTAGAACTCACAGTCTCCTGGTGTCTAGTCTGGTGCCTTAACCACTACACCAAACTGGCTCTCAAAGCATAATTACTTCTATATAATTTTGTGTTAAGCATAAATCAATAATCTTTCCCCATTCACACTTGTGAGACAAATCTGTGTGTCAGTTTAAACATACAAGGCATAATTTTTTTCTTGCTTGTGACAATTACTCAATATTCACTTTTTTTGGCTATAATTATTATTATTTTAAATTGTACATGCTGCTGTTGTCCAGGATTTATCTTTCCTGAGCTTACAAAACACACTGGGTCTTGACCTATATTAAGAATTCACCTCTACTACTGATACTTTTGGATTAAAAGTACTCTTTTTTTTTAAAGCAAGAATGTTTTGAACAAATGTTGAACACATTACAAATATATATTTATTTCCAAACAATTATTAATATCCTTACAAAGCACAAATCCATACAACTCACTTCATAACTTCATTTTTAAAAGAAAGCAACATTAACCCTGCTTTAAGGTAGCACTGGTTTTGAATGTTTAATGATACTTTTAATTTGAACTGAAAACTACTTGGACTATCTATGAATAGAAAAGCAAGGTATAAACTTCTTAAATAAATGCAAAGGCCACATTCTGCCACTGAACTATCTAAAGTTTCTGTTTCATAAGGTATTCCCATATGGATACATCACACAGTTCCTTTTTCTGTCATCCTATTGCCAGATTGCTTATTAAATTTCCAGAGCCTTGAATTCTTTTTAAGCAACAAGATGCAATTCAGCCAATTTGTTCCTTTTTCGAGGTCCGCACACCAGATAACATCCACTAGAATTACTGCAAGTGCTGTTATTTCCAGAGGTAACAGTCAGCTATCATCATTTTCCATATCTTTCACAGAACAACCATCTGGATATTGCACTAATTTTCTACTGGATATTCCTTAGTCTGATATCCAAACTTTTGATTCCTTAATCTAAACAACTGTTCTTCTGCATAAGCAACTTTTGACAACTAGTACTATATGATCAGACCATAAGACAACAAGCAAATATATATAATTTAAAGATATGAATAGTGTACATTCAGTAAGAAGGGTTGAAAGAAATCACTTGTCTGTAGGTGTGCTGTAAGGGAAAACACCAGCCTCCTTGTCAGGGCTTACGCTAGCAACCTACAAACCCCAAAATATAAGCAAATGAGTTCTCCTTCCAAAGATTACTACTACTACAGTATAATTCAGGGATACACAACAGATCTCTCAGTAAGAAAAAGGCATAAATACAACACAAAGAATACCCATTTTCCTAGCCATTTTTGTGAGAATCATTTCAGCACCTCATCTCTGTTTTGGAAGCAGAAAGAGGGAGGTTAATAATTCCAACAAACCTGTCCACACAACATGGTTAATTGAGTGGAATTAGGTTAGCCCAAAATAAACCACAGTTAGTTTTACAGCTTATTTTATTAGGCTATAGTTTCAAACAACATACTCCCTACTCCGTATTTGATTAAACATGCTGTGCAAATGGTAGAATCTGGCCAACTGTTCATATTCCTTTAATAGGGATCTGAGCCAAACCCCTTCTCTTCCTATATTTGAACAGGTTTTGAAAATATATTTATTTTGTACAGGTTTTTATGAATGGTTTTCTGGCAGTTGTGTCTGTAGTTTTCCTGCTTTGTGTGTCCAAACAATAGCAAATAAACATTGTTTTTACTGAATATTTTTTGTCTTCCTGAGGTTGCCTTAAATTATAGAGGCAAAACAGTATTTCATCTTATTAGGTCTCTGTTGTGTCCCTCTGCTCATGGAATGCTGCCTACACCACCAGAGGCTTTAGGCCAGGGTTCCGTGAGAAGTCACTAGGGGTTCCCTGGGAGATCACAATTTATTTAAAAAATTATTTCATATTCGGGCAACTTCACATTAAAGAGGTAAGTTTCATTCTTTGTTTTTAGTGAATGCGTATATACAGGCCTACACATGAAACGAATATAGTAATTTTGTAACTTCTGGCCTATATTGGAGCCTGAATGTGCAGTGGTTCCCCAAGGCCTGAAAAATATTTCAAGGGTTCCTCCAGGGTCAAAAGGTTGAGAAAGGCTGTTTTAGAGAATAAAAAAGAGATCTGGGTAAAATCCCCCTTTCCAGGTCTCTGCTACCTTCCATGTTATTTCAACATTTCTTGGGGGTGGGAGTGGGGAGCCTAAAGCTGCAGGAGGAGGGGAAAAATCAGCTATAATCAATTCACCCCTTTCCAATGAAAACTCCCTAAGAAGACCAGAGTGTTTCATGAGTTGAGGAACATAATTTGTAGAATCAGGTGGGATATAAATTATGCAAATAAATAAATAAAACACAACCCCTGCCTCCATCTATATATCTCTATCTCTGTATCTAAGCAGTTATATAAAAATGATATTACCAGAATTTCTTTACGGTTTCCTCTACTGCAGTTCTCAGAATCTGCTTACATAAGCTACTATTCAATTTTAAATTAGCTGCTTTATTATTTATATTGCTCCATCAATGTTCACAAATGCTTTTACATGGTACAAAAAGGCTTATTATCTACATTTTGACAGATGGGAGACAGCAGAAGTGGCCAGATATCTAAACAACAAAAGAATCAGCATTTCAGTTATATACACCTGGCTAGCATTCTAAACTAGGATGTCATGAAATGGAAAACGTCTTTGGTGTGAGCCCAAAACAAACACATTGTGACTTGGAATTTCTACTGAACTATTCTGGGTGGGCTCTGGCTGAGCAGAACCAAAACCCAGAAGATTTTGGTTGTTCCAGATTTCAGCAAGAAAATCCAGAGTGGTCTTATGGCGCAGGCAGGGAAGGTTGGTTCATTTCTTTCTTGCTTCTACTCTATAAGGACAGTGAACCATCCCACCTCCTAATTTTCCAGCAATCTCTTTTCCCCACCTCTCCATATGCCAAGCTTGTTGCAGGGTGAACTGCCACAATTGAGATGGGGTTGTAGTCGTTTCAGGATTACAGTTATGTCTGTTTGTCAAATGCAAGAAAAGTGGAGATGACTAGGTTCTTGGATTAATTAAGATACTGTGAGGGAGCACATCCTCGAGAAAATCTATCTATGTGGTTGCTAAGAGTTGACACTGACTTGATGGCAAATCAGAACTGTAAGAATAAGCACATCTGCTTTTTAGTGCAAGAGTTATAAGTGGCAGATCTGTGAGGCAAAGGAGGTTCTTTGGTTTGGGTTGTGCTTTAGTGTGGACTGGAGTTGCTGCATTGTATCAAGGAGCAGGATGACAGAAACCACTGGAGGAAAGCAGGCAACACAGTTGAAGAGATGATCCCTGGAAGAAGAAGGAATGCATGACTGAGGACACAGAAGGAGCAAGCAGAATTGGGAAGTTTGATCTGAGTCTGATCAGACTGGCTGATCAAAGGACTGGAACTGCACTGGAAAGGACGGACCATGACTAACTACGTGGAGAAGCTTGACCACGCTGCTACCTTTTTAAGAGGCTCAGGAAAGAAATATTTTTTCCTCTTTCCCTCCTCCTCTCAAGGCTAAGAGTAAGAAGTGAAAGTACTGCCCAGGTATCTAAAGGAGTTAACATAACAAGGCAATGACCAAATGGAACTGCTGCAGAACTGCAAGAAGCACTGTATATACATGCAAATTATGTGGCATCAATGTAGGTGGTTGAGCAGAGCTGCAAAAAATCAAGGAAGCTTATTTTAAAGTGGAAAAACTAATTAAGTTAATCCACCTAAACATTCCCCAGAATGCATCCTGCCCTTTCATCCTTCTAGAGAATTTTCTTTTCACTAGTGAAAAATAGTGACCTACCTCTACATTTAAGAATCATCTGTGAAATACATTCAGATGAAGATACTATGTAGAGAGCCATATGTGGAAACAGGCAATGCTTCTGACAGAGCAGTTTCAAACCATGAAAAATTGTATAAACAGTAGAATTTTGAATTGAGCCCAGAAATACTAAATAAGCAAAGCAGTTGGAAATGCACTATTTTAATACAATCGTAAGATTTGGTCCCTGATATCAATCAAATGTTTCCAAAAGTCTCATGTTAAATATGAGGAAACACCATATACAACATGTTGCAGAATCTATACAATGGGCAGAAAAAAATACTGAAGAAGCACTTGATATTTAAGGGGAATAGATCAAAATCAGGAACTATCATAATACTAAAGCAAAGAGATAAGGGGATAATGCTCTTAAGAACTTTGATGGTAAAAACAAACATCTCATGTTACTGGATAATATTGGAATTTAATGAGTTTACATTGCCAGAGCAATAAAAGAGATGATTTCTCCCACGCCCCACTGCCCCCAGGCTAGTTGTGGATAGGGATAAAGTGAATATAATGACCAAGGTTAAGCAATAGAAGACAAGAGAAGAGATGGCTGTGAGATTATCAGGACATGAGTGAACTTTTACCTGGATAAAAAGGTTCATTTTTTCAATATTAAAACGGAAGAAGTAAAGGATATTTACAGATTGAATATAAAAAGCAAAGAAGAAAGCTCTGCACTTGTTATACAAAGCAGATGGAAAGAGCACAAGAGAAAAAGCCTTTGAAGAAAAGAGCGGTTGGTTTTGAACATGTTGAGCTTCAAAAGAAAAAAAAAAGGTCCACAAGAGAATACCCCCTGTAAGCTGTTCTGAAGCAGAGAGGTAGAATTGGATGTCATCAGAAGAGATGAGTAAATCAGTCAAGTTTTGCATGTGCTCATAATTCCATCCAGTTTCCAATCTGCATTGTAATAAAAATATATGCAGACTCATAATCATATACCTTTCCTAAAAATGCATGTTTGCATTCAATCATCTCAGTTATACATGTGTTATGCCGATTTTTGAGTAAAGAACTGCATTACAAAATTCTCTCAGATCCCAAATTAGCAACGTTTATTTCTTTGTACACATCTGTATGCTGCTTATTCATATGACTCTAGGAGATTTACAGTACATAAAACTAAGAATATACCTAAAAACATCTATAGAAGTAATTTGTAATAAAGAAAAATCGGTCCCATCAATCACTCCAAAGTGATCCTTAAGGCCAATCTATCAATCACAACATCTTATTATATTAATATTGGATAGATGGTGACCTTTTGGGCATTGACTGGATGGCAGAGAGAGTGAGGAGATGTCAGGCAGTTCTCATTCAAACTGTGAATCCAAAAGATTATTGGGAGTTTGGGAATGCTGCAGAAGTGGCCTAAAAATGCAGGTGATAAGTTCCAGAGCTGACAAAACCAAGCAGACATGACAAACCTCTGAAGAATCTTCCCAGACCCAAAAAACGGCAATAAAGCCTTGGAGATACAGACAAGGGGGTGTATTTATTTTGTATATTGTAATGCAACAGACTCACAGCAATTTGCCAGTAGAAGATGGGGGAAGGTGAATATATCATTCCTCACTCACGCCCAATGCGTATGACCATAATATTCTCATTCTCTAGAGGACTGTAGCAATAGGGCTTGCATGGTGTTGAGATGAAGCACGCATACAGTCTTGGTCTAAGGGTACACAGAGTGTTTATCTGGACCTGCACTGAAAACTCCTGGAGGTAGGGGTTGAAGAAAATAAAGGGAGGAGGACTGGTAGCATCACAGCAACCGAGTTCCGAAAAAAGAAATATATCCTTAAAGGGAAAAGGCTTTTTAAAAACTGATAAGAAATAATTTCCCTGCAGTACAGTTTGATTTGTCCAAATCATGCTCTGGAACCAGGAACACGATGAAATGGACTGCTTCTGGACTGATCCAGCACAGGATGGGCGATCTCAAGAGTACAGAATCTGTTGTTAAAAGTGGACAACTGTATCCATACAGAATACCCCAAAGATCTTTCTAAGATGGGTGTGTGGCCAGGTTTCAAACAAAGAATTTACTATTATGTTAGCCTAGCGAAGATTCAGAATAATCTAGAAGAAGACTAAGACTAGGTCTCTCTTAACAACATGACAGAAGAGGCAGCTGAAATCAATTATTCAGTTATGACTTAATCTATTTTTAAATACCTTCACTCCAAATTCCAAATAGCAGGATTACACAAATAATCAGACCTGCACTGGATTCAAATAAAGGCTTTGAATTTTGTTGCAGTAATATGTGCATTTTACATGCAACTGTCTGAATTTCTTTGAGGCCATCAGCTGACTTACTCACTTTACTGACAACCTGCCTACAAGCTTTTTACCTTTTTACCTTCAGTGAATAAAATGAAATCTGAAACCTTCTACTCCTCTGATTCAGCCAGAACATGATGCTACTTATTAACTGAAGTTGGGGTGGGGATGGAGATTGCCTGAGATTATGCAGCTGCAAAATTCAGAAGTATAGTATGATGAATAAAAGTATGATTGCTAAACATTAGTAAGAGAACACTGTTTTCTGGAAATTTGTTAGCATTCAGAATGGATATATCTTTCAAGCTGTATTTCTTTTTCTCTAACATCAATAACAATTTAAATTTTTTCAAAATCATATACAATTAAGACCATGGGGGAAAAACAAATACATGGTTTAATGCAAGCTAAAACCCCAAAGCAATCAGTGTTAAAATTCATTCTGTGCATATCTCATCTGCATCTTTCTGTGAGAAATCAGACACCTAAGATGGTTTAGATAAATGGCTCAATTAATTGTACAGAAGTAACCCTCTTTGAGCTGAACCAGAGCTGTGAGCTCTTTATTAAAAGCACTATTCTGTAGTCCATAACCTCGTTCCTTGACTCCTCTCTAGTTTCCAATTTAAACAAGTCCCTGTGCGGCATGTTCTAAAGGGCTTTGTCTCCCTGTCATTGTTAAGAGAGCTGAGGCATCCTGGAAGTGTGAAATCAGACCTCATGAGCTGAACAGTTCCCCAGGGAACACTGGACTGTGCAGAAGGTCAAAGTCATGGGCTGGACCATCTGAAAGCACCCTGATCGCCCATCTGTGACACAGCAAGCAGGGGGGAGTGTGTGTGTGTGAGGAGACTATAATTGAACACATCTTAATTAAAACCCAGAGATAGCAAAAATAAACTGTTTTTAGGCAGCCTGTCAAATGCAGACTCCACTAATGAGTTTCAGTGTTTTAATTTCTTAACAAAAGTAAGACTCAGTTAGCAGTAGTAAAAACAAGGATTCAACATCATATTCACTATTCTTGTTTCTGCAATAAACTTTCATCAACAATATTAATTAAAACATATGAAACTGCATGAAAACCCTAAATCATCAATACACTATTATTAAGCATACAAAGAATAGAGAGCTAAAGAATTATTTCACATAGGTAACAAAATGTTTCATAAAAATATTGTTTTGCTAAATTTTATATTTAATACTCTGTTTTCAAAATAATTTAAGATGCTACATCTTAAACATCTTAAGCTGTGGATCTGTCTGAATCATATTTTTAGATATTTTAAGTGATGAATCCTACTAAATGTCTTTAGTGGTGGCCTTCAGTTGGAAGTTATGGATTTTCCATGGACAACTATCAATCACTCAAGGAAAAAAAAAGGAAGAAAAGGATTAACTCTGTTTTTGATAACTCTACGGCAAGTTGAATCCCATGATTTTCTAATTTTTCTCAGTATAGTATCCATTTTAACTGATTCAAAAGTGTTGTTTTAGTTAAAAAAACCTGCAACTTTCTCTCCTATTAATCTAAGGAAAGACATTCATCAATTTTACATCTCATTGATTACCAATATTCTCTCTTTTATTCGGAAGAGAATAAACAACCTGTTCATTATTAATAAAATCAAAGACAAGGGTCCAAAATATGCATATACATTTAATATTATTAGACACATGTACAATAATATAAGCAATTATCTGGTCATTGGCACTGCAAAACTATTGTCACAGAAGTGATGCATTTGAAAGGTGAAGAAACCTTGTACTCAAATCTTCAAATATCACAACACGTGTAAGAATCGTTAAATTTAAAGGAAGGAATTGCATTTACTGAAAGATTCCACAGCTTTTAGTACACAATAGAGCCATGTCTAAAATATATCTGAAAAATGTTTAAGGGCTAGAACCTTTGTTTTGGACATGTCAGTCATACAAGCCTTTACATCTACACCTGTGCTATATTATTATATTAAAAGGAATCATGGAAATGTTCTGTAACTTGCTAATACCAAAAAAAACAGAGGCATGGAATCCTTGGAGGTTTCCATAATCTGCATCATAATTCCAGTCATTACTGTTAGGTCTACACCGGAATGGAATTTGGCAAGTCATGAATAACTCCCTTTGCAACGTTAATAATATCCACCAATTAATAGCATGTAATAAGGGTAACAAAATAATCAAATATAAGTGCATCTTACAGCAATACCAAACATGGTTACTCAGAATAAGATTCACTGATTATCAGTACACCATACTGTTATTTCAGTGGTCATATGGCTGTTGGCATACACACACAAACATACCTTTTTACTATTAAAGCACAATATCTGTGTATACACATCTATAGATTATACCAGTCTCTTTTATGGACAGTGTCAATAGGACTAAAAAGTAAACTCTCTTTTGAGTTAGACTTGACTTAGTGATTTCAGGGACACTTGGCAACAGTACAGAGTCACAGCTTCCTCTGGGGTGTATTTCAACTTTGCAGCTTAGCCTATCAATCTGGTATTCCCTGGAGGTTTCCCAACCATGTCAAAACCAGGTCTGACCTTGTTTAACTTCCCGAGAACAAGGTCAGCCAGGTGCTCCTACCAGGTGAGGCATGAACTAAGATAAAATATTATCTGCCACTACCATGGCAGCCATGGGCCTGTTCCAGATCATTCAGGACCCGACTCGAGACAGTGGTCTCACTCCGGACTTGGTCTTCTTGTTGGAGCAGTGGCAATGTGATCTGAGGGGAGAGCCGCATCTATCCCCATTGTCATGGTCAGATCACACCCTGGTGGTCCTGAGATTCTCCTATGCCGCTCCCCTCTGCAGGGAGGCAGGACCCATTCGATTGGTCCGCCCCCGGCAACTGATGGACCCAGTGAGGTTTCAGAGGGAGCTGGGGGAGGTGCTGTCCTAACAGCCAGGAAACACGCTGAGACAAGGAACTGGTCTCTAATGTTTATTGCTAGTACATAACAGGAATCCTAACAAACTGAAGAAGCGTGGGAAAAACCCAGACATATAAACTCCAAAGGTTAAGGCGGTCCCGATCTGTGTCTCTTTGAATGGCTGACCAATTCCTCAGTGCTACGCATGCGCTTAACAGTCTGGATGGGAGCCCCCTGCTCGCCATCCTTACTCATGACAAGTGCCCAGGGATCTGCTGCACGGTCCAGGGGAGGCCCTGGCTGCTGCCTGGAAGAGGGAAGTGGCCGGGGCCTTGGACAGGATCGCGCCTGTGCGGCCTCTCGCCTCATCCAACCCGACATTCCCCGTGGTTCACGGAGGAGCTGAGAGTTTTGAAGAGGTTTAAGAGATGCCTAAAGCGCCGCTGGAGGAAGACAAAGACCAAATCTGACTGAACACAAGCTAGGGGCGCTATTAAGGCCTACCTTATGGTGGTAAGAGCGGCGAAACAGCAGTATTTCTCCGCTCTTATTGCATCCGCAGATTGCCATCCAACGGCCCTGTTTAAGATCACACATACTCTTTTGGGGAAGGTGGGCCCAGTGACCCACCTACAGGGCTGTGCGGAAGAGTTTTCTGAGCATCTGCAGGATAAAATCACTCGGATCCAGTCTAAGTTGGACTCCATGAGTGAAGCAGGGTCTGTGGAGATACCGAAGGAATGCTTTAGCCTTGTCATCTGGGAGCAGTTTGATCCAGTTGGACCCGAGGAAGTGGACAGGATCTTCCGGATTGTGAATGCCACCACGGGTTATTTAGATCCATGCCCCTCCTAGCTGGTGAAGGCAGCTCGGGAGGTGACGTGTGGTTGGGTCCAAGCGATGGTAAATACATCCTTGAGTGAGGTGTTCCCAGTCGCCTTTAAGGAGGCACTGGTGCGCCCTGTCCTCAAGAAGCCATCGCTGGACCCAACTGTGCTGGACCATTTTCGTCCAGTCTCCCACCTCCCCCTTTTAGGGAAGGTGGTTGAGAAGGTGCTGGCGTTACAACTCCAGAGGGTCCTGGAGGAAACGGATTATCTAGACCCCTTTCAGTCAGGTTTCAGGCCAGGATATGGGACAGAAACTGCATTGGTCGCACTTATGGATGATCTCTGGCGGGAGCGGGATGGAGGCAGTGCATCCACCCTTGCTCTCCTTGACCTCTCAGCGGCTTTCGATACCATCGACCATGGTATCCTTTTGGGATGGCTCAGGGAGTTGGGGGTGGGTGGCGTAGTTCTGCACTGGTTCACCTCCTTCCTCCAGGGCTGGTCCCAGTCGGTGGTGATAGGAGAGATCCGACCCTCGACTCCTCCATTGTGGGGTGCCGCAGGGTTCGGTTCTCTCTCTTCTCGTTTAACATCTACATGAAACCACTGGGTGAGATCATCCGTCACCACGGGTTGAGGTATCATCAGTGTGCTGATGATACCCAATTATACATCTCTATCCCGGGTGAGGTAAGTGATGCAGTGACTGCCCTTTCTCGGTGCCTGGGGGCTGTGGGGGTCTGGATGGGGAACAACAGGCTTCAACTGAACCCTGGTAAGACAGAGTGGCCGTGGATTGATGGGGCTTCAACTTCCGGGAAACTGTCATCTTTAGTTCTGGATGGGGTGGCACTGCCCCAGACAGACTCAGTGCGTAATCTGGGGGTTCTCCTGGACTCACAACTCCTGCTCGAAGAGCAGGTGGCAGTCGTGGCCAGGAGGGCCTTTGCACAACTTCGGGTTGTGCGCCAGTTACACCCGCTCCTGGATCGTGAAGCCCTCCAAACAGTCACTCACACCCTGGTCATCTCCCATATAGACTACTGTAATGCACTCTACATGGGGCTACCCTTGAAGAGTATCCGGAAGCTTCCTGTCGGTCGTCAACACCCCCAGCTCCCGCAGGGACGAGTCCATCACCTCTAGAATATCATCCATCCACCTTGCCCTTGGTCGGCCCCTCTTCCTTTGGCCTTCCACTCTCCCTAGCATCAGCATCTTCTCCAGAGTGTCCTGTCTTCTCATTATGTGGCCAAAGTATTTCAGTTTGGCCTTGAATATCATTCCCTCAAGTGAGCAGTCTGGCTTTATTTCCTGGAGTATGGACTGGTTTGGTCTTCTTGCAGTCCAAGGCACTCTCAGAATTTTCCTCCAACACCACAGTTCCAAAGCATCTCTCTTCCTTCTCTCAGCCTTCCTTATGGTCCAGCTCTCACAGCCATATGTTACTACGGGGAACACCATTGCTTTAACTATGCGGACCTTTGTTGTTAGTGTGATGTCTCTGCTCTTGACTATTTTATTGAGATTTGTCGTTGCTCTTCTCCCAAGGATTAAACGTCTTCTGATTTCCTGACTGCAGTCAGCATCTGCAGTAATCTTTGCACTTGAGAAGTATTTTACCAATTATTTACAACACCTAGCAATTATATGGAGCCTTGTGGAATATAAATATATGAAAAATCAAAAACATTTTATTGTGAAACAACACTGTATCCTCTTTCTGTAGAACTTGAGATGTAAAGCATAGATATCATTTCACAAACAACTAGAAGGTTTCTAGAAGGTCTGTAAATATATGAATGACCCAAATACTTTTTCCCAAATTTCTGAAACCAGACTGAGAACAGATCGAAGTGAAAAATGTCTCAATGAATATTCCATTGGCCATTAAACAACACGAGTTCCCTCTAGATCAATGGTTTTCAACCTTTTTCATCTCACACACGGCACACTGAAAAAGTGTTTACTTCGCAAATCTCATAGGTAAGACTTCCGGTTCACGAAACTGAAAGTCCTGTGACCTCACAGGGACTGGGGAGGAGAAATGGAGGCAGTCAACCCCTGGTGATGGCATGGAGAAAGAGGTCACGGGAGCACTTCCCATCATTTACTTGTGGCTCACTGATGTGGCACACATTGTGGACCTTTTGCAGTACACAAATGTGCCATGGCACAGTGGTTGAAAACCACTGTTCTAGATCACTGGATTTTTCTTCAGACATCACCAGAAAAGTTAACACTTATGTTCTATAAATATTTTAATTATTTCTAGAATGGATTAAAACATGTAATAGTTTTTACCTACGTAATTTCTTACCTTATTAATTTTCTAAAAGCAGGCTCCATATGTGTGTTTGTGTATGTGGTGTCAGTGAACTAATAATCAGTACAACCTGAACGTGGTTGCTTAGAGCACTGGTGGGCAATACTCGGTGGAAAAGGAGTATGCTTCATATTTTGGTGTAGCTTGAAAGCCCAAGTCATATCATACATGGGGACAGAGCTGTGTTTTGGAGAGAATTAGGGGTTCTTCTTAAACTGTGAATCCCAACTCAAAATTGGAGGAAAATTGTACCATCAGTTCTCAACAATCATGGTCAGGCCAGCTGTAACAGTTGGGAAAAGGTGATTTGTAGAGCAGCATAAAGTCATGGGGAGATGGCTAGTTTCATTCAGTGTGATAGATCTTAGCTTCTAGAAGAATACATTCTTCTAGATATTTTTAAGTAGTAATAGATTGTGACACAAATACATTTACTTAGAGGTGGACAATTTTTTTCAGCCCCAACAGCTATATAATGTGTTATCTAGTGGGTCAGGGGTTAAAATATATACATGTGCATCACACCTACACTTATGCATGCATGCATGTATGCATAAGTCCCTTTCTGCTTTTCTGCTGAAGTAGAATAGTCCCATCTTAACCCCATCAGAGAGAGACTTGCACTCCTTCCATTCCCTTCTGGATCACTAAGCATAAAGGTAATGAAGAAAAAGTAAAACCTTTCCCCCTCCTTCAATCTCAATCAAGATAATTTTTTCATTGTTATTATCAATGGAGACACTGATATCTACTATATTGGGTTCCCTGGAGCGAGATTAAACTTCTTCTTGCCAAAGATCCAAAAGAGATTGTTGCCTTGATACAACTATGTATATATTAAACTGTGCTGTATCAGTGAGCCTTAACATTTCTTGAAAGGTGAAAGGTCCCCTGTGCAAGCACCGAGTCACGTCTAACCCTTTGGGGGGAAGCTGCTTTTGCGACGTTTTCTTGGCAGACTATAGAGCGGGATGGTTTGCCATTGCCTTCCCCAGTCATCATTTCTTACATTGTTAAATTTAGCAGTATATATCATAAAAATCAACAGAGGGAAACTGTTCTACCTTCATAGAAGAGAAAAGGCCCATCTGCTTTACACCAAAAAATTGGGAGAAATGGACCACAGTTTTGCTGTTTTAGATTTACATTCTTAATTATTATATGCTTAGTTATAGAATAGGACTATTTTTCTCAATTTAGCACCAGAGATAAAATGAAAGGCCGTTGCATTCTTTTATAGCCATCCAGCAGAACAAAGAAGACTCTTAAACGTTATACAATAATGGCTTTGCAATTTTAAGTAGCTTTTTAGAAAACATCATCCCTGTAAGTCTACAGAAACCAGCTGTTAGCCATCTGCAAGGCTCCTTAAAAATAAACTGATAGTCTCTGTGGTGACCTTGACGTCACAATAGAGGTCCAGCATTTCAGCTGGCCCAGTCTTGTGAAAGAGAGCCAGTCTGGTGTAGTGGTTAAGGCACCAGGCTAGAAACCAGGAGACTGTGAGTTCTAGTCTCACCCTAGGCAAGAATCCAACTGGATGACCTTGGGAAAGTCATTCTCTCTCTCAGCCCTATAAAGGAGGCAATGGTAAACCACTTCTAAAAGTATTGCCAAGAAAACTGCCGGGACTTGTCCAGGCAGTTGCTAGGAATCAGTGCTGACCCAAAGACACACACACACACACAAAAGTCTTGTGAAAAGAGTTTATAGGTGGTCCTTGTTTAATGACCATTCGATCAGCAACTGTCAAACTTACAATGGTGCTGAATGAGTGGTAGTTATAACCAGTCCTTGTACTTATGGTTGGCATGGTATCTCTGTGGTCACATGATTGAAATCAAGGTGCTCAGTGCCCAGGAAGTCAGAAGTCATGGTTACATGAGGTCCTCACTTAATGACCTGCGCGGTCCTCATTTAACAACAGCAACCAGGACTGCCAGAAATGCTGTCACTAAGTGGTGCAGTCATGTGCTTTTTCAACTTATGACAGCATCACTTAATGATGGAGTTTCCAGTCCCAATTAGCATCATTAAGTGAGGACTACCTGTAATAAACTCCAAGGATATTGCTTGAAGCTATGTGTCCACCTAGGTTTCTTTGTGTCTTCTGTTCTTGATGGCTGATTTGATCTAGCCAAGTTAGATTGATCAGGTAACTCAAGAGAATGTCAAACCATCTTTGCAGGAGTGGGTACCAGATGAGTTGGCAGAGGTGGAAGTGCACCATTCCTCAAGAAAGCAGCTCTGAATCCTTTGGTTCTAGATAAATACCAAACCATTATGATTGCCCCTTTTCTAAGAAGATTCTCAAAAGGAGATAGGTATATAGCTTTGTACGTTATTGGAAGGAAGGAATTCCATAATATAAATAGAAGAACACACATGATGTATCTTTTATAGTGTTTACTATATGAACTTCAGTTACAGAAAGACTAATTTGAAATTGCATTCTAATTTATTTTTGTTTCCCCATTTTTAGAGTACTCTGGACACTGACATGTAACATTGCTGTACTGTGAACCACTGACAACTTTATTTTGCAAAATATTTAACTCATTGTTTTTCATTATTTTGTATCTACAGTAACTCACTGAAGGCTCTCAGAATAAAACATTTTGGAAGCCATGTGACTGCATCATTTCACCCTTTCAGTCAATATTTCTAGTAAGATTTTGGGCTCTCAAAAGCCCAGATACAAATTTATTTGCAAAATGGTTTTAAAAAATAAGTAACAGAATTCATCATTAAACAAGAAAAGAAGAAAGCCTAGCAAACTTAAGTTTTTTATCATACTGTTGGTTCTGTAAAGTATAATGTTCTAGAATTATTCAGTGCTTATTGATTAGCACAAAAATTGGAAATACAGTAGTTCTTACCTGTAACATCAGCTGCCATCAAACCTTCTGCTCTGATGACCTTCACCTGGAGAAATCCCACATCCTTTATGTTTTGAAACATCTGTATTAGGCTCTAAAAACATACACAAAATTAGGCAGTTAGACTGAAATAATAAAAAAACAAATAGGAAGAGACCATACCGTCTTGAAGATTCTAAATCATCCTGATTGCTTACATTACATGTGTTTTCAATATATCCTGCTGCACTCAGGCCTGACTCAACCCTTTTATTCTTGAACTGGCTTACTTAGCAGAAGTCTCATGGACACAACTTGGCAAGATTAGTCTTAATTGCATACAAGAAGGAAGCCACATCCATATATTTCCACTGCAGTCAAAGCCCTTATATATGTATAGAGTCCTGGGTTTCATGTCTAGGCTTTTTTCTCCCACTTTCCTGAGTCAACAGGTATTTGACTGATCTCTTGACAGTCTTGGAAGGCACCTGAATTATGCTGATCTAGTTCTCACTGGCATGGAAACCCGTGGTTCCTGCCATACCACCTTTATTCCTTAACATTGGTTTACATTCAGTAGAGAACGTAACATTCAGTTCTATTCCAAATACATGATTTAACAAGTCTAATTTAAAAGGCTCATATTCAATATTTGTTGTTTATTTTAAATCACTATTTAATTGGAACAGCACACCAGAAGTATATTAAATGATTACACCTAGGTCATAATGCATTTCAATTCTATAAACCAGTGATTTAGCAGGTTCTTAAGATGTAATTTAGAAAGGTTTTATGGGTTATCTGTAAGAAAACCTGAAATTATACACACACAGGCACACTTCTATAGCTCTCTTCTCTACAGTTTCCTGATATTCTTCATAAAATTATTAGTAATTATTTTGATTATTTTATAAGTTTTAATTGTATAAGGACAGCATACATATGTTCAAATTTCATATATTCTTATGGCATAAAACTATACTTAATATAACTATATAATCAATAATTTATAAAATTATTTATAAAATACAATTATAATTTATAAAATACAATTAAAATATTTTATAAAAGTTTTGTCTTTTAAAAATGAACTTATTTTTAAAAAATCAGGAAACAGAAAGTAAAGAATGAATTTCTAAACATTTGAACAGGTTAAAGCCCATTAAAGCAGCAAATTTGGATTTTAGCAAAAGTCTAAATTACCATTCTTTTCTATTACAGTGCAAACTGTAAATTCTTAATGGTATTTTGTTGGACAGAAATGTTTTCTGTTTGAAAAAGTTGAAATCTTAACCATAAATGTATTAGATAGACCTATTTATTAATAAGAATGAGACACAAAGCCCACAATATACATCCCATAGATGACTGTTGAGCAGAGAGACTGTTCAGCTGAGACAATGTAGTTTGTATAGCATCTCAATCTTCACATATAAATGCATTTCTATCTTTAGCATTCTACAGGATCACAAATACTGTAACTCTTAACTTTTAATTTCATAGTATTTGCCTATTAGAAATTTGCTTAATCAGAGAGGCAACCCTAAGTCTCCCCCCACCACCTCCCTTTACTTTCTTGATGTGGTTTCAAACTGGTTCTTAAAAAAACCAACAGAAAAATGGTGTTTGTCAGTACTATCATGTATTGCAGTTTTCAAAAAGGGTTAGGGGACTTTTTTGTCAATCCTGGCATTTTAATACAGATATTTTCCAGTTTCATGCTATGTTGAACAAGGCAGGCAGGCAGGCAGGCATGGTGAAATTAAAAGTCTGTTTTGTTGGTTTGAAATTACATTTGTCTTGCATTTCCTGTAACACAGAAAAAAAGCAAAAGTTGACTTTTTCCCCTATATGCACATTCCATTCATTTAAAAAGGCATGGCAATATTTCGCCCACTATTATTTGCCAGTGGGATAATTATAGTTTGAACTTTTAGATTTTGCTAGTCAGCTGATTTAGTGCAATTTAGTGCATTTCTGACAATCTCAGCCAATGACATACTGCAGATTATTGTAGGATTTTGTGAAAAGCAAATGACTTTAATACATTACTTTAAACATGCAACTTAAAGTAATGATTTATGAGATGATTATCAATCTTCTTATTTATGAAGATTGTTGGAGGCCTCAAAACCCAGATGGTATCAGAGGCTTGAAATTTCCATAGCAGAGAAATCTATGATTTGCTGTGAATCCTTTCAGCCCTCAATAGATGGGAAAAGATTGAAATGCTCTGGAGATGAGTCCTCTTTATTTTTTTAATGAAAGGCTGTATAATATATTTTCTGTATGGCTGCAGCAGCTGTCAGGGAGAGCATCTCAGCTCAGCTCTATTATGGGAGAACCAATACCCCATCCTATGGCATCAAGATACACTGAGGGGCCAGCACTGATTGACAGCTTGTCACCATGACGTCTTATTCCATCTCTGTTATGGAGAAAATTAATGTCACACCACCAGCCTTATGACTCGCTGTCATCTTATAACTGCTCACCTTTTATCAGTGCTCTAAATAACATTTCAAGCCCATCGTCTCACGGTGGACAATCCGGTCAAGGGACATTAAATCGGATGACTGTGAAATGTCATAATAAAAATGGAATGCTAACAACTTCTTCACTAAACTAGCTTCTCTGGTTTTTAAACTGTGACAAGGGGGAGCAGGGGTTCAGCATACCCGTTCTGAAAAGGTCATAGAATCTCTCTTTTGGTCTGCTACCCATTATGGCCCTCCCATCCCAAAAGGAATTAATCTTTTCATACAATTGTGATAAAATGGTTCAAACAGTAATGCCTGTTTAATTTGTAGGGCTCTGATGTTCACCTACAAATGGTTAAATGACAGTAATAGAGTCATTTTCCAAGACTATTTGATCTGATGGCAGGGTCAGTGCATTTACTCTTTTCAGTCTCAAAAATAGGTGCAAAACACATTTTTAAATGGAAAAGCCTCTTTTTAAATGCTTTAAAAATAAAACTCTATAAATAATTTTATAATAAAAGAAATCATGTACTTTTCAGTTACCCAGTAATATTTTATTATAGATTTAGCAAAGGACAACAACACTAGTGCTGACGATTTCCTGTAAAATAGTATGGATGAAGATTTCTTACAAAAATAGTAGGACATAGGCTACTTCCATAAACACTATGATGCTGTTATTTATCCAGGCTTACGTATAATTCATGTCAATGAACCAAGTTATTCAGCTTCTAAGTAAACAACATTCCAATGTCTGAATTAATCATACTGATGATCAGATGGTTTTTCAATGTCATACTTTTTAAAAAAATTGATGTTTCTATTCTCTATTAAAAATTCGCTTAAACTAATAAAAATATTTGGGGAAAAAGACATAGGTCCAAAAGTTGTGATTCATTGGATGTTTAATATTATAAGATAATCAGGACAATGAACATCCTTTGCTTTACATTATGCTGGTAATCTCTATACTTAATACCAAAATGCGTTATCTCGTTACAATTAATCTCTGGCGTTATCTCGTTACAATTAATCTCTGAGAAATGCATTTATCTACTAAGATCTGTCTGACAGATCAGCTTGCCTTGGTTGATTCAAAAATCTGAAATCATATTTGTAATCATTAGTTTTCAGACAGTAGATTTCTTAGTTCTCACTTGATTTAGGAAATAAAATGTTTAGCCTTGCTAAGTCACCTCTATTAAACTGCGTTTATGATAATACTATTGGTGTATGATTTGTACAAGCTCTTGCAGACAGCTGATTCAGTGGAGATAGGTAGAATAAATTTGCTGAAGCACACATCCTGCTAATCTGTTTGAAGAATATTGTACAGCAATAGTACTAGCACTTCATGTTATCTGCACAGCCTGATAAAGTACATCTTTATTAAATTCACTTATTGAGAGGATGTCAACCGTAGAATAGGAATATTTTAAAACAAAAAAGAAAAATTAAACAGTCCTCTGTTACTCAGAGTTTGGCTTAATGGCACAGTGTCTAGAGATGACTTCTAAACACCTGGCAGCCCTATACAATAAAAGCTTTGTAATTTTAGGGAAGATAGCTCTTTCTTCTTTGTGTTTAGTAAGTCAGTTTTAGTGAATCCAATATTAATAAAAGCTGGAGTAAGAGCTCCCCTTGCTGTTCCTTTACTAAAACTACACAATCACTTCTATGATATGGGATTTTTTTCGAGAGATTTTAAACATACAGTATCCCCGTTATTTCTTTATACATTAGATTTCTACACTACCACAAGCATATGATTCTAACAGAACAAAACCCAGAGGAGGGACTTTGTTTTAAATAATGACAACGTTGATCCATACATAAAATTGAATTCTTCAGCTATTTAAAGACCTTACTTGTTGGCAAAGTTCAGTAAGGAAATGTGTTAATTATAACAAGAAGTTAACTTTTCAGTGAGAAAATGAAATCAAGTAAGAATACATAGTCACTTAAAATAAACAGAATAATCTTTATCACCATGAACTGGAGGAAGCTACCCACAACAGCTAGTACAGAAGAGAGTTATACTCCTAATACACACAGTTAGCAACAGGCTGAAGGAGAAAGACATCTAAGGCTGTCATACTAAACTGGCATTCTAAGAAAAGTGACTGCCACAACTTTTAGCACTTATAGGTTGATTTCTTATTCATATTGTTTCCCTTGGGGGTGGGGGTACTACCCTAGAAGGAACAGATCTGTGACTCATGGGCTCTTTTGGACACCTGGCTACTATGAGTAGCGGAAGCTGCGGTCAGAAGGACCTCATCCCCTATTTCTACCATTTGGTAAAACTGTATTGTATAGTTTTATTGTTAGCTACTGGGAGTTGGATTATTACAGCAGCATATAAACCAAGTAAATAAGTAAGTAAGTAAGTAAATAAGAAAGTTAGTTTTCCTTTTACATTTCATTGTTTATCACTATAATCTTATGCAAAAAGAGTAAAAAAAGGGTACTGCATACATATCTCTTTAGAATTTCTTTCTGTTCCTTTGGGTCTTCCAAGGCATTCATTGAGAGGTCAGAGATGCTGACTGCAGCTGAAGCAGTCAATGTAACCAACAGTACCAGATGCCCTTCACCTTCCTCCAGAGGCAGCTCTAGCTTATGAGTCTGCTCTTTGCTTAGGGTTGACAGGTCAACCTGGCACCTAGAAACAAACATTTTGATTAGCATGTTGCTCTGTTCACAACAGTGCTCTGGAATGCTGTGAACTCAGCTACCCAAAATAAACCATATTATGTTTACTTCTCATTTTCAGGAGGAATTCTTCAAATTCAGTTATTTTGTCATTCAGTAAAACAGGTATTTTATAGAGTCATAGTCTTATGAATTTGAAATGCTAGAAAGCAGAGTACTAGAAATGAAATGTATTTTTAAGTTTTTTGTATAACTTTAAAAAATTCAGAGCAGGGAATCCAATACATTGCTAATGTTGACCAAATTGCTTTTGTTGACTGAGCAGCAAACAGATGAACTTCCTCTCTTCACCACGGCCTAGGATCATACGCTCTAAAACCTGCTGTAGACAGTAGGGGACCCCCAGTCCAGATTTGGGAGGGAAGCAGAAAGATAGAAAGTCTTAATGGTCAAACAGATTTCCACATATGTAATGTTGGCATCTAACCAGAAATGTAACTGAAATCTATCAAACCCTGGTTCAGAATACAACTCGTAATGTTTGGCTGCACACTCAACACTTTTTTCTAGAATCACAATTTATACTCATAGACCTCTACCCATGGAGGTAGAGCATTCCAGCCATAAGAGGAGGCGGGGAAACAGATAGAGGTACTTCCCAACCAGCACCTAGTAAGTCAGAAAGGAATGGCATAAGCACATTTTGTGCTCCAGATATCTGTATCATATGAACAACATAATCTCAATGTGGAGTGGGATGTAGGAAAAAAAATACCAATTTTCTATGGAAAGAACTGGTTACTTATCTGTAACTACAGTTCTTTGAGTGGTCGTCTGAGAATTCATATGTACGAGTATCTGAAACTGTGTAGGAAAACGTTTGGGCAGGAGCCATGCCACTCTCTAAGTGCGATGGGTGATGAATACATTTTATCAATAAATAAATAAATATTTGGTATGACTACTATTATAAATCTTATTTATTCAATAGCCAAAGTGATCCCTGAAACCAAAGGTAAAAGAATATCCTGAACAGTGAGAGATGGGTGGAATGTGTGAATTCACAGACAACCTTTCAAAGCCATAGTTTTAGGTAACTAGTTCATCTTCATCTCTGTGAATCACATGTATCACCTTGCCTGGTAGGTTGGTTCAGGTGATCAGGAGCCAAGTTAGCAAGACCACTCAGCTGAATGCTGCATTCCCTCCAAATCATATATCCACTCAGTAATGATTGGGACCAGGTTACTCCTCTACAGAATTCCTGAAGGAGAATTTGCCTGAGTGCTGCAACAGAAGCAGATACAGCTCTAGTGGCATGCCTTTGGATACTCTCAAGGCAAAAAAGGTGCACCAATTAATAGCAGAAGAAAACAATATTAGTTACCCACTGGGAAGAAATTTATTAGCCTTTTTTTTGGTGTCTCTGAGTCAGTGTTGACTCCTGGAGACTGCCTGGACAAGTCCCTGCAGTTTTCTTGGCAAGATTTTTCAGAAGTGGTTTGCCATTGCCTTCTTCCTAGGGCTGAGAGTGTGTAACTGGCCCAAGGTCACCCACCTGGGTTTGTGCCTAAGGTGGGACTAGAACTCACAATCTCCTGGTTTATAGCCTGATGCTCTAAGCACTACACCAGACAGTGTAGTGGTTTCTATTAGCCACTGCTAAAGTCTTACTTCAGAAAGCTACAGTAGATAGGTAAGAAAGAATGCTGAGAATATAATATCCTGATTTATGTGAAATTCAGAAATTATCCTAGGGGGAAAGGATTGGTTAAGGCAAAGAACAATAGTGTTGTTGTGATCGCTGGACAGAGTGCTGTGTACTAGAATTGGCAGAATTTCTGTCCTGGAAATAGGAGCAGCAACTGCCCTGCTAAGGAAGACCAAAGTTCATTTTTCTGGCAGTAATTTTAGGTTCCTGTATTCTACTCACAATATCATTAGTCTTCTTGTAAAACAGAGCCTCACCCCTGACTAGTATCAATTGCCCTGGAACAGAAGGAAATTGCACCAAACAACACAGTAGGTTTGCTTTGCCCAGTTTGTGGCTTTTTAGCCCTTTATGGCCCACCAATATAGGTGCTAGAAAAAGGATCTATGAAGGGAATGCCCATAGACAGCATGTTCAAAGACAGGATGATTTGTTCCTTCTGGCCTGTTGGGTAAAGGGTTGATAATGGTACAGGATTCACTATCTGGTCAGGTGGAAACACTTCCCCCACCCGGAATGGGTGGCGGCGCACAACGTTAACGCGCCTGACCTAACCAGAGCATTTCACCGGGCATACCCCGACAAGCCACAACCAAGGTCAGCAAGCCGTCCCCTGCAAACCCCCCCCCGCAGGCCCCCCCCGCCTCCCGTGCCCCAAGGGAAAGGGCCCCCCCAAGCCCGCGACTTGGGTGGACCTCCCCCCCCGGGACTCACTCCCCCCGCCCCGGGCCCACGAGGTGGTGACAAGCGTTCGCCAGCACCCTCCCCCCGCCCCCCGGCTGCGGGGGAGTGGCAAGCAAGTCAACAGGGCAACCTGGGGGCAACGCCCAGGAGATATAACAAAGGCGACGCACTTTAAATAAAAAAAAGAAGGGCCCTACCTGGAGCTGATAAGCACCCGACCAGCCACGCCTCTCTCCTCGCCGAACTGAGCCAAACAAACAGGGTGTGGCTGGAGCATGCGCACGCCAGGACGTGACCCGGGCATGCGCACCATGGACACACCCTGGGAAGGCACGTGGTAGAGGGAGGAGCAAAGGGAGGGGCGACAACTACTCCGGCGGGAATTTTGAAAAAAAAAAAAAAAAAAAAAGTGCCGTTTTGACAGCTCCACCGGAAAAAAAAAAAAAAAAAAAACCAGAAAACCGGGGGGGAGCACTATTCGGACAGGGGGCAGTATGTCATGAGTGCCGTTGAGCTGAAGTCATCAGCGCAATGGCACACATGACAATAGCAAGGAAACAGGAGAAGGGGCTCAAGATAAGTAGCCATCAACCCACAACGACTAACGGCCAACAAACAATAACTAAACGGATCACGGAGCACACCCGAGCCATCAGCGCCAATACAACGGGGATCGCCCAGCTGACAGCAATCACCGGATGAATAGAAAACCCGATGATGGGCGATCCCGGGACGCCAGAGGGGCCTCACAACCCCTCACCCACCGGCAAGGCAACGTATTGGACAAAGGGGGGTGACGTGACCGCGAGTGAGGGGGCGCTGACCGGCGCGGGGTATTTAAACCCCGCACCGGCGCGCTCCTGTCACTCTCAGCTTTTTTCTTCCGACGCTGTAACTGCGCTGTGAATAAACCAGAGCCTGATCCATCGAACCAGTGTCTGAGCATTATTCAGAGGCAGGCAGCGCATGACAGTGAACCTATTTCAACTTTCTGCCTAAGCATAAAAGAGCATTCATTTATTTCTATAGCCTCAAATGATTTCCAAATGACCAAATATTTGCTGTTTAATGCTGGTCTGCTTAAGCTCCAGAATATCTTGAGTCACTTTAATAGGAACTCAGCCAGCTACCTAAAAATGAAGTCAACTGTAGGAAAGTAATCCTGCTCTAATACCATTCCTTATTAATACTTTACCTAATCTTAAAAGGAGAGAATCCACTCCTACCCATCCTGTATCAACAATGTTTAGCAAGATGTAAAGTCAACTCTTGCAGTCATACAAAGGTAGATGTTAAAAAAATGCAAATTTATCTTTTTTGCATGAATTTTTAGTACATAGATTCCCTTATGTATACTCATAGCTCAACGTACTTGTAAGACTATGTGTACTATGTGTACTTCAAATGCAGAAGGGGGCTAGCATCATTTTCTGAACCAAACAAGTGATTCTTTGCTAAAACACCCCTGCCGTTTAATGAACAGGGCTGATGGAAAATTGATGCAGAAAAGTCCAAGACTCATTTTAAGGCCTAAGTTAACAATTATTATTAGATTAAGTTGGACAAAATGACACAATCCCTCTCTCACTATAGAAATAACTGTCAAAACAAGTTGAACTGAGATGACATGGAACACGTCCGTGCGCACATATATACACAAACTGATAATGCAAAGTAATTGTGACATTATCAAAATTCTATGTTGTGTTCTGCACAGAGCTTATATATCCTGGAAAGGTTGGTAAAAATCATTCAGCAAGAATAGCTTGATGTAAAAATATAAGCAAACATTATTTTGAAATGAACATATTAATTTCATACTAATAACTAGCAGTACAAATACTGATATACTGGAGTAAAATAATGCCAACCCAGTAATGCTGCACAACATGAGATTTACTTATCTTGTGTTTTTACAGAATTAACTTGTTTCCTGATCACACTCTTTCCTGGATATATGTATGAGAGTTGGCAGCAGCCAATTTGGCCAGATTATTTTTATATGTTTTAAGATGCAACAGAGTTTTATGAGATTATTATTGTAAAAGTGGCAGCTACTTTTTTTCAGTAGTGAAAAAAAGAAAAAGTTAATATAATTTTTTACAAAATAGTAGAAGAAAGAAAAATGACACTGGTGAGGGAATCCACTAGCAAAAATGCCTGTCATCAGCAGAGGCTTCAAGTTATCTAATAGTAAGTGTAATTTTGATTTAATAGATTTTCTTTTGGATCTGTAACTAAGTTGCCTCAACTGCCACCTAGGTAGAAAGTTGGGATGTAAATAACAATAGTAGAAATATAATTGGAAAAATAGGAAGTAAAATATAAACAGATTATAGTATATAACAGAGAGAAACAATCATGCGACTATAATTTTAGATGCCAAAAAAAGAGAAGAATTAAGAATATCTCTATTAAGATTTATGTTATTTAATTTATTCATAAGTATGAGTCACTAAGCAGAAGGTTGGGCTAAATGGCCTAACTGGCCTCTTTCACTTCTATGCTGCTAGAGATATGATCAGTGAGGCAGACAAATTTGCAGGATTGTAGCTTTTCAAATCCTCTCAGAGAATGGAGAAATTATTGTACTGTAGTTCTGGATTTAGGTACACAATAAATTTTAAATAGTCTCTCTTTACTTTGAAAGATTAAATTCTGGACTTCCGGGTGAGGAATGGCGAGCTAGCATTTCTCCAAATGAGTGGAGACATCGCAGCCACAAACAAAGGACTGGCAAGTAGAATGATCCCACAGAACCTCTCTGGATAAGGAGAGGATGGGAGAACGCCCACTCATGTTCTGGATGGCTGCTCCTTGCAAGGGGGCTGCAAGATAGCGGTTTCCCACAGGTTTGAGCGCCAGGAGACAAAGGGAAGCCATCATACTCTCATTCTCTTTTACATCTGTCATTTCTTCTTTAACATCTTTTGGACATAGTCTATCCACAGAAGAAGACATCATTGCTGACATTGTAGCTGTTAATTTCTGTCCCCCTTCTTCAAATATCTCCTGGAGTATTTCAAATGTCATACCATTTTCTGTCATTTTGTCTCAATGCTGACCAAAGACAAAAGGCAAGCCTGTCTCTTTTTTCTTTTTCGCCTAGAATCTTTTGTCCCCTCTAGTATCCAATTTCTGAAATCATAAATTTCTGTTATGACTTATGGTAGACTAAACAATGTAGTTCCTACAAAGGTGCTGTTTATTTATATAATTATTTCCAAAATCTTACAGCAAAAGTCCTAATATTCTAAATTCTAAATTCTTAATTCATTTATAACTTTCTCAGATTAAAATCTTATTTAGTTTTTTGTCATTTGTTTCAAATTCTTTACATTCTTAAGCTAATAGTTAATTTTTCTAATTATTCTGGAATGAAGGTAAACTCACCAGGTAGCCTTTCAAACTTGTTTCAAAGATCTCTAATAGCCTTAAGATAAATAGGTAATTTCCAAAAGTGATTAGAAAATGAGGTTAGTGAACCCAGTGTCCTTTAAAAGGGTCCGCCAGAGTTGACAGCGTGAAGGCTTCCCTTCATCTCCTGGAGCTCAAACCCACAAGAGACTGCCATCCGGAGCACGTATTGGTAATCTCCCATCTACTTATCAGGAGAGGTTCCATAGAACTGGTCTACTTGCTGGTTCTTCAGTCTTTGTCCCTATCATCTCTGCTTATTCAGAGACATGCTAGTTCACCAGACCTCCTCCAGAAGTCCTTTTTTTCTTTTCTCTTGCACTTTCTTTTCTCCCTTTATTTTTCTTTTCCTTTCTGAGTTTAGTTTGTATTGTCTTTTATTATTGTTTTTAAAAAATTCAATAAAATTATTTTTAAAAAATGACCAAATTCTCAGTTGGGGTTCAGAATTCACTTGACCTTATTTCTGTCTGTAGGAAGCACAAGTTACAACAATGGCTTAGAACATCCTTCATTAGTTTAGACTGGTAAACTGGCTTTTACTGTGTTGCAAAGCCAGACTTTCTCATTTGCTGGAGAACTAGATTAATGGAATCCATGGGCACAGAAAAAATAAGAAGTACATCATTGATTCCACTTGAACAAAATTTACCTAAAATAATTTTCTAAAGAAACCACAAGCATTCCTAAATAAAGTTAAAGAATTTCTAAAATGAGGATTAAAAGCAAGCATTTATATTCAATATTTGCACACCAAAGATTGTCTTATAATTTGTACTGACCAGATTCGAAAAAAACATTTAAAAAGTGTTCATCATACATATTCCTGAAAAGCTCTGTACTGCAGCTGAATTTTAAAGGGCCTAATGGGTCACTGTTACTCTATTCATACATTATTCAGAAGGAAATGGTAAAGATTTTCCTGAAATGTACAATTTTGGGCAGAACTTAAATGCCTAAAGTCTCCCAGACTGGACTGGGGCATGGTGAATAAGAGGGAAGGACAGGTATTAACCTATAAATGTAAAAGCAACATATTACATGCTGGTGTAGTTGCAAATACGCAAGTTCAGGCACTTGCAAGGACATCAACATTCATACTGCTAGCCATACTCATCTTGCCAGCCACAATCTCTACTTATAACTGTACGCTACTCTTACAGTTCTAGTAGAAGGAGTCAATGTCCATACAGACCTTGAATCTCAGTTCCCCACAGCTTCCCAGAGATAGTAGAAGAACCACCCTGTCTGGCCCTGAGGAAATTCTGCCAGCTTGTATAGACAATACTAAACTAGATGGATGTGAGAATGTAAAAATAGATCCTATCTTATTCCAGTATTTTGCTTCTCACATTGGCCGACCAGATTCCTCTTGGGTGCTTATAAGGAAGAAATGGAGACATACCCCCAGAGTAACACTGAATATTTGAAAGTAATAGACTTTGACAGACCTGTCATCCAGAAATTTATCCAATTCTTTTTTAAAGCTATCCAAGTAAGTGGCCATCACACTCATTCATTCATTTATTTAAACAATTTATATAGCCACCCATCTCACAGCAATGCCTCTGGGCAGTGCACAGAGGATTAAAAGCAACAGAACATAATACAGTAAATAGAAAATAATAGTAATAATAATGCCTTAATTAAAAAGCAGTCCAATATTAATCCATATAGGCCAAATAAACAAATACCAAAAGAGCTATTTTAACCTCTTGGCCCAAGTGCCTGGGGGAACATCCAGGTCTTTAATGCCTTATGAGAGGCCAGACAGGTCAGGGCCATCTGGATCTCTGGGGGAAGGCTGCTCCACTGAGAGGCACCTCAACAGAGAAAGCACTATGTCTTGCAGCAATGAATTCAACAGATTAATTTATATGCTCTGTGAAGAAGTACTTTTCTCAATAATCTTCCTATCAGCTGTGGATGACCCATGAGCCTACTACTTTGGGAAAAGAAAAAAAACCCCTTTTCTCTACTTTATCCATATTAAGTCTGATTTCGCACACTTCAATCATATTCATAGTCACTTTTTTCTAAGCTAATTATCCCAAACAATCTAGCCTTTTCTCTTAAGACAGTTATACGAACTCCTGATCAGAAGATTGTCCCCTTCTGAACTTTTTAAAGTTACCTGTCTAATTGTCCCTGCGTATCCATCAACATTCATCCCTTTTCTTTCTGGTCTGGTCTGTCACTAAGTGACCATCCAAAGTAACTTGGCTTCACCCTTCTGGCCAACAGCCACTCTGGAGTCATTAGAAGCATAAGGAGTTCTTAACTAGGTCACTGTATGGTTTGGCAACCATATGTTCAACAGATGCTGACTGGAATGGTCTCTATACATTTTATTAAAGGATTCAATCAGGTGGTATCCACTGGCCATAGGTATCCAAGCAGTTTCAATAGGCTGGGATAGCTGGATAACCAAGACCTGGATGGGCCCCAAAGGGAAGTTCCCCTCTTGGAAATATGTCCCCCTAGGTTTCAGGTTTTGCATCAACTGATATCCCAAGGAAGAGTGGCTAGGATTGCTATTGTCATCTCCGAGTTGTTGAAGGCCCTTAGATATTTAGATGTGAGACCTCTGGCTAAAACTGGGTTTCAGGGATAACTGGGATTGCTGCTGGTGTACTGCTTTCCCTGCTGGGCAGCATCATCTCTGCTTGAGCTGCTAGATTCCACTGCTGGGTTGGCAGCAGAGAGAAAATAAAATCAGAAGCACACTTCAAACACTTAATTCCACATGCCCAGGGATCAAGTTCACCAAAGAGACTGAGAAAGAAAAGGAAGTCCCATTCCTTGACATCCTTACCACCAACAGAACAACAGCTACCCAAGTTTACAGAAGAACAACAAACCCTGAACATATTTTAAATTTCTTCAGTAACCACCCCACAGCTCACAAAATCAGCTATGTAAGTATTGCAGCTCATTAACAATCGGAAAAGCAGAACTGAACTACCTCCAAAATATATTCAAGACCAACTATCCACAATTTCATTAAAAAAAATTACCTAGGAATCAAAACAAAGAACAGATAGAACCCCCTCCAAGAACTACTATAGCATTACCATACATAAAAAATGCATCAGAACATGCTAGTAGACTACTAACAAAAGCAATACAAACCAAAAGACTGCACACCCCACCAAGATACAACTAATGTCATATACAGAATTGTCTGCCTCGACTGCAATCAACACTACATAGGACGAACAGGTGCCAATTGCATCAAAGAACTAAGAAATATAAAGCTGCAATAAAGAACTGACTGAAAACACAAAACAGCCACCATGCCCTTAAAACTAATCACATATTTGACAGGGAAAATACTGAAGTTGTAAACTGTTAGAAGAAAGCAAGAACAATAAGTTGCATAAGTTTATTACCAAAGCAGCCTGTCAAACATCTGAAAACTAAACACACTCAAAAAGGAACACCATTACTGGAACAGCTAAAAGCTCCTCAATGCATAATGAACAATAACCTAATGAACAGCATGAAAATTAAATTCATGGCAAACAAGAGGACAATCCAGAGTTTTATAGATATATAAATAATAGGTTATGAATTTTTATGAAATTCCAACTGAACAGCTACTACAATTTTCTCTTCAACATTTTAAACTATTCTTTAGGTCCCATCTGATTCTATCCTAAGCAACAATACTACGGATTTACAGATCATAGACTATAATCTGAAGTCATGTCACCTTTTGGACTGTTAACAGACGATCTGGGGGATGAGGAATGGAACCAATTGTCTCAGACCCCACCCCACAAATGCAAAAGTCTCTCTCCAAAATACAGTTGCAGAGACTGTAAGTAACCAGTAGTTGCAGTAGTTGTATTAGTTTAATAAACTAAGTTAGCATGAGCTACAGCTTAACATTTAGAAATAATACATACACACACACACACTAATGTCAGTTACTAGCTTGAGTATTTGAATCTAAAATTCTCTAGTAAGAACGTCTCTAAAGATCTATAAAAGTTTTATAAAGAGTTCTTGGTTAACTTGTTCAAATAATTCATACTCATCTTTACGGAAATTGACATTTCCCTCACCCAAAACTGTATTCTGATGCTGATCATTCTGTTTTATACCCTCACATGTGATCTTAGATAGACAGACAGACTGACAAATAATACTATATAGCCAATAACTGAGTTAATCTTTAATTTTCAAATGTTACCTATAGATCTTCTTACACCCTGATTCTTTTGAAATACAATTTTGAAAAGGGATGGCTTTTGGATGGTATGATCTGTCACCAATACATCAATAAAAACCATTTTCCAACATTGACAAAAAGAATTAGGGAATCTCTAAATTTATTTCCTCTTCTAAATACCAAAAGTTTACTTCAGGCAATTCAAAATTATATCTTCTCTTCTCTTATTCAAAGCTCATTCTCATAATACAAGTTATTTGTAGACAAACCTGCCAATAAAATCATCCTTTTTGCCAGCATCTTTGTCCCACACTGTAATGTCAATAATTCCACCTCGTTCCTCATAAAGATGGAAATCAAATTGTTCCCTCCACCTGGGATTCAAGGTTTTTGACATTATCTGGAGAAAAAAATAAAAAAATATTAGTGAGTTATGATGTCTTTCATCGCCTAGAATAACAAAATAGTATTTTGGCTATTTTAAAAGTTATTCATTTACCTATTTAGTTTTTGATTTAAATATTACTTCTCTTCTGGATAGCAGGAAATATAATATTTGTTCAGATTAAAATGTTCACTGAGAAATATGCTAAAATTTTCTCAAAACACAAAAAAAGCTGTATGAAAATTATAACATTAGGCATTTTATTTTATTATTCAAATTTCTATCACTGCCCATCTCCCCCCGAACAGGCATATTATTTATTATTTCAGTACATTTGCCTTTTATATCACAAAGGGAAAGAACTGATATACTGAGTTTCTAGTTTGTTTCTCCTTCAAACTCTTGAAATACATTATTTTTTTTCTTGCTTATTAAACACAGTGAGATGAAACATACGTTACACCTTTTTCAATATGACATTTATAAAAATTTAATTTATTTTCTCGGTATATTATTTCTTTCCTTTTTTAAAACCTATAATAAAAAAGAGCTGAATTATTAAAAACATAAACATTTTCAAAACAAATAAATATTACATAAAAAGAAAATAGGACACCCCTCATCCACTTCTCAGAAACTACATAAAATGTACTATTTACTTCACTGCCCTAGAGTTTTTATTCCTGGGAGAAAACAATCTGACCAAAATAGAATCTGAGGCAGGAGCACAGCTCAGTAATACGACACACATATAGAAAATCCAAGGTTCAAGTTGCTATATCCACAATAGAGCTAGCAATGACGTGTCCAAAACCCTGAAAAGCTTCTCTGAGTCATTCTCCTGAGTTGAGAAAGAATAAGACGCCTTCACCTAAACTATTCAAATTCTCTATTTATTCAACATAGCCAATAAGGTTCAGGCATCTTCACACCAATATTATGTATGAAAATAGTATATCACTTAAGAGTCCCTGGGCAAGAAACCTGCAAACTTTGTATATAAAAATATTCAATCAGCATTTACGTTCATTTAATATGCATACACGCACACACACAAACATGTACGTCAGACAAATAAGATAGCCATTTTGGCCACTAAGAAAAACTAGGAATTCCATAATGGGCAACAAAGTCATAAAAAACTGTGCAAACTTTCACATAAGTTAGTCAACACAAGATACCACAACAAAAAAAAGTTGGAAGGAAAAAAGTGGCCACTACAGGGAGTTCTTGGTTAACAACCATTTGTTCAGCAACCATTCGAAGTTGCAACAGTGCTGAACTGTCATGTTCACTGATTCAATGTAGTTTATACATCATAACGTTTCACATGCCATGGCGCTGATGCGCATTTCTGTTTGGGAGGGAGCTGCTGTGAGACCTTGTACCAAGCTCTGTATGTGAAATCAGTACAATGGAATGTATTTGGGTTATTTTCTCTGCTCAAGGACTTTTCCCACAGACCATCAGAAACCGTTAGGAGCACCTGGGATTGTGGACTTGAGAAGATTCTACGGGGGGAGGGATTTCATTTGCACCGAGGGTTTTTAGTTTGAATTTGGCACGCTTTCATCATTCTCAGCTTTCTCTGTGATCCTGCATGCTGTTCTTTAATAAATCAGATATCTTTGAATTCCTACTTATGAGTCTGATGGTGTTTTAGAATAGGCAATCATTACATAAAGCTGAGAATCCCCAAAATTATACCATTAGCTCCTACCAAGATTAGTTCTTGTGAGGGAAAATAGTTAACGATGGCTGAGTCGAAATCCACGACAGGGGGACTCGAGGAGACGGCTAGCTTGATGCCCGAGTCGATGGTCAAAAGCGGAGAACTGAACCTCACCACAGAACCTTCAGAATCCTAAGACTGGGGATGAATCGAATTCCAATTCTGATTCAGAAGAATCTGACAACGGGGAAGAGCCAAAGCAACTGGCACCAAGCGAATCGCTCACAGAGTTGATCATCTTGGATGAAGTGGGGGACCCCCAACCAGGGACGTCAGGGATGTCCTGGAAGTATCAGTTCCCACTAACCCCAGACAAAGAATCTACTATGGTGTCAACTGAGAGGAAACTGGGCACGTGAAGGAGAGGGACTCTCAAACCCAAGAGACTAAGAGTGATGGAAGCCAAAATAGAATCAATGGAGTACATGTTGAGAAACCTGACTTTGTCACTGGAGGGGTAGGGGAGATGCGGAGGAGATCCCAACTTCCTGCAACCATCCCCCATCCTCCCACCTAGACTGCCGGCGGAACGGGGCTGGAGACAGCTCCGGGATGAATCTCCACCCCGCAGAGCCCAGCCATCAGTATCCCCACCCAGTAAAGGGAAAGCTACTGTAACCTGGGGCCAAACTGTTGCAGAATGCTGGGAAAGCCTTTAGCCCAGGAGAGGTCAAAAAAGTCACACACCAAGCATTTCTATACAAATAATTTATTTACAGAAAACAAAAACAAAAGCAAAACATTTAAAGGACCTAGCTCCCTTTTTGGAGCAAGCCTTGCTGAGCTACATTTCCAGCAGAGAGAAAAAGAAGAAGTGAGAAGACAAGTCCGGGCAGGTCCTCCCCCCAGGCTATTTTACATGAAGCACGTGAGAGGAGACAATCACTTGCAACCTTTTCACCCGGCCAAATGATTAGGTATAATAGTAGCTTAATCTGTTCGTAGGGAAACCTTAACACTCCCCTTTTTACACTACAGATTAAGATGCAAACCAATCTTCTCTGACACCTTTATATGTCTTTCCATTCACATTACTTTATCTCCCCTTTGGTTTAACAGAAAGTTACCATTTTTCTTCCTGTGTTTTTCCAAACCTAGGTTATTATAATTCCAAGGCTTCTTAATGTGAAATGGCTTTTCATGCAGGCTTCAAAATCAAGCCTTTGTTTTTCTGTTGATGTGAATAGCAGCAAATCATCAACATAAATGCACAGATACATACAGCCTTGTTTGTCCTTCTTCATATATACACATGGATCTGCTTGTCCTTTTTCAAAACCAAAATTCTGCAGTTTTTCATCTACTTTTTGGTTCCAGGATCTAGCAGCTTGTTTTAACCCATAGATTGACTTCTGCAGTTCACAGACTAGATTCTCCCCTTTTTCATAGCCAGGGGGTTGCTGCATGTATAATCTGTGGTCTAAATCACCATAGAGAAATGCAGTTTGAATGTCATAGTGGTTAACTGACATTCCTTTGAGTGCAGCAACTTTTAACAGTAATCTAATTGATTCACCTTTAGTAACTGGTGCAAAAGTCTTGTCAAAGTCTAAATCTTTCCTTTGAGTGAACCCTTTTGCAACCAACCTTGCTTTATATTTTTGGATTTTGCCATCAGCATCCCTTTTCAGTTTGAAAACCCACCTACAACCCAGACAGCGTTCATTGGGAGGTAGATTTACCAGTTTCCATGTTTTATTTTCTTTCAAGGATGCTAATTCCTGTTGCATGGCAGAATGCCAATTTTGTGCAATCTCAGGTGGTAAAGCATTCACTTGTTCTAAAGACTCAGGTTCTGTGAATATGTGAAAAGCCTTTACTGTTTCAGCCTGAAAACGTGATGGAGGAACGCCTTTATTACTCCTCTGAGATCTGTGAGGTAATACAGGGCTTAAATTTTGACTCCTATCACTTTCCTGAGAAGCATCTATCTCATCAGACAGATCTTCAATTTGCTTTTCTGGTTTAATGTCCTCATCAGGCAAAAGATCACCATCAGCAAGTCCTTGCTGTTCTCTTGTGGTGGTCAGTTCAACTGGAGAGCTAGAATTTAATCTCCCCCAGTTTTGTTCAGCAAAAGAAGCGCTTTTGCTAATTATTAATTTCTCTCCCATTATGAACCTGTAGCTCCTCTGGCTTTGTTCATAGCCAACAAAGATGGCTTTCTTTGTTGTGGGGCCTCCTTTCCTTCTCTGCTGTTTTGGAATGTGAACCCATGCAGTGCTACCAAACACTCTAAGATGGCTTACCTTTGGTTTCACACCATAAAACAAATGGAATGGAGTGTCCTGAATCATAGAGTTATACAACCTGTTCTGAACATAACAAGCAGTCGATAAAGCTTCTCCCCAGAATTTAAAACATAATCGTGAATCTTTTAACATGCATTCCATCGCATTTTGCAAGGTTCTGCCCTTTCTTTCAGCAACACCATTTTGCTGAGGGGTGTAAGGGTTAGAAAGAATTTGTTCTATCCCTTTTTCCACTAGGAACCTTCTGAATTTGTGAGAAAGGTATTCTCCTCCTCTATCACATTGGAGTGCAGATACAGGCCTAGGGAATTTTCCATTTGCCCATGTCACAAAACTTTTAAATTTCTCAAATGCCTCATCTTTATGTTTTAAGATGTAGATAAATGTGTATCTTGAGAAATCATCAATGATGGTCATTGCATACCTTGCTTGTCCAAGACTTGGAGCAAAAGGACCAATAATATCAGAGTGTACAATTTCCAAAGGTCTAGTTGTAACTCTGTCACTGTGCTTACTCACAGGAGCTTTTAGTGTTTTGCATTCTTTGCAAACTACACAATCTAAGTATTTATCACAGGGTTTTATCTTTAGGTCAGCACACAGCTGTGGCATTTGTGCTATATACTTGTAATTAGCATGACCAAGTCTCCTGTGCATCAGGTGTACACATTGGTCATGATATGGTGTGTTGCCAACTGCAGCCTTGCAGCTTGGCTTCCTTGCATTTTGCACAATGTACAAGGAGTCTTTTAACATACCAGTAGCACACAATTTCCCATTTTTACGTATCTCACAACCATTTTTCTTAAATGTTATGATATACCCTGTTGCAGCCAATTGTGCCACAGATAAAAGGTTTGATTGTAAATTTGGCACATACAACACACCTTTTACAGTTTCTCCTAAGCAGGATAAATACAAGTCACCTTGTCCCATAATTTTGGTCACAGACCCATCAGCCAAAGATACACTTTGTCTTTCAGTTTTAGACAGTGACACAAAAGAGCTTTTACAATTACATAAATGACAACTGGCCCCAGAATCTAACACCCATACATCAGAATTACCCTTCTCAGCAACCTGTGCAATTTGGGTTGTCTGAAGAGCCTTCTTCTGTGTTGCCCTTGTGTTCTTCTGCTCTGTCTTTCTACTCTTGGGTCTCATGGCACAGTCTCTTTGCAAATGTCCAGCTGAACCACAAGTGAAGCATCTCTGGCTTGCTAGCGCTGTGCCCTCAGGTTCCTTTCCCTTCTTTTCCCTCATTTTCTGGTCTTGCAGCTTTCCAGAAGAGATGGGGGGGGATCTTTCCTCTCTCTTCTCCCATTCAGCGAGTAAGCGCTGTGTAACATACGATGGGGTGAGGTCTGCTTCAGGCATAGCCTCCAGGGTACAAATCAGCGTGTCCCACGTTGCATTTAGTGAGGACAGGAGGATATAGGATTTTGTGAGAGGTGTAAATTCCATTCCTCTCTCCTGCAACTCAACGAACAGCTGCTGAATATAATGCAGGTGCTCAGGAAGGCTTTCTCCTTCTGCAAGGTAGGCTCTGTACAGCTTTTTCGTCAGAGTAACTTTACTCCCTGCTGTTGCCTTTACATATAAGTCTCTCAAAGCGTCCCAAAGTTGCTTTGCAGACTGCATGCCTCGCACGTGGACTAGCTGATTGTCCTCAACTCCCAAGATAATGGTGGCTCTAGCCCGCTCATCCTGTCTCAGCCATTCAGCACTGGGATTTTGGGGGTTTTGCTCACCAATTGGCAGCCAAAGATCCTCTCTGCGAAGATACATTTCCATCTTCAGGGCCCAATTCAAATAGTTGGTCTCTGATAGGCGCTCCAGAGGCATCGCTGAGGGCTGGGAGGTAGCCATGGCTTCTTCCTTCTTTTGCAAGTCACCTCAGCTAGCTTCTAAGTCCTGCAGACCGGCAGTTGCTGGAAAATCTCCAGGTGGCTCCAAAGAAAATCTTCACAGGTCTTTGCTACCTGCCTTTAAATTGTGCATGAGGTGTGGAGTTGATCTCTCTTTTCTCTCTGGGTTTTACTGCGTTGTTTACTGGGCCCATAACCTGTTGCAGAATGCTGGGAAAGCCTTTAGCCCAGGAGAGGTCAAAAAAGTCACACACCAAGCATTTCTATACAAATAATTTATTTACAGAAAACAAAAACAAAAGCAAAACATTTAAAGGACCTAGCTCCCTTTTTGGAGCAAGCCTTGCTGAGCTACATTTCCAGCAGAGAGAAAAAGAAGAAGTGAGAAGACAAGTCCGGGCAGGTCCTCCCCCCAGGCTATTTTACATGAAGCACGTGAGAGGAGACAATCACTTGCAACCTTTTCACCCGGCCAAATGATTAGGTATAATAGTAGCTTAATCTGTTCGTAGGGAAACCTTAACACAAACCACTCAAGCACCTACTGGTTCCACTCCAACCAGAGGCGGAGTGAGAGACTTTTCTGTCAAATTTGATGGGGATCCAACAAAGTTATCTTTCTTTTTGACTAATGCTAAGAGTTATATGAGAGAGTTTGGGGCATGCTTCCCTTCCGAGAGTCTAAAATAAATGCCATTGCCACCAAGTTGAAGGGTCGAGCAGCTGACTGATATGTTCAATTAAGTGATGCTGACTCCCCTGCACTTGATTATTTCGATGATTTCATCTGGGCGTTACAGCTGCATTTTGAAGATCCTTTGGCCAAGGGAAGAGCTAAAAAGGCGCTGAAGGATCTTACCCAGGGCCAAATGTCAGTAGCTGATTACACCTTAGAGTTTAAAGCTCTGGCTGGAAAAAATCACTGACTGGTCTGAGTCAACTCTGATAGAGCGTTTTAACGAGGGACTCAACCGAGACGTCCTGCGTTGGGCGTTGTGTAGAGACGACCCCGAGTCATTGTACGACTGGATCTGTCTGGCAGGAAAGGCTGAGAACGCTCAGCATACCTTCATGCAAACTAGAAAATCTGAAAAACCACCTACCATGAGAGGACCCCGAAGTGCTGAGACTGCTGCCTGGCCAAGCTACAGAGCCTGGGATGAGGAGAGAGATCGGCACTATGCGAGGGGTCAGTGTCTCCGATGCAGAAAAGAGGGCCATTGAGCAGCTGATTGCCCAAAAGCCAAGGCCGGAGATCGAGCAGGGAAGCCACCGGCCAAATCGCCCCACTTCGTGGCAAATGACAGCAGCCAAAGGAACAGCCGACACTAAAGAATTAATCTACTTCTCGGGAGAGGCTGAAGACGAATTTAAGGAGCCGGCGGGAACCGCCAGCCACCTGCCATGAAGGGCGCCAGCGGGCAAGTGGAAGAGGGTGAGCGCGAAGATTCTATGGTGAGTGCTGTCTGTCCCACTTTAGCAGTAAAAGTGAAACTGGGTTCCCACACAAGATCTACCAAGGTGTGGGCTTTAGTTGACTCTGGGTGTTCCAGGTGTTTAATTTACACTGATCTGGTTGCCACTTTGGAACTGCCAAGTTTCCCCCTCCAACGTCCTTTGATCTTTACACAGCTGGATGGTTCAGCAGCGGGGGGGGGGTGGCAACCCATTTCACTGGAACTGTGGCAATGCAAATGGGCAGCCACCATGAGACTTTGAAATTCATTGTAGCACCTGTTGGCAATCCCTTGGTAATCTTGGGGATCCCATGGCTGACCTATCGAAGCCCCTATATAAATTGGGAGCACAGAACTGTGACTTTTAAAGATGGATTTTACCAAGCTCCTACAGCTGAGATAGTTGCCCGTGCGGGGGTTGGAAGGGCAGCGATCACCACGCCGCGCCCTGACTTGCCACATTTAGAAGGCTTGCCTGCTCAATACCAAGAATTTGCAGACTTATTTGGGGAGATGGAAGCAGATCGGTTACCCCTTCACCGGAAAACTGACTTTGCAATAGAGTTGGTCCCCAATGCTCAATTGCCCAAGCCAAAAATTTATCTGATGACTCAGAAGGTGTCATGAGTGATGATGGCGAGCAGGAAGGGGCTCCCATCCAGGGTGGAAAACGCATGCGTAGTACTGAGGAATTAAGCAGCCATTCAAAGAGACACAGATCAGGCCCGCCTTAGCTTTTGGGGTTTATATGTCTGGGTTTTTCCCACGCTTATTCAGTTTGTTAGGATTCTGTTATGTAGCAGTAATTAACACTAGAGAACCACTCCTCGTCTCAGTGTGATTCTAACTGTTAGGACAGAAGGAGCTCGAGGCATTACGGAACTTCATTGACAAAAATCTGTCAAGGGGATTTATTGAACCTGCTAATTCCCCAGTTGGGGCTCCTGTGTTGTTCTGGGAAAAGAAAGATGGCATGCTTCGGCTCTGTACGGACTATTGAGGGTTAAATTCCGTCTCTATTGTCAACAAGTACCCTCTTCCCCTCATGAAGGACATGTTAGCTCATTTGTCAAAGGGCAAGATTTTCTCCAAGCTCGATCTTTGGGAAGCCTACTTTCGCATTTGCATAAAAGCTGGGGATGAGTGGAAAACGGCTTTTAATTGCCCACTAGGATCATTTCAGTACAAAGTCCTCCCTTTTGGGTTGGCCGGGGCACCCGGAGTATTCATGCGATTAATGAAGTATTACATGATCATTTATTTAAAGGGGTCCTGGTTTATTTAGATGTTCTCATTTACACTGAAACTGAGGAGGAACACGAATGCCTCCTCAGACAGGTGTTATGCAAACTTAAAGATGCCAGACTCTATGCCAAACTTTCCAAATGAGAGTTTCACAAAACCCAACTTGACTATCTGGGCTATTGAGTGTCTGACCGGGGTATAGAAATGGACCCTGCAAAAATTCAGGCGATTCTGAGTTGGGAACAACCCCACACCCGGAGGCAATTACAAAGTTTTCTAGGTTTCAGTAATTTCTATCGGCAATTTATCCAGGGATTCGCTGAGATTGCTCTGCCCCTCACTGATTTACTCCGTACCAAGGGCTTGGGGGAGACACGCAAAGTAAAAAACCCTGAGGCAGTGCTGAATTGGACACCTGAATGCCAGGCAGCATTTGAGAAGTTGAAAACTCTTTTCACTGCTGAGCCTATTCTACAGCACCCTGATCCTGAACGCCCCTTTGTGGTCCAAGTTGATGCTTCTGACTCCTCGATTGGGGCTATTTTGTTACAAAGGGATTCAGAAAATCACCTCAACCCTCTAAAAAACTTGCTCCCAAATTCATTGGTCCTTTTCCTGTTGTTCATATTGTCAATCCAGTTACTGTTAAATTGGAACTGCCTCACAATCTGAAGCGCTTGCACCCTGTTTTCCATTGCAGCTTGCTTAAGCCTGTGTACCACTCGCCGTGTTGGCACCCTCAACCTCCTCCTCCTGCTCCAGTTATGATTGATGGCCAACAACACTTTGAAGTCAAGGACATCGTTGATTCTCGCAAGCTTCGGGGCACCCTGCAGTATCTGGTCCGATGGAAACACTTTCCGCATCCTGAATGGGTGTCTGCTTACCATGTTAATGCTCCTGATTTAGTCAACCATTTTGTCATGCGCTGCCTACCACTGAGTGAAACACAGACACTGATTCAAGGAAGAGCAGGTTCAGGTTTATTTCAGTGTAGTGCTTGACGAGAAAAAAGCTGAGAGTGAAGGGAGCGCGCCAGTGCGGGGTTTAAATAGCCCGCGCCGGTCAGCGCCCCCCCCACTTTGGGTTGTGTCATCCCCCCCCAGTCCTGCATGCTTCCTTGCCGGTAGGTGAAGGGTTGCAGGGCCCCTGCTGGTGCCCCGGGCTTCGCCCATAATCGGTTTCTTTCTCCGGCCGGTGATTGCTGTCAGCTGGGCGATCTCCGTTGCGCTTCGCTGACAGCTTCAGGTGTGCCTCGTGATCCGCCCTGTCTTTGTCTTTCCTTCTTCCTCTTTTGTGTTCTGATGGCTGGGTCATCCGGCCGGGGTCATTCCCTTCTCCTCGGGGTCTGTGTCTGTTGTTGTGCGTGCTTTGCTTATCTTAAATCCCTTCCTCTGCTTCCTAGGTATTGTCATGTGTGCCGTTGTGCTGATGCCTTCAGCTCAACGGTACTCATGACACATTTCTACCTTGCTTATCCTTTGAAACCTGCTGCTTAATATATTCTTCTTTTGGGGGGGGGCAGTATGTCATGTTCACTGATTCAATGTAGTTTACACATCATAACGTTTGACATGCCATGGCGCTGATGCACGTTTCTGTTTGGGAGGGAGCTGCTGTGAGACCTTGTACCAAGCTCTGTATGTGAAATCAGTACAATGGAATGTGTTTGGGTTATGTTCTCTGTTCAAGGCCTTTTCCCGCAGACCATCAGAAACCGTTAGGAGCACCTGGGATTGTGAACTTGAGAAGACTCTGCAGGGGGAGGGATTTCATTTGCACTGAGGGTTTTTAGTTTGAATTTGGCGCGCTTTCATCATTCTCAGCTTTCTCTGTGATCCTGCATGCTGTTCTTTAATAAATCAGATATCTTTGAATTCCTAGTTATGAGTCTGATGGTGTTTTAGAATAGGCAATCAGTACATGAACAAGGAAACTTACAGCAAGTCCTCAAAGTTGTGGCCTTCGCAGTGTCTCTGTGGTCAGGTGATCACATTTTGAACGCTTGGCAATTGGCTCACAATTATGATGGTTGCAGCATCCTGTGGTCGCATGTTCACCTGACCTTTTGTTCAATCCATTAGACATACCAAAAATAGTACTTTGACACCTTTTGGAACTTATTTAGCATTTCATTTCTTTACAAATTGTCTGGCTTGCATGAAGACAAGGACAAACACAGCTAGATTTTTTTTTTTATTCAAGAAAATGGTAGCCATATAGTATAGTTGACGGTTTCTGAGCAAGTGGAAATGGTAGTTCAGAATTTATACCCACTCTAATCTCAAATGCCTTCAAGCTCTCTTGCAGCAGCACCCTCTCAGAAGAAGAAACCTGGGTTTCCTTTTATCTCTTGCTCACAGTGTCCACTGGTAAGAGATGCTTGTTTACATTCTCTGCATTCCTGTTCTTCCAATCAAATCAGTCTCTCAAGTTAAGCTGAAATTTTCTAACTGAGATCTGACACTAATATTTTGATAACACAGGCTCACAGTTTAAATATTCATGTAGGTAGGTCCATATGCCCAATAGGGCTTTGGGACATGGTTTCCAATGTGCAATTGCATACCATTTTTAAAATTCAAGGAGGTTTCAACAAAAGAATACAATATTACAATGACATGAGAATATTTACTATTTAAAAGAGAAAAATATTCCCATTACACTTATAAAAACAATGGGGTATGGATAGTATAACAGCATATTTGGGAGCAAATATCCAGAGGCCTGCTAAGTGAAATGGAGGGATTCATAACATCCCTACTGTTTTTCAGATTAGGAACCAGTAAGACCATAAAATCATACAAATCATGGGATTATCAGGAACCCTTGAGGGTCCTTGTCATCTTCTAGACCCAGCCCCTGCCCACAGCAGAAGTCTTCAGGCCATCCCAAGCAGATATCCAATGTGAATCACGGGTGCTCCATCACCTCCAATGCTGGAGCACCTGTGATTCCAGAAAGCAAGCTGTTTCACTGCTTAATAACTCTCAGTCAGGAAATTCTTCCTTATTTTGAGTTTGGATTTCTTTCTGTAAAGCTTCCACCCTTTGGTTGTTGTCCTACCTTTAGACATATGGAGAGCAAATCCACACACACTTCCTTGTGATAGCCCTTCAAATATTGGAATACTACTATCACGTCTCCCCTTAGCTTTATCTTCTTTATCTAAACATACCCAGTTCTCTTAGTTATTCTTCACAAGATTTCGTCTCCATTTCTTTTTCCATTTCTTCAGCATCCTTCTTGTACTTCTTGATGCAGAACCCAACATTTATCACTACTGAACGATATTTTGCATTTGTTGAATGCAGCCTAATGGTCAAGTATCTAATTAAGCCCAGGTCTAAAATCATCTAATTGTATTTGGGAGTGTGATTTAGTAAATCACTAGCTTTAAATCTAGAATTCCAGCACTGGATAATATTAAAGCTATTCAAGATTTCACTACTGCAGTCTTAAGAAAATAATCAAATAGAGATTTCAACAAAAAAGTGCTGAAGTTACATTAAAAAAAATTCTAGTGATGTGGTAGTAAGATGCAGAAAAAAAAAAGAACAGTTTCTGGCAGCTGCATAGTAAAGAAGAAACACCTCTGAGAGGGCTCCCTAAAGGTTCACGAGTTTGCACCACCCCTGGGTAGAGATTTAACACTGTAATTAGCTTTTAGGTGGAGATTTAACATTATAATTAGCTTTAATGGGCAAATTGCATACCAGGCATGAACCCTAGAGTTCCTGGGACAACACTACCACCACCTCCAAAAAATAGTTCAAGAAAGTTGAAACTTACCTTACTCTTGTACTTCTGATGTCCTAGCCGAAATTTCACATAGGGATCACTGAGCCCATTTGGATCCATGGCTTTGAGTTCATGACCTTCAATTAAAGTGATACTGACTATTCCTCTCCATAGCTGAGCTTTTCTGTGCAGGTCCGACAGACGTATACTCTGGGTCTGAAACTTCAGGTGCAGAGAGAACTCTGATTTACTAAATCAGAAGCAAACAATAACTTTGTAATTTGCTTTCAGAACAGAATGATTATTTTAAGAAAATACTTAGGATTTTTAAAAAAAAATCTTAGTGTTTAGGAAATTTCTTTGATGGATGGATATTGATAAAAAAAGGTTTTATAACAGCAAGAAAAAGCTGCATGTTATTCTTTAGTATTACGCCACTATTGAAAATGGAATGGTGATTATTTATATAGCTCATCCAGATATGAGTCTTTAGTGAGTGGGCAATGTGTTCTATAACAAACACAGATTTGCAAGCTCTTAGATTATGGTTTGCAGCTAACCAGCTATAATGCACTTGACCTGCAATAAAAATGCACACCTTAATCTTTTAAAAATAATTTTAGTGACCTCCCAACTTTTGAAAACTGGTATATGAGTTTCCAGTAAATCTACTTCCACAGCTTGTACTCCTTCTAATGATGAGGAAAAATCAAGAATGTTGCATTGCTTGCAACTACCCCCAAGCCTTATTGTCACTTAATCTATACCCAACAGCTACCCAAAACATGTCTAGGTAGTTAAGAAATACTACAAAGCACTTTTAAAGCAAGAAGACAAAATAAAGAAAACACCAAGAGTTTCTTTTCTAAAACAATTGTGAGCAAAGAATGAACTGAATTTAAAAGCTACCTTGCTACTATATACTTTGAAAGAAAAATCAGGCATCTGAAATAAAATAGAGGTTTCTACATATCTTGGGAAATTTTCTTGGCATCCATGGTAAATTAAAAGAAAACCTTTTAAACAAAATTTCCATTTAATGGGCTGAAAAGGATGTTTACAAATTAGCATCGGCATTTAGCCTAAGAAACATGGCATCTATCTAACTACAACAAGATTCCAGGACTAAGAATTTAAACAAAATATCCATAAAATCTGTCTGAAAACAATGCCTTAAATCCTGATTTTGTGAGTGGAACTGATTCCCCAACTCCTCATTGTCTCCACAGCCTCCTGAACATCCATTCCTATGTAAGGCTATATATGGAAAAGGAACAGGCATAAATTACATATTAGGTGAATAAAGGCCACTTTAGGATCCACTCTTTGTATTTTATGACAAAATAAGTGGTGCATTGCTACAATAATCCCAAACTCCTCCATGTCCTTCACAATCAGCTAAACATTCTTCTGGACTAATATGTGTATTATTTTGAAGAGCCTTTATCTGAGAAATCATGGAGAATGGGTGAAGAATAGAATAGATGACCTCAAATGACGGAAGAGGATTGTTATCTTATTTTTTAAAAAAGGAACAAAAGGAAGACCTGGGAACTATAGTACAATCAGTCTGCCCTCAGTACCTGGGAAGATTCTAGATAAAACAATGCAGAAATTACCAGAAATTAGCATATCCTTAAGAACAAGTCTTGCCATAGTAACCTTATCTCATTTTTTAAATTAGTTAACTTTAAATTGTGGGAATGTCCTAGGCACAATACAGTATATTTTTAATTTAGCAAGCTAGTTAAATGTGGGCTAGATAGTATGGCAATTAAATCACTATGTAGCAGATGTAAAAAGTGTCCTTAAAGAATGTTCATCACAGGTTTTTCATTAAACTGGAATCTAGTCAATAATTCTGAGGTAGTTCCCCCATTTAAATACTAACCAAGGCCAACAATGCTTGATATCAGCCAAGATCCTGGTGGAGCTGGGATGGGGGTGGTGCATCCATCCTAGTGCTTCTTGATCTATCATCAGTTTTTGATACCATTTGACCATGATATCCTTCTGGACCAGCTGCTGGGGTTAGGAGTGGGAGGCACTGTGTTGCAGTGATTCACCTCCTTCCTCAAGGGTCAGTTTCAGTCAGTGCTGATGGGGGGAGAGATCATGTCCGCAGCCCTCACTTGTGGGATGCCTCAGAACTCAATGCTCTCCCCTCTCCTGTTTAACAACTACATGAAACTGCTGGGGGAGATCATTCATTGGTTAGGGGTTCGGTATCATCAGTATGCTGATAAAACACAGCTTTATATCTCAACTCCAAGCTGCACAGGTGAAGTTGCTGATGTACTGACCCACTGTCTGGAGGCTGTTCAGGTCTGGATGGTGTGGAACATACCTCAGTTCAATCCTGACAAGAGTGAGTGGCTGTAGCTGTTTTGCCCCCCACCCCCACCCCAAGATTGGGGATGTTACCATTGTTGGTCTTGGATGGGGCAGCAGTCCCCCATTCGAGACTGGTGTGCAACTTGGGGGTCCTTCTTGACTTGCAGCTACTGCTCAAAAAGCAGGTGGCAGCTGTGGCCAGGAAGTGTGCTTTGTATGTTGCAGACCCCGCCGTCTGGAAAAGCATCCCCCCAGAGATATGGACAGTGCCTTCTTTCCTGGGATTCCAGAAAGCTCTTAAAACCTGGCTTTGGTCCCAGGCCTGGGGTTAATGCATTTCTGGGGCCCCTGTTGTGGCTTCTTGTTGCTGTTGTGACTGTTTAGTCCGGACTGTCCATGTGGTGTTATGTTTTTTATTGTTTTTACTGTCTTCTGATTTTGTACACTAGCCAGAATCCATTGGAGTAGGTGGCCGTAACAAAAAGAGATACTAAAATTCTAGGTAGTCAGATGTTGGTTGAATATAGAAAAAAAAGCAGTTTGACAGTAAATCAAATCACAGATAAATGCTATGCTCTATTCACAGGCTATCTTTAAGCAAAGAATGGGCAGGTATCTATTGTGAATGCTTTATTTTAGATTCAGTAGCCTAAATGACCTCTTCCTGATTAAGCCTGAGAAGTACCATTTCCTATGCATTCCTAATAGCTGGACTGCTATCAGTCTCACTACTTTCTAATGTACAAGTAGAATCAGGAAGGATGGCTCAGTGTGGAGTATCTGAAATGATAACTAAACCAATAAGAGTAATGAGCACCAGCAGTGCCAATACACAAGAAAAATAGCATCATTTGCATCTACACACTTGAAACTACAGAAAACAAATTGTGAAAAAACAGACTTCTGTGAAAAGGGTATAGGCAAATTTTTCAGCAAAAATAATAATAATGGTATTTACATCAGTGCAAAATAGATCCTCTGAGACATTGGAACTAATATTTGTGAACTTCGAGTGCATAAATATTTAGCCGGCATAAATTATTTCCATAGGTATCTCAAGATTGCAACCATGGCCAGTCTACAAGCCCTATTACTTGTTTAAAAATACAACAGATATATGAGGATATCCTGATGAATTCCTGAATGGATAATGCCGCATAACTGACAGGGAAACAGTTTATACCCCTTGCGGAGAAGTATAGATTTAGTCATATTATAAATAGCCCATACTATTCACAAGGCAATGCAGAAGCAGAAAGAGCTGTTCAAACTGCCAAATAAATTTGAGAACAGGAAAATCCCTTTCTTAGATTAATTAAATTACAGAGTAACTCCCATTCATGTCCCAAGTATAGCCCAGCACAATTATTCATGGATAATTAGCTATGAATCTCTTTTTTAATCCTGAAACAAACATGTACTTTCACTGGCCTTATTTCAAGTCTATGCATAAGATGCAAAAGCAAAAAAAAACCCTCTACAAATTCAATAATGACAACCATTACTGGGTACATACTTTGCCAGAATTGGATCCCACATACAAATTTAATAACCAGAAGGAATGGTAAGAAACAGCAACAGTTGTCAGATACCTCAGTCCTACCATCTCACATAATTAAGAGAAAGATATTTACAGCTAGATCTAGAGAAGCAACAGCTACCTTATTCATAGGAACATACACAAAGAAGATCAAGTGAGATACGATTGCTAACAGACAAGAACTCCAAAATAAACTTGTACCAAATGACAACAAACAACCACTATTGTTGGATTCTTGTTCATTATTTTAAGCATGGAACTTGTGAACTCTAGAAGCAAAGTGATCTGGAACTTCTATCTTATGTTTCTATGTAGGTAGAAAATAGCAATTATTTCTAAGGGAAAAATAGTGGCTGGGGCTATCAGAGGTTATTAATAGTTTACCGATCACCTCAGTGTTAGGAAGTTGAAAAATTAGGGGGTTTTGTTGTGCATTTAGTTTAGTTTATGATTTAAAAGAGGGGAAATATAGTGAAACACTATAATAATGAGGAGGAGGAAACAATTTCTTACAAGGCATGGCAAACTTAAAAAGAAGGTAGAACACTATTGAGGGAGGCATTTTACTATGAAAAACAACCTTAGTGTACAGATTTTATATATTTTAATTAATGTAAATAAACTATTGAAGTACCTGAGGTAGACATACATTGACAAAAGAATGTAAAACATGTTGGGACATATAACAAGCAGTGTGAACAAAACTGCATGCTATAGTTCTTGCCTACTTTTAAAATATATATAACAAAAGTTGCATGCATATAAAGCATTTCTTCTCAAAGCAGAAACATGTACATTATCTATAAAAATAGTGTATTTTACCTTCCCCAAATCTGAAGGAAGGCAAAACCAATGACCGAAGTATGTACATATTGATATACATGCTTAAGAAAATGTGCATTCTATAGTTGCATTTCACATTTTTTAGATTTGTCTGCCACATACACAGTCATTTTGATTACTATGGACAATATGCATAATATATGAATAGATACTGACAGAAATCAATCTTTCTTGACCACACTTAGTCAGATGTACTCATATGTTCTGCAGTAATATCAACTCTGTACAAAAGTATATATAAAAGACTTTTTAGTAAAGGAACATTCCATTGCCAAGTTTATAAAACAGGTTTACAGAGAATAAGCTACATGTCACACCTTAAAGTTCCAGGTGACACATTACAAAATATCGGTTGTTTCAAGGCTACATGTTAAGAATTACCTTACTTGATCTTTTCCAACTCTTCCTCATTAGCATTGTCTGCAAATGAAATAGAGCATTTTAATCACCTTTTACTTGTTCACATGGACAGGCCAATTGCCTTCCAAATGAGTAATACACATGACAAAACATCAGACACATTTCAAACCATTACAGACAGAAATCAAACAGCTACAAGCATTATTCACACTGAAGCACAATTATGACTTAAGCTTCCCATTATTTAACGATGAAAACAGAAATCATATATGGTAAGCTGAAGATGTATTAGAAGATCCTCAAAAAGAGTAAGAAATGAAAATTATCCGGAACTAGGAGCATCCTAGCTCATCCTACTCTTTCCCAGAGCTGCAATCAGGGCAAGATATTATACAGAAATTCAGGATCTCACTCAGCAATATGAGAGAGGAACCTCCAATATACTTATGGCATCCATGGACAAGGAAAGGTCAGTTTTGAACAGGTATTTCTTTTTTACAGAATCAGTGCTTTAATTTATTTGAATTAAATTAAATTTTTTAAAATGTTTTTTAAAAAAGAATTCAGGCACTCTTGTTTTATACTTTAATATTTTAAAAAGGATCTAGAAAATATCTTAGCACTAATTTAAACCATAATAAAGTCAAGCCTGAAAGACTTCATGGACAAAGCTGTCTCTTGGCATGCAGATTACAACAAGAAAAAATGAAATTTCAGTGTGAGATATAATAGGGAGGGACTTGGTACCACCTTTTTTGTGAATATATCAAACCTCCATGGCATTGCTTTTCAAAGGCCCAAACTACTAATAACTCCAGTTGGATGATATGCTGCAATGCCTCTAATATTGACCAACTTCCCTGAATAGAATCAAAACTTAGAGCAGTTGGAAGATTGGTTGTGAAGAGCATCTGAGAATAGAAGACTGATCCCTGATTGTGAAGGTGATGATCTTCAGGCAATACCACGGACAACTGGAGCTCAGGTGTGAAAGCTGCATTGAAAAAACATCCTGAGGTCACAGAGATGTAAAAGTGATACTCTAGGAGTCTCTTGGAGTTTTTCTTAAAAATGATAACTGTAGTCAGGATTATATTCATGAAGCCTGGATGAAGAACCATACAGAGTTGATAGCCTGAACATGCAGTTGTTAGTATTACAGTATAGAGGGCTGCTCCAGTGAGCCTGTATGTATTAATCAAGACTATGGAAAGCTTGATGATGTGTAGGACAATGCTCAGCCCTGGAAGCGAGCAACAGCTAATGAGAGGCCATAAAACCAAGGGAAACTAGGGAATGGCATTTCCCAAAAGCAGGATGAACATAATGGGATTTGCTTTGATCCCCAAATTCCTGAGATGGAGGAAGAGGAGAGCTCTGCTTCTGGTGTAGAGAACAAGATCTTGATATACATCTATTATAAATTTCTTCCTCTGAAATTGAGACCCAAATGTGAGGGCAATAGAATTGTAGGCAGGATTGAAAATGGAAGAAACTAGCATGGTAAAAGATCCACAAATACAGAACCAGGTATTTGGAGGAGGGGTCTTTTCTTTTTCTTATTTTTATGCTTCTTGGAACCAGGTGGGATGGGTATTTTAGCAAATTTCGACCACTTATAAAGTGATTTTGCTTGTGCCAACAACGAAAGTGCAGAATCCAGGGAATTTCCAGAGGAATGGGGACACACAAACCCCCAACAACTTTTCAGACATTATAAAAACATTAGATGAAGACAAACAAATGTCCTGGTCTTGCAAAAAGAGTCACTTGTCTATCTTTATGAGCAATTAAGACTGCAGACTTTTCTTCAGAATCATAAATCCAGCCCAGACTTGGAACATTTTGACCAGGCAGATTGTATACAAGGGCAAGCAGAAAGAGAAATAATCCAAATACAAACTCATCAGAATTTAAGGGAGCTATAAAAAGGAAATCTTCACAGAAGGAACTGACAAAAGACCATCACAACCACATTGTTCTAGCAGCACTAAATGAACCAAACTGCTTTTCAAATAGAAAGATCCTTTATTCTATCTTGATGGACCTTGTCTGTTCTAATTTTCTCACAGGTTAATCCTGCTAGCATATCTCAGCATTCCTCTGCAATTATCCCTTCTGCTGTTACCTTGTCTGATACCTTGATGTTTGAGGGCTGGGTGGAGGAGGCTCTTAGTCAAAGTCAAAGTAGCAAGGTATAGTTGGTTGCTATCTGTATTTCTTTGTTGGGCCTTCACAAAACCAGGTCTACCTCTGGCAAAGCTTCCTCCTGATCTGAGGAGGGTTGATGAGATACCTCATGACAAGGGACTGTAATAACCTCAGAATCTCCCACACTAAGTGTTTGCTTCCAAGGGGTGGCTCATAGGAAAAAAGAACCTTTTTTTGCAGAAGGAAATGTTTATATTGGTGCTTACAAAAGTTTATTGTAAGTCCTTCCTCGAGGCAAGAAAAACGATAGCTGTGTCCATACAAGAATAAGAAATTTAGTACTGCACAATGGAGCCTTCAGAGCCATAGAAACAAAGTAAAAAAAAAAGCACATAAGGTAGTCCTCACTGTTGGTAATTGGGTTTGGGAACTCTGTTGCTAAGCGATATGGTCATAAAGTGTGACATCACGTCATCGCACTGACTTATGAGGATAGTTCCAGCACTTCCAGTTGCTGCTGTTAAGTGAATCCCAAGCAGTCCCAGTGTCCCATGGACATGTGATCACCATTTACAACCTCCCGCTGGCTTCCCCATTGACTTTGCTTGTCAGAAGCTGGTAGTAAAGGCCACAAATGGTGATCATGTGACCACTAAACCCTGCAACATCGTAATTGTGAGCCAGTTGCCAAGGTCCCAAATTGTGATCACATGATCGCCAGGACGCTGCAATGGCCGCAACCATGAGAACCGGTTGTAAGTACCCCTCATTCAGCTCTGTTGTAACTTTGAATAGTCACTGAACAGGTGAACATTAAGCAAGGACTACCTTTATAGAGTTTGTAGCCTGTGACCTAATATTTCTCATGCATGAAAAACGACAGTGAAACCTTGTTCTAACAAATTGGGAGAAGGGTATCTGGACTTTTGGAAAGAAGCCCAGTAAATTGAAAAACTACATTCACAGTAATGCAAATCTTACCATTTACTTGATGAGGACATTACACAAATGAAACAAATTACATCACTTGCTGAGATCATGATGAAAGTGATAGCAGGCTGCATTACACTAAATGCATCATTTGACTAATCCTACTACGCAAATTATGTAAACAGATACAAATCATGTCATTTGTGTAATTGTGTCACAGCATCATTACACAAGTAGTGTAAATTACAAAGGACGTGAAGAGGTACATGAAACCTCTTGGGTTAAAGTCAGGAAAATCAAGGGTTTTTTTATATGCAATTAAATTATATTAAAATTGAAATAGAAGTAGGTAAGAAGTAGGGATTCTAGAAGTATCAACCAGCTGCGAGAATGTGTTGTCACTGAGGATATTGAAAAGAAACTGAAGAGATTCAACAGGAGTTCATATAGCCATCCCTGCTATGAAGAAGCAGGGCTCCCATCAATAAGCTCCCAACTTCTGTAAGTTCTAAAAGATTGCATATGCTCATGATATGTGTGAATCATGAAGGCCATATGAAGAACCTAAACACATGCCCACAAATATAGAAGTTTTAAATTATTATTTTTTAATTGTTAAAAAAAAATTAAAACTTTTTTGAAAGCATGTCACATCTCTTACATGATGAGAAGTTTGAACTGCTACTGCTGTAGAACGAACAAAAAATAGTCTTCTCCAGCTAGTCCATTAGCCAAATAGAATGTTTCTGCTGTCCTTTTTAGCACTCATTATAGCTCCATCATTAACAATTCCTAATTGCAGTAATCTAACACTTCAACAACCCCATTCCTTTCCCTCTAATTGAATGCCTGTTACTCTTTTGCTTTTATGACCAGAGACAAACTCATAGATAAACAGAGTCTATAACATATGTTCTTAGTATTGCAATTTTCCAAACTACTTTAGCATGTATTTGTTAGGATGGGAATTTGGAATTTCATTAATTCATGAACGCTTATTTTAATCTAATAAATCAGTTTTAATCAATAAGCATCTCTGTGAACATATACAGGTTTAATTAACTGATTACTGTTGTTGCAAGCCATCAAGCTCTTTTCCTGAAGGTGCTGCCTCTACTGAAGTAAAAATGTAACATCTAAATATCTTTGTGAAAAAGATCAGAATACAGAATTTAAGTGGGAAGTGGGATGAGATATTTAAGGCAGAGTAAAATTTAACTAGTGCCTTTTTTATAAACTGTAACACAGTGTTTCAGTATCAATTGTCCCTTATGACTCCTTCATGATTTTCATGTCTTGCTACTCGTTCATTTAGCACAATATTAATTTTAATCAATCCTTTTACATGAAAGCTACTTTTAATCCAACAATAAGTTAGCATATAACCATTGTATCATATTATGCAACATAATATGGACTACATCAAGATTCTCCCAAATATTTAGGTCTCAGGCAACCATGTATTAGCTACTATGCTTTTTACATTAATTGTGAGATTCACTTATAAAGGTGTATATTATGCATGACAAAAAACTGAAATGAAATGCCTTTTCCACATACGTTTTAAACCACTGAAGACGCTCAGTTTTATGCAACATTTTTATCCTATCTCTGATACTTTTCAAGTTACCATTACAATATGGCTGGATAGTTGGCATTAAAATGTAATTGGTTTTGGCAACGTATAGGATAAACATCTAATGAAAATTCTTCCACACTGCAACTTTTTAAGGCCAAAATACTGCAACAAAAAAGCAAACTCATTTGAAAAGTAGAATTATTCAAAATATACTGTGCCAGATATCTACAAGTTATTTTATAGATAACAAAGAATGAAATTCCATAACCATTTTTTCTCTTCTAAAATTCTGCACAATTGGAAGAGAGAATATTGAACTAGGATTAACTGACCCAGATTCAAGTCCACACTTAACTATGGAGCCTCAGTAGGTGATTTTGAACTGGTCAGTATCTCTCAACCTAATTTATCTTGTACATTTTTGGATGTGGGGATAAAACTGAAGGACAGAACATTATTTATACTACCTTGAACTCTTGATGAATGGCTGCACTTGGCATTTGCATGCCACATTAGAAAAAGCTGTGGGTAAGGCAGGGTAGAAATCTGATTCCATTTAAATGTAACTCAGTTACATATTTAATAACTCCCCCTCACTCTTTCACATTACAGATTATAATGTGACAACTTTTGGAAGTTTTTGAGGGCCATGCCTCAGATTTTTGGTGGTTCTCTCTCCTAGAGAAGTGTATAAGTAATAAAAACATTGAATAATATTACATAGGAAGAGATATCTGGACTCTTATTTCAAAATAACATTTTTCTGACATACCAGTTTAAAGATACTCACTTATTAATACTTGAACAAGTAAAATTTGATGTTATTTTTTCTGTTTCCAAGCATAAGAAAATTACCCCCTTTTAATTATCCTCTCTGACAAACACTTCAAGACATTTATAGGTGTCCAGTTAGAAACTTAGAAGCTTTGCTTATATGACTTATTTAGCACAGACTTACCACTTCCCTCTGCTGTTCTTTTGGGGTCAGCAACACAGTTAATAATATAGTCCCAAGATCTTGGTCAGGATAATGTGAGTCTTTCAGACTCAATGTAACATCAACAGGCCTAGAAAAACAAGTCAGCAGAAAAATGAAAACACTAAAATTGATGCTTCTACGGACTGCTTACCTCAGGACAAAGCATTTAAGAAGACATGAGTTATGTTTTGCTTTCTGTCACCTTCACCAAGTAAACTATGAGGAATATAAAGCAAGCACAAGAACAAGATGCTTAGCAATATCCTCCTGATTACACTGCCAATATATTCCTTCTTCCCCTGTACCTCAACCTTCCTTCTCCTCCTGAACCTCAGCTCAACCTCCTTTGGAACAGCTAGCTTTAATTAACATTCTAAACAGAAACAATAAAAAGAGTGGAAAATGACAGTTCCATGCAATCCATAAAGTTGATCCCCAGCCTGTCAAGATTCAAGAGTATACCAAGCTGTAACTGAAAGGATCAGCAAAGAAGCTAGTGGGAAGCAAAATCCAATGTCACACTGTCCCCTTGAAATCACAGCTGTTGGGTTGACTGAAATTTTCCTTGATCATTTAAACTAGCTTTATTGGTAAGATGTTATCAGTACACTGCAATATACAATATAAATGCTAGAAATAAATTACTTGGTGAGTAATGGAATATATTTAAATCCAGGATACTGAAATTTCATTTTAAAAGTATACAGTCTGCCAGATGAAAGAAGAGTGGTTGTGATACAAAAATCTGTTTCTATTGAAACTTTCACAGTATCTGATGCTGTCTAGTGCCTAATCCTGGAATGAATGTTGCACCCAATAACATCATTATGTCCATAGACATCTCTGTTTAGGCTTGCCAGAATTCCTACTCAACTTACCTATATAAGGCTAAAATGCTGAAGGTAAAGCATCACCACTAGCATTTCCAGTAATGCATCTGGGCTCCAAACTGACCCAGTCTTTGATAGGAGGCTACAGCATATTCGAATCAAAGTTTGCTCATCTGTCCACAAAGAAGCGAACAGAGTTTATAGAGGCAGAGTGCCAGGTAGCACTCTGATAAATCAGCGTTTTTTTATAGTAATATCCATCATGGCAGCTACCTAGTGAATAAGCAAGACTCCAGCAGCCATTTTGTAAGACACCCACATGTTCTCATCATTCCAAATGTGTCCTCCAGTCCCAAAAAATTCCCCCAACCTGTCCTAATGGATTATGAGATGAAGCAGCATTATTCTGGAATATGCTGCCTCAGTGCATCTATTTAATGTTGAAAAGAAGAAGGCCCCAGGATTCATGGCAGCACAAGACTGGGTTATGCTGCTAGTTTGCAACAATTCATCAGGTTATATGACAAAGTCCTGCCTAATTTTCTGCATGCAGAACCCAAGAGTAATTAGAGGACATAACAAGAATGTGCTGTCTGTGCAATGGATGTGGAATGCAAAAGCCTGGATGACAAAACATCTTTTTCTGAACCGGTTCCATCACTGCTTCCTCCATGAAGTCAAGGAATACCTGGAGTGCTTCCATTTGAAGTCTTCCTCATGCTGAACAATGCCCCAAGACACCCAAATTACTATGACCCAAATGACAAGACTATGCAAATGAAGGTGGTCTTTCTAGCATTTAACACTACAACCCTTATTTATCCACTTGACAGGGGGGTAATTAAGACCTTTAAGGCCAACTACAAGAAGAGGTGTATGGACCAAATCATTAAGGCCATGGACAGCATCAACAACCTCAACATTATTCAGTTTTGGAAGGACTTCACTAGAGCTGACAGTTTCTTCCTAACATGTGCTGGAAGACATCACAGACAAGTCTCTCTAAATACCTTTTGGAAGAACTTGGTTCTTCCGAGGTTGTGCATGACCTAAGTCCAGATGAACTACGAACCATTCCATATGAACAACACAAAAAAACCATAGCAGAAATAAAGGAGTTGGCCAGGAGAACAGGGGTATAGATTTCAAGGACTTAGAGAAGGACATCAATGATTTAGTTGATGAGTAGACAACAGTACTGATGCCTGATGAACTCAAGGAGTTTGTTTGCTCTAACTCTAAGGGTGAGGATGAGGTTGAGGAAGCACCACACCAGGAGAAGAAGTTTAATTTGGAAAACCTAGCGCAGGTAATGCATGATGCTAAATGCCTTGCGAACTTCTGTTATGAATATGACGTGATTCGTGCAATGAACTTCAAGGAAAGTCTCGACAATATTTTGACACCATACACAGACAAATTCAATGAGTTCAAACAAAAGAAACAGCAGCTTCCCATCACAATGTTCCATCACAACTTCTACATCAACACCTAAAACTCTTTACACTCCCACAATGGAAGTCTCGACATCAGCCAGCCCTGCTTCTTCTCCAGCCTCTAAGACCCCCACTACTAAGGATTACTGAATCCTGCAATGAATACCTTGGTGCATGACTTGTTCTTAACTACAGTACATAGTAAAATTTTTAAAAAGTATTTTCAGTTACATGGGTCTAAAATATTACTCATTATTGTAAAACACAAAGCCTTTTAAACACATTTAAACATTTTTCTGTTAATTGTAAATGGTTGTTCAAGTGTTTAGGCATACACAGAAAACATCTGCGGCTATTTGGGCGAGAATACAGATTTTTGGCGGAAGTGTTGACACATATCCACCACAATATGGAGACCCCACTGTAACTGATTCATCTAAATAACTTACTTCAGACATTATACCCTTCTGGTTTGAAATGCTCCCAAAGTAGCTTAAAAGATGTAAAACAGAAGGACAATTAGATGAGGAGGGAAAAGGAAAGTAAGGCAAAGGTTCCTAGTGTTTTTTCATTAATTAGTGATAAATCAACTCTATTACTTTTAATTGAACTAGCATCTGTAGTATAACATTAAACCACTTTTTTTCTTTCTCTGTCTCCCTAATCACATCCAAACAGAGAAAAACACATATTGAAATTCAGTGAGGTTCATAAAATGATACCTATTTTGTTCCAGGGAACTGAGGTCCAAAAAAGCTGATCCCATGAAGTCATCTTGAAGTCCAAAATCATAATCAAAAACCTAAGATGAATAAAGAAACAGCACTTTTATTAATGAAAACAGATTCATAAACTTCGCAAGCCAATATTTACACAATATGCAATTACGAGATGATTTAGGCAATTACTAGATGATACTGCAAAATAATAGGCCCCAAAGTTCATTTACCCATTTTTATACAATACAGATTCAAAATTCTATTTTACTATTCCCTTTTTCTGGCTGGCATAATTTCCCAAATATTAACCAAAGTTTAGAAGACGTTATCTTATTGTGTTCTGAAATATTTTGATAAATATTAGAATTTAAGTAAGGATTTTATACTGTGTTCTTTAATCATATTTTTTAACAAGATTAAGCTATAATATCAGTAAGATGTATCATTATTGCTATTCTTAAGTGAAACTGGATGTGGCTTACCTTTATATACAGCTGCTCCCTTAAGTGTTCAATAAGAATGGAAGTTCTTTCCTCCCAAATAGGATTAAGATTCTTATTGATTGTTTTACTTCTAAAGACTTCTTTTCCACCAAGTTTAAACTTGACATATGGATCACTTGTTCCTGAAGCAAAAGTTAATGTTATATATGAAACCTAGATATTCTTGGGAGCTCATAAATTTAAAATAACAACAACAACAACAATAAAGCAGCTAGTTTTCTCTTTTTAGGTGACTGGAGTAACCAATATTTTTAAAAGGTTAAAATAACATTGAGATTGGATCAATTCTATATATTTATGCTTGGTAATTCTAATATGTGATAGGAAGGTTGCATGTTATATATTGATTATTTCCATCTATTGATTATTTTTTTATTCTTTATTGTCCTTGCCTTACATATGATATGTGGCTTCTATGTACAGTGGATATCATGAAACTACATCAATGCTTTTATATAGTTCTTTTAAAATTAGCATTTAAAAATACCCTTGAAAAAGAGAATGAGGTAAGACCTCAAACATTAACTCTTAAAGCAAATATGCAATTCCTAGAATAAAATACTTTGTCTTTTATATTAAATAACTTTTCATGGCTCTAAATGTGACATTCAGAAGCCTCTTTATTTCCAATTTTTTAAAGTGAGCACTGCATGCAAACTGCACATTACTGTGCAAAAGAACTTACTTAAGAGCAACCTGGAATGCATTTCCACATATTCAAAATCATTCCATGAAGACCATTTATATTTTTTGTAATATTTTATCAGGTAATGACAAAGCAAAATTATCTACCCAGTTTATAATCAGGTTAAGTAAAAAAAAAAATTCAAATCAATGCTTTTTTTTGCCAAACACTGAAATATCCTTTATTAACCCCTCCCCCAATAACTAAATGATTCTAAACACTATACAACAGAAGCAAACAAAATATTTGAGGTAAATTCCAGATCAAGTAATACAAAACTGAAAGCAGTAGTTTAATACCTTAATTTGTTCTACACTGGATTTAAAACTGTGTATTGCAGACACACAATATTTGCAAAGTTGGATTACCAAGCAAAATGTGTTTCTACAATATCTAGCAAATAAACCTCTGATCTCTGAATAATTTACATGAAAAGTATCTCAAGGGACTAATATTCAGTCTGGATTCAGAACTGATCACAGAATTTAAATAGCCAATTAGAAATTTAATCCTGTAATAAAATGTGCATGTGAGCCAAATTCACATGTATAATTTAAAAGGTAAAAGGGAATTTAGAAACTTATACTGATGTGATTTATCATTTAATGATATTTATCATTAAAAGTATCATCCCATGTACATATAAGGCTAATGCCCATGACAAGTATAACCTGTGTTTAACATATTTCATTCATTTCCATTTTAATTCAAAGTGCAAATATGCCAACTCCGTTGTCTGAGTAAACAATATTTCAAGCAGACATCTAACATTAATAGAATTGTTGCAAGGCTTTTTTTACCCTATATTCTAATATTGCAATAGTTATTTTATTTAAAATATATATATTTAAAGTATTTTTTTAGTCTCACTCTACTACCTTAAAAAAAATCTCAAAGCAACTACAGCAGCAACAGTCCTTGCTGAGCACATGGTGGCAGTATGACAGCAAAATTCTTTCTTTTGGAGTTCAATTACAAACCTACACAAATCATGGGCTCCTAACATAATCCTGTAGCCAGTATTAGACCCATTAACTACTGTTAACTGCTGTCAATAAACATAGATAAATCACACAGCAATAATTATTCAGTGTACACTGAAATATACCTTGGCTGATATATTTACAAATTGCTGGAAGAATAAAGTCTGACCTTAAGAATGAAGGAGGGACATTAAGAAAAATGACAGAATTTGAAACACTTAGACAAATCCAATATTAGGATGCATACACAAACTCCTATATAGATATGACACAGAGACAGAACAAATAAAAATCTGTATGATAAAATGGATGCAAAATTTTAAAGGAACAGTCACAACACAACAATGGGAAGAATTATGGACCAAATCTGTAAAATTTACCTGAAGCTACAATCTAAAAGAAAATTGGTACAAAATGGTTTACGGATGGTACACAACTCCGTCAATAATCTCCAGGATGGATAAATCATACTGTAATAAATGTTGAAAATGCCATAAAACAGAAGGAACATTTTACATGTGGTAGACATATAAAAAAACTCAAAAGAGAGATACAGATACAGATACAAGACAGTGCAGAAAATTTTGCAAATTAAATTTGAAATGATACCAACACTTTTTTTTACTAAGTATAATCCCAGAATATATCAACAAAAAAATATTATAATTTACTGAGATAATACAGCACCAAAAATAAATTTTGGCCAACATTGGAAGGAAGAAACAATTCCATGATATCTGATTGGGAATTTAAACTTGGAGAATATGAAGCAAAGGCAAAATTAACAGCATATACTCATTACAGAAATTTAACCAAATTCAAGTAAGAATGGTTCCCATATATACAATATATTACAGAGCATGGCAAATATAAACACATTATGGCTTCTATGGGGGCCGAAATGTTTACAAACACTGAAAATTAGTATTGGCACAAAAAGGGGGAAGTTAGAAACTAAACAGTCTTTCCGCCTTTGCTGTTATTTATTTTGTCTGTTTTTTCTTTTTAACATGCATAAATAATAATATTAAGTAGCAACACAGTGGAGACCTTATTATGAATTAAGCTTAAGATGTATGCACCTCACGAAAGCAGCCACTACATTGCAGACACATGATTTTGGGAAAAGATGTAACTTTATTTATTTATTTGATTACAATAAATGAGATAAATAATCCAGATGATTTTTCTTCTGAGAACCTTGCAACATTACAAGCAGCATGAGCAATTTTTTTCCTAAGCTTTTCCAAACCATTCTTACACTTTCTCTGATGGCACACAGTTACTGAACCTTCTCTTCAATACATAGGAATCAAAACGCTCTGCCACCTTAGGTACCAATCTCCATGAAACACAGAAAGGAAATAAATATAGGTACATTATTTTGAAAAACTATTTGGACTACATCATTTCTGTCCAAGGTATAATTATATTATCACTAGCTTGCACAATTCTGTATAAATAAATTTTACATAAAGTTAAGTTTTTGAAATAACAATCTTTACCTTTTGTATAAACAGAGTTATGCTATTCAATGGTTTGTAACCTTACTTTCTAGCCTATGTTTTAAAATGGTCTTTATATAATTTGTTGTACAATTCATTTTTCAAGAGAGATCATGCTACTGATCCTTATTAATCTTTCATAATGAATGACATATATTGCCATAATTTTTCTCCATTAGTTGCAACTTCTTCAATTATTACTATACTATAGTAATTCTAGGTTTTTATAAAGTACTCAGTGAATACATGGAACCATTTATGACTCTCAGAACTATTATTCTGACATTATTCAGCAAAATTTTGGATTCTTCATAATTATATGTCCTGATTTTCACTGACAACTGTATCAATAGGTGGAACTAAGTGGTAGAGTCAGGAAGACGAAGTTGACAACACAGAGGAAGGACTGAGATTGAGGAAGCACACCCTCTGCTGGGAAGTATGGCCTTTGGCCCTGGAAGTAGTTCATTTTATTCAACAAGCAGTTAGAACAGGAGGCTGTATGTGGGATTTGTTAGCTAATAAAGACATTTAGTATAAATGAACCTCTGACTCATTATTATTGGAAAAGACTTTGAAACAACAACTGATTCACAAGAGTACAGATTTAAGTAAGTTCCATTCACTAGAAATGAATGAGTTAGAGTGATGGTTCATAATTTAATCATAATTTATCACACAGCAGGCTACTACTTGCAAAGTAATTTTGCTGAATTTGTTTATTGTTACCTATACAGTTCACCTTTCCATTTCTATAAACCCTCATCCACTGACATCCAGAAACTTCAAAACCACACAAGAATGCTAATTATGAGCCTCTACACATTTTATGTTTCATATTCCAGTTTTTTTCCCCATGTAGTGATTGTAACTTCCTGAACTCACAATTACCCCTCTTGTGCTCTATAAAATGTTGCGCACAGAGTGATCACTCAGTAAATAAAGTGAATTAAATATAATTTTCAGTTGGACAGTAAACAAACAGAACATATGAATAGTCAGCCTCATAATTCAGCTGGAAGGACTCAAAATTAAAGCAGTCATGCAAAAGTAATTACCTGGTAAAGCAGTGAGTTATTTTCATTTCACATAATTTTTTTATTTCATTTAAACTCACATATTTCTGCTCAAATGATCACTCAATTTGGCAAGCAAAATTAAACATAATTCTAAAGAGTAGAATTGTACATGTCTCTGCTAGCAGATCTATCTTTGTAAAGACCTCTTCTCTGGATCTTAAAGGGTTGTTTGTAATAGAACATGCAGTGTTCAGAAATGGTGTATCAACATCTTTAATAAGGATCTTAGAACAACAACCTTTAGGTTAATGAAAACACTTCTCTTCCAAGGAAGGACCTGATCCCCACTGTTAGTTCCATCCTGACCGATTTAACCAATAGGAGAGGTATGGCTCAAGTAAACAGATGGACCCTTCATTTCTGCAAGGATCCTGTCCACATCCTTAATATATACAAGTGAAAAAGAATAGAAAAATATCCTTAGCAAACACTTATAAAAATAATAAAGGCAGGATTTAAAAAATCTAAAAATCTAAACAAAGCTTTTCAAATTCCATTTAGTGTGAGTCAGCTGTGAAAACTATTTGAGATAGTTATCTACTACAAAGTAAAAAAAAATGATTTAGAATGTGTTAAGCTTGTTAGCGTGAGCAGACTATCACACTGAATTGTTTATTATATCCCCAAAGCATAAAGCTCGTTAAGTGAATCTTGCTGTCATTAAGTGAATCACCCATTAATTTTGCTTGTTGGAAGCTGGCTGGGAAGGTCACAAATGGTGATCATGTATCCCCAGGATGCTGCAACTGTTGTAAATACATGCTGGTTGCCAAGTTTCCAAATTTTGATCATATGACTGTGTGGATGCTATAATGATTGTAAGCACGAGGGCTGCTCACAAGTCACTTTTTCCAGTGCCATCGTAACTTCAAACAGTTGCTAAACGAATGGTTGTAAATTGAAGAATACCGGTGAGCGTGATAAGGATGGATGGTCTTACTGTCCATTTCCTTGACATTGGTTACTTCCTTTTTTGAATGATTTATCAGTGTAGATTATTTCAATGCATCTGTTAAAGGCTGATATATTAAGATATAAGACTCTAGGAATTCTCTTGCATATTTTAATCTGGCTTGTCTAAAATGTCTACGGTTTCCCAATTGAAATTTTGTTAGAATTTGTCAATATGTTATGAAATAAAGAAGCTTTCATCATGTCTTCTAACCACCGATTAATGTTCATGGATGTGTTCTGCTAACCTTCTACCTCTTTGCCCTACATAGTGGTTTTTACCATCCTTGTACTGTATTTTGTAAATGGCTCCTGTTTTGTCTTCTCTGGCCATTGGATCTTTTGGGTTTGCTCAAAATGCTTTGGATAGATGTGTTGGATTATGGGCCAGTGTGATATGAAGGGGTTGTAGTTGCTAGTTTTTGAGATGCTTTTGATGTATGGCAGAATTATCCTTTTCATGGGTTGTGCAGATTATGCTGTGATAGTTGGCACTCCACAATAACCCCAGAACTCCAAAAAGTAGAAATATAACATGTTCCAACACAATAGATACCCACACAACTTCATCAAAAGTGTCCATACATCCAGTCACAACACAGTCACCTTGAGCACAGCTCAACAACTAATTGGCAGCCAGTGCTGGTTCTTCAGAAAGGAGTAACATTTTTCAGGTAGGTTGCCTCTTAGTCACAGCATTTTGCACTGTTTGTAGGCTCTGGGTTAACCTCAAGGATACCTTCTTGCATGGCAACAATCCAGTCTTGAATTACCAGTGCATGGTTCCCCATCCAGGAACCAGCCAGAATTGTAAAATGGCATTCCTTAACACAGAAATCACTTTTGTCTCCATTGAGAGTACAGGTAGTCCTCACTTAACAACCAATATAAGGACCGGAAAATGGGTTAAGCGATGCAGTTGTTAAGTGAGTCACCATGTGACTGGACCCAATTTTATGACAGTCGTTAAGCGAATCCAGCTTCCCCAATTGACTTTTTTGCCGGAAACCAGCAAAAAAGGTCGCAAATCGCAATCACATGACCACAGGACGCTGCTACTGGTCATAAATGCAAGCCGGCTGCCAAGTGCCCAAATTGTGATCATGTGACTATGGGGGTGGTGCGACCATTTGCAACAGTCATAAGTGCAAATACAGGTCGTAAAGCACTTTTTCCAAGGACATTGTAACTTCAGACCATTGTTGAATGAACAGTCATTAAGTGAGGACTACCTGTAATGGCTTTAGAAGTACTCCCCTTCAGGGGGCAGTAATCCTATTCAATGCTTGTAACTTCCTAATTCCCAAGCAAGAGAATGATCTAGTAAAAATGCCTCTATTCTACCAAGAATCAGTCTGTTTACTAACCCTCATTCAGCCCACCATCGTATCCAAAGTATGCATAGTCCCTCATAACTCAAAAGATACAGAAAAATAGTTTTTGATATCACCAGAATGCTTATAAAATCTCAATCTACATCCAAATGATCACCCCTATATCATATAGACAACACAGTTATTAAATGCTAGATATTTAATGAGTATTAGACTACATTCTTATTATTCCTAGATTCATTAACAAAGAAAAATAATAGCAGAAAGTATCAGATGATTGGTATGGACATTTTAAAAACTAAGCTAAATTCTACCTTATAACTATCATTCTGTCAATTGTTAAAATACAGACTCAGTGCTTTCAACTAATGACAATAAATGTTTGCTAATGTCTCAGTGTTAATGTTATCAACTCTGCATTCAATTTATGTAAGTCATGCTTCTATGAGTACACAAAATATTGTGAATTATGAAATCTATAATGAAGTGAATTGATAACAGCATACAGCAGCTTTTCCCAAAACATTGTCTGCAACCCAATATTGCTATAGGAAGCCACAGAGCAAATGAGCATGTATTCCTTTTTTCATCCAAATACAGGTAGTCCTTGCTTTGTAAACACGATTGGGACCGAAATTTTGGTTGCTAAGCAAAGCAGTCATTAAGCAAATCCGATCTGATTTTATGACCTTTCTTGCAGCAATCGTTAAGTGAATCACCGTGGGCATTAAGCAAACCAGGTGGTCATTAAGCAAATCATGTGGTTCCTGATTGATTTTGCTTGCCAGAAGCCAGCCGGGAAGGTTAAAAATGGCAATCACATGACCACAGGACCCTGCAACGGTCATAAATGTTAACTGGTTGCCAAGTGCCTAAATCGATCATGTGACTGCAGGGACACTGTGATGGTCGTAAGGGTGAGGACCGGTCATAAGTCAGTTTCTTCAGCACTGTCTTAAGTCTAAGCCATAACTAAGTGAATGCAAGGACTACTTGTATGTGTTTACATTCTGGGGCCACAAAGAAGGTTCTGGGGGGAAAAAGTTCCATCGCCATATAAAATTTGGAAAACCAAGGAATAAGAGAAATATTTTTGATACAAATTTATCTTGTACTCTAGCCTTCTATTTTATATGTTGCTAATATGTTAATAATTTAAAACAAACAAAATCCTTGTGTTAAGGGGATAGTTATCATTACAAAAATGTATAAATTAATCTAGTAATAATAATAGTGGTAGTACTATTCATCAGTCATCATCTCAGTCTTTAGGAAACTAGCTATATTAGAACATTTTTGTAAACATACTCTTACCTCTTCGATCACGAGCTGCTAAATTAGTACCTCTTCTTAATGTAATGTCCAACTGGTACATTCCGGGTTCAGCAAGGGGTAATTCTACATTACTTGTTCCAGCAAGACCAATTCTCTAAAAAGCATAAAGAAAATATTTAACATATTACTTTACATATATTACTATAGGACAATTACTGAAAGTTGCCTTGAAAGGGCTGTTTTATATAAGACAATTTTATTTTTACCATAAAAAATAGACTATACACAATATATTTCTTACCAGAGGTTAGTTCAGTATTGGACATTTATTTTGTGCAAATAATTTTATATTATTATAATTATTTGCACAAAATTATGAATATAATTATTCGCACAAAACTATCAATACAATTTTAAATAGCAATTAGATTTTAAATCAAATTTTCTGTTAGTTTTTAAAAAAACTTTCCTTATTTCAGTACAGAAGCTATAGCATTTCTTCTTAGCACATCTGAAAATCTACTGACAAACTACCTGCATACTGACAACCACTACACATCAAATAACTTGCTAGAGTCAGTAATATACTCTTTATTATTGTAAACAAAATACTAGATACTTTTTCTATATAGTCATACCAAGTCTGGTAATTCATTTGTTAAATGTACATCTTCAGCACAAGTACTCACAAGGCAGCATCCAATTAAAATGCAAACACTCTGAAGTCAATAAAAAGTAAAGCAAGTAAAATAATCTAAATATTTAATCTAAAGAGAGAAACAGACAATGGAAATTTAGGAGATTTTAAAAGTCCAGGAGATTAAAAACATTTTCATTGACTTCAAAACGCATTACACTGCAGTAGAGGCAAGTTTACTTAGAAGGGAAACACTTCAAAGATAGAATACCACAAGAAGCAGAGTCTTTTCCCAGTTACCATTGTATCCCTAAGATACTGAGAACCAGAGATCTGATAGATTGGTACAATTAGATAATTAATCGATTTTCATTTATATTGCTAAAATACAGTCCAGGGTTAACAAGAGCTGCTTTAGGTTTGGGCTTTAACTACTGCAATCTTCTATTCACTTGCATCTGTGAACCTCAACATGCACATGTATGTTAAAAGGTACCAAAACAAGCAGCTTTTGTACTGAAATGTGTCATAAATATTCCTATCTTATTTATGTACTGATATTGAATCACTAATTATACATACTAATTTTGAAATTGATTCAATTTTTAATTCAAACTCAAGCAATTGATAAGACACTATATTTTAACCCAGTTTAATTCATGTAATTTATTCATGAATTGATGAACCATTTTTAATCATGTATTATTACTGAGCACACAGAAATAACCATGATGTATTTGTATTTGCATAACAAATAGGTCAACCACTGATCAAGGGACTTCTAATAGGATATTAGAAGTCCCTTGATCAGTGGTTGACCTATTTGTTATGCAGGGATGACAGCAACAAATGAAAACCAAACCATCTGCCTTTTCCTTAGGAATGCCTGCTCCTCAAGGGGATGGATGGGATCCTAGTACCAAGTTATTCGGGAAAGTGTAGGAATGTTATACCTTAGTGTACCCTTTTACCTTTGATTGAATTATGTTTCCATAACTACTGAGAACGTATGTATAACATTGCTTTCCATGATTGGTTTGCAGTAATGTATGCTTTTTGATTGGTTTATAGTTTTGTACACTGTTCAAATTGTATAAATGATGTTTCACTCCAAGTGGGGTGTATGCCCACTTTGGAATTCACTCCTGGGCAACCTTTTATTTGCAAATAAAAGTCTCAATCCTTTCCACCATCTGGTGTGTTTATTGGGCCTGCATGCTAGGTAAAAAGACCCGAGCTTTCTGGGATAACACAATGATGAATCATTAGCTCAACAATTATTTATCTTCATAAAGTATGAAGAAAATGAGCTCAGAAAAGCCTTAAAGCTCATAAGATTTACACTTTTCTCACATAAAGCAGCCAGAAAGCATAAGGATCACTTCCAGGTAACATCTTGTACTTCAACCATCACATTAATTTTAACTACTCTAAATTATAAATAGTAAAGTTTTAAAAGGGAGGGGAAATAATATTTGACACATACAGAATATAAGAAGTTGTTGGCTATTATAATGATCATGGAAGACTTGCCGGTTGGTGAAACTGGGAAGCAATGAAACTTCCATTAGCAAAAGACCCATTAGAAGTACCGATTGGAACTGGGCATTGCAAACATTGCACCATTATTGTACAATCATCAGTGACTCCTGGTTTCTTTCCAGGCTGAGATTAAATTTTACTTTTAACCTGGAAAGTTCTTCATGAATTAAAGAATTTGAAGGCTACAGTTTTCTATACTTTCCTACCCATGCTCCAAGAACAAAAGACCTGGTAGAGATACAGTGGCCAACTACTTACGAGCAAGGTTTTTATTGATTACCTATCAATTCTGGAACACTTTCCCCATGAATCTTTCAGGTATCTATGTTATTGATTTTTCAGACTCAACAGATTTTTAAAATCTCAATCTGTTTAACTTTCTATAGCTCTTATTGACCATCTTTATCTTAAAGTTGCATCTTGGAGATGAGTTCAACATGGTAGACATTATAAATTTTCATAATTTGTTACTATTTTAAGCTACATTGTAAATACTCTTATATTTTATATTTAAATTGTAGGTTAATTCTGTGGTTTCCCTGGGAGCTTTGGTTATATGAATAAATGAATGAAAATAATCCCAATGAAAAGGACCTACAAGCTATTACATTGCACTGAGCTCCTATCATAATTTATCCATACACTTTGGGAATGTTTTTAAAAAACAGGATAGACCTTTTATAAATCAAGTAAATCTATCAGCATTTGCATACACCAAACTAAAGATTTTTTAAAAATATGAACCAAGATTTCTCAACTATTTGAATTTAAATTAAGTACGGTATACAGGATTATACTGTCAGGCCTTAATGGCTGCCTCACAAACAGTAAGTATTCCACAGGAAAGTTATCCATTAATTGCAACTATGTAATGTATGTTAATAACTTTTCTATCATTTGTTAGCATTATGGTATGGCATTATTAACAACCATCAACACTTTGAACATTTGATACTAACACCATAACAGTTCCAAAGCACAGTAATTTGAGACAATTCCTTCTTTTCATATCCAGTCTTGTTATTGGGAAGGAGACAGAAAATTCCATGGAAGGCAAAGGTAAGGCTTGGAGCTGGAGGAAGAGCTGTTCTTGATCTGGCTTTACTTTTTCCAGGCATGCTGGAAATAATTTTAAAAACTGTTGCTAGCCTTTCAACACACAGTATATTGCCAATAGGGTCTGCAACTGAATATTGTTGGAACCATCTAAAATCAACCCAGTTGTACGCTCACTGCTTTTCCGAGTGCTGAAACTTCTAGATACAGCAGCTAATTTTGTTTAAATCAGAGCACAGTAGAGAGTGATGACATTTTTTAAATGGTAGTTTTATCACAAATATAAAAGCTAAGCATATCTGGAGTCAATCAGCAGCCACTTCTCCAAAGCAGCAATCCACAATTTTACACTGGAAGTCCAGGAATGAGACCATAAGGATCCTTCAGCAAACTTGTGATATTTTCAACTTTGCTTCCTGCTCTTCGAATGAGAGAAATACTCACAAGCATAAGTCACTTCCCTGTAAGTGGGACAGGGATATTTTCTGCTGAAAGCTCCAAGCAAATTTCCTTTCAGTGTTCATGCTCTGTATGCATTTGATCCTGTCAACCAAACTTTCTAGTTAATCAATTATCCAGCTAAAAATAAACTCTCAAGCAAGTAGCATAACAAATGAAATACATAATTTTCTTTTAATATCTGTCTGAGCAGAATACTCATCGTTATCCTGAAATGTTATACTTTTATAGTTCAAGGCCGTATATCCCCTAAAGCACAATTCTTGTTCAACGAATTCTGTCCTTTTTTTGTTTTCAGAATAAAATATAAGCACCAAATTAGAAAGGTCCCAAGATTTAAGATACTATATATTAAACCTGATTAAATACAGATAAGGAACTTTGAAGGCTGCTACTGGGGATTGGATTTTGTTATGGGCGCAAATGAATAAATTTCTTGGTAAATGCCCAAGCTTTGACAGCTATTGCCAAAAGATCATTTAACGTAGTTGGCTACATATATAAAATAATTTCTTAATACTGGTGTGGATTGCTTTATTAGAACAGTATGCTCCTGCTTTATGAATTAGCATGAAGGTAAAATTAGTTTCCTTTGTTTATCACAATAACCATAAATTACTCAGATGTAAGACTTACACTTCTGATCTGTTCTACTACTTTTTAAATAGTATTAACAATCCCAGTATATTTAGTTTAATATTATCAAGATATCTGATATGGGAAACTAGGGTGATAATTAATCCAGGACAGCAACAAGAAGTTCCCAGGCTCTCAGCTGAAGCTTTGGCATCACAATACCCTCTCTACCAAACAAAAGATAACTATAATCATATTAGTAAAAGTACTCAACCCAATGAATAGCTGAGCTTTGTTTTAGTCATGCCAAACAGCAATGCCCTCACAGCAATATCAGGAGCTCTTTAAATCGCATTTTTCTCTGCAGTTCAGCATAAGTAAACCAAGCCTGGTGATGCATATCACATTTTCCTTGTAAGCATGCAGATAAAAATGAATCCTACATCTACTGTTAGATTCATAAATTTGTAGTTTTTTGCTTTTTATATTGAAATATAATACCATAACAGATGAAATGGGAATAGTTTGGAACAAATATCTGAAAAGCTAGCCATCACGTTCAAACTTTGACATGAATCTAGGACTATTCATGTACAGTGGTACTTGCGGTATTTATGGGCCATATACAGCTGCATGCTTACAATGATTGACAGAAGTCCAACACATTATTCTTATTCCTTAAAATGCTCAAGTTATGAATTAAAATTATGAATAAATTTAAACTACTGAGATGTTTTTCTTTATTCCTTTTAACAAACCTCTCCATCAGTTAAGCTTACTAACGTCATAAATTTGCAAATTAATGATTCCCTTCTATTGCAGCAAAAGCAGTGTTTTAACACAACAACACATTTATTATACCAAAAACACCAATGTTCCAATGGACACTTTCCTTAGGACCTGCTAAGTTCCTTGCCTACTTGATTTTATTTTTTTCAAAATTTTATTCTTAATTTAAAAAATAAAAATGAAAGCTGGTGTGCTGCTAAGCAAACAAGAATAACTCTGGGTCCCACATCATCCCCTTGGCATTCTTTGAAAATAAAAATTCAGAGTTATTACAGTGTAGTTCCTTTTTGGCTCTATAGCCATCTGCCTAGAATCAAAAAGACAATGGAATGGTAGGGAGCATCCTGTGCTAGAAGTTGCAGGGAGAAACACCAACTGTTTCCAGCAACAGATATCCAGAGACTGGCTATTATGGCATCAATGTTATGTGCCTGCTGAAAACACTCTTAAAATTCAAAATGTACCCAGCAGACCAAAAAGATTGCCTATCACTGGCATAAGCTACCACTTCTATCAGACATACGGAGTATTTGAGACAAGGGTAAAGGTATACCTCTGGGGGAATATAAGTAATTTATAGTTATGATTTTCAAATATTGTTAAGCACACAATATATGCCCTTTTTGTTTTTGGATGTTATTAAATTCATCTATATTAACCTTCTATATTAAGCTTCTTTTACAATAAATATCTGATGAATCACTGTCTGTTGTTTAACATACATGTTACTATCTACATTAAGGTAATGTAAAAGGTCCACCAAGTTTCAGATTTCAGCACCACTAATAAATATCTAGAGGATCCCTAACTATCCTTCCCATCTTAAACAAAGAAAGTGTTCTGAAAGAATGACTGATGTTAACAAGAATTTACAACAAATAATACATATTTTTTTACTATGAAGACTTCTTAGGAAAGAGAAATTCAACATATTTTAGATAAAGTTGTACTGCTGTTGAAAATTCTAGTTTGTAATTTGGGTATACATATGGATTTATCTCTATGCCTGGCTATTAGCTGTTAATAATTACAGGTAGTCCTCTCTTAACAACCATTTGTTTAGCAACTGTTTGAAGTTATGACGGTGCTGAACAAATGGTAGTTACAGCTGGTTCTCTAAGCTACAGCCATTGCAGCGCCCCTGTGGTCAAGGGATCAAAATTTGGGCGCTTGGCAGCCTGGCCACATTTATGGCCACAGCAGAGTGGAAAGATCGGAGAGGAAGGGATTGCAAGAGAGTAAGCTGTTTGCTCTTCTAGACATCGAAAGCAATGTTACTGTGCCAGTAGCGGGAAAGGGTCAGGCAAAGGAGAAATTGCCTACAGAAATTGCATTTTTTCTCCCTGCCCTCACAGAGTGGAGCGACTGGAGAGGAAGGGATTGCAAGACAGTAAGCTGTTTGCATAGTGCACCTGCAGCTCCAAGCCCCAGGTTGCTGGCACAATCACATTGCTTTCGATGTGTACAAGACAGTAAGCAGGCACTTGAGTATTCCAAAGGGCAGGGCAGCCAAATGCTTACAGATTAAAAGCCTTACAAAAGAACAAAATGTACTATTAAATTTGCCCAGTCTTACACAGAGATTGATTAGTCCAGCTTTCCAAATACTGAACATTGTTTAAAATATAAATTAATGGAATGAACTATAACAATTTTAAGCTCTGTTCCCAGAATGGTCGATAAAATAATCTTGCCAAATCTGTTTTTTTGCTACATACCCATTTGTTTATGGTCATCTTCTAGATCAGTAGTTTTTTTTAGGAAAAAAAAATGTTGAAGACTGCAATTTAGACAGTTCCCAAACGAAGTCTCTTAACCTTAGCTTTGCAAAATAATTCATGAAATTGATGTTTCAGGATTATTCTGCCCAATTTTTCAGAAGCAAATGTAATATTTAGTAGAAGATGTACAAAGACAGAGTATTATCTAATCCTATTTTGTGCTCAAATGATCACACCGCAAAATTCCACAGAAGGAAAAAGTATGAAATTTAACAACTAAGATAAATACGATTATATATTCACTTTTTCAAATGTCCACTGATGGAACCAATATGTGCAAAGTTTAAATAAGGTGTTTTAAAGAGATCCTGAAGCCTGAGCTATTCAGATGTGAACATCTGAAATTAGTTATGGTTTAACCTTTTAATTTAAAAATAAGCTACTTGTTTAATGTCATGGCGAATGTATCCAATAAAAAGACATGATTTTGTCTGCTTGAAAGTAGCATATAGTAATTGTTTTTAAAAAGCAGTAGAATTGCCAGAGCACATTCTAACATGCATTTCTTAATATAATCAGTATTTTACAGTGCAATACAGGTAGTCCTCAATTACAATTGTTTGTTTAATGATGGTTCAAAGTTACAACAGCCTCAGGAAAAGTACTTTATGACCTGTACTCGCACTTACAACTGTCGTACCACCCCGTGGTTACAAGATTGTAATTTAGGTGCCTGGCAACCATCCTGCATTTACGACTGGTTGCAGCATCCTGCAGTCACATGATAGTGATTTGTGATTCTTGCTGGTTTCTGGCAAAAAAGTCCATTGGGGAAACTGGATTCACTTAATGATCACAGTGATTCACTTAACAACCATCATAAAAAACGATCGTAGAAATGGGTCAGGTCACAAGGTAACTCAACTTACGACCACAACGACTTCCAAAGGAAATTCCAGTCTCAATTGTGGTTGTAAGTCGAGGACTACTTGTATCTTACAACTCTTGGGAGAATGTTTACTAAACTTAGTAAAATTGCTTATAATTGAGCAGATATAATAGTGAACCAGAGATATTATCAAAATAGAACTTATATATAAAACAATATTTCAAGTAAATGTGGAGAGGGAGATAAATGGTTCTCGATTATGCAGCCATTATACATGTTCAGGATGTTCTAATGAAATCATTCTTTACAGCTAAAAAGTGGCTCTAATCTGGCTTTTCTGTACTTGAACAAAACCTAGATTTTTCTCTGTATGAAATCCATACTGCCACCATAGCTAACCAGATACATCGAAAAAATGATTTTCATATATGCCTGCATGTAGTATCCTTACACAGAGGCCAATTTCCTTTGAATCTTAACTGTCATGAGTACTGATGGTGAGCAGGAGGGGGCCACTATCCAGGGGCAAAAACGCATGCATAGTTTAGAGAGTTTGAGCTGTCATTCAAAGAGACACAGAACAGACCCACCTTGACTTTTGGGGGTTTATCTGTCTGGGTTTTCCCACGCTTCTTCAGTTTGTTAGGATTTTCTGTTTACTATAGCAATAATAAAGCACTAGAGACTTCTTCCTCGTCTCAGCATGGTTCTTGTTTAGTCAGAACATTAATGTGGCAAAGAAATACTAAGTAGAGGTAGGCAAAAATAAAGTGGAAGTCCCTCCATTTCCAAAAGCCATGGCACCTTGCACTGTTTTTTCCTTTTCCCACAGGAAATTCCCCTTCCACTTTGATTCCATTATTGCCCTTCATTTAAGAGATTGATCTCTTAATTCAGTTGACATGTAATTGAACCAATGCTTTTTTCAGTTAATAGTTGTAGTTTTTTTTTAACTGATATTTTAAAAAGTTTTGTTTTTGCATTGCTGACATTCTGTTGCCTTACTTGAGCTTTGGGAAAGTAATTTATAGATACTTAAATAAAATATGAATTTTAAAACCACAGACTGGTAGGAGCAACCGCACAACATACATTCGTACGTTTCTCAAAAGCAAAGGAAGGAAAAGGAGCACTAAACGTTAAAATACTTGATAAATTTCTATTAATGGTAAGGAACTCTAAAACGATTCTTACCCAATAAAGACTGAAATAACAGTAAGATGTATTTTTATTTCTGTTGAAAAAAAATCCACACAATTTAATTTTGGAGCAACTGTCTCTTGTTGCTTGACAGCATCAGTTAGCAATGAAACAACAAAAATTGTTTCCGTTTTCAAGGCTGACCCTGAACTCCTATCATGTAGCTCATACTGTACAGATTTGGGACTGTGAAAATCAGTACTTCATTAGAATTAGCTGACCTGAAAGGCTTGAACAAGATGGGAACTAGCTAACAAAACCTGGAGGAATGATCAAGATTGAGACTTGTATATCAAGAAGTGCCAGTCTGTTGAGATTAAGCCAGAGAGAATGAATCTAGAATATACTATGGGAGAAGAGAAGTAAACAAAAAACAAACAGAAAAATAAAAAATGATCAAAAATGAGAAAATATATTGAAAAATATACTCCCATTAAGACTAGTGGTACAGTAGCAAATCTGCCTCAACACATGAAGTCACAATATTTACATACTACTCTGACATGGTTTTGGAAATATGAGGCTTCCTGTCCCCTACCAACAAACTCTGAATACATCAGTGTCAGTTTTGATAATAGCAATTATCTTTATGAAAGAATTAATGTTAACATCCTTTGGAGGCTGGTATTTAGAAGATTAAGCTCATAAATTTATTAGGCAAAATTAAGTTGTCATCTCAGGTGGTAATACCTATATCTCTAGCTTTTGTCAGGCAAGTTTCATTTATTGAAAGTAGACTTGGGCAAGTTATCTTTCCTAATAATTTTCTCCTGTTTCAAAGTCAAGCCTTGGATCAAGTAAGGAAGCAGATATGTACTACTAGTTTGTGGGACAGATACTGGTACCACCATCATCTTTTGGTTTAAATGGGCATCAAGCAGTTGCCACTGAGTCTCCCACTTTCTAGCTTGATTCCTTAACCACTACACCAAACTGGTCTACAAGCCCTACAAATAAATAAATAAATAAATCTTTCCCCTCCCATGCTGGAATCCTAAGGAAAAACCCCCTTAAAGCACAAATGAAGTCTCAGAGCAAAGCAAGAAGTTTGAAAAATGTAAAGCAAATAAATTTGCATTAAGATTTTAAAATACAGATTTTACACCAAAGATAGAACACTTAGTAATACAAGCTTAGATCAATTTGCATAAACATTCAACAATACAGCTGGAGACTAATGTAATTAATTATATCAAGATAAATGAAGATAATTAGAAGCTTGGAACACTCTGAAACACTAGCACAAACTCATTACAGAATAATTTTAATTATCCAGATATCTAGAGTAACATTTGTTTCCTTCCCCTAAGCAAACTGAAGTACTATTTCAACAGACACTAGCGCAAAGTACACAGAAATGTATACTTAAAGCATGTTGCCCTATAGGATTGTGCTGATGCTTATGATACCATTAATTTCCTTCTGCACTAGACCACAAAATCTAAAAAGCAACCATTATAAGAAAATAACAGAATTAAATCCATTCAGAAAAAATCTGATTTTTAAAATATATATATATACTGCTTCAAACAACTGAAGGAATGGAACAATCAAAGCAGACTTGGAAAAAAAATGCTGATATAATTATTCAAAGCACAATATAAATTTATAAAGCCAGAATGTTATCAAGTATTTATATAAAATCAGTTAATGTCATGTTCCCGTTCCGATGTTTATGGTTCCTCGTAACCTTTTATTGGAATAGGCAATCATTACAGTTAAGAAATTTCAGACTGCTCCATCAACACAATACTGCAGTATAGAAACTGCCAGATAAGCTCCTTCCCATTTTTAGGTCCCAATTATACAACGTTGTTATACAAAAAAATTATACAGATTGCACAGGCCAATCAGTAACATTAACAATGAGAAAGATACCACATAAAATTCAAGGGTTAACAGTATTTGTATTCATATTTAGAACATAAAATTACAGTTTAATAAAGCACACATAATTATGTTAAAACATTCAGATAATTAATAAGTACCTGGAATCTATTCAGCTAATATTTGCAAATGTAAACTGTAATATATTTTGATTTAAACAATGAAAATTTACATCAATGGATCAAAAAAGTAAAGTCTATTTCTGAGTAAAGTCTATTTCTAATTTCTAAGATTATTAGGTTGTTAAAAAAAAAAGATGTTACTCATGGATTTCATTAGTATTCCTACATTTTCAACATTAATATACAGGACTTGAGAAATCCTAAGAAAAAATATTGCCACTACAATTCCATAAAATATCACAATAATATCCTTTTTTATTATACCTCACATGCAGCTTTCCAACCACTAAACATTATGATTGGTACTTTTAAAGAATCTACTTCCTGTTGTTAGAGAAACAAAATACCATCGAAAGTGTGAATTATTGAAGATTATTACAACAGTTAAGACAGGATGACCTACTTAGCAGAGCAGAGCAGTAGCAGAATGGAATTAGCAAAAGCTAAGAGGAAAGGGCAAAATTCTAGCATCAGTGTTGGGAACAACCAGTACTGATTACACTTCACAGTTTTCTCTATGCATATGTATATTCCTACTCTGAGTTACAATTTAACTTGTCTCATTTCCTGCCATGATAATCAGTCTTATATCTAAATCATTTTTTAAATAAAGGTATTTGGCCATGAGAGGAAACCAAAGGTTTTGACTGAAGCTCAAATACTGTCGCAGCAATTCCCACTGCAGAACAGCAGCAGCTTGACTTTTCAGCTATAGCAGTCACTGTTGTTCACAAGGTTCTCCTTTGCATAAGCTATAACCACCACTCAAAGGAGACTTCATCTCAGAATCCCTAAGGATCCTCAATATGGTTGACATTCCTCCTGGTGCTATTTGATCTCTCAGCTGTCTTCAATGCCACAGATCATAGAATCCTTCTGCATCGCTTCTGGGGGTTGGAAATAGGGGCTACTGTGCTGCAGTTATTCTTCTTCCTCTGGGGACAGTTTCACTGGGGTGGGGGAGAGGCGCTGAACCCTAAGTCTGTCCTTTGTGGAGTGCCACAGGGGGGCATCTGTTTGAGCTAAGAGCTCTTTGTGGAGAGCAGGAACTGGGAATACTTTTTCAAACCTGAAAAATACAATAGGGAAAAGAAAGAAGGGCCAGAGAGCAAACTCTGGAGCACAACTGCCATATAAACCATCAAAAAGTAGGTAACTTCCTGGATTGCAAGAAAACAAAACAAGTAAATAAGCCCCATGCATTTGTGAACAGATGTAATATGCTACAGTGGGATCTGCAGGCAGAAACTGAGAGTTAACAATTGACCAAAGTTCTACTCTGCAAAAGGAATATGATTGTCAGGACTTCCTTTCTCCAGTTGCCTGCTCAGCTGTGCCTGCTGAATATTCTGCAACTCCACTCACAACAGAAAACAGTCAGGAGGGAAATCTTATAAATAAAAACGTACCAATTTTATATCTAGGCAATGTCTGTTAACAGCTCAGACTGTAATATCAATCTTTTAGTACCCAGCAGAGATTAAGGAAAAGGCAGATTCTCTGAAAGCATCTTTTATACTAATTTTACTATACATCTCAAAACAAACGATCAGGGACTGCAACAGTATAGAACTCCAGCACCGAGAACAAACAAGCTGTGAATCAAGGAAAGGGCCCTGAGTTCACTGCTAAAATAAAGAATGATCAAACTCAAAGAGAGGCTGCCAAAGAGAGGTTCAGAAATCAACTCTTTTGGAGCTTTGCCAGGCTGTGAACAGGATTAAATTCTGAAGCAACTTGATGACCTTAGATATATACCCTTAGCAATTTACAGTATGTAACAGCAGCACCACTAATTAATTTAGTTTTCCCACATCCTCCAAGGGGTTGCAAAGACTATGATATATTGAGTTCCTCATTAATATACTGATTTGTCAGACCTTGTCATAAAATAAAGATCAAAGCAAGGCACTAAAAGAAAGCAGCTAGCTAGCTTCAAGAACTAAAAAGGGCCAGGCCGTAAGAGCAGATGTTAACTATTTGGATATACCCTTGAGACCCCTGCTAGAATGGCACTAACACCAAAAAGTGAGAGGGAGGTCAGAGGATCTGAAGCTAAAGGGAAATCCGACCACCTGGATTCAAGTAATAAGGATTCAATCCCCCTGATGCCATGTAAAATTGACTTTGGAATGCCCAAAGAAGGCAATATAGTATCACCATTCAGGGGGTCCTTCAGAAGAACACCATGCAGGAGCAAGCATTTAATTTTCCCCCTCCAAATTACATTTCCTGGCTCTTCGCCCCTTGATGACCATATCCTGGAATTTGGACAAACTTAACAACACTGCTTTCATAAAGTGCATCACAAAGTATATATTCCTACAGGAAACTTGGATCACCAATGGCCCACTACTCAATAGCTTTAAATCATTTTCAGTGAGGGCAATTCATGGGGTAGGGCAGACTTTGTAGGGGCTTCCATTTACTTATTTTTATTGCTCCTTAATTTGAGATTTTACATTTGTGCTCCTTGGAACATTATGCTGCCGTATCTTAGTTTAATGTTTTCTTTTTTACTTATCAGTGTACATTCCTCCATTTATGATAATGTCTCAAGTAAAAATGTTGGACTAGATTAGTCATATGTTGGTGACCTACCAACTAAACACTCTTATGTATTTATTATTTTGGCAGGTTACTTTAATGCAAGGATAGGCATTAACGATAACTTTCTTTCTTCTAAATACCACCATTTCCCACCTGACGCAAAAATAGCCCCACCACTTCTCACTTGGCAGTCTAAGGATATGGTGGGAAAATTTTCTGGTTTGAGTTTGCTTGAAGCCTTTCATATATTGAACTTAAATCTACTGAATGGTTTTGTCCACTGATTACGCAGCAGAATTTTCTCCCTGGGCTGTCACCAAACTCTAATAGATTATATAGCAATTTCACAAAATGTGACTCCCTTTATTCAAGTTTTTTTAATACTGTCAGTCTGACAGTCACCACTTTGCAGGAATTATCTCTCTTCAGTTGTCTGATACATTATTTTCTGATCCCAGCCCCATTATCAGAGAGGGAAGATGAACAACAGGGAGAAATGCTTACTAAAATTTTAGTAACTTACTCTTATATCAACCACAGCTCCAAAGACCAGGGACTGGATCTCCTAATTATCGGGTTGATTTGATTTAAATTGCGTTGAAGCTATGAGAGCTTTGTTTAGGCTCTTTAATTAATATGAAGATCCTTTGACCTATTCTATCCATGAGTTACTATTTATGACAATATAAGGAACTACTCTATAGGAAGAAAAGGGAAGCAAAGAACTTCCTGATAACAGTTGTTAATAGCAGCCCAGACCCAGAACTGAACTCAATTTTACTGCTTTAGAGCTGCACAATCAACAAATCACTTCCCTTGTTGTACTTTTAAAATTCCAGCCATGGTTTCTGTTCTCAGTATGTACATGGGCAGCCTAGACTTAAATTGATCTGAACGCTCACTTGCTCCCTCACTGGTCACCGGTAATATGCTCAGAAATTTAAAAATTGATTAACCGAGTGAGCTGAAGTCTTTCTTATGATGGAAACTAAATGCATAATTTTCAGAACATACCAGAATCCATCACTTACAGAGGAACCCTTTCTCCACATTGAGAACGTAAGGACATAAGCAGTATCCTGCTGGATTAGACCCTTGGCCCATCTAGTCCAGCAGTCTGTTCTCACAATGGCCAGCCAGCTGCACAAGGAAACCCACTAGTCCTCTCTCAGCAGATGGCCTTCAGAGGCAGTCACATTGCTATTAAGGCTAATAGCCATTGCTCCCCATGATTTTCTTGAATTGTCCAGTCCTTTATTGAAGCCAGCCAAGCTGATAGCTAGTACTACATCTTCTGGTAGTACATTCCAAAGTTTAATTATGTGTGAAATGTTATCCACTGCCACAATTGTTTCACTTTAAAACACTGTTCAAATATTGACATAACACAATTGTTTCACTTAGTAAACACTGTTCAAATATTTTTAAGACTCCCTTCCCTTCCCTTCCCTTCCCTCCGTCCATCCTTCCTTCCTTTTTTTTGCCTCTGAGTCAGTGGAGACAGCCTAGACAAGACCTTGAAGTTTCCTTGGCAAGATTTTGGAAGTGGTTTGCCATTGCCTTCTTCTGAGGGCTAAGAGAGTATGCCTGGCCCAAGATCACCCAGCTGGCTTCATGCCTAAGGCAGGGCTAGAACTCACAGTCTCCTGGTTTTTAGCCTGGTGCCTTATTCACTACACCAAACAGTTTCTCTATTTTTAAGAGTATATTATATTATTATTATTATTATTATTATTATTATTATTAGACTTTTTTGTCCTGCCTTTTTAAATATATTTGGTCAACTCAAGGTAGTGAACATACCTAAAACTCCTGCCTCCTCTTTTCCCCACAACAGCAACCCTGTGAGGCAGGCTGGGCTGAAAGTGACTGGCCCAAAGTCACCCAGCTGGCATCCATGCCTAAAGGAGGCCCAGAACTCAGAGTTTGCTGGTTTCTAGCCCAGCACTTTAACCACTATACCAAACTGGCTCTTTGTACTAGTTTCCTCATTTTATTACTTTGTATAACTAGCATTTTCTATCTGTAGTGACAGCCACATTTTATCTTACTTTCAGATAAAACACTTTCAAGTGTTCTCAAACTGTCTTTGTGGGGACCAAATGTAGAAACTAACCTTTTGTACAGATTTCCCCCCTTGGTTTCTCATAATAAAATAAAGATGTTTCCATGCACAAAGATATGAATGCTGATATGTTTCCGCACATCTGAACATCTATAAAGCATATGACTGATTATCTTAATGAATTTGTTTCTCACATCCAGTAACTTCCAAATATTTCTGAAACAAACCAAATCTAAGATTGTTATAAACAGACACATAGAGGTAAACAACATCTACATACCATTCAAAAGAGACAATAGAAAAGCCAAAAGACCAGTACACTCCCTTGCCAGCAATCAACACCCAGATATGCAAAAATCAACACTAGGATTAACACCAGATGAACCATCAAACAGCACAATACACCCTAATCAAGGAACTATTAACTCAGGCAATCAACCAAGCAGCAAACAACAGCCCAATCAAAGAACTCCCAAGGGAAGAACAACACCCCCACCAACACAAGCAGGGCAAGCCACGCTATATAAACAGAGAGCAAGGCCCACTCCCTGTTCACACTGAAGATGTTGCCTAGTCTGGCAGTGAAACGTCTGCAAGAAAACAACAAGGCTCAGAGAGCACCAAGGACTCCACAGTTCAACCCTGAGCTACAAATATTCGCTTTGATTGGTACTGTTATAAAACCTGGCTCCTGAATGCACTGAATGTTTAATGCAAAGGGAAGTTATTTTTTTTCATGATTTTTTTTAGGTAGTAGTACGGATTTGTATGTTTTTCATTTAACATTCACATCAAAGCAGGAAAAATAGGAATAGAGGTTTTTTAAAAAATCTAAAACATGCACTGCATTATCAAGACAGTATATATGCATCTAATGAGAAACAGAAATATTAGAAAGTTATGTTTACTCTTTTACAGTACACTTCCAAAATTGAATTTTCTTTAAATATTTCTAGGCTGATTTTTTAGGAAGATTCTACAGCATTACAAGAAAGTATCTTATTTAAAAAAAACCCTACTCTTATTCTAATTATTTTTGCACTGCATTTAATGATCAGAATAATTATATGTAGGAATGACTGGAAGAGAATTATATTATTCCCTTTATTTACAGTAAAAAAATGTTTATGGAAGGTCAGTTTGATTCAGACCTGACAATTCTATTTTATTTGGGGGGAGGGGGGTAGAATATTCATTTCAATTGATTACACTCTGACTTCATAGCAGTATTTTGAACAGAGTTCTGAAAATGATTTTTCTTTCGGTGTTCTGTTCAAATAACCCAGTGTAAATTTACTTGTGCATATTTTGGCTGCAAAGCACTCCATATCAATTTTAACATTTATTGCATCAGTGTAAGTCAGAAGACTATGAACTGTCTTCATGAATATAACCATCCACTTACTACAGGACTGATATCTGATCGCTGTGAAGAAATCTGTATTAACCCTTCCTTATGATATCCTTCAGATGGACTGAAGATTTCAATATTTCCTTCACTCCAGAAAGCGCTTAAACTAGGAATTGTATTCAAACACTATTCATAATTCTTTTATAAGAACCAGCTTTTAAACAAATCTTCCTGATTGGTGAGTATTTGCTTAAAAAAAATCTGTTTCTAACACAGACTGATATGTATTCATGGCAAGGGAAGGAAACTAAAGTCGTGACAGATTTCCCATTTTATTATTTTTATTCATGTTTATTATTTTGTTTCTTTAATTTATAGGCTACCCAACTCCCAAACAACTCTGGGCAGCTTACAACTAAAAACCAAGTTATTAAAAGACAATACAACAGACCAGAAAAGCTAAATACCACCACCACTACCCAAACCAAAATAAAACAAAATGAACCAAACCAAACGGGGCTCCACAATCAACTGGTCCCCAAGGCCTGTAAAAACAACCTTCAACAATTTCCTGAACGTAAAGATGGGAACTACACAAAACTCTGGGAGGAGATAATTCTAGAGGGTAGGAATTGCAACAGAGAAGGAGTGCTTCCAGGGTCCTGCAAGATAACATTCTTTAACTGAAGAGGCTAGAGTGCACTCAAACCTACTGAACCAGACTGGATGGGCAGAGACAACTAAAAATAACTAGTATCTAAGATATCCAGGCCCTATGCCATGAAGGCATTAAAGGTGATAACAGCACCTTGAATTGCACCCAGAAGCCCACTGGCCACCAGTGCAATTCATGAAGCAGCAGGGTCACATGCACATAAAGCAATGCCCCATCACTGCCACATTCAGGAACAGCTGCAGCTTCCAGATGTTCTTCAAGGGTAGACCTATGTAGAATGCAATCCAGTAATCCAATTGTGAGGTCACTACAGCATGAGTGACTGTCTGAAGGGCTTCTCAGTCCAGGAAAGAGCACATCTGCTGCACAAGATGTACCTGTGCAAAGGCCTCTTGGCCACAGCTGCCACCTGCTCCTCAAGCAGGAGCTAAGAGTCCAAGTGAACCCCAGATTGCACACAAGTCTTGAATGGGGAAGTGTAACTGCACTGAGAGTCAATGATCAAATACCTCTGGATCCAGGGGCCCCAAACAGACAAAGTCACTCAGTCTTGAGCCTGAGTCTGCTGAAAGATTAAGGGAATTAGTGATGGATAAAAGGGCAACCAGGGGCTCTGAACATGAGACAGACCATTTCTTGGTGGTGTCAAAATGAATGGGGAGGGGGAATGGCATGATAGAAGGGGGAAAACTGAAAGAAACAAAAATTAAAGTAGAATGACTGAAAGAAAAGAAACTATGGGTCATGTATGGAAAAGAGGAAAGATTAAACTTCCAGCAGGATAAATGGAAAGAGGAAATAAGGAAAGAGGATGCAGAACTGGCTTGAAACAGAGCAACAAGAACTATGTTACACAGTTCCACAGAAGTGTTGAAGTTACGTTAATGATAAGTATGAAAGGGATCTATGGGTTGTTTATACAGTGGTTTACTTGAATCCTTATCAGTCCAAGAACAAACCTTTAACTCATTAGATGTGTGTTAACTGGGGACATAAACATCCGCATACATTACCACAAGAAGTGATGCTGGCTACCAGCTTGGCTGGCTTCAAAAAAAGGATTGGAACAATTCATGGAAGTCACGGGGATCAATGGCTATTAGCCTTGATGGCAATGTGACTGCTTCTGAAGGCCATCTGCTGGTAGACTAGTGGGCTTCCTTGTTCAGTTGGTTGGCCTTTGTGAGAACAGACTGCTGGACTAGATGGGCCAAGGGTCTAATCCAGCAGAGCACTGCTTAAGTTCTCATGTTTTATATGCAGAAAAAGTCACTGGCTGATATAAGTTGTATGATGTAGTAAGGGCTACATATCTGAAAATTAATGTAGCAAGGATCTAAGTAGTTGTGCTTGCCAGAAAAAAAGGAGTAAACAATAGCACATTACACATAAATGGTGAAAAATTAGAGCAAATTGATGAATTTGTGTTATCTTGGCAGAATGTTTACTAAAAATAGTAAAACCGGAAGCAACATATGCAGATGCTGATAGAAAGGTAGTAGACAGTACACTGTTTCTTGTGAAGAATTAATATTTTAATTAAGTAAAAATAGTTGTTATATGGCCATGCTTCTGCCCACTTTTTATAAGGATGTGGAAGCTGGCTATGCCAGAAAAAGCTTAATAACTGAAAACAGTGGAAGTGGGTTATTTAAGAAATGGGGATGGGATAATTAGCAATTGTGTATGATAAAACAAGAAGTGATAGAGAGAAGAATGAATGGGACATGAATAAACGTGAACTAAATACAAAACTGAAATGACCAATCTGAAAGAAGTACATTGAGGAGGTTTGGTCATATTGAGTGAATGAATGAAAACGAAATAAATCATTCATTATATGTACGTATGTATGTAGGAAGAGGTCAAGAAGATGGTCAAGAAGAAGGCAGAGTTAGTTGTGGTTGGATGAAGTTGACGATTACCAATTTGAAAAAAAGAGAAGTGAGAAGTTTAAGCAACAAAGGCAGTGATGTATAGGTGTCTGGACTTAACTGGAAGCAAGAATGGCATGAAAGGATTTCTGTTGCTTCTTTTAGTACAACACTGAATCTTTCAATTGTTGAACTCCTAACATGGGAGTCATCCCATCGGTCTCCACTTATTAAATACCATTTGCTCATCTACAGTAAAATTGAAGCTCATCTTATTTTTCATTCTGAGCATTAATGTATAGACAACAAAAGAAATCCAACATCAGCAAATACAATCTAAAAATCATACCAGATGCTCTCTCTACTGAACTGAGTATCAGAAGTTCAACAGGATGTTTAAGTGCAAATTGATAGACATAAGCCAAGAACTTAAAACTTTAAACTGCACCCTGCCAGACACAGGATGAATTAAAAAATGGGAAAATATGTTCAATGGCATCTGGTTAGACTGTTATCCTAATTACACTACTCTTAGAAGTCAGCATGATATTATTAAAGATATCAGGAATCAAATGTACTAATGAGAAGCTCCTTAGAGCAAAAGTAAGAAATACATGAAAATAAACAAACAGCTAGGACTTTTTTTTACCAATCAGAAAATATACACACGTTTTTACATGCAATTCTGGACTGTTTCACCTGGATCACCATTCAAGATTCACCTGGATCACCATCCACACAGATGATGCAGAATGAATGTCACCAAGAAATCTCTTCCACATAATGCCAACTCCCCACTCCTGATTTTCAACAGCAACCAATCATCAATCCACTCAGCCATTCAAACCAGATTTATGCCCAATTGAACATTTCAGTAACAGTTGTGCAACTGTAGTTATAATATACTTGTTCTTATATTAAGACTAAAGAACTAGATTTTAAATATTTTAGTAAAGATTTGACACTTCATTCCCATAGGAGCCACTGTTCTCTAAGTGCGTATATTTGATATGTGATAATACTTCTGTTACCTTTGTCATTCAAATCTTACATAATCACAAATTACTCATTCTGAATTTAGATGTCTGTCCTTGATCTTACATGCTTTTTTAGAAAACAAAGTTACATGTGCAACTAATTAGGGAACAAATCTGGTTTCTTGAAATCCAGTTTTTTGACAAGCACAAGTGACACCCGAGACAAATACATGCTTTCTATTCACAAATACATGCTTTCTATGACATGTCAGCATATTTTAGCTTTATATCTGGGCTGATTCAAGAGCTATAAACCTATTCTTTCACAAAAATACATCATTTTCATTCATTGCTAATCAACCTATCTAACATGAGTATATTCCAGAAAGGAAAAAAAGTACTTTCTTATATACAGTATTAGTCACGTAAAGAATACCAAGTTCAATTACCCTGAGTGGCAGTTCTCAGTTCCAAGTCTATCTGCTTATTTGAAATGAATAGCACATCCATCTGCAGTGTAATTAGTGTTTGTAAGCCTATTTATAGATGCAACATTTTGTATGTAACAGCTTAGCATGCTGAAAAGGAACCCTGAAAATAGCCTGTAAAAATTCCATTATATTCAAGTTGTTTCATAGATTTGTCCAGTTGTTGTTCATTCTAAAATTGATACAAAAAAAGTAGTCCAATCATACAGGTAGTCCTCAAATTATGACCACAATTGAGACCAGAATTTCTGTCCCTAAGCAATGTGGTCATAAATAATTGCCCCCAATTGTCCACCCCAGCAGCATGATGCAAAGAAGAATGCCAGCCAATGGGGAAGGGAGAAAGCAATTTTGCCAATGGGAAAGTGCCAGGGGTTGACTCAGGGAGCCATGTGTAGGGGCTTGCTTTTGCCAGCTTCGCCAAAGGGGCTTCTTGGGATGAACGGCCAAGCCAGGCACATCTTGTCAGAGTGGCAGTAGGGATCTTGGAGTGCAGGGTGGCAAGGGCAACTGCGGCTAGAACTGGACCGGGGCAGCTGTGGCAGAGTTCAGGGCAGCCAAAAGGGCAGAGATGAAGGGGAGATAGGTGGGGGGGAAGTTGAAGTGACCCTGCAGTCGTAAGTGTGGGTGGGCTGCCAAGTGCCTGAATTTTGATCACATGACTGCAGGGGCACTGCAACAACCAAAACTTCCAAGGACCAGTCCTAAGTCACTTTTTTCAGAGCCCTTATAATTTTGAATGGTAGCTGAACGAATGGTCCTAAGTCAAAGACCACCTGTATAGTCAATTTTGTTCCGTTTGGAGAACTTATTTATTAAATTTATATAGCTGCCCATCTCTCTACTATGACTCTGGGCAGTTTACGAAGTTAAAAATCTAGAAAACAATATAAAATTAACCAAAAAATAACCACAAAAATCATTAAAAACAATAAAACTATTAAAACCATAAAAGCATAATCAGCAGGAGAGCACCATTCATTTTCCTAAAAGTACAACCACTTAGCAGGCTCTCCATCAACATCATTGGATCCATAGGCCAGATGACAAAGCCATGTCTTCAGGCTCTTTTATCAGTCTTATACAAGACTGTGCATGCAATCTCTCCAGCAAATTTAGCTTCTTATTCCAAGATTGTATTGTTTTCTAGTGATCTTAACTTACCTTTTTTGAACTGATAACCTCCATCTTCCTTACCAGATCTGAACTTTTAGGTTATATCTGTATATGTGGCAAAATGAGGTAGTCAAATACAGAGGAGCACTAATACTTCCACAGGCTCCCTCATGGAAAAAAGCCCTCTACCAACAGTAAATCAATGTAATGAAGGACCTGGAACAATTTCTCTACAGTGGTCATTTTCTATGTGCAGTGCAATCTTTGAGCAGGAGTCGTGAGTCCAGGAGAACCCCCAGATTGCGCACTGAGTCTGTCTGGGGCAGTGCCACCCCATCCAGAACTAAAGATGACAGTTTCCCAGAAGATGAAGACCCATCAACCCACAGCCACTCCGTCTTACCAGGGTTGAGTTGAAGGCTGTTGTTCCCCATACAGACCCCCACAGCCCCCAGGCACTGAGAAAGGGCAGTCACTGCATCACTTACCTCAGGTAAGGCCAGGTTACCTAAGGGACCGTCTCATCCCCATTACATCGGCCCGCCCCACCCGATCATCCAAAGAGGGCATGTTACGGACCCCGTCCATAAGAGAATTGCATCTGGCGGGGTCCAGGAAGCGGGCCTTCTCTGTGGTGGCCCCCGCTCTCTGGAATATCTTGCCCCCGGAGGTGAGGCAGGCCCCTTCACTCTTGACCTTCCCGAAGGCCCTGAAGACCTGGTTCTGCTGTCTCGCCTGGGGCAGGAAAGTGAATAACCATTCTTGGGGATGGCTCGCACCCTAGAGTCCCTCCCACCAGCCTGGATTTTACGTCTCTTGGATTTTATTTATTTATTGTGTTTTATCATAATTGCTTCATGTGATTTTAATGTTTATGTTTCGTGTGGGATTTTATTGTAAACCGCCCAGAGTCCCTCTTCTGGGGGAGATGGGCGGTGGCTAAATTTGAGTAATAAATAAACAAACACACACATTTGGGTGATAAGATCTACAGGAGTGGCCATTTTGAAAATGCCCCCCCCCCAAATTAGATGCTTCTTTATCTGCTGCATAGAAAAGAACCTTTTTCTACCTCACTCCCAATCTGTGAAATATACTTCTTTAGGAATTGCATTTCTCCTCTATCTATAAAAGAGGAGACTTTTAACAGCTAACTTTAGCATTAGTTTCAATTTTTAAAAATTCTTTTCTATTCTATATTTTAACTACTGGTTATAAATCTTTAATATCCAATTGAGTAGAAAGGTATATTTAAAAACAAATAATGAATTTAAAATACCAGCTGATGAGTCATCAGGTGATGGCCGTCCCATCACACCTTGAACCCAAAGAACCAAGCCTCACCAAACTGACTACTTCAACTTTGGAATCTGTGGCCCTAGACACTAGAAACAATTATATGACCACAAGCTCATGTAAACAGTGCTATGGTGAGCCAAAAACTAAAGGTCACAGAAGTGCAAACATCAGGAAAGAGTAATAGTTTATTCAAATCTAAACTTTTGTTCTTGAGAAGTTCTATAGCTTGAACTAGGTTGGTATGTCCAATTGACAAAAGCAGAAGTTTGATATTCTTACATAAAAATCTTTGCCTGTAAACAGTCAGGGAACAGGATGAGTTTCAGTTATGAGCCCTGAACAAAGACTTCATTGCCAATTTCAGGATGATCAGATCTTGCTGTTTTTTTTGACCACAACTTTTTGTTATTCCTTCTCAGCTTGACCACAGACCTCCTCTTGAACACTCTACTTCCTTTCTGGGACTGGAACCACATTATAACATGCTGCCTATAAAACTGCTTTGTGGAAACTTGAGATCACAGCTAAGAAACCAAAGCTTGTCAGCCTAAGTCTACTGCAAGTAACATTTCATTTTTACAGACTGAGTTACTGCAAGATCCTGCAATAAGTATTAACAAGCTTTCATGAAGTACACCGATTTAAACCTAGTCCTCGACTTATGACCATTCATTCAGCAACCATTCGAAGTTATGATGGCACTGAATGAAGGGACTTATGACTGATCCTCGAAGTTCTGGCCATTACAGCACCCCCACGGTCACATGAACAAAATTCGAGCACTTAGCAACCAGCTCGCACTTACAATTGGTTGCAGTGTCCCAGGGTCACATGATTGCCATTTATGACCTTCCCTGCTGGCTTCCCACAACGGGGGAAGTCAATGGGGAAGCCAGCAGGGAAGGTTGCAAGTTGCTCAGGTAAGTCTCCCCAATCCCCACCCTTTCTTCATTTACACACATCACACCCTCCTATCCCCCTTCACACATACCCTGCCCCCTTTCCTCGACCTCCCTACACTCACACGCACCCTATGCCTTCTTTCCCTGGCCTTCCTGAGCTTGCGCTGCATTGCAGCATGCCCCTCCAACTCATGCACAGCCTTTGTTGGGCCTCCCAGGGCCTCCCCCATCCCCCTGCAGCACCTTCATCCTCTTTATCTGGGACTCCCTCCACTTCTCACTTAACCCACATGTCTGGGGTTATGACAACAACCAGAACTGTCTGGATTGTTGTCGCTAAGCTAGATAATTTCTAAAGCAGACTAGAACAGAGAAACAGGTTCCAGGAAATCTCATTTCAAGAGAGACTGAGAAGTAACAACAAACTTCAATTCTGTGGACTTTGGGTACAACAGGCATAATTTCAGTTTAAACTTCACTCCCACACAAGAAAGTCAAATTATGCCATTTGTGTCCATTTTTGTATTTGATCTTTTATGTAATTTGTATCATTTTTACAGAAATTGTATAATTATATAATTTCACAAATGGTAAAAATTATTTGAAAGTATTGAAAGTGAGGTTTTACTCTTTAAATTCAATTTTACAATATTAAGTTTGCCGGTGAAACTGCCAGAAATCATAGCATCAATTAAATTCTCAAACACACATTTCAAACTTGATGCATGTTATTTCATGTATGTTGCTCCCATATTCCATGCCTAGATACAGTATATTCTTGGGTTTTATCCCATGTTATGTATTGTACCTAGTCAGTTCTTTCTGTTACCATGTAACATCAAAAACAGAACAATTAAGAGTTCCTTCCCTCCTTATAATTAGCATCCAAAGCCATTTCATTTATAAACCCATGTAATTAATCTTATCTTTGTACATCTACTAAAACTGAGAAAATTACATGGATATATACGTACAGTCTTACAATTCCCTCAACTTTTTTTTTTTAATAGAACTGGTACTTGAAATTCAACTCCCATTGCTTTGACAATGCCTACAAAGCTTCCAACACACAAAGACTTGCAAGGAGTTTATGCATTCAGCTATCAAGTTATCTCCACAAAAATAAAAAGTGCACAAATGCAGTTGCTATAATTGATTTTTGTAACCACATAGATATTAAGAATAAACAAAAGTGGTAATAAATTATGCTTGGGAGAACAATGAGGGATTCCAAAAAACAGGCAATGCAACTAGTGCCATTTATTTAAAAAGTATTCATTTATCATACAATAACAATATTAAGGCAGTTTATGAAGATTTCTCATTTGACTTCTCTATGCTCTCCACCATGTAGGTTTTACATTAATTGAAGTCCAGCTTCTTTTAATACTAAAACCTTCCATATATACTTTCTTTTTAGTTATACCAAATCATGCTAAATCAAGTAATGCAGAGAAATGTGCTTGTAATGTGAAAGGAAAACCCAAAGAGAGGTATAAAATATACATGGATAGATCCAGAAACAACACTTAACTCATAATTGGTACCATGAACAACACAATGCACCAAAATATACAGATATAATCTTATTTATGAAGTGTGCAAACATGTGCTCCTGCAATCAATTGGGCTTACTTCCAAGTCAATGTGCTAAGAATTAGGGCATGACTAATAATGCTTTCAGAAAGCAACCTTTCAGCTGCCATCTGAAGTCTTCCAAGACTCCTGGCCACAGCCACATTAACAGCAATAAATACTGTAAATGGATTTAAGATCGAAAGGCTGAAGTATAATTTAATTTTAAACAGGAAAGATTTCATCTGAAATTCAGTTTATCCAAGGGCACCTACAGATTTAAGTTTTACTTGGGTAACTTGTTAACACATATATAAAAACACTTTTGCAGCACTCTGAACAACACCGAGGCCGCATTTGCACATCTCACTGAGCCATGGATTTATTTGGTTTGGCTCAGTATTATATAAGCCAATTTTCTTTATTTAATTAACAAAATAAAGGCTTTGCTTGTTTTATGAATGTAGCTACAGCATAGTCTCAGAATTCTGACTTGCAGGGATGAAAACAAACATACTGGTGCATGTTGCCCAATCACTTCCACCTGTCCCCTTTCACCAGCAAGGGCAGCCAAACAAAACTTGGAAGGTCCTTCAATGGTTTCTCATGACCTGCAGACAAGGATTTCTATCTTCTTGCGTCCGAATAAGTTAAAACTCAATACTCAGCGAAGAAACCAAAATGTTTAGCTGTAGTTTGATAGCAAGAGACAAGACAAAATGCCCATATTTAGATTACAAACCAACCATAAAATGTGCTTTCCATGGATGGCTTAGACACTACCACTGGTAGGAGGAGCCCAAAAGAATCAATTGAAAAGTGTGCTCATTCATGGCTTGCCAAGAATGCTAGGTGTGCAACGTTTCATCTCATTCTCACAGGAAACATGAGCAAGCTAAGTCACCTGATTAAAATGTCACAGGTTCTTTGGATGGATCATATGTGGTATACTACCACATAGTGTAAACTTAAATAAGGTAGCCTTTACAAATATTTCACCAATTCTAAATTCTTAATTATGTAATGAGGTCCCTTAAATGTTATATATACAAGCTATCTACGTATTATTAGGCACCCAGATTATATCTTTGTCAAGGTCCAATTTCCAATCCTTTTTAAAATTAAAAATGAAGCAAGTTGTACATCCTTCATATAAGAACTACCATGCTAGACCGAGGTGTAGGTTCAGCATTCTGTTGCTGTGTTAGTCAGCCAGATACTTAGGGGGAAGTTCACAGGCAGCAACTGCAACACCATGGCAAATTGCCTCTTATATACTGGAGACAATAAAGCCACTGGTAGCCTTTTCTCCGTACCAGGTAGAAAACCTGGACCTGTGTGGGGTGTCTTATGGAACCAAGAGTGAAATATATTGAGCATACATCCTTTCTTTTGCACTAGAAAAATTAAATGATTGCTGCTCAAAAATTCTCTTAAAGGACAGAATTTAGATGAGGGCAGGAAGAACAGAAAAAGCTGAAAATCTAGCAAGACAGAAACTAACAACTCATTTGGAGGCAGTCTTATGGTATAGTTGTGGCTTGCTCACATTTTTAAGGGACAGTCAACAAGCTGTATTTTCCATGAGGAACTCTCCCACCCATGTTCTCTCAGTACTTCCATCTCTTTTCTTACCCTAACACTTCCCATCCTGCCTCCAAGGCCATTAGGAAGGAACAGCTATGCTCTAAATCGGCGTTTCTCAACCTCGGCCACTTTAGATGTGTGGACCAACACCCAGAATTCCCCGGCCAGCATGGTCCTCACATCTTAAATTGGCTGAGGTTGAGAAACACTGAACTGACCGAAAGCAAACCGCCCCAGGTATTCGCCTCTATCCCATGCTGCAGATAAGCACTGTAAGGCACCTGCCTGTAACGCCTTGGAAGGACGAGGGCTGCCCTCCGGCTCCTTCGCTTTGCCCTTGGTGGGCGACTCTTGAAGCAACTGCTCCAGGCAGGCGGCGCCGCCGGGCAGAGAAGAACTCTTCTGATGGGACAGGTGAGCCCCGAGCCGGGGCTGCTGCGGAAGCTCCTCCGCTTTGAGGGCTCCATCCCCGCCGCTCCTATCCTTTCGGGGTGCAGCAGCCGAGAGGAGCGGCGAGGAACAGGCCGAGGAAGAAGCAGAGAAAGAGGCAGCCGTGTCGTCGGGCCGCCGGCCCTGCTGTTGTTGCTGCCCCCCTTTGCCCTGGTGGTGGTGGTGGTGGTGATGGTGAAGGAGATGCTCTCGCAGGCGGCGCAGCGCAGAGCCGGCCTCGGTGCTCACGGCCTCCAGGGGCTCTGCTGAGGAGCAGCACAAGTTGGGCTGAGAGGACGAGAAGACGCGGTCCAGCACATGCTTTCGACGCCTGAGGCCTCCCCACCTGCCGCCGCCGCCGGCTAACAAGTCTGCCTTGGCCGGCTGGTCCACGGCTCGAGCTCGAGGAAGCGACGGCGAGGTCTCCGCACTGCGGCGTTCGGCTCCCGCTTTGCCGCTGCCCTTGCCTTTACTCCCCAGCTGTAGGCTCCTCCACAGGCGGCTCTGGAAGGACGACGCCGGCTCCACCTCACCGGGCTTGTTCCCTGTGGCTGGTGCCGCTCCGGGCTCCTTGCCTGCTTCCATCGTCTTCTCCCCGCCCCCCTCTCTCCTCCTCCTCCTCTTCCACCAGCGCCGCCGCCCGCTGCTGCTGCTGGTGCGGAGGCAGCAACAGCAGCAGCGCACGGCGGCTTCAATCCAGTCCACTCGAGGGAAGGGGTCGCACTTGCTTGGTACCACAGCTGGCAGTTGCTTCGGGGGCTCGCTGGCTGGCTCCCGGTCTCGGTGCAACCACAGCGACGAACAGAGGAGCCTCCGCGTGGAGAGCGGCAGGACGCGAGAAGCGAGCCGCCGAACTTTCTGCCCGCCGCGCCTGACTTTTCCTCTTTGATGAGGTCGGCTATCTCCGCTGGCCGCGCAGACTCGCTTTGCAGGGGAGGGGTGGGGCCGGGTAAAAATGATTACCCTGTGGCGCTGTTAAGTTCCCCCCACCTCGTAAAAAAAAATGGGGCCGGGAGAAAGTATTATACAGTAATGGACAATTGGCAGAGCTAAACTTTTATTGGGATGAAAGAACAGTGCTTTAGGATTCTAGCGCTGGGTTTGGAGTTGCATAAATTTGGGAAAGTTCCTCTTGAGTTGCTTGCCTGCTTCCGAAGGCTGCGATAGAAAAGTAAACGTAAACGCAGGGCGTGCCACCGCCACTATGAGCGGAAACGTTAGCTTTAGGTTTTCATCTAGTCAATAGCTCTCATCACCCTGGCAGGAAGTTTACCAAGGCTAATTTGTTCAAGCAATATCCTGGGTTTGCCGAACATATTAACCCATATCTTAATCACACAGGTGGTGTCCCGAACACACACAGTGCTAAAATATGAAATGGTTGCCTTGTTTGTGGTTTTGTGTGTCCTACAAGCCCAGACTTTTTTGGCTCCAAGAAGGCCTACTAGGGATGGATGGTACTCATGTTATATTGGCAACACATGTATGTATGAAAAGTGTGTCCTGAGATACGCATTATCCTGACACAGGCTAAACTGAGCAGGGGATCAAATTCTAGCCCCTGGCATCAAAACATGCTGTGGAAGCACTATGAAAGGTACATTATTTGGAGACATAGACAAGTTGCGTTTGCACAGCCTAGTGTGTTTTGTGGACCCGCACCACTACATTTATGTTTTAGGGTTCAGTCTGTTGTGAAACTTCAGCAAAGGATCGTTACCTTGTCGTGGTGCTGGAGCTTGAGCACCTCAATGATGCCATGAGCTAAACCGTGAAGGGCCACCCAAGACGGGAAGGTCATGACAGAGAGGTCAGACTAAATGCGATCCCTGGGGAAGGTAATGGCAACCCACCTCAGTATTCTTGCCGTGAAAACTAAATGGATCAGTACAACCAGAGATATGTCGGTATACCATCGGAAGATGAGACCCCCAGGTCGGAAGATGGTCAAAATGCTACTGGGGAGGAACAGAGGATGAGCTCAACTAGCCCCAGACGTGATGACGCAGCTAGCTCAAAGCCGGAAGGACGGCTAGCGGCCGACGGTGCTGGTGGTGAACGGCAAATCCGATGTTCTAAGGATCAACACACCATTGGAACCTGGAATGTAAGATCTATGAGCCAGGGCAAATTGGATGTGGTTATTGGTGAGATGTCAAGATTAAAGATAGACATTCTGGGCATCAGTGAACTGAAATGGACTGGAATGGGCCACTTCACATCAAATGACCACCAGATCTACTACTGCGGACAAGAGGACCACAGAAGAAATGGAGTAGCCTTCATAATTAATAGTAAAGTGGCTAAAGCAGTGCTTGGATACAACCCAAAAAACGACAGAATGATCTCAATTCGAATTCAGGGCAAGCCATCTAACATCACAGTGATCCAAATATATGCCCCAACCACAAATGCTGAAGAAGCTGAAGTAGAGCAGTTCTATGAGGATCTGCAGCACCTACTGGACAACACGCCTAAAAGAGATGTTATTTTCATCACAGGAGACTGGAATGCTAAGGTGGGCAGTCAAATGACACCTCGAATTACAGGTAAGTATGGCCTGGGAGAACAAAACGAAGCAGGACACAGGCTGATAGAATTTTGCCAAGACAATTCACTCTGCATAACAAACACTCTCTTCCAAAAACCTAAGAGACGGCTTTATACATGGACTTCACCAGATGGACAACACCGAAATCAGATTGATTACATCCTTTGCAGCCAAAGGTGGCGGACATCTGTACAGTCGGTAAAAACAAGGCCTGGAGCTGACTGTAGTTCAGATCACGAACTTCTTCTTGCACAATTTAGGATCAGACTAAAGAGATTAGGGAAGACCCACAGATCAGCTAGATATGAGCTCACTAATATTCCTAAGGAATATGCAGTGGAGGTGAAGAATCGATTTAAGGGACTGGACTTAGTAGATAGGGTCCCGGAAGAACTCTGGACAGAAGTTGGCAGCATTGTTCAGGAGGCGGCAACAAAATACATCCCAAAGAAAGAGAAAACCAAGAAGGCAAAATGGCTGTCTGCTGAGACACTAGAAGTAGCCCAAGAAAGAAGGAAAGCAAAAGGCAACAGTGATAGGGGGAGATACGCCCAATTAAATGCAAAATTCCAGAGGTTAGCCAGAAGAGATAAGGAATTATTTTTAAACAAGCAATGCGCGGAAGTGGAAGAAGACAATAGAATAGGAAGGACAAGAGACCTCTTCCAGAAAATTAGAAACATTGGAGGTAAATTCCAGGCAAAAATGGGTATGATCAAAAACAAAGATGGCAAGGACCTAACAGAAGAAGAAGAGATCAAGAAAAGGTGGCAAGAATATACAGAAAACCTGTATAGGAAGGATAACAATATCGGGGATAGCTTTGACGGTGTGGTCGGTGAGCTAGAGCCAGACATCCTGAAGAGTGAGGTTGAGTGGGCCTTAAGAAGCATTGCTAATAACAAGGCAACAGGAGACGACGGCATCCCAGCTGAACTGTTCAAAATCTTGCAAGATGATGCTGTCAAGGTAATGCATGCTATATGCCAGCAAATTTGGAAAACACAAGAATGGCCATCACACTGGAAAAAATCAACTTATATCCCCATACCAAAAAAGGGAAACACTAAAGAATGTTCAAACTATCGAACAGTGGCACTCATTTCACATGCCAGTAAGGTAATGCTCAAGATCCTGCAAGGTAGACTTCAGCAGTTCATGGAGCGAGAATTGCCAGATGTACAAGCTGGGTTTAGAAAAGGCAGAGGAACTAGAGACCAAATTGCCAATATCCGCTGGATAATGGAAAAAGCCAGGGAGTTTCAGAAAAACATCTATTTCTGTTTTATTGACTATTCTAAAGCCTTTGACTGTGTGGACCATAACAAATTGTGGCAAGTTCTTAGTGGTATGGGGATACCAAGTCATCTTGTATGCCTCCTGAAGAATCTGTATAACGACCAAGTAGCAACAGTAAGAACAGACCATGGAACAACAGACTGGTTTAAGATTGGGAAAGGAGTACGGCAGGGCTGTATACTCTCACCCTACCTATTCAACTTGTATGCAGAACACATCATGCGACAAGCTGGCCTTGAGGAATCCAAGGCTGGAGTTAAAATCTCTGGAAGAAACATTAACAATCTCAGATATGCAGATGATACCACCTTGATGGCTGAAAGTGAAGAGGAACTGAGGAGCCTTATGATGAAGGTGAAAGAAGAAAGTGCAAAAGCTGGTTTGCAGCTAAACCTCAAAAAAACCAAGATTATGGCAACCAGCTTGATTGATAACTGGCAAATAGAGGGAGAAAATGTAGAAGCAGTGAAAGACTTTGTATTCCTAGGTGCAAAGATTACTACAGATGCTGACTGCAGTCAGGAAATCAGAAGACGCTTAATCCTTGGAAGAAGAGCAATGACAAATCTCGATAAAATAGTTAAGAGCAGAGACATCACACTGACAACAAAGGCCCGCATAGTTAAAGCAATGGTGTTCCCTGTAGTAACATATGGCTGCGCGAGCTGGACCATAAGGAAGGCTGAGCGAAGGAAGATTGATGCTTTTGAACTGTGGTGTTGGAGGAAAATTCTGAGAGTGCCTTGGACTGCAAGAAGATCCAACCAGTCCATCCTCCAGGAAATAAAGCCAGACTGCTCACTTGAGGGAATGATATTAAAGGCAAAACTGAAATACTTTGGCCACATAATGAGAAGACAGGACACCCTGGAGAAGATGCTGATGGTAGGGAGAGTGGAAGGCAAAAGGAAGAGGGGCCGACCAAGGGCAAGATGGATGGATGATATTCTAGAGGTGACGGACTCGTCCCTGGGGGAGCTGGGGGTGTTGACGACCGACAGGAAGCTCTGGCGTGGGCTGGTCCATGAAGTCACGAAGAGTCGGAAGCGACTAAACGAATAAACAACAACAACTGTTGTGAAAATCCAGCAAATAGGGTTAATTAATTAAATCCCATGGTCTAGTGGATTGTATATATCCAGTATAAGGATGCTGAATTGTGTTTGCTGAGCATGCTTGTTTATGATTAAGGTAATCATGAGTAATTCAGTTAACCTTGTTGCTTTTGTTTGTATGAACCATAGTAGGTTTACACAATATGGTAAATTAAAATATGTTTGGCTAGGTTGTGGTTCAGTATTTTGTGCTCATTCAGCCAATGCAATTAGTTTGTGGCTCAATATGTGTGCAGACCCAAGGAACCGATTGAGTAAACCATAGTTCAGTGAAGTGTGGATGAACATATTGTGTGAATACAACCAGTATGTCTGAATCTGGTGATTCTAGCTGACTGTACCGAAATTGACTGCAGTTGAAAAGAGAGCAAGCTCATTTGCTGGTTCATCAGCTACAAGTCCTTCCATCTGTCAATACAGTGTTTGTGAAAAGGAACAGGAAGGGATGGGGCTGAGATTTAATGGAGAGCAGAGTTCATTTTTTTAGGGCACACTCTTATTCCACCCCAACCCTTCTTTCCTGTCAGTGCAAGGGAGCTACATGATTCCCAAAAGGCACTTGTATTATGTTGTTGCTCTTGCAGCCCACTGCTGTCACATTTATGAGTAATGATTCATTATATAAAAAATGAGATGTCATAATCTTGTAGATATCAGTTTCCGTATTTTCATGAAGATGGGGAAGAAAAGGGAATTTAGAATTTTTATTTAAACTAAAAAGACACTCCCTATTTATAAATAGCACAAATATCATTGCATAAAAATGGTCCAATCTTGGATTTTCAACCTATTCTGCATGATTCACTTGCAAGTATTTGGGAGCAAAGTTCCAAGCAAACAACCTCTGTAAACCTCAAGTAATAAGAAGCCCTGTAATAGCTGACCTTTCAGGCACATGTGCTGCTTGTCCAAGAGCTTTTGATTCATAGACTGCCCCTCAGCAATGAGTTTATACAATATACTCTTCCTACAGTAATGAAAACTGCAAGTCCCTTAATGCAAGCCTTATTAATAGGACATAGGAGGATGGCTAACTGCACTTTAAAGAGACCATATCCCGTCAGACTGAAACATGATCTCAGCTGATGCAGAAGGAGAATCAGGGATGGCCTAGAGCAGTGTTTCTTAAACTTCTTGCTCTCAGGATCCCTTCCCACTTATAAAAATTATGGAGGACCTCAAAAGAGCTTTTATTTGTATGGGTTGTATTTATTAATATTTACCTATTAAAAATTAAAACTGACACATATGTAGAATATTTATTTATTGAATCATGTAAATATAACAATATTAACCCCATTAGATATTAACATAAATAAAATATTTTTCATGAAAAAACCCTATATTTTTTAACAAATAAAAAAAAGGGATATTTTAAATTTTTGCAAATGTCTTTAATATCTGGCAAATAATTTTGATTTCACGGACGCCTGAGATGGTCTTGGGGGAATCCCAGGGGTCCTCGGATCACACTTTAAGAAACACTGGCCTAAAGAACTTATTCTTCCAAATCTGATTTAGGGCAGGTGATTTTTTTTTACATGGATTTTTATCCGTTTTAAAAAAAAATGCTTACCTCGCTTTTCCAAAAGCAAGTTATGTGTCATTTCAGAAAAAAATGGAAGCAAAATTACTTCATAATATAACATCAGAGCACAGATCAATTAGCAAAAAAGTAGGCATTAGGATTATGTTTGTACAATACACTAACTTATGATTAACAACCCATGGTTAATGAATTAAGCCATTTACATTTAGAATAAACATTTATGAGACTGACTTCTGTCCAGCCGTGTGCAGGATGCAGAATTTGGTGCAGGCCAAACTCAAAATTCCATTCTCTTCATTTGAATCTTACATTGGTTATCTAAAGTTATCACTGTAATATGGAAGTAAATGAATTATCATAATCCATAAGCACTAACACAGGAAATATATAGCAACTAGTTGTATCTGTCCATGAGCCAAGTCAATAAAATCCCATCTGTTTCTTTAGCTCCCACGAAAGCCAAAATGAGAACAGAGGAGCCGATGCAGATCGGGGCGAGCAGGAGGCTTACTTCCAAGGCTGAGAAACAGAGAAGGAGAGAGAGAGCCCTCTGTTTCTACTGCGGAATCCAGGGGCACATGGTGAGAGCTTGCCCAGCGAGAAGACAAGCAAATTCCATAAGAGTCCCAGGGCAAGCAGCTGAAACAAGAGCCACCTCCGCCTCTACTTCAAACCAGGGAAACTCCGTCAGTCTCCCTCCACAGAGCTCAGCAGGGAGACCATCAATCAATTAAGAAGGGCTCATTACGAGGATTCCAGGCAATCCTTTGACTACTTACCAGTAATAATACGCATAAACCCAGAGCACCAGGTCAAGCTAGAGGCCCTCGTGGATTCCGGAGCTTCAACCAATTTTATTGATGTACAGACCGTACAAGACTTCAACATCCCAACCATAGAATTGCCACGTCCCATAGAAGTGGAGACCATTGACGGCCAGCCCCTCAAGGCAGGGCCAATTAGAAGGTTCACAGAACCTGTGCAACTAACAATGGGAGACCACACTGAGTGGATCCAACTTTATGTTACGGCATCACTTAATGTGCCTATAGTCCTGGGCACACCTTGGCTGAAGATCCACAACCCATTGTTGAACTGGACTATGGGAGCAATCTCCTTCCCAGCTAAGGAATGCCAGCACCACAAGATTCAAGCCGCTCTCCTCTCTCCAGCAACCAACGCAGTCACGGAAGCAGGGGGGTCCAGTTGCTAGCCAAGTATGCAGATTTCGCAGAAGTTTTCAGTGAACAAGAGGCCACAGCACTATGCCCCCATAGGGACTGTGATTGCACCATTGTGTTGATACCAGGAGCCAAGATTCCAGCAAGGAAACAATATCCCATGTCCCCCAAAGAACTAGCCACCTTAAAGGATTACTTGGATTCTAATCTTCAAAAGGGTTTCATCCGACCATCTACTTCCCCAGCGTCTGCTCCTACCTTCTTCGTACCAAAGAAGCCTGACCCGTTGGCACCGGCAAAGGAGGCGCCCATGAGAGTGGTACACGATTTCAGTTCCCTCAATAAACTCACAAAAAAAGAAAATTATCCCATGCCAATAATATCTGATCTGCTGGATCGCTTACAGAAAGCACACATTTTTACTAGGTTGGATCTCAGGAATGCGTACAATCTGATCCGGATGAAAGAGGGGCACGAATATCTGACTGCCTTCGACACCAGGTTTGGTAAATTTGAGTACCTTGTTTTGCCCTTTGGCTTGTCTAATGCAGGATTTTTTCCCGATTTATGGATCAAATTTTCTCTGATTTACTAGATAAGTATCTGGTCATTTATCTAGATGACATATTAATTTTCTCTGAGGATGCTACAACTCATGTAACCCATGTACGTAATGTCTTATGAAGACTGAGAGAGAACATGCTGTTCGCCAAGCTAGAGAAATGTGCCTTCAATTTAACTGAATTACATTTCCTGGGCTATAAAGTATCAACAGAAGGCATATCCATGGATCCTTCTAAGGTCCAGGCAATTCTCTCTTGGCAACCCCCCAAAATGTGAAAGATGTACAAAGGTTCCTAGGGTTCTGCAATTTTTACAGGCTGTTCATAAAAAACTTTAGTGACAGGGCTAGACCCCTCACATAGCTTTTGAAGAAAGGATCAAAATTCATTTGGGGGAAGAGGGAGCAAGCAGCATTCTGAGAATTCAAGCAACTCTTTGCATCCCAGCCGCTGTTAAAACACCCTGATCCCACGAAGCAATTCATAATGTATTCAGATGCTTCCGATATTGCCATTGGGGCGGTGTTATTGCAATATACAAACAAAACCGAGAATACATTGCTTCCTTGTGCCTTTTTTTCACGCATGCTCTCACCAGCAGAGAGAAACTATGTTGTTTTTAACAAGGAGTTGCTAGCAATTAAAGCAGCATTCCAAGAGTGGAGGCACTGGCTAGAAGGTGCAGCCTTTCCTGTGAAAGTTTGCACCGATCACAAGAATTTACAGCTTCTACAAAACACCAGTTCCCTCACCCCACACCAAATCAGATGGAGCCAGTTTTTCTCCCGTTTCAATTTTGTTATTTCTTATGTTCCCGGGGCACAGAACCGTTTGGCAGATGCCCTGTCTCGATCCATTCAGGCAACCCCCGCTACTCACCAGGAGGTACAGGCTACTATATTACAACCTCACAACTTTGATCAGTCTGTGAGGGGGAACCAAACAGAGATTTTAGCAGCAGGCAGACAAGCAGAGGACCTATTTACAAAAGTCAGAGCTCAGCAGCAACAAGACCCATATGCCAGGGCCAGGATGGATGACCTCCAGAGGGGCCCGCAAGACACTGCCTCGCCATTCAATGTGGAGGCAGGAATCCTCTGGCATAGCGGGCGATTATACATTCCCCCCTCATTGAGGGAAGAAGTACTGGGACTTTGCCATGACCATCAAACGGCAGGCCACGGAGGTGTTTTCAAAACTCTCCATAGAGCTCTGAGAGACTACTGGTGGCCTAAGATGACTGCAGACATAAAGGGCTACATGGCTTCTTGTCATACCTGTAGATGAGCCAAGCCTCTCCTAGGGAAGCCCACAGGACTCTTGCAACCCCTACCCACCCCCAGTCAGCCTTGGGATACAATCTCCATGGATTTCATCACTGATTTACCCTCGGTTCAGGGGCTGACTTCCATACTTGTGGTGGTGGACCTTTTCACTAAAATGGCGCATTTTATTCCATGCAAGGGACTCCCATCTGCGCAAGCCACAGCGCAGTTGTTCATGGACCATGTTTTTAGGTATAGAGGCATGGTAAATCACTTGGTGAGTGACAGAGGCCCTCAGTTCACTTCCAGGTTCTGGAGGGCGCTTTTCCAGTCATTAGGGGTCCAGATCCACCTATCATCATCGCATCATCCGGCTAGTAACGGGCAAGCTGAGAAAATTAGCCAATGGTTACAGCAGTATCTCAGGTGTTACACCACTTATCAGCAAGACAATTGGCCAGCCCTACTCCCCATGGCAGAATTTACATATAATTCTGTACAGTCCTCTGCCAAGATGTCTCCTTTCCAAGCACTCTACGGGGTTAACCCTTGGGTGTTGCCCACCTCCTCCCAGCAGGGAATTGTTCCAGCCACTGCTGATTTTCTTAAAGAGCAACAAGCCGCACAGTTGTTGTTAAAGGAGCAGCTGAACAGGGCAAAGAGTGCTTACAAGAGAGCTGCAGATGTTCACAGACAAGAGGGGCCAGCGATTGCAGTAGGAGACAAAGTGTGGCTCTCTACCAAGTTTTTGACCTCTACCAGACCCTCCAAGAAGTTAGACTCTAAGTTTGTGGGCCCTTTCACTGTGGTACAGCAGATAAATCCAGTGACTTATCGCTTAAAGTTACCAGCATCCGTGAAAATCCATCCAGTGTTTCACAGAGCCTTGCTAGCCAAAGACCCTCCCCCAAGTACCTTGCAATCGCAAATACCCCCCCCTCCGGTAATTGTGGAGGGGGAGGAAGAATACAAAGTCGAGGAAATTCTGGACTCTAGGAGGAGGGGAAGGGGCATCCAATATTTCATACACTGGAAAGGGTACCCTGAGGAAGAACGCACATGGGAGAATGCCAGAGATGTACATGCACCAGTGCTGGTTCATCGATTCCATCAGCTTTTCCCTCACAAACCCAAGCCTCGCACTCTACCAGAGATTCCTCACTTGGCTGAGCAAGCAGAGGAATCCCAAGCAGAGGAGTTCGTAAGTTTGCAGTTTCCACCCCCGCCTGAAGCCTTGACACCAGTAACAGAGGAGGGGGGGGAACCGCAGCCCTCCACCTTGGGCTTGCATTTCCCAGGGGGGAGGGGGGACGACTCTTCTAATTATCTAGCTATTTTCCAGCAGCAGCCACCTGGGCCAGAAGAGTTATCAGACCTGGAGAGCAGCACTGATTCATCCTTGGAGGAGTTTTCCTTTGAAGACTTTCCATCGTTGCCCAGTTCCCATGGGAGTTTAGAAGGAGACATAGACTCTTATCAAACCTCTGGAAGGGAGGGGGCTGAAATGGAATGTGAATCTGGAGGGGAGGGTGATGTCATGAGTACTGATGGCGAGCAGGAAGGGGCCTCTATTCAGGGGGGAAAACGCATGCGTAGTACTGCGGAATTAAGCAGCCATTCAAAGAGACACAGATCAGACCTGCCTTAACTTTTGGGGTTTATCTGTCTGGGTTTTTCCCACGCTTCTTCAGTTTGTTAGGATTCTGTCTTATGTAGCAGTAATAAACACTAGAGACCTACTCCTCGTCTCAGCATGAATTCTGACTGTTAGGACATTATGGGTGAGTGTGAGTCTCTGTGGTTGTCATTTAACCACCTTACCACACTGGCTGTCATCAAATGTTATGCAGTCCAGGTCACTGCAGTCCAGGTCAGTATAACTTGCCCAACAGACCAATTTTAAAAAATTCTGGCTTGTGTCATGTGTGAACCCCCCACCCCCTTTTGACGTTCTCAAGTATTTTCTAATCTCTGGTAAAGTTAGGATCCAAAAAAGGAAACTTAAATTTTGGGTGCAAAAATATTCTAAAGAATGAAGTTGCCTTAATGTACTTGTAGAAATCTTTTGTGGATATTTGAGAAATGGCTGTGAAAGGACGTCTTAGGAATCACAATGAGAGGAACCAGCTAGAAGACTAATGGTGTCCCTTTCAATTCTTCTTTCATTATAGCATATTGAAAGTTTACTGCATACCTATTTATCTTTTTCTGCTTACCAGTTTGGCAAATATACCAGCAGAAGAGCTAATATGGAAAGAAAAGAAGCTGGTCATATTTAGGGAACTTCCAAAGAACTGTACTTGGAAAAGCCATAGCTAGGCTGTATATTCACACTCAAAACAGTTGGTACTTGAAACCTGTGATTGGTAATTCCTTCTGTGTTTGGTATTCTAGGCTGGTATTTGAATTTTTCTGCTTTTGCATTAAGGAAGCCAATTGTGTAGGAGGAAAAATGGCCATACATAACAAATCTGAAGAGAAATCATACAGGCACAGAAGAGACTCTTAGGAATAGAAGTGGAGTTTAGAAAAGGCAGCATTAAAAAAAAGAGGCGCTTAAGAGAACTTCAAGATGCAAAATTCATAAGAATGAAGGGGAAAGGGGGTGGTAATGGCACTAAGGAACAGAGAAGGCTGTGGAGGTTTGTAATTTTCTCAAACCCCAAAACATTGCTACATTATCTTGATGGAGTTACATGGTTCAGACCGAATGATGTAGTGCTAATTTAATATGTGGTCAAAAAAGTATCCTGTAAGAAGACACTAGAAACCACTTCCACATTATTGAAACCTGGATATGTCCATGTAGTTGCTAAGAGTTGAATTCATCCTTTCATTTTTTTAATAGAAAACGTTTGTAAAGATTTTATTTGGCTTGTATACTTTCACAGCCTAACACACAATGTTCAGTTTGATTCTTTATTTTTAAATACAGGTGTTAAGTAAAAAAAAGCCATAGGTGTTTTGTCCAGATTAAACATTACACTATTTCCTCTGTAAATAATGGCACATACCAGCTCCAGGATAAACTGAAAAAGAAGGGCTGCAATCCACTTAAGCAGAAAACCTGGAGGAAGTCACACAGTGATTCCGTGCAGATTAAGTTTCTCCAATTTATAGTCTATCACTTTGGGAGGGTACCACTCCATTCATCCCCAGCCAACTACAACCACGTTGGTGAAGATGGAAGTTGTAATCCAGTATATCTGGAAGCCATTGTGTGTGGAAAGACTGATTAAATGTGTTCAAAAGTATGAGAGAGACAGTGTAATTGTCCAAGCCTCAACAAAAAGAGGATACAGGCAGTTGTAATTATCTCTGACTCTTAGCATTACCTTTAAAAGAAATGTTGAGGGACAAGAACCTAGGAGAATTAGATATCTAGCATGATGTACTTCAATGTTTCTCCAAGTATAGATAATAAATGAGGCAGCCTGGTTATTTCCCACCTTTTTTCTTACATCTGAATCACAAGACTTGTTTTGGATTGTTTTATGAAATTGGTTCATTTATAAGACTATTGCATCTGTATAGTTTGAATTTATTCACCCCTCACTATAATTCAATTAGCCATAACAGATTTAGCTACCTTCACATTTGTTGCTATTAATTTCTTGTGAATTTCACTGTGGTTTAAAATGACTGAAATCAGTCACATATAGCTAAAATCATCACACGTGATCTAACCTTGCTGTGGCCTTCATAAAAACATAGTACTCCAAACCAGAAACTTTATTTATATCATATTTTAGTTATCCTCCTCCTTCTTCTAAAATGCCCAATAGGGAAAAGTAGCAAGAGAGAGAATACAAGGATGTACATAAAGACAGCTGCTGGCGCTGCGTAATAAAATAAAAAAGGCAAACGTTGGTTTACACAAGAAAATAATTGGTACAAACCAAACCAATACACTACCTCTTTGTTTACAGGAAAATGAAAACCCTAAACAAATCCTCTCCATTTTGAACATTTTATGAACAGCTGCTAAGCTAAACTAGTCCATTTTTATTGTTTTCAGAAAGAGTTCACTTGGAAAATATCAGGACTTGATTTTGCTGTGTGCAAAGGATAATGAACAGACAAAGCATTTATTTGGTTTTTCTCTCCAGATTCCTTCTCTTGGTTGCAAAATAGGTTTTAGCTGGAAAGTGAAAGGGGAAATATACAGACAGTGTTGATCATATTGTAGTGTGTTCTCACAGATTTTAGAAATAAGTAGAACACTGAAACAATCCAAAAAGCAGCTTATTAAAAAAATGAAAAAGATATTCTAAAATGAAAGTAGAAAAACTTACCCCAGAAAACGTATATTATTACACACTCATAAAAAGACCATCTATAATTTCATTAGAATTCATTCATTCATTCACATCAGGAAGAAAAAAACACTACCATTTTAATCTTGTGGGGTTTCAAAGTACCAAAATCCAATCTGAACATCCCATCTGTTTGCTTCAGGACTAAATATATCATATTAGATTTCAAAGCATTAGGTTCAAGGAGAACAATGTGTGGCTCTCTTAAGCCCAAACCAAGCCTCTGGTGACTTTAATTAGGTACATGATGCACAAAAATCCATCTGTCCAAAACATTCCTCATTGCAAAGGTGCATTTTTAATGTTGTCATCTTGAGATCTGTAAAAATATGAACAGTAGTTTCTGGTATATAGGTAGATATATGCCTGTCTAAAGAACAGAAAACAGCACCTGTCCAGATTTTGCAGTTGGCAAAAAAGAGTTGAACTCAGATGAAGTGTGACCAACCTTGATAGTCTAATTAGATTCACAGAATGGTTCAAATCTGAACTCTGTAATTATGTGGTCCCCACTCTCAGCATACCATAAAAGTAACCTAAGTCTCTCTCAAGCTGAGCTCCTAGTGACTACATGGGCATGGCCATGAAATTTTCTTGGCAACAAAACAGAAAATTGTCACTGTTTTCTTCCAGTATCTTCTTTGAATTCCTTTGGTCTCCCATCCAAGTATGAATCAGACTGGACCCTTTTTGAGCTCAGCCAAGGGCAGCTGATGCTGCCAAACACTGGAACCAACATCCCATACAATCACTGATTATTGGAACTGCCCCAACTTTGTTTTCAAAGTTTCACCAAGGTTACAGCAGTAAATCTCTCTCCAGAAACACAGCCAGCATTCAGGAAGAAATAGAAGAGTCAAAGATAAGGTTTAGCTACATACCGTTGCTTTTATTGCAGATGTAAGGTGCCCCAACAACAAAGGAGATCAGCCACTGCAAAATCAATCAAGCCCTCTGTTAATAATAGCCCTACAGTTAAATCTTTTTCCCATTATGTGGTAATGGATTCCTTGGACTTGTTTCTGAGCCTTGGATGTGGGCACAACAGCACTGTGTCTGGTCCCATGCTTTTTGCTTGTGGTCTTGTCAAGGATCATACTCTCTCATCTCCCTCTGTCAGTCCTTCAAGATAGGCAAGGTCAAGAAACAGAAGCAGCAAGGTTCCATGAATATTCTTTATTGTTGTAGGATAGGATAACAGAACACTGAAAGCCTGTTCCTTCCCCATTATACCAAACAAAATCAAGGCAGAATTATTTTGAGTTTCTCATGCTTTCAACTTTCTTAGGACTGAGTTGTCATTTCTCCTTCCTTAACATTTCATTACTACCTTCCTCTGCCCCAAGGCCAGATCTACATTCTTTCACACTGTGCTAACTGCACTAGGACCCATTCAGAACTTCCAAAGCCTATAGGCTCTACTTTTCAGTGCCCTACTGCCCTATCAGCTCTTTCTGCCTTCATTCCTCTGGTCAAGTAGGAATTGAACTGCCCCAGCAATTGGAACAATTAGAGGTGCTGATGCATTCCATCCCCTCAAAAGGGGTGAGACCTATCCTACAAAATTCAAAATTTTTTATAGATCCTATCACCACCACTCTCCTATTTCACTGTTTTGATGATGTCACGGCTGCCTTTTTATTGCATTCTGCTCTTGGCAGCATAATATTCTACTTTGTGCCACTGCCACATTCTTTTCCCCCCCCTCCATCTATGCCATTTTAATTGCTGAGAGTAACTAGGACAGCAATTTTCACAGTGCTAGCCCAGCAATTTTTTCAAGATTCTTCTGCATTAGGCAAAGAATAGTACTTGAGTGGGCATTTGTATTCTAACTGCATCAAGACAACATATTGTATGCTTCTCTTTAGAAACCTGATAATGGTGAGATGTCTGATAATGAATAAAGATAGCACTAAGATTCTCACAACTGACTATTCCTGTAAGTGATAGATAAGGCTACTGCTGCAACTCAAAACATTCAACTGAAAAAGAGACAAGTAATGAGAACTTGTTTAAGGTCCTTTTTTTCCTTCTCCATTTCATCATCTATCCCTAGGCATTTTCTGTACTATTCCCAGGTATTGTTTCTATTTTTGCTAGATTCCTACCTACAAGTGGTCTTGTTTTTATTGCATCCAAGCCTGTTGCAATAGCAGCAGCTGTTCGATCCTCAGCATACTGAATAGTCAATTTTTCTGGGTCACTAGAACTTCCTAAGTGGGCTACTAGGAGCAATGGCAAAACATCTTTTCCAGCCTGTCCAGATAAATGTGTAATTTCAGCTGTAATCACAGGAGATAAATGCACCCCCCTCCATTACAAGGAGAGGTGATCATCATGACTTGTTTAAAGGAGTCTATTCTATTCACAAATTTGCACCACCCTTGCTAGCTTATACTTCAACAAGGTACTGTATTATTACAGTTAACTAGGAAAATAATACAGACCTAACCACCTGTGTAGGCTTCTGTTATTAAAAAAAAAAGGTGTTCCTGGCAGTATGGCTTAGCAGGATGGCCATACTTGACCTTTCTAAAAAGGTAAAATACTAAATCATTTCTCTATTATTTAAGGTGATGTAATAAGGATCATATCTAGATAAAATCAGCTGGGTTTTCTTACAGAAGGGTGTATGCCAGCTCCAGCATAGCAAAATGCAGAGCACATAATTAAAAACAAATATACTTTGGTAGGAGGTCTTAGCTTTCCTGCTCACTTCCGGGACTGAAAGTAGGTATTCTGGTTGCCTAGAGACAAAAATAAACAAAAGGAGCTTAGTAACAGTGCTGGGTGCTGTGGAATCTATCTGCTGCCTTTCATGATAAATGGAAAAACCAATCATACAGAGCTTTTCTTTCCTGAATTTCACCGAGAACGAAGTATGGTAGCTCCTCTGCCAAGTGTTCCAACAGGTATTGGTCATTTTTCTCTTAACATTTTTAGCAGCTTCCTGGCAAGCCAGAAGAACAAATACTAGAATAGACATTCACCTTGGACTCAGGTGATATATAAAGATATTTTTTCCAGCTTTGATTTAGGCTTTTCTGGGACTGGGAGTATTAATGTGAGTGATTTACAGCTTTTTACAAAGCGAAAAACAGCATTAAAATCAAAATAAAATCTCAGTTCATGATTCTAATGGAATTGCTGATATGGGATGCCCTCAGAGGCTTTGAAATACTACAGTAATCTGCAGAAGAGGCTGTAACTGAAATCGACTACTGAAGGCCAAAGCTATGCTGTATTTGATGAAAGGCTATTAGAAAATCATGATACTAAATTCTATTTATTTGACTATGTTTCAACTGCTTTTCCATTTTGTTTCATTGTGTAAAATTACAGTACATTAATTGTTTTTCTCAAAATTATGTAAATACCTGAACAAGGCAATTTATTTTATCTCAGGTCTGTGATCCGAAGAAACTGGAATTTCAAGCCTCTCAGTGGATTTGGATATGCCTCTCACAGAAGACTGCTGATGAAATATTGAATGCAGACTTGGCTGTAAGTATACTTTGGCTAACTTGTTGAAAAAACATCTTTGTAAATTTTTTGATAATTGTTCACATCAATGGTATTACAAACATAAATAATACATTAGTATTATCATCAGTCTTAATCCACTGCAGAATTAAGGCCTCTTTACTGAAGTTATGGACCATAAGCTACCATGCTGGTTCAGTGCAGATTGGTAGGAAGATGTTTTTCAATTTTCCAGTCTAGGACTGAGAGAGGGTGACTGCCCCAAAGGTAACTTACAACCCTGGTTCACTACTAAATTAAGAGTTTGTTTCTGCAATAAGCTTTCAAGAATATAAATTCGATGGAAACAAGGAAAGACCTAAAGCTTAGTTTCCCCTCCTTCAACACAAACAAGCAATTTCCAATGCTGAAAATGCGAATAAGGATGTTAAAAGAAGCCACATTAAGAGATAAACATCAGTAATAGATGTAAGAGAGCCAGGTGAAGGTGCTGGCCTAGAAGGCAGGAGACTGAGTTGTAGGCCTCCCTTAGGCATGTAAGCTGGCTGGGTGACTTTCGGCCTGTCGTTCTCACTCAGTCCAACCCACCTCACAGGGTTGTTGTTGTGGGGAAAATAGTTGTATTAGGTACTTTGACCAAAATATACATTAAAAAAGGCAGGATAGAACTCTAATAATAATAATAGCCAGTTCGGTGTAGTGCTTAAGGGGCTGGCCTAGAAACCAGGAGACTGTGAGTTCTAGGCCTCTTTTAGGCATGAAAGCTGCCTAAGTGATCTTGGGCCAGTCACTCTCATTCAAGCCCCACCACTTCTGAAAATCGTGTCAAGAAAACTGCAGAGTCCAGGCAGTCGCCAGGAGTCAACACTGACTCAAAGGCACAACAATAAATAAATATTGCCCTTTAGGTAACTCTGGACTTCAATTCCCTGCATTCCTTATAACTGGACAAGCCAGTTATACCTTCTGGGAGTCACAGTATGGTATCATCTGGAGAAACACAATTAAATACCAGTATAATAGTATGTTTTACTAATACAGGTTCCCAAGTTTCATCACAAGTCATAAAAATGGAACGTTGACTTCATAACATCACCGAGGAAACAACGATGCCAGTTTTAAACATCTTTCAGAATTGGATAACAGCCAAGCTTGCAGGAGTTGTTGGACTAATAGATTTGGCTCTCTTTAGTCTGAGGTAAAATGGTCAAGTTACCTCATGCTGTTTACTGCATTTTAGAATTCTGCTACTTACAAGTTTTTCCCATGAGATGAATTAATTTGATGTTTCTGTTATTAGTATTTCTTTATATGACATCACAACCAATAATGAATCACTACTAATCATAATCATGTATGTGATTTTATTATTTTTAACATTGGCAGCCACTCAGAATCATGTATTTGAGATGGGTGCCATATAATCTAATAGAAATAAACCAGCCAACAAACAAATAAATAATATGATATATAACACAAAAGAGCAGCTGAGAAAAATATTTTTAAGTTTCTGATACATTGGTCATACTATATTATTGCTAATGGAATTATTAATAATACAGTAAATGGTATGAACAATTACAAGTTATACATTAATGGTGAAAAACTAGAACAGGTAGGTAAATGTCACTAACTTGGCAGAAAGTTGATTAAATATAGGAAAATAAATGAATAATTTCTAAGATAGGAAAATGTTGGTAAAAAAGGTAGTGTGTAGTATGTGGTCTGAGGTGATAAAGGAATATTTGCTGGAAAAAAGGGAAAATTAGAGTTGGCTACATCAAGGGATGCATAAAAGTTGATGTAGTGTGACTGGGGCACCTATGAAGTGTGTGTGTGTTTGTGTTACAAGACAAGAAGAGATAGGGTCAAATGTCTGCTGAGTGAATGTGGATTGAATACAAAAGTGAGTGACCAATATGAAAGAAGTATATAGAGGTGATTTGTCATATAGAGAGAATGAACAAGGATCAAATCACAAAACGGGAATATAAAGGAAGAGTAAATTGGTCAAAAATAAGGGGAGGATTGAGGAAATTGTAGGTCAATGGAACTGAACGAGATAAGCAATTAAAAGAATCAAAAACAAGATATGAAGAAGTATACAGTATATAGATGGTAGAAGTGTTGTCTAGAAACTCAGGCACCCAAGAAAAGGTAACAGAAGCAAGGATGGTTAACAAGGATAGAAAGGTCTGGAAAGGTATAGTGAATGATGTTGGTATAAACTAGCTTTAGCTATGTTTCTTTTTCTTCTCCTTATCTTGTGCCTTCAATTTCTTTATCTTATTATTACTATTCTCACAGACTTCATATAGCCTTTGGTGCAAGTTCAGAGTCTTAGGTGGAAATCTTGCTCATCACATTCTACCTGTTTCTGCAGAGATAGTATAAATTACAGTAGTAACTTCAAACTTCTGCCTACGGAGCACATCCAGTGTCAATGAACAACTATCAGGGCAAGCCCTATCATTAGACCGTGCCTCAAGCCATAGATGGTAAGCGACAACTCCCCACCATAAAAATTCCATCTAAGCCCATTGGCCATTCTCTTGTCTTAAAGGAGAGAAATGTGTGTACCAGATGGGATGCCTTGTACTTTGATGAAAGGTGCTATCCCACTGCTAATTCCACTCATTTAAATTTGCTCCCACTGCATTAGGAACACCAAAAGAAAAATTCCTGAAGATATTTATTTACCAGATATTTTCAGCCAAGCTGTTCAACAGCCAAATAAGACATAGGTTGATTTTTTATAGATGCTTATCAGTGTTGAAGTTCCATAATATAGGAATTTTGTTTTATCAGAGATTCTTTTCTCTTATATTCCCTAAAATGGCTAAACTAAATATTTAAAAAAAAGGTTATTTGGTTATCCTAGCAGTTCAATTTCACCATTTGGGTGGAATAGAATACATTCTTATACACTCTGCCAATTAAAACAAAGGGCTCTGACAGAAAACTAAGAAATCAGGTGGCTGGTCTTAAGAACCTTGTTTAAATCTGAGAACTAGATAATTTTCTGTGCTCAGATCAGGCCTCACTTGCATTTCTTGGAGCTAATTCATGGTGAAGAGCACATTTAGGAGGGATGAAAGTTTACTTCACATGAAAGATCTTCATATATTGGTCTTGTAGAACTGCCTTTTCCTGGTCTGTACTCTGCATTGTAAGTCATGTCATATGAGTGTCATCATGCAATACCATGTAATAAATTTCTTTCCCACCATGGAGAACCAGGAGACTGTGAGTTCTAGTCCTGCCTTAGGCATGAAAGATGGCTGCATGACTTTGGGCCAATCGCGCTCTCTCAGCCCCACTAACCTCACAGAGTTGTTGTGCGGAAAACAGGAAAATAGAAGTATTAGGTATGTTGAGTTATTTATAAAAATAATAAAGGCAGGATAAAAATTCTAAAAAAACAGTTGTGATGTTAGGTGGAAAGAGAGAATTGTAGTTTCCTTTCCTTTCAAATTAGTTGAATTTTAAGATGAATGTGAACAAAGTAATTACAAACATATTACTGTGCATTAAGATGAATAGTCTGGATTTGTTGGCTCAGACCTGATTAGATGAATTCAAGTTATCCTCTTACCTGCTAACACTGATTGTGTTCTACATAAACAGAATTAAAGGTGATTAATTTTCATTATCTGTTTTAAATTTTCTGCAAGCCATTTAATAATGTGACATTTTACTACATTAATGGGCTGCAAATGGTTAGATTAATGAATATGAAAAAAAGTTTCCTTTTTTACAGATAATACTGCAAATAAAAATGTCAACAGAGAACACTACAGAGTTGGTGAAATACCTTGAGAAGTAAGTGAACCGTGTTCTAGTGTTTCAGTGATCACAAGTTATAACTATTCTAAAACAAAAGTAAAGCAGAAGAAAATAGGAAGTATTCACTTTTTGTTAACTGTGAATTATGGTTAACTCAACTATAATAAATTAAAAGAAGCAATTCTGACTTGCATTAATAAACCTTAATTTAAACGAATCCCACTTGGGCCTCACAAACTGATTAATTTGGCAATGCAAGTTGATTAAACTAGAAAACATATGTTTCCTATCTTCTCACAACCATGACTTGTGAGAAGGGTTATATATGGCCCAAGCTTCAAAGAAGCTTATTCCCAAAGCGTTAAATTATGTCCTATGAGTAACCAAACAGAGATCCTGGAATCATATACAATTCTCTAATCTTCATGTTTGTTTGTTTGGATCTCTAAAGAGCTAGTTTGGGCACCAAAAATCAGGAACATAATTTCTGCAATTTTGAGGCAGAAAACATGTAAAAACTGTAGTTTTGACCTTAAAAAGTTTATAAAACAAAGGGTTATTTAAGAATTATATTTGAGCTACACAAATCCCTTGATACTTTTTTTTATCATGGAAGTTAAGAGGCTTCAGTATTTTAACCTGAGAATGCTGAGCAAAGGTATAGGCTATTTAAGTAGACGTGGTTTTGTCAGTGGGCCTGGGGACCCCAGGTCACTACGGAGCCAATCAAATGATTAATTTGAGCATGTTTGTTGCCACCATGGGGTGTGTGTTTTGTTTTATGGATTTTAATTCTGTAAGCCGCCCAGACTTGGTGTGTGTTGGGCAGCCATATAAATTTGTTTAATAAATAAATAATAAGTAACTGCTCAAAGATAATATTTCCATTTTTTGCTGCTCACATTCTCATGTATACTCCAGGACACTGTGTCTGTAGGGTATGGTGAAAAAAGTCAATATGGCAATTGCCAGTTTTCTATGTGTGTTGCACCATTATGGCTGCCATCTTGATGTTTTTGACCACAACCTGCATACATCCCAGTAATAACATCAGCTTCTTGGATTCTACCCAGACCACTTGCCCATTATTTATTTTCCCAATAATATAATGCTATTTATACTGCAGTAAATGTTTCATGAATGTGCTCCTATATTAAGTAATATATGAAAACTTCTTTTCAATTTTATTTTAATTCTTTTTTGGACAAAGGTCTATCACAGCAACTCAAATTAATTTTAAAAAAAGCATTCTTTGAAATCTTTATTTTGACTGTGTAATATATCCTAGCAGAAATAAATGGTTTACATCTTGAACACATGTAATTAAAATGTGGATTTGGGGACACTAAGAAATCCTTTCCACAAATTTTAGCCTTGAAAACTTCTCGCACAGAAAGGAGTAATCACATCTATTTTAGGTACGTAGTAGTGAATTCATGGGGGTGTTGGCCCAGCCCAATGCTGGGTTCATTCATCTGGTGCGATGAGCCAATGAATTGCACAGAGTCGAGGAAAGTGGAATTCAAACATTTTATTTCTGTGCAGAGCAAAGAGGTACACTTGGTGTACCACAAGTACAAATCAAGCGCTTCTGCTGAAATTCAGCATGCTCTTTTATACCATAAAATCACAAATACATGTCATAATTTCCTGAGTTTACATCGCTTGTTCCTGATTTATTGAAGACATGCGCAGTTTAGATTAATATCCAGTAATAAGTATTGGGGGTACACTTAATTAACTATGCTCTCCGCCTCTGGGTGTTTTCTAACATGCTAATGATAAACTTTGTTTCACCTCCAGACCTTTGCCCAGACATTCTTGACCACAGCTAAGCTAAATGCCAAGTAACCTTACCTTCCAGTAAAAAGTTCTTACAAAGCCAAAACCTGCCGGCTACTCTGACACTTCTTGCATATGAGGTGTTTGTGGTCTACGTCTTTAGTTCCTACTAGCAGGTGCTAAAGCAAATGTTAGCTAACCGCTGATTCTGACAAGCAAAAGCATCAGCAGAGTGATTAAAATAGAATAGCTCTGGCTGAAGCTAATTAATGGCTTACAAAACCCCCTAATGGTTTGTTAATAGGCTAATAGGCCAGGCCCTCAGCTCAAAAAAATGAGCTAAGTAAAGTAGGTGAATGAATAGGTAAATGGGTGCAAGGTTGTTGTAATCATTATGAACATATTGATACTGGTTTTAGAAGGTCAGAAAGCCTGAAACATTTATTCTTGACTGCAGGGACTGGTGCAACCATTCCCTCCAATAGATGCTCCAGTATGTCTCTTAAGGAATACAATTAATGCAATTAAGTATTAGTTTTAAACTACTTAAAGGGTTACTTGTTTACTTAGCTTCCATATGCAATAGACAGTTCATTTTCGTCAGTTTTGCTGTGGTGGGAAAGTAGCTTTGGAAAAGACAGTTGCATCTGTTAGGCAGGATTTCAGTGCTACTGAATCATGTTGCTCAGCCTCCCTGGATCTGCTTGGAATGAAGAATGGACATTTTGGTTTAAGTCTCCTGGTGTATATTTTTAAATCTAGTTAATTTTTTATTTCTGTGCTAAATCCCCAAAAGGGCATAAATAATTTGGCTTATCTGATTTAGAATCTGAGTAGGGTAAACCCTAGTTAGGATTTGGATGGGGGAACACCTGAGAATTCCAGGGCTGATGGCTAGAGTGGGAAGTTAAAAAAAAAATCACAAGATTATACCAAGTTACTTCTCAAATGCTGTCAAAAAAAAAGCCACCAAGAATTGAGTACAACTTGGATGCATCTTTTATTTTTTTATTGCAAAGGAATATTTACCTTTTTACCACTAGAGACATGGCGGCAGCAGCATGCTGTGATTAAATCATTTAGTTTCTTGCCTCTAAGATCTTGTAACTGTGGATTCATGTATAATTAATTCCCCAATTGAGTTAGGATCAGGCTGTCTGAAAAATGAATGTAATTTTGCACTGTTCCTGTCAGTTTACAGACAGACGGAGTATGACTTGTTTACAGAAGTCTGTGTGTTCTTAGAGCTACTACTATCATTAATGACTGCTGTTGAAGACCCTAGCCACCAAATGCTAAGGGTGTTTTTATAACATTTGCCTTTGATTTATTTTCCTTTGGGGATTTAAAATCAGATGTTGTTGCTGAAATTTTTTTTAATGCTTTGTTTACTAAAAACATTTGCAGAACAATTTTCAGGCAGTTTCTTTAAGAAATCTCTAATATAATTATGAAGATTGTAATACTTCACAGCCCTCATTCTTATTCTATCATTTACCTAGCTAGTTTGATCTTTTCAGGGGACACGGTGGCGCTGCGGCTTAAACCGCTGAGCTGCTGAGCTTGCCGATCAGAAGGTTGGCAGTTCGAATCCGCGTGACGGGGTGAGCTCCCGTTGCTAGTCCCAGCTTCTGCCAACCTAGCAGTTCGAAAATATGCAAATGTGAGTAGATTAATAGGTACCGCTTCGGCAGGCAGGTAACGGTGTTCTGTGTAGTCATGCCAGCCACGTGACCACGGAAGTGTCTACGGACAAATGCCGGCTCTTCGGCTTTGAAACAGAGATGAGCACCGCCCCTAGAGTCGGACACGACTGGACTTAATGTCAAGGGAAACCTTTACCTTTACCTTTGATCTTTTCATGATCAGGATATAGCTTCCCTCCCTTTTTTCAGTGGTATCTCAGGCAGTGATTCACATGTATCTATATTTAATTCCAATTGAGGAACATCTTTTTGTTATAACATACCTAGGCTTTGGGTACTGATGCCAAAATCCCAAATGTATTTTCCAGAACAATCTTTTCCTATTTGGTACTTACCATATGTTTACCATATATGCTGGTTTTAAAATGCTATAAATTAGTTCAATTTGGTTGGGAATTTTTGTTGAAACATCTGGAGGTACCGGTTGGGAAAGATTCTTCCAGAGTCCTGGATACATTTCATCAACAATATTTTTTCCCTCTAAGTTATATTGTTGTATTATAGTTCTGTGGCTTTCATTGCTGCCAACTGATTTTAATAAGTCTAATTACTATGTTGGGTTAATTTTTAGGGAGAAGACATGCTTGTGAAAAGAAGGATTAATTTTTCATTCCCAGTATACTACTAAAATCCCTCTCCCAGTATGGCAGTTAAGGAAAAAATGTCTTTCATTTGTCAATAGTCGGGGAAAATATTTCTCCCAGGATCTTAGAGACAGAGACAACATCCTTCAGTTTGGACTTGGAAGCCTTTATTGACAACTGTGCTGGGAAAATAAAAATGCAGAATCCAACCCATCTAAGCATGGTAATATTGCCCCTATATAGCTGGCCTAGAACAATACATCACAGAATTGAAACATACCAGAACAAAGCAGTTTGATAAGGAGTTGTGAATTTCTCAGTTACATTACTACCTACCTCCTCTCACCTTCTTTTTCCTGCATCTTAATTTTTTTCTACTGAGTACGAAGGCTAATAAAGAACAAAGCTGGTGCCTTCTCAGCTGTCCTGAGATTTTCTTCTTTAATTCTAATTGTGTGAGGCTGGTAGCAGTTTTCAAAATCAGGAAAAGATGAGCCTATTGAAAATGAAGAATTGCATTTTTACTGCCTTCCTAGGAGACAATGTAATGTTAACAAGATATCCTTCTGATACCTAAATGAATCTTGAGTTGTCCATGCATAGAGGAGAATAGCTACTCTTGATCTTTCTCTCTCTCTCTTGTAACATTGTACATGGAAATCTGGTGCTAAGTGTAAGGCTTTATAGCCTGCTGTGCATATAAATTCTTATATGTGAATGTGGATTGGGTAAATGGAAAAATGTCACAAGTACGTGCTGCATGGAAAGATATCTTCAAAAAGTATAAGTGAAGTAGAAGGAGAGCATTATATGCACCAACTTGCCTTCTCTTCTTAGGTTTCCTTTTTTCCTATGTGCTATCCAGTCCATGCTCCAACCTTTCTTTTTCCTATTCCCTGACCTGCCTGATCCTTCTACACAGTTCTTCACAATCTTCTTGCTGTTCTAAGTCCTTTTCCTCAGTCTCTAGCTCTCATTTCTTCCCACTATCTTCCAAACATTTTGTACTTTCTTCTCCACAGTAATAACAGGTTATTTTATTATGAACTGAATTGAATTTAAGGAACCAGTTCTGATTAACAAACTAACTGATAAGGAAATGATTCAATTTGGATCAAGAGCTGGGTAGAAATTGGGAAATTAATTGGGCTTCCTAATTCAACTTGGCTTGGATCAGAGTTTTGTATATGTTTTGAAATGCTGCTTTTGCCATTTTTTTAGATTGTGAGAAAGTGTACTAGAAAAAAGACAACAGGCATTCCTTTTTATAGATTTTATTTTTTCATACCCCTGCACAGCTACCACAAATTAATTGTAACTGATGGGGATAATTAAAGTGATCCAAGAGTGGATGCAAATTAACTGAAGAACTATATTTTATGTTTATTTGGGATATTTGGATGGGATTAATTAATTTCTTTGGAATTTAAATAAAGCCTAATCATAATTTATGTTTGTGTATATAGATATAAAATTCCTTGGGCATATTTTATGGAGATTTATGTTCTTTTGGCCTACATCCTCTTAACTGTTGGCCAACAATGGCTGGAGTGTTAGAGGTTCCTGATGATGCCAGAGCTTGATTTGCGGTGATGGGGAGGGTTAATATCCTCCAAAATCAGCAGAAAGGAAACACTTGCTTTACTCTGAAAGCTAATACATTTATTTTAGGATAACAGGGATCAAGGTATCTCCCTGCCAGGTAAGTATCAAATGCAGCTTATAGATGAAAAGCCTTTTGTCACAGCATAGGTAGCCAGGTTTTGTGCAGCGGCAATGAAGATTCATCAGACCCTGATGGGCTGATTTTTGTAACGTACCTTATGTAACAGTAATTCATTAAATTTTTATATATTAACATAGTTGTAATTTTAGATACTTACATTTTACATTTTATATTTAACATAATCTTAGTGACTATATTATCATCTAGTATAGTCTGCACCTTAGATTGCACTGATAGAGTTTAGCTAGGTAGTTTTATAAATGTATTTTAACTTTATTTTAACCTTTAATTTTATTTTATTCTAGATTGTTATCATTTTAAGATAGATTATGTATATTTTCACAGGGCATCATCTTTGTGCTGGTCTAAGACTGCAATAAATGATTGATTGGTAGGATAACAGGGAAGAGAAACCTGTTAAGTCACAGGTTTTATATACACAGGCTGTACATATTCAGTATTTATTCAACTGGAAGAGAAAACACATCTATGAGCTATGAATTTTAAAAAAATACTGGATAAGTTTTAATCATAAAAAGATTTGATTTAATTCTGACATGGTAGTTGCTTTCATGTATTTGCACAGTTCTGGAGCACAGTTGTTCAGAGTTGCTCCAGAAGACAGGATAGGAAACAATGGGTTCATATTACATGGAAATATATTTCAGTTGGCCATCATTCCACAAGTAACAGGGTGCCCCATAAGTGGTAAAATCTCCTTCGCTATAGATTTCTAAACTGAGGCTGGATGGCCATTTGTCAGGATTGCTGTAGCAGCTGATTCTTGAACTGGGCAGGGGGTTGAACCCAAAGATCTCCAAGCATTCTTCCAATCATTCCATTCTCTGATTCAGACTTTAGTGGATAGATCCACATTGCCTGGTCTCCAGGTTTAAACAGTTAATTTTCTTCACATTCATGCTCCCTTTTCTGGTTATTAATATAGTCTTACTTCATATGTCACTCTGAGACATGGTTTAACCATAATTTATTGAACAAATCAAAATTGGTTGGATTTGCAAATCATGCTAAGCAGTAAACATTGGTTTACAAAGCAGAATAGTGAACTCACATAGCAACTAAGCCCAAACAGACCAACCACATCATGTTGGAGTGTTTACTGTATCTTTAAGGTGATAAATATATCATGCCATCCCTTTCAAAACATATTAAAGGCAAACCATAAGAACTTTCCCTGGCTATAATATACAAATGGATCAATGGGAAAATATGTGGTTGAAAGTTTTGAAATTTAAATTATGTTTTAGCTTTAAAGAGAATTTTTATAAAATGATGTATCATTGGTATCTGTTACCAGAAAAATTGTCTAGAATGTATAAAAGCCCTCTGAATCTTTGCTGGAAATGTGAACAACATGAAGGGATATTTTATCATGTTTGGTGGAGATGTGAAAAAAAAAATAGGATACAAATACATCCATTAATTCAGAAGATTTTAAAGATAAAGTACAACTGAATCTAGAAACTTTTCTTTTGGGATTAATGGACAAGCAACTAGAAAAAAGTCATAGATCATTGTTTTTATATATGACAACTGCAACAAGACTGTTGTATACCCAAAAGTGGAAAGGTTTGATACTACCCATAATGGAGGAATGGTCGGTAAAGATGATGGAATTTGCAGAGATGGCTAAATTAACTTCCTTGATCAGAGATAAGACAATATCTACATTTATGGCTGACTGGAAACCCTTTATAGACTTTTTGCATGAAACAGAAAAAAAATGCACTTATGACTTGTGGTTTTGATGATTAAGAAAGTAATTAGATGATAGAAAAAAGTGAGCTTTTTACAATATAAGTCAGTGATTTCAGTCTTTCCTAGAAGAATAGCAAGAGTTATGTAATGATGTTCCCAATTTGATAAGCGTCTTCTTAAGATTTGATCAGAAAGACTCATCCTTGGAATCTTGATATTCTACTATTTTAGGTTTGTACAGGATAAACTTCAGCAAAGGATCATTAGCTTGTCGTGGTGCTGGAGCTTGAGCACCTCAATGATGCCATGAGCTAAACCGTGAAGGGCCACCCAAGACGGGAAAGTCATGACAGAGAGGTCAGACTAAATGCGATCCCTGGGGAAGGTAATGGCAACCCACCCCAGTATTCTTGCCGTGAAAACTAAATGGATCAGTACAACCAGAGATATGTCGGTATACCATCAGAAGATGAGACCCCCAGGTCGGAAGATGGTCAAAATGCTACTGGGGAGGAATAGAGGATGAGTTCAACTAGCCCCAGAGGTGATGACGCAGCTAGCTCAAAGCCGAAAGGACGGCTAGCGGCCGACAGTGCTGGTGGTGAATGGCGAATCCGATGTTCTAAGGATCAACACACCATTGGAACCTGGAATGTAAGATCTATGAGCCAGGGCAAATTGGATGTGGTTATTGGTGAGATGTCAAGATTAAAGATGGACATTTTGGGCATCAGTGAACTGAAATGGACTGGAATGGGCCACTTCACATCAAATGACCACCAGATCTACTACTGTGGACAAGAGGACCACAGAAGAAATGGAGTAGCCTTCATAATTAATAGTAAAGTGGCTAAAGCAGTGCTTGGATACAATCCAAAAAACGACAGAATGATCTCAATTCAAATTCAGGGCAAGCCATCTAACATCACAGTGATCCAAATATACGCCCCAACCACAGATGCTGAAGAAGCTGAAGTAGAGCAGTTCTATGAGGACCTGCAGCACCTACTGGACAACACACCTAAAAGAGACGTTATTTTCATCACAGGAGACTGGAATGCTAAGGTGGGCAGTCAAATGACACCTGCAATTACAGGTAAGCATGGCCTGGGAGAACAAAACGAAGCAGGACATAGGCTAATAGAATTTTACTCTGCATAACAGCGTAAAATTTTTTTACTCTTTTATCAAAATTTTTTTACTCTTTTATCACTCTGCATAACAAACACTCTCCTCCGACAACCTAAGAGACGGCTTTATACATGGACTTCACCAGATGGACAACACCGAAATCAGATTGACTACATCCTTTGCAGCCAAAGGTGGCGGACATCTATACAGTCGGTAAAAACAAGACCTGGAGCTGACTGTGGTTCCAATCACGAACTTCTTATTGAACAATTTAGGATCAGACTAAAGAGATTAGGGAAGACCCACAGATTAGCTAGATATGAGCTCACTAATATTCCTAAGGAATATGCAGTGGAGGTGAAGAATAGATTTAAGGGACTGGACTTAGTAGATAGGGTCCCGGAAGAACTATGGACAGAAGTTGGCAGCATTGTTCAGGAGGCGGCAACAAAATACATCCCAAAGAAAGAGAAAACCAAGAAGGCAAAGTGGCTGTCTGCCGAGACACTAGAAGTAGCCCAAGAAAGAAGGAAAGCAAAAGGCAACAGCGATAGGAGGAGATATGCCCAATTAAATGCAAAATTCCAGAGGTTAGCCAGAAGAGATAAGGAATTATTTTTAAACAACCAATGCGCAGAAGTGGAAGAAGACAATAGAATAGGAAGGACAAGAGACCTCTTCCAGAAAATTAGAAACATTGGAGGTAAATTCCAGGCCAAAATGGGTATGATCAAAAACAAAGATGGCAAGGACCTAACAGAAGAAGAAGAGATCAAGAAAAGGTGGCAAGAATTTACGGAAGACCTGTATAGGAAGGATAACAATATCTGGGAGAGCTTTGACGGTGTGGTCAGTGAGCTAGAGCCAGACATCCTGAAGAGTGAGGTTGAATGGGCCTTAAGAAGCATTGCTAATAACAAGGCAGCAGGAGATGACAGTATCCCAGCTGAACTGTTCAAAATCTTGCGAGATGATGCTGTCAAGGTAATGCATGCTATATGCCAGCAAATTTGGAAAACACAAGAATGGCCATCAGATTGGAAACAATCAACTTATATCCCCATACCAAAAAAGGGAAACACTAAAGAATGCTCAAACTATCGAACAGTGGCACTCATTTCACATGCCAGTAAGGTAATGCTCAAGATCCTGCAAGGTAGACTTCAGCAATTCCTGGAGCGAGAATTGCCAGATGTACAAGCTGGGTTTAGAAAAGGCAGAGGAACTAGGGACCAAATTGCCAATATCCGCTGGATAATCGAAAAAGCCAGGGAGTTTCAGAAAAACATCTATTTCTGTTTTATTGACTATTCTAAAGCCTTTGACTGTGTGGACCATAACAAATTGTGGCAAGTTCTTAGTGGTATGGGGATACCAAGTCATCTTGTATGCCTCCTGAGAAATCAGTATAACAACTAAGTAGCAACAGTAAGAACAGACCATGGAAAAACAGACTGGTTTAAGATTGGGAAAGGAGTACGGCAGGGCTGTATACTCTCACCCTACCTATTCAACTTGTACACAGAACACATCATGCGACAAGCTGGGCTTGAGGAATCCAAGGCTGGAGTTAAAATCACTGGAAGAAACATTAACAATCTCAGATATGCAGATGATACTACTTTGATGGCTGAAAGCGAAGAGGAACTGAGGAGCCTTATGATGAAGGTGAAAGAAGAAAGTACAAAAGCTGGCTTGCAGCTAAATCTCAAAAAAGCCAAGATTATGGCAACCAGCTTGATTGATAACTGGCAAATAGAGGGAGAAAATGTAGAAGCAGTGAAAGACTTTGTATTTCTAGGTGCGAAGATTACTGCAGATGCTGACTGCAGTCAGGAAATCAGAAGACGCTTAATCCTTGGGAGAAGAGCAATGACAAATCTCGATAAAATAGTTAAGAGCAGAGACATCACACTGATGACAAAAGTCCGCATAGTTAAAGCAATGGTGTTCCCCGTAGTGACATATGGCTGCGAGAGCTGGACCATAAGGAAGGCTGAGAGAAGGAAGATCGATGCTTTTGAACTGTGGTGCTGGAGGAAAATTCTGAGAGTGCCTTGGACTGCAAGAAGGTCAAACCAGTCCATCCTCCAGGAAATCAAGCCAGACTGCTCACTTGAGGGAATGATATTAAAGGCAAAACTGAAATACTTTGGCCACATAATGAGAAGACAGGACACCCTGGAGAAGATGCTGATGGTAGGGAGAGTGGAAGGCCAAAGGAAGAGGGGCCGACCAAGGGCAAGATGGATGGATGATATTCTAGAGGTGACGGACTCGTCCCTGGGGGAGCTGGGGGTGTTGACGACCGACAGGAAGCTCTGGCGTGGGCTGGTCCATGAAGTCATGAAGAGTCGGAAGTGACTGAACAAATAACACACAGGATAAAAAATCTTGATTTCAGGTGTTCAAGGAGACACAAGTTTATTAGAGGTCAATGTTTATGAGGAGTCATCCTTTCCTTATTCCCTCTGCCCCTTGCAGATGTGATCTTTTGGGTTTAATGACAACAGTGCCTAAAGGGATAACACTTCAATGACAACAGTGCCTAAAGGGATAACACTTCAATTGTGGGGTGATGGAACTAGCACACAGACATTCTGGTGAAAGGTTGATTGCTGGGCTTTCAAGGAGCTGAACTTAGCCCCTCCAGTACATTACCTCCTAAGATCTCAGAACCATGCAGTTCCTGGGTCCCTGGAGCAGCCTTAACTCTTAACAGCCTGGAAGAACCAGCTGGCTTCATCTCCACTGAGTCTGGATCAGAGAAAGGAGTTTGAATACCAATGTCCATCCTTTGAATTGATCTGAATCCCAGCTCCAGGTGAACCATAACTTTAGGAATGCTAGGCATGCTGAAATGACTCAGCCAAGAACTGATGCCTTCCTTTCTGTCCTTTCATGAACTTCTAGAGGCTCTATCTATTACCAGTTCTTGAGAAACAGCAAAGTGTGCTGCCCTTATCCTTTCAGTCCTCCCACCACCCCCAATTTATATGTATGTTACAATATAACATGACTTAACAGTCCTTCTGCATTTTTCCACTGTCTCCTGCTGAACTCCTGATTTAAATGCTAAGGAGCATGCACCAGTCTCCTGACTCCTCTCCGCTGCGTATCCAGATCATTCAAAGAAAAAAAGATAATATATTGGCCTTCTTCTCTTCCTTAAAAACTATAGTGTATATGTTGTTCCATTGCTAGCATCCAGGGATTATTCAGTGCTGTTAGCAAGTTGTGTTTTAAATGCTACTACCTGATTATTAATTTTTCCCTCATTGCCATTTTACATTGACTGTTACTTCCTCCATCGAGTGCTTTGTTGGGGGGTTGTCTGTGCTTTCATTGCTATTCTCTTAACAATGTTTATTGTTTTAAGGGCTATTTCCCAAATTGGTTTGCAAAATAATCTTTAGATTAGCGATCCTAACTTGCATAAAATAGTGTGAGCCTGCTTGGGGTAAAAGTAAGTTTTCATTGTAGTTGTAGTATGCTGACCAAAGTGTGCCAGAACAGCTCAGTGCTGTCTTTACCATTAGTAGGGAATGTTATGTTTAACTATGAATGAAAGGGCTAAAACATATTAGGAGAAAGAAGTATAGTGTAATCTAGGTTCTTAAGATGTGTATGAAAATAGGAACTAAATGATTCCTGTAGTGAGATCTGTGCTGATCTAATTGTTCCTATTTAAGCCCAAAGGGAAAGATAAGTTAGACTGTGTGCACGTGCACATGCACATACACGTGAATGCTAATGTGATGTAAGGTGTTGGACTAGGAATGTAAAGACCCAGATTCTAGTTCTCCCTTAGACGTGGAAGCTAGCTGGGTGACTTTGGGCCAGTCACTCTCTTTCAGCCCTAGATTGGGAAGTTGAAAAACGTCTGTCTACTAACTTGCACTAAACTAGCATGTAGATTATTGATCTGAGCTAATAATGATCTCTCTCTCTCTGTCTCTTTCTGACACCCCACCCGCATACTTTTCATACTGTTCTAATTTTTTAAAAATTTTAAATCCTCTATTTACTAAAATACGTTTACAGTTAAAGTACAGTCTATATACAAAAAATCATGGTACAACAACTATAGTAAGACAAAATAACAAAGCAAAATATTTTCTATTAAGAGAAAAAAAAAGGGAAAGGGAAAAAGGGAAAAGTTTCTGACTATCATAGCTATAGATATTCTTATATTTGGCTTTTGTAATCTCTTATCTCTATTTCCCCTTATATTACCATTATTTCTATTTAACTAATTCATTAATATAAAAAAACCCTAGTCATAGCTTCATTTTGTTCGGTTATAAGCAGGTAATCAAGAAGTGGTTGCCGTAATTCCTTAAATCTCTAAGTATTTTTATCTTTCATCAGAAATGTCAATTTTGCCATTTGTGCTAAATCTAATAATTTAATTTAATATTAAATTAATATTAGAAATTATTAGATTTAAATTATTAGACATACTGTTCTAATGTTAAATATGACAGAATAGATTAAATCGTGATACATCAAAATAATCTGTAAATTAGTGTTCAGAATTTATCATGTCCTGCAGCCAAATCCATCCACTTTAATAAAGCCTTTTGTTTAAGGTAATAATTATCATATACTGCCTATTCCTAATAATTACGCTGAAGAATCTCCTCTTTCTTCTCCCTCCCCTCAACCCATGAAGAAAAAGGTAATAGTAATTAAAACAGTGAGAATAATTTTCTATCTAGCTTCAGCAGAATTGTGATTCCAGATTCCAAGAGTAAGGGAAAAACGTATTTCCAATCATGTAAATTCTTCCATGTACACCTCATACGTAAAATCCAATTTGTACAACAATGTATGCATTTATTATTTGCCTTGTCTTACTAGAATTGGGGATAAAAATCCAACAGAGTTGGGCAAATTTACTAGGCTGTAATTAAATAGCTTGTAAAATTCCTACCTGAGGCATAACAGCTGGCAATATATTCCCCGGAAAGAATGTAGAGGCAATCGTTCCTTCTGCTTTTGGCAGAATATGTATCCATCCTTGTTTTCCTCTGATATTAAAAACTCAATTCTTCCTTTCCACTATTAAACCTTTTCTCCATGAAGTATGTTTACAACCTATTGGGAAGCCTGTGTGCAGTTGCCTGCTCAGCAATGATGTTTATTCAGCTGCACACAAAATTCATGTGGGGGAGATGGGTGGTGATAAAAAATGATGATAGATAGATAGATAGATAGAGATAGAGAGAGAGAGAGAGAGAGAGAGAGAGAGAGAGAGAGAGAGAGAGAGAGATAAAAATTCATTTCTTTATAAAGCTGTGGAAATGTTTTCAAATCACCCTGAGATTTCTGTAGGTTAGAGTGTAAGACAGCCTGAATCTTAGTGCAGTTCCTTAGGACTTACTATATTCTTTTTAATAATTGATATAACTTCTGTAATATGTATCTTCGGGTTCATGAGCTTTATCTTGCTTTACTTACAGCAACGTTATGAGTGTAGTAAGTTCCCATATAAAATGCTGAGATTATATATGGCCAATTCATTTATGACTTTCAGCACTTTCATTCATTTATGACTTTTCAGCATTTATGACTTTCAGCATTTATGACTTTCAGCATTTATGACTTTCACTTTCCTAAATCCACATCGATTAAGACAACTGTTCTATAATCCCTTCACACTTAAATTACTCAGTAACTGCTATACACTTATTTTCTTGGCACAGAACAGAAGGCATTTTTAATTGTTTTGGAGTTTGAACCTAAACTGTTTAATAATTTTAGCCTGATTTTTGAGCACCATTAAAATAAGAATAGGAGTGAATTCTTTTTTAAATAAAGAATGTGTCATATTGCAACAATCCTATGAAGACTGAGTATGTATTTGCTCAAACATAGAGGCTGAATCTGTTTCACACAACCTTTTAAAGAGCTCACTGTAGTCACACAGGTAATCAGAGCTAATACACCCGCTCTTGAGTCTGATAAACACTTAGGATGGAGAGATTGAGGTATTCTTATTAAATGACCAATACCCAGGTGTTTTGAAGGCAGTAGCAAATTTTTTATGCATATCCTTAGCTTATAGAAACCATTTGGAGCATTCAGTGAAACGTTAACTTTATAGAGCTTTTTTCTTTTATATATGTATGTACTATATATAGTTATTTATGCATGTATTAATGGTGTGCTGTATTTTTAAATTCTATGACTTGGTCTTGGACTGTAAATAAACAAATAAAAATAAAAAACAACCTGTGTCTACTTTCCAACAACACATTGCTCTATTTGTTATGTACTATAAATGTCTGTCGTTCTTCCAGAGGTTGAATTCTCCTCTTCTCCTCCTTTAAACTAAAAGCTTTTTCTTTATTGAGTCATTCATTACACATAGCAATATGCCACCTGAGGTGTAGGCAGAAATTGCAACCTAAATGTACATTATTTTATCTTGTTGCTGTAGCTGGATGCAGTAATAAATGGCTTACCTTTAACTTCCTTTCTACTTAACTCATGTGGTTCCTTTGGTCAGATCTCCAAGCCAGCCATTTCTGCCTGCAATTCCTAATGTGTCTGGAAGCAGAGTGAATTCCTTGGAAGACCGGATATCTAATCAGGAGCGTACCACTGCTGTTCTTCTGGATCAAGCATTTCGGATCAAAGATGGCATTGTTTCATGTCTTCAGGGAAATAAAAGCTTTCAGCAAGGGGAGGCAGCAGCCCACCAGCTATTGGAAAATCACATCCAGATAATCACAAGTATTGTTAAAAAGCTGAGCCATGACATAGAGGTATCTGCAGTTACTGGCAATTTGTTAAACTTTCAGAGGTTCTGCAATTTTCAGCTTTAAAGGGATCAAATTCGTATTAAGTGATACTGTATTAGAATTTTTATATTTTTTTCCTCCCAGAAAGGTAGGAAGTCTAGCCAGCTATTTTCTGTATGCAGGGTACTTAAGGGTTACACCATTTAGGCAGGGGAAATCCTCAAATGACAGAGGCACTTGGCACAGATGCAGCTCTTCCCACTTTCCCCAGATTGAAAACCTCTTCAGAGAACTGGACTAAAACAGATTAACAGTTGCATAGCTTATTCCTAAACTTTTCTATACATAGATATAGCATTCAGAAAAGTTCAGTGTTTATGAGTTAGTTTAGCTTAAAGATTTTTCCAGCTGACCTTTGATTCCATTTTGTTTGCCTTTTCATTCATTGGGATGCAGAGACAGTTTATAGTTCTAAAAGTCTTCATTAGTCTTCACTAGGTGGTAAACTTCCTGAGCATTTCCACTATAGCCTTCTAGCAGTGTTTGAGGATCATAATGTCTATGACTCATGTCAAGAATCTGGGTACGGCTGAAGTATGGCAATAAATGTGCAGTTGCTTTTGATGGATAGTTTTAGAAGTACTTCAAGTGCCATGCTTGTTCTTTTCTGCCATCTTCCTTTATTGATATTCTACAGACATACTGTAGTTGCCCTAAGTTCTTGGTTTGCTATCCAGTTCTATTGTTTTCATCTCAGTGCATGGAATTGGGGGGAAGGGAAATTTTGCCTTACTATTGAAATTATTGTGTTGGCATAAATGGCTTGACTTATGTCCATAGGTGATCATCTGCAAGTCAAGAGGGTTTTTTTTCCCCCACACAAAACGTGCATGCCTAGGATTTTTGAAAAAAAAAATTCCAGACACTGAGATAATTTTAACTGGCTTCCCTTGCGTGTGGGTGTGCCATAATAATCATGAATAATTTGGGTCATGTAGAAAAAGTCATCAGGAAGATGTCTTCTCAGAGTCTTTCTAATAGTTCCATTAACAGTAAACAGCATGTTGGAGAAAGTCTTAAAAGTCATAATTAATTTTTCTACTGTGAAAAGAGCAAGACAAACCAATCAACACTTGGCATATACAAATAGAAATACCATTAGTAGAATAGGCACATTTTTGTATTAGATGGTTTCAGATTATGGGGGAAAATATAATTAAAAACATTTTAAAAGAATACATAACTCTAGTAAGTTCAATTATATTCATGAAATAATAAGCACTTCAAAGAAATTAGAGAAAGACATGATGATAATGTTTTCTTTCTTTGTACACTTCCATTGTGGACAGTTTGTAGCCACTGAAGAGGGCCAGGAGTGACAACATCAGTAACAGAATGTTGTCCTTGGACAAAACCAGATACTCTCCCAAACCTGGCTGTAAGCAGTGACTTTCAGTAAGGTCTTGATTCCTGCATACATCCCCTGCACTAAATAATGGTCATTTGTAGTACTGTAGTTTTAAAATTAAATCTCTGGGCAAGACTAGAATACTGTCTGAACCGATATCATGCTATGTAATAAAATGTGCTTTACTAACACAATAGCTGGATTTGCTCATTACACTCTACTAAAACCATACAAACCACACAGCACAATATATGAACTCATCCCTAGTGGTCATTGCAAGTATATTTGAATTCATTTTATTTGCATAAGCTATGACCAACCTATGGCCCCTTTGTTCAACCTTTTTTCCATTCTTTGCTGGCAACAAAGGAAGTCAGACACCTCTTTTTGCTTTTAAACAAGTCACAGTTCCTGACTGTCAGTTCTTTCAAATCGAAGTTTTTAGGAAACCAGGACTGAACCATGGTTTTAAATATTTAGTTGTTTGCTAATTAAAAATAGCCACATCTACCTGAATTCAAATAATAATGTGGTTTATTTAACATGAGAAGTAGATGGTTTTTGTTTCCTCATGGCTACAAAAAAAGAGGAAGAATACATGAGCCATTATTATGTGGCACATTGCTTTAGACTATCAGGTTTTGCTTATTCCAATATAACCTGACAGACACAGCCAGACAGTTTGCTGTAGTGGTTAAGGCACCAGGCTAAAAACCTTAGTTCTAGTCCAATTATGTGTGTAGATGTGGTTTATTAACCCACCTGTCATAAAAAAAAATTTTTTTTCCATGATCTTTAGAAAATTTCTTGCTTTTTACATTCTTATTTCTATACTGAAAATGAATATTGCAGGCAATATATGTGCAATAATCCCTCTGTTTACTTGATCTTGTTTAACAAACTTCATGTGCAATGGAAAGCACCCATTTGCCGTTTTATGGATATGTAACATGTTATGCAAGCATAAAATCCATGCATAAAAGAGCTGCACAGTTAGGATATTTGGGTCTAAAGGATATCCTTTTTTCCTTATTCATCTGTAAAATTGAGGTTTTACTGTCTCTCTCTATATATATGTATGTGATATATGTAGGCAAATACTACTGTTGCACATTCTAAGAAGTTCCAAAATTACTACCAGTCTTACTGTTGTAAGGCAATGAAACAAATGCTAACCAGTGAAGGCAATCTATTTAGCTTTGAAATGTAATTCTGAATTGTTACTTCAGCAGATTGGTAGCAGAGCCTTTCAGATTCCAAAATTAAGTGCCCCAGCTGTTTTAATATAGGCTATTTGCAGTTCCAGCTGATGTAATGTATGCTGTTTGCAGGCTTTATTAAACCATAAACAGTGACACATATAACAGTTCTTTATAATGCTTATAAAATTCCAGGAATTGGAGAGACAAATAAAAACCAGGGATGATGTAACATCAGGAACTAATTTTGCTATGCAAAGTCTGGACCATAAACACCTGCAGGGAGTTGGGGACCTACGTGGAAGAGTGGCCAGGTAAGTTGGTGGGAGCTACCCGCTGACAGCTTGATAAACCAAGTTTTAATCTTTGTAAGCACAAGCTTATATGCTGCTCCTTCCTGCAGATTACAATTTTGAGGAAAAAATCAGAAACGTTTCCTTTGGGATTCGCTTAAACACAATATTGCACCTAAAGTTAAGACAGAGAATTCAAACAAAAAGAGTACTGTATTTGATTTGAAGGAGGGTTTTTTTTCCCTTACCTTTACCTTTGAAAGGAATTTAAAGTATTGTGTTGCTCTCCTTGCAGCCACAAAAAGTATAGGTAGTCCTTACTTACCAACTGCCTTGTTCAGCGACCATTCAAATGGTGCTAAAAAAATAACGTTGCAACTAATCCTCAAATTTATGACCTTCACAGTGTCCTGTAGTCATGTGATCACCATTTGTGTGCTTTGCAACCAGCTTGCAACAAGCAGAGTTAATACAGAAGGCGGAAGTAAAGTGGTCATGTGATTTTTCACATAGCGACTATGTCACTTCACTTAATGGCCAAAGGGGAAGTAAGGTCGTAAGCCCATTGTGATAATGTGATTTTTCACTTAGTGACCACATTGCTTAGCAACCAAGTTGCCAGTCCCAGCTATGATTGCTAAGAGAGGACTGCCTGTAAATAAAATTACTATAGAATCTGGCATAGAAATCAAACCGAAAGAGATTGTTGAATGGGCTTGGAAGAGCACTGTCTGTGTTAAATGTACTTAACATAGCCAGGGGTGTCTGTGGACACCCCTGAACATAGCAGAATGAATAGTATAAAAAAATTGGCATTTTGAAATTAAGTATAGACATTTTCCCCAAGGTTTGTCACTACCCCATGTTTGGATAGTTTTGGAATATGCAGCCATATTTCATTAGTGTAAAAATCAGGATATTTTCTAAGCCTAGGTTGCTACAAAATCATTAAGTTGTTTGAGATTAGACACTGAAAATAGTAGAATTTTTCTATATGATGGATAGAACATGCAATGATTTATATCTTTTATCTATAATTCCATGGTTTATTGTATGAAGTCAAGCCAGAGACTTCTGATATTTATTTGTTTGCTTGTTTGTTTTAGAGGAACCAAGAGCATGAACACAAATCTCTAAGCTCAGCACAAACTCCTGTCACAGTGGCACTAGTACCTGTATTTAAACAACCTATATTTTAATGAAACTGAGTATAAATAATTACTCTTAGGTTAAGCTAAAGTACATTGAAATGATTCATACCACCATGTAAGCACTTTTTGCATATCATTTGCTTACAGTGTTCCACTAAAGAAAGACTGAGCTGGCCTAGTTTTCAAGAATGAAAAATCACCAGTAAAATAGATTAAGGAGATTTTTTTCACCTTCTTTTATTGTTTTCTACTCTTTTTAAAGTTAAAGGTGTCCAGAGTTGCAGAGTTGTTGTGTTAGGTGGTCTCTAAAAGAATGCATGAATGAATATTACTATGCACACTTTTCTCTTATATGTATCTGAAACTCTCTTCTTATGCAGCAAATGAACTATTTCAGAATATGGACAATATGCTCAAGCACTGTGGTATAGGGGGATATAGTCTCTCTTATGCTGACCTGACTGTATTCTACCAGATAACAGATTTTGATTCAACAGAATTAGCCTAGAACTAGTAGGTTTCTCAATATATATATATGAACGTAACATGTGGAACAAGGTCATTATTCTGGGAAAAAGAGTGCTATATTGCAAGGTACTCAGAAAAGAGGAAAATTAAAAATTTTCTAGGAATTGTTTATTGCAAAAATATTTTGGATATTTCCCACGTTAGTCTATTTTGCATCAGTAACCAAGTCTGATGAGTCTGAGAGAACAGTTTCTGTGTTAGAAGCTTTTGTGAACTGAAATCTACTCATCAGATGTGTGGAATGAAATATCATCTTGAATTGGCAGGACAGATGTTCCAAGTCTTTTTTTAAAATCCAGTTTCTTACACCTATATATGTGTGTATATATATATATATATCACTTGGTAGAGCAGCAAGGAAGGCCTTGGAAAAGATATTCAAACACTGTGATGTGTCTATACCTACAAAGATCAGAATCATGCAAGCCATGGTATTCCCTGTGACACCATGAAAGTGAAAGTAGGAAGAGTTTTGATGCTTTTGAACTTTGGTGTTGGAGAAGACTCCTGAGAATATCATGGATAGCCAAGAAAACAAACCAATGAATGGATCATTGAACGAATCAACTCAGAGTTCTCACTCGAGGCACAAATGACCAGGCTCAAATTATCCTACCTTGGACACATTATGCAAAGAGTTAGCTCTCTGGAAAAGGCTCTAATGCTGGGATAGGTAGAAGGAAAGAGAAGAAGAGGATGACCAGCAGCAAGGTGGATGGACTGAGTTACAGAGTGAGGAATTCACCATTGGGAGACATGAAAGAACAGGTTAGGGATAGATTATCTTGGAGAAAATCTATCTATGTGGTCACCAGGATTTGAAAATGACTTTATGGCTTATTTATTTATTTGTTTATTTATTTATTTGTCTAATTTGTCCCCACCCATCTCTTCCCATTGGGGGACTCTGGGCAGTTTACAACAATCAATTAAAAACAACAACCATAAAATACACAGTATAAAAATACAATAATAAATAATATAAATAAAGGTAAAAATAAAGAATCCAGGTGGCAAAGAATCTAAAACAGTCCAAGTGTGGGAGGAGTGGTCTATAGCAACCATCCCCATGTAGATCTATTCCCCTCTCCACCCCAAGCAAGGTGGCAGAACCAGGTCTTCAGACTCCTCCGAAAGGCCAGGAGTAATGGGGCCAATCTCACCTCCGGGGGTAGCATGTTCCACAGGGCAGGAGCTACTGCAGAGAAGGCCCACTTCCTGGACCCCGCCAAATGAAGTTGTCCTAAAGATGGGGTCTGCAGCATGCCCTCTCTGCACGATCGGGTGGGACGGGTTGATGTAATGGGGAAGAGGCGGTCCCTCAGGTAATCTGGCCCCATGCCATGTAGGGCTTTAAAGGTAATAACCAACACCTTGAATTGGACCCGGAAGCAAACTGGTACCCAATGCGGCTCGCGCAGCAGCAGTGTTACATGTGCCCTTCTTGGGGCACCAAAGATAGCTCGCGCAGCTGCATTCTGGACCAGCTGGAGCTTTCGGATACTTTTCAAGGGTAGCCCCATGTAGAGCGCATTGCAATAGTCTATATGAGAGATAACAAGGGTACGAGTGACTGTTCGAAGGGCCTCCTGATCCAGGAAGGGGTGTAACTGGTGCACAGCACGTAGCTGCACAAAGGCTCTCCTGGCCACAGCTGCCACCTGCTCTTCGAGCAGGAGCTGTGAGTCCAGGAGGACCCCCAAGTTACGCACCGGGTCTGTCTGGGGCCATGCAACCCCATCCAGAACCAGAGATGTTAATGTCCTGGATACAGAAGAACCATTAACCCACAGCCACTTGGTCTTACCAGGGTTCAGTTGAAGCCTGTTTTCCCCATCCAGGCCCCCACAGCCCCCAGACACTCGGAGAGGGTAGTCATGGCATCACTTACTTCACCTGGGATGGAGATATACAACTGAGTATCATCAGCATACTGATGATACCTCATCCCATGGTGACGAATGATCTCACCCAGTGGTTTCATGTAGATGTTAAAAAGGAGAGGGGAGAGTACTGATCGCTGTGGCACCCCACAAAGAAGGGGCCGTGGGGCCGATCTCTCTTCCCCTATCAACACCAACTAGGATCGGCCCTGGAGGAAGGAGGTGAACCAGCGTAAAGCTACGCCACCCACCCCCAACTCCCTGAGCCGCCCCAAAAGGATACCATGGTCGATGCTATCAAAAGCTGCTGAGAGATCAAGGAGAGTGAGGATGGATGCACTGCCTCCATCCCGCTCCCGCCAGAGATCATCCATAAGTGCGCCCAATGCTGTTTCCATCCCATAACCGGGCCTGAAACCTGACTGAAAGGGGTCTAGATAATCGATTTCTTCCAGGACCCTCTGGAGCTGCAAAGCCACCACTTTCTCAACCACCTTCCCCAAAAAGGGAAGGTAGGAGACTGGACGAAAATTGTCCAGAACAGTAGGGTCCAACAATAGCTTCTTGAGGATGGGGTGCACCAACACCTCTTTAAAGGTAGCTGGAAACACCCCCTCTCCCAAGGATGTATTAACCATTGCATGGACCCAACCACATGTCATCTCCTGGGCTGCTTTTACTAGCCAGGAGGGGCATGGGTCTAGATGGCATGCGGTGGCATTTACTGTCTGCAGGATCCTGTCCACTTCCTCAGGTCCAACAGGATCAAACTGCTCCAAGATAACTGGGTAAGCCCGTTCCCCTGGTATCTCTCCAGACCAAGCCTCATGCCTGGAGTCCAACTTGGAGCGGATCCGAGCGATTTTGTCCTGCAGATGCTCAGCAAATTCCTCTGCACGGCCCTGTAGGTGGGTCACTGAGCTCACCTTCCCCAAAAGGGATCAAGTGATCTTAAACAGGGCCGTTGGGCAGCATTCTGCAGACGCAATAAAAGCGGAGAAGTATTGACGTTTCGCCACTTTTATCGCCACAAAGTAGGCCTTAATAGCGGCTCTTACCTGTGTTCAGTCGAATTCAGTCTTTGTCTTCCTCCAGCGGTGCTCTAGGCATCTCTTAATCCTCTTCAGAACCCTCAACTCCTCCGTAAACCACAGGGAGTGCTGGGTTCGATGGGACAAGAGAGGCTGCACAGGTGCAATCCTATCCAAGGCTCCGGCCGCCTCCCTATTCCAGGCTGCAGCTAGGGCCTCCACTGGATTGTGCAGCAGATCACCGGGTATAACCCCCAGCTCCCTCTGAAACCCTACTGGGTCCATCAGTTGCCGATGGCAGACCAATCAAATGGGTCCTGCCTCCCTGCGAAGGGGGGTGGCATAAGAGAATCTCAGGGCCACCAGGGTATGGTCTGACCATGACAAAGGGGACAGCTGTAACTCTCCCCTCAGATCACATTGCCACTGCTCCAACAAGAAAACCAAGTCCAGGGTGAGGCCACTGTCTCGAGTCGGGTCCCAAATTATCTGGGGCAGGCCCATGGCTGCCATGGTAGCCGTGAACTCCTGAGCTGCCTCTGAAGCACGCCCCAGGGATGGCAAGTTGAAGTCCCCCAGAACCATGAGCCTGGGGAACTCCACTGCCAGCCCCAAGATGGCCTCAAGCAGCTCAGGCAGGGAGGTTGCCATGCAGTAGGGAGGCTGGTACAGCAGCAACACTCCCAGCTGTTCTTGGGAACCCAACTTGAAGAACAGGGTCTCACAGCCGGCCACTTGTGGAGCAGGGCCCCTGAAGGCCACAAGAGACTCTCAGATGACAACAGCCACCCTCCTCCCCTGCCCTGGGATCTCGGCTGGTGCCGTACCGTAAACCCAGCTGGGCACGTTTCCGAAAGGGGCACCCCCCCTTCAGGGCCCAGCCAGGTCTCGGTAATACATGCCAGGTCTGCCCCCTCCTCAGTGATCAAGTCACATATGAGGGGGGCCTTCTTATTAACTGACCTGGCATTAAAAAGCAGCAGCTGGAAACCAGGACCCCTATGGATCTGCTGACCAGGGCCTGGGTCTGAGCGCAGAGGGCCGGAACACGCCACCAGTAGCAAACACCGGGGGCATCTTCCCCGAAGATGGCCCACCCTCCAGCTGCCACCATAACATCCCCTACCCATCACTACCTCAATAATGTGCCCCGCCCTACAACCCCCAGTGGCTCCTGATCCATTAGCCCCCACTCCTGGACCTTAGGAGTTTCTGGCTTTAAGTAGGGCTTTCTCCTTCCATTCATACATCCTTACAGTCAATCTCCCATAGGGCAATGGTAGGCCCTCTGGCGCATCAGCTTCCGCTCTCGGTGCCGTCAGAGCCCAACCATCATCCCCCCATTCGCTATGCCCCCCGTCAAACTCTCTCACTGCTCAACAGGGGGCACTCATTCATTCTTCATCCACCCCGTCTCTCGCTCAGGGGCTGAGTGCCCTTCTACACAAACACACTCCCAGACTCCCCCTCTTGTCTCTCACCCCGGGGAAGAGTCTCTCATTCACTCTGGAGGGCTCTCACAGCTTCCAGCCGCCTCAGGGGTGGTTGGGGGGATGGGTAAGTTTTTATTACTAAACTCCCCACTCCTCGCCAGCACGGTCTGCCACACCAAGGCCAACAACCAGTCACTTTCTTCTCTGGCGTGGCCCGAAGCCCCTCCGTCTCACCGCGGCTCACCAAGGCCCGCACCACCAGGGTTCATGTCGGCCAAAAAGGGGTCAAAAGATAGTCCCAGAAAGCCCCAGGCCCACAAATCGACGCCACCCCAGGTCGCTCCGCCAAGGCTCCCTGCGCAAGTGAGGCCCTCCAGAGTCTGCCACACTGCCAGCCCAGTCCACTGCCGCACTGCTGGCCGAGTTCGCTGCCAGCCTGGTCCGCCGCTGCGCCGCCAGCCTGGTCTGCCACTGCGCCGCTGGCCCAGTCCGCTGCCGCACTACCGGCGCAGTCCTCTGGGGCCTGCCGTTTCTTCAGGGCCCAACTGAGCTCACCGCACCTCACCACCCGGTCCACTGCTGCTGCTCCCATCCACTCCACTCCTGGGGTTCTACACCCCCCAGTCCCTCCAAGGTGGGTGCAGGGAGGCCAGGGTGGGGTGGGGAGGGTGGGGGGATCAGATGCAAAAGTAAGGTGTAAAGCGTATCCCACCTAAAGCAGCAACTGGCGTTTGCTCTCTGTCGCCATCTTGGATCTTACAAGACTCAGGACATTATCTATCATCCATCTATATCTATCTATCTAAATTTAATGAAGTATTGTTCATGTATCTGATAAAATGAACTCTGATCCATAAAGCTTATGCTGGTGAATCCTCAACCTGCTTCAAGGATTTGTTGGTTTTGCCCTAGAAATGTAAAATGTACAGGAAGAATGAAAAGTGTAAAGACTGAACCACAGGAGATTGCACAGTAACGCATCAGCCTTTGGGAGAATTTGGGTGAAAGAGCATAGAGGTAGAATCTGGAAGCTACAAGGAAGGGGGAAAAGTTACATCTTTCTTTACGATTTGTCCAAATATCCTGGAAGGTGAGGAACACTTGTAGAGTAAATTCAAATAGGAAGCAAATACTGTAATGCAGTCTTCATTTATCCATAGTTAAGCTTTATAGCAAAGTTCAGCAGTCTGCAGAGGTAGGTTGTCAGGCACCTAAAGCTAAGGGTTTGAAGAGTCAGGTAAGAGTAAAGGTATAAAATACTCTACATATACATAAAATACATAATTCTTCCTTAGGGAAGAAAACTGCTTGTTGGAGATACACTTCTGAGTGATTAACAGAGGTGAGAATTTATGGAATGGAAGAAATTCAGAAATGACACTTCTTCGTTATCAATTTTCTAGATGCGATGCTAGCATTGCCAAACTCTCTGGAGATATCAGTATCAGCAGGCATGAGATTTCAAAACTAGAGAAAGAAATTCATGCTGTCCAGTCTTCCTTGGACAATTACGTGAATAATGTTGAGATGAAGGTGAGTGGCTCTGAAGGAATCTATTTTTATTAATCTGTACTGTATGTTAGAAATCATTCAACTCCTCCATTTGATTTAAAATTGCTGACACATTTTAATGGAAGACAAAAACAGATTTTTTTTTTCATACTGGTGGAGAAGGAGATACAGCAGCATTATAATGGAATAGAGATCCAGAATAATTGCAATAGCCAACTGTATAATTAATATGGTGCAGTGCTGAAATGTGGAGATTGAGAAGTGATGCTACATCATCACAATACTTACCATTTCTAACATTATTTTTGACTAATGACATCATTTTATTAGTACAATTATAAAACACAAAAAGAGGTTCTTTTTTTATAAAACAGAATCCAGAATCTCACAAAGATTCCCAAGCATTATTGCCTTAAAAGGAAGAAACCTACATTCTAATTTTTAACATGTCTGTATTTGAGCCTTATTTTCAAGCCCTTTTTCAATATAAAAGATCAGTTCTGAAGCAAAACTGTTTGTAAACAGATTTTTATTTATTTATTTATTTATTTTGCACCCGATCTGGTAACTTCAACCAGACTCCACACATCAGACATTCAAATCCAAGACAGCTTTGTACTTTTTCTTTATTGGAGTTAATTATTGGATATTGCTACTGCTGAAGACTTTTTGAGGTCAAAATGCATTTGGGTTATTGATATTTCTTTCTCTCTTTTTTGTAATTGAACACTTTGAAGAAATGTATAAACAAGAGAAAATATAAAAAAGAGCAAAGGAAAATAATGCAGACATACAGTGTATACCGGGGGTTTTAAAATGTCATGGAGGCTGTAGATGTCATGAGTACTGATGGCGAGCTGGAAGGGGCCTCTATCCAGGGGGGAAAATGCATGCATAGTACTGAGGAATTAAGCAGCCATTCTAAGAGACACAGATCAGACCCGCCTTGACTTTGGGGTTTATCTGTCTGGGTTTTTCCCACGCTTCTTCAGTTTGTTAGGATTCTGTTTTATGTAGCAGTAATAAACACTAGAGACCTACTCCTTGTCTCAGTGTGATTTCTGACTGTTAGGACAGTAGCTTTCTAAAATATCATTAATTAGATTTGAATAATCATATTAATGGACTAAAAATCACTACTGATGATAAACGCAGTAAAAATCTTCAAATTGAATTGTACACTGTACTAAGCTCAGTCCATATTACAAAATACCTATTTTGATTTACGTATCTCATAAAATTAAATTACACAGTCTATGCATAGTTAAACCCAAATTTTGTATGTGGTATCAGTCCATGTTTTAGAATATAATCCAAGAATGGTTCCCAGTTTGCTTTTAAAATAGGAAGTTATTCTAGACATTGATACATATTCCCATGCTTGGTTAGCTATTCTTCCATTAATGGGATCTGACCACCTTTCCAGTTAGAAGCATATAATATCCTTTCAGCAATTATCATATATAGAGCCAATTCTATATACTATGAGGGGATATGTGGTTTAGTGAAATTTAATAGTAATATTGTAGGTTGAAATAGGAATTCAGCTTTTAAGATTTGTTTCATACTGCAGTGAATCATTTTCCAGAATTATTAAAGTTAACTGCATTGCCGGCCAATATGAAAAAATGATCTGACCTCATTATACTTCCAGGAATTTTTTTGAAAATGAATGATCCATTTTAGCAATCAAAACTGGGTAGTAGACCAACAATAAAACATCTTGTACCATTTAATGTTCAGATTTAATATTCTTCCATTGAAATTCCCAGGTTATTGATACACCTAAAATTTTTATGTGGTAATACTCTCAACGGCACCTAGTGCTTGCTGTTAAAAATTCTGGTGAAGTATATAACTCTGGCTCATCATATTAAAAGTTATTCTTAAGTGAATAGATTTTTCCCACCCTTACTTTTTCTGTGTTCCTGATTAAGTGCAAGATTATTTTTCATTTTGTTAATTTGATTCCTTGGTAGCTGCCTATGTCTACCACCATTGTTGGGGTCAATAGTCAACCTAGGTGGAGCAGTTATAAGCTTCCAAACTAGTTGGCCTTATGTGTGGCATGCTGTTCTTGATGAGGGACATGAGGGCTTCAGGGAAGGGGCAAGGTTTCAGGTGGGACTTTGGCAGGGGTTTCCATAACCAGGTGAGGAGGCCTCATACACTGACTCCATCCCACAGATCAAAAGTTTTTCTCCAGCTCTCTCTCATAGAGTGGGCTCTTTGTTGCCCTAGTAACAAAATGCTCATCTTGTGTCCATTATCACTATTTGCAACATGTTAACCATAGCTTATCCCCCAAATCTCCTGTCTTTCCTGTTACCAAAGGATCATTCTTTCTGACAGGATGTAAGCAGAAATGTTCTATCTAGAAAATGTAAAACAAAGCTCTTTTAAACTTGCCCTCCCTTGGTAATCTTAGAAAGAAAGCTGCTTCTGCAACTAATGAAAAATAGAATAAATGTGTGTCATAATCATATAAAATGGGTTACTGATACAAATAGTCCTCGTTTAGTGACAACCTTTGGAACCGGCAACTCAGTTGTTAAGCAAAGTGGTCGCTAGGTGGAACCACGCCTGTGCTTACGATTTACTTCAGCTTTTCTTTGCTTTACAAACCTGCAAAGGTTGTAAGCACAAATATGAGGATTAGTTGCAAAGTTACTTTTTCATCACTGTCATAACTGTGAACAGTCCCTGTCCAAAGCAGTTGTTATGTAAAAACAAAGGGAAGCCTTTCATGCAGAAATACAACAGAATGGGGCAATTAAAACCTTGACAGGAAAAGAATTCACACATGCTAACTACTCAAAATGGATTAGCACATGGCACAGCCCTTCCTGGAAATGTAGAATGTTGGAGAAAAAGGCCTTACCTTCACCTTCTCCCTAGCAATCTATGTATAATCTGATCATCTCTGTACAAAGTCTCTAGACAAAATCCAACAAATGCTGGACACTAATAATTATTTTAGAGTAGTTGATGGGAATCTTTTATTATACAGTGAAATTAATTCTGAGAAAAGCTTATAAGAATTAGCCTATCTGAAATTCTGGCTTTTCCCATAGTCACTGAAACCATCATGTGTATTTAATGTAAATGCAGGAATTCTAGCTCATACTGTTTCTTCTTGCTCCTATTAGGTAATGCAGCTTTTAGGCAAGATAGAGACTTCAAACTCAGAGCAAACTTCAAATTTAAAGACAATACAGGGGGATCAGCACCATGAATTGCAGCTCTTGGACGTCAAGTAGGCGATCAAAGCTTTTCAATTATGTTAATGTGTTTGGTGAGAAGTTTTAGCACAATGGTATTGGCATGAGAGAACAACACCAAATTAATTTACTTGCCTTTAGGAATCCTGACAGGCCAGCAAGGATAAATGCTTCATGAAATCCCATAAATCTTTTTTGCAAAGCTCATTCAGTGCTTTCACCCTAAGAACAAGGCTTTGCTTTTCTTATTTAATGACAAAAGAACTATCATGAAACTGAAATAAGTAGAAAAAAGGCAGAAAATCATGATAAGAGAAAATGTAAATAAGGAATGAAACTTTGAGGGATTATAGAAGGAAAAAGGCTTTGTAAAAACTGGGGAGGAGGGTGTCTATGCTATGCATAACTGTATCAAGTCTTTATCTTCCTAACTCATATAGAGGTCTGAAATACAGCTGAGCTATGCTTTTTATTCTGAAGCATTGCTTTTGAACACAAGAGTGTGAATGCAGCACCTGTCTACACTCATTAAAGTAGCTGTGTTTGGTTTGGTATGGTGGCAGTAAAAGCCCCTCTGCAATGGCTGCTTAATCTTGAAAAGATGCAGCTGCTTTAATAAGTCACTGGTAGGTGCTATGATTCTGCTCTCTTACATTCTGAACTATTTTTTTGGAATCAGATCTGAAGCACTGATTCAGAAACAGAAGGAAGAGGACAGCTCAGAAGCGTTTGGAAAAGTGTTTGTTTCTTCACTTCATTCTTGTCTTTCATATATCCATTCATCAGCTGCCCCCTCCCCCAAGGATATTTGATGCTCATATTCAATTTGCCAATATAAAAGCTGTGAGCAGAAGCTGACTTACAATGCTTAAAAATACATAAGCCTTTGATCACTTTCAAACTGCATTTTAAAGATCTCTCTTGTTGGGAGAATAGGTGTCTCCAAATATTATACAGGTATTTATAGCCTTGAATCTAAAACCAACAATGTTGCCATTTCAGAGAACCATTAAGTACCAAAAATGGCAAAACCCAAGAATATATGGAATAAATCTTATTTGTAACACAAAATCTGACATAGGTTTATGGTAGTTGTTTGAGTGAAGCTTTCACCCATATGAGCTTGGTTGTCATGAGAAAATTAAGACTGAGCTAACAAAAAATTAACATAAAATCATATGATTCAAATTGCTTTGTAGTGAGATCATGGTCCAGAAGGATTTTTTAAAGTTTTAAATTGCAGTTTTTATACTGTATTTTCATGAAAATTAAAGAGCAATTCTCTTTAAATATCAGGATAAGTGGTATTTTAAATGATTTTAAGGATCAAATTCAAAACCAGCGAAAATGGATCGAAAGTGAGTTGAGGAGATCTGAACAAGAGCAAGTCTATCTCACAAACCAGCTCTTTGCCACAATGAAGGACAGATTGGTAAGTATCCTTATAATTCATGCAAAGAATACAGGGGTGACATGCTTTATTAAAATGCCTCTTTTGTAAAAGAACAATAGTAAGACAGAAAGATTTTAAACAGATAGTATGGAGTTTAGATCTGGTTAACATTTTCAGTGATCTCTCATGAATCATACTGGCTCTCTGAGAGATGGGGATGAGCCAGCAGAGAATTCAGGGAAAGAGAATGGTGAGGAGGTTATCTCACAGAGAACCTTCAGCATAAGCACAGAAGTCAGGAACACATGAAGGAAGGAAGTGTAGGAGCCAGTCAGATTTTATTACCAGACTTTGAAAGCCCATTAATCTTTGTATTTTGAGTTCAATATATTGCTAGAGAAAAGTAATATCGTAAGGTTACTTCTGTGGAATTGGGACAGTAAAAAATGTATGGATTTTAAGTTGCTACATTATGGATGTTGTTCTTTCAGTCACAGGCAATAAAATATGCCATCTTAAATAAATCTCTAACAGATGGCAGAGTGTTCCTTTTTCAAACTGTAATCTGAATTACAGCTTCAGTTCTTGGCAAGAGGCAGGCTGTTGGTTCCACACAAGCACTTAGGCAGAGTGTTTAGCTTCAGAAAGTAGCTGATCCAGGACCAAGACACTCTGGACATAACTTTCCTCAGATTTGGGGGTTTTATGGTGGGGGTGGGTGGGGGTGAGGGGGAGGCACCTGATGGAATAAACTGAAACAGTTCCATTTCAGAAGTAGAACATTTAGTTATAAAATAATCTAAAAATCATACTGTATGATTGTTAATCCTAAATTATTGCACCATGCAGCAAGTTTTAAATGTTGTATTTTATAGATTAAAACTATTGAAGCCCTAAGTCAATGTTTGCTAAGTGCTTTGACTTTTGGAAACCAAATCACTGTGGGCTCCTCACCAGTTAGAAATGGCTCTGCGTTCCCGTTCTAAATCCTTAGATCCTATCTTGGGAAGTTCCTCTTCATTAAACTTTATTGTGCTTATATTAGTGCAGGAATCTGCTATACTTAATAACAGAAATGAATTAGAAACATTTGATAATAGAGACACATTTATAAAATAGCATATAAAATTGTTTTTATTAGTGTATTAAAAACTATTTACACCCCACTGTTCATTCAACAAGGCTTCCAAAACAGCTTATAAATATCAGAATTAGGATAATTCTATCTGAAAACATGCAATTTAAAATTAAAAAGGTGAAAAGAAAAGATTGGGAGAGGAAAGAAAAAGCAATCTCGTGGTCAAATTAAATATTAACTTAAAAATTTTGTAGGTAGCAACTACATCATTGCAGTGCTTTTATTACTACTACCACCATTGAGTGTTTTTATTTAAAATTTAGCATGGAGAGAATAGCTGGATTGTAATCAGGGAGAACTGGTGGTGATCTGGACAGAGCTGCAAACTAAATTGAGGTTCCCAAAAACTGTTCCATGATTTTGAACAATATAAATTGCTGGGACCATCCAAATTTAGGCCACAAATTATTCCTGTTGTTTTTTTCACTCAACAGATTAGGAGACCAATGATGTAGTTGCTACCTACATCATTAATTAGTAGCTTGGATCTCAGTAACGATGTTCAACAGTTTATGATGTTGGATCTAAACATGATGAAAGGGCTGTTGCTTCATGGCCGTTGTTCATCTGACTTTTTTTCCCCGACTTCTACATGAGCCAGAAAATAAAGAGCCACTACAGCAGCATTTTTTCCAGCTCACATGGAAACCTGGAAAAAGGCTATTGTAGGCCCGCATAGTTAAAGCAATGGTGTTCCCTGTAGTAACATATGGCTGCGAGAGCTGGACCATAAGGAAGGCTGAGCGAAGGAAGATCGATGCTTTTGAACTGTGGTGTTGGAGGAAAATTCTGAGAGTGCCTTGGACTGCAAGAAGATCCAACCAGTCCATCCTCCAGGAAATAAAGCCAGACTGCTCACTTGAGGGAATGATATTAAAGGCAAAACTGAAATACTTTGGCCACATAATGAGAAGACAGGACACCCTGGAGAAGATGCTGATGCTAGGGAGAGTGGAAGGCAAAAGGAAGAGGGGCCGACCAAGGGCAAGATGGATGGATGATATTCTAGAGGTGACGGACTCGTCCCTGGGGGAGCTGGGGGTGTTGACGACCGACAGGAAGCTCTGGCGTGGGCTGGTCCATGAAGTCACGAAGAGTCGGAAGCGACTAAACGAATAAACAACAAAACAAGCTGCATACACGTGTGATCCACACTTCATCCAAATCATTTTGATACCCCCCTTTTAGAAACCTCCCCCCTCCCCCGCACTTTACAGCAAGCCCGTGTGGCTGCACCAAACAATTTTTAGTAGCTGAAACTTCTTCAGAGATCATCATAGCAAAATGTGTATCAAAACATTTGGAATCCTAATAGCCTCTTACACCAAAATAGCTCTAAATCCATCCCAACTTCTTGACTGTTCCACAAGAGATAGAGATACCCATTAAACTGGGAAATGGGGTCAATCATTTTTGTAAATGTTTACAAGTAAAATTAATTATGAAGATTATAGAATGTCTACAGAAAAAAAATTACGAGAGTTTCATTCATTTCTACTGAGTAAATAAATATAACATTCTTAGTAGAGTAATTCTATTTTTCACAATGCCTCTTTCAAAAGGAAATAGTGGAAAAGAAAATGGAAGATGAGTTTTACTATGTCTCCAAAAGAATAGAAAACACAGAAAAAACATTGCAGTTTGACGTGGAACTGAGCCAGGTGAAAAATGATCAAAATAAACTCCATGCAAAGATTACCAGATTTGAAAAGCTGATGTGGAATGAACTGGAAGAAATGCGAAATGAATACAGATCAGGTGAGTTTATTTTTCAAACTTCCATGCCTTTGTGTGTCTGCATGTATGTTTCTATCCACCCAACTTTGTCATTCTCTGGATTACCAAATTATACAGTAACAGGAAAACTGAAGGTCTTCTTGCTGTGGTTCAGTTTATAACCCTTCCTGTCATGAAGGATGCTTCTGTCAGTAAGGACAAAAATCAGCTTTCAGCAGAAGTAACTTATTATTCCAAAATTTGGCTAGAGAAATAGCCAGTTCAAATCTGTTGCTACTTCTAGTCTTTTCAGTTTTCATACCAGAAAAGATGTATGTACTTAAAATGAGGCTGATTTCAAGCATCACAGTTATTATTCACCAAAGGAGAACTAAATTAACTCATCTTAAAGCTTGTGGCATTCACTTAGTTGAAAGAATTGTTCAGAAAATATTTCATTGAAATGACAGATCAAATGATCATCTTAGGCTAAGAAGCAATAGTCCAAAATAATTTTGAAATGCAGTGTAAACACGAAATATACCAGTGAGAATTTTGTCAACCTTACTAAGAGTTGCCTGTTATTTACCAGGATTTCAATCTATCCGTGATTCTCTTGGTGCACTTAAACAAATACAGACAACAAAGCTGAAACTCGAAGAAGAGAAATTCAAGCAAGACATGAAAAAGATACGACGAAAACTCACTGAACTTAAAGACTAGCGCATTTTTTTTTTTTTAGCATTTACAGTTGTTCCATCAAGGGAAAATATTGAAAAGGTTTAAAAAGTTAACTTTTTGTTTCTACAATATCAGACCTGTTTTCCTGTACCTCTGGGACATGAGCACCGTCATAATTCTGAACAGATGCAGGTTAAAATAGAATCATATCCACACTTCATTTGTATTTGGAAAAAAAGAAAATGCAAGGAGTGACAGTAATTGTTGTATAAGCCATTGCTTGATTTATTTTGACAAACCATTACAACCAAATATCCAGTTATATCCTGAAGTTTTCAAACTATGAGCATCGTTCCTGCCCTCAGAGAAACTAAAACAACCTTACTAGCTCATTGTTATTTTATCATCAGTTATGAAAAAGACAAATATATTTCCTAAAATATTTGTCTAATTTTATGAAAAAGCATTTACAATTTTAATAGTCTTGCAAATTCAAATGATTACTTTTATATACAGTATTCTAGTTAGTGATTTGTTTTTCACTGTTTTTAACTGCTATTCATATGTAAGAAGGAAAAGCTGAAGTTTGCGAAGGAAAAGCTGAAGTTTGCAAAGATGTCTGGAAATATTCATAGGAATAACATGCAAGTCTCTTAGAACGACTTAAATTTGTTAACATTTAAGATGCCAAAAGACTTTTTGTCAAGATCGCTATGGAACTAGAAAAAAAGATAAAGCAACATGCCCCTCTTTGACCAACTCCCTATACATTTTCTAACAATGAGATTGCTGATATAATTTACCACCAGTTTTTGAGGAGAAAATGTTCTTAAAAATTCAAATGGAACTTGTTTTGCAATCTTCCATACGACTGAAATGAAGTGTTTGAATAATGCAAAAGTGACTAGCTGCACATTTTTGCTTCCTGAAAGAAACTTCATTGCCACACTTCATAGCATCTCTGAAGAAAAAATACCTTCAACTGTGAGGTTCCATCAGTTCTTAAACATTATTTAGAGTGAAGTGGAAATTGGGGCCAAAAACCTGAGAGCATGCCATTCTTCAACACACTTCCATTATTAATGCCCTTGAGTTGTAAAGCACTAAGGAAATATTTCTCTTCTTCAATCCCATCATTCGGTGATTATATTTGCTTCTGTACTGCACTGAAACTTGCTGAAGAGTTGTAAGTAACAGTAATTCCATATATTTTAAGGTCGGTGTTTTCCTCCTTATGCTAAAAAGGAAGGAGGAAAACACTGACCTTAAAATATATGGAATTATTCTAATACAGTGGCAGATGGTGTCCTTTATTGCTTTTTACCTTCCCAAATCCAACAGCCAAGGAAGGGGTGGGGGAGCATAGTTCAAAAGGATCAGGGACTAACTAAGCAGCAAAAGAGTAAGGAAAGTAGTTTTTAGCAGTAAATTTTGTTTTTGCTAAAATCTATTCTCATGTATTTACCTGAATTATCCAACATGGCTAGATCGGTTTTCATAATATGCAGACTAATCATACTGTCAATCTTTATACATCAGAAGCGGATTTCACAACTGATATTTGTGAGGGCAGTGTTGAACCTCAATATCCAAAATCAAGAACTATTTCTCCAAAGGAACTGTCCATTCTTTCAGACAGTGAAATTTAGATTTATTGTAATTATCTAATGATTAACAGCACAACAAATATAATTTCACTTTAATAACAAGCAAACTGATTGCCATTAACATAAAAACCCACATTACAAAACAAAACGATTAGAGCATAATGCATTTGTGTGAAGAATTCTTAACAGGGGTTAAATATGAGCAATCCAGTCAAAGAGAGTGGTAGTTCTCAGATTTTTCATACTACCCCTCCCAGAGTCATTGGGAGTTGAGCAGCATGTACATGTAATAAATTAAATTAATTAAAAATTGGAATTTAATGTGGAAGGAACATTTTTTAATCCTTTCCTTTTCTGGTATATTTCTGCCCCAAACTTGTCCTATTTAATCTTGCTTGTAGGTACAAGAGATACTTACCTATATTTTGGGGGGCAGGGAGGTGGTGGCAGTGGAAAAAAAGAATTAAATTACAAATGGCTTGAAATTAAAAAAATACGACTCCTCTCTACCCTTTGGCTTCAAATTATAGCTTCAACATTTGCATATTAAAAACAGTTTAAGGCAAGAATAATGAAATCATTCATTCATTCATTCAATTTATATAGCCACCCATCTCAGACCAGTGACTCTGGGCAGCTTAACATAGTTCTGTTAAAAGCATGTTCTACTTTATATTTGCCACCTGTTTCATGCTGTATTCCAAGGTAATCTATTCTGAAAACTCTTGAACTTGATGCACAAGGAACATCAACTAGCCTCATATCATCCTTGAATCTAATTTAAACTAAAAATATTTATTTCCAAAATGTACTCTTATGAAGAACACAAGAGAACTGAAAATCTGTTTTTCTCAGTTAGGCTCTACCAATCATCTGTCAGAAATCAAAGTAATGCAACTATACTGTGAAAGATAGCTATGACACATGACATTAAATATAGCCAGGAGGAAAATGAATGTTTTATTGAAATCATAGGGTTCTGAATTAAAAGTTCGTGCATATAGAGTAAGATGTAAACAGTTTGTATGCAATGTCTCAACACATTTTATTGCTTCATCACCCACCAAGTTAAAAGGTTATTTATTTTGCTTGAGAAGCTGCAGAAAGATATACTGCTAAATGATAATAAAATGGAGATGGACAGAAACAGCAAGGTCTTAGCAGGCTATGAAGACAGACCAAAGTTTATTTAGCACATGGATATATTATTAAGGCTCCATTTCAAAGACAGAAATCTTTCATATTTACTCTGCACTAGAGCAGAGGTCAAACCTTTGTGCTTTCCAAGGCCACTAGCATACACTGGAATTTCTCACTAGGAGCACAGATTAGGTAAACTTCAACTGAATTTCAATCAGTTAGTTTAATCATTGGTTCCTTTTAATACAAATCAGACTATTAGCACTTCTGATTTAAAGTCAAGGTATTTGTCATCAACATGTTTCCAAAGGCCTCCGAAGTTATTCTGATTCTTCACTAATGTTTGTGCTAGGAGGCTGCTGCTGAGAGTTTCTTGTCTAATTCCAAAACTTGAGTATCTCCATTAGCTTTGGCATTTGCTATAAGAGCCTGCAGGAGAATTGGGAAAACGGAGAAAAAGAATTATGCATTAATGTGAATATTTCAGAGTGTAAGAGTTAAGGATGTTTAGTTACTTGCTAATAAGTCACAAGCTAAGTAGGCCACTTGTATGTATATAGGGATTGCAAAAAAAATCTGGGCCCAAACCATTCCATGCATGGGACTGCTGCTTTTGGGTGGTCTCTACCTGCTCTGAAACATCCATCTTTCAGATGTTTTGGGCTGTATATAGAATAAAATGGGGCTGAAATGGTGGGGGTGGGGAATAAGAGCAGGCCAAAGCCAGGAGTGAGGGGTTTTATTGGTAAGGGCACATGTAGGCATCAGTACCCTGGGAGAGGCAGGGAAAGAAAAGTGCTAAGCTAGCGCTAGGCCAATAGGGCATGCTGTGCTGGGAGTCTGAACTTCACTGCAAAGACCATTGTAATAATCAAGAGGTGCAGAGACGGGTGCATCAGCAGTGGCTAAGGGGAGGCGAGGAAGGGATTACGAAGATGGGAAGGCCAATAGGTTATGCTGCACCAGGGCATTAGCAGCAGTAGTTTGTGGGGTGGGACGCAAAGGAGCAAAGGAAAGGCATTGAGATGAGGGGGAGACATGGCCACCCACAGCCAGAGGGGAGGGATGTACCTCAGCATTGTTCTGCTAGCCCTGTAAAATCATTCTGAGATCCCCCTGAGTTTTGTTTCGGCTGAAACCCGGAAACACCAAAATATTCTGGGTTTCATTTCTGCAAAACTGCAGCTAATCCAAAAAATTCAACATAACTTCTAGAACATGATGGTTTGTTTTGTGTTTGAAAGAAAACACAACCTGGGTACACTCTTTGGCCTATTAAATCTCCAGGCCACTTTTTACTTTTCCTAGTTTATTCCTCACAACAGAATTCTTGAATGAGGTAAGATAGCAAAAGTCCCCATCCCAACCCCTCTCTCTTCAATACTTAAAATTCAAGCAGGACACAATTGGTATGAACATGTAACAGGGGGATTTTGATAACTCTTCCCACTTAGCAGTAGTAACTGTCCTTTCTTTTGAAAGCAGATAAAGCACCCCCCCCCCATTGCTGCTGCATTCATCATATGAAGGAACAAAAAGAATTTAGGGCATAGACGTTTTTCTTGGAAAACAGAAGAACAAATGGGCAGTTCAACTAACGCTTTTCTGCTGCAGGACCTGCCCGCTTGAACATCCTATGTCTCGAGATCGGACTGGCCCCAAACCTGCTCACCTTTCATAAACTGTTGAAGACCTGTATGTGCTTCAAGGCCTGGGGGTTGGGAGGCTAGATTTCTCATTGAAAGGCCTTTGTCAATTGTTTGGTTTGGGTTTACCTTTGGTATCCATTGTAGGTTTTTAATCCTTTATTTATTTATTTTTAAATAATCGTTTTAAGGTGTTTTTAGCTGCCCAGAGTTGCATTTGCAAGATGGGCAGCCGTATAAATCAATTTAATAATATTAAGGAAAACTCTTTAAATGCGGGAACCCTCTCCCTCAATTGAAATCAATCTTCTCTAGTTTTCTTTAATGACCTGGTGGTTACCATTTATCAACTATACAATTAATGAGCACTTTTGATTCATGCATGGTATGAAGAAGAAACCTGTTTTCAATATTCCAAGTATTATTTCTTTACCTAATATACTCTAACTATATATCTAAAATTCCATAACTATCTTTCTGCTGAAAAGACTAATATGAATACTGCAGCTTATAAATACAACCAGCTGAACTGAAAAAAAGATACAACAAATGTAGCAGCTTACTACAAATATAAAATTTTAACCTTTAATTAAAAGCTATTCAGGACAAATTCTAATGATGCTTCCTGAGAAGAACATTCCACAAGTATTAACACTGATTTTTTTCTGCAAATGAAATCCAGTGTATTTGATATATCCACCTAAATAAGTAACACTTGGGACTTATCAAACTCCTAAATAAAGCATTGAGAATCCATATATATATATACACACATATATATATAACAATAATGGTTCTTACATCTATTAATTCATAATCATCTTTGGCATATAAATGTCTTAAGAGATACCATCGGGCAACTGTTACAACAGTTTCTGGAAATCCAGATTGATATACCACTCTCTCCAACATACGACGTGTTTCTCTACAAAACAAACAAACAAACAGAAAAAGTGTAATACTGATTAGATGTTGTAGGATGTGATGAGAAAATATCAAAATAAGCATGAATCTATAGCGTTTTAAATATTCAAATATATACTTATATTTACATGAATTTATGTTTGCAAGTAAGCATGCATTTCATTCTCTACAAAAGAGCAAAAAAATTTATATCCTGAAACATAAAACTAAATATAGCACGTCATTAAAAGAGAATGAAATGCTGAACTGCTCCATTAGAAGGATGCAGAAACTGGATACCATCAACATCCTATTGGATAGATACTGTCTACAGGTGAGAAAATGTCTTCATTATCACTCTATCAGATTCTGGGCTCATTTCAAAGAACATTTCCATGCAAGTGAAGCAATTGTAAAAGCAGCCAGAAATACTGTTTGAGTTTCCTGTAAGAGTTCCCACTCCTAAAGAGAAACTATTCTGAAGTTTTAAAAGGTCTCTTTGACAATTAAACTTTCACAGCAAGTTCGCTTTGCAAGAACCATGTCCTTTTCTCACAGGGAAACAACTATTTCGGATCTTGGCAATTAGGAATTTTGCCTCCATCAAACAAGACCCTGTTCTGCATCTTATTATAATTTTACACTTTATGACAGCAAGCTTCAACTACCTTTTAGGCCATCTAGGCATTTCAGAATTAGGGTATATTTCATTAAAGATATTCTCATTACATAAAAATGTAGCCACATTCATGAATGGATGCCATGTAGTACATAAACCAATACACACCGTGAACCCATTTTGCGATTGTACTGCATAAGTGCTTGAAATAGAATACCCAGCGGGCAGAAAGAAATTTTCATAGCTTCTGTTGTAGCTTCTTGAACTAGAGATGGCCAGTGATCATTCAAAACATTGGCCTTTCAACAAAACAAAACAAAACAAAACAAAACAAAACAAAACAAAACAAAACGTTACTTATATTAAACACCATTTACAGCAGCAGGTAAAACTACAGATGGTTTTATAATGTATCATATTTTCCATTCACCTCCATATGGGACTTAATAACTGTGAAAAGTAGCATAGAATTCTAACATAATGAAATAGCTTTCTAGTACTTTTGGTACAATGGATTAGCCAAAGCTACTAATGTTCCTAAATATTTGTTTAAATCTATTTTCTATGACACATTCCCTCCATATAATGGACAAAAAGAGGTATTAATTCATGAATAAATATTATTTTGAAAATGTAATCAGTATCTTCTTTCACAAGTTCTATTCCTCATTGATCAAAATATTCTCCCTTATACAAATCACTGAATGTGGCCCACCATCCAAAACTCTACTCCTCACCATCAATTATATCAATGAAACATTCTGACAAAGTATTTTTGACTCCACTAACAGAACCTGACTTCCAGCAGGATATATTAAAGAGAAATCACTGGCTATTTAGCAGCATGTATGTGCTGTTAAAAACTGAATTTCTGGAATCATAAAATATATTCACTTATCTAATGTTTAGTGGCAAATAAGTAGCAAAGTAATTCAAGCTCCAACAGGTACAATCCTGAGTGTGGATCACCTGTTCTTTTAACAAGTGTAAAGCTCTAAGAACTGTTCATAGCTCACAAAAGCTATTATTCTATAGTAAATTTGTGATGAAAGCTGATTAGCATAATTTACCTTATCAATTTGCATAGACAAAACATCTTGCTTGTATATTTTCTCTGATTCCTAACATAATAGTTAATTGAGAAGAACTACTTTATATTTTTATCTCAGATTACTGCAATTAACTCACTCTTGTCAATCTATCAAAATTTATATGACCACCCATCTCACAAGAAGTGACTCTGGGCAGCGTACTACAATTAAATAAAACAATAAATATATAAAAACAATCATTATTAAAATTATAAAACAATCATTGTTAAAAATATACAAACCACAAAACCCAGGAGAGAGTATATACTAACCACAATGATGGGGCCATCTTAGAATGTCACTCGTCCCCTGGGACCCCCAGGCCTGATGACTTAGCCAGGTCTTGAGGGACTTATGGAACATTAACAGGGATGAACTAACCTCACTTTGAGGGGGGTTGTTCCCTAAGGTGGGTGCCACAGCAGAAAAGGCCGGCCTCCTGGGACCCACCAAATATAAGTCCCTAGCAGACAGGACCCAAAGCATACCTTCTCTGCCAGAACTAATCAGACTTTATCATTTAACAATTTAAACCTCTTACCATACAGATTTCCAGGGCAAGTTTAGCAAGTCTTAGAAGACTAGAGAGTTTCCCACTCAAGTTGCCTTGCTGGGAAGCCAACTTCAGACTTTTTCGGTAACACATCTCTGCAGCAACCATCATTCCCTGTGATTGATAGACTTGTGCCAACCACTGGAGAAAATGGAATCAAGTCAAAGATTTAGTTATATTTAATTCCCAGTCCTTAAACATTACTGTAAGCATTGTGTTAAGAGAAATTTTGAACAGCTAAGGTTGTTTAAAAAGAAGTAAAATGTCTGAAACTCAAAATAAAAGGACCTGGAAAATACTTAACTCAATAATCTAGAATTTTATAGAGAGATCTCCTGAAGGGTATAAGCAAACAGAATTCAAGAAAATTCATAAATTTGCATATAGTTGAGTGTGCACTAAGTCTGAGACTGAAAGAAATGATATTAAAGATGCTGAATACAACTCTCCCTCCCCAGTGTGCTGTAGCTGATAAGTAAAGCAAATGTATAATAAACATCCTCTCCAGAGAGTTTCCATATCAATTTTCCTGACTATGGGTAACATTGGCAAGCCATATGAAGATAGTGCTGATCCCAGTGCTCACAGATTCTAGCCAAGAGGGACAAATAAAATCAAGTACATGTTCCCAGGAAGCAAATGTCACTCATAAAGAACTCAACACTGGCTTTCATTACTGTCATCTGTAAGCATTCAAACAGCATCACTGTTGCACTGCATTCCAAATGAATCTCAAATGAGATGGTTAAATGAGCTAGCTGGAACCTACTCAAATTTAAGATAAAAAAGAGAAGCTGACCATGGTGCTGAACAGCTCAATTCTCAATCATTTTTTTCTTTGCTTCTGTTAGGCACACCAAATTACCTAGTCTGATAAGACTTTCATAATTTAAATCATACAAAAATGAAGGTTTCACCAAATTCAGCTATATCTTTATCTTATATCTATCTTTCTACCGTCCTCAATTTTTAAAACATGGATCTAAGGAACTATAATTTCATTCTTGTCTCTCCTTAGGTCATGTAGTGTTGCAACTAATTTTACAAAAGTTATTCATCGCTTTCTCTGCCTACTTTGTTTCCTGAAGCGGGTGTGTGTGTGTGTGTGTGTGTGTGTGTGTGTGTGTGTGTGTGTGTCACACTGGATCTAGTTTTTGTCTTGTAGTGGCGGCAATGTGATCTAGAGTTGGGGGATATTGCTCTTTGTTCCTTGTAATAAATGGATCACTTTTTGATTGCTCTATGTTCTCTGTACCCAGTACCATGACAGGGAAGTAAAATTCATTCAATTGGTCAACCTTGGGCACCTGATGCTCGGGAAAGTTCTTGTGATTCATGCACAATTCAACTGAAGTCTTAGTAACCACTTGAAATAAGAGATGATGTCCCTAGATCAGATCATAGCTGTGTGGCCTCTCTCTGCACATACTGTAGATCCCAGAAGGTCTCCTGATTTTCAGAGGAGCTTTGGGAGATGAAGCAACAGAAGACATACATAGGGCATTGCTGTTGAAAGATGAAGAGCAAACATGAGTAAGAGCCTTATCAAAGGTTATATCTTGGTAATAAGAGCAGCAAGACACAGCTATTTTTCCTCTCTTATTACATCCAGATTGCAGTTCAGCAGCTTTGTTTAAACTGATCCAATCCCCCTTAAAATGGGGTAGGCCAGACAACCATCTATATGTGCTATGAAGAACATTTGAGGCATTTGTTGGATAAAGTAGCTTGGATTCCCCGAGTTGGACTTCAGCTGTACAGTTCTGGTTGAGTTGACTGAGCTATGGTATAGGCTATTGGCTCCAAGGAAGCGAACAGAGTCCTCACAGCTGTTAATGTGTCCTTCCTGGTTGGTCAATGCCTCCTGGAAGTGATATGTGGGTCAGTCCAAATGGTGGTAAATACATCCTCCTGGAATTATGGCTCTTGCTTGAAGAGCAGGTGGCAGCTGTGCCTCAGAGGGTCTTTGCATGAATCCATCTTGTGTGCCAGTTGTGACCGTTCCTGGATCAGCAAGTCCTACTTACAGTCATTTATGCCTTAATCACCTCTTGTTTGGATTACTACAATGTACTGTACCTGGCACTGCTCCTGAAGACCATTCAGAAGATACAGTTGGTCCAGAATGTGGCAATGCAAGTAGTTATCTGCTTATGTAACCCTGCAACTCTGCAAACTGTACTAGTTACCAGTATGCTTCAGGGTGTGATTCAAGGTTGTGACCTATAAAGCCCTTTATGGGACAGGACCAGGTTACTTGCAGGACTGCCTGTCTCTGAATATTTCTGCCCCTCCAATAAGATCTGACAAGTGGAAAGGCTCTGGGTCATGTCATTCAAGCAGTGTCTTTTGATGGGACCCAGGAGATGTGACTTCTCTGCACCTGCCCTATGGACCACCACTCCCACTGAGATCCAGGTGGTCCACCAAGAATTGGACATTTTGTGTGTCTTAACTATTTCTGACTATTCTGGTTGGATGAAATTGCCTTGTGCTTGATATGTTTCATTGGTTTTTTAAAATTTCTTCGTTGCCACTGATTGTGTTTGTTTAATTTTTGTATTATTATTATTGTATATGTTGCTGGGAGTTGGGTGGCATATAAATTTAATAATAATAATAATAATGTATAATTATTATTTCTATGTATGCCAGCCTGAGTCATACATTGATTGGGCATCTATATAAATTGATTTAATAGATAAATAGATAAGCTCAATGATATTTCCAGTGGATTCTTGAAGAGGCAGAAAACAACATCTGAAACATGAGCAACCTTTTTTTGTACGTGCCACATCTACTGTATTCATGTGAACTGGGCAAAGAACAATATTGCAATTGTTTTTTCAGCAATACTATTAATAATAATCTGATTGTAATAATGATTTGTGACTTTAAAGAGATGTTGATTAGGAACTTTAACAGTTAAAGGAACAAAAAGAGCAAAGAAGCTTGCAAAATTATATTGGCTGTATAAAACGTACCCAGATTAATAAAATAAAAATTATTAAGCAAAGTTTTTTATGTAATAAGACTCCCAAACAGTATTAATGAGGGAAAGCAGTGTTTTGGTACGTAGCTTTCTCATAGTCAGGCCTCTTCTTCTTTTATAATTTAGTTACTAGTGTATGTTTTCAGTTATTGGTGATAATATTGAAGGATTTCTAACGGGTAGAAAAAACAGGACAAAAACACTGGAAAAACCATTTAATGCTATATCACACATGCTTCCAAACACAGATTTATGTTCTAAAATTCTTATCATCCAGAAATATTGAGGCAACAATTCATTGCCCAACTTACTCTTTGTTCTTTTATTTCTTGGACATGATGTCAAAACACTTTTTTGCTTCCAGTAATGGAAGAGCCCTATTTTCTGGGCAAAATATCAAGTGTATTTAAGTGCAGAAGAGTGGCATTAAAGACTACTATGCAAAGACTACTTTGATTCTAAAAGTCATCTGGAGAGGTTACCAACTACCAATGTGCTGATGCAAGATGAAGAATTATTGCCAGTATTTATGTCAACCTCTATTGACTCTAATGTCTTGATGCTAAAAGCAACAGGGCAGCTAAGCAATCTAACTGAAAAATTTGCTACACTGGCAAAATGCACAGACCAGCACCTTTTGATTGTAATACATATAGGCTATTGCAATGCACTCTACATGGGGCTACCCTTGAAAAGTATCCAGAAGATTCAGCTGGTCCAGAATGCAGCCACACGAGCTGTCTTTGGTGTCCCCAGAAGGGCACATGTAACACTGCTGCTGCACAAGCTGTATTGGGTACCAGTTTGCTTCCGGGTCCAATTCAAGGTGTTGGTTATTACCTTTAAAGCCCTACATGGCATGGGGCCAGGTTACCCGAGGGACCGCCTCATCAGCCTGTCCCACCCGATCATGCAGAGAGGGCATGCTGCGGACCCCGTCTCTAAGACAACTTCGTTTGGCGGGGTCCAGGAAGTGGGCCTTCTCTGCAGTGGCTCCTGCCCTGTGGAACATGCTTCCCTGGGAGGTGAGATTGGCCCCATCACTCCTGGCCTTTTGGAGGAGCCTGAAGACCTGGTTCTGCCACCTTGCTTGGGGCGGAGAGGGGAATAGATCTACATGGGGATGGCTGCTATAGACCACTCCTCCCACACTTGGACTGCTTTAGATTCTTTTGCCAGTTGGACTTTTTTATTTTTTATTCTTATTTATATTATTTATTATTGTAATTTTATACTGTGGATTTTATTATTGTTGTTTTAATTGATTACTGTAAACTGCCCAGAGTCCCCTGACGGGAGGAGATGGGCAGGGACAAATTAGATTAAATAAATAAATAAATAAATACTTGATTGCGTACTTACAGAAATACATTCCCTATATACACCTATTGACAGACATGCCTGCTGGAAAGATCTACATTGAAAACCATGCTCACCCATGAACTTCCAGTTCCTAATTTGGGCATACTGGGTTGGATCCAAATGTAAGCATGTTCAACTAAACTGACAGCATTGGATTTCCCTTTGCTGAACAGCTGCCTCCTCAATTTCACCAAAACAAAAAACAAAAAACCCACCAGGGACACTACTTAATGGTATATGCTATAGTCTGAGGTTGGATCTCCAAAGTCCACTCTGGTCACAGAAGGTGTTACCTTCCAATTTTCAGCACGTTTTGAAGGGAAGACAGAAAGACTACTATACACAGGACTAAATGGAAAAGGTCCTCAAATTGTGAGGTATAATAAAGAGAACCCAATCATGGGTAAATGTAGGCAAACTTACATGCCAAGCTGTAATCAATGTGGAGTTGGAGAGAACTGCTTTTCGGAGCTCTTCCAAGATGGCATCAGGAAGCTCTTTGCGGGACTGCAAAAGTGGTTTGCATTGAACTTGCCTTAAGAGCAGGTACCACACTGGCTGCTCAGGAAATTTTTTTAATCCCTAGAGGCAAAAACCACTTTTAGTTGCACACAGAAAATAATTAGAAACCACTTCACAAAAAAGCAGAGCATTTATTCTAGCAACACAAGAATCCAGTTATTTCACTTGTCAGTAAGCAAAAAGAGGAGAGGTAAGGAACGGTAAACCAGTGATTCTATACTTTAATTTGCTGAAATCAAAATATTTTCACAATGCTTAAAATAAGATTCCCAGCACATTTTAATAAAGCAGCTATGTTGGTTCCATGTTTCATGTAGAGAAGCTGTAACTTCAAGCATGTTTTATTGGCAATTGATGCATGAATAATTGCAATTCAATTAACTTCTGACTTTTACAAAATTGCATTTTTGTATCTTTTGTGCTATTTATTAATGCTGCCAGTTTTATTTTGGTATTTTTAAAACCATGTTGTTTTGAAGTATTTGTAATCCACCAAAAGATCTTGGATAGAATATTGGACAGGTAAGAAATATAGTAACATGTATCAGAAGCAACTAATAATTATACCTTCTAACCTTGTCACCTGTTTCTTTTTAATTCACAGTAATCCCATAAGAAACCCAATGAACTAGTGAGGAGGGGCAATTATGCAGAAGGATAGTAAACCAAAGACAAAATATTTTCAACATTTACAAACAAATCCAAAGTGAATCTCAGCTTTTCCGCTGAAAGCAAAACTAGTACTGTCACAGCTGTACACTCACCATCACTTTTCACATGGTTTTACTGAGATATTCTAAGAGGCCAAGTCTTTTGTCACAGAAGGTGATCAAAATATTAAATTTATAGGAGAAAGAAAGAATAGTTTGGACTCAACCCTAGATCTATTCTAAGCATAATAAGCAGTCTCATCTCAATCCATTAAGAATGGATATTTTCATTAAGAATGGAATCCATGTTTTTTCCAGATTTCTGAAATTTAAATTATGGGAAAAGATTAAACAAAAGATCCAAGAGATACAAAGGGGAAGTATGAATTTAGAAATCCTTAACATGCAAAGGTTATTATCTAATCCTGGATATTTATTTAAACTCCATTGCATTTAATGAGCCTTCTCAAGTATATAAAGATTGTGGCCTAAATCTATGATAAAATGGTAAGGTAATAGGGCACACTCTTTCTCTCTCAGCTGGCTTTTACAGAGCGTCCTGCTTCTTTCCTTGACTACACAGAGAAAACATTTCCGGAATCTGACCCTTAGTTCTGATTCTGTGTATGGTGCACTCCATTGATAGTATAAAGCCATTGCTACAGGGGAATTCCTATGTCACATCTTTTGGGTCAAGCAGACAAGCTGCTACGCACAATATCTGCAGTAATTTTTAACAATCTGGATCAGACTTTTTGAGTAGGTTTACCTAAAATTCAAGATTCAGCGCAGCACAAACCATCTTAACCTTAATCATACCTTTTCACAGAGAGCCTCAGCTTCTGAAGTTCTACCCGCCTCATTTAAGCCAGTAATAGCTTGGAAAAGAGACCACTCTTCAATTGCTTGAGCTTTGGAAGCTGGAAGATCCTTTTCTTTGGCTACAAAGCACATGAAGTTCATTATTTCACCATATCCCATGTATTAATTCCAACTCTTTACAACAAAAAGTATGTTATTCTGATAATCAGTAAAAAGAATATCATTGTTTTTACATTAAAGCAACCCGTATTTTAAAAATATGTAACTATGTTTCAACTTTTAAAACATTTAGCACTGTGACAGAAGAGTTTGGCCTTGGAAAGTTGATGGTTGGGATCCCCTATTCCCCAGTATCATCTATTCCTCCGATTCCAACCCTCTAGGAACCTTTACCTTTGGATTCCAGTATCTTGCTGCTACAGTCAACAAATGGAAAGAAATTAAACAAAGCCTGACTTTATTATAGTTGTATAAGGGAGTAGATTTCCTAATCTGTAAGTTCACTATTTCCCAAAATAATTGATAGGATGTTGGCATGCCATTTGTCACCTGAGCCACTGACATATTTGATCACCAGGAAAGATTATCACAGGGGTTGAATTAAGCTCTTACATTTTCACTACGTAACTAAGGTGTTTCTTTCACTATTAAGACAAGTGTTTTGTGACCTGTAGAAAGAATCTAGTTAGAATGCCATTTGCTATAGGGGTTTTGTATTTGGAAGAGGACTGTTGAATACAGGTAGTCCTCGACTTACAACAATTGGGACTGGAACTTCCGTTGCTAAGTGAGGCTATTAAGTGAGTCATGCCCAATTTTACAACCTGTTTTGCTGTGGTCATTAAGTGAATCACTGTGGTCGATAAGCAAATCTGGCTTTCTCCATTAACTTTGCTTGTCAGAAGCCAGCTGGGAAGATTGCAAACAGGTCCATTACTATACAATGTATAGATGTCAACTTCCTGATGCTCTGCCAGATCTTCCCCAGCAAGTCAACGAAATTGTACAGCATCCTTGCCAACAGTGCTTGCAATGATTGTTTAAGAACGTAACACATCTAGAGTCTCTATGTTTTCCACAATTTCTGGAATTATGTTTAAGGATTTCTTTTCTATCTACACTGTATAGACTTTGCTGCAGCCCCATGCACCAATATTCTCATTAATGATCATTTCGGTTAAATAAAACTGAAAGAACAGTTGTTCTTTAAGAAAAAAAGGGGCCTTACTCTTAGCTGAGATTGTGGTGACAATCATTTTTTCCAAATGTGTCTGCTTGGCCTGCTTATTATGCAGATGAACAATTGTGTTTTCTGCATGGCAAGCAGCCAGGAGTACTGCCCAAGCTGCAGGATCATCTGAAATGAAATAAACACACGGAAGACGTCATTTTCAAACTATACCACCAAACTGTTCAATAGTTAAACAAGTGAATGTATACAACAATATGAAACCTAAAGTATAAAATGAATAAATCACTACATCTTGCATGCCTGAGTCGCATAAAACATTCTGTTGTTAGATTTAATTATTGTTTAGGTACTTACAGTATTTTATAATGAGGCAGAACATAAGAGCAAGTTACACACAGTACTTAAAGGGTAATAAAATTGGTTTCTTTAACCCTGTCCACAAAGGGTTTCATAAGGGCAGAGAAGGCACTAAAGGCTTTCAGAAACAGAGTGCTCTTGTGAAACAGTTGCCTTTAAGTATCAGGAACAATATTAACAAATACATAATCACAGAGCCAAGTATGAATATTGTTCTTTTGCTTTGGACTCCAGTTCTCATTACATGTTCTTCCCCTAAAGATTGAGACACTGTGTAAGAGTACAGAATGATGTAGTAACAGTAAAAAGGAAGTATTCTCTCTCTCATCTATCTTCAGAGTTTGATGTTAAAATCTCAAGTACAAATAAAGTTTGACCAAGCTGTAAAATGACAGCTAGCCAAACTCACATATCAGTATTTGTTCTCTTAGTCTTCCTATGCAACTAATCGACAGTGCTTGGCAGAAGTCAGAAAATGTGTATTCTTCTGAACCCCCAACAAACAAACAAACAAACAGCATCCAGGAACCTCTGCTGAATCATTCTGGATCAGCTACAGTTCAGTAGAAACAAAAATCACAATATTTTTGTTTCAGACCTTGTACAAAACAACCCATTGGGATACCAGAGTGGTGTTATGAGGTAAACAGAGTGAGGCCATTGTGCACTGCAGCCTCTCCCTTCAACAGTTCCTAGCTCAGTATATCTCACTAACCTGTCCACTCTCCCTATCTCCCCAGTGTCTTCTGTTCCTTCTCGTCAAATTCCCTCTCCTCTAGTACCAATGCTTCAAATGCATCAGATTCTACTGGCTGGCCTGCTCCCTTGAACATCTCAGCGCCTTCACTTCCCTACCTCCCCCACAGAGCCACCCTTGTCTTTTTTCCACTCTTACTTCCCCTAAAACACTTCTATCTGAATCAACTGGGTTTCATCCATATCCAAAACAAAAGAGCCCCATTTGTTCTGTACCTCGACCAAACATCCATGTATTCTATACTCCAGCAGTTCTGTGCACAAAACCGTTCATGGATGAACCATTTTGGAAAGAGTTGCTTGGCAATGAGGTGGCCATGTACGTTGAATAAATCAGTGTTTCTCAAGCTTTGCTGACTGGGGAATTCTGGGAGTTGAAGTCCACACATCTTGAAGTCGCCAAGGTTGAGAAACACTGGAATAAATAAATAGTCCTTAGTGCTTAGAATGCTGAGCTAGATCTGGGGAAACCCAGGTGCATGATCTCATTTAGTCATAAAGTTCACTAGATGACTTTTGGCAGTCATTATCCCATGACACAACTTGCTGCACAGGATTATTGCGAGAATAAAACTGGAAAGCATATACTGTATCTGCTTTCTTGAGCTGCTAGAGAAAATGTGGGATATATATTTATTTTATTTATTTACTTATTATTCAAATTTTGCTATATGTAATATATGTAATCAATAAAGAAATAAATTAGCTTGTAACCTGTCCTTTTTGTCTTGAATTTATGAATCACTTGTTCAAATATATTCTGGAAAAGCCCCTAAATCTGGTTCAAAATTAAGAGTAAGAATTATTAGCTCTAGATTTAAATGTGTCACCTGGAGAAAGATGAATTGCCTTTTGGATATTCTTTTTATTTGCAGCTTTGTGACATCCTATGGCCAGCTGATTAACTGCAGTATTCAGCAAGGCTTTCTAAACAAAAGATACAGAGCAAATGCATATTTTGACTTTTTAAAATAAAGAGTATTGCTCCAAAGTAATAGTCATGTTTTTAATATCAAAAACACTAACCTTCCCATGATTTAGATCAAGAATACAAGCAATACTTCCTGCCACAGCCCCACCCTGTAAGAGAAAACACTGATTAAGAATAGTATTTCAGAATATTACAAAACCCACTATCAATAAGTCAGAATAATTCTGCTGCCTTTGGCAAAAATTGTCAAGCATACAGATTTAAATGTTCTAAAATGATGAAGAAATGTCAATTGGTTCCTTTCTCATCTTCCTTTGTACGTCTTTGATGACATAATGAGACAAATCTTAAATGAAAGTAGTGGGACTGAGATCTAGGGTCTTTTAACAGGCAAAACTCCACCCTCCCCCTTGACCAGCCACATGAATCCATGGGAGTTCTGGTGGTCTTTGTGTCCTCATTAACAGGTTATGAAGTTAGCATTATCCACAGTTGCACAGCAGGTAGTTTCCCACTGGTTGGAACTGTTCCCATTGGTGGAATCTCCAGTTTTCCTCCCCTGATTGGCTTTGTGCAGTGGCTCATGGGAGGAGGTTGTTTACATTTTTCTCCAACGCAAAAAGTAAATCTAGCAATGAAGAACAAAAAAAGGGCAGCAGATGGCTTCCATTTTTGGTGCTTTCCCATTAGCCACTGGAAAAAAAACACAATGTGGCTCAAGGAAAGAAAATTAAGGAAGCTTGTGGAAGGCTGCACAGCAGCACAAAAATGTTCCTGATAGTTAAAGGGAGGGGGGTGAACTGGTAGGTGTTTGGAAGGGGCCCTAGTATTGGTGCTTCAAGCACATTAGAAAGAATTATGCTTAACAGCTGAGTTAACATCTATTTTTCTAGTGATAACAGCTCATTATTATACCTTATCCCTTAAGAAAATGGTGATAAAAACAAAAGGAATCTTGCAAGAACTATAAAATGCACATACATACCAGCTAAACCCAAAACTACATCATGCCAGCTAGCAGTACTTGTAGGGGAGCCAGCACAAATAGAAGGGAACATGCTTTTTAAAATAATCATTATTCCCTGTTCCAACTCTATTATAAATTACCTTTTCTACCAGCACAACTGCTAGTTATTGAAGGTTCCATCAATCAGCACACATCCATTACAGCTAAGAAGAACTTTTGAGGGTGTGGTTAAAAGGAGTGTCAGCTATTAGTATTTTCAGTAGAGACCTCAATCTTTTCCCATTAACCTCCTTCACATAATCATAGAAGGATCCACAGTCACCATTAGTTTAGCTTGTTATTTACTTATTACCACTGCTTCTATCCATCTTTCTGGATATCTGTCCTCCAAAAGCAGCTTACAAGCAATATAAAACATTGTAAATAAAAATGCAATAAATATTACTGCCAAAAAAAAAAAAATTCCAGCAGGACAGCTGGTAGGATACTTTGTACAGGGCAGCTGATGGTTGTGGGTCCGCAGGAAGGGAAGGGTCTGACAGTGCAATTTTCTGAGATGGTTGCCAATCTATCTTCCATCATTTCTCTTCGGATAACCTTCCCCCTGGGCAGGTAGTAGTAATGACCGGGGGTGGGGGGGGTGAACAAATGGGTCCAACTAAGCAAGCTGCTATGTTGCTTATTACCTGCCTTACATGACCCTTATTTTTAAAAAACAACATGCATAGCTTTATATCAATTTGATAAGTAGAGCATGTTGCAGTTGGTTGCTTGTCAAAAAATTAAACTATGATGCTGATGCTAATTTTGAGACCTTTTAATACCATGTGCTCATTTAATAAAGCTGTAATTCAGCTTGTACTTTCATCTGTGCATATTTACCTTGGCATTTTGTGGAACATAGCGAGGGACCAGTCGTGACAACAGGGACCAGAGGGCAGGATTATCTGGGTTGCTTAAGTAAGAGACCAGAGCAGAGTTAAAATCACAATTTTCTATAGTAGTAAATCAATCAACATGGACTGAAATTATGAAACATACTTTCGATGTAACTGTTTCTAACACAGCAACTTCTAACTTATGCTCACAGTCCTTTTAATATAGTAAAAAGTAAAGTAAATCTGTGAAGATTTGTGATTTAAAAATAAATTGATTAGAACTAATTGAAAAAATAATAAACAGGTTAAATAGATATAAATTTCAAAGTAATGCAGGAAGATCAAGGCAGCACAACTGTACTTGACTTAAAAAAAAACTCTTTTCAGTTACAATTAGTGTTGAACAGCATGCTTTGCATTTTTTAAACTCTCCATGGTTCAATTCAAACTATAAACGTTTTTTAAATGATGTGGAGCAAGTAACCTTTGCTAATCTGAAAACTGTAGTTCATATCTGATATCATCACTGAAGCACAATGAAGCCAGAAAACCTATGATCAGTCCTGTTCCGAACTTTGTTGGGGCTTTAGTTTTGCTATAAAGAGCTGGTAGAAAAAGTCTTTAACAGGTGAGCCTCCTAATTTTGAACTTTGCACCCACAGTATATTATTAGTAATTTAATTCAATGAAATACTGAGTATTGATATGACAAATCAGTTGCTTCTAAATTAATTTACTGTAAATGTTATTACATTTAACATAAATCACTTAACATAGAAGTATAAGCAGGCAGTACATTGTTCAAACATCCTGACTTCTATTTTAAGTCTATATAATTGTCTTACCTTACATAAATTGAGAAAGTTCATTTTTCCCCTTAAATCACAGAATTAGTATGAAAACTATTTTGGCTTCATATTAGCTGGAAAAGAATCCTATCTAACACTGGAGGGGGAGAGCAGTCATATAATTACATCTACTTTTATTCTGAAGATACAGTATATTAAACTGCAAACCTCTGCCTCAGTTCAGCTGTGTAACCCAGAGGACAAAGTAAAGCTCAGAGAATTTCAACAAAACACTTTTCTTCTGGGAATGGGTGGTATGCAAAAGTAACACAGCTTGCTTTAGAAAACAAATTACATACCTGTGGACAGCTTTAGAAACTTGCCTCTGAACAACCAGATGTCTGCCTTGTAATGCATAGACAGCAGATGTAAGAAGGCACTGCTTATAAATATTGTCTTTTTTTCCTGTGTGCTTTAATAGTTCTTTAAGTGCTGCTGTTGCAAGTGTAGCATCCTGCTTGACCAGCCCTAAACTGCATAAAGCTTGCAGACTTTCCATATTAGGTTCCTGTAATATAGAACTGTAAGTGCAACAGAGAAAAATTATTACTCTAGTGCAGGGTTTTCAACCAGGGTTCCGTGGAACCCTAGGGTTCCGTGAGAGGTCACTACGGGTTCTCTGAGAGATCACAATTTATTTAAAAAACTATTTCAAATTCGGGCAACTTCACATTAAAGAGGTAAGTTTCATTCTTTGTTTTTAGTTTAAGAACAGTGTTAATGCGTATAAACAGGCCTACCCATGAAACAAATATAGTAATTTTGTAACTTCTGCCCTACATTTGAGCCTGAATGTGCAGGGGTTCCCCGAGGCCTGAAATATATTTCAAGGGTTCCTTCAGGGTCAAAAGGTTGGTAAAGGCTGCTCTAAGGAGTATTACATTAAAGTATAATATGAAGAATCTGTTGTTTCTTGGCACAATATTTACAATTCTTAATTCCATCTTATACCTGAAAACTTCTTTGCTTAGGAAGCACTCCAAAATGCTCTAGGGGAAAAAAACCCCTCATTCTGCATGTAGAAGATCCTACATTCAGACTTAATATCCCCAAATGAAAAAAATCAGCTCCATCACCACTGTCAGCTGGCTTTAGAGATCTCCTGCCCGCTGGAGTAGACCCTTCTAAAGTTCTTTGACCAACAGTCTGACTCAGTGAGAATAAGTTTCGTATTTATCCTCTGATCTCAAACTAGCTGGATTTTAGTCCTAACAAGCAACGCAGAGTACACATTTACTTTGGTAAATATGGCAATTACTGTTCTGTGAATCTTTTTATCAGTGACATTTATGAACAAGGACTTACAGAGTAGTAATATTCAAATCTAGGCTTTGCTCATATATAGTCAAATAACTTTCCTCTGGGAAGTCTCTTCCAAACAGAAATCATATGGAACAGTTTCTTTCAGAAACCACTACCTGACGTACCTGACTACAAAAGCTATAAAGCTCCCAGGTTATAAAAATTTTAATTAACAAATGGCTGACTAATAGGAATTGGAGGCAGTAAAAGCATATTAATGGGTAATTTGGTAACTTGGTAATTTGGCAATAGCTAAGAAATGTCTTTATAATCTACTACTGCATTGAGGAATATCACCATTCATCAAAAAGTGAGATAATAATGGTATGTCAATGAAGAAAACGTTCAGGACATTTAGATGGAGACTGAATGAATCAATTTTACAAAAAGAAAAGGTTGTAGAGGACTGTAAGAGGAAATTAAATGATTTTTTTGAAATTAACTTGGATAATGAAATAGATTTAAAAACTCTGGTACACTAGTAAAGTGGTTATGAGGGGTCACTTCATCTATCATAACCATAGTCTTAAGAAGAAATCCCAACAAAAGTTACAGAACATTTTGGATCAGATCTAGTTGAAAGAAACTGAGCTACAGAAAAAACCGACAGATCTGTGTACCAACTTAAGTTACTACATTAGCAATTGTCAATGCTAACTGTGAAAGAAATAGAAACAAAGTTGAAATATGCTAAACAGAGACATTTTGAATTTGCAAATAAACCAGGAAGGTGGTTAGCATACAAACTGAGGAAAGAAAGAGAGAAGAAAATGGTATTAAAGATTCAAGAAGGAAATGTGCAATTATTGGACAATGAGAAGATTAAGAAAGCATTTTATAGTTTTTTTTCTAACTTGTATAAAAAATAAGTCTCTTTGGAGAAGATAGATGAATATTTGAATAAACAAGACCTACCAAGACTTTCACAGTCACAGGAAGCAACACTGAATAATCCTATAACTAGTTTTGAAATAGTGGAAGCTATAAAAAGAACTAAATAGGGAAACGCACCAGGCCCTGATGGTTTGTCTGCATTATATTACAGATGTTTTGAGGATCAGATTCTTCAACCTTTTGAAAGACTGATGAACTCTACTTTGTTACTCTCCACAGTGCCAGATTCATGGAAAGAAGCTAATATTGCACTTCTACCAAAGGAAGGTCAAGACCCTTCTTTAATTAAGAATTACAGACCAATTTCATTGTTGAACAATGATTATAAAATATTTGCTCCAATACTGGTGGAAAGAATAAAGAAAATTTTACAGGACTTTATTCACCATGATCAATGTGGGTTCTTACCGAAAAGACAGTTAAAAGATAATGTAAGAATTGTCTTAGATATTATAGAATATTTACAATATCATAATGAGTGTCAAGCGGCTCTTATTTTCCTAGATGCAGAGAAAGCCTTCAATAATTTGAACTGGAGCTTTATGTTTAAAGTCTTGGAAAATATGGACTTTGGAGAATATTTTATTCAGGGAATCAAGTCAATCTATACACCTCAAAAGGCAAGCATCACTGTGAACGATGAGTTAACTGACCCATGTCATATACAAAAAAGAGCAAGATAAGGATGTCCTTTGTTGCCTTTGCTCTTTATCTTGGTATTGGAAGTTTTTAATAGAGGTATTAGACAAGATGAACAAATAAAGGGCCTAAAGATTAAAAAAGAGGTCTTCAAACGTAGGGCTTTCGTTGATGATTTAGTTTTGATACTACAGGACCCTTGGATACTGCGGAATATCTGATGAAGAAATTGAAAGAATTAGGGTCATTGGCGGAACTTAAAATTAATAAACAATAAACAAAGATGTTGACTAAAAATATGACTTCGTCCAATCAAGAATTGTTGATGGGTAGGACTGGTTTCAAGATTGAAAAAAAGGTTAAATATTTGTGGATGATTTTATCAACCAGGAATAATATATTGTGTCAGAATCTTTATGTTAACATTTGGAATGATGTGAAAAAAGATCTGTTAAGATGGGAAAAACTACAACTGTCTCTTTTGGGAAGAATATCTGTGATTAAGATGAATGTTTTGCCTAGGATGTTGTTTCTTTGTCAGACTATACTGATTTTGACAACAGATTTACCATTCAAACAATGGCAGAAGGATATTTCTAAGTTCATTTGGCAAGGCAAGAAACCAAGAATTAAATATAAATTGTTACAAGATGCCAAAGAACGAGGAGCCTTGGGTTTACCTGATTTAAAATTGTATTTTGATGCCTGTTGTTTGCTTTGGATGAAGGAATGGATAACTTTGAAGAAGAAGAAGTTATTGCAACTTGAAGGACATGAATTGAGATCTGGGTGGCATGCCTACTTGTGGTATGATAAAGTTAAAGTTAATAAAGATTTTAAAAACCATTTTGTTTGGAGTGCCATAATGAGGGTTTGGAACAAATATAAAACAAGACTATCCCCTAATGTACCATTGTGGTTGTCACTCATGAAGCATTTATTAGAAGAGAAAATGTGAGGAAAACAAGCTGCTTAAATTATAAAGATTTGTTAAACTTTGAAGAGGGTGAACCTAAACTTAAAACAAGGGAACAGTTAAGAGTTGGAAGGTTTTGCATGTCATTGATTTACATATGCACAATTGTCAGAACGTTTTAAAGTGGATAAAAAGAAATTTAAATTTGTCAATGAAACAAATCAATTTGAAATGGAACTTTGAATAAATGATGAACATGTTATTACAAAGATATATAAAATATTGTTACAGATGAATTTAGAAGATGAACAAGTTAAAGAATGTATGATTAAATGGGCCAAGAATTTTGGATATAATATTATGTTGGAGCAATGGCAGAACATGTGGAACAAAGGTTTGAAATTTACTTTGAATTATAACTTAAAAGAGAATTTTTATAAAATGATGTATCATTTGTATTTAACTCCTGATAAGTTGTCAAAAATGTACAATGGAGTAACAAATGTTTGTTGGAAATGTTCTCTTGGTGAAGGAACTTTTTATCATCTTTGGTGAACTTGTGAGAAGGCCAAAAAATTTTGGGATCAAATATGTGTTAATATTCAAAAGATTCTTAAAGTGGACTTACAAAAAACACCCAGAACTGTTTCTCTTGGGACTGATGGAAAAACAGCTCGAGAAACCACCTGGGATTTTGCCTTTATACATGATTACAGCAGCAAGACTTTTATATACACAAAGAAGCACAAATTCCTACAGTGGATGAATGGATGATTAAACTGATGGAACTGGCCCAAATAGCAAAGTTAACTGTTGATAAGAGAAAATACTGTGTCTGGATTTGTCTCTATTTGGCAACCACTTTTAGACTATTTGCTTGTGTCAGAAAAAAATGAAGTTTTGATTTTGGGTTTTAATGATTAAATGGTTTGTTTGATAGAAATAATGTTACTAAGGTTTAATTAATGGTAAGAGATTGTATTGTAATCTATATGGGTATTGGAGAAGGTCGGAAGTCACTTTCTGTTTATGTTTTCCTTCTATTTTGCACTTTTACAGTTTTTCTTTTTTCTTTAGTCCTGTATTCTAACTTTTCTATATTCTATATTTTGTATTTTAACTATACTCTGAAAATTAATAAAGTTCTTTTTAAAAAAAGTGAAATGATAATGAATTAATTGTTCTTATGAATTACAGACCCAACTACAGGTAGTCCTTGCTTAACAACAATTGGGACCAGAATTTTGGTTGCTAAGCAAAGTGGTCATTGAGCGAATCCAACCCGATTTTATGACCTTTTTTGCAGTGGTCGTTAAGCAAATCACCACAGGTGTTAAATGAACCACATTGTCGTTAAGTGAATCACATGGTTCCCCATTGATTTTTCTTGCCAGAAGCTGGCCAGACGATTACGTGACCACGGGATGCTGCAATGGTCATAAATGCAAACTGGATGCCAAGTACCCAAATTGTGATCACGTGAGTGCAGGGATACTGTGACAGTCTTAAGCATGAGGACCAGTTGTAAGTCGACTTTCTCAGCACTGTCATAAGTCCGAACTGTCACTAAACAAATGGTTGTTAAGTGAGGACTACCTATATATCCCAAGTTGTTTTTGTTTCTTTTCTTTCTTAAGGCAATAGCATCATAGATCCAAATTAAATTCATGCAAAAGATTGCAAATAGGGAACAAATTGATGCAATGTATCTCAGCGCAAAGCCTAGTTTTCTTCATGCTCCCGTCACCTTGAAAAGAAATCTGATAGTGCTGTTGAGTCACTGGAGTTGTGGAAGAAAAGGCAGGTGCTGGGACTAACTCATGAATATTGAATTCTCAGCTACACTCATCTATGGACTAAGCTCTAAAGGACCAGAAGTGAATGGGAAAACTAAAATATCCATCTTCTCAGGCCAATTTGGGGCTTCCTTCCTATCTAAACCCACAAACTCCTGCACTTCTTATAACTGAGGACTCTTCAGACGTTGCATCTCATTCCAAGGTGTTTTAAGGTACACACAACCACTGACTCTGCTATTAAATAGAACACAGAACAGATGGAACTTGCAGGAATGTAATTATAATTTGTAAAAGGAATTTTCTTCTTCAAAGTTAGCCAAAATTCCCTCCAGGAAGACCATTCAATTCCTGTCAAACTATAATTCTGTATTTTGTGACTGCATTGTGCTATTCCTGAGGAGAGACATTTCCTGTTTATCTTTCTTTTTTAAAAGATGTTTCTGCAGACCTTGGGATTCCTTCTAGTCAGCAATGATCCCATTTTGCCTACAGTACTCTAAGCTTATTAAAAGGGATTAGGATGACTCTAAAATACTTTAATAGGTTTAGAGAAATACAGCTGTACTTACTCCTTACCATTTAAATAAGAGGGTCTTTGCAGCATCCACTCGATTTTGTTTGTATTCTATTATTGCAAGGGCTGTTAATATATATGCTTTATCTTGCTCAGACTCCGCAACGGCAAGGGCTTTCTCATAAGCTAGGAATAAAATTAGAATTCAGAACAACGGTTAGGCAGCAACCTTAATCAAATGCTTCCCCAGGAATACGAATACACACACACACAGACACACACAAATTCCTGCAAATAACTCAGGTATGAATTTCTAATAACAGGAAATACCAAATATTTAGCTAATAAGAGATCAAGATCTTCAGCAAAGGATCGTTACCTTGCCGTAGTGCTGGAGCTTGAGCACCTCAATGATGCCATGAGCTAAACCGTGAAGGGCCACCCAAGACGGGAAGGTCATGACAGAGAGGTCAGACTAAATGCGATCCCTGGGGAAGGTAATGGCAACCTACCCCAGTATTCTTGCTGTGAAAACTAAATGGATCGGTACAACCAGAGATATGTTGGTATACCATCGGAAGATGAGAACTCCAGGTCGGAAGATGGTCAAAATGCTACTGGGGAGGAACAGAGGATGAGTTCAACTAGCCCCAGATGTGATGACGCAGCAGCTCAAAGCCGAAAGGACGGCTAGCGGCCAACGGTGCTGGTGATGAGCGGCGCATCCGATGTTCTAAGGATCAACACACCATTGGAACCTGGAATGTAAGATCTATGAGCCAGGGCAAATTGGATGTGGTTATTGGTGAGATGTCAAGATTAAAGATGGACATTTTGGGCGTCAGTGAACTGAAATGGACTGGAATGGGCCACTTCACATCAAATGACCACCAGATCTACTACTGTGGACAAGAGGACCACAGAAGAAATGGAGTAGCCTTCATAATTAATAGTAAAGTGGCTAAAGCAGTGCTTGGATACAATCCAAAAAACGATAGAATGATCTCAATTCGAATTCAGGGCAAGCCATCTAACATCACAGTGATCCAAATATACGCCCCAACCACAGATGCTGAAGAAGCTGAAGTAGAGCAGTTCTATGAGGACCTGTAGCACCTACTGGACAACACGCCTAAAAGAGACGTTATTTTCATCACAGGAGACTGGAATGCTAAGGTGGGCAGTCAAATGACACCTGGAATTACAGGTAAGCATGGCCTGGGAGAACAAAACGAAGCAGGACATAGGCTGATAGAATTTTGCCAAGACAACTCACTCTGCATAACAAACACTCTCTTCCAACAACCTAAGAGACGGCTTTATACATGGACTTCACCAGATGGACAACACCGAAATCAGATTGACTACATCCTTTGCAGCCAAAGGTGGCGGACATCTATACAGTCAGTAAAAACAAGACCTGGAGCTGACTGTAGTTCAGATCACGAACTCCTTATTGCACAATTTAGGATCAGACTCAAGAGATTAGGGAAGACCCACATATCAGCTAGATATGAGCTCACTAATATCCCTAAGGAATATGCAGTGGAGGTGAAGAATAGATTTAAGGGACTGGACTTAGTAGATAGGGTCCCGGAAGAACTATGGACAGAAGTTTGCAACATTGTTCAGGAGGCGGCAACAAAATACATCCCAAAGAAAGAGAAAACCAAGAAGGCAAAGTGGCTGTCTTCTGAGACACTAGAAGTAGCCCAAGAAAGAAGGAAAGCAAAAGGCAACAGTGATAGGGGGAGATATGCCCAATTAAATGCAAAATTCCAGAGGTAAGAACAGACCATGGAACAACGGACTGGTTTAAGATTGGGAAAGGAGTACGGCAGGGCTGTATACTCTCACCCTACCTATTCAACTTGTATGCAGAACACATCATGTGACATGCTGGCCTTGAGGAATCCAAGGCTGGGGTTAAAATCGCTGGAAGAAACGTTAACTATCTCAGATATGCAGATGATACCACTTTGATGGCTGAAAGTGAAGAGGAACTGAGGAGCCTTATGATGAAGGTGAAAGAAGAAAGTGCAAAAGCTGGGTTGCAGCTAAACCTCAAAAAAAAAAAACCAAGATTATGGCAACCAGCTTGATTGATAACTGGCAAATAGAGGGAGAAAATGTAGAAGCAGTGAAAGACTTTGTATTTCTAGGTGCAAAGATTACTGCAGATGCTGACTGCAGTCAGGAAATCAGAAGACGTTTAATCCTTGGGAGAAGAGCAATGACAAATCTCGATAAAATAGTTAAGAGCAGAGACATCACACTGACAACAAAGGTCCGCATAGTTAAAGCAATGGTATTCCCAGTAGTAACATATGGCTGCGAGAGCTGGACCATAAGGAAGGCTGAGAGAAGGAAGATAGATGCTTTTGAACTGTGGTGTTGGAGGAAAATTCTGAGAGTGCCTTGGACTGCCAGAAGATCAAACCAGTCCATCCTCCAGGAAATAAAGCCAGACTGCTCACTTGAGGGAATGATATTAAAGGCAAAACTGAAATACTTTGGCCACATAATGAGAAGACAGGACACCCTGGAGAAGATGCTGATGCTAGGGAGAGTGGAAGGCAAAAGGAAGAGGGGCCGACCAAGGGCAAGGTGGATGGATGATATTCTAGAGGTGACGGACTCGTCCCTGGGGGAGCTGGGGATGTTGACGACCGACAGGAAGCTCTGGCGTGGGCTGGTCCATGAAGTCACGAAGAGTCAGAAGCGACTGAACGAATAAACAACAAAGAGATCAAGATATGTTGTGAAATTAAACAGTTAGCTTGTTCTGTCTAAAAAAATAAGGACCATACAAGCAGTCATTGTATTAATAGGTGGATTGTCATAGTGTAAAATGGCATAAAAATGCAATAAAAATTAAGGGGTAGAGAACTTTTTCAAGCAATGATTCTAAGGTTTTAAAGTGGAATATGATTTAGGCTATGTGTAAAAAAAATCAGCTTGGAGGAAGGCAGTGGCAAAACAGCATTCCACAGTTCCAAGAAAACTATGTGGGCATGTCCAGGAAGTCATCATAAATCAAGCTCCATTTGAGAGACACACATATAGCTTTCAAATTGGCATACAATTCTAAGCAATGCTGAATAGTTACGTAAAACATAAAATATCTGGAGTGGGGATGAGGTTGCCAGAGGGAGGTGGCAATGGAGAAGACCAACCTGGTTTTATTTATCAAGGAGCTCATTTAACTTTTTTTTCCTGAGGGTACAGTAGATAGCTAGGGATTATGACTAGAGAACAGACCCTTGCATCCCACCTCCTCTTATTTTAGAAATTAAACCAATCTAGATATGTTTGAGATGTGGCCACAATAAGGAAGAGCAAAGGTGCTGCATGTCTAGGTGTTCTATGGTCTATAAAAATTATATTACATAATCTGGTTACTGTTTTACACAAGCTTCAGTTTCCTAATGTCTTCCCACAACAGCCCATACAGACTGCATCACATTACTATCTTATGAAGTTCTGTTCTGTCCATGACAAACAAATGTTCCTTCCAACCTCCCAGCTTAGAAACTGCTATAATCTTAATTAGCCAAAGCCAGAAGAAGGGTACATTTTCTGCTACAACATTGCTTCTGATGTTGAAATGGGATGGCATGGGACTGGGTTACTTGAGGGACCACCTCTCCCCGATTTCATCTGCCCATCCTACCCGATCCAGCAGGGAGTATATGTTACAAGTTCTGTCACCTGAGGAGCTACATTTGTCGGGCCTTAGGTGGTGGGCCTTTTCTGCTGTGGCCCCTGTGTTGTGGAATCTTCTCCCCCGAGGAGAGGTTGGCCTCGTCACTGTTGAGCTTCCAGAGGTCCTGCAAGACTTGGTTATGCCAGTAGGCCTGGGGATCCCAGGGGACAGGTGAACTAGTGAGATGGCTCCCTTATTTTTAACATCCCTTTGTCTTTTATTCTTTTTGTTGGTTTTTAATATTTTAATGTATTTATTGATCATTTTTAGCTCTTTGTATGCCTCCCAGAGTAGTGTGTTTGAGAGATGGGCAGCTATATAAATTTGAAAAATAAGTCAGTAAGTAGGCAGGCTAAGGATTGCCACTGATAGAAATTAAAGCTAATCATATTTTATGGATCCCACTTCAACAATCTCTTTCGGCACATTGAACAAGCATGGAACCATTGCAAGCTCAGGCCTAGGAAACAAAGTTAATTGGAGCAAATCATGTTTAGCTACAGAGGTAACTCATATTTTTAATACATTACTTTCTGACTAAGTTGTAATTTGCAGGAAGATTTGATGAAAACAGTATATAACTATTCTTTCTGGGAATAAATAATTGTGATCTTAATATTTGTTTATCAAGTCATCACAAAACCTAAGTAGTGATTTTCACACAGATTCTTCAGAAGAAATGTTGTACAACAGAAACACTTACCCTTCTGACTTTCTTGGAAATGTCCTTTCTTGAAGTAAGACAGAGCAATTCCTACAATATCATCAAATTCTATCAGATGAGTCGCCAAATAAGCCTTGATGGCATCATCACACTGGCCAAGAGCACTTTTAAAAAGAAGCAGAATTAAGTTCAGTTAGAAACAAATAAATCACACATACATTCAGACTAAAACTCAAAATTCTTGGATGAAATTCTCCCCTAGTGAATAGTGTCTGATAATTTAGCCATTATACATTGGTGTTACTTCTGGATGTGACTTAGATTATCTATAAATCACCTGCATGAATGTCCTAAAACTTCGGTTCAGAATTCAACCGTTTGGCTATAAACATACTTAAAGGTAAAATTTAACAGACTGAGTTTAACTTGTAACATCTCAATATGTTTGAATCTTAACTGCTTCTCCATTACATATTACAGGAACTGTAATATGAACTATGTAATATGAAATAAGAAGAAACCTAAGAGCTAATAGTAGGAGATTTGTGCTTTGAGCCATCAACATTTACAAGAGGCATACTGTAATCACCCTCTAGTGATAATGAGTGGGTAGAATTTTAAAGACCTCTTTTCTAATTTGGTGGCCTTTTTCTGTTTTAATAAAATGAGCATTCCTGTTTTACTTCATATTTGCACCACAAAAAAATAGAAAATTGGTTTGCTGCCAAATTTTTGTGACATGATTTCAGGAGGCTCTGCGTTTGCAAGAGTGGCTGGAAGCTCACAAGTTGATTTCCCAGTACTTTAAGAGGCATATTTTTCATGTAGTACATACTTCCTAGAACTGAGAATCTTAATTTGATAAGAGTAACAATACACTTAGCTTACAACTTACCAGAGTGATCTTCCATAATTTCTCATCACTATACTATATCTCTCTCTATCATCAGAATTCGCCAGCAATAGCACTGCCCTGAAAAAAAGTATCAGAAATAAGACTTCCAGACATTTCAGCATCAGTAGCTTTCCTATAAAATGTGTGGGAGGTTCAAAATTTTATATTCTAATTTCAGAGAGACATATTATTCAGATTTAGTACCTAGAGCTTGATTGTTATCACTGTACTTGTTAAAGTCAATTTTAGGTGTAAAAGTCCCACAAAAAGGATTGACAAAGATGAGAAATAAGAGAATTTTAGAACTAGAAGAACATGAACTGAGGTTTGGATGGCATGGCTTTCTATAGTACGGTAAGGTTAGTGTAGCTTTTAAAAATCGCTATATTAGAAGTGCCATATTGAGAATACAGAATAGATATAAACCTAAATTGTGCCTGAAAATGCTTTTATGGGTCTCAGTACAAGAAGTATTTTATAGAAAAGAAACAGCAGGCAAAGAGTTATTAATATTAATATTCAATTAAAACCAGAACTCTTTTTGTTGGGACTAATAGACAATTAGAAAAGAGTTATGGAAGATGGTTTTTATATATAACTGCTGCGAGATTATTATACGCACAAAAATGGAAAGACTCTGAAATACCCACAACAAAGGAAAGGCTGGTGAAGATGACAGAATTAGCACCAATGGCAAAATTGACTTGTTTGATTAGAGAAAGAACAATATACATTTATTAGTGGTTGGAAATCCCTTATGGACTTTTTGCTGAAAAAAGAAAAAAATGAACTTGTGATTTATGGGTTTGATGATCAGAAAGGGTAGACTATGGAAAGAAGGAAATTGTGTTGTAACATTAGAGAGAGAGGGTAAAATATAAATGTACTTGTAACTGCTGTTAAGAAGACCGGAAGCTGCTTCTTTATAACTTTTTCTTTTCTCTCTTTCCCTTTTCTATTTCTTTCTTTGAAGTTTTTTTACTTATTACTTTTCTTTACTTTCCTTACTCTTCTTTCAAAATTACTATGTTTTTATTCTTTTAAAAATTCTTTAATAAAAATTATACATATAAAAGAATCAACATAGATATTGCGTAAAAAGTTCTGTCCAAAAAAACAAAAAGAAAAAAAATCCTCCTGGGAGATTTAACAAAAGCTTGAGCCCATGTGTGAAGTATTTTAAAACTTAAGCTTGGGACTGAAATCTTGAAGTTACATGAGGAAGTTTAGCTAATAACTGTAGTTATTTGAGTATTTTTCTACTTTTATCATTGCTGAACTTGCAAGATAGAATTTAATACAACGGGAAAAAGTGTATTAGAAACAGAAGCAACTGAACAAGATCTGGATTGCCTTTCAACTCTTTAATTGAATCTTCTAACATCTAAACATCCTTCCCTGACATATAGAAAAGTACAGAGACCTACAGTATATGGAATTCTGCTGTTCAGATGGCTTTTACTTTACTACTAGGTCAGATCAATGAGAATTATTTTAATTTTAATATGCTTCTGGTATCTATGTTATACTAGTGTGGGTGGCACTGGGAAAAACATTGGACTCAAGTTGCAATTGATATTTCAAAACGTGCAATTTAAGAAGGCTACCTTTGGTATGCATCTGTTGCCTGTTTTTTCAGCTGAAGATACTCATTCAAATAACCAAGCATTGTAAAAGCACATGCATCATTTTGGATTCTTTCTGGAAAAAAAGTGCAAAATGAAAAAAGAAAGCAGGAGAGCATAATAAAGAAATCTGAAGTTTAGATTCCAAAACATGTCTCTAGAACCATTTACAGAAGCGAAAGGAAATATTTCAGATAAACTATACTTATTCCACCATCTCTGGGTGTAATGTACAAACAAGAAGTGATTATCTCATATACAACTAGCTTCAAGAGTGCACATTTGAACCTTATTCTACACATTACCCTTTGCCACAGAGCAGTTAGTATCCCAGCTTGCTATCCAGCCTGTTTGGGGATTGCAACTTTTAAAATTAGCAGCAGTTGGCTTCCCAATGGATCTGGAGGGTACCAGACTGGGGAAGGCTGGGTTTTACTTTTAGCATATTTGTAAAAGGAGGAAGGGAGAAAAGGGAAAGGAAAAAGGAAAGGTATATCACTATTGTAGGCTTAGGCCACATAATGTAGCAGTTTTGCTGGCACATTTCAAGAACTGATCTGACTCATTGCCAGCCTAAGCCTCTGGGGTATTTACAGGCACAACGAAGAATACAGCAGCCCTTCCCTGCTTATCTCCAGCCTCTGGAACTTAGCTGTACGCTGTAAGGGTTCACTGAGGTTCTATTTAACTGTCATGGCTAATGATAAATTATAAATTGATCCTTTATGAAGTGGCAATGAATTTGAAACTCATTATAAGTTGGCCAAAACAGTGCTTCCTCTTTTCTATTCCAAATCTCACAATGATCGCTGGGTTACATTTTGACTAATCTAACTGAAATCATCTGGTATTTTAAATATAGTATAAAATTACCAGTATATTTGGTCAAAGCAACTTGTGCTGTTGGAATAGCATTCATCTGAATGATGTTGTACTTATACAGTTCAGTATTTCTGTTGGTTTTATCTTGCAAGGTTGAGCATACCCAGTAGGCATAGCCTTTTGCACCTTCCGTCTGTTGGAGAAGAGCTGGAATTAACAACTGCTCAGCTAGGAAATCAGGTGTTTTATCATTATTTAAGCATATACCCAAGAGTTAGCCACCTGGTTGATTTGGCGCAGGGCTTCTCAACCAGGGTTCCATGAGAGGGCACTAGGGGTTCCATGAGAGATCGCAATCTATTTAACAAATTATTTCAAATTCAGGCAACTTCACATTAAAGAGGTAAGTTTCATTCTTTATATTTAGTTTATTTATTTATTATTTATTAATCAAATTTATCACCACCCATCTCCCAAAAGGGACTCTTAAGAAGTTTAAGAATTAAGAATTAAATAAAAATTAAGTTTAAGACACTGTTAATGCATACGTACAGGCCTACCCATGAAACAAATATAGGAATTTTGTAACTTCTGCCCTACATTTGAGCCTGAATATGTAGGGGTTCCCTGAGGCCGGAAAAATATTTCAAGGGTTCCTCCGGGGTCAAAAGGTTGAAAAAGGCTGATTTAGTAAAATCACGAATATATTGAGGGTACAGATCAAAGAAAAGTTACAGCTCTGTTTCAGAAGTGCCATATAATATACTTCTTTATCTTCTTTAATCTGCTGATTAAAGCAGCCCTCAGCTTGTTTACTACAGCTGTAAAGTGCTTACATGCATGCTGAGTTCAGTGGTGTGCCTGAAGAGATCCATTGTTTCATAGCTGCCTACAGTTTCTGCAACAAGGGCCTACCAAGAGAAAAAAAAAGATAAAAGTAAAAACTCAAATCTATCTGATTTGATAGTACATGCCTCAAGCATAGCCTGCTTATTCCTCACTATAGGTTGGTTAATAAGAAGTTAAATTCAGGTATAGCAAAATGTTATTTGAATCCAGCTAGTTTCATTTACATCTGCAGAACTAACAACTCCAATCTTAGGGAACAATTCCATAATCTCTGAAAAAATAACCACCATAAAATGAAAATGCAACTAAATTTTAGTTATTGCTGAAGGTCCCAGCATATAAAAATCAACCACTACAAGAAATGCAGCTATCTTGAATCTGAATGAAAAATGTTCTATTTATATTAAATTTAATTTCTTTCCCTTTCTCTCCCTACCCACCCACCCCAAAAGCCAAATTTAGGCTTATATGCTTTATGTAATTTGCTTTATTGGCAGGTTGATTTTCAATAGGAACTGTATCAGACATATGTTGTATAAATCCTAATACTGCTGCTACATAAATATGCATCTGAAAGAGGTAAGAGATTAGACTCTACCTGCCCAATCCAACAGGTTAGATGGGAGGGTTCCAGAGACTGGGCTACTTTGAAAGCTTCATGTCCTTGCTGGAAGAGTACATAAAATCCACACAAATTTATTAAACTGGATGAAAAAGATTAAATACGTATTACATAACTATAGGGAATACTATATAGATATGATTTTCCTACTCACAGGCTTGATCCAAACTTCCAGGGCTACCATACCTGGACTGCACAGTTTCAGATCACCACTAGTTGGCAATAACTAGCACAGAGTGCCGACAGCTGCCACCTTCGCCTGGGCAGCAGCCACCACCTGCACTGCCACCCTACCTCCTCCACTGAGTCTGTCCTGCTGCCACCTCCCTGGCCAGCCTCAGTGAGCTCCCTTTGGCAAATGAGGCTCTGCCGCCCTGCCATGCACGTCCTGGGACTGTGCCCTTGCCCAGAGCCTGGATCCTGGGACAGCAATGGGAGGAAGAAGATGGTGAAGGTCAGCTGGGGGGCGGCAGGGGTAGGCAGCAGCCAAGCGCAGGGTGGCCAAAAGGGCGGAGATGGGGGAGAGAGAGGTGGGTGGGAGGAGTTGAAGCAGAGGCGAGCATGGCAGGGTGGTGGAGCCTTGTCTGCTGAAGGGAGTTCACCAGGCCTGGCTGGGGAGGAAGCAGAGGGACGGAGCTGGCAGTTCGCTCAGGGCAGGAGAAATGTGGGGTCTTCGCCTAATGACCGCAACCAGAGCTGCCGTCGCTAAGCGGGGCAGTCACGTGATGTTTCACCTGACGACTGCTTTGCTTAGTGATGGAAATTCCAGTCCCAATTAGGTTAAGCAAGAACTACCTGCATGTTCTTCTATTTTGTATTTATAAATATAGCATTAAACATATTTCTTCTGTTTTTGTTGCTGAAGCCTCTCAGCAATTCCTGAGACATCTCTGAGAAACAATCATGCAAGAGACCTAGTTGTGGCCCTAACCCACAATTTATATATAAGTAAGTAAACAGTGCCAGTATGATTTATCAGTTCAGGTGCTGGACTAGGGAGATCCAGCGTCAAGTCTATCCTCATCCTCATGGATGACTTATGACCAGTCATTCTCTCTCATCCTAACCTACCTCACAGAATTGTTGCTGGTGTAAAAGGGAGATCACCATGTAAGCTGCCTTGAGCTTCTAGAGGAAAGATGGATTATAAATGTAATACAAGTTGGTCAGCACTCAAATTGTATTTATTAATATTTAAGTGCTCCAATAAGTTATTCTAACGGGAGTGTAACATTTTGCACTGTTTCATTACTGGTTGTATGTCACCTACTTCCTTGTACTTAATCATTTTGATGAAGAAAATGTTCAGAAGCATCCACATATAGGCACCATGCACTTACCTCTATTTTTCCACTTGTTAAATACAAGACTCCCAGATTGGTCCAGGCAACAACGTTCTAAACAAAAGAAAAGTTTTTTTAAAAAAAACGAATGGAATATTCTTGTAATCTCATTTGAAACAGATACAGCTATCAAGAGTACTTACAATTTGATCCGCTTGAATAGATTTAATGAATGCATGTTGTGCAAGAGCATAGTTTCCAACACCTAAAAAAATACAGATTTGGCTGTAACATCCTCTGTGGTAAGTAAATTTTAAATTGTGAAAAAAGAAAAGTTTTAAAGGTTTACGTTAAAATGTACCTTTGCAACAGGCTACCACACCAAGGGCATTCCAGTAGAGACGGTTTTTACTGTCTAATCTCACTGCTTTTTTCAGACACTGGAAGAGACTGAGAACTCAGTACTGTAATTCAACACTGTGTTAAATGTTATATACTGTGCTAAGGAATGTTGTACTTTATCTACAGCTTAGATATGCTGCAAAAGCAATTGGTTTAATATTGTATATTGTATTAAAGAAATTACCTGCATGGATCTTTCTAAAAGTTCACTAATTTCACTCTTGTTACTGCCCATCGCTGCAAGATGCTGTACTTGATTATAATAATTTATTCCAAGATCACACCATGTATTTGGTGAAGACATCAGTTTTAGTCCTCTACCATAACACCTGTGGAAACATGGATCATCCAAAGAAGAGAATTACTTGCATTACCAAAACTGATGGAAATGGAATTATATTCTTAAGGGTTTTTATTCTTGCTTTCAAGGGTTGTTACAAAACTTTCCTGTCTGATAACAATACTGCTCAGTGTAAACAGAGATAGGCAGTGAGAAACCTGAATAGACCTTAGTCTTGTGGCAATACTGGTGCAATGAAATAGGGGACAATTTTGCTACCAAAGTATCTGAGATCTCACATTCAATTCTAATAAAAACAGAACAGTAGCCAATTCTTCAGCTATAGCTCAAACCATTTTTTTTTCCCAACTAGATTTGTCCCACTTTACTTCCTTGTATTCCATGATTATTTTTTTCTCCATTGTCCCTGACTACAGCTATACTGGTAATTGGCCACATTCATTCTTAACCCTTTACATTTCAAACTACTTAGCATAACAATTTTTGCCCCATTCCTCAGTGTGAGACAGATTTATTTATTAAATTTATAGCCCACCTTTCTGTTTACATAAGCACTCAAGATGCTTACAACAATTAAAACTACAGAGCATAATAAAATCTGGCGGGGTCCAGGAGGCAGGCCTTCTCTGCAGTAGCACCCCGCCTCTGGAATATCTTGCCCCTGGAGGTGAGATTAGCCCCATCGCTCCTAGCCTTCCAGAGGAAGTTGAAGACCTGGCTCTGCCACTGGGCTTGTGGCAGGGAGGAGAATAGTCATACTTGGGGCTGGCTAGTGCCTTGAAGTGCCCCTCCTGTACAATGACTGAATGAGATCACAGCCATCTGGATTTTATTATATTTGGTAGTTCTGTGAAGTTGTTTTATAGTGTGTTTTATATTGAAGTTTTATTATATATTTATTGTTTTATATTGTAAACCGCCCAGAGTTCCTCTGCTCGGAGGAGATGGGCAGTGACAAATTTGATAAACAAATAAATAAAAATCAACGAAGTTAAGACTAACAATTCATTATTAATTAACAATATCTTAGTAAAAAAAGATGCACTTTTGCCATTTTCCTAAATATTGAAAGAGTGGGAAATAAATGCACCTCCCAAGGGAAAGCATTCCATAGTCTAGAAAGTCCTCTCCTATATACCAGATAACCAAACTTCTGGAAATGGGGGCATCTTCATAAGGCCTCTCCTGTTAATCAAAGTGACTGGACAGGTTCAGAGCAGAAAAAGCAAGCCCTCAGACACTCAAGCAAACCCAGACTTGTAGAATTGTTGAAGGTCCATTACCTTCCCCCAAGACTCAGCAGATCAGTTTTTTGGAGCACACATTTTTCCATGTTCTGGCCAATAAGGAATCCTAAAACTTTCACATTCACTTTGGATGGTGAAATAACGCATACACAGTTACAGGCATCTCCAAGCAACTTCCAAAGGCAGGATACTTCTGGACGATATTTTGCTGCTCTGAAAGAAAGAAAACATTATTAGAAATAGAGTTCACCATGAGCAGAAAGCATTAGGCTTCAACAGAGGTTCTTAAGTGGAAGGAAATTAATCTTCTCCAATTCCCCTTTCCTACTGCAGCCTCTATTTTATTTTCACACTGTTCTCACCAGTTTCACAGCCTTCTAGAGTAACTTCTAAGAAGGCAAACTAGATGTACAGGTAGTTCTCACTTAATGATGTTAATTGGGACTGGAAACCCCATCATTAAACAACAAGGTTGTAATTTGAAAAACCATGTAACCATTTAGCAACAGCAGTTCTGGCAATCCCAGTTGCTGTTGTTAAGCGAGGACCACACGGGCCATTAAGCAAGAATCTCACATGACCATAATGTCCTGTTGGCGTCCCCACTGACTTTGCTTGTCAGAAGTCGGCAGGAAAGGTCACACATCATGATCTCATGATCACGGGACACTGCTGTGGTCAGAAGTGCAGGCTGGTTGCTGAACTCCTGAAACGCAATCACATGACTGTGGGGGCATTGCAATGGCCACAACTTTGACCAGTCCTAAGTACCACTCATTCAGTGCCTTTATAACTCCAAACGGTTGCTGAACAAGTGGTTGTTAAACGAGGACCACCTAAATAACCAGGAAGACTTCATGAAGATAGACTTCCCATTCTTGTCTTTTGGCATGAGTGGAATTATATTAAGAACTATTTTAGTTCCAAGCTTTTCTCTACCATGTTTTTAAACAAAGTGAAAGATTTTTAGAACTGGTTTGCCATTGCCTCCTTCCTAGGACTGAGGGAGAGTGACTGGCCCAAGGTCACCCAACTGGCTTTGTAAGTAACATGAGACTACAGGTAGTCCTCATTTATTGACCTCAATTGGGACTGGCAAATCAGTCGTTAAGTGAAGCAGTTGCGAAGTGAAACTATGCTTACAATCCTACTTCAGCTTTCCTTTGCTTTACAGACCCGCAAAGGTAATAAATTCAAGGATTGGTCGCAAAGTTATTTATCATTGTCCTAACTGCAAATGGTCACTAAACAAGGCAGTTGCTACATGAGGACTACCTGTAGAACACATGCTCTCCTGGTTTCTAGCCTGGTACCTTAACCGCTACACCAAACTAGCTTTATTACAGGTTCAAGTTCTACTGGTTCTTAACATACCTGCAAGCCATATAGTATAGCTATTAAAACAAATGCCATTATCAGTTTCCCCCTACTCCTCACAACTTCCAAATTTTCAAACATATGAGTGTTCTGTTTGGTTGCTTAGCTTAGTTTAAAGCCTTTCATCTTTGTGCTATCTCTTTCTTTTGCCTCTTTTGCTCCTTGTGGCTTGGCTTATATACATTTTGTTTCTTTTGGGCTATTTTGATACAGGTTTAGGAATCTGTAACGTTTTTGTTTTTCTTTACTCCTTGTGGTTGGAAGCCCACAAGCCCAATAGTTAAAGTATACATCTTTGTGATCATTCCCCACATGTTCTTGTGGTAAAGGCTCATATCCTGGGTATCTCCTGGTTCCAGTTTTCAACTGTCAGATTAAGCTTCTAGTGTTGTTTGCATTTTATCAAATATGTGTAAAAAACTGTGGATCATGCAGCTTGGGTAATTTTTTGTATTTTGTTGCATATCTGTTTTAATTCATTAATTTTTTCTATAACTTGCACTTCTTTGTTTCCTCTTTCTTTAACAAAGAAGAAATGAGTTTTTATACAGCCAACAATATAAGGAAGTAAAGTTTATTGTTGTAACCACAGGTCATAACATAAGAATGCAATAAAATAAAATAAAGTAACAACAATAATCTACATTAACATGTGTAACATGTACTAATAAGGACATTTCTGTCCTTACTTCTTTCTTATGGATGATTGTAATGTGGCAATGCTCATGATCAATTTGAAAATAATAACAGGAATGATTAATTTTGAAGATATACAAGAAAATGAATTTTTCTTTCTGATGAACAGAATACATTCACCCAAAGAAGACACTGGGTTTTACTTCCCACCCAGGTAATTTTCAGTAAGTTAGCAAAGATGGAAGATCTTAAGCTAAGGAACAAAATGCAGAGCAAGGTTATAAAGCTATATCCTACTGACCAACAATGTGGTCATCTGGAGATTGAGTATATATTGTCTCATAAGGAGAGACCAAAGTCAAGAGAAGTAAGTAAACTTAGTCATGTTCATCAATACCATACAATGCGATAATTTATTGATTAGTCAATTGACCATATTAAGGAAGTTCATTAGAAAGTGGATCATAACTCACTATGGCCATGAGTTTCTAGCAGTTAGTTTGATTAAAAGTCAACAGATTGAATCCAAAGCATTTATTCTGTTGGTGGTAGCATCCAAGCAATGTAACAGAGCTCTATTTAGAATACTTCTAATCAAAGTAGCAGAGACACCTGTTTGGCCCCTTCCACACTGTAGCCTCCTGGTTTTTTTCCACTGAACTGAGGAAAAACTTGGTTGCATTTTATATTTGTGGGAGTTAGGGTTGATAGGCTGCAATGCCATTTACTGAAAAAAGAGAGTATCTTCCAAGTCAACGATGGAGAATGGCTATATCAAAATACTAACCGTGCCAAGAAATCAAGGGACTGTTCTATATAGTCCAAAGCTTTCCCATCCAGATAGTCAGCAAGAGCAGACTTTGCCATCATGAGATAACACTCTCCCAAACCTGTTTTTTTTTTTTAAAAAAGCAAGGTGTTAATACTACAACAAACATAAATTAAGCACAAAGTATCAAATGATAGAAAAACATCTGATATGGCTGTTAATTAAAATAAATTCTTGGGTGCACAGGAACAGAAATGTGGCAGTCATTAATTAAATACATAAAAGAAGTAGAGGGGGAAGAAATATCTTCAACTTATTTTTATTTCCCATTTGAAATACAAAATGAGACAAAAGGAACTATTATTTTGGTGGGTAAAGGTTAGATGAAACATTTAAGAAGTGATTTTACCAGCAATTTACTCATTTCCCAGATGTTTAGGTGACTCGACAATTCCTTGCATAATTAAGAGAATTTTAAAAACAACAATTTTCTCAAGTTTCAAGAACCAAACAGCTATTCCTGTAATTTTTGAAAAATCACGTATTTTATTAAGTTTAGAAATGTCTAGTCAAAGGAAGTGGAGGCACTGAAATATGTTAAGTGGAAAATTATACTGAAATAACAGCATAGTAATAAATATATTGTGCGTGGTCCTATACCTAAAATATATAATTACCTTTCAGTGCAGGGACATAATCTTTTGATTTCTCCAAAATATGCTGATATTCTGCAATAGCCTCTTTATATTTTCCAAGAATTTGTTCAATTGCAGCAGCCTTATAAATACTATATATAGACTTGGGGTTGAGTTCTCTTGCCTTTCGGAATGACTTCAGTGCTGTTGTGTAGCCTCCTCGACTCAGATATGCCTCTCCTAGAGATTCCCAACAATTGGGGTCCTTTGGATCTGCTCGCAGACCTGCCTGCAAACTAGACACATTGAAACCCAGTGATGAGCTCATAAACCACGTTCTATTTAAGTATGTTTAAACATGTTTTATTTACAATATTCCATACTGAGACTTTGCTAAAAGCAAATGGAGCACCAAATAAAAAGTCCCACAAGATTGCAATGCTACATGTTATTTAAAAACAATTTATAGACCATTTGCTGAGACAAAACCAAAACCAAAATCCTATGATGGCATATCTGCAAAAACTAAGAAAAAGTAACTGATAATTTGGGTTACCCTTTATTTAAAGAGCAGCTAACAGTTAATTTGGAAGACAGTAAAAAAACAGCACTGGGTTCATTTCATTTGGACTCATGCAGGAGCCCAGTACAAACTTCTTTGTAACAAATAGACAATATTGAACTGCCAAAACTTAATTTAGATTACAAACTTATTATTACAGTCAGGATCAGAAAAACTGGAACAAGGATAACTGTTTTGGCATTTGGCCTCTGTACACCACCACACTGAAGTTGAAAGGAAACACACCCAGATGGGAGTGAAGTCAGGACTTTCAGCTGTAATTCAAGGGGTTTGACAAAAGTGGGGCACTGACCATTCAGGAAGTACAGCCAGTGGCATACACACACCCCCATTGTTTATCCCCCATATTCTTTTCAAAAACTTCAAGCCAGCACACATAATTTCTTCCCCCTTTCTATTACCTTAACAAACACTCTGGGATTCAGATTATGCTCACAGATGCAACTACCCAAAGAGAAGTAGCAGAGAGCGAGCAATAGGATGCTGTTGTAAGATAGTGGATGGCTTTGGTTGCTTCTGAGTGGCCTTGCCAAATTTTAACATACTTAGATCAACAGCAGCCTCTAATATCTAGAAGCACTATCTGGGATAGGGTAAGCATCTTCTCAGTGCCCTGGGTGAACTGCTCCATAATATTCCATTGGTACAAGACAAAGGAGCGCAAAGTTTTACGTAAAAGCAAAAGGAAAGCCTTCTAATGATTATTGCAATCCAGCACCAAATAGCAATATTCACAGAGAGAGAGTTTGCTTTCTTAAAAAAAGAAATGTGTACAGACATCATCAAACCATCAGTTAAGCTTGCCTTCTGAAAAAAATAATGAAATGCAATTTGTAAGTTTTCTTACTCTGCCACTGCTTGTGAATGTTGCCCCACTTTCAGATAATAAAGTCCTCGGCGAAGCCAGGCCCATTTTGCTCTCCCAGCACTTGCTTCTTCTGTTACCTCTGTCAAGATGGCAAGGGCAGTTTCCTAACACACAAGCAAAATATTATGTACAATTCATTATGATACATATAACTGCAAAGGGCAGAACAAATGTAAGAGCAGCATCCTCAGAGTATTTTCTTACAATTCCTACTGGAGAATTAAAAGCAAACCCCAAGAATTCATTTGTGAGAACTCAAGCCTATCTAGAAGCTATACTCCTCTGAACTGAAAGAAGGGCTGGCTTTAATTTCAAACTAATGCTCAAAAATACTGCTAAGTTCAAAAGCGCTAGCATTTCCCAATAATGCTACAATAATAATTCCAGGCCATAATAATTCTTTGCTACATTCATACCTATTATGTATCCAGCATTACTAATCCATATGCCATGTTACTGATAGATACAGCAACCACTATTCGGCTTTAAAGAATAAGGAAATAAAGCTGGCTTTTCCAGTTTTTGTCAAATTGTTATAATATCAAAGCAGAATTGCTGTGCCTTCCATTGCTATCAAAATTATGTCACTTAAAAATATTCATCCAGATAGCTCCCTCTATTGGCTGAAATGTAACAACTGAAATGTCAGGTAAAAGAAAAAAACCCTAAATCTTATACATTTGTCTGCTGGCATGTTTGGTTATAACAGCAACAACATAAGGCAAAGGCCATATCTCACACAAAGAACCACTCCCAAGAATGGCCAGATTTTCTATAAACTGTTCATACAGCCTACTACCTGTGCTGTTTTAATGTATATTAAATAGTTCTTAAATCCACAGCAGGAGCAAATTTAGAAAAAAAATGGGCAAAGGAAGCAAATGGGGTGTAAAAGTGTGACAGAGCCTATTCAGGGCCTTATTACTGCATTTGAAAAACAGTGGAGCAAACAGACTGGAAGGAAATACTGTGGAAAGTGCCTGCTATTCCTCAGAGTCAACCCTAACACATATTAATTTGTGTCCTAGATATTTCTGATTGTTATGCTCCAAAGTCTGTACATTCTGAAATCACCTGAATTTGTGAAAAATATTTGGGGATGTGGGGAAGTAATCTGGAAGCTCTGAAGTAAATTTCTTGACTTGTAAACTTTGTAACTTTCCTCCACAGTAAGACACTTAAATATTTTTGGAACCTTGTTTTTTATACAGTATATTACAGCTTTTCTGATACTCTCACACATTAAGAAGTGCAAATGAGATATACAGTACCAAGTCTCCAAGCTCAGTGCTCAAGTCTACTACTGCTGCTCCAGTCACGCCATCTGTTTTATCTCTTTCAAAAGCCTTTTTATAGCAGCCAAGAGCTCTGTTTTTATCTCCAGCTACATCTCTGTAATATTGACCTAAATAATGGAAAGCATCTCCCAGGAAATTGTCCAGTTTTGCTGCCTATTAAACAAATATCAGAATATTACCATACATTATTTGCATTTGCATTAAAAATAGTTTTGATGTATACAATAGAAATGAAAATGAAGCATGTCAGGCTGTACGTTCTGTACCAATCTAATTCAAAACACAAAATACAATGAATTTTGGTTACAGGAACTTGCATAATTGAGGAAGCACCTTCTTCCACGTGAAACTATCTACATATTAGGATAATTATTGGAGACATTCCTCATTGTACTCTCATTCATATGAATAAGGTAGGTGATGAGTGATGACCAGAAAGTGGGATTTCTTGGTTGAAAATGATTTTTTAAATTACTCTTAAAAAAAACAACTTACTTTTTCATTCTGGAACTGAGATTTTAGTTTTTTAAAACTGATCTGCTATTATAATTCCATTAATATACTTCATGATATTTTTCATGATACTTTGGGAGTAGCAAAGCTGAAGGGTTGCGTATATAAATCTTCTAATGTATATGACTGACAGGGAGAAACAAGCTTAGTTTAAACCCTACAAAGACAGAACTGCTGTTCATTCACAAGCATCTGGATGATCTAGAAACATCAACCCTTGTGGTAGCTCTTGATAGGGTCATGCGTCCCTAAAGAGCTGGTCGGTTAGCTGAGGGTCCTCTTGGACTTTCAGCTCCTGCTTGAACAGCAGGTGGAAGTCACGGGCAGGGTTTTGTGACAGTTACAGTCTATCTTAGCAGGAAACTCTCCGAGCCTAATCACCATGCAACTAGATTACTACAATATGTGCTACATGGGGCTGTGTCCTAACTGCCAGGAAACACGCTGAGACAAGGAACTGGTCTCTAATGTTTTATTGCTTGTACATAACAGGAATCCTAACAAACTGAAGAAGCGTGGGAAAACCCCAGCCATATAAACCCCAAAGGTTAAGGCGGGCCCGATCTGTGTCTCTTGGAATGGCTACCTAATTCCTCAGTGCTACGCATGCGCTTAACAGTCTGGATGGGAGCCCCCTGCTCGCCATCCTTACTCATGACAGGCTGCCTTTGAAGATGACTATGAAGCTGCAACTATGCAAAATGCAGCAGCCAGTCTGCTAGCTGGGGAAACCTGATATTGCAAAATTACATCCATCTTGAAAATGTGGCACTGGCTATCAGTAGTCTTCCAAACCCATTTCAGAGACCTGGTTATCATCTATAAGGCCCAATGTGGCATAATGCTGGGATATTCCCAGGGACTCCCTTCTCAAGCATGATTCTGCTCATCTGATCTGAATGCTTTGGGTCCTGAGACTCCTGTCCCCTCATGAGGTGCACAGAGTACAGGTTAGGTTCAGCCCTTCATTGTAACAGCCCCCACACTTCAAGGCATGTTCGGCCCCAACCCTCCTCTCATTCCAGAAGGCTCTGAAGACTATTTTATTTCAACCGAGTTTTAGTTTTATGACCAAGACTATTTTATTGGGGGGTTGGAATATTATGGTTTTTTTGTTTTCTGTTTTCCTTTGTGCTCCAGTATCTTGTGATTTGGGTGGTACAAAATAATAAATAAGCAAACAAACAAATTAAATAAAGAAGAGGGTCCAAAAGAGCAAACCACTCTGATCCACTCTTCTTTAATTATATTCTTCAAACCTGTCAAAGTACACCTCTTACTGGATTACTCTCTTTGTTCTAAAAGAAAATCTGAATACATTTTATTTTGTATTTCCATCATCTGTTGCTACTCATTCTAACATTTACATTTTAAACTTGTGGGGTCAGGACCAGTTTCTTTTTGCTCAAGCTGCTTCCTAAAGCATCCACTTTATCACAGGCATTGTAACACTTTTTCTAAGACTCTACATCTGTAGACTAAGAGTTTTATTCCCAAACCCAAAGTTATTTGCAGTACAAAATTGACAACTAGCTTATCCTTCTTTACCTGGTTCAAATCAGGGTGAGATATACTAACAAAAAAACTGCTACTTGTATCACCCCTGGGATTCTTGCATGTACCATCTCCAGTGGTGCCCCTGTCTCAAACCCCCAGCCTCACTGAAGAGAGGTACATCTCTGGGACCAAACAAGAGAAAGGAAATGGCCTCTTCCCGTGCTCTGAGTTTTCCTACTGACTAATTTAAGTTGCTTACCCTTGCAGACAATATTCAAAGGGCTGGAGGAAGGGAAATAATTACTAATCATGTGAATTAGTGAGTACTCCTACTTATATTTTACCTTTAGAAACTGAGTGAGGGTTTTTGATTTATCTTTTCTTGTCTCTTCATTCATAAACCAGTAAGTGAGGCCCAGCCAAAAATGGAATTCAGCTATTTCAGCTTCTTTTGCTATAGCCCTCTGGAAACTAAGAAAAACAATTATTTAAATGTTCAGGTTCTCATGTGCCCCTTCCTCCAAACCCCCAAGAATGAATATGAATCTACCTCATTTCTGCCTGATGATAGTTCTTCTGTCTATAATGAATCAACCCTTCAAGGTAGTGGGCTTCTGCCAGGTCTGGATGTGCCAGCTTAAGCTCTTGCGCAATCTGTAGCACAACGTAAAATTCTTAGTGGGTTATGCATCAATATCACATTTCAAATAAAAGGCAGACTTACTAAAAGGGTAGGATACTAACCTTCAAAGCTTCATCAGTAAGGTCTTTTTTTAGATAGGCTTGTCCTTTAAGAGCTATAAGCTTTGGATCATCGTTTGTATCCAAGATCTAGAAAACAAACGCACTGAAAGTCTCAAAGCTCAGAAAACTAAAGCCATATCGCAGGTTGATTGACTGATTATGTGCCATTGAGTCGTTTTTGACTCCTAGCAACCACATAGATAGATTTTCTCCATGACGATCTATCCCTAACCTGTTCTTTCAGGTCTCCCAATAGTGAACTTATCACCGCTGTAACTGAGTCCATACCAAATCTCTTACATAATGACACCGACACTTCCAAAATACTACATTGATTTTCATTCTGAATAGATTATACAATTTGAGAATACTTGTTTGAACAGAGTTTACATAACTTTTCAGCAAACCGCATAAAGGTTTCATAATTTAACTTATTGGACTTCACCGAAAACCTTTCAAAAGTAAATTGCTACTTACTTATTTATTTGTTTTTCAAATTTTGCTACCGCCCATTTCCCCCAAAAGAGGGACTCTGGGCAGTTTAAGGTAAAGTTAAAACTATAATAATAAACAATTAAAATCCTATAAAAATCCTTTCTTAGCTTTGGGGGTGGGCAGTGAAGATAGGGCAACCAAGTCCTAGTACCTAGCCACATCAGAAGAAGATTATCCTCGGACATGTATGGAAAGATTTCTTCCCTTGTGAATAGGTCTGAGATTTCAAATCTGATGGGAACCATGTCAGCGGATATCATTATCATTAAAGTCTCCTCGCCTCTACAAGGTGTCAGTTTCGATCAAGTGCTGCAACCCTATTTACTTTTTAAAAAACTATACATGTATCCACTAATCATGTGAATACCATTTGCAGGAGCAACCCTCTCCCATTGTCTCTGCTCAGCCCAACAGATCTATCATGCTCTGGGTCCTTTCCATCAAGCAATGTCATCTTGTTGGATCCCGGAGTCATGCCTTCTCTGTGGAATGGCATCCCCCCAGAGCTAACACGGCTGTTACCCTATTAGCCTTTCTCAAGGAGCTGAAGGCCTGGCTCTTTCCCCAGGCATTTGTGCAGGAGGTTAGGCAAGTTCTGCTGTTGTTGATGTGTTTTTGTTGTGATTAGGTTTATTGGTTGTAACCCTGGATTATGTAACCCATAGATTACATATTATAGTTTGTGTTTTAATCCTTGTACATGACCCAGAGCCAAATAAATAAGTAATATTTCAAAGGCATCTCATCTCACTGCCCTTGAGTGTTCTGTTAGTGTCATTCTGGCTATCTTCCAGAGATTCCAATCAAGAGCCAAAGACGTATTTTAGGCTTGTATATACTCATTTTTCCTAAAGAAATCTCTTCAATAGCAAGACCTCATGTTATTGAAATTAGTTTCAAAAATGGCTTGACAAAAAATAGCAGTTTAAGAAAGATTCTTGGGCATACAGGAAAAGTTGTACAGCTCCTTAAAATCTGCCCATCAATTAATAATTAAATAATCCTAGCAATCTGTGGTAGATGCCATTTACTAAAAGGAAGACAAAGTATACCTTTTAAGTCATTGCAATTTAGAACTTGCTAAGATTCAGAGACTGAATCATCGACCAGAGACTGGCTATTCTCAGAACTCAGCAATTACTTTGGAGGATAAAAGGTTTATGGTGTAGATACATCAAAATTTTTTGATGGTAAAATTCCCTTGTATTTCCTCTGGGTAGCATGGAAAATTATATTCACTGCATTTATGGAATCTGACTAATAAATGCTGATTACAACTGCAACCCAGCATGAATTTTCTGATATTTTAAATGTAATGCCAGAAGGAAGCATTCTAATCTATCATACTTTTAAAAACAGTTAATGTGAATTGGGGTTTTTTTTTATTTACAAACATATAATTCAGTTTGGTTTTTATGTCTAGTCCTGTGTTGACAAATATAAAATTACAATTAAAAGAAATACAAATTTTATTGTGCCTTCTTTCAAAGTTTTTAAGGCTACTGACATTTGGTGTATTTGTTTAAAGGGACAGAAAGGATTCACACTAACCAGAAAAAGAACTGTCAGAGCAATAAACCCTGGGCTATATCATCAGGCCCCTTGATGAATAATATGAAATTGGAACAATTTTCTTCTTCACCATCATGGTTGCTTTGTCTTTGGAAAAGTGCCTCTATTATCGCATGAAAATAAAGACCAAAGAGCAATCCAGATCTAAACATTGACTGCTAGGCCAATACCATAAACTGGGTAAGTACAACTGAGGCCTGAGGTCACTAATATATTTTTAAAGCTGACATGAGACTTTATTAATGAAAGCAGTTCTTAAGCTGTTCACATACCTGATTGAGGGAAGATATGGCTTCATCAGCAGAGTTAGCACCTGGAATTTTAATGAAGGCCTTTGCTCTCAAATGATGGGTGACGTTTTTCTGTTGCTGAATGAAACTTGGGTCATTTAGTTGTCCCAGAATCTTTAAAGCTGTAACAAGTAAAGAGTTCAAGTTCTATATTTATGTAAAATCACTGTCAATTTATAGGCTTAAAGGTTATAGAATTTCATATTTCTAGGCTGATACGACACCAGTGATACGCCTCCACAATTTTGTGGCATAAAAAACAATTTATGTCTTAATATATTTATCTTTACCATATTAAAAAAAATCAAGAAAAAAATTACTCATATATCTGAAATCTATATCAGCACCTTTTAATATATAATATATTCAAATAAATAAATTCTTTCTAGAATCAAGGAAGTCTGAAATAATATTCACACATGCAAATAAATATACTAAAAAAAATTGCAAGCACCCAGCACTGTAACAACTATAACAGCCGATGAGGCATCTTATGTTATTAATACTAACATTGTGAAACTATTTTTCATATTCCATCACACACACACAAAAATCCAGTTTTTCTCAAAACTAACTTGGAAACCTCTTTATTAGAATTGCTCCTGACTGCTAAATATTAGGGTAAGATCTGCAATTCATGTTTCCATTGGGTTTTGAAAGTATTCTTTTATTACTTTCAGTGATTTTTGACTACTTTATTTTTATAATTGCATTGTGAAATGTTTTATGAGAAAGCAGCCTGTATTTTTATAAATAACATTTTATATTGCTCTACAATTACCTTGATTGCAAGAATGAACAGCTTCTTTGTATTTATGCATTTTCATTTGCACCTTCCCTAAATAACACCATCCTACTGGACACTGGCTGGTCTGCTGCAAACCTGTCAGGAAAGTCTGATTTAACATATCATAAACAATAAAAACAGATGGTCCTTGCCATATGAATATTCAATTCATACACCAGAGTTACTGTACCCCAAAGAAACTTGCATTTGTTGTTAAATACCCAAAACTTCAATACAACAATGTTGGGCAAATTGGCCATTAAATGATTTTTATGATGATCAGGCTGTCATTTAGCATTCCATTGGGTTGTAGCAGAGGAAAAGAAGGGAAACACGGCAACCACAGGCTCAGCTCAGAAAGTTTAGGCCAAATTCAATTATGTCTGCCTAAGAGGCACGGGATATTTATAGATGGGATGAGATCCCACTTCAGTTAGTGGGATCATTAGAATACATTACTGACCCAGTTTCCTTCTTTTATCACTTACCTTCGATAAGCTTTTTTTCAGCCTCATTGTAATTCTTTTCTTGGAGGGACCGAATCCCTAAAATGATAAGAGCTGGACCACTTCTTGAATCAATATCCAAAAGTTTCTGACAACAACCGAGAGCCTCCTCAGTCAAGCTACCTAGTACACGCACAGGAAATTTCATTTCACTTTTTAAGATCTGACAGGACTAAAACATACCATTTTATTTTTCCTGGGCTTCTCTTTCAAAAATATTCTATTTTCGAAGGCATGCATACATACAAAAGTATTTCCAAGACCTTTCCCCACCCCTTAAATAAACACTTAGGCAAATTAAAATTTGTAAACACTGTCCTAGTCCAGATCAATCTTTGTAGTTAAATGCAACCTTTCCAATCTTCAAAGGACGTTTTATAGGAATTTGTTTTAGTCAATTCCACCTTGCAGTCTCTTGAACTGCATAATGTAGCAGAGTTGAACATTTCCAGCAGATGTGATGAGAGCACATCACACTCCACAATGGCAGGTACAAGAGTAGGAAAATGAACAAACTCATAAATAAAAATTAATATAGAATTAAGAAGCTACTCAAGTTACCTGATTGAATGAAGTGTAAGCAAAGAACTTCCAGGGGATAACTCACGGTAGGATAGGAAATCATCATTTCTTTACAGGCCTTCTTCATTCTAGAAGACTCATGAGGAAACTTTTAATAGGAATAGAAAAACAATTAGCAAAATGGGTAAGTGGTCAACATGCACTTTTACGTTTTAACAGTATTCTTACTTTTGACAAACTCTGAAGGAATTCCCTGTAAATCTTTTCATGCTCTTCACTTGGAACTGGTTCTGAAGAATTAACTGCCTCTTCAAATGCATTAAGAAACTGAAAAAACAATACAGGCACTGTAAGATGAAATAACAGAGCCAAAAACTAGCAAGCTTTTAACTAATGGTGGCAAAGCAAGACTAAGTTCATATTCAGCCCTAATGAGTTTATTTGGGCTTAGTGTATCATGCAAGCCATTATGATTTTTCATTATGTTCCACTACAGCTTATTCAAAATCCCATTTTAGCATTATGTATGCCTAACATTTGAAAATCGTTTAACCCTATTCCAGCAATAGCTAAGAAATAAAAATTAAAGCCAAATAATTATAGGTAGTTGCATTATTATTTCTGGTGTTGTTGTTTTTTTTAGCAAAAAGATACCTGTGGGTGGCTAGATCTTTAAGGAGAAAGAAATGGAAGAGTTGTCAGTTATTTCCTTGCCAACCATTTCTCTTCTCAAAATAATCCACCTCCTACCCCCAATATCCACAAGGGGAAAGCAGCTTGGAGAAACCAAGTTTAAAAGAACAGCAAGCAGGCATCATTTACAGGCTGGAGACCTTACTTCCTGCTAGCTACTCAACTGGCATGGCAAATATACGCGTCAATCAGTTCAACACAGATTAATCTATCATCTGAATTCACCTCATATTTCTAGTATGCCTCCCACTAACTTCTGGGGGAAAAGGGACATTTACATATTTGTACATATACATTTATTTATCATCAGACCCTGGTTCAAGCAACAAAATTAACGTATCTCAAACAGACCCCTGTATGGTTTGTTAGCAGCAGTCTGTTGCAAGAAGAGCTAGTCAGAGGATTCACTAATAAGTCAGAATTCAGAATAGTACTTATTTATGGTGTTATTCAAACTGCCCACTTCCTATTGGTAAAATGAAAATTCTGTATTATCTTCTAGACTGAACTGCATTTTTATAAATGTCAAGGGTTCAAAAACAGTAAATGTTATGTCTGAACCTAAGGGACAATCCAATTGCTTACCAATTGCTCTATTTCATTATCTTTAAGATGTATGCCTTCTTCTAGCAACTGGACCAATCTCTTCCAAAGCTGATGAAGTTCAGCATTGTCTGCACCTCCTTCTCTTCTTATTTTTATTAGTTTGTGCCAACTTCGAGCCACCTATCAAGAAAATCAGTCAAATGTCAACAGCTTCTCAATTCAGGTCAGCATCCAGTCAAAGCTGGGCGATCTAAGTTAAGCACGATTGGCCCAGTTAGTACTTGAATTAGGGACCATCTGGGGATTCCAGCTGTTGACTAAGCTGGGAAAATTGAAGGGAATAAAACTGAAAAAAGGCATTGGCAAATAACTTCTATAAAACCAAGAAAATTGCATAGCTACTCACCTGGAGTCTAGCACAACTCCACAGTACCTTCAATTAGTTTTAATGGATTAGAGATAAATGCCCTACTAATTGCCCCCTGAATAGACTCTAATATCAGAAGAATTAAGAATTTATTGGATCTTATGGCTGAAAGTGGATTACCTTTGATTAAACAAGTGCAAAAAGATATTAGCAATGGTGAAGAAAGCATTACAGGCTAAAACAGAATAACAGTGAGTGCCTGAGAAGAACTATGTTTTAAATTCCACTTCTATTAATAATTGAAAAGCAATACCTCAGCAGCACCTACTTCTAGAAGAAGCAACCAGCATATTTCAGGGCAATGCAGTCATAGAAAACTGACATTAATGGAAGCAACCAAAAGCAAATATAATGTGGGTTATTCACCAGATGGCATACTAATATGCTAAGGCCTAAAGAAGGATTTACCACATGCTTTCTTGCAGTATTCATTACTAAAAAAACCTGATTCATCTAATGGCTTCCTCACTGATATCTAAGGACAACTGGACAACTGACAGTATAAAACATAAAAGTAAAATTGAGATCTAATCCTGCACCATTGACATAAAATGTCTGAGTCAAAATTTCTCAAAGGTTTCTATTCCTAAAGACACTGAAAAAATTCCACTGCAGACCCATTAGGCCAGGAAAATTACAGAAAGAGGGAAATTAATAAAACCAAGGGAAACCTAAAATCTGGAGGGTCAGAAAACTAGCCTGGCAGAAAGCAAAACTTTGCAATTATCAAGAGAGAGTAGAATATAATTTAGAACACAAGTCATTTGCACAGGAAGGCTAATCCAAACTGTGTTGAGTCTAATAACTAATCTAATTAAATTTTTCAAATGCATGTAGGGTTATGGCTGACCTGATCATACTAGGATCCACAGAAATGACATACTCGATGAGCAAAATACTTCTAGCCACAAGTAATGCTTCAGCATCCAACAGTAAGGTTACTTCTAGTATCCCTTCTAAGTAAATTCTAAGATGTCCTAGAATTGAGTGAGTACTACTCACTCAAACATGTTCCCCCACCCATGAATATTTAAGAATGCCTGATAATGTTGGGGAAGCTCAAGGGATACAAAGCAGATGATATTTATTAATATAAAATTAGCTAGCTTTCTCTATACCTGCCCAAGAAGTATTTTTATTGTAAAAGAGACTATTACAATGATCAAAATAAATGAAAATCAGCAAAACAGTAACTAACCTGAAGATATTGTTTATCTTTATGATACAGCTCCACAAGCTTTTTACATACTTCACACCATTTCTGTTGATCAGTACTAAGAAAAAATAAGATACATTAATTAATTAACTTCTTATAGGAAACATGTTTGAAGATAACAATTTTTAAAGGTAAGTTCTGCATTTTTCTGTCCTATCCTGCTTTCCATACTCATCTCATATTTATGAAGGGTGCATCTAGCTTCCTGTCATCCTTTCTCCATCTTCCTTAAGGCTTCTACCATTTTCTTTTCTACCAGTATTAACCATAGCATCCTTTTTGATTCTCCTGTCTTCCTCAAGCTAGTACAGACATGGCTTCCCTTCCACTGCTCTCTACTTGGTCACCTTTAATTTTACAACTACCTGGTCTCTTCAACCCTTTTTCACTTAGCATTGTTTTCTTTCTTCTTCTCCTTACTCATTCTGAGTGAGAACTAGGCATTTATAACACCACTTGGAGGTAGATGCAGGCTTAATATAGTAATGGTTGTTTGCTGCCTCTTTCCATGACAATTCTCAGAAAGAAAGAAAGAAAGAAAGAAAGAAAGAAAGAAAGAAAGAAAGAAAGAAAGAAAGAAGAGAGGAAGGTTTTTCCTAACTGAAGGAATATGCAACTTACTAACAATCCTTCACTATAGTTGTATTGCTGAAAACATCCACGTTCTTAAAACAGTTTAAAAAAAAAAAGAGATGCATGCAGACCCACAAAACAAGGGTGAAATAATCACACCTAATGAATGGGTGGGTGAAATCTCACACAAAAGGAAATTTTTAAATATATATGACAGAAGGTTAACAGATAAAAGCTGTGTCAAAATTAAAAAAATTCACATGTCTGTATAAAATATATTCAATTCTTTTTCCAAAGTTAAAGATGCTATGTAACAAAATAATATTCTGCTGGGATTAATAACATAATTAAGAGCTGATTGTTACAAAATGCCAAATATCTTCAGTTATTTCTTACTTTTCATAGAGTTCTAGTAGTTTCTCGTAAACATTAATCCAGTCTTCTCTGACATCTGTATGGTTCTTTTTTTCATACAAATTTGCTAAGCCCTGGATGAAAGTGAAGAATGTCACTTTTGAAGCAAACACTTGAATTGTAGCTCCAAGTTAACTTCAACATTAATTCAATTATCAACCTAAGGACTATGTCTTTCAACATAACATGAACCTATTTTAATTATAGAAAATGAATTAAAAATTCATGATGAGAATCAATACTAAAATTGCTCTTTACAAACAAAAGAGTTGACTACTGTATAATCTTTTAAGGTACTAACTGCCAACTGCTTCTCACGTAACGTTAATGATTTGATTTGCCACAGGAATGAAGAACTATCATTGACCCAAAAGCCTTGTGTTCTGAGGCTCTGCTACCCACTCTGGTGACATTCATCTCATTCAGATGAAGAATTTATAATGCTAAGGCATACAAAGCATCTTAAGTAATAAACATTGTATTCTGCAATCTAAATGAGCTATTAGCCAAGGAAAAAGGGGGAAAAAATCATGTTCTGTGACATTCAATCAGGAAGAGTGCTGTAGTCCAACATAAGGCCTCTTATCTTCAAGTCCAACACACTACTGTATTTGCCAAAGATCTACAACTTCTTATAAACACATATATGTAAATACGTTTACATGGAAAATGGTATTCATTTCATACATACCTGCCATGCCAGCAACTGCCCAGGATCAAGTTCAGCAGCCTTCTTATATGCACCTTGGGCTTGTTCGGGTTGTTCTAATTCAGCTGCTGCCAGGCCAATGAATACCCAAGCGTTATAATTATTTTTTTCTTGTTTCAATACTGCCTATTAAATAGAAATTCAGGTGAAAATGTTGAAGTATCCTTTTTGCAATTCAGATATACATTTATTAAATGATTTAACAGCTGAAAAAGTCTTATTCAGATTCACTGTCCTAGACTATGCATTACCTTACCAAAAAATTCAGAGTAACTTATAACATCTAAAACTATGGAAGAGTCTTGATAGCAGGAATTATATTCTGGATGGCTCAATGCTCCAGACTCAATTCTCAGCATTTTCAGTATATATAGGAGTGCTGGTGAAAGAACAGCCTGCCACTGCCAGTTTCTGAGGACAGTACTAAACAAACCAACAACCCAGCTCAGTGGTTGGGTTCACAAATGCTGCTAAACTAAACAATAATGCCATATGCTTCCTTGTGGCTTAATATGTTGTGTGAACCCAATTGCTGTAGTCTGTAAACTGATTGTGGCTGATTCAGCAAAGTAGGTTAAATAAAACTATGGCCTAATATGATGAACTAGGAAGTTCTATATAGTTATAAAGGAAAAACAAATCCCAAAGAACAGGATAAGAAAACTATTGTCCTGCTGCATAAAATAGCATGGCAGCAGATAAAAGAATGCACAGCAAAAGAGAAGAGGAATAACTATACAAGTTTGTTGTTCAGTGAAGATAATCCCCTAAAGGGCATCAGAGATACTTACAGTACTATGAACATACTGTAACATTTTAATGCAGACAACTTATACCTCTGACTATTAATTACCTTGCAATGTTTCAGTGCTTCTTTATACTCTTTATTTCTTATTGCATCTCTGGCACTTTTCAATGCTGCTTTCACTTCCTTGTTTGACATGACTACTGGAAATATTAACACAAGAAAGTTACTGATACATACTAAGACATTTGGTGGGTATTATTTATAAAATAACAAATACAGTAGTTTACTCAACAGTGTAGCTAGATTAAAAGAAAGATGTTTGATAAGAACATACTGATCGCATATATAAGCAGCAGTAAGCTAAAATTCAGGAGAACTGTTGCTTATTATATGAACAAATTCCATGCTGAAGCTTGGTTACTTGTTATTCTTGCCTGGTTACTCTTGTCATCTAGAGTACCAAAGCCAACCATGAATTAAAAATCTGCAGTGCTTTTCAAAACCTAAGCTCTTGGCTTGTTATATTCTGTATAAACCAGAAGTGTAAATTAAGAATAAATCCTGGTCTATAATTCTGGCTTATAAGGGACCACACAGTAATTTTCAATTTCTCATTGATTTAGTCACCTGGAGCTCATTCAGTGTAAACTGGAAATCACTGATGGTCATAGACCACAGGGACAGATCTGGGAGTTTCCCAAACAACTCCAGAAAAGTGACAATGGGCCAGCAGTAGCAAACCAGCTTGTCTAATCAAGGAAAGTGCAGCACAGCACGAAAGTGTGAGACAGGCACAAAAAAATGTTATTCAGCAAAGATAAAAAGACATTTAGAATGGATAAGTTATAGAGAATACAACTAGAGAGTATATACAGGATCCACAATCCAGAATAAATTGTGATGACAAAAAATGATGAAACATCTGCTGCAATAACATGACACAAGCCCTGGCCTTTTGTATTTGCATCCTAATGTCAGATGTAAGTATAGTAGGTAAATCCCAGTTTGCATTGTGATATACATATTTTGTCATATGTCTCCCCTCTGGATGCCTATGCCTTCCTATTCATCCCTCATTTTGCAGAATTTGTGGAAATGCATATTAACTCTGGAATGCAGGGCTAATATCATCATTTTATTTCCATGGCAATGAAGGAAATTTTAAGCCTTTTTTTTAGCTCAATAAGAGAAAAGAAAAATAAACAAAAACAAAAGCATTATTATTATATTTTTATCCCTTTTTAAGATATGCCTCAAGGCAGCAAACATACCTAATACTCCTACCTCCTACTTTCCTCCCACAACTATGCTGCTTCTTTTTCAGTTCAACCCAACCAAATTCAGCACACCAGAATTTTGAATAAAGCATGTCCTTCACTTTCAGAGGTCTCTCAATGGTAGGATTTCTCTACAAGCATTATTCTAAAGGTCTGCAGGAAATTCTTCAGTTAGAGTATTAAAAATATTTTATAATAATATTTAATTATTAGAAGCAGCCTACAATAAAAAAAGTATAATTACAAATACGTTACAGATTTGAAGGGGATTAGGGATTTATTTGAAACTTGTGTGTTCATAGTGGGCAAACATCTGAATTTGTCTCCTGAATTTGTAATTCTATTTCACAACACTTGCGAGCACTGTTAGAATCCCATATACTGTCAACATCATCACCTTCCAGACAATTTTATAGCAGAATCGTCCTGCTTTGCTAACAATTGGAGGTAGGTAGGGCAGTTGCACAATAAATGTCTTATCAGTCAAATATATTATGAAGTTCTTCCTCCTTAACAGACTTTCTGGAGAAAGAAAAGTGATGGGGAAAACCGGGAGAAATATAAATGGGAGGCGACGTTGCACAAAATGTTTGGGGTGAGACGTGGCACCTGTGCAAAAAAAGCCTTGCCTGGAAATACCCTAAGACGACAAGGCCAAAGGCCACGTAGCAAAGGGAACCATGGACCAGGCGGACCTCCAGATTAAGGCGGGCGGGGACGCGGCGCTCAGAACTGCTCGGCGAGCCTGATCGCTTCTGTTTCCCCCAACGAAATCGCAGCCCGGCTTAAGCGCAAGATTCATCGCGTTTCCTTTGCAAACAAGCAAAAACCAGGCACAGCGGCAGAAGTAGCGCGCTCGAGGGCTCAAGAAAGGGCCTCGCCCAGGGCCGCGCAACAGGCACTCACCAGCTGTCGCTGCGCCCGGACACAACTACTACCGGCAGCCACCAACCATCGTTTCCTCTGGTTCGCAAAAAACCGCGCAGGCGCGCCGAGTTTCTATTTTAAACCTCCCCTCCCTTGTCTCTGACGTCAGAGGGCAAACAACGCGAGGTTGTCCGGTTCAGCTTTCCCGCGGTGATGGGAGTTGTAGTTCACTGGTGGAGACGTTTCTGTTAGATTCCACGCAGTCACTCTGATTGTACAGTATCATACTTTTCAACTCTCAAGTAATTGGGGAGAATAAATTCCCTTTTACTACTGGATTTAATGCGTAGAACTGCACCCTTAATTACTGATTTTCTTTTCTCTATTGCTGGTACATATGATACTGGATTACATTGCGAGCAATGCACGCAATCGTTTGTGAAAAAAATTATGCTGCAAAATTTCAGCTTGAAGATTGAGTTATTTTTTTCCTACACGAAGCATATATTCTCGCATTGGATTCTGTCGTTAGGTGGCGAGGACAGGACGACATCGCTGCACACGTATACTGATTTTCTATTATTACTTATGGATAGTTCCACTCTTCACAGAACGGTGGTCCGGGATCTAATATCTACAGTATACTGTAATTATTTGAAGCCTTTCCTTTGTCGCATTACATTATGGACGCTATGGTTCGCTACCTCATTTTTTATTTTCCCGTTTCCCCCGCCTTTCGCGTGGTAGAAATAGTTGAGCCTTTGCACATTCCTAACCTTGAACAAGAAGGCAGCAACTCTTAATCGCCTTCACTCATTCACTTACTAAAGAAATGGGTTTTAAGTACTAATTTTTCGCAATATGCATCATGGGAGTCGTAGTTTTCTCCGGTGCAACTGATTTTTTTGGGGCACAATGGTGTTAGTTGTCCGTCACGAGCTTCCTAGCGGTGGAATGAATCATCCGGCGGGCGCAGTCAAGTGAAGCGTGAAGATCGTTTGCCTGACTGTGCAAAGTGAACAGGGGTTCCGAGAAGGATTTCTGAACGAAGCGGCCTGGAACCTTTGGTCTGATCTTAAGCAAGAAATGGGTAGAGGGGATACAAACCCCGCATCCTTTTCAAACTATATAATAGTTGGCTTGGGCCTCCTGCTGGTGCGATTTGTTTCTTGGGGACAAGTAAAGGCGAGGCCTTTGCTTGGTCCTAAAGAGAGCTGTGGAACTTGTGGAAAGCCTAATGTTGTGATGGTGATGTGCGATTCTTTTGTAAGTATTTTGTTTTCTTTTAAAAAGCCATTTAGAGAATCTTGTTTTCCACTGACTTTGATTGAAGGGAAAGAAGGTGATGACATGAAAGAGTCATGTTTTCAGCTACTCTAGGCTTCCCCATGTGGTGCCCCCCAGATATTTTGGGAGTATAATTCCTTGGTGGATGAGATTAGTGGAAGATGTAATTCCACATGAGAGCACCATGTTCTGAAGAGCTGGCCTACCATAAATCTCGTTTGGCTGCTTCACCCTTCTGTCTCTTCCCATTTGAAGAAGATACGGATGCTAGAAACCTAGTGCACAGTTTGCACTTAACATAAACACTGTTGCTAAATTTTATCCAAGTAATTTGCGTACATCCACTTTGTAAACTGCAAACCTGTGAACGTTTGCCCGCTGAACCAATGGCATGTACTTACGAGTAAACTTGCATGAAACTACATCTTTCCAAGGTAAATGCTCTCCCAATTGGAATAGCAGGAGCTGGTAAGGAAGAGGAAATGGGTGGCACAAACATTTCAAACTGTTATTTTGTACACTAGGGGGCCTACCAACACAACTAATGAAATGATAGTTTGGATGTGAAACATTTCGCAACATTTTTTCTGTGTTCTTAAGCAATAGTGAGGAAGGTGATTGGGATTAGTAAAAAAATAGGCAAGGTGCTTTCCGGCATGAGATTGCTAGCCCTGTGCCTGAGCACAGGTCACATTGGTCTTGTAGGATCCCATTAAAAGACAAAAGCTTTTAAACACACTGTGTTTAAAGCACAATGTAGACTATGAGAAATTTTTTAAAATCATGGTATCTTTCTTAGGCCAATCAAATTGGTGACTAGGTTCACTGAAATCAGAACTGGGGTACTTAAGGCTACAAGGACAGGATATTTTTCAGTTCCAATATCTAGAGGAAGAAGGCAAAACAGAGAATATTCTCAGTTAGAATTCCTTCTATAATATCATTTGAAGTAACCCTTTAAACTTCTGACCCAATGTTTCAAAGATTTCAGAAGTGGTTTGCCATTGCCTTCTTCCTAGGGCTAAGAGAGAGTGACTGTCCAAGGTCACCCATCTGGCTTTGTGCCTCAGGCGGAACTAGAAGTCACCATCTCCCAGTTTCTAGCCTGGTGCCTTAACCCCTACACCAAACCGCCTCTCTTCTGTCACTAAACGTAATCAGAAAAAAAATCTAATTTTCAACAAAATAAATACAATAGATTTCTTTTAGATCTTGTATACTTGAATTGTGTATTTTGGCTGACAATTTACACTGTGGTTTGTAATACTGCTTAAATTAATCTCCAGATGTATTCCCATCCTGCCCTTTTTTGTTTTCCTGCAGGATGGAAGGCTAACATTTTACCCAGAAAATGAAACAGTAGCTTTGCCTTTTATAAATCTCATGAGGAGGCAAGGCAGTCTCTTTCTTAATGCCTACACCAATTCTCCCATATGCTGTCCATCTCGTGCAGGTAAACTTGTACATTGGAAAAATCAATATTTGAGTAAAAGCCAGAATAAAATTAAATAAATAAATACAGGAAAATAAATTATTTCCTTGAGAAAGGGGAGAGAGAAGATTTGGATGGGTTTTCATGCTGTAGGAGTTTTCCTGGAGCTTGCACACCATTGTGCCATAGAAATACTGTACAGTGGCAAGAAATTATCCTTGAAGTCATAAGTTGTTGCCTTATGGGGTGCCTTGTAGGTTGTATCAAGTGAAGAAGACAATTGTGTAAACACATTGTTTTATTATGGTTTTATGTATTGATGATCTTCAACAAATATTGATTTTTTTTAGCTATGTGGAGTGGCCTTTTCACTCACTTAACTGAGTCCTGGAATAACTTCAAGGGCTTAGATCCAAATTATACAACATGGATGGACCATATGGAAAAGAAAGGCTACTATATTAAAAAATATGGAAAACTAGATTATACTTCTGGACATCATTCACTAAGGTGAGTAAAGAAGGAAATATATCTTGGGTTTGTTAATGAAATCTGGATCATTTTATTGTTTCTCTTTTGATTAAATGCTTTTTAGTGCATCTGTTTTTCAGCATGAAAACCAAATGTCTCATGGTCAAGGGCACACAGTAAAAATGGTTTCCAATATAATTCCTAAAAACAATAACTGTTGTGAGGAACAGTTCCTCCCCACTCCAGCCCCATGGAACTTGATGATTTCCATTTTATATTTGAACAGAATTTTGAATTAGAGGTCTGCTTCAGCCAGTGCTATTCCACCAGTACTAGACATTCTTCCCTTTAAAAAAGTGCTTTATATCTGAAGTATGAAGTAAATGAAGGCAGGTATGAAACTGCTTAAAAATCACATGTCTCATATATTTTGTATTAATTTGGCATTGCAGATTTCACATTCTTTGAAGTCATAATTGGTGTCCAACTTCATACTTTATGTAGCATTTATGTCAAATCTTGTATGGATATGTCTTTAGCTCAGTGTTCAATACTATTATTCCAGGAATTCTTTATAACAAATTGGTCCAGCTTACTGTGCCTGACCTTACCTGTAGGTGGATAATCAGTTTTCTAACAGATAGGAAACAGCATGTGAGGTTAGGCAAAACTATATCCAGTATTCAGTCATTTAGCACAGGTGCCCCTCAGGGATGTGTGTTCACCCAGTTGCTTTTCTCCCTCTATACCAATGACTGTACTTTAAAAGATTCTTCTGTTAAAGTTCTGAAATTTGCAGATGATACAACTGTTATTGGTCTCATTCAGAGGGGTGATGAGTCAGCATATAGACGGGATGTACAACAACTGGCCCTGTGGTGTAGTTATAACAACTTGAAACTGAATACGCTCAAAACTGTAGAGATGGTTGTGGATTTTAGAAAGAATCCTTCTAACTCCCCTCTTCTTACCATATTCGATAGCCCAGTATTAGCAGTAGAGTCCTTTAAGTTTTTGGGCTCCATAATTTCTCAGGACCTGAAATGGACACTTAACATCAGAACTATCATCAAAAAGGCACAACAAAGGATGTTCTTCCTGCGTCAACTTAGGAAGTTTAATCTATCTCAGGAGCTTTTGGTACAGTTTTACAGAGGAATTATTGAATCTGTTATCTGTTCTTCTATAACTGGTTTGGTTCCACAACCAAGCAGGACAAATATAGACTTCAACGGATAGTTTAGTCTGCAGAAAGAATTATTGCAATCCGCCTGCCTTCTATAGAAGACCTGTGTATTGCAAGGGTCAAAAGGAGGGCGGAGAAGATACCTGCAGACCCTTCGCATCCTGGACATAAACTTTCAACTTTTACCATCAGGACGGCGCTACAGAGTACCGTATGTCAAAGCATCTAGACATCGAAACAGTTTTTTCCCTTGTGCCATTGCTCTGTTGAACTCCTAATTAATTTAGCATGATATAATGATTGACAATGTATGGTAAGACATGACTGCTAAGATGTGACCGGTAATGCTCTGTTAAATGTGAACGTATGTTAGACAACAGATGCAGTATGCTGTCCCTTAATTCTCCTTTTAAATATGAGTGTGTGTTAGTTAATAGCTGTAGTATTACTTCCTTCCATTTTTTTTTCTTTCTTGATTGTATAGTTTTAGTAAATAACATTATTACTTTACTATTGTTTATTTTTGATGTTATGTAAATATATTGAGAGCTCTTCCACCGAAGTCAAATTCCTTGTATGTCTAATCATACTTGGCCAATAAAGTATTCTATTCTATAAAGTATTCTATATTAGGTTAGTTCTAATAATACAAGAATTAAGTGCAGAGGAATTTTATTACCTGATAGAATCCAACCTGGTATGCCATCTGCTCAGATAGTGCTAGAAACAGTGTTGTAAATAATGAAAGCATAATATAAACAAACTTTTCTCTGGAGCCAGATGCAGTTCTTGAGAATTTCAGGAAAGTGGAAGTAACTGTTTACTTAAGAGATAGTGAAGTGAGGATGAGAATGGACAAAGCTTTTAAAAGAGCTTGATATTTTTCATTTTTTTTTAAAATGATTACATGGATATTAATCTCAAAATGGATTTTCAATTACTTAATTAATAAACCTGTTATTCAGAGCACCTGTCTATACTTACCTAGCCCTGTCCCACCACAAGTTGCGACTTTTAAGGAGAGTGAATGATGGTTGTTTTCTCCACAGGCAGATGCTGATCAGTCAGAGGGGAAACAAAAGCACTTAATTTGTCCCACTGCAAAGCTGAAGGGCTTTGGATATGGTCTATCCTTTGTGCCTCCTGCCCCCTTGTTTTGATTGCTTTGTAAGCAACCCGTTCATTTTGAAATCAAGCAGAATAGAAATAAATATAGGAAAATGTCTTTCTGTTCTAGAAATGATAACCCCAAGCAATTTTCTAAAATAAAGCCACTACCAGTCACTCAAACCCCTACATTTAGGAATTCTATGGGAAGCTGCCACAAAGGAAGCTAACAGAAAACTATCTAAGGGTTCTGATTTGTGTGAGATGGTGAAGCATGCTTTAGCATTAATCAGATATGTTCTAATATACCATATAACACAACAGGCCATTTTTTAGCAGACATTTAGGTCATACTCTTTAGGTCACATGACTTTTGTGGTAGCAAGAAAACCATCATATGAAGCAGAGATTGTTCAGTTTTTGATAAACAAAAACCCCAAGCAGGATAGGGATAATACTGTGGTTCACCATGGGGTAGTTGAATTCTTTGCCAAGCCCTTTTTCATAGGGGGGGGCATGGGAAATGTACATGTATGGATGCAGGATGAAATAAAGTTTGGGAGCAGAAGAGAATCTGCTTTAGAATCTGCTTTGCTTTGGAGTCACTTCTCCAGTCTGCGTTGTTTCCGTGGAAACCAATAATTGCTTAAATCTCTGCTAGCCATTAGTCAGGTTTGGATGATATTTGGCTAAGGTCAATAATGAAACAGCCATAGATAGCTGTAGACTGTGATTGAAGAACTTCTTAATCACAATCTGTCCCATGATCTCAGTTCGCACAATCAACCTTAGTATGTTTTATGAACTGGATCAGCATATCTTGGCCTGTATTTGTTATTACAAGGAAGAACCTTGCTGTACTTGATTTTCTTGAATATTGCAGAAAGCTGGACTTGATGATCCTTGTGGTCTCTTCCAGTTCTACAGTTCTATGATTCTGTGAACCACAGCTAGTCTCGGGCTCATACATTCTTACCTTTGTGTTCTTCCTCTGTTGCTGCTGTAAGAGAAATAGTAACGTAGAAACTTTAGAATAAACGTGGCTTGGTGATATACAGCCTGAACTTTTTAACTTTAGCTACGGTTAATAAAAACAAGCCAGCATCACAATCTTGGGTAATTTGCCAATGTGTTGATTAAAAAGGCATACCTTGAAAGCTCTTCTTATTTTCAGTAACCGTGTGGAGGCTTGGACCAGAAATGTTGATTTTTTGCTTCAGCAAGAAGGCAGACCTGTGGCTAAACTCATAGGTAACAAGACACACATAAGAGTCATGCAAAAAGATTGGAAGGTTACTGATGAAGCAGCAACATGGATAAAAAATAAGGCAACTAAATTATCACAGCCCTTCGTTCTGTACTTGGGACTAAATCTGCCTCACCCATATCCTTCACCATCCTCAGGAGAAAATTATGGGGCATCTACATTTCTCACGTCTCCATACTGGCTACAAAGGGTATGTATATACATGGCATTTGAAAAGAATTCAAGAATTGCTTTATCGGCTTATTCTTTATTTGTACATAGGTCAGCCTCAGTCTAATTTTTATTATTCATTTGACTGATTGATTTATGTCTCTCCTTTTATTCAGGAGCTCAAGGCAGTGTATATAGCATTCCCTCCTCCCAGTTTTTCCCCACAACAACACCCTGTGAAGTAGGTCAGGCTGTCATCCAGTGAGCTTCTGTGGCTAAGGGACTTTGACTATGCTGCTAGATCAGCCTTCCACAATCTGTGTTTTCCAGAAGTGTTGGACCACAATGTCATCCCCAGCTTGCATAAGTCATCCCTTGGCTAGCCTGGATGAAGATGCTGGGTTATGATATCCCAGCACTTCTGAAATAAACTGGGCTAGATTATTGGAAGCCGCATAGGGCACATCTGCTCTAGCACCATATTTTGGCATTATACTGTAATTGTTTCACGAGCATTACCAGTGATACTGAAATACCTATGCTAGCAATGTAGTTTGTTGTGGGTGCTACCTGCTCAGTAATATAACAGCATCAGGAGACTGAATGAAGTACAGGAAGTACTTGGTGGGGAAATTTGCTAACAAAAATCCTATTACAAGCATTTAAATCTGGATCTAACCCACTATTAATATTCATTACAGTTCTATAAACATACACAGTATATTACAGAGCTCCACAGGAAGATTGCTGTCTGGAAAGGCCACATTAAAGTCACTAATGGGATAAGAAAATACAGAAGACAGTAAGATGATGAGGAGTGTGAATGTGGGCAAATGCATTTTGCTTTACAAGAAAATATGGTTGTCCTGCATGTGGTGGATTATGAATGGTTAGACATCATGTAAGCATAGTAACAGCATTGGTTTCATTCTTTGAAAGGAGGGGGGGTTGTGTGTGTGTGCTTGCATTCTATGGGATTTAAATTTGCGGTAGATAAAGTATATTGCCTAGTGACTGTTGCCCATGCAGTCTTTCGAATGGAAAAGTTTGCCCATCTTGTAGGCCCTTAGGCAATGTTCCTACTTGCAGAAAAAAATAGGACCAGCTGACAGAGTTAGTGTATGTTGCGTGTGATAATGTCATTTTGTAAACTGAGCAACTATGATGTTTACTAGTATAGACTTTGCATTGCCAATCAGTTCCGTGCTGTACATAAAGCATAAGGTCCTACTATAATACTGACTCTTGGATTGATCTTTCCTAGAGAAACTGAAAGGCCTTCTCTTTTTATGATGATTGCTGTCTTATCGGACAGAAAATGTAATTCTACCTGGCCACCACACTCCCTAGCCCTGTTGCCATGGCTCCTGCTACTGAAAGGCATTGCGGCTCTGTAATGAAACCTTTTCTCCACAAAAGCATCTTCACGTAGCATACTTGTTTTTTATAGCTAGGATAGTATTTTAGTGAGATTTCAGCCATTAAGTAATCGTTACCATGTATTTTTCTCCTATAGTCTGTATTGATCTTATGTTTAGCCCAGACCGTATGTAATGTAAATTTAGCTCTATTTTTGCTAGTGTTTCTCAGATGTGAACATCCTTAAACTGACAAGAATTAGGGTTGTTGTTCTACAAGTATATTCATGTTAGGACCACACATGGTTTGAAAAAGATCTGGAAAAATGCTGTGGACTTTGGATGAGCACAGCAGTCCTCTTCTATTCATTCAAGTAGCCTCGCTTTTTCCATATTTCTGCTTGAGTATGAGAAAACATAGCACTGCTTTGAGTCAACTCTGTGACTCTTAAAGCAGTGGCAACTATTTTTCAAGCTCCCTTGGAAGACTGAAAAAAACCCAGATTGCTTCAATGAATAGCTCAATGCAGTGTTCAGAAGCACTTCTTGTGAATCATTTTGGAAGGGTGCATAGCCATAATGGACATGTTGATGCAGTGTTTAGGCTCATTACACATATACAACAACCAGTTACTTCAATCTCCTCTTGCCCTTTTTCATCTAACAATAAGCTGTATGAATGGATTTTAAGTGATGCCATGGGAGAGTCCTAATGGGAGAGCAGCTGTACATGTTTTTGCGGGGTCTATCCAAACCTTACAGTTGTGAGGCAGAGTCCTATAAAGGAATGTAGAGTTGACCTGGGGGAAGTTATGAGAGTACCATTCAGGAGGGGAAGGAATGAGCAAGCCATTAAGGGGGGGGGGGGCTTGGAGGAAAGATTACATAGCCCTGAGATAAGGGAGGCATGATAAAGAGACTCAAAGTAACCCTGTCTTGATTATGTTTAGTATAAGAAGGGACAGAGAAAAACTTGAATAGGCTTTCAAGGTTGATGCCAGCCCTTTGAGATTGGCCAGGTCAAGAAAGAGACAGCAGGGATTCCAGGAATGCTGTTTATTGTTGTAAGGTAGAATAACTGAATTTTGAAAGCCTGTCCAAGTTTTGCTCTGTCCCATCTTATACTAAACAAGCTTTTGCAGGAAACAGTTGGTATTTCATTTTCCCCCTAGCTTCCAACAAATATGGGCAGTGGCAAGGTATTGTGGAAATTGTAGTCTAAAATGATCTGGAGGGCAGTAGTAGACTACCTTTGATTTAGGGCTTTAATTCTGGGGACTTATTTTGATGGGATGTGTTTTGTGGCAGAAAAATAAAGCCAAGACAATTTTTTTATTGTTGTTTCTTCTTAGCTACTATAGGGAGAAAGCTGTGTTTATCCAAGTATATTGGAGCCCTACTGAATCAACCAATACAGCATCTTGTTTTCTGTCTATGAGGTTGCCTAGTGACACACACAGTGCATTTATATAGTTGTGGTGCCACCTCCAGTGTAAATGAAGGATCCAAGTATGGCTGTCTACCTGGAGCATTCTATCAAAACAATCAATTTGAGCAGAGTTAGAACTGTAAGGTTGTCATCATGCCAATACAGTGCAAACCATATTATGTAAATGTAAAGACTTTGTCTTTTTTTTTCTTTAAACACTAGTTTGCCATTGATACATAGGCCATGTACTGCTGAATGTTCTGCTGAGATGTAGAATTAATTCCATGGTTCCCCTGTTTTAACTGGAATAGAGCTTAGCATTAAACCATTTTTTCTGTTCCTTTGGTGATTCAGCTTGGAGAAGTGCATCAACATGATGCTCTCATAGTACACTGTGTTGCTAAGCAGATGGTCTGTAAGGCACTATATCAGCTGGATTTGTCTTTGAGACATGTGGTTTGTTCTAAGATACATGAGCTTTAATAAGCAAGGAAAGATACATTTTGCAGACAGAGAATACATTATAGATACATAAGGCATAAGATATGAAGGAGTCTCTCAAAGGACATGCAACATTGTTGAATCAAACCGTGATAAGAGACAGCAGTGATTGTGGCACTTCTTGTGTTGATGTTCTAGTCCACTGAGGATCAGGCTGGACACTGCCCTCAAAACCCTTCTTTTGGCACAATCCCCTATTCCTCATGCTGTTCTTCAATTAAGTTTAAGTAGACATTACTGAGCAGAATACATATGATTCCTCTTTTGTCTCTGCTTCTATTTGTTTCTTCCCCCACTCCTCAAAATAGACTGTAAGTCTCAGAAGAAGGGACCTCTGTGTTTAGTAACATTTCTGAGTAGCAGAAATGAGTACCTGAGTAACATTTCAAAATGAGTATTTTTGAACTAAAAATTATTTTGAAGAAGACAAATTAGAAATCAAACAGTTGTGACTCTCCCATCCATATTTAGGTTGTAACTAAATTAAAGTTTGTAGGAGTGGTTTCAAAGAAGGTTTTTGTACTGTTACCCAGCTCATTCACAGAGTTCAACATAATGTCCAGGCAATATTGTCTTCTATTTGGAACTGTCCCAGCACTTTTCAATCTTTTTTCTTACTAAGAAAAATGTAAAAGATAAAAAGATGCTGCAGCTCTGCAGGATCTTAATAGTGCCAGGAGCTGACTAATTGGAAATAGCCCCGTTTTTTCTTTTCTGTACAGCCACCAGTCTAGGGAAGAGAAAATCTCCTTTATAATCTCATTTTCAGTCAGCATATATACTTTTGGCACCTACTTGAAAATTGCTGACAAATTGTAAATGCACAATAGTGCTATTTTATCAAATGCGGCACATTTCTGTTTTGTTATTAGGTGATGTATGATGCCATAAAGATTCCAAAATGGTCTCCATTTTCAGAGATGCACCCAGTTGATTATTATTCTTCTTATACCAAGAACTGCAGTGGGCAATTTACACCGGAAGAAATCAGAAATATTCGAGCACATTATTATGCCATGTGTGCAGAAACAGATGCCATGCTTGGTAGGTGATAGTCCTAGTCACATACTACTTTCATAATGTATATATTCATGGTATAACACTGAACATGATTATCATTCTGGTCTTTCAATGCAGAAGCTGCAGTCTTCAATTGTACATTTTTAGAAATTTTAGAACTGTTATCTTTTGGAAGCTTTTTTTTTCCAGAATGTACTTGAAGGTGTTTTATACTGGATCTTCCTTTATCCTTTATTTATTTAGATATCTGCCTGTATAGATTCATGAAGAATATTATATAGCCATATTAAAATACTCAGCATTAGAACAAGTTCTTCACATGATGACATCAAAACTATATCTGGGAATGTGCATACTTAGCCCCTACCAGTTATAAGATCAGAGACTTTCTTGGCCCTTTAGAGCAGGGGGATTCATAACATTCTGGAATATTTTCACTTGCGCCCTCCATGAAAAGGATATTTCTTTGGGTCAAGGAAAACAGCTGTGCCCTCAGGAGCTGGTTCTTGGTATTTAAATAGGCTCCTGCTACTTTGCTGAAGGCAGTTGGTGGTAGCTCACCACCACTTGTAGTGGTATCTTTTGGCTGCTTGGAAGGAATTTGGTGAAGGGTGGGATCCTGGAGGGACTTCAGGGAGAGATGTTTGTTTGGAGTCCTGTACCTTATCTTCCTTTGTGGCCTGAACCTAGCATCTAGGCTCATCTGCTGAGCTTGCCGATCGGAAGGTCAGCGATTCGAATCCACATGACAGGGTGAGCTCCCGTTGCTAGTCCCAGCTCCTGCCAACTTGATAGTTCAAAAACATGCAAATGTGAGTAGATTAATAGGTACCGCTTCAGCGGGCAGGTAACGGCGTTCCGTTTAGTCATGCCGGCCACATGACCACGGAAGTGTCTACAGACAAACGCCGGCTCTTCGGCTTTGAAATGGAGATGAGCACCGCCCCCTAGAGTCAGACACAACTGGACTTAATGTCAAGGGAAACCTTTACCTTTACTTAGTGTTATAGCAAAAAGAAGAGGAAGATTATCCAGAAACCCTCACTGGAACGAGGTGAAATGAAAAATCTCCCCTTTGAATATTTGAAATTATATTACGGCATAGAGTTTGCTTTTAAATCTTCTTTTTCTAGATTGGAATGTTGATTCATTCAGAAAATGTCAGCCTCAAAAGATGTGGAAATTAGGCATGAAAACAAACAAACAAGTGTGCAAAATCTAATAACCCAGAAGGGATTTCATCAAGTTTTCAGTGACTTCAGTGACCCACACAATGTCCTGTTTTTGCTATAATCACCTTGGCTGAAACTGCTCACATATAACCAACATTTATGTTTTGCTTTTCCTGTACTACAGGTTTTCAGTTACTGTAGACTTAATACTTATTAATAGGATGCAAAGCCTTACTCTATGAAGTGCTAGGTAGAAAATATAAGAAGATTCTGCTCTTGTGGCTTTGAACCAATATAATCACTAGACTATGTGCTTTTAAGCTGGTGTGAGGATGTTCATTATATACTAATTGCCTACTCATAATATAACTCTTATTATGGTCCAAGACCAGCATTAGATGACTCTGAATCATCAGTCACTTAGTTTTTAATTTTCAGCCCAGATGTAAAGGTATATGTAAAAGTAGCTAAATTCTGTGAGGTGGTTTGTAAAATCTGAGAGGAAAAAATGTAACACTGATCCTAAGATTTAATCTCCAGATATTTTAATTTTGAGACAGGTCTTTAATTTCATTGTTACGATTTTGGATTGCCGTAAATATTAAGTCTAAGTTTCACAAAATAGTATTTCAAGTACAAGCTTCTGGAGTTTTGGAAATCAGTTACATTTGTTGATACTAAGCTTTGAAAGAACTTAGTCAGAATTTTCAGGGAGAAAGTAAACCGCCTTTCATGATCACTCATCACCAAATATTCTTGTCAGCAAGGAAGTATTCTTCAGAATCCTTGTGAACATTAGTGCTGTTTAATTAATATCTTAATATGTATTTTCTTGTGTTGCAGGTGAGATAATTTCTGCTCTAAATGAAACAGGACTGCTTGAAGGAACTCATGTAATATTTAGTGCAGATCATGGAGAACTTGCTATGGAACACAGACAGTTTTATAAAATGAGCATGTATGAAGCAAGTTCTCATATTCCCCTCCTTATAATGGGGCCAAATATTAAGTCACAGTTTGTATCAAATATGGTGTCCCTTGTGGATATCTATCCTACCATGCTTGGTAAGCAGCATTTACAGCAGTAAAATCAATATTTTTGGAATTATTTACCTTTTTAAAGTTTCATTTGTTGCCATTGTTTTATCTGTTGGTTTACCTCTTCTTTCTGGATTAATTACATGGGGCAAGCCTAGCTGATAGGAATAACAAAGTTATCAGGATACTGCCAAGACCTTAAGCAGTTAATCAGAGTTGGCAATGTAATGACACTGAAGGCAAAAAGGTAATTGAGAATGAGACTAGTGCCTTGTAGACCAGTGTTATGATCCCATCCAGTTGGAGATAATGTAGTGAGTGAGATTATACAAATACCAACTGGTGGTCCTAGAAGTATGGTCCAATACTAATTGGCCAGATATATTTCAGCCTCTCCTGGTCTTTCTTGGGGGCTGAACCAATAATCTGAATAGCAATCTACACTTTTCTACACTTCTTGTGTTTTTGGAAATGCGATTCTTCAAACAATTATCTTCAGTCTAGCAACTAATTCCCTTTCAGTGGTTGGTGCTCACATGATAAAAACTGGGAAAACAGTGCATCAGAAAATGCCTTTCCCTATATCCTACTTTTTTTCTTAGAAAATGTTATTAAAGCGTTTTCAAAATATACATAAAAACTAAAAAGATTGAAGCAAGCCTACAAAGAAACAGAACTAAAAAGGTGTGAAAAGACACAAAACAAACTACTACAAAGTGACTTACGACTTTCTATAACAAAGATATACATAAATCAATATCAATCTCTTACTCCAATTCATATTATAGTAAACATTATTTCTATAAAGCATTTAAATTCTCATTATTACATTCCCTTCTAAAACAAAATTACCCTCCCAATTAAAGAAAAACATATAAAACCCTTCAAACATAATTTGGAATATAGTAACAAACACTACCCTTTTTCACTATAATTTGCTCCCATCTGCCAACTAAGCTAACAACCAAAAATATAAAAATTATCCAAACGGCATAAACATTTATCTAAACCCTTAAAAAAAAACCATCCTGATAACCACATTTAAACAGTAACCTAGGCATTTACCAAAAATTTAAGAATTTTCAAAACAGCACAACCATTTATCCATTTTAAGAAACCATCCTGATAAACACATTTAGACAATTATCCCACTTCAGAGTAAACCAAAGCATTTACATGTCTCAATATTATGTACAGAGCTTTCTTCTTGTCAATTTCAAATTCTACAACCTGCTTTAAAAAGCCCAAATATTTGTCCAAAATCTTCCAGCCTCTAGAGTGGAGTTCTCTTTATTGATCATGGTGTGATGGCAACACTGTCTTCTTATCTTCAACTTTCGACAACTCAATTTTCTTTTGACTATTTAAACGTAACTCACCAATTCTCATCTTTTTCTTTGGAGAAACCACTTTACTCTTAAGGTAGTTTTCAGCCTTACCCATTTCTCTCGATTCTTGTGACAGTTTGGACACCACAAATTCTGAGAAATGCTCCAAGACTTAAATAACAGCACTGTAGAAATTTTTAAATATCAAATTAATTTCCTTCCACTTCTACTTTTTAATCCTCAGTCCAGTAGCTCCAATTGGCACAATTGTTTTAGGATTTGTGTATTTATTACTATTTCCAGTTGAACATTTTCAAAACATTTCATACCTTTTCATTTGGCCCAGTGCCCCTCATTACTTCAGAGATGGCACTTGGTAGAATACTCTAGCTGGTCTTTCTGGCTGCTTTCTGCCCAGTCTCTTCAAGAGGGGCTTCCCTTTTTGGGAGCTGGTGGACCCCTTCCTAGTTATGGAGTATCTGGAAACCTTAACTGTATATAAAATTCCTATTTTTTGTCTTGGCCAAGAGTATTTTGTAATGTTATGTTATATAGCCTATCAAATGATGGAAAAGAACAAAGCTAAACTATCAATGTATGGTTTGATGACTGGGGCAATTGATTAAAGTGCTATGGATTCCTCTGATTCTAAGGCTGAAGAGGAAAACAGTACATTCTCAGCCTGCAGTTCAAATGCTGTCAACCACATATGAGTGATAGGTCTGAATGAGTGCAAATGGTTACTGATTCCTTTAGTAAAGAGTCAGAGCCTATTCGTAGGAAAATGCCAAACCCTGAATACAACTACCAGTTAAGAAAGACAAGCAGTGGAGATCAGCATGGCTCTTCTCTAATTAAGCAAATACATTATATAAGACTGTGCTCTAGATCCCCTCCCCTGATTAGAAAAGAATACCCTCTTCTGACCTGTGTCGCTGTAATATCCTGCTCCACATTCTTCTTTCTTCCAAGTGAGGTACAACCTCAGTCCCCACAACAATTGTGCCATGCATTGTTTCAGAAACTGGAATTTGTGGAGTTGGAGATTCACCCAACTTTGCAGGCTCTTTGACAGTTGCTGTAGATTGTCATGTTCAGGCACAGCTCCTTATGTTCAGGCACAGCTTCAGAAATCCAGAATGTAACTAGTTTTGTCCCACACGATGGCTCTGAGATAATGGAATTATATGCTACCAAGCTGCTGTCACATTCTCACTGTTTTGCTATGGAGGAAGTCTTACAGCTTGCCCTGACGGTCACCCACAGGACACCTTGATTTTCAAGACCCTCTATCTGGTCTTAAGAGATTTTTGGTGGTCACCCATCAGATGTGATGTTTGAAGATCCACATCTCTGGTTAGAAACAACTCTCCTGTTTCCTGACCTGTTTTCCTGAGATATCTGCTCCAGTTTCCTCCTCCTCCTTGCTCTATGATTGGACATCCAGCTAGACTTTCAGCTGGGATGTATGGAATTCTCTGGCATTCAGCCTATGGACTGCCTTGCATTTTGGGGGAGTGGGGCATTCCTGCCTCTAAATTCTTCAAGCTAGCAGTTTGTGGCACTGGCATATTTTACAAGGAAGCAATCTCTTTTTGAAATTTCCAAGTTGTTGTTACACACTGTCTAAATTATTGGCCCTTAGTTCTTCCTCACTATTAGTGGAAGATATATAACATCTAATATGCTGATAAAGTCTCTCAGACTTGTAATTACCTTCCTTTTTGTTTGAATCTGTCTAAGCCTTGTAATACAACATAAAGCGATCTTGCTAAAGTGGAGATCTGCATCTGATCAATATAGTTTCCTTGAGTGTCATGGATGTAAGGCACTATTTTTTATTTATTTTTATTTGTTTATCAAATTTTTATCACCATCCATCTCCCCCCACAAGGAGCGCTATATATATTAATGGAAGCAATAACACTGCTTCCAGGATGGTGGTTCTGGTGATCCCAACCAATAGGGAATTACACTCTGAATGTAATGAACTGATAATGATTTCTAATTAACAGACTTTATTTGAGTTTTCAAAACTATCAAGGGCAAATAAAGTTAATTTGGAATAAGGGTTAAGCCTTCTCAATAGGTTGACATTTTTGAAGTAACGATTTAAGAATTGTTCAAAAACTGAGAACACTTTTTCTTGCTGCAAAATAATCCATTCTTTCAAGACTACATTCTAACAGGAGCTTTACTAATCAGGTGAATCATCCAGCACATAATTTTTTTCAAATCCTCAACCCTCGAGTCTAGTTGGCAATTTTTTGTTCCAATTGTGTTTTTCCCCCACTCTTCCTGAAGTTTGTATTTTTAAATTACCGTCCTTCCTGTTCTGTTAATCTCCATATGTTCTCCTGGTTGCTCTATTCTGTAATCAGAAAGTTAAAAATAAAAACACAAATCAACAAGGTTTAATTTATTTAGATGAGTAATAAAACAAATGATTAATGTTACTTTCTCAGCCATCCTGATTGATGAAGAAATAAATTATTTTTCTCTAATATATAGTATATTTTCTCCATTTATATCATTTTATTTTATAATATATTCTTTTACATGTATGCTCCCTATTTATCTCAATAGTTCATGCCTTAAACATATAATTATGCTTATGCATTTAGTGCCAGCACCCTAAAAGAACTTCTCATGCAGCTTCAGTTCTGAGTAATTTTATAGCATGTATGTTCCTTGATCTGAACTTTTCAAAGATGCAAATGAATACTAAAATGAGTATGATATCTGTTGAGTTGAATTATTTTTTGTATGGGAGACAGAGGCAAAGAAGTATGTGTGTTCTAAATCAACTCTTCAGCCAGCAGAATATATTCAATTGGTTTTTCTAACACCTATCGTTGTTACACAAAAAAGCTCAGCTTAGATATTGCTTGAAGCACAAACAAGATTTTAAATGATCTTAGAAATTCTATTTTCTTAGTTGTCTGGATAATGGTAAAAGTAGTGATCACTGATCTTATAGGCCTCTATGTAGATGAATGAATAAGGAGCATAAAAGATTATGTGTATGATATTCTAAACCTGAATACTAGTAATTACTCAGATACTTTAACAGATTGAACCATGAGTACATTTAATTAATTAAATTTGACACCAATGAGAGAAACCAATGTTGGCAACCATCTCCTAAAAATATATTTACAAGGTATAATAGAAATTGAATATTATGCCTTTTCTGAATCAGTGTTATGATCATATCTTTATGATAAACTATGATCTAAGTTCATATCTCTTTATCAATATGAACTCAGCAGACAAGTATGTATTTGTGTGTGTGTGTATGTGTGTGTGTATATAAATGAATAAATTTGGGGTGCATCTTATTAACTCAATGGAACTGAGATCTTTATAGAATTTACTTTGTCTGACAACCAAGTATAAGAACATTCAGATTGCAATCCTATGCTCAGAAAATTGAGAATAGTTCTATTCAATACAATGAGTCTTAACTCTGAGTATAGAATTGTGCTGCTAAGATCCATTTGGAACTTAAAATAGATATAAAGCAAAGAGGAGTATGAATACTACTAGAATAGCAAAAGACTATGACAAAAAGTTGAATTGGTTAATATGGTATCATTCCTCTTCCCCTCCCCCAAACACATTTTGTTTCTTAATTCAGCCTTCTAATTATTTTCTATCAAACTTGACTTTTTTTTTCAGATATTGCAAGTATCCCTATACCAAAAAACCTCAGTGGATATTCACTGATGCCTTTGATATTAGAAAGGGGAGATTATAAAACCCTGTCTAGAAAGCTACGTCCTCCTTGGGTTCTGAGCGAGTTCCATGGCTGCAATGTGAATTCTTCAACCTACATGCTGCGAATTGACAAGTGGAAATACATTGCTTATTCAGACGGCCATTCTGTATCTCCTCAGTTATTTGGTACCTTTACCATTTGATGACAATATCATTCTTACTCTCTGATGTGATCTGCATGATCAAAATAAGCTGATTCATTTCCATACTTGCGCAGGTTCATTGACTTGTACCAGCACAAGACCCAAAACTGTGAAATAATGCATCTGTGTCATGCCTTGTTCCATTCAGCAAAAGAACAGAGAAGGAATAATGCATATCTAGGATGAAGAATATGAATAAAAATTAAGATCCTGTTAACAAATCTCTGCAAGAATGTGTATCAGTGAAAGTTAGCATGCAGTTTTGATTCAACATACAGTACAATAGGGAACAGTGGGTCAAAGGATGCTAGGAACACTGGCCACAGCAGGAGACAGAGAAGGTAGTTCTGTTTTTAAGTTTCCAGTACCTACTCCAGTCGCTTGGGGCCCATAAATGTGGGCATCAATTTCATCTTGAACTGTGTCCAGTTTGAGAAGAGCCAATATGGTCAAGTACCTCAGAAATCCGTATGATTCAAAGTGGTGAGAATCAGAAAAAGTAGCAGATCTAATGGCCTCTAGATGGCCAGTAACTCTGTATATTTTATATCTCTAGAAGTCACAATCCTTTTTCCAGTGAGAGACAGGAGGGTGGGATCCAGGCTGAGAAAAACACTCAACAGTTCTTTTTCAGCAGTCTAATGGGCTGCAAGGCCTGAAAGCAGAAAGAACTACAGAAACACAAGACTCTGGCTTTCTGCCCAAAATCTTTGGGAGAACTGGAACCAGTAAAGTTGCCGATGAAACTGTCAGGGATGTTTTATTTCTTTTCAGGGCTATTTTGCTCAGTTGTGTAGTTCTATCTTTGTTGGCTTACTTGGTCTATTTTCAAGTTAATGATTGCTAGCACTGAGGTGCAGAACTAGGCCTTCTGTGACATGGGGCAGCTTATTTGTCAAATCCTTACTTCTTTGCTTTTATTCAAATAAAAAAAAATTATTTCTTCTTTGTTACTCCAGTTTTAGGCTTATACTAGCACCATGCAAAAATTGGGTCTGAGTCCTGGTGACAAATCAAACTAACAAACAAATAATAAAAATCTTAATTAATATATATCTATGTTTAATAATAAATTGGGTGTCTGTATTGATGTTCAGTACCAATACTTACAGTATTGAATTTAATGGTTTAACAAATCCAAACAGGGATATTCTTACAGTGTTACTATATATAATATAAATTTAGAACAGAATGCAAATAATGTATATTTTCAATTATATGGACTGAAACCAGCAAAAGAGAGAAGTACCACTTAGCAGAATTAGATGTTGGATTCCTATTTCCCAATGCCTGATGAAGCCTTATTTTTGAAAAATCTTGTCTTATTAGAGGTTCCCTGCTTTGATTGTGAGTTTTTCAGTGACTGCTTTTTAATTTGCATAGCCACACACAAGCCTTTTGGGAAAAATGAGAGTTTTGATAAGTGCTGAAGATACTAAGTTTGTTTTCTCTGCCGTCTTTGTTCTTTTGTCTTGTGCTGTTTTTGTGTTTTGATATTGTTCTTCGTTTTTAAACATTTTTAACAACTATGAACTGCCCAGAGTCACTGGGAGTCGGGCGGCATACAAATTTAATTGATTATGATAATATTTATGATTATTCATGTGCAGGAGGCTCTGGGGTCCGGAGCAGGTCAGCTACCACTTCAAGGTTGGGAAAGGACTGCCTGCCTGCTGTCCTGGGCAAAAGACACAAGCCCGTTGCCTCAAAAGAGGGTTACTTGGTGCTGCTGCAGCACAGACTCCTGTCACAGGGTGCTCCTGCTCAGTCTGTGCCAGGACAGCGCCAAGCAACCCTCCCTGCTGCAGTTAAGCCAAGGCAGAGAGCTGGCACAGGACTCCACGCAGGTCACAAGCCTGGAGCTTTATGTGGCTACATTTTTTATTATTATTATTATTATTATTATTTAAACTTAATTTTGTGTGCCCTCTACTTTTTGCTGTGTGCACGGGTTTCATGAGTAGTGTGTGCATGCAGACACGTGCACCTTAGAGGGAACATAGGGTGTGGCCCCTGAGCTATGAGTAACCTGTGATTCCTCAATAAAATTATTCATTAATGGGAATTGTTCAAAGGTCTGTACATCCCCAAAGCTTTCCATTTCTTGAAAGGCAACCCTTCTGTGAAGGGAGGACCAATTAGATCATTAAAAAAGAAAACCTTCAATTTTTTCCACAGCTTTGCAAGTCCTCAGCTTTATTGCCTCCCTTTACGGAATTAATTCCCCCTGCTGACAGAGCAACAAAGCACTCTTCCTCTTTGATCTTATTTCCCCTCCCCATCTCTACTGTCAAAGGTGGGCTGTAAAATGCCAGCCAAGTTTCAATGGGAACTTTCTTTTTTTCCTCCACCGTCCTTCCCACTCCCACTCAGGAGACTGCTGTGATTATAAAGCATTTACTGCAGACTGTATAAAGTGGAAGGGGATACCTTTCTTTTCTTCCTCTGCAAATGAGATCACTGTGCAGATACAAACACTTTAAAATCCTTTTGGAGTGACTTTTCTCAAACTGCTGATAGTATAGGCACGCATACCCATTCTCTTTGCTCAGATAGCAGGTGGAGCAACCTATGAATTAGATGTCACCAACAATATAAGCGTGATGTTGAATTCCAGAGACATATTTTTCTTCTGTAGTTGCTGCAGAGTGTGCGTGTAGGTGATAATCTAGTGTGATAACACAACTGGTGAAGGAATTGCAGAGTTGCAGTGCTTTCTGCAAGAGTGCAGTATTTTCTTGATTTAATGAATGTTAATTGTTATTGGGGCGATTCAATATCCTAAGTGGATTGGAATGAGACGACACAATTTTACTTTTCTAAAATTAAGAGCCAGTATGTTTGCTGTAATTTCTCTTAACCTATTTTTTTCTTTGTTGCAGATCTTTCAACTGACCCAGATGAACTAACAAATGTAGCTACGAAGTTTCCAGCAATCACACAATCTTTGAACAAAAAGCTCTACCTTATAATTAACTATCCAAAAGTCTCTGCAGCTGTTGAACAATATAATAAACAGCAATTTATCAGCTGGAAGCAAAGTTTAGGACAGAACTATTCAGATACAATAGCTAACCTCAGATGGCATTGGAGCTGGAAAAAGAATCCAAAGAAATATCAACATGCCATTGATACATGGATTGAAGGAAATATTCATTAATTAGTAAGATTTCAGACAACATGGGTATAATGAATAATTATATCTTGCTGCTATAACGAGTGAACCATAAAATCAGAATTGTTCACTATTTCCAGCCTCCCCATCTCCTTATATAAACTCACCCTATTAACATGTAAATACTGTTAAGTATTATGCTAGTGTATACTGCAGTTAACATTAAACCAATTCCTTAACCAGGATGTGTTAGCCAGATTCAAAACAGGTTAAGAGGAAAACCTGGTAATGGATAACATGGTGCTGTCATCAGTTACATTGCAGTGAGGGTGATGACACCATGTGAGCAGTAGTGTCATTGGGTGAATGCTGATGCCATTACATCTGTGCATCCCAATATCTAGCAGAAGTTTGTAAGTTGTGGCATTTGTGCAATTACGTGGTCATGCATGTTATGTCATTTGCCCCCCTTACATGCCCAACGATTTAGCTGTCCTAATGACCTTATTTGGATGCAAAAAATTTCAAGCTCATCACCTCTTCCCTTTCTACTCCTACAGTGTAGCACTGAGGAGATCAGAAACATTCCTCTTCCTTTTGACTGAGGTTCTCCAAGTGGTGGCTTGTAACTAAGCCATACAATGTTTGGTTTTGGTGTTGTATGAATCCAGTCCAATGTTTATTCAGTAAGCCATGAAGAAAACATGACTTAGTGTGAAGTATAAATGCAGTCTATATCTAACCCCAAGCAAACTATGGTTAGTCTTAATTGTGATTTAAGAGGGTATCTGACCCATGGTTCCCCAGAGCATTATTTGCTATAATTGCCGAGGCTATAGAAATTCTCAGACTGAGAATTGTTATTAATTGATCCAAAGGCTGGTTTAGGTAAAGAAGCCAGCTTCATAGTGAAATTATGAAGTTAACTGTGGTTGAACAAAACAAGGTAATAGGAATTATAGTTTTAATTATGAGACATAATTATGAAGTGTAGATAATTATAAAGAGAGCCAGTTTGGTCTAGTGGTTAAGGTGGTAGGCTAGAAACCAGGAGTCTGTGAGTTCTATCCCGCCTTAGGCATGAAAGCCAGCTGGATGACCTTGAGCCAGTCCCTCTCTCTCAGCCCAAGAGCCAATCAGGCGTGGTAGGAGAGTTCTAGTCCCGCCTTAGGCATGAAAGCTGGCTGGGTGACCTTGGGCCAGTCCCTCTCTCTCAGCCCAAGAGCCAATCAGGCGTGGTAGGAGAGTTCTAGTCCCGCCTTAGGCATGAAAGCTGGCTGGGTGACCTTGGGCCAGTCCCTCTCTCTCAGCCCAACTCACCTCACAGGGTTGTTGTTGTGGGGAAAAGAGGAGGAGGAAGGAGTATTAGGTATGTTCACTGCCTTGAGTTATTTATAAAAAATAATAAAGGGGGGATAGAAAATAAAGGAAAAAATATGATACTCTCACAACTACACTGAAGGAAAGAAAAGGCATCTGTATAAGATCTATGCATACATAAAACTAACCACAGTTTATCCTAAAGTATAGTTCTATAACACATCTAAGCCAAGCCTGTACTTTTGGTTCAGTGCCAAATAATATTTCAGTCTCCAGCCATCTATGGTTTGTTGATTGAATTCCATATTGGTTAGTCAACCAAACTTCCTATTCTAAAAAGCTTTTGTATAAAACATTTTTTTTTAAATTGGGTGATAGCCCAATTAAGTTTGGAGCACCGAGGTGAGGAAGAGATTGAATCTTCCCTATATCTGTTCTCATTTTCAGAGGCTGAAAATCAAAGTTAACCACAGATTAATCTCCCTCTGAGTTAGTTGGTTTAGGTACATAAATTTATTATAAACCATGTTTTCAGTTTGTAGTTAAGGCTGTTTTAACCAATGGTACAGCTTTGGCCATCATGCAAGGCCTAAACCATGATGTGGCTGCAGTCTTAATATCCAAATCAGGCCAGTAGTGAAGACTGGCAAGAAGAGGTGGGGTTATTTATTCTGTGGAGAGGGTTTACACTTCATGATCCATTCTCATTTTTTAAAAACAATAGTTAAGAATTCATAGCTTCTTAACACTGGCATGGACTTAAAAGGTTACTGAGGAAACCTATAATATCAGCCAAGAGAATGAGCTACAAATCAGGAATTAACTGATTCTCAGCCATGCCCTGGCTAGATGGACTTAAGCAAGCCTGTAATGATTGCCTATCCTAACAGAGTCAGACTCACAAGCAGGTACTTAATGATATCTGATTTATTATAAGAATAGTATGCAAATACAGAGAAAGCTGAGAATGAATAAAAGCGCGCCAAATACAAACTAAAAACCCTCGGCTCAAAACGTAATCCCTCCCCTCGCCCGGCCGTAGCAAACTCCCCCCCTCCCCCAGGTGCTGGTAACCGTTTTCTACTGATCCTGGGAAAGTAACCTTGAACACAATGAGATAACCCAAACACATTCCAAACCAGCAGCCAACAGATAACGACTCCCCGAGATGGAATCCTCCTCCCTTCCCAGTTCCAACACGTATCAGGTAAATGACATGTGAAACGTTACGATGTACCAGGAACATTGGAATGGTGCACATGACAAAGCCATGCTTCTCTTAGCCTCAGTCTTTTTGTCCACACTATGAAAGGGCAGACTGGGGAAAAGAGGTAATGACTTTGATTATATAGTGAAATAATATGCATCAAAACTTGAAAGGCTAAACAAATAGTACATATTATTTGAAATACAGCTTTTTCAGCATTTTCGTTAGACAGTTATAAGTAATCAGATGTGATTACAAGTTTGTATTTTATTTTTAAAAACTTTCTTAAAGCTTATTTTTAAGAAATAAAAATGTTGCTTGTATACAAAGGGTATTGCATAATTGATGCTACAGACCACACTGATTCTTTAAAAGAATGCCTTACAATGTTTCCAGAAATGTGATGCATGCAAGTAGTAGTTCCCTCATAGAGAAACAAAGGTCTTTGCAAATATGCCCTCAGTCATGATGAGCCTAGCTATTTTTACTAACTTAGGCGTACCAAATTTACCACTTGGGGCTCTACAGTTAAATAAAATGTGTGTATAATACTGTCATTTAATCCTATGCATACCCTTTTTTTAAATTAAAAAATCTCCTGGCACTGCTTACAGGTACAAGTAATATGACAATCTCTCATAAAAAGCAAAGAAATGGGGCAAGAGGGTAATATAAAGGATCTTGGGAAGCAGTCCTTATGCCTTTTCTGACCTGCTGAGATGAAAATAGGACAGCTTGCTAGAGGATAGGGGCAAGCCAAAAGCAGCTCTGCAACCTGCTGAGTACGACAGTTGAGAGGGACCAAATTAAGTTTGGCATGGACATCGGGACTTGTAAGGTCACATTCTGCAAATAGCAAACATGAGGGCATCATTCTGCAGAGCACATTTTGGCACAACTAGACTTTTAGACTAAATAGCATGCTAAGAACAGCCTTTCAACTGTATATGATTTGGAGCAATTGAAAGGCCAAAGCCTAATTTTTCGTTTCTTGTCACTTGTTTCTAAGCACTTTATCTTATTTTTCTACTTGAGAACAAATGCTCTAAGTGACTCATGAGTAAGTCTTCCAAGATAAAGTATTTAATACTGTAGCAGGTTGCATGAAAACATTTGGCCCACCCATTGAGCAACGATAGCTCATGCAGAAACCGTTTCTCAGACATGTTTAGAACTATCAAAATGTTGGCTGAAATTATTAAAGAGCCATTCTTTATATGATTTCTTCTTGTTTTCAAGAAAAATTTAATTGGATTTATCTTCATTATGAAGAACCATGCAAGGCCAGGCCAGAGGCCCATTTAGTGCATCAGGACTATCCTCATACTCACCAGATGTTCAACAGAAGCCCACAAATGGGACACGAGAACAAAAAGTTCTCCGGCAGCTTGGTATTCTGAGGCATATTGGAGCTTGATATCAGGCATGACCAGATGCCACTGATAGTATTATCTTCCACAACAGCTCTGTGGTATTATCAGTACTCAAGAGTTAACTATGCTTATAAATATATTGAAGTTCATTGAACTAGTAATGATCAACTTGTCCCATTGATTTAATCTAATCTAATTCAAATATTGCACTGGATCTAAACTAGTATTCCATATTTAACACTTTGGACATATGGTACATATGAACAAGATGTACATCAGTCGTTACAGTGTGAACACACAGACAATAGAAACATGAGATTTCACTCACCCATCACATGTACAGATTTGGATCTTAACGTAGCTTTCTACAAATAGATTTTTTTCCATTTATGTGTCAAAAGATGACAGCCCCTGGTTGGACTTGGTCTGTGCTCAAAGGTTAGACTGGGTTAGACACTTAGATGGGAGGCCACCAGAAAATAACAAGGCTAACTTCAAAGTCAAAAAACAGTCTGGAAGAATTACTGTTGTCCAGAAAAATACATGGATGTATCCATATAGTCAGCATGAATTCTAGGAGTTGAAGTTCATACATCTTAAGAGCTGCCAAGGTTGAGAACACTGGGTTAGAGTAATGAAGATGCACATGTGAAGTTTCAAAAACCTTCCTAACTAGATGGGCATCTTTCAGGGGGGGAAAAAAGGATGCCCCTCCCATTTCCTCCTCTGCTAAATCTGCCTCTTGCGCTCTGTCATAATAAAGTGCTCAAATTCAGAACTGGCTGTCCCTTTTTAGGCCATAGTACAGTGGGAGGTTTTAATGGGTGTCAATGCTCGTCTCTGGTTTTTCCCATCTTGATATTTTGTTCCTGCAAATTGTATATATCCCACAAACTTTTGTACCTGATTTTTTGGAGGCCTGAACAACGGTATTCCTGCTATAGACCATACAATTTCACCAGTTATAACGTTTTTTCTTCTCCATAAGACAAATTCTCAATTTCTTTGGGCTGGTGGGCATTTTTGGAATTTGGACAGCATTTTATGGACATTTTCACATAACAACTGCTCTATGGGGAACAGCCAACCAAGAAGTATCCATTTACCAACATGCGAATGAGTGGGAATGCTTCCTGCCATTCTCTCCTTCCCGGATGCTGTCCACCTGCTCCAGAGCACCACTGCACCTCATTTCAGGAGCGGAAGGAAAATGCTTCCAAACAACACACTGAACTGCAGTTGGGTGCTATTTTTATGTTCTGAAAATATTTATGAGGTCCATGTAGCACCCAATGGTATCCTTGGAAAGAAAAAAAAATAGATTTTTTATCCCTCCTTTATTATTTTTATAAATAACTCAAGGCAGCAAACATACCTAGTACTCCCTCATCCTATTTTCCCCACAACAACCACCCTGTGAGGTGAGTTGGGCTGAGAGAGTGACTGACCCAAAGTCACCCAACTTTATAGCAAAATACAGCTTCTCTTTACTTCTTTAAAAAATAAATTATTTTAACATCAATGTGGAATAGGGACCATGGTAGGCCCCAAAGGAGATATCTACAAGTTCATTGATACCCAGGACACCATCTTGTGGATCTCAAGGCTAGTTGGCTGGGGAGATCTGAATTCACATTCTAGCTTAGTCATGATATTGGGGCTAATAATTGTTTGAACCTAGTATAACAAAATCATTGGTCAAGTCAGTCCTGTCTTTCAAAAAGAAAGGAAGACAGGTAGGCTGGGCGGCCAGCCAGCCACTCCAAAAATTTTAATTGCTCTTATTGTGAGAAAAATAAATCCAGATGTTCCTGTGCTCCAATCATTCCTTCTCTGCTTCCCAAATCTTATTTTAAATGTTATAAAATGTGTAATTTTGCCTCTCAAAGGAACAGTTGAATTAGTAGTTGATATTTGTTTCAACATTAATAAATAAATTTGACTTTGTCCTGATCAGTACTTGTTATTGCTGACTTGATTTTAATCATCCTTAGTATCTGGTCCCTTGTGGGTGTATGTTTCCAGTACAAATATGCTTCCATATCCTGGATTTGATTTTATCAATTTTACATACTCTGTTTTTCTAGTGTTTACGCACCACTGCACCCATCCTAATGCCATTTCATACAGCATGGTTAAAACAGAAAGGACAGGGGAAAAGCTTGGTTCAGATCACCTGCACAAAAGCTTGTTGTACTGTACATTTTATTGTGGAAAACTTTGTGTATGTGAATGTAAGTTGAACATTAAAATGCTGTATTATAAATAGTTCAGAAGCAAATTGTTAAAAAAAAAAGACTGACCAGGATGAACTCCTTTTGATACTGCTTAACAGTCATGCAGTTTGTTTAGGTTAATAGACTGGAAGTCTATTAACCTAAACAAACGTATTTCCAAAAAAGTTTGCCTAAATCTTGTAGCCTCCCTTCAACATTAGCTTTCAGGAGTAAAAGTATTCTCTGCTACAACATCTGCAATTGCCAACGTTGGTTGCTTATATACAAGACATTTCTTTATAGCTAAAGAAATACTACTAATATTCAGTTGCAAGGCAGATGGATTTATATAAAACATTGCTGAAAGCCTTCAATTTCTGCAAGGTTTATTTTGTATCTGTTGATTTTTGTCATTGTCTACGTACACGCACATATCAATAATACAGCCTTCATTGGGATTCATATTATATACTAAGTTAATATCTAAGTAAACCCCTTTATACTGAACAGAAAGGACTCTTACTATAAACTGTATATCTCATTTTATATTTGTTCATTTATTTGCAATTATTATATGGAATATGACAAAATGAGGGAAGGCATTAATAATACAGTCTCTTTGCATAGCAACAAAAGTAGCCCTCCTTGTTTCCCTAGCTTTGTCTGAAAAGTAAAAAATAAACCTATCTAGGGATATGCAGTATTGTTGGTCTGTGCCTAGATCGAAGCCCATGTGTTTAGTCCGGGCATGGACTGGACTACTGTGTGCTTGGTTTGAGCACAGACCCAGAACACCCTTTGGGACAGAAACATTCTGGAGTGGGAAACAGCAGGGAAAATGCAAGGCCATTGGAAAGAGCAGCAGCTAAATGGAAAGAGAGAAATGGAAAGATCCAGGGAAGGTCAGGGGGGATGGCTGACAGAAGTGCAACAGCAGAGAGGTGAAGGCATTGGGGAGACTGGTGGATGGGCTGGCCCACAAACTGTGTAGAGCAGGGTTTCTCAACCAGGGTTCCGTGAGAGATCACTAGGGGTTCCCTGGGAGATCACAATTTATTTAAAAAATTATTTCAAATTTGGGCAACTTCACATTAAAGAGGTAAGTTTCATTCTTTATTTTTAGTTTAAGAACACTGTTGATGCATATATACAGGCCGACACATGAAACAAATAATTTTGTAACTTCTGGCCTATATTTGAGCCTGAACGTGCAGGGGTTCCCCGAGGCTTGTAAAATATTTAAAGGGTTCCTCCAGGGTCAAAAGGTTGAGAAAGGCTGGTGTAGAGAAAGGGAAACAGAGCCAAGGTGCAGCAACCTTGTCCTCCTTGCTAGTAAGATGCTTCCATGTTTTGGACAAAATGCCAAACCACCAGGGTGTTCCAGGTTTCTCTCTGGCTGCACTATGACCCAGCCAGAATGGTCTGGCTAAACTTCCAAGTAACAATATTTGTTCTGTGCACAAAACAATAAAAAACAGTTTCTGATTCATGTATATCCCTAAATGTGACAATCAAATTACAAGATAAAATGTCTGAACATGGTGAAAGCAACAGATTAAACAGCTTACATTGACTGATGTGCTATATCCCCTCGTGCACAGATAGAAAATTCTGTTGAGATTCTGTTCTGTCCAACAGATTTTGGATACAAATTACTGAAAGTGTGAACAGTCCCATTTGCTTTGTACACTGCAAAGTGTACAATATTAGTGTACTATGTTGTACACTGATAATAGAGTAAAATGAATAAAACCTCAGAAGGCTGAAGACACATAGCTGAGATTTTCCGATATTCCATATGAGCACTTACGGCAAGAGCCAGACCTAAAACAGTAAAAATAGAATTCATTTATAATGGGAATGTAGTTTTATATGGGCTTAAATTGAGCAAGATATGCTGAGATCCAGCTCTTGGGCACAATTCCTACAACTGGATCAAGCTCTGGAAGTGGGCTCTTAAGCAAGTGCAGAGTGCCTTTTTCCTTCTCAGTCTTTCAGTGTAAAGCCTTTGAAGGCGAGAGAGTATGACCTGCAGGCAGGCAAGTGCCCTGGCATCTTTTATTTTATTCTAAATCGATGGAGCACGTAGTGTTGAAAGCCCAAGCAGACTTAATGCCATCCTAATTGTCAAGAGGTCTCTTCTCCTTCCTTCATCCTTCTGATCTCGGCAGACTGTAAGGGCAAATGCAGTCCTTCAAACCCGGCCCTTGGTATTAGAATCTGCTCTCACAAACAGTCTGGGTCTCCTCCTTCTCTTGCTGGATGGCTGTTGCGATGGCACGCGCCTTAGTTTGGCAGGGGCAGAGCCAAAGTTCAGCACGATCCGCGGCCGCCTGTGGCGACAGACGCTGTCGGTGGCGAGCCCGCCGTCTCGGTTGTCCATCCGGGCACCGGCAGAGGCTGCGCTGGAGGCGCCGCGCCCAGGGCCGGTAGCTATGAAATAAGAGGCAAACGTAGGGATTAAGAGCGCTGTTGGTGGCTGCCATCATGCTGCTCAGGGTCGTCCGGGCTTCGTGGGCAGTGCCCTCGGGAGAGGCAAAAGCTAAGCCCAGCCCCAAAATAAAACGCGGGAAACCACACAGCGCAAACAGCGCGGCGAGCGCCAAAGTCAGCTGCAGTGCCCTGGCTCGTGCGCGGGGCAGACTTCGGGGGGCAGACGGCGAGCGGGAAGCGCACTTGGCGATCGGCAGAAGCCGCAGGAGAAGTGGCGGGGTGGGGCCGGGTAAGCCAGGCAGCTCAACGCGACAGTGGCGAGCGCTGCCGCCGGGCCCCCTCTGTGACGGCCCCTCCTCCTTGGCTCGGGAGGCGCTGAGGGCCGCCAGGATGCGGCTGCACGTCCCGCCCAAGAGGCAGGCAGGAGCTACGAAGCCCGTGATGGCCTCATACACGGCGTAGACCTGTCCGTGCCATCGGGGCAGCTGCGGGAAGATGCTGAGGCAGCGGCCTCCGGGCTGCGATGGGGCCAGCCTATAAACGAAGACTTGAGGCAGGGCGAGCAGCAACGCCAAGAGCCAGCCCAGCGCTGCCAGAGCGCTCCGGGCGAGCATGAAAGGCGGCAGCAATTCCCGCGGGGCCGGAGGGCCCCTCACCAAGCGGTGTCGCTCGAGCGCGATAAGAACAAGCATGTGCGACGGCGCCAGCAGCCCAGAGCCTTGCAGGAACCGGAACAAGCGGCAGGTGGCGTCTCCGGCTGGCCACCCCGCGCCCCCCGGCTCTGCAGCATCGCCGTCCTCTGCTGGAGGCAGCTGAGAGAGCAGCGCCAGCCCGCAACCGTACAGATCGGCGATAGCCAAGTGCGCCAAGAGGAAATCCATCTTTCGCCGCCTCCTGAACCGACCTCCGCAGCAGCACCCTCCGCAGCGGAGCCGGTACAACAGCAGGCAGTTGCCCACCAGCGCCAGCAGCATGATTGCGCCCGCCCCGATGGTCTGCGCAGGCTGGCCGGGAAAAGCCGAGCGGGAGGGGAAAGAAAGGTTCAAGTTCCAGGCGGGATGCTGAGGGCTGGACAAGTTGAGTCCGAGAGCTTGGCTGTCTGGCTTGAGTGCCTCATCCATGGCTCCCTCTGGCCGCCAAACTGGGAACAAACTTTACTCTTAGAAAGAAGCCGCGAGGATTGTGTGTGGATGGACGTGCCTCGGCAGCATATATAGGGGCTCTGCCTGTCACCTGGCATTCACGGTGGGTGGGCACTCCACAAGAGAGCCTTCGCGCCTGTGCTCTGCCCACCCCTCAGCCATCTCCCCCTTCCTCCAGTTCAGCGACAGTAGCAGCCTTTCACACCTACCTGAGCTGAGCCAAGGTTTCTGGGCACAGTCTGCATAGCCATCTTCCACATCTAAGTGGAATCATCCCCCCATCTTTCCTCTACAGACACCACAATGCCTGTTTGTTTGCTTGCTCGGTGGAATCCTGTATCTGGCAAAAATATGGCCGTATATCTGAAACCTGTTGAAGGGGGGGGGGGTTGTTTTTTTTTTTACAAGAATTAGTGGTTGGAAATCTTGATGTATTAAAATCCATTAAAGCTTTGCAACTGCCTTCACCAGAAACAGGATTACATATGTTTTCATAGGCTTAAGGTAAAGGTAAAGGTTTCCCTTGACATTAAGTCCAGTTGTGTCCGACTCTAGGGGGCGGTGCTCATCTCCGTTTCAAAGCCGAAGAGCCGGCATTTGTCTGTAGACACTTCCGTGGTCATGTGGCCAGCATGACTAACTGGAACGCTGTTACCTGCCCGCTGAAGTGGTGCCTATTAATCTACTCACATTTGCATGTTTTTGAACTGCTAGGTTGCCAGGAGCTGGGACCAGCAACGGGAGCTCACCCCATCACGCAGATTCAAACCGCTAACCTTCCGATCAGCAAGCTCAGCAGCTCAGCGGTTTAACCCACAGTGCCACCGTGTCCCTTTTCATAGGCTTATCAGAGGTAAAAAGTACCAATTAATCCAAAAAAGCCTAGCTGTCAGGGCTACAATTTGATTTTAAAAATTAGCAAGTGGAGTTTTTTATAGCAGGCAGACACACACACACACACACACACTCACCCACCCCGGGTCCCAAGCCTTTGGATGACAATGTTGCAATCCTATCCTGATACCTGGAAGTAAGCCCAGCTGAACTTAATGGGATTTACTTCTGAACAGCCATATATTAGATTGAGCTGCTAATGTTAACTTGAGCTTTGTAATTTCAAAGTGAAATCTATTGACATAATTCAAGATGTTGGCTAAAGTAGCATAATTCTTCGTTCATTGTTGGTTTTAACCTATACAGCTCTACGTGGCTTGAATCAGGCTTCTTTAGACTGGCTAGGCAAGAAATTGGCACAAAAATTTCTAAGGACATGAAAGCTCAGATAAATAGGTTTATGAAGCTATTACAAAAGAATTCCAGTGACTGCTGTGAATCAAATGTAACCCCAATTTATAAAGTCAAGGTTCAAATTCTTGAGTTTCTTTCTCCTGTTGTATGGTGTAAGAAGCTTGAAATCACTCTGGGGTAGGTAGGAAAGTTTCTATCTAACTTGTTTTGGTAACAAGACTAGTCTAGTTTCAGGTTGTTTTTGGAGGGAGGGAAGTAACATTCTAAGAATTGGGTCTCATATATTTGCAATTCCATCTTCCTGGTAGAATTCTCTCTCTTAGGAAGAGAGCGAAAGCTTACGATTCCCCCTTTCTGAAGGGTTGAGAGAGTTGCTTAAAGTCAGGGCCTCATTCCTTTGCAACAGTCTTTCCTGAAAGGTTCAAACACTGCCAATGTTTTTGGCTTTTAGGAAGTATGCATTTTATTTTATAGGACCCTCAGTGGCTGCTAGTTGCTCGTAAAATTTTGGCACCATTTTGTTATTTAATGCTTTGAGGGGTTAGGGTTTTGGTTGCATTTTGTGTTTTGGATTTTATGTTTGTAAATTGCCCAGGGACACTTGGAATATGCTGATACAGAAATATTTTTATTAAATAAATAAATGGTACCTATGCATTCCAGTATCTTGGATTATTGCTCCAGCTTCTGCCTCAATTCTGTCTGTTCTACCAGCATAGTAGAAAGAGGAAAACTCAGGCACACCAAAACTCTAAAGCTTTTTCATGAAGCAATAAATATGTCAGGCTACAAATGTGCCACATTTTTCATGATTTCTCATGAAACACTCATTTTGTTGCTGTTATTTTGTGACTTTTAAAAGAAGTTTAAAGAGCAATGATTTTTAAAGGAAATTCCTTGGCTTCTGGTGATAGTGATGGCAATTTTGATATAACTTTGGGCAAGTTTTGCAGCAATATTGACTCTAGGTTTTGTTGGTCTACTACATTACTACTATCTCCATTGACCATTCGTGTATCTGGAAACAGTCCTCACCAGCAATCAGAAGAAGAGGGAAGATAAAGGAAGACTGTGCTGCTTCCTGCTCTTGTTAACATTTTCAGGAAGAGGCTGAAAGAGAACAACAGTAAGGATGAAGGATCTAGGCTCAATACTGGGCTTTTAACTGGGTACAGGCCCCAATGCATGGTTGTGATGCCAGTCTGGAATCAGAAGGATAAACACTGAGTAGAACAGAAGGATAAAATGGTAATTTGGCTGTCACAGCATTCTATTTAATAAAAATGGAGTCAGGATTAAAGAATTATATGGCACTTTTATGTCAGTCAAAACCATCCTTCTACCCAAAATTGATAAAAAAAAACTGTTTGCAAGTTTCATTCAACACATAATGACCTTATTGCCTTTGTAGTTTGAAATGAAAGTCGTATCCTGTTTATTTATTTATTTATTTGATTTTATTTGATTTCTATAGCCACCCATCTCAACAAATGACTCTGGGCAGCATGTTGAGAGGCATGTGTCATGCTCTGATTTATAATACTATTCTGTATTTTCATGGCAAAGAATTGGCAGCAGTTTTCTCCAGGCAAACACTATTTGAATCTATCTGAAAATCTGGAATAGAACCATGGCAAAATTTTCCAGATATCCAGCATATCATGGTTATCTGACAGACCACATTCTCCCATTGGAATTGGCCTGGCCAGTTCAATCTAACCAGGAGAATCTAATAGCAGTATTCTACTTCAGAGAGTTGAGGGGGGCCAAGGCTTGGTAGTGCTACTTTTCAGCAGCTGCACAAGTCCTTTGGAATGGCCTCCCAGTGGACAACCAATTGGTTTCTACCCCGAGTGCCTTCCAGAAGCTGCTCAGAAGTAACTCTTTTCTAAGGCATTTGGGCCATGATTCCATCTTGGCTTGATTAATGTTTGGTTTAGTTAATTTAATTTTAGTCCATGTTTTCATTAGTTTGTGCGCCTCTTACTTTTACCCTTTCGTTTATTATATATTGTTTCTTATGTCTTGTTTTTGTAAACCACCATGAGTTCTTAGGGATAATTAATTAATTAATGCCACAGAAAGAAGGAAGGTCAGCCACAGAGTAATGCTGCAATATTCACCCGAATTTTCATCCCAAGCCATAAATTTCGTATACTTCTAACATGATTTCCACCTGAGCAAACTTACCTATAAGTATAGCCCCATTGAATGAAAGACAAAATATGCAGAAAATATTTTAAAAATGACCCCAGGCTTTATTATATTAAGGAATATAATCCAAGAATCAAGAAATTAATTTAGAAGTTTTAGGAGGTTTTGTTGTTCAGATGAAATAATCCTTGGATTTAGAGCAATTTAGCTTATCTGTTATATGACTTGTGGGGGTGGGGGTGGAGTGGGGTGGAGGAGAAAAGAAATAAGAATTAAGGCACAAAACATTGATTAAGCATTCAATCCTTAAAGCACTGGGTTGGATCCAAGCTTAAAAATGAAATCAAATAGGACTTGCTATATAATTTAACTCACTTAAATTAAATTCTATTTAGCAGGTATACTTTGAATAAATCTAGATCCAGCCCTAAACAAACATACTTATTATAAATTAACTTGAAACTATATTGTGACACCAAGATCTTCAAAAATCATTATTCTGCAGTAATTCTAGTGTATTTCATTACTGTTTCCTAATCTATAAAGCAGTTACCCCTAATCTAATGCCCTTCTTAAGTTTTAGGCTGAGAATTCTGTGAAATGCAGTCCCAATTCTTTTGGAGGGCACAGCTTTGGTAAAGGCTACTCTAAAATAATCTAATTATTTCTGACCATACTTTGAGAGGTACAATAAGTCTTCCCAATATCCAGCTCCAGCCCAGTTCAAGTTGTCTGCAGATAGATTTCTTTATCCCTCTCTGTAATATGTGAAGCCATTAGTGGACAGCTAGGACCACTGAATGGAGCAGAGTTTAACACAGCTGAGAAGCTGTGTGTCATGTTCCCTGTTTCAATGTTGCTGAACATCATAACGGTTCACATGCCAGAGTGTTGATGCACGTTCCTGGCTGGGAGGGTGCTGCTGATAAACCTTGTATAGAAAGTTCTGTTTGCCTCAGCCGTGGAGGAATGTGTTTGGGTTATCTCTTTAATGTCAAGGTCTTTCTGCCCATTGATCAGCAGAGCTCGTTAGGAGCACCTGGGAATGTGGGATGGTAATGAATGAAGGGGGTGGGTGGGATGCTGTTTGAAGTGGGGCTATTTAGTTTGACTTTAGGCTTTTCTCATTCTCAGCTTTCTTTCTGTTTGCACTCTATTCTAAATAAAATCAGAACCTAAACTTTGATTTGGAGTCTGAGCGTTTTATTTGGGTTCAGGCAATCATTACACTGTGCACAGAAAAAGAATATTATCTTAAATAGCTTTAATGAGCATATCAGAGAAACACAGGTTATTGATCTTACACACTCAGCCCTCCCAAGCATAAAGAATCACACGCTTAGACATAATAAGTTCAAAGTAAAGTAAAAGGAGTCTTACTGACTTATTCTTTGGTCTAGTTACATTTCTGTTGCAAAAGGATGAAATCTTTGTTCTTCTGTGGTCCCTAAACTTAATTCACCCTTAGCCCTATAGCTGCTAAGGGCTGCATGAAGAAAAGGGGAATTCCAGGCCCACCGCATGGCACCCAGAGATGGAGCAGCACACAGCTGCGTGCTTCACTCTTGATGGAAGAAGGAAGTGAGAGAGAAGAAGTGGGAGTGGCAACAAACAGCTTCAACAGCATGGAGAGTTGCAACCTGGGACAATTGCATCCTGGGACAAACTCAATTTACATGCTAATGAGGCATGCCGGACTTGCCAGGACCTCCAACAATATGAATGATATAACTGAGCTACTAATGGGTCTCTGGATAGCCATAGAACTTCTACAAGTGTGCATTAAACATTTTGGAAGGGGAATCTCAAGGCATACAATCAAATATTAGACTTCGAAAGGAAATGCAGGCTGTTCATCCACAACCTGAATAAAATAGAATATGCACTTAATAGGTCTGCCATAACATACTGAAGAGTGATTCTCCTCCCCTTCTCCCCCTGGCATTTAATTAGAAATATTGAAATGTTGAAGATGAGAACTATACAAGGCACAGTTTTTAGAAAGGACCAGGGGAGAGTGGGATAAAAGAAACCAGTTATAGTTTGTAATAAGCATTGTTAGTAGTGTTTTTATTTCTTTTTTCGACTTAAATATACCAATATAACACATCTGTTTGATAGTTAAGGAATGACAGAAGAAACATTAAAAAGCTTTGAGAAGGTTCAACATAAAAAATAATAAAGATGAATTCAGAATAAATCAAAATAGAAATGCACAATGAGCGACCTATACCTGCATGCCAAAGTTTAGGCAACCATTGTCAAACTGTATGCTTCAATTAATTCCCACGTAATCAGAAGCTGATACAACATCTGCATGGTAATTCTGCAAATCTGAATGCAACTAAAGGTTTATGTCCAATTGTTGACATATCCAAAATAAGCAGTGAATATAGCAGGTGAAGAAGTTTGAACACCCTTTAAGTTATTACCAATCAATTGTAAGTCTCCATTCATTTCCCAACAACTTCCCAGGCTTACACTTCACCTTTTCGTTGCCTATTAATACTATGTTTGGCCCCTTCCACTACATAAAAAATACAAAATTTCAACTTATTGTACACATGTTGATTTAGAGGAAGTATAAGATAAAGTGAATAGGCTTGAAAGTTTTGCAAAATATAGAGCGGAAGGTTGGCTGCTCTATATGTGGTAAAAGCAATATATGATGGAAGAAAAGCATGTGTGAGGAATAAATGTGATGCTTAGCAAATAATGATTCAACATTGAGCTAATATGTAATGTCCCTTTATTTAATATACTTATGGATAAAATGCATAACAAAAACTTAGGGTGACTTTAGAGGTGAGTTTTGAAAGCATGAATGTGAATATTGTTGGCTAAGAATCCAAATGATTCATTAAACAGATTGTATGATGCAAAAACAAGAATGAAGCTGAAAACTGAAACATTAAAGATCAAAGTAGCCATGTTTGACAGGATAAAACAGAGGGAAGAATTGCAAGTTATACATCAGAGATTAAAAACTAGAGCAAATTGTGTACTTTTGATAGAATTAAAGAATGGGGAAATGGAGAAATTATAAGAAATGCAAATGCTGGTACAAAAATAGTATTATATATCTGTTGCAAGGAAAGGATGAAGAACCATTTTCTGTTAAACCATCTGTCCACTTTGCAATATGAGTGTGAGAGTTACATATGTCAACAGAAACGAAGAAATAAATTGAATGGGAATAGGGTACTTAAGTATGTGTGGTAAAACCAGAAGAAATAGGGCCAATAACAAATGAGTGATTAATGAATGTGACTGAATGCAAAAGTGAGTGACTGATTCAAAAGTACTTAGAGATGGCTTGAGCATACAGAAAGAATTACTGAAGAGCGAATTGCAAAACAAGTATACAAAAAGTGTATACTGTAGGTTGAAAAATGGAGGAAGACCAAAAGGTATATAGGACAGAGTTGATGAGATCATCAATAAGAGAGTGGTAAGTTTAAAGAACAAAAAGCAAATCCATGAAGTGGTGTATGGATATGAGGATGGTTTTGTAAACTGTACCTCTCCTTCCATTTCTGTCCTTACAGTTTACTGAATATGTAGATGTAAAATAGCTTGAGCTGTATTTCTTTTTCTTATGACTTAATTTTTTGGACTTCTTTTAACACTTTTGCACTTTCCATAGTACTACGTACCCAAAACAGAATAGTGTAATGGGTATATTGGTGTGTAAATCTGATACACTATTATATTAAGCTCCACTTGAGTTGCTCAACTTGCATTGATGACAAGAACGCTTGGTAGAAGATGAAGCTTCTCGGCATTTTTATTTTATTTATTTATTTAATATTTATCCCACCTTTATTATTTTTATAAATAACTCAAGGCGGCAAACATACCAAATACTCCTTCCTCCTCCTACTTTCCCCACAACAACAACCCTGTGAGGTGGGTTGGGCTGAGAGAGAGGGACTGGCCCAAGGTCACCCAGCTGGCTTTCATGCCTAAGGCGGGACTAGAACTCACAGGCTCCTGGTTTCTAGCCCAACACCTTAATCACTAGACCAAGGAAAGTTCTATTTGTATAATCATCTCTTATAATTCCCTAAAGAAACATACATTTTTGATACTTTTCCAAATATCAGTTTAAGTGCACAAATACTCAGCTTATTGTATAGAATAATCAGATCTTCTGCATTATGCTAACCTTTGTTTCTATTTTACTAATTAGTTAAATAATGTATAATTATAGAAATATTACATAAAGAGACTGGGATAGTTTGACAAATTTGTGTTTACACACCAGTCTCAGCCATGACAGAACACATGGCTTCACGTACATCAAACACTGCTGGTGTCATGCTTCTCGATCAAACGTTCCCAGAACATCTGATTGGACTCGCATGCATGAATGGAGTTAACACGTGTTGGGACTTGCGGGTCAGCTGAATTGGGGTGGGGAACACGCCAGGAGTGTGAAAGCATCTTGTTTGGACTATCTCTGGTATCCAAGGTCAGGCTGCCAAACCGTTGGAGACATCTGCAGGGAATTGAACTGACTGGCCTGGAGAGGGGGGGCGGGCTCCATGCCTGGGAAAGGGAGAGGGTTGCACTCATAGGGTTATTTAACTTGGAGGAAGTGTGGGAATTTCCATTTACAACTTTTTCACTGTTCTGTATACTACACTCCATTAAAGTGATTTCTATTAAACTAGGTATGAATCAACTTTGATGGCAAGTTGAGTAAGCTTTGGCCAATATAAAGATCACAGTATTTTTCCATTTGTTTTCTGTCTTCCAGAGACTGCAGGTTGACTGGGGAATTCTGGGAGTTGAAATCCACGCACCTTAAACCTACCAAGGTTGAGAAAATCTGTTGTAGGGAATCCTTCAACCTCTTCGGAGTTTAATGAGGCTTATCTGCCCGCCAAACTTCTCCTGTTCTTCCATTTACAAATGTGATGAACCTGCAGCTTTAAGGTCCCTTCTTCGTACCAGGCTATTCCTAACCATTTCTCTCTCTTACTTCTCCTGATTTGGACAACTCCAAACCTCTCAGGCGTTTTCCAAAAACCAGCAGCTACCATTCTGCTTCTGGTTTTGTTTCTTTAATAAACCAGGCTAGGCAGAAACTAATATTAGAGATTTCCAAACAAGAATGCCCCCTGTAAATTTCAACCAAAAGCAACAGGGCATAAAGAAACGCTAATCAGCAGGCCAGTTTTTATCACGTGACGTTTACAGCGCCAGTAACCATTCAGATGTGACGCAGCAGCAAGGGAAAAAAACAACTCAGGGAAATCATCTTGCGGGGCTACAGTCACAGCCGATGCCTGGCTTGAATGGTATCCCCTTCGACGGGCGAAATGGAGCAGGTTGGTCTTCCTTTAAGAAAAAGTCCTCTCTCTCTCTCTCTCCCCGCAACTATTCCTAAACCCATGCAAGAGACATGTGAAAGAGAAGAGGGAAGAGGATAGGGCTGAACGCAGCGCCTATAGGGAGTTGTGGTCTTCGGGAGCGCGAAGGCTGTTGGGCGTTGTGGTCTTGCAACTGCGGATTAGCTCAGGCTTGTTGCGGCAAGAGCGTCTGCATCGATCGCCGCTCTGCGGGTGGCGAAAATTGTGTGATGGAGGAAAGGAGCAAGTAACGTGGCCAGCCGTAGTAGGGCGATACCAAAAAAGAAAAAAATCCTGCTGTGTTTGGCTCCACCACAGGACTTTAAGTAATATCTCACCGTCAGCCTTCCTTAAACTACTGTTCTCCCGATCGTTGTCTGCTCCCATAGTTTGAGTTGAAATCTAATTACAGCTACCGTATCTGGGCTGCAGTCCTGACGACCACTAGATGACAGCAAAGATATGCCGAATAGAAAGGCTTTGCTCCCCTTCCAGATATGTGTCCAGATATTTGCAGCCCGGATCTGGTAGTCCAATGCTTGGTACAATCATAATTTCTCAGCCTCGGGGTGGGTGGGGGGAACTACACAACCGTTATATTTAGGGAATCAAGGAACAAAGCTTCAGTTATTACGTGTCTGAAGAAATGGTGCTCCTTCCAGGTTCACACTGCTATTCAACCCAGTTATAATTTAAACCTTATATAATGAGTCTTGAGAGCCAGCTTGGTGTAGTGGGTTAAGGCACCAGGTAATGGGTTAAGACTCCATAATGCAACCTTTAGTAAGAGACTACATCAGGAAGCTGCCTTAATGTGAATGTTAAATTATCCAATAATACAAATTCTGGAGTCTCAACATCACAATTGCAAGTACTACCATCATCTAAGGCAAGGGATACTATCAATCAGGATACTGTAGATGTATATCAAGAGAATATGTGTAAGGATTTATTTATTTGGGTTAGGCTATATAAATAAAATAAAATTTGGGATTTACATTTTGTTTTAAATCAGGGTGGATTTTTTAAAAAAGTATTAGGTAGCAGACTAATAAAAATATGGGTATAAATAAATATGCCAAGGTGTAAGTAAGCAGTGCCCGTTGTCTATTTGATGGAGAGAGCTCATGTCTCTCAGTATGGTGAGATCTAGTTTGGAACAACACTGCATTGTAAAATCGCCTGTAGGTCCTAGCAGAGAAGAGGCCAGCCATTAAAGGTTTTTTTCTTCCCCCACTTCACATCTTTGTATTCTCAGCCTGGTGCCACTGTTAATTCTGTGCCAGAATCTTTACTTTCAGCCAGTTCTTTCATAATACATCACAGACCATCTCAGCTTGTTTCTCTTGCAAAAAGGCTGCATGGCAATACCAAGGCTGACTCACAGGAAGAATGAAGATTGGGAAATGCAAGCTAAATAGCAACTAGGATTTTCTATGGACATTGGCAAGTGCTGATTACTGCTCTTGTAGCTGAAAACCTCTAAATTGTTTATAGTGAGATTTATTGGTCTGCTTACCAACTAATATGGATAATCAGGTTCCACTCCACTGTGAGTGAATGATTGGTGTGTGTGATTGTATTTTATGTGCTGAAGATAGCATTAAGAAAATGCAATTTCAGTTGTTCTCTGTGTAAACCCTGTTCATCTCACTTGGATTAAGTCTGCTTAAAAACATTGCTTTATTGAATAGTGGTCATTCTTTATAAAACAATAATATAGTTTATTTAGTAAACAACATATATAAACTGCTTAGTCTGTTCTTTCTAATGGACACCCTCACTCTCCAAGGTAACACCTTCTTTTCAGTTTCTTCTTTGCCAGATAAGCTACTGCTTTCCCCTTCTCCTGTTTGCTAATAAAATGTAAGACCTTTTGTGTGTTTGTCCATAGATATTTCTACTGCATCCAATTGATACAATTGTAATTTTAGTTTGGAAAAAATAGCAGTCCTTGTCAAATGTGAAGTGATTTTTTTGCAGGATGATTTTCCTGAAGAACAAGGTTTACGCATCTGTTAAGCCATAATGCAGTTTGGCTTTGTTGTACTATGTTAAATTAACTCTGATGTCGTCATTTGCAAACCATGGCCTCTTGTGTTACACAATCCTATTAGGAGTAATGATTTAATGTATATTGACTTATATAGAGGAGCTATATCAGCCTCCTACAAATTAGTCTTTTCTAGCTTGGAATATACCTCTTAGGAGTATCTTCAGGAAAGCAGGACAAGTTATGGCAAAACTCACTCCACAGTAACATTGCTACACAATCCTCTTCCTTTACATACTTGGGTTGTGACACTGCTGCAGGATGGGGCTTGAATAGTGATGTCACTTCACATGTTCAAATGCCACAAAAGCATATCTCATCCTTTGCTTGGTGGCAAAAAACAGGCCGGACAGCCCACCAGGCTTTTTACCAGTAACTGTCAATTATCATCTGAGAGCAAACCTGGTCTGGTTAATTAAATGAGACTTTGTATTGAAAGACAAAGGGAACTCCACTCCCCTCTCATGTCTATCTCCCTCTCTTGAAGATGTAGTTCAGACAGAAGTGAGGCTTTCTATTGATATATTTCTTAATCTATTTTTTGCTTCAAATGTAACAAATGTTGATTAGCATTCATTGACAGTTGGGCTAAGCCCATTCCTGAATTCCAAAAAATTGTGTTAACAGTTTATTTTTAATGGGGCCTTCTGTTTTTTAATTACTCAGTATCCTTTCAGCACTCTGCTTGTGATCAGGAGCATATCTTCTAACAAGGCTTAAGGCATATTGATAGCCAATTGCATACACCACAAATGATAAATAATACATACTTAGGGCAATGAATTACTCTAAGGCAGAGAACTTTATATTGTAGGCTGTAAATACTCTGTACTTACTCAGTTGATGCTCATTATATTTGGTCCGGTTTCCAGGCCACCTGGATACACTGAGCTATATGAAAGTTAGCCTTTCTTCCTCCAGCATTCTTCCTTGCGAGTGAGCACTTTGGCCTCTTTCTGCCTTTTGACATGAACCCTAGCAGCACTGTTTTATATAATCAGGGTGGATGTGCTGGTGAGTCTAGGTTGAAGTTTTTGGCAGAAGATCTTGGGCTAGTGGGGATAGATTCTGGGTGGATTTTGTGCTAGCCTTGCTCATCTGACACAGAGGGCATACTCAACATACCTTCCTCCTTTGAGAATTATTCTTCTGCTGATGCCATGTTGGCACTGAATTTGCTCAATAAGTCAGTTACATTCAGGGACTCACCATATGGATCAGAATGAGATACCTTAAAACAATTTTTATTTCATTACCACCCACACCACTCTTGAATGAAAAATGCTTAGTTTATTTTCCTTATTTTATGTGTCATGATAGATTTATGATCCTATAAATCTTAGCTGCAGAATTTGTGACTACCCCTGCTTTTCAGCTAAATGCAGCTGACCAGTGTTGCTGGTTGCCAAAGACTTGATTCTTTCAGTTTTTGCAGATTTCACATGAGCAGGAAACGTGTGTCACCCTTGTGATATTCCACCTATGGGCTGGTGGATCATGTGTTTACAAGCCTGCTTTTAGGTGAATTCACGATGGCATCCAATCCAATTTATTTTGTGAGGGAACATCTCACTAGATAGGAAAGTTCTTCCTCGCTGCTTCTCTGCAACCCACAATGTCCTCTCAAAATCTGCTGCAGTGTGTTGGGAGACCCTCCAGAAAAGATTTTCAGCAAGCACTGGAAGACCCTATGAGGAAGAAGAAAGCAGATTTCTTACTGTGCACTGTGATCTTATGTCAATTCTTTTGATTTTCATGTTAATTTTTAATATAGTTCATTTTCTGTTTCTTGCAGGGTATTAATGATGGCAGTGTGGTCAAACCATCAAAAAGGAAGGAAGTGTCCAGTCCAGTTTATGTTGGTAGAGAAGATGATATTAAAAAGCTCCAGAGAACAAGAGTTGCTGTCCACGAGAGAGACATTGTTATTTTCTATCATGCTGGACAGTTTTATGCTCTGGATTGCCGCTGTTACCGTAAGAACTTGAAAAGGATGTGTCTTGAGACTTATAGAACTACCAAGGTAGCTAGACTCAGTGAGAACAAAGCAAGTCCCCTGTTGGGTTACTGCACATCTTCTTTAGTCCAGTATACTACTTGGACAACTAGATGCCATTGGGAAGCTCATAAGCAGCGAATACATGCAGTATCACACTTCTGTTTATGTTCCCCAGCCATGTGTACTCAGAGCTAAGTATCTCTGATACTAGAAGTAATATACAGCTACCATAATTAATGGCTCTTGTCTAATATATTTTTCTCTTTCAATAGATGCAGGAGGTCCATTACATCTTGGTGAAATAGAGGTAGGTAAACACAATACAATTTAATATGATGGTCAATATGATAATCAACATTTTCATATAAATGAAAGCATAAAAGTATAGGGACATTATAAATACAATTACTGGAATGATCAGAGAGAATATTTAGTTTGCATGTCTATTTCGAATGCTTATAAGATAGTGAAAAACATCTTTGTTCTTCCCTTGTGTCTACAGGACATCAATGGACAACCATGCATTATTTGTCCTTGGCATAAGTATAAAATAACTCTGAATACAGGTGAAGGATTGTATCAAGCAATAAACCCTAGAGAACCATCTGCAGTACCCAAGTGGCAATCAAAAGGAGCAAAACAAAGGACTCACAGAGTCACTGTGGACAATGGAAATGTTTATGTGACTCTTTCAGATTTAACGGACAGTAAAGATTCTGACTACTATGCTGAGAAATACAAAACAGAAAAAAATGCAGAAAAATAACATTGGTGCTTCATAGCAACTTGCATTAAAATACTGTTGAATGTAAATGCTGGTCTTGCCATCTAAAAAGCACTCTGTTTCTTGGTGATGCATTAGCTTGATAACAGCTTCCTCTGTGATAGAAGTTTTGGTCCAATATCTGCAGAATCTTGGGAGAATTATTTTCAGAATATTTTTAAAACAAAATCATTAGACAATCCAGCTGGGATTTACTTTTCAAATAATCTTCCTGGCTGCCTCCCCTGTCCACACAGAGATCAAGGACCTCATTTTACAACTAAAACCTGGAAAAGCCTTGGGAGGAGATGTTATCCTCTGAGAATTATTAAGGAATTACAAGGACTGGTGAGATCTAGGACTGATTCTCCTATTCACCCATATTAACAGCTCAGCATGTTTTCCTACTGACTGGAGCCACATCATTGTTATCCCATCCTATGAAAACAAAAGAAAATAGATTAGACTGCCATTTTTGACCCATCAGTCAGCAAGCAAAATACTAAATAACTATACTTATAACTATTGGACTGAGCTGCAAGTGGAAACAGCTTAGCTGAGGAGGAGGCATAGTTTAGAGGGGACCAATCAACTCTTAACTGCTGTCTGGTCTTCCACCATTTAACTGAGAAATACTCTTTCCAACCTTTGTTTTAATTCTCAGGTATAGGATGTGGGAAAAACTAAGGGAATCCTCAGTAGATGAAAAGTTGTTTCTTCTCATTCAGTTTCTCCATTCCAGCATCACTTTGAGAGTCAGATGCTCCTCCTGGGGACATATCTCTGGAGCCATCACTGCTCAGAGAGGGGTGAGGCAGAGACATATTCCAGCCCCTTTACTTTTTGACTTGCATATTAATAAGCAAGGGCCTTCCCCATTCATCACCTCCCCGTATTAGTTGGCTGAACAGCCCCAGCTCTTTCATATGCAGATGAGGTTGTAGTCATGTCCATCTCTTAGGTAGGAATGAGAAGGGAACTGAGGGCTTTGGCCTCTTTCTGCTCAGAGGAAAAAGTAAAAGGATCAGAGAAGTAAAGTAATAGTATTTGTGTGAAATTATAATATTCATAATTAGCAAATTAAGGGGAATGCTGTCAAGCAGGTACACCCTTATAAATACCTTGGAGTGTTTTTTCAGCCCCCAGTATTCTGAAGTATTTTTCAGCCCCCAGTATTTTTATATCTGGCAAGTGTTGTTCAGTATAGCTATTCAATTATCCTGAGCTTTTTTCATTTGGAGGGAGCTCACTATATCCCTGCAAGGGCTTCATAGCCAAGGTTGCCTCCCAGCTTCTCTACAGTGGCCAAGTCTGTACTTTTAGAAAGCTTCACATCCTTGAAACCATTCGATTTATATATATTGTCGCTATCCATGCAGTCCCAAGATGTATTAAGAATGCTGCTTTAGGTTTAGAGATAGACTTGGTCTTTGTTGATGGTAGAGCCTGGTACTATTATTTTAACCAGTGGCTAATGTTAACATGTTTCCCACTGGATCTGGTGCCACCGATTCATCAGCCTGGTTAAAAAAGTTATTGGCAAGCTTTACTCTCTAAATCTCTTGTTGAAGTGCCTTTGAAAACATCAGAAGTATTCCTAAGTAGTGTACCTGGGACACTGATCTTCAAATCATTCTAAATCTGGTTCCCAGTCTTGCAAGACATGGGGTCTTTTCGGATGGATATGGGCCAGCCTCCTACCTCTCCTCTATCATAATCCTGAACTTTTGCTGGGTCTTCACTCTGGCCAGGCTGGATCTGTTGCCTTCTGCTGTTCCTTGGGGTTACAGAATACTCCTAACACACTTAGAGGGCATCAGGCTGGTAATGCTAGCTCATCAGAAGCTTAAAACTCTATTTCCCAAAAAACAGTCCTTGGTGCAAACTAGGGATTGCCTATGTATGAAAAATATTTTTAAAAGCATTATCAATGAAAATAAATGGAGATACTATTTTTCCATGCTTAAGTATAGAGATCTTTGAATAAATAAACTATCAAGTTTGTCGAGAGACTTTCATCATTTTTCTTGCACTTGATCTGATTCATCCCACAATGTTCATGTTCGTTCATGTTTATGTCGACTCTTGATATAATGGCTTATTGTAATACACCAATTATTTTGCAGCGTAGTGCCTCTTAGTAAGGCAGGCAGACAGGCCACAAAAGTCTGCTTTATACAACTCAGCCAGAACCCAGGTCATTTGCATTGACAAGGAACTGTTTTTAGGGCACAGAACAGGCCCTTCTAGAAAAGCAAGGTTCTAGAGCAGGGCTTCCCTAGAGCTCCACAAGAGGTCACTAGGGGTTCCCTGGGAGATCACAATTTATTTAAAAATTATTTCAAATTTGGGTAACTTCACATTAAAGAGGTAAGTTTCTTTATTTTTAGTTTAAGAACACTGTTAATGCATATATACAGGCCTACACATGAAATGAATATAGTAATTTTGTAACTTCTGGCCTATATTTGAGCCTGAATGTGCAGGGGTTCCCCAAGGCCTGAAAAATATTTCAAGGGTTCCTCCAGGGTCAAAAGGTTGAGAAAGCCTGGTGTAGAGATTAGGACACACACACAGGTGATCTGTAGGTTACAGTAATCCCTTCTATCTCTAGTATGGTAAACCTATGTAGGCTGAAACTAAATTCCTGAGCAAACACATTTCCCTGCGCCTTAAGGCAGAAGGTTTTTGGAAGCTTTTCTTTCTTTGAACCTCAGCTGGCTGGGAGGAAGGTATGGGAAGAAATTTTTCAGGACCCAGGAAAAAAATATATTCTAATCCAAACTTGTACCTGCAGTGAATATTTAGATCCCACTTGTAAGATGTATTTGATTTTATTTTGCAAATGCCCAAGATAAAGAGCCAGTTTCCATCAAAGCTCTTTTCTCTGAAGCTTAATCCCCATCTAGGATGAGCCTATCCTACTCCTTTGTTCAAACTGATTCTCTCAAATCCTATGCCTTTTCTGCAAGACGCCTGGGTATGTATTTTGTTTTGTTGCTGTGTATTTATAATAAATCCTAACTACCATTTTAAACAGACATTTTTAGTGCTAGTTTGTATTTTGGCAGGTTGTAATCTGGTAACATGCCTCAGAAGGTCTGGTCCCCTTCTGATGACTACCAAAATTATTCAGGTATGCATTTACTTATTTAAATAAGTAAATATTATTTCATAGAATAGATGCTTCACTCTGAGCTTCGGTGCTAGATTAGTTTGCACTACTGAGATGTAACAAACTAATTACTGTACAAACTTTCCATTAGTAATGCTAAACACTTCACAGGGAGCACATTGGAGCCTTTTTGTAGGGATTTTCTGGTTGGTGTATTTACCATACATCATTTTCTCTCTAACCAACCACTCATTCATTAAAATCCAGCCCAGGCTGCATAGAGGAATCACCTGTAGCACCAGCATGCAAACATCTGGTGGATTTTGGAAGAGACCTTGTAGGAAATGGAGCTCATGGGCCTGGTTAAAATAGCTGTCACATGGCATCGGTAACAATCAGGACTGGGATTTTTGCAAACAAGACTTCTCTTTTTCCTCTCGCTGCAAACAGAGCCCTTTTCTTCTAACGGTTGGGATCTGTGCACTAGAAAGGTTGTGTGTAACAAAGACCTCTTTACACAGTAGCTTTGGAACAACTTGGCACTCACTGTTGTGTGGGAGGGGTTTTTTCAGAGCAACATGCCTTCCACACAGTATGTTGATAGCTGTCTGGCAATTAAGGGAGAGAATCCAAACTGAACCAAATGCCTGGCCTTTGGAATTGTAAGTTACGGAATTTCTTTTTGGAGTATAGTTGTTTTGTTTTAAAAATGAGCCTGTGAGAAAAATGTATATCTGCATACTAGAAGAGTTAAGAGGCAAAGAAAAAAAGATAATGGAACTATGAGTTTCCTGGACAAGGGTCATCCAAAGGAACTGGCAGCATTTCCCAAGTGGTTTTCTAATGATCAACTTCTTGTTATAACATCATTCATTCTTCATTTTTTAAGTTTGATTTGTTGGTATGTTTTCTGACCAATCCATGGATGTTATATGTTTTAATGTTTTAAGATAGGTTTTTCTTGCCCAAGTTTTTGATTTTGTTTTTCCAATTTTTTAATGTCCCCTTTTTATTTCATAATATATTTCTCTGCAATATATTTCTCTGCTTTGAGAGGAAAGCTTTCTGAAACCTTTACGTGAGATGTGGCATGTCATTTATTTGTAAATTAGGGCTTTTTCCCCATCAGGCAGCTTTTAAAGCAGTCATGCCAAGTCTTACAAAAATTGCATTGGCTTTATCAGTCTGGAAAAAGATGCTTCGTTTGGGCTCCTGCCTTTGCAAAACGTTATCTTCTGAATGCTTTGCACAGCCCCAAAGCATATAAAAAATTGGTATTTCTTGAATGGAAAATGAGAACCATTTTCATATATCTGTGTATTTAATAAAACAATGTGCATATAGGCTGAAGAGCCAGAGCTGTGCCTGTTCTATGTAAAAAGAACCATTATTGTTCGCTTTCTTGATCCATTGCTGAAAGTAGCGTATGGATGCTTCCACTGTTGTGTGATGCTTTAATAGGAAACCTTGAGGCTTCTTGCTGAAGAGAGGAAGTTGCTTCATTGGCTCTGGGAAATCCATTTTCATCCACATCTTCACTGCTGCTTTCCCTAGAAGCCTCTTCTGTCTGAATGATGTCTTTTATTTTTGCCAACAGTTTGTTAATGGAGACTGCCTGTTCACATAAAAAGATATTTATTGTTTAATTAACTGTAGAGGTTCTGATGTTTTACATTTTTGCCTAATTGAAGGAGAGCATGTTGCCCTATAGCATTAGTACTGGCTGGACTGTATTAATTTATTAAGCAAAATAATAAATCCTTGGAAAAGTAAAGCTATGACAGAAACAAGTAGGGGAGATTGACATCTACACCTTGCCTGTTTATCAGTTGCCACACAAAAGGAAGGAACAAAGGTTCCCCCTTTGTAACAGGAGCAGCCACCTTGGACAGCATAACAATTGGGAAGGGCGAGTCAGAAAGTCAAGACATGTGATACATGTGAAAAAGGGATAGGCTTTGATAGTGCAGTCATGGCTGCCACCTTGACTTTTTTGACCCCACACCAGATTACTGTCATCTGTGTGGTGACTGTCTGGCTGTCATTTCCTCCTTTTTTCATCTACGCTGCAACAAATGCATTTTTTAAAAATGCAGTGGCCTGATCCAGGTTGGAAACATTATAGATGGGGATGATAGTGGCTTCATCTCCCCCACCCCTTTTCTGACCCTCTTTTACCCTCTTGCAAGCCTGCAGGGAGGAGGAATGAGAAAGATGGAGAGATGGAACAACTCAATTTTTGTGGTTGTTATAGCCTCCCACTTCTTTGCAGGGCCAACAGGTAAACGTAGGTACTAGGGGATCAGCCAAATCCAGAACTGGCTGAGATTCTGGATCAGATGACACAACTTAGTTGAAGTTGTTGTGTGAACATGGTCATTGCATTTTGTTTCGATGTTAGCCACCTTCAGTGTCATTGTTGATAGAAAGGTGATATATTATAGAAATCAAATAAATTAATACTCTGTGTCATTTTTAATGACTTTAATATGTGTTAGTAATAATAATCTATAAGCAATTCCATTCTAATGCAATTCTAGTGTTAAATAAATGAAAGTTTTTCACCAAAGTTTTAACTGTTGATTTTAATTGGTTTGATTTTAATTTTAATTATATTGATTTTGCTGCCACATTTTATATTTTATATCTTGTTTTATAAGCTGCCTTTGTAGGCCACATGGAGAAGAGTATAAGTTTAATAATAACATATGAAAAATGAAAAAAAATGAAGTTAATATTTATGGCTTCGACCAGAACCTTGGACTATCTTCTTTTCTTAAGACATACTACTATCTATCTATTTGTCAAATTTCTCTGCCGCCCATCTCACATACAATGACTCTGGGCGGCTTATGGATAATAAAATGACAAATTGCTAAAAAACTACAATGTAATATAAATATAGATATAAATACCCATAAATACAAACACAAAAATATAAAAATACAAAGAATATAAAATATAAAAGAGGGCAATAAGATCTTATCCTTGGCATCATCACAGTGCCAACCACCCCCATGATTGGCTATCCCCCCTCCCATCCCAAGTGAGATGGCATAACCATGACTTCACACCCTTCTGGAAGGCTGGGAGAGTGGAGGCCTGTCTTGCCTACGGGGGTAGCTTATTCCAAAGGGTGGGTGCTACAGCAGGGAAGGCCCTCTTCCTGAACCCTGCCAATCGGCAATCCCTCATGGACAGGGTCTGCAACATGCCCTCTCTGCCTGACCGGGTGGGGCAGGTCAATGTAACAGGGGTGAGGCAGTTCCTCAGGTAACCTGGACCCATGCCATGTAGGGCTTTAAAGGTGATAACCAACACCTTGCATTGGACCCGGAAGCAAACTGGCACCTAATGCAGCTTGCGTAGCAACGGTGTTATATATGCCCTCCTAGGGGCTCCCAAGACTGCTCGTGCAGCCACATTCTGGACCAGCTGTAGCTTCCAGATACTCTTCAAGGGTAGCCCCATGAAGGACACATTGCAGTAGTCTATGCAAGAGGTGGCTAGGGCATGAGTGACTGTTCAAAGGGACTCCTGATCCAGGAAAGGGCATAGCTGGTGCACAATACCAAGTTGTGCAAAGGCTCCCCTGGCCACAGCTGCCACCTGCTCTTCAAGCAGGAGTCATGAGTCCAGGAGCACCCCCAGATTTCACACCAGGTCTGTCTGGGGCAGTGGAACCCCATCCATATCCAAAGATGGTAGGTTCCTGGATACTCGGGAGCCCCTAACCCCAGCCACTCTGTCTTACCAGGGTTCAGCTGAAGCCTGTTGTTCTCCAACCAGACCCACACAGCCTCCAGGCACCGAGAGAGGGTGGTCACGCCTCACTTACGTTACCCGGGATGGAGATGTATAGTTGAGTATCATCTGCATATTGATACCTCATCCCGTGGCGACAGATGGTCTCGCCCAGAGGTTTCATGTAGATGTTAAAAAGGAGTAGAGAGAGTACCGAACCCTGCAGCAGCCCACAAAGGAGGGGCCATGGGCTGGATCTCTTGCTCCCTATCAACACTGATTGGGACTGGCCCTGGAGGAAGGAGATGAACCAGCGCAAAACCACGCCATCCACCCCAAACTCCCTGTCGACCCAAAAGGATATCATGGTCAATGGTATCAAAAGCCGCTGAGAGGTCAAGAACAGCAAGGATGGATGCACTGCCCCCATCCCGCTCCTGCCAGAGATCATCCATAAGTGCGACCAAGGCTGTTTCCATCCCATATCCGGGCCTGAAACCCGACTGAAAACTATTTGATTCATTCTTACCCATTCTTTTAAGGGTAAGACACAAAAGTTACAAGTATATTGGCTGGGTTCCTTCATCATGGTAAATCATTTGTAACCATGGTTGTAGTATAATCATGGAATGTGGGATACTGTACAGTTGGTTGTATTTGCCAAACACATTGGTCATATAGCAAGGCTTACTATTCACTGTTCACTTAACACATCTAAGTTATAACCAAACCATTTTATGGCTTAATGGAATGTGTGAACTCAATTTTTTCTCATTAATAAATGAGATATGAGGTCTATCACTAAGAGTTCTATAATTATTAATAATAGCTTAGTTTACTTGCTAAGAATAAAATGCTATTTAGCATGAGAAAAGCTGGAGCAGAGTAACATTTATTAACCCACCAGAAAAATTAGTGCTGCATAAGAAGCACACATTACGCTGGTAAGGGCAGTCTTTGCTGGGTAGGAAATGATATCATAAAAGAAGACTTTCTTGTCCTGAAGAGAGAAAGAAGAAAGAGAAAAAAAGCATTCATCCATTTTACAGTATGGTGGGTGTGATCCTTTCAGACAGACACTTTTAAATCCCACTGTTTTGAATAGAAGAATTAAGCTATTCTTCCTTTATAGTGTAACAAATGAAGCTGCCTTTTATACCAAAGGAGGCTTTCATACAGATTTCCTGGTGTTATTATTAAAAGACATGGTGCAGCTGTATATATTTTTTTCCTATCAGAGAAAAAATGATGGAAGGAGCTATGAGAAAATACTCTGGGCGTTTTATCTGACTCACTAAGATATAGTGCAGTTTGCTTGCTGGTAATTCAGCATGTTGTTCAGCTTATATATCGAGAGTATTCAACCACTTGTAGTTCATTCAGTAAACCATTAATTAGCAATCAGTGGTTTAGCATACAGGTAATCCTTGCTTAACAACTGCCTTGTTTAGTCACTGTTCTAAATTATGACAGTGCTGAAAAAGTAACTTTACTGTATGCCCAGTCCTCACACCTACAACCATCGCAGCATCTCTGTGGTCCATGATTTCCATTTGCATGGTTCACAGCTGGCTTCTGACAAGCAGAGTCAATGGAGAAGCTGGCAGTAAAATTGCAAGTTGCGGTCACGTGATGTCTTGCTTAACAACTGCAGGTGATTCGCTTAATGACTGCAGCAGGAGTGATGTTGTGTGGCATGGTCACATGATGTTTTGCTTCACAAATTTGTCACTTAGCAATGGAGTTGCCGGTCCCAATTGTAATAATTAAGCAAGAACTACCTGTATTGTGTGAATGAAGTCATCAAGGAATTAAGTTGGGCCAAGATATCTGTCCACCATATAATTTTGAGATGAGAGAAAACAATTTTTTGAAAAAGTTGTTGTTTATTTGTTTAGTTGCTTCCGACTCTTCATGACTTCATGGACCAGCCCACGCCAGAGCTTCCTGTCGGTCGTCAACACCCCCAGCTCCCCCAGGGACGAGTCCATCACCTCTAGAATATCATCCATCCACCTTGCCCTTGGTCGGCCGTCTTCCTTTTGCCTTCCACTCTCCCTAGCATCAGCATCTCCTCCAGGGTGTCCTGTCGTCTCATTATGTGGCCTAAGAATTTCAGTTTTGCCTTTAATATCATTCCCTCAAGTGAGCAGTTGGGCTTTATTTCCTAGAGTATGGACTGGTTTGAACTTCTTGCAGTCCAAGGCACTCTCAGAATTTTCCTCCAACACCACAGTTCAATAGCATCTATCTTCCTTCTCTCAGCCTTCCTTATGGTCCACCTCTCGCAGCCATATGTTACTACGGGGAACACCATTGCTTTAACTATGCGGACCTTTGTTGTCAGTATGATGTCTCTGCTCTTAACTATTTTATCAAGATTTGTCATTGCTCTTTTCCCAAGGATTAAGTGTCTTCTGATTTCCTGACTGCAGTCAGCATCCGCAGTAATCTTTGCACCTAGAAATACAAAGTCTTTCACTGCTTCTACATTTTCTCCCTCTATTTGCCAGTTATCAATCAAGCTGGTTGCCATAATCTTGGTTTTTTTGAGGTTTAGCTGCAAGCCAGCTTTTGCACTTTCTTCTTTCATGTTCATCATAAGGCTCCTCAGTTCCTCTTCGCTTTCAGCCATCATAGTAGTATCATCTGCATATCTGAGATTGTTAATGTTTCTTCCAGCAATTTTAACTCCAGCCTTGGATTCCTCAAGCCCAGCTTGTCGCATGATGTGCTCTGCGTACAAGTTGAATAGGTAGGGTGAGAGTATACAGCCCTGCCGTACTCCTTTCCCAATCTTAAACCAGTCCATTGTTCCGTGGTCTGTTCTTACTGTTGCTACTTGGTCGTTATACAGATTCTTCAGGAGGCAGACAAGATGACTTGGTATCCCCATACCACTAAGAACTTGCCACAATTTGTTATGGTCCACACAGTCAAAGGCTTTAGAATAGTCAATAAAACAGAAATAGATGTTTTTCTGAAACTCCCTGGCTTTTTCCATTATCCATCGGATATTGGCAGTTTGGTCCCTAGTTCCTCTGCCTTTTCTAAACCCAGCTTGTACCTCTGGCAATTCTCACTCCATGAATTGCTGAAGTCTACCTTGCAGGATCTTGAGCATTACCTTACTGGCACGTGAAATGAGTGCCACTGTTTGATAGTTTGAACATTCTTTAGTGTTTCCCTTTTTTGGTATGGGGATATAAGTTGATTTTTTCCAGTCTGATGGCCATTCTTGTGTTTTCCAAATTTGCTGGCATATAGCATGCATTACCTTGACAGCATCATCTTGCAAGATTTTGAACAGTTCAGCTCGGATGCCATCGTCTCCTGCTGCCTTGTTATTAGCAATGCTTCTTAAGGCCCATTCAAACTCACTCTTCAGGATGTCTGGCTCTAGCTCATTGACCACACCGTCAAAGCTATCCCCGATATTGTTATCCTTCCTATACAGGTCTTCCGTATATTCTTGCCACCTTTTCTTGATCTCTTCTTCTTCTATTAGGTCCTTGCCATCTTTGTTTTTGATCATACCCATTTTGGCCTGGAATTTACCTCCAATGTTTCTAATTTTCTGGAAGAGGTTTCTTGTCCTTCCTATTCTATTGTCTTCTTCCACTTCCGCACATTGCTAGTTTAAATATAATTCCTTATCTCTTCTGGCTAACCTCTGGAATTTTGCATTTAATTGGGCATATCTCCCCCTATTGCTGTTGCCTTTTGCTTTCCTTCTTTCTTGGGCTACTTCTAGTGTCTCAGCAGACAGCCAATTTGCCTACTTGGTTTTCTCTTTCTTTGGGATGTATTTTGTTGCTGCCTTCATCCTGAACAATGTTGCGAACTTCTGGCCATAGTTCTTCTGGGACCCTATCTACTAAGTCCAGTCCCTTAAATCGATTCTTCACCTCCACTGCATATTCCTGAGGAATATTAGTGAGCTCATATCTAGCTGATCTGTGGGTCTTCCCTAATCTCTTGAGTCTGATCCTAAATTGTGCAAGAAGAAGTTCGTGATCGGAACTACAGTCAGCTCCAGGTCTTATTTTTACCGACTGTATAGATGTCCGCCACCTTTGGCTGCAAAGGATGTAGTCAATCTGATTTCGGTGTTGTCCATCTGGTGAAGTCCATGTATAAAGCCGTCTCTTAGGTTGTTGGAAGAGAGTGTTTGTTATGCAGAGTGAATTGTCTTGGCAAAATTCTATCAGCCTATGTCCTGCTTTGTTTTGTTCTCCCAGGCCATGCTTACCTGTAATTCCAGGTGTCATTTGACTGCCCACCTTAGCATTCCAGTCTCCCGTGATGAAAATAACATCTCTTTTAGGCGTGTTGTCCAGTAGGTGCTGCAGGTCCTCATAGAACTGCTCTACTTCAGCTTCTGCAGCATCTGTGGTTGGGGCGTATATTTGGATCACTGTGATGTTAGATGGCTTGCCCTGAATTCGAATTGAGATCATTCTATCATTTTTTGGATTGTATCCAAGCACTGCTTTAGCCACTTTACTATTAATTATGAAGGCTACTCCACTTCTTCTGTGGTCCTCTTGTCCACAGTAGTAGATCTGGTGGTCATTTGATGTGAAGTGGCCCATTCCAGTCCGTTTCAGTTCACTGATGCCCAAAATGTCCATCTTTAATCTTGACATCTCACCAATAACCACATCCAATTTGCCCTGGCTCATAGATCTTACATTCCAGGTTCCAATGGTGTGTTGATCCGTAGAACATCGGATTCGCCGTTCACCACCAGCACCGTCGGCCGCTAGCCGTCCTTTCGGCTTTGAGCTAGCTGCGTCATCACCTCTGGGGCTCATTGCACTCATCCTCTGTTCCTCCCCAGTAACATTTTGACCATCTTCCGACCTGGGGGTCTCATCTTACGATGGTATACCGACATATCTCTGGTTGTACTGATCCATTTAGTTTTCACGGCAAGAATACTGGGGTGGGTTGCCATTACCTTCCCCAGGGATTGCATTTAGTCTGACCTCTCTGTCATGACCTTCCCGTCTTGGGTGGCCCTTCATGGTTTAGCTCATGGCATCATTGAGGTGCTCAAGCTCCAGCACCACAACAAGGTAACAATCCTTTGCTGAAGTTTGAAAAAGTAGGTCCATCTAACTCAGAGGCTGGATTCCTATGTCATGGCAAGCTAGGGTTTGTTTAACCATAATTCCTAAAAATTAGCCACAGTTAGATTTGAACTAAGTCATAAACCATGATTTTTTAACTAGTATGACTAGGTTCACACATGCTAAGTTAAATCTATGTGAGCTACACTGTAGCTTAGTGACATGTTTGACGTTAGTACCTTCAGAACAGAACTTACTTAGGAAATTGTGAGAGATAGCTTAATTTGCCTACCTTCATCCTATACAAAGGCTGTTTGGGTGTATTCAATGTTTTGAAAAGACGGCGTGATAAGATATTCAGCTCTGTTAATTTTCTAGCAAGCTGCGGCTGCAAGATTTTTGCAATGGAGTTTGAAGACTGGGATAGTGTAGTTAGCCCATTCATAATGATAGCTCCATGAGCTGAATAGAATACCTTGGTGATAACTGACTCTGATTTCTGCACACTGTGATCTGTCTCCTGAAATAGAAATTAAAAATAATTACAATATAGTGAAAGCTTTTAGATTTAGAACAAAAACAGTCAATTTGTTGTATGAAAGATAGTTACTTGCAGTTACATGCCAGTGAGTTGACTATACATATATACACATACATAGATAAAAGTCAGGATAAAATATAAAAATAATAATAATCCCATTCAGAATAGTAAAATTTGGTACTAAAAATAATCTATCTCTACAATGGAGAGGTGCTTTATAATTGTAATATTAGGACTCTAAAAAAGCTTCCTTCTATTTATAATGCCAGTTATTATTTCAATTGAATAGGAAGATTACTATTTCTAAGGCATTCCTTGTTCGCCTTTTTATATAGGAGTACTACTGAAAAGTAGAATAAACTGCATTAAGTAGTTTAAGAGAGTAAGCATGAATTTATTTATTGCTCATCCAGTAATTGCAGTCAAGATTATTGGTGGAGTTCAGGGACTTCTGGTGGGGACATGGCAGACTGAACAGCTGTGCCCGCGGGCTCAGTGGGCAGAACTGACAACGTGGCAGTTTTTTCAGGCTCAGGCAGGTTTTTCCTGAAGCCCAGGAGTGTTTTTCTGGAAAAAGGAAAACACCTGGAACCACCCCATCTGTCCTCCAGATGGCTGCTTGCAGCCAGAAGATCGCAAACAGCATTCGCGCTCGACTGGTAAGAGCAGCCGGGAGGCTGGGGCATCACCATTTCCAAGCCATGCTGTAGCTTTAAAGGGACACTAAGACCAGCCACCCCAGTTTTAAATCATGTAATTTATATTTCTTTGAACTATGTGTACCCTAAGAGAGGCTTTCTACAGCAAGGTGAAGCTGGTTCTCTTGGTGCTTATTGTTATTTTTGGGATTAATTTTTTTAAAAGTTCAAGTTTTGGACTTCATTTTCCATCCAACTATTAAGGAGGATTGAGAGTAAATAATTGTCTCCCTGCTATTATTTTTGTACTAAATTTGAAGATATTAGCATTTTCCTACACGTTGAATCGGCTGCTTTGAACTTTCATTTTTCTGCTTTTACTCTCCCTGAGATAACTGTTATCTCACTTTCACTTGTGTAAACACATTCCAGAATTCTTTTATATCTTCGATTTTTGCTGGTTAAGCTCCTAGGGGGCGCCATAATCTGCTGCTTGAGACATGGAGGAGTTTAAGCAGATTTTGTCTGACTTTCACCGAGATTTTAAACAGATTCTTTCTGATTCCTGTCAAGTTTTTATGCAAGGCATTCAGGACATTGTGGAAAATATGAGGTCTAAAATATGTCATCTGGTTGGGGATGTTGTGGAGGAAACTGAGGACTTTAACAGTGACAGAAATGTCTCTTCTAAGAGTGACATCTGGACTTCTGTTGAAATGTTGGATGAAGATTGGATAGTCGAGTTGAAGAAATAGAAGGGAGAGATGGAGTTGCAAGCCACAAGTGAAACTGATCTTCTGATGGAACACCATGGAAAAGAAGGGGTTATTATGTATGGGAGGTCTCCTGAAGAGATGTTGGAGTTTATGAAGAGGGCAGTTGGGCTGTTCAATTTTTTTGAAGAAGAAAGCTCTGTGTGCATTGTGGGGATATGTAAATGCTCTGGTTTATTTTGAAGTGGGATAAGGGTTTAAGGATATTTCTCTGGATTGTTTTAAGGGTTTGGCTGATTTCATTTATCTTTAACAATTTGGATTAAGATTATTAAGGTATAATAAAGAAATAATAAATGTTTGGTTTTGGGTTTAATATGATTGAGATTATTAAAATTTTTGTATTATCAAGTATAATGGCAGACTATATGTTTTTTAGTTTGATCTTTATTATAGTGGACAGGGATGTATAGAATAGTAGTAGGAAGGAAATAATTAAATAATCTTGAGGGGGGAAGTTGATTAGGAGAGGTGTGTGTGTGTATGTATGTGTATGTGTGTGTGTGTGTGTGTGTGTGCATATATATATTTATATCGTTTAATATAAGGGAAGGGAGCAACTGTAGTGATTTTTATAAAGTGCCAGTGGAATGATTTATAGAAATAATGTGATTTTGGTTTAATATAGAGTAAAGGACTGATTATGGAAAATTGTTGTATATCCTTGCTGTTAAAAGTCGGAAGTCACCTCTTTTTGTAATTTTGAAAATTTTCTCTTGTGCTTTTACATTTATTTTTAGTTTTTTCTTTTTTTCTTTGTAGTTTTTTGTTTTTCTGTAGCTTTTTACTTAAACTTAATACAATTCTTATTAAAAAAAGATTATTGGTGCAGTTCAGAACTGTATCCCATGTCCGAAAAGCAAGAGGGAAATGTCAGCACATTTAAGAAAAGCAAACATATAAAATGTTTTGTTTCAGAGGGAATGATCCATACATTTAAAAAACAAAAATGAAAAAACCCCAGCCTTGGGGAACAGTTGCAATATAATATAGTAAGGAAAATGGAACTGGAACTGGGGGATAGAAAAGGGCCATGCTTGGAGGGCATAGTGGCTTAAAACTCAAATATGGAAGTGTCTGCTAACATTTTATTGCATATCCCATCCGTACATAAATAATACACAACAGGAAGCCCAGGGGCAGACCCACACTTCCATATTTGCACTGTTGTCCTAGTGCAAATATGAGCCACTCACCTTTCTGGAGGACTGGAACATACAACCTCTTCCTCAACTCACCCCCAACCTGCAGTGAATGCAACTTCTGTAAATATTTTCCTGCATTGTCTCAAAACTTGTATTTTCCATTTCCTGACAGAAGAAGGGATAACAACCAGTTCGCCCACCATGCTTCGCTGCATAGAAGGCAGATGCCTTCACTCTGATTGGGTAATATTCACTGTGGTAGGATCAACTTCTTTCCATTGGTCTCTGTCCTCCAGAGCCATTTCATCTTGGGCTGCAGAACCCTGCTCAGAAGAAACCTTCGTAGGGTTTACTACACTGAACTGCTGAACCATTAACTTCTCTAAATGGGACAAGTTCACAGAACCTGCTAGATCTGATTACTTGCGTGACATGAATACAGCCTCTTATTTATGCTGGTGGCTTATACATTGTCAAGGAAGACTTTTGCTTTGGTTTATTATTTATATCTGACTTTTAGAAAAAGTTAAAGCCTCATATACACACAGGGCAACCAGCTTTGTTTCCTTTCCTTCGCTTTCCCAGGATGGCCATCTTGACTCTGCTGTCTGTGTTGCTACCGCACTGTTTTAGCAGCATAGTGGTTATCATGCTTGCCTGACATGTGAAACGACCAGGTTTGAAACTTACCATAACAACTGCATTTACATTTTTCCCCCTGAACTACCCATTTTTCCACAGAACTTTTCTTTTCTTTTTTTTAAATCAGATTGCTGGTGGAATGTTGAAACTTTGGAGCTTTATTTGTTTATTTGTTTGTTTATTTAGTGATATGATTTATTTGATTTATTATTTAAAATCAGGCCCCAGGTCCTTTGCAGCACTTACTTACTTACTTATTTATTTATCAATCAAATTTGTCACCGCCCATCTCCTCCGAGCGGAGGAACTCTGGGCGGTTTACAATATAAAACAATAAATATATAATAAAATTTCAATATAATACACACTATAAAACAATTTAAAACAATTTCACAGAGCTACCAAATATAATAAAATCCAGATGGCTATGGTCTCATTCAGTCATTGCGTAGGAGGGGCACTTCAAGGCACTAGCCAGCCCCAAGTCTGACTATTCTCCTCCCTACCCCAAGCCCGGCGGCAGAGCCAGGTCTTCAACTTCCTCCGGAAGGCTAGGAGCGATGGGGCTAATCTCACCTCTGGGGGCAAGATGTTCCAGATGGCAGGTGCTACTGCAGAGAAGTCCTGCCTCCTGGACCCCGCCAGATGGAATTCTCTTATGGACGTGGTCCGTAGCATGCCCTCTCTGCATGATTGGGTGGGGCGGGCTTATATACTTGGGCTACTTGGGAGCTGGGGTGCATCTCTGCTGCCTCCAGTGGCAGCAATGTAACTGGGCCGTAGGATTGTTCTGCTGTAAACTAGTTTGCAATTTTTGTCTTCCAAAGGCTGTTCAGATATTAATTATGGTTGTCATAGAAAGGAATCTCTTATCCAATAATGCCATCTGTTATTACAGTATCCTCCTGTATTCTGTGAGGATGCAATCTTGTACCTATTTACTTGGGAGCAAGTTGCTTATGAACTCAATAGGTTTGCTTTTAAGCATCTTTATTGATCTGTTTAACTTTCCACAACTTTCCACATCAACATTTGTGCTCTTATAGTTCATATATTTTTAGAATACAAGCCAAGGTGAGATGCTATTTAATATGCATTTGGGAATGCTATTTATTTATTTATTTATGCATGCATGCATGCATGCATGCCTTCAAGTCGGTTTTGACTCCTGGCAGTTGGCAACATTTTCAGAAGTGGTTTGCATTGCCTTTAGCATATGTAAATGGTTGGATCCATACTGGCTGTTCTATGGCCAGAAGAGCTTCTTCAGTGAAAGGAGGAGGAGGAAGAGGTGGTTGTCATGATTTTTGCATAGTCCCCCCTGCAGCACTCTGTTCCTAAGGCTCGCCCCAGTTTTGCAGAAAAATGTCTGAGGAAACAAAACAGTACCTTTCTCTCCAAATGTTGACATGTATACCTCCTCAGTCTCCTCAATCTACCTCAATCTCCTTTTTTAAAAAAAACTAACACAATCTTTCTCTCCAAATGTTGATATGTCTACCTGATTGCATTATATCCATTTTATTTTAGTAGTCATTAGGTAGAGTTACCAGACTTGGGGGCAGAGGGTGGGTGTGAAAAACCACTGGATGGCAACAAAAAGTTTGGAGTTTCTTTATCTCTATTGACATTTAATGATACTGTGGATCTTTGTAGCCCAGATCTGGTAGCTCCAAATTTACAAACTGTCCTTCACTTGGGTTTTGACAATGTTTTTATGATAGATAAGCCTTATAATATTGTTTATATGGGAACAGATAAATCTATGTTCTTCCATTGTATGAATGACATCAACATTAGTTAAAATATTACTAGTTATAGCAGATACTAGACAACCTGTGACCTGTTGGGTCATCGTTTCAGAGATATTTCCTTACCAGATTCCTCAATGCCTTTAACAGTGGCAGAGCTTCTAATGTATTGACTCCAGTGGAAAAGTTCTTAAAAATTCATGGAGATATTCTGAGATGTATCTGCCTTGAAAATAGCCCATGTTCAATATGTATCCCACATTGAACTGTATAACACAGTCAAACATCAGGAGTTGACCACATGAACTATTTTCTGATATTTTGTATTACATCATAAATGTTTTATGATAATTTTTGTCTCATAAAATGTTTTATAAAATTTTGCCAAATTTCTATTCCATGGGAGTCATTCTGTTCAATCAAAAAATAGTTGCAGCAATCAACCAAACTAACATGGACTGATAAAAAATGTGGCAGGAGATAGAAAAGTTACCTACTTCCCTCATTTCCGTCTCCTCTACAAGCTATTTAAAAGTTTTCCACTATGACAGAGATAAATTTAAGGTCACCTTTATTCTAGAGTAAATTATACTTCTACATTTTTAGTATGATATAAAGGTGCAACATGGATACCTACATCACTGAATAATTAGACATCATTTAGTTTCTTTTTGTTGTTTTTAACCATACCCTATTTCTTACCTGACACTTTCATTTAAAGAGTCTATACTGAAGAAAGTTGAGGCTAAACTAAACACGACATATAGATGCACGCAATATTGCAACAGCTTTTCAAATGTATCTGGTGAGCTGAATATCTCTAGCCTCATATGGTAATTTTTTCATTGTATATGTAAGCTGAGACTTTGCAAAATGAGAGGTGAATACAACATACTTGTAACATAGCACCTTATGAAAAAGTTTGAACATTCAAGTAGCAAGGAAAGGCAATAATTAAGAAATATTACCTGATTTGAACGTGTCAGCCTCAATAGGTTTGGAAATTCCTCCCTAATCTCATCTACAATTTCCAAGAAGGCTCTCTGTATAACCTCAGCTGAATTGAAATACAATAATTAAAATAATAAAATCCTGATCTTCAAAATTAGATTTCAAATATGAAGCATTGCGTATTTGTAAACGATTGGGTTAAATGAGCTATAGCAGCAGGGCTAAACACTGAGTTGGTAATCAGCCAATATTTGACTAGTATAATGGGAAACACATACTATATTGCTAAACTAGTATTGGAAACTAAAATGCTATTCAGATTTTGCTAGGCCCCACTGATGAGCACCAGATCCTACCCAATTTGCACCATGACATTCCAAAGCCTATGCCGTGACTATGCCCAGTATCAATATTTCTTTCTTTTCTTTTCTGCATTCTACAGTGGCTGTGTCCCAGGGAAAGCCCATTCCCAGTTTCACTCCCTGATCTCTCTTTTAAGGATCTTGAGTAGCAGGAGTTTGGAGAATTCAAAGAACTGTTGCCATCAGTAGTCAGCTCAATGGATTGGCGGTATGGCTTAAAGGCAGCTTCTTCTATGTATAAACTTTATTTATGGTAAAAGATTAGCCAGCTTGATCAAGTCTGCCTCCTAACCATTTCCAAGAGGCTAATAGTTTGGCAGGACTATGGACCTTCATTACTGACTTCCCTTCCTGTTTATTGCAATTCTGGGGGCAATTGGAGGCACTGAGATTTCAGAAATTTCTGTAAGGTGAAAGTTGGTGACTACATATTGTGGGAACTTACCCCATCTCTCACATATACATGTCTATTTCTAATGTGTAGGCAGTTTACTGAAACTACTCTCTCAATGATATTTCTCTCTGAGTTTGGTTATTTTAGCAGATTCAACGAAGTTATGTGTATGTGAAAGTGTATATTTGGTAGAAACTGGAGTTTTTTTTTAAAAATGAGTTTGAAGATGTAAAGATGTAAATATTCTTTATATCCAAGATTCAGGCATCAAAAGATTCATACCTTGTCCAGCAAATTTCCTGACAAGCTCCCCACATATCCAGCCAATTGGCCTAAGAGCCATTTTTCTGATGCCTGCTACCACCACTAAAATTAGAGGATGGTGTCCCCCAATCAAACAAGTAGTTCAGGCCACAAATGACAGCATCCCATACATATGCATATCTCTACCTTCAAGGCAGGAGTCCTTTATGAGGACACAATGTACCTCTCAAACACAGTACAGCCTGGTGTAATCAGTGTATGTCATGTATACTAAATTACCCTCATTTTAACAGACAGGACTTTCAAATAGTTCCAATATACTGGAATGAAGGAATGTAGGAGAGGTTTTTTCCCTACATTACCTGAAAATGACTGTGACAACTGCAGCATTAAGATTTATAATCATTAACAGACTCAAACCCAAAACTCAAGACCAATGGGGTGGGGGAAGCAGGCAAACAAGACTAACAAGATTTCTGGGATATACAAAATTCAGAAGAAATAAAATGTTGCAAATTTCCTACTCTTGAATTTTAAAATGCAGAGTAGTTAAGTCATGGCTTAGATTTAGCTAAGGTACTTTTGGCGTAACACGAAGGACACATTTGGTCATTACAATTTGTAAAGATTGGATTATAGCACAGTAGACAATTGTGATTTATTTAATAAACATCATTACTCATTGTTTAGCAATGTGTGAATCTACCCACAGAATAAAATGACAGTCCCCTTCAAGAAAATCAGACGTTTAGATTACTGGGCTCTAAATACATTTATCTGACCATTTAGTTGCTATTTATGAATTGTATGTGTTGACTTTTAGACATTAGTGCTGCCTTCCTCTGGGAAAAAGAATCTGGCTTTGAAAATAAAAATTTGTCAGAGTCTAAAAAAATTATGATTTGCATCAGGAAAAAAAAATGGATATCCCTGATCTCTGCCCAACAAAGTTGACATTGGCAATTTTGTTTACATTCACACATACAAAAACAAATGCAAGACAAACAATCCTTACATTCATGAGATGTATGATGATTTCTGCTGGGTAAAATTAGGAATCTGCATTTCTCAATACTTCTGGTGAAAGAAATTGTTGTCATTACCTTCCTGAAATCCATAAATATAATCCATCATAGAGTTAGGTAGGCATTTCTAAACTGTATGATAAAATCTATATATTCCTAAATTGTCTTGAATCCAAAGGAAGGAATTATAAACCCTATCACTCCCATGCTTCACTCAGATTACCTCTTTTGAAGGACAGGAACAAAGCATGCTTTCATGGGACCAGGTTTTCACTAATAGAAAGGATTTCAGATAAACATGTCCCACCAGTGGCAATCTTTAATGTAGCACCAGCTATAAAAGAATACAGTTTTTACTGAAATCATGCATGTTGATACACTTGTTGCAATCAAAATCTTAGTACAAATCTCAGGAGGAAAGCAAACTGTCTTAAATCTATTTCTGCTGACTTACAGAGCAGACAGATGAATTATAATAGTCATTTACTTAGAAGTACAAAAATTGTGGCATATCAACAGAAAAGACTGCTTAGCTTCTGAAAGGGGCAGCAAAGTACTGAAAGAGAAAGCAAAAGGAAATGTGCATATTTGATTGTTACTTCCCCAAATGGAAAACAAAGAACAAGGGAAGGAGAGAAGCTCCTGACTCTTTATAGCGGCTTCAGACAAGATGTAATAAAATAGAGTTCTATGTTCACATACTCAGATTATCAGATCTGGGCTGCAAAAAACCCCTGGGGAACATAAATAGGTTATTGATGTTATCTTCATGTCCTCCTTGTGGCACTGGATAAGCATTTTGGAAATGGAATGCTGGCCTTTGATCCAACATGGCTTTTTAAATGTTCTTATCTAAAATAAACTAAATATAGAGAGAACTCGGCTTGCATGATATCTCATCTTTCTAATAAGGAATAAAAGACAGTAGGCTCAGCCACACACTCTCCCTGCCCTGGTTCCAAGATGGACTGCTTATCATTTGTGGACATATCCTCACAATGGAGCCTCTATCCCAAAGAGATCTGGCATGAAAGTGGTTTTCCATTGGAAAGTGGAACCAATCCTCAGTGACCTGTAGGACTGCCCCCTCCCATCCAATTGTAGAGAGCTGTGCCTCTGTGGCTGTTTGCTGGACAGCATGCGCTGCTGGAAAGATCTGTGCTTGGCCTGGCTACAGCTGTGACCTGTTGCAGCAGCAGCTGCTGTCAAGGCCACAGCACCACTCTCCCATGAGTACACAGGAAGAGAAGAGGAATTGAAGGGAAGGGAGCCAGGAAGGTAACGGTATCTGTGCTTGGGAGGAAGAGAGTGGCAGGCAGAATCCCCTTCCCTGGGTCTCCCCCTCCCCCCCAGCAGCAGCCAAAACTGATGGCTCCATCCTTGTGTGAAAGCAGTGGTTTCACAAGTGGCACATTTCTCCCATCTCAAAGGCATCAGGAAAGAACATGGCAATGGATGTAGGGAAGAGCCCACTATCTGATCTGTTTTAAAAACTACATATTTATTTTTTCAGTTGCTTTCCATGAGTAATAGGAGACTGAAAGAAGGAAAACACATAGCTTTGCAGGCTTTTGGAATTCTCAAAGTTTTATATTCTTCAGCAAATGTTGATTTATTAGGCATATAAACCTCCAGAAAAATCAATAAAATCAATTGAAAATGTTGGTATTTTCTTTAATCTTTAAATAAGAGAAATAACAGAATACACATGGAGAACACAAGGTTTAAGTATTAATATCTTGTCATTAAAACTGTTTTAAGATTTATTTAAAATGTTTATTTTCTACAGCTTTGTTGTGCTACTTAATCTACTATTACATTTCTTGGTAATATATACATTATTTAAATATCAGCTGTTTTTGAATCATTATTTAGTCAATTCAGAATATTTTAATACTAGTTAAGTCTTCTTTCTTCTAAGACTTCAAATATATCATTCAGTGTATACTCAAGACATCTCAGAAATTCATCTAATTCCTGCTCCAAATAGCTAGTTATGAGACATCCTATCCAGGTATCAAACACATTATATCCAAACCCAAAGCCATCTGGCACCACTGGTCCAAATCCACCATAATTAACTGCTGGAGTGCTTAGTGTACTAGTTGAAATGATAATATGGTTTATGTATTTATAGGCTGGATCATTATAAATATCAGGAATATTTCCACCTCTGCACTGGACAAGGTACTTCAAGGCAAATAAGTGGCGATCAAATCCTTGACCTGGATTAAAAAAAGAGGCAGATTCATTGAATTAAAGAGTGAGTAGGATATTTATACTATGAACTCATTGTAGCTATTGTACAGAATAAGATGAAATCAAGCACCATCTAACCAAATATATTCACTCTGAAGATTCATCAGTACCAACAAGCTCTGGATATAATCAACATTCTTGCATTGAAATAATTTGTAATACAGAGTGCTTCATGTTTGGTGGATTGTAGGATCCGATTAGATTTGCTACTTTATATAATTTCTGATGTTCGGATGCTATACAAGAAAAAAAAAGCTCTCCTACTTTATCATGTTAAAGTGTAAGTATTGTGACCCTCCAAAAACAGATTGAAGAGGTTCACAGTGTACTAAGACATGAACTAACTTGTTTGGTTTGGGTTTAACTTGTTGGGTGAATCCAGCCATTGTGCTTCATATAACTTGGGTCATAATTTAATGTGTTATATGAATCCAATATTTGTGGCTTATACAATAAACTCCAGTTAAGCAAATCATGGGTCAGTAGAGTGAATCTGCTCTCTGCTTTTAGTATTTTATTTTATCTATTTTTTCTCCCAACCTTCTCCCTCATTCTGTTGTCTACCTACTTTTTCATTTTTACTTTTATACATTATGTCCAAATTATTCAAGGTACCAAATAGCTGTTTCATAAATGATAATAATAACAATCTGAAAACTTCAGAATTTTTATGGGATCCCAATAAAGCAGTGATACACACATACACACACATCAGTCTGAATTTTGTCAGGAGGAATATAGGATGCTTATGAAAATATCTTTGTTGTCTGTTTTTCACCAAACATTCAAAAACCAACTATATAAATGTATGGCAACATAAATATTAGCTGCTTACCTGTAACTATGGTTGTCTGAGTGATCATCTGTCCAACAAATATATGGGTTCTGTGCCTGCACCAAGCCCAACCAGAAATCTTCTGTAGTGGGATTTCTGGCAGAAAGTGTATCCCTACTGTGCATGCTCCTAGAAGAAACTCCTGCATTCCCCTCAGTTCTCAAGAGACTGTCATTTCAGTCCAGAAATCAGGAATACCTACCGAGGCAGGCACCTATAGCAAGGAAAATGGTGGCTGAGTAAATGCACGGATGACAAGACAAAGAACTACAGTTACAGTTAAGCAATCTGTCCTTTATTATGGTCTCTGTGCACCACATATATGGATAAGTAAGAGAACCTTGAAGGCTGTGGGTCAAGTGCTGCAGTTAAGAAAGCACAAAGGATAATGCTGCTCTGCTAAAATTGGCATTTACTCTTGCCCAAAAGTCTAGCTGGTGGTGTCTTACAAATGTCAACTGGTTGGACCAAGTGGTTTCTTTACAGAGGTCCAACCAGAACCCATGTAAAAGAACTGTGTAAGTTTATGTTGGCATTTCTCATACCATAGAGAGAAGCAGATGGTGTGAGATAAGCCAACCAATAAAATAAAGCAATAATGGATTTATACCAGATTGCATTTTATTGCAGAGAAACTTGAAAGGCAGAGAACTCCTTGATGTTGCCTATACAAAATGCCATGGGTCACTGTACATCCAGTGAAAGAAGAGTGTTCTTGGAATGGAGAGAAGAGTGCAATAAGCACTAATGGCTTATTTAAATGGAAATCTGAACTAACCTTTGGGAAAAAAAAGTCCAGTTCTTTTGCAGTATCATCTTATCTGGATATAGTTAGAGGAATGGGAGAAATCTGCTCTAAAGACATACAATTCATATGAGTGAGCTAACATAATCATTATAAAGAAATCTAATTTAAAGAGATATAGATCTGTGATGGCCAATGGCTTGAATGGCTTCCTTGTGAGTTAGGAGTTCATAATGGAAAGATTCCATCATGGCATTGACTGTCAAGGAGACAAAAGATGAAATATTTTTGACTTATAAGTAGTGCTTAAAAATTCATATTGCACAAGAATTCCATCACATCCTTTTAGTGAGTCCTGTCTACAGAAGTAAGACTGTCAAATGAAGACAGCAAAAACAGGAATGATGCACTTCCCATGTTCAAAATTAAGAGAATGTGCTGCTGTAGAAGCTGAAGATAGAGGCCCTGAGATCAATTTAATAGAGGAAAAAAAAAAAGCCAGTGGGGCCACCAAATTGTTGCTAGAATCTGAAAGCATTTTGGTGAAGTACATCCAATGGATAACCTTGGTGGTCTTTAAAATTCAATAAAATGCATACAATAGTGTTTCATCCCACTTCTGGAGAAAGACGTTTTCTACTGACTTGAAACTCAGTCTCCTGACTACAACAGCAATCACAGTGAACATTAAGAGCTATTGTAAATGACTTTATTGTAGGTGCTTCCCTATCAACTGAACTTTGTGCACTGTGGTAGGATGGAGATGGTTAGCTGAAAACTGATGACATTTGTGAGGTTTTTCATTACCAGGGAACAGATACTTCACTTTAAAAAACAATAAAACACAAACTTTTCAGGATTTACTTCTAAAGTCTGGCATGCTATACAACCAGTATGATTGACACCATGAATTTGAACAAATACTGAATACTAGAAGCCAAATCTGAGATTGTTGACCTGTGTTGTGGATATAAGATGAGAGAAAAATGGCTTAGTGACGAGTCTAGAAAGTGCATGCTACCTGAAAATCTAACTGGGTGCTGATATACACTGTCACATTCAAGAAGGGATCAGAAAGGCTTTGCTGGGTAAACCATGAGTTCCAGTCTATTTTCACTGAATACATTGGACCTGTTTTTTTATTTTTTAACAATAGATGAGATGATGCAGCTCTAAGCCAGTGATCAATTTAAGAGTAAATTTAAATGCCCAAGAGATGGAGATGTGCCACCACCCTGCATTTGATAGAAACCCTTGGGGCAGTGGAGAGGCTGAAGAGTAGCACTTGAAACTGGAGAGAAGTGCTGCCCAGTGTAAAGCAGATCCTTCAGTGGTATGGGTGAAAGGTTAGGTGGAAGCAAATATCTTTTACATCTATCATGCAAATAAATCCCTTAGAGAGAAGAGGGACAGGTTGTTCTACAATCTCATTTGCCTAAATTTCAGAGCTTGAATTTATCTGGAGACCACAAAGATCCAGTGTTAATTGCACCTCTCCATTTGGCTTTGCTGCCCAATAACAGAAATCAGTGCTTAGCTGGGATGGTAGAACAGGCTTGATTGGGGCTGAAGCCTTTTCCCGCAAGAGGGCAATCAGCTTGGTTGGGCTGGCTGGAAAGTGTGACAGACATCCTTGCATGGTCCCTGCTGGAATTCTATTGGATAATCATAGTCACTATAGTCAATACTGAAATATCCAATGTAATACCCTGCAAAGCTTTAGATGGTGAGGGAGCCTGGAATGAAAGGGAGGGTCATCTGATATAATCGTTGTATTAAAGATATGTATAGGGGCTTCCCATGCTTCTACACTCTTCTCTCAATATGTCACCTCCTGCTTGTCATAAGAAAGTCCATGTGATCCAGTGCCATAGTACCAAGGGTAAAACTGAGAAGAGGATGAAGAGTTAGTTGGATCTATACCTATCCAACAGGCAATGTTCTTAAATCTTTTGTAATCTGCTGATAATACTGTCTATGTCCTGACAGGTCTTCTAGTCAGTTTTGAACCTCCTGTGAAAACTCTGTGGTACATAGCCAAGCGTAGGTTCAAAATTCAATGACCTCTACCAGGAATAGAGGTGCAGTCAGGACATGCTTGTAATACTAATTTGTTGTTAGGAAAGCTGCAAAGCCTCCTAGAGTAAAACAATATCTAGATCCTTTTTGTTGTATGCTAAATAAGAGAAAAGAAGCTACTTTCTCCAAGAGAAAAACCTAGCACACCTGATCATTTGGAGTCCAATTTTTTCCATTTCTTTGGAAGCTGGATTTGCTGCAAATCCTTAGCTAATTGGAAAAGATCTGCAAGGACTGGTGTTGTCCTGTGTGTATAAATCTTCAAATGAACAAACATTTCAGAGTGTCAGCCTGAAAAGCTGGCTGCACTACCTGAAGACCAAGGGCTTTGGGCATATGCAATATGCCAAATTAATATCCAATGGGGATACTATGAAATAAATCTAATTCAGCTGATACCAGTAAATAAGACAGATGGGCTTCTGGAGATTTGATCATCTGAATGCAGCTGGTAGACATCTTGAATAGATGGCAGTGTGTTAGGGCAAGGATTGGCAAGTCCATACTGGATGATCTGTTCAAATGATAACAGCAGTTTATCCAGAAGGGCTACTTCAACACTGGCCAGGTTCTGTACCTTTGGAATGATCCACAATGGCAAATGGAACTGGTAATAAAGGATCAGCCAATACAGTGGGTACTTGGGCTGGCTTTATCCCTTAGCAGTAGTTTTTGTTGGCTTAGACACTAGCAGTTGGCTCCACTTATTGATGTCAAGAAAAATAGATAGAAAGGGAAAAGGAAAGTAATAGTAAGGTTTGATAGGCTTCTCTCTGAAAAGATATTGCTTGTATTAGTGCTGCCTATACTCCATGTAAGTGATGAGTTTTGATGGGGTAAAATGTTCTTTCCATTTTGCTCCTTACCTTCCCAAATTCCAAATGATGGGGGGGGGAAGCAAAATTCTTAGCTCTGCTCACCCAAGTAGGAGTGCTCTGGGGACCCCAAGGGGCATTGGTGGAACAATTTTTTAATCTTTGGCCTAGGAGCATGAACTGTATGGATTCACTTCCTGCAAAAATCTCAGTTAAGGTTCCAGATGGAGTTTCAGTGCAAATGCAGAACACATATGCCTTTTGCACAGAGACCACAATAATGAAGAACTAGTAATATTGTGACATGATACACACAGGACAAAAAGATGTAAATGAAAAGGGAATATTGAATTATGTCTCCCAGCTTTATATAATTAATATACTGATCCTTTAAGAATTACAGGTAGTCCTTGCTCAACAATGGTAATTGGGACTGGAATTTCTGTTGCTAAATAATGCGGTCATAAAGCGTGACATTACATGACTGTGCAGTTTAGCGACAGCAGTTCCAGCAGTCCCCGGTTTTCCATTGTTAAGCGAATTACCATGGGTAAGTAAGGACCTCACGTGAGCGCAACTACTGACTTCCTGCCGGCTTCCCCATTGACTTTGCTTGTGGGAACCTTGCAGGGAAGGCTGCAAATTGCAATCATGTGACTGTGGGATGCTGCAATGGTCAGAAATGTGGGCCGGTTGCCAAGAGCCTGAATCACGATCACGTGACTGCAGGGTGCTGCAATGGCTGGAACTTTGAGGACCAGTCATTAAGTACCACTTGTTCAGTGCCGTCGAATATTCACTGAATGAGTGATTGTTAAGTGAGGACTATCTGTAAAACTTAATACTATTTTGCATGTCCAATGCAATGAATAAAATGCTCATTAACCTCTTCCAAGCTAAAATACCAATGGATCTTATAGATTTAGCACTGGATGTTATATCAGAAGGACTTCATTTACACTAATTCTTTGTAACATGCTAATTGGCTTTTACAATGCTGAGAATGCATTATATCTGAATACTGCTATTGCGTGATAGAAAATAAGAGGAAAAATTAAATATAATAAATGCCAAGGTAAGTTTTTTCCCCCAAAACTATTTAGTTTTGTTAAATTTGAAATCCTACTTAATTATAATTTGTGAAAATGGCCTTCATTAAGTAATGGTTCATTAATAGCTCCCCAACATGAAGAATATTTCTGAATCACACGGTTTATGAGCTTTAATTTTGTGGTGTGTTTGATTTCCATTATACATATTTGTCTTCAACAGTATCTAGTAAATGCTGCAAAAACTAAAAAATACTCCCCACTAATTAGGTAATAACTTTAAGTATCTAAATCTATTTATTCATATGTACAACTACCAGCAATGTAAACATGTGTATAACTAAAATAATGCTTATTTCAGAACTTTCATGGTTAGTCCTAATAACAAAGCTGTAAAGGAGACATGTGAACTCACATGAGGAAAGAGGTAATTTCTGTACAATTACTGATTAAAAACTGGTTTTTAAAAATAATTCTTCACTCTAAAGAAATAAATTTTAAAAAGCCAAACCTGTATTTCTAGGGTGATGTTACCTAGAGATACCTGCTTGTAAAACAAATAAACCAAGATTTAAAATGCAAAATGCTGAAAAGGTAAGTTTTAATTATAGAATTATTGCCAAAAGCTTCTATGGTAATTTATTTACTTTAAAAACTTATATGGCCACCTATCTCATAAAACACAACTCTGGGCAGCTCACAAGAATAATAAAACTACAAACAAGAAAAAAGAAAACCAGGTGTCTGACCCATCATCTCCAATCCTCACGGTCCTTTACCTCATCCCAGTACCTGAGGAAAAGGCAGCCCTTTCTAGAAGGCTAAAAGGGTTGGGGCCTGCCAGATACAGGGGGAAGGGTGGTTCACAGGGCAGGGGCTACTATTGATATAGCAGTTAATGAATAAAAGAACCTCACCTTTGTAATTATATCACAAGCCAAAATTCCACAGAAGTTTTGGAAGAGAATGTATATAAATATATAATTCTGGAGAATTTGGGATTTTCCAGATATAAATTACAGAGCTTATGTAGTGCTCATAAGTGACTTCCTTCCTTCTATTGCAGAATTCCTGAATAGAACTGTAATCCAATGTTTGGTTATTGTTGTTTTTTCTACAAAGCCTTTCTCTAATACAAATAACTTTTATTTAATAAAATAAAATAATCACGCATTCCCTTTAAAAATATTTTGTGTCCTAACTATCTTCCATTTGGACAGGTGATACTCTCTCATTTAAAAAAGACGCTACAGGTAGTCCTCATTTAGCAACCACAATTGGGACCGGCAACTCGGGTGTTAAGCAAAGCAGTTGCTAAGTGAAACTGCAACTCTGCTTACGATCTTACTTCACTTTCTTTTACTTTACAGACCTGTGAAGGTCGTAAATGTGAGGATTGGTTGTAAAGTTATTTTTTCATCACTGTTGTAACTGAAAAGTTGCTACATGAGGCAATTGCTAAATGAGGACTACCTGTAGTGGATATGGGTTAATATCATTAAAAAGTGAAATAGCCCTCAAGTCAAGCTCAGTTCCTGATGACAGAAGGTGGCAGCTCCTAGCTGACCTTGGCTGATATGGAAAAAATCCTAGCAGATTCAGACCTAGTTAGTACTTGGATGGGGGATCCCCAGGACATCCCAGGGCTGTAGAAATTGAAAACACATTACTGAATAAGACAGTAGCAAGCAGTCCATTTTCACAGTGTTCATAAGGAAGCAAAAAGATGTGTCTTTTAACAGCTTGCAAAAATAGCATTTTTCATCCAATAATTAAAAAAGCCTGTATAGTGCAGCAGTAGCATTGGGTTAGAGATGGGGAGAGCAGGATTCAAATCCCAATTCAACTAGGAAGCATAATGACTTGAGTTACTTAGAGGAAAGATAGATATAAATGAAAGAATTAAAGTTTAGGGGCTGCATTCTATATTTCTCCATAACTACTTATCAGTTATAACAGAGTTAGAACTAGAAACTAGTTAAACTATGTGAAAATTCCTAACTATCCTTTTTGTAAGGTATATCCCACAATAGAAATCCCATCCTTTTCATATTCTACAAACAACACAAAAAGAGTTATTGAACAGTCCACATAAGTGTCGCTACTAGACTTTATCGCAAGACTTAGCTAAAATATATAAATGACAAAATATTGAAAAGACCTAACCTAATGTAGCATCCAGCTGCAAGCGTCTATGGTACTTTGAACATTCGTCAATCATATTTCTCATATCTTCAATGTGATGCTTTCCTCGTTCAACAATAAATGCATCTGCACACTTTTTAGTGTACACAGTTGTTGGACGAATTGTTTCAGTCCGACCATGTTTAAAAGCTGCAGTACTACATGCTTCGTAAGAAGGAAGAAACTTTCCATACTGACGATAGACAGCCATTTGACATGCAAGCTGAAACACAGCATCCGGACTCAAGTTTTTATTCACTATATACTCTTTCCCAAACTTTTCATACTTCAATGATTTTACAAAAAACCTTTTCAATGTTTCATCAAATTTTGTACGCGCAGCACTAATAGCACATGTTATTGAGTGATTCAGATTAAATTCAAGCTTGTCACAAGATGTAACAAATAAAGCTGGACTGGATTCGGGCAGAAGAGCTGGATGCTCTGTACTGTCTCTATAGACTTCATTAATAAAACGCAGAACTGCGACTCCATCTCCCCAAGAGTGTTCAAAATTTATTCCTGCATTTCCATCACTAGTGACAATCAGACTAAAGGATTTGTCAAACCAGCGATTAAAACCATATCCATGAAGAAAACAATGAGTGAGTTCAATTTCATTTTGAGGGGAAGCATTATCTAAACAAAGGCAGAAGATGGCACTGTCAATTTTCTTCAAGTTTTCTTCATTGCCTTTTTGGACAAGTTGCTGCCTTACATTTGCCCAAGTATTTCTTTCTTCAGTTGTGAGACACGAAAGGTCAAAACTAGGCAAGCGATCAGCATCAAATATTATTTGTGCTAAATGAGCCTGGATTTCAGATGGATGTAGAATGTTACCAAAAGGATCTAGTACTTCAAAAACATAAAGATGACCATTTCTCATCACCAATAAATGTCTTGCAAATTCACTTGTAAATAATGTATCTTTACTTAAATTAGGTATCCTGGTACTATTGAAGAGAGATTTATACTGTGACATATCTAAAGGATAAGCATTCACCAAATATGCTCCATACCAGGATACAGTAGGTGGAAGAGCACGGATGAAGTATTTGAACATTTTACTTTGACCCCATTTGCGGTTTACATAATATATATCTGGCCGTAAATAGTCATTCTTCAGGGAGTTAAGAAACTTTAATGCTGAAACGACAAGATTGGTTGCTCTCACTACTTGATTATTGTATTCAGGTTTGGGATCAGGATTTAAAGAAATGAAAGGGTTGCAAGTGAAAACAACTGGATCTCTTGAAGAAAGATACATGTCATACCACGGTCCTACAAAAATAAAAACAATTCAGTTAACAAAATACATTTAGCTGTTTGATATATAAACTTGGAAGTTTGTAAAGATATATCAAGAAAAATCAAAGAGGTCCCTCCAAATCTGCTTCATTCCACATTTTTTTTAAACACATGAAAAGATGCATTCATTTTTGTAACTTTCTGTAAAATGTATATCCTTTCTTAATATACAAGTTTAAAACATAATTTTCTCTAATATATGTGTTTGAGTATGATCTTAGTTATGATCTGTGAAGTCAGAGACAAAGAAGCCAGGGAATCCAGTTAATACATAATGTTCAGTTTTTTTGCTGAGCCCTTCAGTTTGGCTTTCTGTACTGTATAACACATGTATGGCATATGACCCTCCAGCGTCCTGAATATACATGACAGAGCTTGTTAATCATAGTCCCAATACAGTACTGTATTTCCATTATTTTCACTTGACTAAACCAGTTCATATATTTCTTATGAACAATTAAGATTCTAGCAAGCCCTTGATTTTTCTGGCATAATTCTGGGGGAACAATCCACACTGGAAAAAAATCCAATTAAATTACTGTATTCCAGTTTTTATTTTTCTTTAATTGTATTTAAACATCTTGTGGAAAATTTCAAAATAATGCCAAATAATATAATAACAAAATAATAATATAGTCACTTTTTAATCACTTGAAAAAAATGTCACATCTTCACATTAATAGATTTTTCCTTAATCTAGCATTCAAATTGTTAACATAATCTTGATACTCTGATTAGCTCTACCCAAACATTTGTCTGTACCACAGTCTTCCAGGAATGATTATAAGTTCAGATCAAAAGCTCTTCAAGTTGGTAACAAATGCAAAGCTATTCATAAGTTCTGTGCTATTACAGGTAGTCCTCACTTAATGCCCACAATAGGGACAGGAAAAATTGTTAATGGTGTGGTTGTTAAGTGAGTCACCATGCAACTGGACCTGTTCTTACGACCATTTTACAATGGTCATTAAGTGAACCATGGGTTGTTAAGGAAAACACCACACTTGTTAAGTGAATCCCACTTCCCCAATGGACGTTTTTTTGCCAGAAACTGACAGAATAGGTCGCAAATTGCGATCATGTGGCCACAAGACACTGCAACTAGTTGTAAATGCAAGTTGGTTGCCAAGTGCCCAAATTGTGATCACATGAATGCAGAGGTGGTGCAATGATCTGCGACAGTTGTAAGTGCGAGTACGGGTTGTAAAGTACTTTTTTCAAGGCTGTCGTAACTTCAGACTCTCGTTAAATGAATGGTTGTTAAGCAAGGCCTACCTGTATCGGATTGCATTATTGTTATTGGTGTATCAATATGATTAATGGGAAGCAACTTTTCTACCTTACAAGATGGCATTAATAAAACATTGTTAATTTTGATATAGTTGAAAGGGAATTGATTTGACTGGAATTAAATTTTGAAAAATCTAAAGACTTAATCATAACTCACTTTTCAGCACTTACGTTTTTCCTAACATAACTCACCTTAATGAAGAAAAATCAGCCTTATATTAGCATTACTGTATCTCTATGAAAGTTCCTAACACACAATCATATTGGCTATTCCATTAAAAACATGTATGCTGACAATACTTCATCACCAGGTACATTGTATAAAGATATTCTGCACTCCATTTTCTTATTATTTTGCATGACTAGACATTAGAGCTTTCAATAACCAATAATCTTAAAAACTTTCTTCCCTTTCATTTTTCATTGTTTTCTGTGTTGATCACTTGTACTGTCCTATCAGTACTCATGACATGTACCATTAATTGGTTAAAAAAAACCTTGTTTCACTTACCATAGAGCAACTTTTGTTTAATTTAAATAAAACTATTGTTTCAACTGTTGTTTTTGTTAGCTGAATAACACTGAAAATTGTGAAATAAAGAACTGCTGGGAGAGATCTCCTGCAATCTCTTCAATGAGAGGCTGACCACGTTGAGTTCTTACTGTCTGTGTTGGAATATGGTGATAGCTTTCACTCCTCTGAATGGCTGTTCTTGAAGTCAGAATGTGGTAATGTGATGAAGCCATAAATATATTATATTACTTATATTATATTAGAGAGCCAGTTTGGTGTAGTGGTTAAGGTACCAGGCTAGAAATTGGAAGACCGTGAGTTCTAGTCCTGTCTTAGGCATGAAGCCAGCTGGGTGACCTTGGGCCAGTCATTCTTTCTTAGCCCTAGGAAGAAGACAGTGGCAAACCACTTCCAAAACCTTGTCAAGAAAACTGCAGGGACTCATCCAGGCAATCATCAGGAATCAAGACTGGCATACACACACATACGCACACAAATAATATTAATCTCAAATATACCATTTCACACAAATGCTGATTCAAGGTCAGGTATTCCATGGAATATCAAGATAATGCATTGCAGACCCTGATGTACCTTACTGTATAGGGTTTTGTTGTACAAACCAAACATACAATAATGCAACTTAACAGAACTTAATTTGTTCTCTATAATTAAAATGAATACTAATTAAAACAGCAAAATAATATAAAGGTGAAAACAAATCCTTGAAAGAAGGCAGCCTAAACATGACTTCCTTCTCCAACACCAAGTAAAATGGGGCAAATTATTTCATAGAGACAAGGCAATGGTATTCTCTGCTGGTCTCACAAATATTAACCAGCCCCAACCCTGCTTAGCTTCGGATCCCAGAGAAGGCCAGGTAGGTACTACCACCTGGTTAGATACTTTAAGTAAAGGAAAATCTAATTAAAATTGTTATATAGCATTTATTCATTTCATTTCTTTGTATCTGACATTTTTTTGCAAATTTCTCCAAGTAATTAAATTAGATTTCTAAACAATATTCCACCCAGATAATATCCTAGAACTTCTTATAAGGTAAGCAGTAAACATTTTAATTGCCTTTGTAAAACAGCAGTCTTAAAATTTTGGATTTTCGCCTGTTTTTCACTGCTATACAGTTTCATACATGATCCTTCTCAGCTTCTAAATGAGGATAAGATGAGACAGCATAGCTTATAAGAACTTCAAAAACAGTCTACCTGACATAACACTTCAACAGAGCCACATTTTGATCATGAAAGGTTATTTAATATTTCTGCCTGAATAATGTTGTGTCTTAAATTTGTAAGTGATCATGTATGGTTTCAATGAAGAAGATAACTATATTCTATCAAGGTACTATTTCTTCAGAGACAGTCTACAGGGAACTGCCTCCTTAGTACTAGGTAGGATAGTGATAAAAAATAGTCCATTCCTTTTCTGTGACCCCTTTTCTCATTATCATGGAGGCTAACTAAATCATTCCTGATCAAGGTCCAAATTACTTGCTTGCGGATGACTTTAAATTACTCTAGGGGGCAATCAAAATTTAATTGTGGGCCATGAAACTCCAAAGAAACGGTTTACCATCCTGTTTCCTTCATCATGAGTGAACATGCCATCATATAACCTATTTTTAAAGTTTTGGGATAAAGAACTACAGTTTCAGTAACAGATAGTATCCTCATAAAGCGAGATCGTTAAAAACAAAATATACCTGCTCAATAAAAATAAATAGCAAGTAAAACAAGCTTGAAGAAAATAATGTGACTCCAGAATAATCAAAAATATTAAAACAAACCTGCTATATAACTTGTATGTTTATTATTCCGATCATGTTCAAGAAGATCACGATGTATGATCTTCCCCTCTCCATTCCCAAAGTCTCTGGCAATTTTTACAGTATTTCTAGAAATTAAAAATAAACTAATTATTGTATTACTGCACTTGAATAGCCTTTAAATTGTAATTGTTATAATTATAACTAGGTTTGTAATTTATTATTTAATTATAATAAAATATTCTCGTTCCATATATGTTAGTGGTCAGGAACTTTTCTATATGCTGTGCAATATCATGTGGGAACAAACATATTAAATTACCATGAAATTGCCCAGTCTTGTGAGATTTCAGAGTTTTTGCCTAACCTCACAAATTTATGAGTTTCTTCCCAATCTTGCAAGATTCCAGGGAAGAACAGTGAAGTCTCATGAGATTCACAATCTCATGAGTTCAGCTATTTTTAGTTTAATCTGTTGTCTTTCAGATGCCATCTGCAATGTTATAGATGACTCCTACCCACACCATAATGAATGCAGATTGTGAAGCAGTATTTTAGTGGCTTGTATCTTAAATAATTAACACATCAAATTACTGAGTCCAATAAACATGAAATTAATCTTATAGTCAAGTATGAGAGAGAAAATTAGCAGTTAAAACTGCAAAAATTAGTTTAATAATTTTAAAAAATAATTCTAGGCTTAGGTTCTTTAGGGATTAACTTTTGCATGAATTATAATCAAGGCTCCAAAAATACAGATTGAAGATGGTAACTAATCAAACCTCTGCCCCAAATCCCTGCCACTGTGTATAAAAATCACAAGTGGATAAAATTGGTATGTCACTCTAGCAAGCAAAAGAGGTAGAAAAATAACTCCTGGATGGGAATGGATTTCTCAGTCCCAATATGTCATGAAAAGCCCTCTCCTTCCTTTTGAATTTTCTATGCATGTGAAACAGCACAATAAATTTTTGCCCATTTTTTATTGCTTTTCAAAATCACTGAATGATCCCTTGTTATCTTTTATTATCTACACATCCTAAAAAAAATTGTGAGACAAATTACTGTTTGGTAAAAATAAAGGCTATTAAATTAAACCAAAATGTGTAAACTGTAATACTGATTTAGTATCAACATAATACTTTATCAAACAACATTATGACCATGGTGCTAATACTGATAATAATAATCATAATAACAGAAAAAAATTAAAAGGAGAGTAATGAAGACAGATAAAAGTAAAAATATATTCCTTAAGCATATTTAGCACTGTTTAACATTTACACATTTTAGGCTATACTGTACTGCTGTGGATTAATATATGTTCAAACGTTTCCTGAAAGGACAGGTTGTAAACATGAAAAAAAAAGTGGCACTATGGACAAATTGCCTAATACTGCCAGTATTTGGTATGTAATAATGTAACCCTATTTCAGGGAATCTTGGCTTATGTTCATGTGCAGAGTGCTACCTGATCACTTTGTTTGGCTCCTCCCATTAGTCAAAGAAACTAAAGTAACCAGAAACTAAGCAAAAGGAAAAGCTCTAAACTGGAATTTCTGGTTTTCTACTCTCCTAAGAAATCAGAATATAGAAACAGTATCTATAGTTAGTTTCTAATCTTGTTTAGGAGACTAATTAGTTTATAATTATACTGTCTCTCTTGCTAGTGAAACAAACCAAGTGGGAGCAATTGCGAAAGATACAACAACACATGTTTATTGATTGTTAATGATAAACCAGGGTTCTATGGAATTTTGACCTAGTGTTATGTATGAATATGGCTATTCAGTCCATTGATCTAATCAACTCACATTGTCTACACACTGAGAACAGCTCTCTAGAGTTCTAGACAATAACTTTGCTTAGTAAACCAGGAGATGTGGAGGACTGAATCTGGGATTTTTTTTGGTGCAAACCATAAATTCAGCATTGCCCTACAACTCTTCCTGTAGGCATGGCCAGGAAGAGAAAATCCAGTAACACAACAAAGGGTTGACTACTTAGGGTACCAGATACAATCAGATATAGAGAAATGAGTCTTTCATATATTTTAATCTATTTTATATTTTTAAAAATATAATTGCTATACCTGTTTTTTTATTACACAATTATATAGTGCTAATGTCTTTCCTTGTACCTGTATTGTTGATCATTCAGCAGTGGCTTCTGAGCAGCTAAGTATCTACTGATAGTGTCCTCCAGCTTAGGAATAGGCAATCTAAAAATGGATAACACAACAAGTTATATATTGGCTTTTTATATCAGTCCTGACATAAATGAACTCCCCATTCATTTATATTATTAATTTGTTCATACTGATTACCCAGAAGGAAAAAGATAGAGTTGGTATTAAATTGCAAAACCTTTACTGGCTGTTGACCCTAAAAGTGAATTTTACTTATTTATTTATTTATTTCTGTTTTATTTCTTAAAAATTTTAAACCATCCAATGGCTGAAGCTTTCTGAGAAGTTTACAATAAAACACATGAAAAATACAATTTCAATAAAATATACAATAAAACCAAATGAATGCAAAATGAAAATACCATATAAACTAGATAGCAGCAAAGCAGTCACTCAAAATCTAAAACAATATGAATTAAAATACATTTAAAAGCCAAATAAAAAGTCTTGGGAAATAGAAAGGTCTTCACCTGGTGCTGAAATGATATTAATGTGGGCACCACAACTCTCTCCCCTGTAGAGCCCCACCTCACTTCCGGGTGGGGGGTATATGGAGGAGGACTTCATTAGACATCTTAAGGTTCAGGTAGGTACATACAGGAGAAGGCTTTCCTTCAGGTAACCTGATCTTAAGTTGTTTAGGGCTTTAAAGGCCAAAACCAGCACTTACAGGTGAGTGATTAATACAGATGTATTCATATGATACCATCATAGATACCTCAACGATATTTAAGTTTATCCGCTAATCCTAATGTCTGAGCTCACAACACACTAAACCATTAAACTGTTACATAGCTTGGGTTCACACATTAGGCTAAAATGTGGTTGCCTATATTTAATTTACATGGCTTATAGGCCTCTTCAATCAGAATTGATTGAGTGGGATACAATTCTCATCACAATTTTTGTAATTCTATAAAATCGTATGTACAGGATCAATAACACACTACAATAAACTCAACTAGAATTACAATACTTTACACTGAAAAAGAATGCTATCATGCCACCAACCAGTGACATGTTGGAAAAGACAAATCTTTAAAAATATTTTAAATGCCAAGAGGGAAAAGCCATTCAGATGTCCAAAGAAATGCTGTTCCAAAGAAGGGGGGCAATGATATGAAAGGTATGCTTCCATGGCTCCTGCAGGTGGCAGTCCCTTATCAGATGGGCTTACATTACTGGGAGAAGGTAGCCCTGTAGGATATCCAGGCTGTAGCTTGACCTTGCCCAGAACTAAAAACAGAATCTCTGTGGAATAGTATAGTTTACAGTCCCAGAATCACTCTGTCTTGCAGGGATTAAGCCATTTAATTGTTCTTTCCCATTTAAACCCAAAGGCACTTGGATGGTACTTTGGCAGCATCACCTGTTCAGCCCATGAGATGTAAAATTGGGTATCATCAGCATGCTGATGATGACCAACCCATGTCAATGGATGGTCTCACACAGCAGCTTCATAAAGGTGTTAAACAGGAGCAGGGACAGTGTTGTGGTACTCACAACTCTCCCCAGCTGGAACCACCCCTTAGGAAGAACAACTGCAAAAGAAGTGCCGGTCTACCCCTAATCCTCTAGGCTAGAAGAAAGTCATACCTGGTGGTATTAAAGACCACTGAGAGCCAAGCAACACAAGGAGGGATCACACTGTCCCATCCAGATCTTGTCAGAGATCATCCACAAGTGCAATGTTGTTTCCATGCTATGCCCATGCCTGAAACAACTGAGTAGGTCCAGATAACCCACTTCCTCCAGCCCCCCCCTGCAGTTGTAGCCCCACCACTTTCTCAACAATCTTCCCCAAAAAGGCATGGTTGGAAACTAATATATAATAGCCAAGGGATAGTTTTTTGAGGAGGGGCATAATACTGCCTCCTTCAAGGAGAGTGGCAACAACCCTTCACTCACAGATGACTACCTTAACCCAGCCTTCTGTCACATCCCTGGAGGCTTTCACTAACTAGGAAAGGCAGAGATCCAGCCTAGATGTAGCAGAGTAATCCATTCAGTAGAACTATATGGTTGAGTAGCTGTTTTTTTTAATTAATTATTCCAAAACTGAAGCACTATTTAATAATATCAATCTTAAAGTACAACAAGTTGTTACACTTAATTATAATATCTGAGTTTGTAATAGATCTTTGAAATACTTAGGAATTATTATTCCATAAAATCTAAATTAATAAATCTTAATTATAAATCAATATCCAGGTTTATACTTACAAAGAATAGATCTTAGATTAAATTAAATATGGAGTCCTTGGTGCTCTCTGAGCTTGGTTTTTTCCTTGCAGATGTTTCATTACCCAACTATGTAAGATCATCAGTGTGAGTAAGTGTGGGGTTTGCTCCCTGTTTATATACATTAGCTGGTCCTGCCAGTTTTAGTGGGGGGTTTTCTCCATACTCACACTGATGATGTTACCTAGTTGGGTAATAAAATGTCTGCAAGCAAACAGCCAAGCTCAGAGACCACCAAGGATTCCATAGTTCAACCCTGAGCTATATATACAGTATTTTCTTCTGTTAAATTAAATATTTCCCTACTTGGTAGATTAGCTGTTCTTAAATGACCCTCTTCCCAAAACTATTTCATTTGTTTCAAACATTTTTTTTTATTTTTTCAGAAGCAACTTTTAATGACTTGAAGAATTCTCTATATAAATTCAACTTCTTAAATTTAAAAGCTCAAGCAGAAAGTTGGGGCTTCCATAATATTTAATTATTATTTTGATGCCTTTCAGATAATTAATTCTTGAACACACTCAGACTATTCTACTGTTAGGGTAAAGTAAGGTAAAATACGTTCTTCATAGAAAATATGAAAAATATTAAATATTTTAAATGTTTAAAATATTTAATTCCACAAACATAATAATGATATATAATATCAGATTAAATATTTCACTGAAGTATTCTGGCTTTTTAATGTGTCTAGCTTGTTTGCTGGTTTATTTTATTTTATTTTATTTTTGGCTAGTTAAATTTCTTAGCTAGTTAAATTTTTGTATCAACTTTTTTTCTTACTAGCTTTTTACTTGCTTTTACATTTTATTGTTAGTTTATTAAATATAGTGCTTTTTGGCATTAAAAAAAATGCTATAGTGTTACTTTATACAAAACAAAAACCTGTTTTAGATGTAAATAGTAAATAAAATCTCCCACTGTCACTCCTCACTTTCCCAGTGTGTCTCCTCAATAATTTCTTTTTTAGAGATGAACAAAAGAAATTCTGCCAGTGTAGTCCTATAATATTTATTTAATTATTTCCTTCCTACTAATATTCTATACACTCCTGTCTACTATAATAAAGATCAAACTAAAAAACATATAAATTGTCTGTCATTGTACTTGATAACAAAACAATTTTAATATCCTTAATCATATTGAACCCAAAACCAGACATTTATTTTTTTTGTTATACCTTAATAATCTCAATCCAAATTGTTAAAGATAAATGAAATCAGCCAAACCCTTAAAACAATCCAGAGAAATATTCTTAAACCCTTACCCACTTCAAAATAAACCAGAGCATTTACATATCCCCACAATGCACACAGAGCTTTCTTCTTCAAAAAAATTGAACAGCCCAACTGCCCTCTTCATAAACTCCAACATCTCTTCAGGAGACCTCCCATACATAATAACCCCTTCTTTCCCATGGCATTCCATCAGAAGATCAATTTCACTTGTGGCTTGCAACTCCATCTCTCCCTTCTATTTCTTCAACTCGACTATCCAATCTTCATCCAACATTTCAACAGAAGTCCCGATGTCACTCTTAGAAGAGACATTTCTGTCTGTTAAAGTCCTCAGCTTCCTCCACAACATCCCCAACCAGATGACACATTTCAGACCTCATATTTTCTACAATGTTTTATGCCTTGCATAAAAACTTGACAGGAATCAGAAAGAATCTGTTTAAAATCCTGTTGGAAGTCAGAGAAAGTCTGTTTAAAATCCTCCATGTCTCACGCAGTAGATTATGGCGCCCCCTAGGAGCTTAACCAGAGAAAGTTGAAGGTATTAAAGAATTCCGGAATGTGTTTCCATAGGAATGTGTTTACACAAGTGAAAGTGAGATAACAGAGAGTTATCTCAGGGAAAGTAGAAGCAGAAAAATGGAAGTTCAAAGCAGCCGATTCAACATGTAGGAAAATGCTAATATCTTCAAATTTAGTACAAAAATAATAGCAGGGAGACAATTATTTACTCTCAATCCTCCTTAATATTTGGATGGAAAACGAAGTCCAAACTTAAAAAGATTTTTTTAAAAAATTGATCCCAAAAAATAACGATAAGTACCAAGAGAACCCGCTTCTCCTTGCTGTAGAAAGCCTCTCTTAGAGTATGCGTACTTAAAAGAAATATAAATTGGGTGATTTAGAAATGGGGTGGCCAGTCTTAGTGTCCCTTTAAGGCTGTAGTGCAGCTTGGAAATGGTAACGTCCCAGCCTTCCAGCTAGTTCTTACCAGTTGAATGCGAATGCTGTTTGTGATCTCCTGGCTGCAGATGGGATGATTCCAGGTGTTTTCTTTTTTCCAGAAAAACACTTCTGGGTTTCAGGAAAAACCTGTCTGAGCCTAAAAAAACTGCCAGGTTGTCAGTTCTGCCCGCTGAGCCCGTGGGCACAACTGTTCAGTCCATGTCCCCACTAGAAGTCCCTTTTCCTGTATTTTTAATTCTTCCAAGCCAACACACAGTCACTGTGGGTTGCATGTCATGCAGCCTCAAACCTACACCATTTTCAGTAGCCTTTTTCCAGATCCTGTACCTTTGCAGGTAAACCCATATTAATTGCTACTTCTATCCCTACCAGTGAAATGGTGACAAGCAAAGCAAAATACAGCATTTTCCAGCAGACTATTCTACCAGGGGTACAGTTTGAAGCAGGCTGCACTGAAATGTGTTTGTGGAATAGGACTTTCTTGCTTCGATACTAGTGTCTACTAGCTCAGGTAACCTATTTGCATAGGTAGGTACACACACCTCAGGCAATAGATCAGCACCTGGCACTCTCAGATCATTTTTCTCATCCCATTCATCCTCACCAACAGCAGACTCAATAGTACTGGGTAATTCCTCCTCCCAGCAAATGCCTCATTGGACTCTCATTGGACTCTCCTGGGGAACTTCCCTGAAGAGCATTTTTGGCTAGATTTATTAAATATTGGTCTAGGGTGCCTGAACATGAACATTTTTCACTTGGGCAGTATAATAGGGCACAAAGGAAAGGGCTTGTGCCTTCGTGTAATCTAATCCTTGTGTAGGAATCTCCAGGAAGGCTACATCAAAAGAACGAGAAGCTACCCGAAGCCTCGGTCGAGCCGAGCTCAGATGCTCTCTTGCTTTCCCTCCGACTGCAATGGGGGTGCGCTTTTTGCCGGTGGTCCAAAGGCTTGATATAGTAGTAAGGTTTGGGTTACATTCACAAAGAGTATATGAGAAATGCCTGCATTCCCCTTAAACAGCTACACTGCAGGAATGGCGGGAAAGGGAGAAGAAGGAAGATTGCTTTCTCCCGGTGTCCTTACTCCCCCCGCCCCCCCCTTTCCCTGAAACTTGGTGAACGGCAGAGGAACCTGGGCAAGCTGGGCTGGAAATGCATGGTAGGAATGGTGCTTCGATGCACGAAATGATGGTCCGTGTCCTGTTCCGACACAATTCCCTCCACCTGTCCCACGGTCTTCCAGTACTGGCGGCAGCTAACCGCGCTCCGAAGCATCGAGGCGCCCCATGGGGGCTTCGCTCGGCGCATGTCAGGCTGCTCGGAGCGGAGAGTGAAGGGAAAGGGCGAAGCGCAACCCCACCGCAACCGATTTTCGGCGGCACGCGCTCCTCCGAATGGCGGCAAACGGCCGAAGGTGGTAGGAAAGAAGGCCTCCGGCTGGTATCCAAGGCAACCGGAGAACGCGACAAGCAGCTCCGCTTCTGAGGGGGCAGCGCGGACTACGAGCGAGGGCGCGGTGGCTGCTTTGCTCGCTGACCGCCGCGTTTGATCCCCTCACTTCCTGCTTTGAGGGAGCGCTGGCTGGCCGAGCCTTTACTGCTAAATTATTTATGGGATGCCTGACTGACGTGGGAAGCATCGAACGTTTTTCCCTCCCCACCGTGTCGTGGGAATAGCTGAGAGAGCCCACACCGGCGCCAGTCTCATTTACAGAGGCAGCCACCATCTTCCCCCCAATGGGGGAAATGCATGTGGTGGGGTTTAAATAGATTAAAACACGGTCTATAAATTAAAAGTAACAAGAAAACAAAGCTCTCCATATGTTCATTTTTTAAAAAAAATCCTGTTAGAATTTCCTAGAGCTGTTTTTCTGTTTTCAGTGGTCTGTCAATTGCTTTGAGAGGTGTGCTCTTGACTAGAAGTTGAATCTAAACACTATAGAAATATGCCGTATTTGTGGACAAAATAAAAATTCTAATTCAGTTTTTTTTCCCTTTTAAACAAAATTGGGGCAGTGACTCATTTCTGTCTAAAGCATTTCACCTACCATGAGGGGAAATATCGCTGGGAATCGGGCAACCTATAAAATTATTATTATTATTATGTAGGTCAGACTGAGTTTTTTATGTTTCATCTTAGTAAAGTCACAAGAACAAATCATTTATATCTATCATTCTAATTTACCTGATGGGCTTGTGTTGTAGTCAATGTTAAAAGCCATTGGCATTTTTATTATTTTCTGGGGTGGTTGGAGGGAGGGACAGGCTAGCAATGACTTTTCCATAAAAATCTAATTAATGAAAAGCATCTTGCCCACCAAAACTTCCCTAACTTTACATCAGTAATATTCACCCTATGCTAGTTATTCTTAAGGTCATCTGCAATAAAGTATGGGCACTTTATTCTGCTATAGCCAGGTCTTATGTCACATATATTTTTGTCATGGAAGTTTGACATAAACAATTGCAATGTCAGAAGCATCAGATTTTAAATCAAGGAGATCTTAAGTGAAGTGATGAAGAAGCAGTACTGTCTGTGATTCAGACATTGATATTTTGTGTCTTTCCATTTTTGGGGGGTTCAAAGTGGTTTTTTTTTAATATTTCAAAGTGTTCTCTTTAAATACTGAAAGTAGTCAATAAACATGCTATCAGTTCTTACAGACCCATTTTGGAATTGTGCACAAGCTTTATAAGTGTTCTCAAAATATTTTTATATTCAAATATCTAACAAAATAAATAGAGTGCTATTTGCTCCATGAGTTTGATTTTATCATATGAAGTCAGAAATAAATTTCTTTTAAAATGCTTTGTAATCCTTAAAAGTTCTGTCTGTTAATTTTGCTATGATGAGAAACAAAGTGGACTTTGACATCTAGTTCTTGCTTTATCTTTGTAATATAATCCTTGAGAGAGATCACAATGAAATCTGATAATGTGTTTAGATCATAAGTCTACATTCCAGGCCTGAATACTATCTCAAATTTGTTTTCAAGCTAAGAAGGAATATGCATTGTGATACTTGTTTTTATAACTGAATTATCAGAATAAAATTACTGTGCATATTTAGGCTATTATTTTATGTGCCATGTTTTGACTATAGACACCCTTATTCAAGAGGTCTGGGAATAAGGTATAGTGTGGTTAAATATTTACTGAAAGACTGGACTACAGGTAGTCCTTGTTTAGTGACTGTTCACAGTTACAACGGTGATGAAAAAGTATCTTTGCAACCAGTTCTCGGATTTACGACCTTCACTGGTTTGTAAAGCAAAGGAAAATTGAAGTAAGATCATAAGTAAAGTCACGGTTTCACTTAGTGACCACTTTGCATAACGATTAAGTTGCCAGTCCCAATTGTGGTTGCTTTATTGTATAGCAATAAAGGAAGGATATCAGAAAAGACAGATTTAGTTAATTTACATTACTAAGGGGAAAAAATTAATAAGTTATATTGATTCTTATTTGAAATTCATATAGTTTTGAACAGACATGCATCTTAATATTTTTAATAAAACATTGGCTTGCATCAAACACTTCATTAATTTTTAGTGCTTTTAATGCCTTCTAGAAGAATAATAAGACTTCATAACATTTTGGGACACTATGCAGTGTATGTTTTTCAGTGCTGAGTTCTAATTACATATCTTTGTTGGGTCTCCCTGTGCAGTACATGTGAACATATATACATGAAGCTTAAGGCTGTGATTCATTTTTTGCAGAGCATCTTCCTGTCTCTAGGAAATTACAGATTCTGCTATGGTGAACAAAGAAGTATAGATTTACTTCCAACATTCTCTGCCTACAATATCCACTAGAACAGGGCATGTTACATTGTTAGCCAAGGACCCATAGGACCCTAAGCCTCCTTAGAGCCTTGACAGCTGCCTATAGCAGCTCAAAAACTTTTATCAGCCTGGAACTGGTACAGATAACTCCCACCCCCAATTGAGTTAAATGGAAAGAAAAATTAAAAAGAAAGGACCTAGATACTGAAATAGCAAATCAAGATACCTCCTCTTTCTTTGGCTGTTGAGTTGACGGGGGATATAAAGTACAGTAATGATAGCTAAGCTGCAGGTTCTTTGCTCCATCTGAGGATTTTTGTATGTGTGCCCGAACTTTCTGGAAACCATTGAGAGTATTTAGTGTGCAAAACAGTGTTTTTCTCAGAAAAAAATAGTTTTACAAAAGTGGGACCAAAAGTAAAATACTGTAATATGGAACATTTTTAATAGGGTTATTTTATTAACATTTATTTTATTAGGATTCCCTAAGTCCTTTCATCAAAAATACTTAATTCCTCACCTCTATCTGAATGTTACATTTCTGCCCTGCAATAGTCAAGGTCTATACACTGAGTATTCTTAGTACATACTGGGCTGTTTTGAGGTACCAGATTTTCTCCTCTGAATTTGTTTTTATATTTTTGAAACCCCAAGCCTATCAGTATTTACCATTTGTGCTGGAGAGTGCTGTTTTGGTTGCACAAGGATAGTTGGATAGGTAATTTGCTATGTATGCTGGGCTAAATTCATTAAATTAAGCAGGTTATTTTCTAAAGAAGAGATTATATTTGAAATTTTGGAAAAGAAATTATTTGAAAAAGAAGGAGTAGGTTTTATTGTCTGTTACGGTTACTGTAAACCTAACTAGTTGTACATTTCAAGGCAGAATAACTACTTTAGCACTTTGGAAAGAAACTGAAATAATGTTGCATACTTTTCTCCTATTTCAGCAATACAGATTTAAGTACTGTATTAAAAATACAGGAACACTCTTTCCCTCTTTACTTCATGTAAACACCAGATTTTGAAATAGAAATATTCTGTTAAGAGTTTTGTTGACAATCATATTTCTATAATATTGTTGATTTATATAAGTGCCAACAGCAGGGCAAATACTGTAATTAAAATGCTCATTTTTTTTTCCAATTTCAAAATGACATTTGTTGGAACTGATCACAGAAAATGAGATATTATATGAACATCATTGCAAACTTTTTGAAAAATGCATCCAATAGATTATTTTACAATCAAGTAAAAATTAACCTTAACCTGCCAGCTGATAATAAAACAGCACAATGTGAAATGTGAAATCTGGTTTTATAATACTGCTGCTTTAAAAACTACTACTGTATTGTGCAAGTGAAAGGCCTGAAAAGAAATATGAATTGGGGGCATTTCTTTCTAGAATGTTGACATCTCTGTCTTAACTTGAGCTGCCTGACTCCTTGCATATGGCAATCGTCGGAAGTGGATTGGCTTTCAGTGAGCTCATGGATTTATTATGCATCTTTGTCACAGTAGTAGCAATATACCACGTAGTCTCCTTCAGTTCAGTGAGATGCTACTATTTCCAAGGCTGTACTGTAGTTTGTGTGTGTGTTTTATCTGACTGTATCATGCTTTGCAGAAATGTAGAGTCTCGCTTCCTTTTGCAAGTGTTAATATTCTTTGTTGGTAGCGTATACTGACGTCACGAGGCAATGGCTGAGCTTGAGGCTGGTAGCTGCTGAGTCTATGTGCTAATTACATCTTCAGCACAGCATTAGCACCAGTAGCAAGCTATTGTCACGGAGCTAACCTTCTTTCCGGCTTACAGAGACAAGATTACTCAACAAGACATGGACGGAAACTCCCAGATCTACCGCGTATGCGACTAGGTGAATGAAACAGCCTCGGGAAATGGAGGAAGAATAAATTCAAACGGCTTTGGATTTGTAATGCAAGCAGCTTTTGCAGAATTCCAAGGAAATTTGCTTTCGTGCTTCTGGATTTAAAGTCATGTATGTGGATTATTGTTTGTTCCTTCTGTTTGAGTCGACTAAAATCAAATATATTTGTGTGTCTGTGTTTATATGTGTGTGCACCGGTCTGATATCTATTAAAAAAAAAATTTGTTTTTCCTCTTCTCCCCCCCCCATATTTTCTTAATTTTGCCTTAGTAAATGTTTAATACAACACATTAAAATATTATTTATTTGTAGGTCTGTTCACATTGTAGCCTTTGGGAATGAAAGAGATGGATTTTCGGAGGATGATCAGCAGAAGAGTTTGATCTGGACCTATCTTGGGAGAAGTGCTCTAGTTTCAGAGACTGACAGTAATTTGTTGCTAAACTCTCCCACCTACCTTAGAAATCCTGCATTCACTGAGTATCAAGCTTGTGTGTTTGGAAATGTCAAATTGGTGGTGCATGACTGTCCTCTCTGGGTAAGAGAATGTAGTAAAAAAGTTATAGATCCATCCTAACCATGTCTATTCAGAAGTATCTAAGTCTCAAAGTATTCCATTAGGCTTACTTCATAGTAATCATATCTAGAATTGTAGTTTTAATGTGGGTCAACTGCTGAACTAATATTTAGCTGTTACAATGTTAAATCGGAAAAAAAGAGAATGAATCTTTTATAAGTTGCTCTCAGTTGAATAAATCTTGGGGTAACTGACAAGTTTAAAATATAAAGGAGAAAGCTTTTCACAGAATAAAACAATTTTGAAGATTGAAAAAAACTTTCTACTGAAACCAATAGAATATAATGTGGTTTGACAATGTTAAATTTCAATTAGGAGCTAAACAAACTTGTTTAGCTTAGAATATTATACTGCATGAGTGTAAACTTGTAAAAATGTTCATGTACTGTTATTTTTCTTAATTAATCATGCCAAAAATAGCTTTTAGTGATGTTTCTGGTGTTAGTATTAGAACTGCTTATAAGCAGCTAGATTCATATCTTTATGTGAGATTTTGAGCGATTTATATGGAGTTGAGTAAATAACTTGCAGTTAAATTTTAAACATAGAAACAAATCCCATCTCGGAAATAACTGAGAGCTACATTTCTATGAAAGTATAAATATTGTCAGATGATGTTGGTAGTATAATCCTTATGAGTGAGATGCTGCTCATCTTAGTTATGTTTGATAGATAACATATTTTAGTACTTGAAACTGTGGCTGTGGACAATATTCTTTGGGTCTTAATTTTAATTGATAAAGTATTAATCCTTTACAATGTCAATAGCATAATTCCAAACTGACATGGAGAAGTTAATATTAGGGTGGATGCGTATACCAGGATAGCGCAGCAGAAGTACCACTACCTGCAGGGTGGACAGGAGAACTTAAGAAAATAAGCTAAACAAGTGGGATAGGTAATGAGAAAGTTCTTACATTCACCACAGTGTTGTTTTTCACATTGTTGTCACAGACATTCTTGAGTAGTAGAATTATATAACACCAAAATAATCACTGCAGTTGTCTGAGATAAAAGCATTTCTTTTAATGTGTCAGTATAGAAGCTTCACTTAGGATTAGGGTTTCCTGTCTAGATATGTGACAGTTTTAATTGCTGATTAATGCTAATGATTAGTTGAAATACTTTTGCTTGAGGACACATGCTCAAAATCACTTTTTCTAATTTATTCTGATGATGACATCTAGGACAAATATAATTTCCCGGATCTGTATTCAGCCACAATCCACCCTTCCCCTCCCCCCACTTCATGAAATATGTTGTACATGAAATATGCATAGCTAACTTTGGGGAAAAAAGTCTATTTAGTTCTCAGGAATTTTCTAATGCAACAGAAGAGTCATTGCAGTGCATTTGAAGGTAACAATCTGTACCAAGTAATTATGAAAATGTCCCCTAAGTTTATGTGGTAACTTTGCATTCAGATGTTTACATGCAAACATTATAGATAATTGAAGATTATTGATCTAGGTGATCCTGTACTTTCTGTCTTGAATGTGCAGTTTGACATCATTACTTATGCATGTCTTATTTAAGACCTCAAGAATAAACTGAGATTAAATAACTTTTTAGAGAGATCATTATTTTGTGAGCCTCGTGTGGCAGAGTGGTAGGTGGCACTATTGCAACCGAAACTCTCCCCATGACCCGAGTTCTATCCCAGTGGAAGCTGGATTCTCGGGTAGCCGGCTCAGGTCGACTCAGCCTTCCATCCTTCCGAGGTCGGTAAAATGAGTACCCAGCTTGCTGGGGAAGGCGACGACTGGGGAAGGCAATGGCAAACCACCCTGCTCTATAGTCTGCCAAGAAAACGTCACAAAAGTGGCGTTCCCTGAAAGGGTCAGACATGACTCTGTGCTTCCACAGGGGACCTTTCACCATTTTTACCATTTTTCTGCAGCATGTTTGTAAATTGTTTTATATACTTGTAAATCAGACATCACCTGTGGTATTTACCATGTTTAGTAGTACCCATAGATGGAAAATTTGCTGTTCTCTAATGGCCCTCTCTACACCCCCCAATGATTTTTGCACATTTTGTTACTCCAAGTCTACAGTACTGATACTCTTGTAAAAGCATGATACTGTTTTGTTTAAGTAAGGATCTCCTCTGACTCTCTGAAATAGAAAAACAATATCTAGAAATAACTGTCACCGGCTGAGCAATATCTTTTATGTGCAGAATTTCAACACTGATGTTTCCTAACTGATCATTTGGTTAGGTTCAGAATGTGGATGGAGAATTGTACACACATAGGCTCATGGTGTAAAACTTTTCAGAATATTCACCAAACTAGTTTATTGTGTATTTCAATTTTGCTATTCCTGTCCTCTTTTTTGTCTCCTCTCTTTTGATATTGTTCCGGCATACCTTTTGTCTTGACCTTACTTTTCTATTCCATTCCCACTTCTCGTACCTCTGGACATTCTGAACTTAGCTTATGTTCTCTTTTTTCTGATGTTACTTAATCTAACAGAATTTTCAAATTGTGTGATTTCTGCAGTCCTGCAAATTGTGTTACTACAAGCTAAAAAAAAATAAGAGCAGAAAATTCATTCATAGCAGGGCTAAGCTTTTCATCAGTTGACAATAAGGGCATTGGACTGACCTTTCATTTCTATAGTAGTGAGCTTCACAGAATGTCATTGGAGAAACAGACTTCCATTTCTTATTAAAATAAAGTATCATGATTCTAACTTGAACTTTATAAACTTTATAAAGATTGCAATAAAAGATGGAGTAACAGACTGGTTAAAGAGTATGTTGGCATTCTTACATGCTGGGAAAATTAGGAAAGTTTGGCATATTCATTGTCACAGAAAAAGTATTTCTAATTGCTCTTGTAAAATGCTTTGTTTAGTTGGCTATTTGCTGTTCAATCATTAAAAGAAAGTTGGGACAGCCTTTTTAAAAAAAGAATACTGCATTTATTAGGATTTCAGCAATTAATTCCTAATGGCTGGTTTTACTGATCTTCAGAAATGAGGAACTAATTTAAGTAATGTCAGTTATTCATCCAGTAAATCCAGGTCAGGAATAAACTGCCAGTGAAGCAGATAACTTTCACGTATATCTTTTCCTTAATTTCCAGCAACACAGTTTTAAAAAGGCAAATGCTTCAGTTTTCAAAATGTGTTAGTACTGTACCTATGAACTGATATTGCTGTAATTAACTAAAATGAGTGGTAGTTTTGATGCATGTATCATATATATATATATATATATATAAAATATATCAATATTGAACGTTTATCTTAAAATTTAGGCAGCTGGATTCAAAATCCTTTGCTGCCATTAACTCCTCTGTTACTTTCATCTAGTTACCCTGTGTATGCAAACCCATAGCTGTAAAATGGACATACTAATATGAAGTTTGCTATGGGCAAGACATCGAAAGCAAGATGAAATTTAAACAGTACATTTAATGCCTATAAATAAATAAATAAATTCTGGACACTTTTACACATTTTTAGCACCCAAAAAACTTGTCCAGAAATTTTCCATTCTCAGTTTTAGTGAGCTTTCAGTTATTCTACAGATTTGTGTGTTCTGATCTTGATCAATAAAAAAGGGAATTTAGCTCCATCTTTTTGTTTTATATAGGATATTTTTGAAAGTGACTGGTACACATCTCGGAACCTCATTGGAGAAGCAGATATCATTGTGATTAAATATTCTGTAAATGACAAGTCTTCATTTCAAGAAGTAAAAGATATTTATGCACCACTGATAAAGAAAACACTTAATCACTGTTCAGTTCCAGTTATAATTTCTGCTGTTGGTGCAAGACAAAACGGTATGTGCTAGAAGTCATGTTATAAACAACTGAGATACCAGTATTATGCTAAGTGTTGGATGAATCATGATGAGAAAGCTTGGTTATTAGACCACTCATGATAAAATTAGTTCTCCTTAGAATTGATGAAGTGTCACGTAATATTCTATAGAAAACATTTATACTTATGTAAGATTGGTTCCAGTTGAAATATAAAATAAATTGAGAATAACTCAGAACAGTATGCTATATGTTCATTATAAAAACATCTAAAAGCATGAGTAGTATTCTGAGTTATGAGTTGAAGAATGTGATTCTTTGAACATTTGGTTGATATAATTATGAGGAGCAAAGCAGTGATCTTTCACATTGATTTTTGGGTGTGTTATATGTACTTCCCAGTATTGCTTTTCCATAGAAGTCCACGACCATCCACAATTAATGATGGAAAAATGACAAAATGTGCATCTTGATGTCATGACACAAATCCTGCTGCATCATACCTGAGTACTTTCATCTTATGTAAGTCATGGGATTTGCATCATGATGTTACAGCATTTCATTTTGTCACTTGCCTCCCTCTTGTGGGCACCTGTGTGCTTTTCTAAACTTGTATAGGAACAAAACTAATATTTTCAGTGTTCCCTGAACTCATAATAGATGATGCATGCTAAAGAAACATATCATTCCTAATTGTGAGAAATGTTTTTCAAGGTAATGTGTGTATAAATTGCAATTTACACACTTGCAATAAGCCATATACTATATTTGGTGCTGCATTTTCTTAGGGTAGGTAACTTAGCATTATCTCTGTATTTACAACAGTTGAGTATTAAGAATTCCGCAGTAGAATTTCTCAATCTATGACTTAACACAAGAAGGCAAAACTAGAGTACTGATTAATATAGACAGACGGTTACTGGCAGGCTTTTTTTCCCAAGAAAAATAATAATTTATTTTCCATGATATATTAGCAGTTCTCTACTGGTGTATTGAGTATCTGATCATAAAACAGATTTGGAAGTTGAGCTATGTGTGATTCTTTATAATGCTATGTAATAACTTTAGGCAATATTTATGTGAAATAAGATACTGGTAGTCCTTGGCTTATGATGGCAATTGGAACTGGAATTTCTGTCACTAAGCAATGCAGTTGTAGAGTGCGATTGCATCGCTTAGCAACGGCAATCCCTGCAGTCCTGGTTGCCGTTGTTAACCAAATCCCATGGTCAACAGGTGAGTCAACTTCCTGCCAGCTTCCCTCAACCAAAGTCAGTGGGGAATCCAGCAGTAAGTTGCAAGTCCCAGGCCTGCAGCAGGTAAGTGGCTGCTGCTGGGTGGGGGAGTGAGTAAGATGGTGTGCAGGGGCATGGGGGAGGCACGGCAGGGGTCAGGGAGGGGGTACAAAGGGGTGCGGCAAGGGTCAGGGAGGATGCACAAGGGAATGAGGGGGTGCATGAGGGTGTGGGTCAGAGGGTGTAGCGTGGGTTGGGGAGGGTGTAAGTGTGTGTGAGGTGTGGCATAGGTCAGGGAGGGTGCGAGGGGTTGCGTAAGAGGAGTGGGTTGGGGAGGGTGTGTGGGGTGCGCAAGTAGCTGGCACAGTGCAAGTGCAGAGGGCTGGGGGAGGGTGTGTGGGTGGGGGAGACTTACCCCAGTGACTTGTGACCTTCCCTACTGGCTTTCCCATTAACTTTCTGAGGAAGCCAGCAGGGAGGGTTGCAAATGGTGATCATGGGGCATTGCAACCAGTCGTAAGTGCGAACAGTTGCCAAGCACCCAGATCACAATCATGGGACTACGGGGGTGCTTGCACAGCCGGAACTGCAAGGACCTGGTGTAACCACCATTTGTTCCTGCACCTTCGTAACTTCAAACAGTTGCTAAACGAATGGTCATAGGTCAAGGACTACTTGTAAATTTTCTAATAATACTCTCTCCTCCTCAAGTTCTGTCTCCTCAACTACTATGTTTATTAAAGTGTAGCTACAGCAGAGTTGGCTAAATGAAAAAAGTCAAAAAGAGTATAAACAGCTAGTTTATAAAGGTATAGGTAGTGCCAAGAAAGCAAAAATACAGAATGAGTTGAGGTTAGCAATGGACACCAAGAATAACAAAAAGGGCTTCTATAGTTAAGTTTAAAATAAAAACAATAAGTTTTCTATCAGCTCCAAAGATAGCAAAATACTAATTGATAAGGGCAGAACTATTCAAATTTTTGCTTTGATCTTCTTCAACAAAAGGTATATATTCCACCTAGAATTTTTGAAGAGTAGGATGAAGGGGCAGGGTCAAAGCTGGACACGGATTGAAGTATGGGTGGGGAATAACTTTTAGCCATGAATAGATGAATGAATGAAGATAGTAGATGGTGGTCTAGCTAAATTCACCTTTGAAAAATCCTAGACAACTAGTGAAGTGCTAGATGACTGGAGGAGACAAATGTTGTTCCTATATTCCAAATGGAGAAAAAGGAAGATCCAACAAGCTACAGAGCAATCAGTCTGACATTAATATCTGGGAAGATTCTAGAGCAGATCATAAAAAGATCAATCTATAAGCACCTTGAAAGCAACATGATAATTACTAGGTCAGAAAGGATTTGTGAAGAACCACTCTTGCCAAACTTAATCTTACCTTATTTTTTGATCAGGTAACTTGTTTGTTTTCCATCCCGCTTTTATAGTTACATGTAGGTGGCATTGTTATTAAGCTATGTGGTTGGCTCAAAATTGTACTCAGAGAATGCTCATCAGTATTACATCATACTGAATTGAGGTATTGAGTAGAGTGCCATAAGAATCAGTCCTAAGTCTGGTACTCTTCAATATTTTTCTTAGTAACTTGATTCAAGAGGTGGAAGGAATGCTTATCAGATTTGTAGATGACACAAAATTGGCTGGAATAGCTAATACTTTAGAAGACAGAAACATAATTCCAAGTGATCATAATAGGTTAGAGAAATAAGCTGGAAGTAACAAAATGAACTTTCATAGACACAAGTACAAAGTTCTTGTGAAGCAAAAGTGAAATGCGGAGGTAGAGCATGGGGCATGTATGTATTGTACTTGTGAGAAAAATACTGGCGAGTTGTTGATTTCAAACTGAAAATGATCCAGTTGTGTAATATGGATGCAAAAAAGGTAAATGCAGTTTTAAATTGAATCAGCAGAAGTATAATGTCCCAATAATGTAAACTGTCCATTTGCTTTAGTCAGAGCCCACTCATGGTGCACCCAGTTCTGGACATTGCACTTACAAGAAAAACTCAGAGAAATTGTGACAAGTTCAGAGAAGGGCATTGAGGATGATCAGGAGACTGTGAAGAAAATTTTGAGGAGCTGGGTATGTTTAACCTTAGAAAAGATGATAGGGAAGATATAATAGCAATCTCCAAATACCTGAAATGGTCTCACAAGGAACAAATTCAGGGCAGGGCGATACATTCTGACGGAATTAGAAAAAGCTTTCTAACAGTAACAGCAGTTTAACAGTAGAACCAATTATTCAGGTAAGTAGTGGACTCCCCTTTGTTGAATGTAGTAGGTGGAGGCTAGCTAACTATTTGTTTGGGGTGCTTTCATCTGGATTCCAGTACTGAACTGGGATTTGGACTTGACTGCTTAACTGACGCCCTCTAATTACATAATTCAGGATTTCAATTTTCAGGTGGAAGAATTTGCCAAAGAGTTCTTTTGTTCTATAATCATTTATACAGTGGCATGCCTTTTATTATATTGCTATACATTGTAGCTACATCAGGACATGTTATGTAATGCAACTGCAGCAGTGCAGTCTTTTGATACACGAATTCTTAAACTTGGTTGCTTTATCAGCTTCTATGCTTTGCTGACCTTTTCTATATGGGGAATTAAAAACAAAACACTCTGATGAAGTTTTATTTCATGGCAGTGCAAAGAAAAATGGCAAAAAGTACTAGTCACATTACAAATAAAAAGACAATATGGTGAAGAGTAAAACTATTTTCTTTTACATTTCAGCATCTGTTACTAAGAATATCATGTATCATATTATAGTGGTGTGTTGTGCTTTGGAGCAGAAATGGGCTTGCACACTGCATCTCTTGGTACCTTCTTAAACAGGTTGCATCTTTTCTTGGGCTCACATGGTGGCTTTGCAATCCAAGGCAATCTGCATTCAAGTTGGAGTGCTGACAGAGTGCAATAAAGTGCCTTGAGGAGGAATGGGCTCACTTTAACTCAACCCCATATTTTCCTGAACTTGTGCAGCTATTGTGCAAGCCTAGGAAAAGACATAGCTTCTTTAAGGAGGCAGCAGCAGGTGTGTGCACTGATGTCTACATGAAAGCACCTTTTTAGCTCAGATTTGAATTGCAGCAGATCCCTAATGTTAACTTACTTTAAAGTTGTTGGCTATCTTTACTTGTCTGATTTAGAATGAAAATTTACTATGGAGTAAATCTTAATTATGTACACATACTATCCCAATACTTTCTGAAGAATAATAATGCGGATGGGCAAATAGGTAGATTCATAGAGATAACTATAAACATTTGTTTAAATTGTTTTGCTGTTGTTCTACAAGGATATAATTTATTTGGAATGGTTGATAAACTGATTGAAATAATTTATTTTAGTTGTTTATAATGTGATTTTACCACTGTTAATAGATGAGAAATTTTTCCTTTTGCTTGAAGGATTATCAAGTGGAATTCATTTGCAGTTCATTAAAGCTTAAAGTCAGTGGACACAGGGTTAATTTTGATTTTACTGTGAAGAGGTGTGTACAATTATACATTTTAAGCTAAGCTTAAGTCTTAGTAATCTTGTGTGTGTGTGTGTGTGTGTGTGTATAGTATGATTATCATTAAATATTCCCTTCTCACCCCTATGGGTACTATGTGTCTTCCTCAACCTTGGGTCCTGTACCAGAGGCCTGGGAGTTTGAGGGTTCTGTGCAGTATCTTAGCTGTTCCTAGCACTGCACTCTTCTGGACAGAGAACTCTGATGTTGTTCCTGGGATCTGTTGGAGCCACTCTCCCAGCTTGGGCAGTATAAAAAAATTCCCTTCTCACCCCTATGGGTGGTATGTGTCTTCCTCAACCTCAGGTCCTCCCCCAGAGGCCTGGGAGTTTGAGGGTTCTGCACAGTATCTTAGCTGTTCCTAGCACTGCACTCTTCTGGACAGAGAGCTCTATGTTCCTGGGATCTGTTGGAACCACTCTCCCAGCTTGGGGGTCACAGCCCAAAGTGCCCCTACCACCACTGTAACCACTTTGGCCTTAACTTTCCACATCCTCTTTCAGGCTCTGGTACTTCTCCAGCTTCTCATACTTCTTCCTGACGTTGCTGTCACTTGGCACCGCTACATCTATCACCACCGCTATCTTCTGGACCTTGCCTATTATCACGATGTCCGCTTGATTGGCCAGTACCTGCCTGTCTGTCTGGATCTGGAAGTCCCACAGGATCTTAGCCCTGTCATTCTCCACAACTTTCTGTGTTATCTCCTTAGCCTGGTAGCCAGTGCTGTGAGCCTTTGTTTAGCAGTCTCCAGGGCTTCAGATGGAGTCAGGCCCTTGTATTTTTTCAGTAGCTGAGTCTTATCCTTAATCAACACACCCTTCTGTAGTTCCCCCAGCTGACTAACTTCTCTGCGAGTTGCCTTGACCTTAGCCTCCAACCTCTTTTTCTGGGTGGGGTCGTATGTACTCCTGTTTTTCCTTATCATGTAGCCAAGCATCTCCAGGATTACAGCGGTTGTATCATATACTAGTTCATTGGTTTGAGTTATAGTGGTAGTAGGGATTGTTGCGAGGGCTCTGTTGGCAGCTACTAGCATACTATCTGATGATGCTTCTCTACTGAGCCTTGGTAATCAGTCTCAAGAGTTGACTGTAGCTAGTTTATCCATGATCTCTTGCCTCATATCAGCTGCTGTGTTCTGTAATGGAGAAGGTGGCAGTGATGTTCCAGCTTCAGGTGTTGGCTGCACCTCCAGTTGTTCTTCTGGGTCTTCTTGAGTCTGGGATATAATGTGTAGTTGGTCTATCTCAAGCTGAGAGAGCAGCTTCCTCTTCACTATGTTGAAGCATTGGGTAAGTAGCTGTTTCTCAGTTAGTGTGGATGCAGGTCTTCAGTCCATCCATAGTTCCCCCATGCGTTTCATATATCCCCTCTCATTAGGTCTGCTGTTGTAGTAGCATCCCATCAGTTCCAGCTTCTCTTGTCTCGTCCATGTATGGTTTGTTCCAGTAGCCCAGTTATTATCAGATTGTCCTGGTTCCCCAACATCTGACGTGGACCTTGTTAATCCGGGCGATGTCCGAGCCGGCATGACTCTCTTAGTTTGTGTCACTCTCATATTTGAGGTAGGCAGGTGAAGTGTTAGGGGGTCTTTGCCCAAGGACCCCTACTGATAAGGTAGGTACAGCCGGGATTTGAACCCCCGTCTCTCGTTCCAGAGGTGGTGTTCTAACCATTATGCTATCCAGCCACTATATATGCTTGTTTACCTGTAAGAATATCTTTTTTGCAGAGATTATATATTCAGTCTGCAAGACTTATTGATTGCCCAGCAAGGAATGTTGAATACTCCTGTAATATTATATTAACCACAATACCTTTTCTGAGTGATAGCTTTTACTTCAGAATTTGCCTCATTGTGTATGGTAGCTTATCAACTATGACTCTAGTTCAAACTTAATGAAAAAAGATGTTTATTTCTGTGTGGCACAGGTAATCTATTTTCAGTGAAATGAATTGTGATTTTTTATAGAAGCAAGAACTGTCAATATTAATAATAAACCCAGAGAAAACCTGTTGAATGTATTGGTACTTACAGGTATTTTTATTTTATTAATCCTTAGGCTGTAATTGTAACTGAGAATGAATTTCACTGAACAAGAAGGATTTACTTCTGAGAAGACATTCATAGGATCGTATTCGTAGGTTTGGATCCAGAAAGAACCTTATGTAAACAGCAAAGTGTTTTCATGCACACAAGGTCTCACTGAGTCAAATTTCCAGTGCTTCCTATAGCCTTTCTGTGCCTTCAGCCAGTCAGAGAGTGGGGAAAGAATAAGCTGAAAGCAGGGTTCATCATGGTGCCATCATATAACTTCATGGACAAATGCTCACTATCTTGACCTGTCTCTAGTAATAACGTCCAAAGACACCCTTGTAATTTCTTTGATCCCACCCATACACCTTTTCAGAGCTTTGTCTCTTCCTTCTTCTACTTACCTCAACCTTGCCAAGCATAGTAGTTTTTTAAGCAATCATCCACTCACACCCCATGTTAAAGTATGTGGTTTCTACTTATTGCTTATCAGCTCAAGGGAACAGTCTTTACAGTATTTGTCTGGGATCGATTCGTTTTTCTTACAGTTCATGGTACCCTCAGTATTTTTCTCCAGAAATGTAATTCAAAGGTACCTTATTTTCTTTCACTCTTTCTCAAAGTCCAACTTTCACAATTTTACAGTCTAATTAGCCCTCCCAAATGGTGAAGGTAGTAATTCCTTGGCGGGAGATCAAAGATAGGTATTAGTTTTGTTTTAATTTATGTCTTCCTTGCTTTTTAAAAATATATTGTCATTTTAAAGTTTTTATTGAGGTTGGGACCTTAAAATAACATGACTCTCTGAGTCTCTGAGAGGCCTGAGTGCTCCATCCCGTATTATTCCAGAAAACCATCAACTTTTCAGAGACAGTTTATGGGGTTGTACAGGGCTCTGGGGAAGAATACAAAAACTGTGTTGCACAAGTGAAATTTTACTTGGCATATTCTAAATATCTCTCTTAAAATATACCTAATGTGTTATAACAGTATATCATTAAATAATATCCATTACAATTTCTCATTAATAGTTTATTTCTTTAAATTGTTGCCAAATTCTAAATATTTTAGGAGTGTATTATTATCAACATGAAGTAATCCAAAAAGGAGACCAAGGAATGAGATTTCTGCTTCTTATAAAAAAGGTTTTTTTTCCTCCAGTGCAAGAACAGTAATTTTGGTAAATCATGTTTGTATTTAGGTGGGAAGCAATCCAGCATCATTAGAAAACTTTGATGCAATTGTTTTTCAGAAAAATGCGAAGTAGCATGAAGAATTTTGAATATTCCATATAGAAAAGAAAAGTAACATCTGATATTAAACTTCAAGTTAAAATAATAGTATAATTTTTGTCCAAGTATGGCCCTTAGTGGTATAATAGTATGTGGTTTAATGCATAACCAATATAGTGGAGATTAGAAGTTATTGGAAAAGAGCCAATGTATTTAAACTATTTTGCACGAATTGTTTGTTTTCACAGAAGTCCCCTGCACTTGTCCTTTGTGTATCTCAGACAGAGGGAGCTGTGTTACGGCTTCTGAAGGAATTCAGCTTGCTAAAGAACTAGGAGCTACTTACTTGGAACTGCATAGCCTCAATGACTTTTACATAGGAAAATATTTTGGTGGGGTGGTAAGTATAGTATGTTAAGGTGCAAAATCTTTGACTTTTCTTCTTTTGAGTTTGCAAAATTCAAACTTTGGTGTTGTAAAGCTACATGACCCAAAATCAGGGCCCAGGCTTTGACCTGAAAATAACTTTGGATGAGTTAGCCTTCTCCAAATTGGCATCCTCCAGTTATGTTTGGATTGAAACTTCCGGAATTCAACATGACTTTTGACTGAAAATGTTGAGAAGTGCAATCCCAATACCTCAGAAGGCCAACAGCTTGGAGAGGGCTGACTTAAAGTGTTAGTTTATGCTGTCCAAACCATTTTTATAACTATAAATTGTGTAAAAGAAATGTGATTAGTACTTTTTCTCATTATGCTACAGAAAGTCATAGAAAGAGGGAGCAATAGTCATCCGGCAGAAGTCAGTGTAGTTCTTCTAGCCATCACTCTTATGCTTCATTTCCTAAAATACATTGTTAAAAGAATAGCATGAGCTACTTAAGAATCTAATGACTTGAAGTTCCTGTTCCAGATCACTGTCATCACTGCTTGCAGGGTCTACTGGGACAGCTAATTCGTTTAGTCACCAAGGGACGGGTGATCTAGTGAGGTAGCTCCATTATTAACATACCTCTGGCTATAATCTTTTCTGTTTTATTTCTGCTTTTATAGTTTTTGATCTTTTAAAATTATTATTTTCTAATTTTTTTAGGGAATTATTGTTTATACATTTACTGTTTTATTTTATTGCATTGTTGTACGCCGCCCAGAGTCACTTTCATGAGATGGGTGGCCATATAAATTTGATTAATAAATAAATAATAAATAATAAATGACATACACAAAAGAATCAATGTCTTAAAAACATAAACAATAGTTCTCAAATTATTTCTGAGAAATGATATGTGCTGCTATTAATAGGATTACCAATCTTAATTTGGAAGTAAGTGTTTTTCTCCAGTTAATATTTTTTCAAATATTGGGCACTTTGCTTTGCTGATTCAGCCACTTTAAAAATGAGCTTCAGGGAGTATTAAGTTTCTCACAGTGAAAACAGGATGGTCAATAAGCCGTAATGATAAGGAAGGTTATTCTAGATATATGCTGAAAACTTTTTTTTTTAAAAGTATGAGGGATCCTCACTTGTGAAGTTTGCTGATTACATTTTTCTGTAAGTATATGGTGTTTCTTATTTATACAGATTTCTAATTGCAGCATTTCTAAGTGCTGGTCTATTAAAAATAAAATGGTTTTTATTTCCATTTTTTAAAAAAAATACCTCTGTAGTTATGTAACATCATATAACTATTATTACATTTATATCTCACACAAAAATAATTCTATGAAGTAGGATAGTCAAAAGAAAGTAATTGACCTAAAATCATCCAGTGAGTTCCATAGTCCAGTCAGAACTCAAATCTAGATTTTGCCTGTCCAAGTCAAGCAATTTAACTTCTATAACTAAATTAGGTATCATGATGCTTTATCATTATATTCTATATTTAAATTGTTGTTACTGGGAAGTAACTTTTATATATTATAGATCAGTGTATTGGGAAATAACTGTTGGGTTTACACATCACATTGTATCATAATATATTTGTTTTTGACAGGTATTATATGTATAGAGAGAGCCAGTTTGGTCTAGTAGTTAAGGCAATGGGCTAGAAACCAGGAGACTGAGTTCTAGTACCTAGTACTTAGGTATGAAAGCTGGCTGGGTGACTTTGGGCAAGTCATTCTCTCTCAGCCCTAGGAAGGAGGCAATGGTAAACCACTTCTGAAATCTTGCCAAGAAAACTGCAGGGACTAGTCCAGGCAGTTGCTGAGGATTGGACACGGTTGAACAGCAAAAACAACAACAAATATGTATATAACTATGTTGTTGTAAACCATGTGTTGTAAACTTAATTATAGCGTTGTGTGACCTATGAAACACACCACTGTGCCTTATTCAACAAATTAAGCATGACTTAGTTCTTTATGCAGTTGGCCTTATGTATGAATTTTCATAATAGAGCATGGTGTGAGTGTGTGTTTGTGTGTGTGTGTAATCCATTCAGTCATGTCCAATTCTCAGAGACTGCCTGGACAAGGTTTTTCAGAAGTGGTTTGCCATTGCATTCTTCCTAGGGCTGAGAGAAAGTGACTGGCCCAAGGTCACCCAGCTGGCTTTGTGCCTAAGGCAGGACTAGAACTCATGGTCTCCCAATTTCTAGACTGATGCCTTAACTACTACACCAAATTGGCTCTTAATGTAAAATAAAGCACCAGAAATAGAATTATAACAGTTAAACCCAACCCAAAACAAAATTATGTATGACTCTATGATTTATATTCTATCCCTTAGAATTTATAATAATACAGTAATAAAATTATAAAACAGGGAGCTTCCTAGATTTTCTCAGGAAGTGAGTTCCAAAATTGAGATAACATTGCAAAATAAATAAATGGTGGATTAGAAACTCACAAAATGAGTCTGATTCAATGGGAGACCAGGGACAAGAACTGAGACAATGAACAGGTTTATATGGTTGAAAGTAGTTCCCTAAAGGAATTGGGTCTCAGCTGGGGTTTTTTAGGTAAAAGTTAGCACCTTAAATTGAAGCTCTGAATAAAGTGGTATATGTTATTATCAGAAAGTTCCTTTGGTAAAGTTACTGACAGTTAAAAATAACTTTCTTTGTACCTTGACATTCTTCTTCTATGACAATATCCTTGTTATGGGTTGTGGTGGGGTGTGGTTAGTCTGCTTTGCTGCTTGTCAATAGCATATCTTTTCTGCTTATAAAATAGAAACGTTTTTGTTGTCTATAGAACACAGGTTATGTTAATGAGCATGTTATTAATATGTTAATGTTAATCATGTAGCAGTTTCTAAATTTAAGACTTCCCTTTGTTTTAGATTCTTAAGAATTCAGTTAGTTGACTAAAATAGATTACACTGAGACTGCCAACATAGTTTCTTTCGGTTTACTAGAAGCAGCATAAGAATAAAAATATTCTGGATTCCTTCTGTAGCCTGGGACACATCTGTTTGTCATTTTGAAATGTAGTGATATCCTTTCCTTAGACCGATAAAAGATATAGGATTCCACCTGCATATTATTTTCAATCTATAGCTAATCAGATTAAGCATCCTCAATAGTGAAATGACTTCTGGGTAATGCTTTATGAAATAGTGAATATGCGCTGACATTTCATTAACCATGCTGCTAGTTCAAGTTTGGTTTCTGATTTGCTTTGAAGAAGCAAGCAGCATGGCTAATGAAATGTCAGCATATATTCACTGTCTCACACAGCATTATCTGGAGGTCATTTCACCAGTAAATACTAGTTGTGAAAACTTGCACTCTGGGATTAAGCATACTAATACCCTCTCACACACACACACTAATTTTTGTGTTATCTTTCCTTAAAGATTGCATGGGTTAATTATTCCTGGTTCTGCCATAAGGCTAAATTACTAATACAGTTTTTATCACACATGTGAGTTGGGGTCATTACTTAGCTCTATGTTATATAAAATTCGATTTTTATTATTTTATTATAATCAGCTTAGAAAGTTGTGACATTAAATCAGGAAGGAATATACAGACCTTATACCACATGTCATTCTGCCTACCTGTTGCAGGGAAAGGTGAGGTAGTACAGACTTTCCCATCAGGTTAACTGTGACCATTTGCTGTTTGTCTCTTGCTCTCCTAGAAGTACAACCCTCAGTGGCCATTCCAGCTCAGCATTTATGTGACGAGTGGTGATTTGGTCCAGGAACCAGGATTTTCCCTACATATTTGTCTCAGATTTGACACTATAAAAGAGTACTTTTAATCCTTTTAGTACTCTACAGTCAGCTACGTTTTTGTAACAAACATATAATTCTCTTAGATTGCTTTCTGCTGATTTTAGTAAGAATTAAACAGTTTTTAAGCAGGATTGCAAACTGTATACAAGAGTACTCATGCAGGAAAGCTTTGATTAGCAGCAACAGCAATAATTCGACATAACTTGGGTGACACTGATCAATTGTATCTTCTTAAATGAGTTTGTTTACGAGATTTAGTAATACATGTTTTGTTTGATTTTAGCTGGAATATTTTATGATACAAAGCTTGAATCAGAAATCATCTGAAAAAATGAAGAAAAGGAAGAAAAGCCATAAATGCCATGGAGTTAAGCCACCTCAGCTTGATCAGCCAGGTGTAATGCCTTCCAATGTCTGTGTTGCTGTGGGTTGTATTGTTATTACTTTCAGAGCTCATGAAATTAGAATTTAAAATTGTATTTCCTAATGGCATCTCCAACCTTTCTCTGCGAGGGAAAGCATTTGGAAATTTGATAAGGTGTCATAAGTTATGACTTTCATGGGAGGAGCTCATTCACAAATGATTGCTGTCATGAATATATTCACAAAATATCACATTCACAGAAACCTTGCTGAAGAATCAAGATATAATTTAGAGGTGGGATCTTAGCTCCTAAACACTGGCCCAATCATATGAACACACATTTTTGAATTCAAACAGAAGCCCACTTCACAGAAGGCAAAGTGATGATGCTAAATTACAAATCACTTGCAGAGAAGCTAAATACATTAATAGGCAAAAGGCTTGAATTCTAAAACTCACTTCTTGACCTACAATTCTCCTGAAGCTCATTTCAAACAGACAGGCACACACACTGTTATTCTCACTCACATTTAGTAAATGTACGCAGCTCATAAACTCCTATCCCTATTTCTTTTCCTCAGTAGGGTCACCTTTTTTTTTTTTATCTCTTCAATCATGTCCGATTCTTGGAGACTGCCTGGACAAGTGCCTGCAGTTTTCTTGGCAGGTGTTTCAGAAGTAGTTTGTCATTGCCTCCTTCCTAGGGCTGAGAGAAAGTAACTGGCCCAAAGTCACCCTGCTGGCTTGGTGCCTAAGGTGGGACTAGAACTCACAGTCTCCTAGTTTCTAGCCTGATGTCTTAACCACTACCAAACTGGCTCTCTTATGGTCACTTTAGGCCTCCCTAATCTCTCTCCTTTCCCCTTGAACCCAAGGTTTCCTGTTACTTCCTGCATCAAGTTAGACTCCAACCCACCTCTTTTTAGTTTCATTCATCCCATCTTACTGTGATCCTACATTAGTTCCACACTACTACTTCCCCATGTCAAATAATCCTTCAATCCCCCCTCATCCTAGACAAAGTTTCCTCCCAAGTCCTAATCTTCCTCTCACCCTTTTAAGTCACTCCATAGTGAGCTGTGGTTTCCTTATTTCTCCTTCCACTATCAAACTAGTTTTCCCTCAGTTTTTCTGCTGCCATCTACAAGTTTGCTGTATTACACACAGAAGCAGTACTGTAGGGTTTGCCCTTTCCTTCCTGGCTTCTTGAAGATGGACAGGAGCACTTTAAAATGAAGTGCTGGTCTCTAGTCATATGCCATCCTTACTATACGGTTTATATTTCCAGAAGCACTCAGAAGAATAAAATGGTAACTGGATAGAAACCAGAACATCCATTTGAATGTTTTTTTTCTTTAAAATAATGGTATCATATGGGGACTTTATTAGTATATGGATACGTGTCTGGATATAGGCATGTTTTCCACCAATTACATAGTGCATAATGTTCCCTAATTATACAGGAAGAAGTTGATATATAATTCTTAATGCTGACTTTTCAGGTCCAGGTAATTCTGACAGAAATCTAGTGTGATGTAAAGTATCAGTGATTTATGAGCAGATCTGTCCAAATTTCTTTCAGAACAGATGTGAACATAATCTGTATCAAGACAATACGCTAGGGGAGAGGCTTATATAATGCTTCCATTCCCCAGTATAAATTGAATATCTCAAAATGCTCTTTATTTTTTTTAGGATAAACATGGAGTGTGTCATGAGTACTGATGGTGAGCAGGAGGGGGCCCTATCCAGGGGGGAAAACACATGCATAGTAGTGAGGAGTTAAGCAGCCATTCAAAGAGACACAGATCAGACCCGCCTTAATTTTGGGGGTTTATCTGTCTGGGTTTTTCCCACGCTTCTTCAGTTTGTTAGGATTTTCTGTCTAATGTAGCAGTAATAAAACACTAGAGACCTATTCCTTGTCTCAGCGTGGTTCCTGACTGTTAGGACAGAGTGGCTGATTAAAAAATAGCAGAAAAATAAGATGGTATCATAATCTTTATGCAATTTTCTCTCTGCTCATCTCAGTTTTAAAGAATCTATTGCAGGCGGTTGCCAGGAGTTAAGGCTGATGAAGGGACCAAAAAAAAAAAGGAGACATCTGATTTTGACCTCTGAGGTCTTATCTAGTATGACGTTGACTTTAAAGAAATGAGCTTTGATCTTTCCTTTCATACAGGACTGAACAACCTTTTTGTGCCTGAGAGTAGCAGTAGGCCACAGTGGGTAAAATAATGATGCAAACTGAGCAGAGCCATGTCATATACAGGGTGTGTGTGAAGAGTTATTTTACTTTTTTCTAGGATTTGGAGGAGAGTAGGTTAAGGTTTGCTTGTTTGTTTGTCTGTGCTAAGCCTATCTTAGGGCTAACCGTGATTTTCCCTGCAGACAGGGAAGCTTCTGAAGGCTGCAGAAAGGTGGGTGAGAGCTACAGTATATTGCCCTGGTGCCTACCCTCCATTTGTGACTTCAGTTCATCCTCTAGCTCTCCTTCATGTGAACAATGATGGCAACTTTAGTTTTTTTTCTCATTTCTCCAGATAGCATCTTAGCTCTCTTTATTCTAAGAACTATTAGGCTTTCTTCAACAGAAGGTATTCTGTCAGAAAGAAACAAAATCTTCAGCAACTGCACTTGAAAATTAAGTCATCTTTAATGCAACAAAAATATCTGTGGCATTATTCATAGTACAGACAATCTTTGTATTCTGAATATAATACAAATATAAAAAACTAGATTTGAAGTATAATGGTTGCATATGGAGTGAAATTATGTTCTTAATATCAAATCTGAGTTCTACAGTGTAGTTGTTTGCTGGAAATGCTTTTTAATGCTATTGCCTATGTGGATTTAACGTCTGGATAAAAGTCTTCAAGATTTCAGGATAAATGTAGTTAGAGCACAACTTTGTAATAAGCTACCAGTGTCTGGCAGCAGCTCCTCATAGCTTGCCAAATGCTCTAATAGCTAATGGATTTTTTTTCCTGACTTTTCTGTGCTGCTGTTTCCATCTTCCCTTGCCTCAATTATGATAATTTTAGTGTAATGCTGAACAACCAGTACTTTCACAGAGTTGTTTTCTGGTCAAGTTGATTTCTTTTTGCCTTAATTATTAAATTACTACATTTTTATCTAATGACTGCAAAAGTAGTCTAAGAACATGTCTTTATGATGATCAGCCATTAATTCAAATATGGAAGAATTATGAATAGCTATCTCAACAAACAGTGTAGTTCTGTATTGTTATCCTTGTAGGCTAGATATTCCATGTCTATTATCTGGTGATGGAATTGTCTTCCTCAAATTCCTCATAGTCCCTCTTTCCTGAGACAAACTAAGCTGTGAAACAGAAGCCACATTTTAGCTTAGTGTTTGTATGAAGCCAGCCAGCCAGTCTGTTTAGTTTATGATTAAGTTTCTCCTGCAAATATGTCAAGTGTTGTCTACAGGGGGTATATCAAGGGGAGATGGACTAATGATAAAAGCAGTCACCCTGTTCCAAGCCAAGCCAAGTCCATTTTGTTTGTGCATTATGATATCATATGTATGTAAGGGCAGAGCTTCAATTGTGATAATTTTATGAACAATGATTTTATGAACAGTTTATTCATGAATACTTTTCTAACATATGCTTTTTTTTTTAGAAAAAATGCCTATCTTAAAAGGTGAAGCCTCACATTATGACTCTGATTTACATAACTTGTTGTTCTGCTGCCAGTGTGTTGATGTGATATTTTACTCTGAAGACTTGAAGGAAGTAGCAGAAGCACACAGGATTGTTTTATGCTCTATTAGCCATGTCTTCATGTTGCTTTTTAATGTGAAGAGCCCAACTGACATTCAGGATTCTTCTATCATTAGAACTGCTCAGACTCTTTTTGCAGCCAATCAGGAAACTGTGTTTCCCATTTTAAAACATGGCACATCATGCAGTTCACCAGTAAGAGTTATTGTTAAAGACTCATTCTTCTGTTCTTGTTTGACAGATATTCTGCACTTCATTTATTCAGGTATCCTCTCACAATAGTTATAGCTGCTTATTGCAAGGAAGAGCTTATTTACTGCAAAGAGGCTACATATTATTTCATTAATATGGAGGCCTATGCATTTTGAGTTAGTTAGCATATATTTTGGCTATATCACTTCTGAGTACAGGTGGAGACATACGTGCCTAGTCCACCAAAATATTCTAGGCAAGCCCATTAAAAAAAAAGCATATATGCAGTATTCTGTTATCCTTATCAAAAAGCTCCTTTAGCGTAGGGTTGCTCCTTTAGCATAGGGTTGCACATGGAGTTCCCACCAACTTCCACTTGAGAAGCTTATTAGATTTATTGCCCTGAGTGGGGGTGCCCATGTTCTCCAAGAGCTCTGTGTATGCATCAGAAGAGGAGTATGGGAATGCAAAGAATTTGATCCTGAACATATTTATATGTGTGTGCAGGTGAGGGATGACTTTTTACAGTGTAAGTTGCTTCAGAACCAAAACGTTTCCTCTCTACTTCCAAATCTAGAAGGGAGACTTATAACCATGTGGGAGCACAGTAGTCTGAATGCCAGCCATATCTGTGGAGGACTCCTATCAGACTTCGAAGAGTCTGGCATAGTCTTTCCTATTTTCTTTCATCAACATTTAACAGTTATTTAATGGCACAAATATTATTTTATTTTCTATCCCACCTTTATTATTTTATAAATAACTCAAGGCGGCGAGCATACCTAATACTCATTCCTCCACCTATTTTCCCCACAACAACCCTGTGAGGTGAGTTGGGTTGAGAGAGTGATTGGCCCAAGGTCACCCAGCCGGCTTTCATGCCTAAGGTGTTAAACTGACCCCAAACTGAGATATGAATGGAAGAATGTGTTGCTTGTTTCCATTCACACTGTACCTGTATCTTGCTAGTGTTAGTGATCTCAGCACAGCCAAAGTAGTCAACTGAAGGGACTTCTGTGTCAGGATTCTGTCCAGTTGGAAAACAATTTTTCACCTCTTTGTTCCCATGATATGAACAGTGTTAGACTGCTGTGCTGCCTTATGTCTGGCTCAGCTGCAGTATAAATGAAAGTGATATGAAACTCATTTTGGGGGGGGGGTGGCTGGAAATATTGTAGCTCTGTTTTCCAATTGGAAATAACCTGTGTCACCCCTTTTCCTAGTTCCTGAGCTATTTTTTCAGTTGTTCACTTATTTAATGGACACTCATGGAACAAACAGAATTAAAATATAAAACACTGAACATAAAAGTCCTGTTCACAGCAGAAAGTAAGCATACCTATTTTATTGTAAACCGCCCCAAGCCCCTCCTTGGGAGGGAGATGGGCAGTGATAAAATTTGATAAATAAATACCTAGATTATGTTCAGATCCTTCAGTTTGTAACTGTTATTACTATACCAGATAATTTTCTAGAGACATCGTAGTCCTGGTCCAGTTTTCTACTTCTCTGAAGCTTGGGAAGATCCTATATAGAGATAAACCACATTTACACACCATTCAAAAAAGACAATAAGAAAGCTAAGAAGGAAACAAAAAGACGAGAACACATCCTCTCCAGCAGCCAACACCCAGATAAGCAGGGATTAACACCAGGCGAGCAATCAAGCAGAAAACAATACCCTAATCAAGGAACTACCAAGAAAAAAGTCACACCCACGCCAGAACTGGCAGTGCAAGCTACTGTATATAAAGAGGGAACAAACCCCCCATTCACCAGCACCAATGATGTTACCTAGCTGGGTAATGAAATGTCTGCAAGCAAACAGCCAAGCTCAGCACCAAAGACTCCACAGATCCTATACTGTATATAAAGTGTCAGTCTGCTTGGTTTATTTCTCTTCTCTCCTTTTTGTGTGGAGTAGAGGTGAAGGGATCCTTTTTTTTTGCTATAGGATCTGGAAAAAGCCAAGGGAAAGAAATGTTTCCTTCTTGTTATCAGCATTTGAACTGGCAGAAGTGAAGACAATTACTGCTTCTGAGTGTTGGAGAGTAAAAGTGGCAGGGTGGCAGTGCCCTTATGATACCAATGGAATTTCTTTTGGTATGGGTGAATGGGTAAGATTTGCCTTTTATTAGATTCAGTGTATGACAATTCAGTGAGAACTATAAAAGTTAAGTATCCCTTGCAACAGAGCTACAATCTTTAAGGGAGACCTTGTACAACTCAGATTGGTAACAACAATTTCTTGTGCTAAAAATGATATTTTGTGTGCCCTTCTAAAAGTATTACTTGCTTCACACCTATAGGTGCTTTCCAATGGGAACTATTGGAAGAGCACATTAAAAAGAAACTGAAGAATCCTGGGAATGTTGAGCTTGTTCTTGAGAGAGTAAAATGTATCTTGAAAATTCCAGGAAAGGCAAGTTAACATTTTTATTATAAGAGCAAGATATAAAGAGATCTATTTGTTATCCTTCAGATATGAGACTTAAACTTTTTTAGAAAAAGTATTAATATTTTTAATAAACTGTTGGGAAAGATTCTTAAAAGTAAATAAAAAGTTTTGAGATTTGCATAGATAAAACAGTTTTTAAGGAGAAGTATTTGCTTGGTGTGAATGCATGATTTATTCTGTTTTCTGAATACTGGTACAGAAGTGTAAATCCATAGGGCTTTTGGAACTGCATTCAAGTTAATTTAATGTGAGAAGGAAACAATTTGAATTTTTGAAATAAATGCCAATTCAGATGTGGCCAGTAGTATTGGTATCCCTCCATTTTTTCCCAAATAATCCCAATTTGCTGTGAAGTAAGTTGAAACTGATACAAGTAAATGGCATCCACCATTCTTTATTCCACAGTCCATAGAGCAAACACTTTTGATGTATAACTAAGCATATTCTTATAAATAATAAAACCAATTAAAATGGCATGGACATAATTATTGATACCCCTAACTTAATATTTTGTAGCACACCCTTTTGAGTGATTATTATAACTGATTATTAATACCAGTTATAATATTAACTTATATTATTAATATCCCTTGGCTTTTTCCAGATCCTATATATATGAAAAAAGGGGATACCAATACTTCTGGCTGCGTCTGTATATGTAAGGTAGATTGTATATTGGAAAACAATATTTGCACTTGTAATTGTTGTCACATCAGGGATACCAAGGCGGTGACTTCTAGGATGAAACATATGCAACTCCCAAGCTCCCTCGTCATCTGTTTCTTCCATAGAAAAAAGAACCCAATTAAGTCCTTTATTCTTTGCCACATTTCAGCAGGTGGCAGCAACTGCCCAACCTTGTCTGAGTCTGAACTTGAAAGCTAAGCAGGATTGGGCAGAGTTAGTGTTCTGATGGGAGACCACTGGTAGTTCTAGGGCTGTAGGATCAAAACATATCCCAGAAAAAGACACTAGCAAGCCAGTCAAGTAACATTGCCAAGAAAACTACATGGATGTGTTATTGTAGTCAGTGGGAGCTGAGCTTGACTTGAAGAAGTCTTTATTTCTTTATGCACTGGCATTATCTTTTCTTCAGACCAACATTTTCCTTCTCTCACTATGGATAGGATGTAGGATGACATAATGAGAGAAAAAAATAAGAAGAAAGATAAAATATAATATTTTTTCCTGTTGGATAAAATACAGAACAAAGTAATGTGAGGTGACTTTGTACACACTTGCTTAGTCATTGTTACAGAAAAATAATACTTCGGATTGAGAGAGAGAATTGTGTTGATTGAAAGAGTACAAAGAGTACAAAACTCTGATTAAAGCATGGGACATTATGAAATTTTTAACTAAATTCTTCCCTAAAAGCCAAATTCTTCTAACCTACATTTTTTCTAGCAATTTCATTTTCCAAGAGGAATAGGATTCTGGAAGAACAGTATTGTTCTTTACAGAAACAATAATATTATAGTAAAGACTGTCTCTTTTCTCACAAGTGTCTTCCCAGAAGTTCCCTTGTGTTACCTTTTCGGACTTGTTTGCGGTGGTACTAAAGCTTCCTACTAGCGTTTCATGTTAGCTGCGCTTTAAGCTCTTTTCTTCTCTTGCCTTAGCATTTCTCAGTATATACTCTACTCTTCATCAATTAGTCTCAAGCCTGCTTGTGGATTCTGTCATTTCAGTTGGTGTTTTTTTGTATTATATATTTTTCCCCCAGATCAGCTCTCAGCTTGTTGGCAGCATTTCTTTGAATTCATAGGTTAATTGGATCTTAGGAAAGCTGTTTCATTAGCCCCTACATCTGCTAAGAGTCCAGTACCCATTCAGTTGTTGTTTTCTGGGACATCTTTTTTTGAAGTTGGATTTCCAGTTCCCTGGATTTTCATTTAGGAATGTGTATAAACACCTCAGCTGGTAAGATTCTGCCCACAGCACCTTTTCTTCCTTGGAAGGTTGATACTTGCAATAAATATTGCATTGTAATTGTCAGCTGAGGTTGTGTCTCCCACAGTTTACAGAGTAAAATATACTTACAGTATTGACATTATGTGAGTATCTATAATGTGAATGAGAATTGAAATCTTCCAATTACATTGAACTCAGCATTCCTGAATCAAAATAAATGTCTGATGATGGCAATTACACCTAGAAAGTATGAGCCACTGTATGACACAAATTGCTGGTAGTAGAAAAATAATTAAGGAAGATCTGGAGATCAAGTGTTATGGAGCAAATGTTTATAAAACAATGAAATGGAAGGACCAAAGATAAATTTGATTTCATTTGCTATAAAAGCAGTAGCAGACAGACAGTTAAAAAGCATTAGCTCTCATATATTTAACCATCTTCTCATTTTGCAGGTTAACAGTTCACAGCATTATAGAACTTATTTGTCAAAAAGACCTTTACAGTTATGTAACAGCTCTCTCAGACTTTTCTTTAACACAACGGTATTAGCTGATGTCATGTTCAAAATACAAGGTATGATATAACTAGTTTTTTCTCATATTTTGTTTAAATAATACAAAATGATAACGTATCTCCTGAACCTTTAAGGCAACGTTTTCTTGAATTAATTGGGAAACAATATTGGAAGTCCATCAACATAAAAAGAGAAATTAGTCTGTTCCTTTCTCTAGTGGACCAGCTGGGTGACCTTGGGCCAGCCAGTTTCTCAGTCCTGGGAAGGAGGCAATGGCAAACCACTTCCAAAAAAAAAAAAAACCCACCTTGCCAGGAAAACTGCAGGGACTAAGTCCAGGCAGTCACCAGGATTCAATACTGACTTGAAGGCACCATAAAAAATAATAATAATAATAATAATAATAATAATAATAATAATAATAATAATAATAATAATAATAATATCTTACAAAGCTGCGTGTTTAACTGAAAAACAAATCTCATTCCTTGGACACTTATTTTTGTACTTCTTCATTGTGTTGCCAATCAAAGACCTGAGGGGAGCGGCATCTTGTGCATAATTACATCCTCATTGACTTTAGTGATACTTAAGCACATTGTGGGCAAAAAGCCTGCCTTTAGCTGCTTTTGTGCATATGCATGCATGAGTAATAACAAGAGCTTTTATTGACTTTAAATTGTTATTTAATTAAATGATGTTTAATTACTTTGGTTTCAGTTTGGAAAAGTCACAGATTTTCTGAATGTCTGTGAAATAGGGTTATGTGTGCAAAGGAATTATTTTCTAGATATCCCTTTATTTTGAAAAGAATCTGCAACCCAAACTAAAAACAAACAGTCCTTTGAAAGGAGAAGAAAATGCAACCGCATAGCTTGGCGAAAGAGACAGCTTAGTTTTAAAGGTTAATCTTTGGACATTTTGTGTAGGAAGTGAAGGAACAATGGGTGCCATTGCTTGTCTCAGAATTCCAAAGAGAAATAAAGTGATATTAACCAGAGTGCCATGGTCCACTAAAAACAGAGTACAATGAAAATAATATTTTGTATGTTAAAGAAGCTCCTCCTTAGATAAATTAAAAAGGGAATATCTCTTTTAATATATTTTAAGAATGAATAGAGAGTAAGGAAGATGATCTGAACAGAAATATGCAAGAACCTAGGCAACAGAGTCTGAAACATATTTTAAGCCTTGAAAAACAAGATAATATTTGGTAGTGGCTAGTGGTAGTATCCAGTGAATAAGGGAGTATAAGACGTTGTGGGGGTGGGCAGTGAGGGGAGGTACAGCACAATTAGACTTTGCAAGATTCTGTTCTTAGAGCCAATCTCAATAAAGGTAGTTTAGCCTTCGTGTGGAGTGGATTTTCTGGTCAGGTCTACCTTGTGGGGCTGACAGAATGTAGTGCACAGATGAATGAAAATTGCATACTATTTATGATGACTGAATTGTTGGCAAGAAGTACATTACTCAGTTCCAGAACCATTTAATGATAAGGTTCAGCTGAATATGTGAGGTAATAATTGGGAATACTTTTGTGGATGTGCAAAGTATTGTTCTGTCCTTGATGAATAAATGATGATGGCACTTAAGTAGTCATTAGTGAGTACCATGCATGAATTTGCTTATAGATAAATACCTTGCCAGAATATATTGCTACAGAATAATGCATTATAAATAGGAAAAGTTGGGGCAATATTTAAAAGGTTTTTATTCCTTAACAGTAGATCAAATGTCAAATTGCTTCTCAGCAACTTCATTTTCAGAGAAATAGACTGCTTAATTGGAGCTTTCCATTGCACCTGCAAAATAAATGTCTCAGTCTATTCTTTGTTTCCCTTTAGAGAAAGAGGTAGAATTTATGTTGGGCGCTACTACTGTGTTAATTAATGAGAATAGACATTTAAATTAACATGTAGAAGATAGTAATTTTAGGTATACTAAAGGCAGTTGGAATAGATTCACAAATCAGAATATTTTATGCTAAACAGACTGTGGATACAGATTCCATTAAAGCTGAATTACTATATACACTTACCTAGGATAAAATTACATTGGAACTTACAGTATATGATTGCAGTGTTAATAAAATGATTGCTGTAAATCATCCTGCTTCAAAATCCCCTCTAGATGTATTAGAATTGTAACACTCAGGTTTGCCAGCCAGCATAGCATGGGACCTGCTGGCTGGAAATTTGCAGTCCCAAAACAGCTGGAATGTATTACATTGGGGAAGGCAGTTATAAACTACCATAAATCAAGTTTAACTATAGATTTATTCACCTTGTGAGGTTTTTCTTGAAATGTTAATGGTTGATCAGTGTTGCTGTTTATAAATATTTTGCAGCAAAAGCATTTATTTATTTCTTACTAAAAATTGTATGCTGCCTGTTTTCATCCTACCTCTTTCCTTGTAGGTGCTACAGTACCAGCTCACAAAGCAGTCCTGGTGGCTCGCTGTGAAGTAATGGCAGCTATGTTTAATGGCAACTATATTGAATCAAATAGTTTTTTGGTTCCAGTCTATGGAATTTCCAAAGATACATTTCTGTCTTTTCTAGAGTACCTGTATACAGACTCCTGCTGTCCAGGTATGCAAATACTAAATTATTCATGTACCTTCAAATTTCATATGCTGCTGGTATATCAGATTGCTCTTTCATTTGAAAGGAGGAAAAGGCTTATTTCTGCTATGCTTTCCCATGACTGACTTAGGATGCAATCCTCAGCTTAATTTGCTGGAAGTAAATCCTACTGAACATAACACTTGGAAGATAAACATGCATAGTAATATAGTTCTGTTGTTGTGATTGCTGCAATGCCAATCACAGATATTGGGGAAAAGTCACATTAAACCTAGTGGGTTTATTTTTGAATAGCATAATATACTGTGATAGCTCAAATAGATATTCTTGGGCTGAAAATCTTGGCTTTGTTTTTCAGAAAGCTGCAAATATATTGAATTTTGCATTTGAATATAAATAACTTTGAGCATTATGTTATTACTTATGATTAAGATTAAATAATGGTAAAATATCTCAACAACACATTAACAACAGTAGTCAGAAACAGGTGCTTCTTAAAGCTTGATTGTATCCTGTTTATTCTAGACTGAGATTCCTAAAAGTCTGAATCGTTACTCCTTGAAATAAAATTAATGGGATTTAAGTTTAGTTAATTCAGACAGATTCCAATAGACATGAATAGGCTAAAATGCATACAGTATATGTTGAATAAAATGGTTTTATACAACCTGTTTTAAATCAAGAAAGAAACTTTATGTTTATTCATTTGCTAGCGACTTCTGTGGTATGTGTTTGGGTGTGAAGAAGTGAAAGCGTCATATTTAAACATTCATTGCATTAATCCTTGGTGTAGCCATTTTGAAGAGATGGGATGAGGATCTATTTCACAGATATCAAACTTCAAGGATTTGTACAATAGATTATATTTAGTGGCAGAGCTTCTTTAAAAATTAATGCTGAATTCGTGGTTTAGGAAGTACAAACTAATATGGTATGTAAACTGATATGTAATTATTGCATCCATTTTAATCCTGGTTTGATATTTTAATCAGCCAGCATTCTGCAAGCCATGTCACTTTTAATATGTGCTGAGATGTACCAGGTTTCAAGGCTCCAGCACATCTGCGAACTTTATATCATTACACAACTCCAGAGCATGCCTAGTAGAGAATTAGCATCTACAAGCCTGAGTGTTGTCAGCTTGCTTCAAAAAGCAAAGGTAAGTATTCCCTGTTGATATATTGTTTGTCGGCATCTTTTCTCCAGCTAACAAAGACTGACTCATTCCACAATGTCATTTGGAAGTAAGGGTTGCTTTTATGTATTGGAATGAAACAGACCACTTGCAGATTGCTAAACGTTATTATATTAAACTGCAGTTAAAGGAACAACTATAAACTTGATTCATAGCTGAAAGAACTAGTTGAAGATGTCTTCCTTTTTCAATACTAGCAAAGTCATCTATGGAAAGACTGCTCAATACTAATATTAATTTGAGATTCCTATCATAATGCTACCTTATTTACCCTGCAAATTACTGCCTTATATGGTTTCTTCTATCACACTTACTGTGTAAACTTCTTATACTAGCACTTATAAAATTCTCAACATTTTGAAGCAACAGGAAACACTTTTTTTCTGGGTAATCTGGGAAAAGTTGAAATGTATGAACTATTTATTTTTTAAAACCAAACATAAGTAGACAGTGTATTACCTTGTTACTGTACAGAATGCATTATCCATATATAGTGATTTGCTCATAAAAGTATGTTTCATATATAAAGCATGTTTGATATATAAAGTTGAAAAGTATAATTTAAACATTTAAATATAATTAAACATTTCTTAATTGAGTTTAATTGAAATATTTTAAATTTTTAGTACAATAGAGTTACATACTGTTGAATTGTAAGGAATGTGGCATGCCTTCATTTTTGTCTTAGGAAGAGCAGACAGAGAAAACACTGAAAATGGAAGAAACCATAAAAATTGTAATAAAGTTATATGTACTGTATTCTGTCCCCCACTGTAGGAAATAGATGAAGAAAGCTTTAATTTAAAAAAAAGTTGAGAATAGGTAAAGAAAAACAAAGTCTTAAAATGCAAATGGGGCTATATGAAATACAGTCTAAATTGGACCCATTTTTTGAACTGGAAGTACCCTAATTAGGTATTAACAGTTTCTACTTCTTTCAATCCCTTACTTTTATCAGTTTTATGAACATCTGAAAATTGAAGTTTTACTATGTTGAGACCATTATTTTCTAACATTTCATATTATTTGGTATGATGGCTTTACAGCAATCATTTTATATAATGTACAAAGAAAATATTAGAAAATATTGTATGGGTTTGGTTTTAAAAACCCAGCATTTTCCATTTTCTTTTCTTCTTGAGCAAAAAATTAAAATTTCCCCATTTTAAAAGGAAAAATAGAAAACAGGATTTGGATGCCTACCCCAAAATTTCCTTCCCTTATATCTATTAGATTTGTAAGGCTTCATCTTATAATGACCATTATACCTGAAATTATATCCGTTTTTCTCAAACAGGAAAAATTCTAGCCATTGATTGATTTCTAAAGATAATCAACTTTAGTTTTCCAAATTCCCACACTATAGTCCAAATCATGATAAAATTTCTTAGTAGTTTCTACTTAAAGTTTTAAGAAGATTCATGCAGCATGACACTGTATACTTTATACAACACATAATTTGGTCCTCAAATATACCTACTCCTTGTTTAGCGACCTTGTTTAGCAGTAATATGACAGTAATAAATGGTAATAAAAAATTCTTTTTCTGGCTAATGCACGCAATTACCACCAAATGTCATATGCATGACAACATGTGGCATAGCTGTAAGAGAGAACAACAATCAAAGATTTTCGCAGCATCTCTTTGTCACGTGTTCACTTAGCAACCATTTTACTTAATAACCTGGTAGTTGGAATGGAACTTGGTCGCTAAACGAGGAGTGAGTATAGTCTTTTCAACTATTTCAGGCAACTTTAAAAATATGAATCTGTTTCTCCATCTTCTTCCTGTTGTCACAAAATGCAGTACATATAGACATAGGTTGGTTATCCATTATGTTGAAAATGCTAAGATCTAACATACTTGATATATAATGTTTTTTTTAATCATGATACATACTTTAGTAGTCAAGTTACTTATGATGTACTTTAGAAGTATATATGGACACTATATTTCTGCAAATTAAGAACCTATTCTAGTTACTGTATTTGACCTAAACCCCTTGCTATAGTACCAATGCTCCTCTGGGTTTTTTTAAATATTTTTTTACAGTTTCATAACTCTGACTGCCTTTCAAATTGGCTGCTTCATTTTATTGCTTCTAATTACTTAATCTTCAGTCAGAAACCTGAGTTTGAAGATCTTTCAGGTAATTCACAACTTGTTTCCTAAATAACTTAATGTTTTGGGGCAACTTGTATAGTTTTCTGTATCAATTAGGTGTACAAACTGATATTCTTTTAGCAAGAGGATTGCTGTCTTGCCACCAATTTTAAATCAAGTGAAATCTGTCTTTCTACATTTAATTAGGTCCTAACCCTTAAGAACTGAGGGTTGCTCTGCAAATATTGCATGAAACAATTTCTTGGATACTTAAGATTTACAAATCTTTCCAAAACTGTCAAAGGTTGCAGGGAGACCCCAAAAAGCTTATAAAGGGGGCAAATGGCTTTGAGGGATTAAAGAAACACAGGCCTAAAAACAGCAGTCACCCATGCCCAAGTCATCTCATGATTGGACTATTGCAAAGTACTCTACATGGGGCTGCCCTTGAAGACTATCTGGAAGCTACAGTGGTTCAAAATGCAGTGGCACGAGCAATATCGGATGCAAATAATAATAATTTATTAACTATATATGCCACCCAGCTCTCATTACCATGTGTCATAGCTGCTACATGAGCTACATTGGTTATCACTCGGCTTCCAAGTGCAATTCAAGGTGCTGGTCATTACCTATAAAACCCTTTATGGCATTGGGCCTGGTTATTTGTGTGATCACCTGTCTCTAATTGTTTCTGCCTGTCCAATACCTTCAGGTAGAGTGGGTGTACTCCCGGCCCCCTCAATTAAATGTTGTCATCTTGTGAGACTGGGGAAGTGTCAGTCATACTTTGATAACATAAACCAGGGGTCCCCAAACCCCGGGCCACAGACCAGTACTGGTCCGTGGCCTGTTAGGAACCGGGCCGCACAGCAGGAGGTGAGCGGTGGGCGAGCAAGTGAATTTGCAGCCTATTTACAGCCACTCCCCATCGCTTGCATTACCACTTGAGCTCCACCTCCTGTCAGAGAAAGCAAGCCCATTGGCTGCTATCACCAAACGGCATGAAGAAAAAAGAATAAAAGGTCGGGAAAAAGGAAGTGCTCGAATCGTCCCGAAACCATCCCCCACCCCCGGTCCGTGGAAAAATTGTCTTCCATGAAACCGGTCCCTGGTGCCAAAAAGGTTGGGAACTGCTGATGTAAACCACATAGATTTCTGGCTTATAAAGAAGAAATGTTAGACTTACTAGACTGGATAAGCAGTTTTCTAGCATTAAAAAGATGTATAATACTTTCCCTTTTTTTCTTCAGTGGAAGAACGCAATTTCGTAGAGATGCATAGATGGCCTTCTAGTATGTACCTGAGACAGCTTGCGGAGTACAGGAACTACATTCATTCTCGGAAATGTCATTGTCTAATAATGTAAACTAAAAAATTATTTTTATTTATTTACGAATTATTGAAAGCTATGCTTTAGGAATCTTAAAACTGAAAGTCAATATTGAGCTTAAATGTTGCACTTGCTAATGAATAACTACTATACCTTTTTAAAGCATGTGAAACATATTATAAGCATATGCATTTACCCAAGATGTATTTCAGTTGTGTTGTTGGGTCTGATTCTATACTATTTCAGGTTTTTTAGAAGAATATGTACTAATTTGAAATATTTGTTAGCCAATAATGTATCTAGGATTCCAGGAGCTTGAAACAGAGATTCTGCATTAATTACTTACTTTTTTTAGCTATTTCTTTTAAAGATTTTAGTAAGTTATTTATGAGCTTTTTAGGAATTTTATATTTTGTAAAAACAAAGGGCTTGTAAAAAGAACATTCTATTTTGGAATTAAAAATGTACCTCCTCGTAATCTGCATCAAATTTCTGAAAAAAAATCTTCAGAAAATTATTTGTTTTCCCCTCTCTGAGGAATCTGATATAACAAAAAAGTCCCAGTATGGTTTTCTGGTTCCTGTAGAGCAAAAGATGGTTAAAAGATATTGTACTGTTATTGTTTTCAGTATAATTGCCTATATAGAAGTATTTTCTCAAGTTTTTTGTTGTGGAAAAAAATAACAACCCATTTTCAGCATTCTGACAATAAGAATATTAAATTCTTGCTTCCAAGTAGATGATAAGAACAATCACTTCACATTTTTTAAAGAACACTACACCTAAAAAGGAGTGGGACCAGTGGTGTGTGTGTGTGTGTGTGTGTGTGTGTAATTCCTGAAAGCTGTACTACAGTTTGTTTCCTATATTTAGTATGCCAGCGGCCCCAAGGGAAAAGGAAAGAAACACTTGATTGACTTACTGTGATCATATGAATCCAGGCCCTTTATGCCTTGGAGCATAAGCACACTATTCAACCAAGTCCTTTGTATGATTCTGTTCTCATTTCACTGAAGAATTTAATAAACTCAACTAGGAATTTTGCTGCATGTCCACTTTTCCCAGACATATTTTATCCATTAAGGCATACTTGTCAGTTTTCCCAGATAGTTCTGCACTGTATTCAGTCTATGGGCCTAACGTGGCCAGGTTTCTGAGGATTTGATAACCTCCTGGAAGGCAGGAGGTACCTCCCATTTCTTTGTAGGTGGACATTATGGCTAAGACTGTGGTCTGTTTTTTTTGTCAGCATATGTGGCTAAGTGTATATTTTATAACCCACCTGGACCTGTAGAGACCTCCACATTGTATCTTCCATATGTACAAAAGTGGCATAGGAACATTCCAATGTTACTGAAGCAACATTTGAATCAGAAACTATCTGGCCCATAGCACACACTTTTAGACAATGTACTTCATTAAGCACTGGTCACCCATTACCCACATATATTATAATGGCTCTTATAAATAATATTTTATATAATGTTTTGTATTGTTTTTAAAATACCAAGTAGAATACTACAAACTAATTTATTTCTAGTAGTAGAGTTTTTATTAAGAAAACTTCAAAATATTTCCAGCATTTTTTGTATGACTCTTAAGTACCATACAAATAGATACATTAAAATCAAGTTATGACTTGTAATATATTTTTGTAAATCAGTAGGATAACAGTGAAAATTCCCATATAACAAAGCCTATTTGTTAAGTAAGCAGGCATACAGAATCTGTGTAGTAAAACCACAACAAATCACCAACTGATTTGGTAATTAATTAGAATGATATTAACTGTAAATCTAGGCATCATTTTTTAAGATTATGTTTTAAGGTTATGATTTAGTGTAAATGTTCCTTTCACCTGGAAGTTGATAGGTATATACAAGTAGTTATGACTTACCCTTCATCCTTAAAATATTAACATCCCAATGTAGCAGTAGTATGCAAATATAATTGTATATAACAGTATGAAGCAGAAGCAGTAAATTTTCTTCAACTTAGCAAAAATGAGAGTTAAAAAATGCTGATACAGCTAAGGAAAACTAATGTATGGGGACAGAATTGGAAGCCACATAGGAAATACTTGATGTTCATGAATCCTTACGTAGGTAGGGATACTGGATTGTTGAACATCTTTGAATTCAGTAAAATCAACAATCCTGTGATACTGCAGATGTTCATAAGCCGCCCAGAGTCACTTGCTGAGATGGGTCGCTGTAGAAGTTGAATGAATGAATGAATGAATGAATGAATGAATAGTGATTTGCAAATCCTTCGATAGCATGTTTTGCAAAATAGCTCATAGAAAGGACAGAGCATTCATGGTTTCTTTGGGAGGCATGTGCACTGTACGATAATCTCAGATCATGAAATCTATTCACACTCCTTCACATTCCTAGGATTAAGTTGTAACTTACTGTATTTCTTAAACTTTTTTATGGACAGTTATGTCTACTGTGAAAGATAATCTGCAGCTGCTTCTACATTTCTAATAGTATTATTAATATCCAAGAATTGATAAGTAGTAACTATAGAATTCATATACTGAATAGATTACTTTAAAATCTATTTTTATAAGAAAGGCATTTCTAGTAGCACAGTTACTTTTTTTAATGAATAAATGCTGATTTCAAGCCAGCATGGAAGTTTATAGAGATGCAACCCTAAGATTACAATTAAAATATTTGTTGAAATTTATCACATGGATAAGAATGTTTGTGGCTTGGCTACAAAAAAGTCTCCTTTATTTTCGCATGTGCTGGGTATATAATAATTTCACAGGTTAACAGGTTCTTTGAATTCACAATATTTTAATTATGCTATTTTATTTATTTATATTTTATTTTTATCTGCCTTTATTATTATTTTTTTTATAAATAACTCAAGGCAGTGAACATACCTAATACTCCTTCCTCCTCCTCTTTTCCCCACAGCAGCAACCCTGTGAGGTGAGTTGGGCTGAGAGAGAGTGACTGGCCCAGGGTCACCCAGCCGGCTCTCATGCCTCAGGCGGGACTAGAACAGTCTCCTGGTTTCTAGACCAGCACCTTAAATGACATTTTATTAAGTGCTCATTTCATGTGACTATCCATTAAATAGCTGTAGTTGAACACTGTTGAAGCTGTTTGCATTAGATTTGGTCATAGCATTTAAAGTAGAAAAAATATCACATACTGTATATGCTTAATTATGAGTATTCCTTTGGCAATACAGTGCTGCAGATTTGGCTAGGAAGAGGTATGTCATGTGTGGGAGAGTGAATATAGCACTGGCCAGAAACAGACACAGCAGTCTTTCTGAGTTGAATCCCAGCGCTTCATTTGTGTTCCCACATGATCCACAGTAGTTCTTCAGAGCCACATCTGAAGCACTGCACAGCCCTATACTTTTTTTTCCCCCCAAGTCAGTGTTGACTCCTGGTGACTGCCTGGACAAGTCCCTGCAGTTTTCTTGGCAATATTTTGGAAGTTATTTGCCATTGTCTCCTTCCTAGGGCTGAGAGTGAGTGACTAGCCCAAGTTACTCAGTTGGCTTTGTGTCTAAGGCAGGACTAAAACTCATGGTCTCCCAGTTTCTAGCCTGATGCCTTAACCACTACACCAAACCGGCTCTCATCCTATAAATATATTAGAATCCCATCACTTTGCCCCATGGTATCACTGTCTCCATTCTTGGGTTCAGTTTCTCCATTGAAAATGCAGCTTTAGTCAAGAGCTGTGTTTTTCTTTAAAAAATCAAATTCTTTTCAGCTAATCATGACATAGTTCTCAGTTAAAGTGACTTACTATAGTAATGTTTTTAAAGGAAGATGACAGATGCCCTGTTGGTACAAATTCCTTTGCACAGGTTGAATGGTAGCCTGTAAAACTGCAAATTTTATAAAATTTTCTGTCCAGTGATTATGCAAAGAGACCTCAAAGGTTTAATCATAAAGGCAACCTTTCATTCAATCAAAAACGAGTAAGAGGAAAAAGAGGTTTAATAACCAACTGTAAGGTGTATAGGGAAAGTAAACGGACTTCTTTGTGCCGCAATGTCTGTATTCTCTCTCTTTCTCTCTCAAGCTTTCATTAGGGAAAAAATAAAACCATCCAAAGGATTGGCAGTAGTTAATTGCAGCAGCCAGGTTGAGGAATTCAGTGATTTTCTGGCGTATAATCAGTGGCTTCTTTCACAGCAGGGGACCCAGCATAAGTGCAGTAGATTGCTCTTTTTCTCTCTCTCTCTTTGCAATAGGCTCCAAATGCATATCTCAACCAGTGCCACATTTGGGTGAACTACTTAGTATCTATTTGTAGTTTCTAAAATAAGCTTGTAAAACAAATAAAAACAGGAAAAGTTACTGGAGATTTTTGTCCCACCAGAATTGCTAATGATAAATATAATGCCTATTCAAGTGACTCTTTTACTCATATAAACCATCTGGGGCAAATATTTTGAAAGATTAGAACTATGCAATAATTATTTCAGTTTACAAAAAGAGCTGATTCAGCAAATTATAGACTAGTCTGTTAAGTATCATTAGTAAGTTTCATCTCTGATATCTCTATTGGAAGTTAATTGCTACATAGTGAAAAAATAGTGGAAAAGCAAGCAACACTGGCAAAGTTTGAAGATTCTGGAGCAAAGGTTAATTCTGCACCATTTTGCTAAAAAGTATTCTTCCCAACGTAAGACATTTTTTGCAGCATTTGTAGATTTTAAATCAAAGGAATGCATTTTGATATTCTTTTCAATGTTTACCTTGACACCATTTTATATTTAATGTTAGTTAAAAAGCTTCCAATTCAGTTCACAACTCTGCCCCTCCTATACTGGCCAATAAACCTATAGACACCCCAAAACATCCCACCAATACCTAACATCCAGCAGAGGATTTCGATGGCTAATAGTGAGTTGAAGGCCCTGTCAGGACCAGGCCTGCCTCTGGCTCAGACTTAGTTTCACTTTCTGAGTCAGAGGAGGAATTGGAAGCTTAATCGTGCTGGATTTGGAGAAACGAAACTCCAGCACGACTCAGCAGAGCTGGAAGAATCCACAATGCTGACTGGGCGAGATCCGGAGAAGGATTTGAATACACCATTCAGCGTGTGCCAGAGACAGGCTGAAAAGTGCGCGAAGGAGAAGGCAGCCCGATTGGCTGCAGGAGACTCCAAGCATACCAAAGATTGGGATAAAAGGCAGCAGCGCAGACAGCATGCTGCCGGAGACAACCTATCATCTAGACCTGCAGCTTCAGAAGAAGATTCCCTACCAACATCAGAAGCGGCGTCTGTGATCAAAGAAGAGGCAACGCTAGCCTTGAATTCTGAGGAAGGGATCTCCTCACCCATTGCATTTGAGGGACCAGCGTTGCCTGAGCCTGGCAGCCAGCGCCTTGCCTCCAGCTTTGAGAGCTCGCGTTGCTCTCAGCAGTGCAACCAAGCCAAGGTTTCTTCACGCTTCCGCCTGTCAGCAGTTTACTGTAACCGTTCTTCACAAACCCCTGCGAATTTCGGGGGTTGTCGCTTGCCTTGCTCAGGGTCTGAGTTCGTGGCACACATGGTGCTTCCAGCCGAACCCAGCCTACTTCCAAGCCTTGCTCCAAGTCTCCTGCCCAGCGAATCCAGTCTAGTCCAGAGCTTCCAGCCAAGCTAAACTGAATCCTGAGTTCCAAGCCTTGTTCCAGGTCTCTTGCCCAGAGAATCCAGCCCAGTCCGGGGCTCCCAGCCAAGTCTAGCCCAGTGCTGAGTTCCAAGTCTCACTCTAACTCATTTTCTTCAGAGTCCAGTTCAGTGATTCCAGTCGAGTCCAGCCTTGCTCTGAGTTGGAGTTCTGTGCCCGAGTGTCAGGCTCTGCCTGAGACCCAATAAAAACACAGATGCTAGAGTAGACTTTAGGTTCTGGTTTTATTTGGGAATAGAATGCATGCCCTTAGAAAGCTGAGAGTGAGGGGAGCGCGCCGGAACGGGATTTAAATAGCCCACGCCGGTCAGCGCTCCACTCCCCCTCACCCCAGGTGCGCCCCACGAGTCCCAACAGTTCGTCCTTGCCAGGTGAGAGGTTGTCCAGCCCCCTATGCCCCAGGCATCGCCTTGATCGCCTTCCTGTGCGGTGATGATCCATTGCCGGGCAATCAGGCTTCTAATTCTTCGAAAGCCCGGGCGTGCCTCTCCTGTTTGGTTGTCATTCAATTTCTTGTCAGTTACCTTTTATTGTTGCTTCCTGGGTTGCCAGCCTCAGTCGTTACATTGTTTCTTTAGACCCATTACTGCTTTTTGTGTTTCTCTATTGCCCTTGCCTTATCAGCCAGGGACCCATATTCTTGTATTGTCATGCGAGCCATTGCGATGTCACAAACATCGCAACGGCGATCATGACATACTGCCCCCCCCCGAGGAAAATCAAGCCGAGGGTTTGGAGGGATATGCAGTATGGAAGTTGCGGATTAGCTCAGGAGCCTGGATGTCGCGGGCAGCGACCCACTCAGGGTGTGGAAAGTGTTTCCATTTTACCAGGTATTGGAGGGAGCCCCGCAGCTTGCAGGAGTCGAGTACCTCCTTGACCTCGAAATGTTGCTGTCCGTCTATCATAACTGGTGGGGGGGGGGAGTGTGTGGGTGCCACCAGGAGGAGTCACTTGCCGGCTTGAGTAAGCTGCAGTGGAACACCGGGTGCAGCCGCTTTAAATTATGGGGCAGGTCCAAGCGCACCATGACTGGGTTCACGATTTGTGTCACCTGGAATGGCTCAATAAATTTGGGGGCTAGTTTCTTGGATGGTTGCAGTGATTTAATGAATTTGGTGGATAGGTAAACCAGGTCCCCTACCCGAAAAGTTGGTTGTTGGCGCCGGTGCTTGTCTGCCTGCAGTTTGTATGCAGTTTGTGCCTCTTTAAGCATGTCCTTGATGATGGGCCAGGAGTCTGCGAGTTTGGAACCCCAGTCACAGGCGGCCACTGCTGGGGATGGGGGCTGAGGGAGCTCGGGGATGGGGACGAAATCCCGACCTGACACCACCCCAAAGGGGGTTTGCCCCATGCTTTGATGTATCGCGTTATTGTATGCGACCTCTGCAAACGGGAGTAAGTCCACCCAGTCGTCTTGGTGGTAGTTTATATAGGAGCGGAGGAATTGTTCCAGTGTGGCATTAAGGATCTCTGTAGATCCATCCGTCTGGGGATGCCAGGAGGTTGACAGGGCTTGCTGGGTACCTATTAGTTTCAAAAAAGCCTGCCAAAACCTCGAGGTAAATTGTGTGCCCCTATCGGTCACCAAGCGGGAGGGGCAGCTGTGGAGGCAGTACACGTGTACCAGGAAGAGTTTCGCCAGCTGTTGTGCTGACGGGATCGAGGCACGGGATAAAATGGGCTTGTTTTGAGAAGTAGTCTTTGACTACCCAAATGACCGTTTTCTTCTGGCTAGGCGGTAAATCCACGATGAAATCCATCGAGATTTCATCCCCAGGGCGTGAAGGTTCAGCCACGGACTGCAGCAGCCCCTGGGGTTTACCAGTCGCTTGGCCATCGCACACACAGGGCAGGATGCCACATACGTTTTGATGTCCTTCCTCAGCGAGGGCCACCAAAATTGGCGTCGAGTTAGGTGGAGGGATTTTAGGAACCCAAAGTGACCAGCCTGTTTGCTATCATGCAACCTGCTGAGGATAGTCGGTCTTTGTGAGTCAGGGACGTATAACCTTCCCTCCACCCAGGCGAGGTCCTGTTCCGTAGTTACTTTGTTGGGGTTGGCGAGGAGCCAGGGGTCAGAGTTTAATGCTGTTATAAAATCTGTGCGTAACCCACCTGGTATCTGTGGTTGCCTGTGGCTCGGGGCAGGCTGCGCCGGAGTCGTTTGCAAGGGGGGGGGGAAAGATGTCCCCGAGCGCGGCTCCGGGTGACAGCTGCTAAACCCAATTGGGAGTCTGAAAGTACAGTCCCTACGACGTCGGGGATAAGCTCCGCGTCCTGGGGTAGTTGAGAGAGTGCATCTGCCAGGAAATTCTTTTTTTCTGGGATGAACGTCAGCTGGAATTTAAACCTGCTGAAAAACTGAGCCCAGTGTATCTGCTTGGGACTGAGGTGCCGGGGCATACGGAGCGCCTCGAGGTTGCGGTGGTCTGTCCAGACCTCGAAAGGGCAAGTTGCCCCTTCCAAAAGGTGATGCCAAGCCTCCAGTGCTGCCTTAACCGCAAATGCCTCTCTCTCCCACACATGCCAGCGCCTCTCTGTCTCAGAAAATTTCTGGGAGAGATAGGTGCAGGGCTTCAGGATTCTGGCGGAATCCTTTTGCAGTAGGATAGCCCCAATTGAAAAGTCAGAGGCGTCAGCCTGCACAACAAAAGGCTGTTCGGGGTTGGGGTGGGACAGGATTGGCTCCGCTGTGAACAGCGCTTTCAATCTGTCGAAAGCGGTTTGACAGTCGGGAGTCCAATTAAGTACGGCCCCTGGGTTTTTGACCTTGTGCGTCTCCCCGACACCCTTGGTCTTCAATAGATCGGTCAAGGGCAGGGCAATTTCAGCGAACCCTTTTGCGAAGGACCTATAGAAATTTGCGAACCCAAGGAAACTTTGAAGCTGGCACCAGGTGCGTGGGCGCTCCCAGATCAAGACAGCCTGAACCTTCGCAGGGTCCATTTCTATGCCCTTGTCTGAGATTCTATACCCTAAGTAATCCAAGCGCGACTTGTGAAATTTGCACTTGGAGAGCTTAGCGTAGAGTTTGGCTTTCCGGAGTTTAGTGAGAACTTGCCTCACTAATCTCTCGTGTTCCCTCTGAGTCTTAGAGTAGATTAGGACATCATCTAGGTAAACTAAGACTCCTTTGAACAGATGTTCATGCAGCACCTCGTTGATTAGTTGCATGAAGACCCCCGGGCCCCCCGCAAGACCGAAAGGCAGTACCTTGTACTGTAAGGAGCCCAAGGGACAGTTGAACGCTGTTTTCCACTCGTCCCCCTCCCTGATGCGAATTCGGTAATACGCCTCGTGGAGGTCGAGTTTGGAAAACACCCTTCCCTTTGACAAGTGTGCCAGCATGTCTTTTACGAGGGGGAGGGGGTATTTGTTTGACAGGGAGGTGGAATTTAACCCGTGGTAATCTGTGCATAGTCTTAGGGTGCCGTCCTTCTTCTCCTGGAATAGGACGGGCACTCCAACCAGTGAGTTTGCCGGTTCGATGAAGCCCCTAGCGACGTTTTTGTCTAAAAAGTCCCGCAGCGCCGCCAATTCCCTCTGAGTCATGGGGTAAATTTTGGGTTTGGGTAGTGGGACGTTCGGGAGCAGTTCAATTGCACAGTCCGTCTTGCGATGGGGGGGGGGTAATTGGTCTGCCGCCTCCTCCCTGAAGACCTCGGCGAAGTTCGAGTATTGCTCTGGCAGTTCTTCTGGGGGGGGAGCGTGGGCTTGCTGGTCGACGATCTCAGCCCTCCCCACAGTCAAAGCGGAGGATTTCTCCCTTGCTGGCGCCTGGTAGAACCCATCCTCGAATGTTATTGAGCGGGTCCTCCAATTAATGTAGGGGTTGTGGCGGGTTAGCCAGGGGATCCCCAACACCACTATGGGCTTGCCTACCGGGGTGACCACGAAGTCTATGGTCTCCTTGTGGGTGCCCATTTTCAGGGTGACCTTCCTTGTACCCTGGGTGGCCGCCCCCCCCCCCCACCGTGGAGCCATCGAGTTGCTGAAAGATCAGCGGCTTTGGGAGGGGGAAGCAGGGTAGGTTTAATGCAGAGACAATGTCCGGGTGGATCAGGTTTCTGGAGCACCCAGAGTCCTTGGCCCCTTCCTCTCGGGGTTGTCGATAGGGTGGGTGGGGTGCCACGATCCCCCCCTACCCCCTGTGCAGTAGTAGTCTGTGAACTCGCTCATCACCGATGCCATGGACTGGAGCATGTGTTCCAGGGCTTGTACCTTGGACTCCAGGGCTCTGAACCTGTCGGGTGTGACAGGGTCGTCCATCCTCGGTGCTGCCGGTTGCTGCCCGATAGGCAGTCCTGCGTCTTCCTCTCTCGGGCGTTCGGGGGTAGTGGAGTCTCCAGGTGGTGTAGGATGCCCCCAGCCAGGGTCCTGTTACGCTGTCCCAAGTGAAGAGTTGTTGGCTCCCGATTTCCTCTTCCATCAGGGCTCTCCACTCCGGGCTGGAGCTCCAGGTTTGGAACTGGGGTGCGGTGTGGGCAGAGAGGGAGCCTGTGTCCCATCTCGGGTGCGCCAACTCCAGAAGCTGTCTGGTCGTCTCTCCCACTTGCGTTGTGTCTTTCGCGCCTCTGGTCTGAAGCGCCAACTCCATGGCCGTCCCCGGTTCTGTCATCGCCGGTGTTCTTTCCCGCAGAAAAATTTTTTCTGGTGGGGACCGGCGAGGTTCATTTTAAATGACTCTCAGCTTTATGTCAGGCTCTGCCTGAGACCCAATAAAAACACAGATGCTAGAGTAGACTTTAGGTTCTGGTTTTATTTGGGAATAGAATGCATGCCCTTAGAAAGCTGAGAGTGAGAGGAGCGTGCCGGAACGGGATTTAAATAGCCCGCGCCGGTCAGCGCTCCACTCCCCCTCACCCCAGGTGCGCCCCACGAGTCCCAACAGTTCGTCCTTGCCAGGTGAGAGGTCATCCAGCCCCCCTGCGCCCCGGACATCGCCTCGATCGCCTTCCTGTGCGGTGATGATCCATTGCCGGGTGATCAGGCTTCTAATTCTTCAAAAGCCTGGGCGCGCCTCTCCTGTTTGGTTGTCATTCAATTTCTTGTCAGTTACCTTTTATTGTTGCTTCCTGGGTTGCCTGCCTCAGTCGTTACATTGTTTCTTTAGACCCATTACTGCTTTTTGTGTTTCTCTATTGCTCTTGCCTTATCAGCCAGGGACCCATATTCTTGTATTGTCATGCGAGCCGTTGCGATGTCACAAACATCACAACGGCGATCATGACACCGAGATCCCGCGTATCTCAGTTTGCTGATCGTAGCCTTGCATCCAGATCCTTTGAGCCAGCCATCCTGTGTCACATTGTTCCAGGTTTATTCCAGTTCGAGATCTGTCTCCAGTCCTTGTGTTCCATTTGGATCCAGTCTTACTTCCAGATAATACCTAGTGCTGCCTTGCTATATTGTCTAGCCTTGATTACTCCAACCTTGATTACTCCAGTACAATCAGGACTTACTAATTCTTAATAAAGAGTTTTATTGAGAATTGGTTTGGTGCATGGTCTGAACAGGACAGGCCCCAACTGAGATGCTTGCGTTTGGGCCCAGAAAACTCTACTGATGCTCCTGACCAAGACTAATCTTACTCCAGCAGTTTGTTTCTCATGGTGGCCAATCAGGTGCCTCTGTTATGCAAAGAGGAGATGGTGACCTCCCCCTCTCCTATTTTTGTTTCTCCTACAGTTGGTACTGTATTTGGAAATATTCTGCCCCCAACCCTGAGATAATATTGAGTCTTCAAAACAAACAGCCATTGATGATTTGACCCAGGTAAATTTATCTTACAACATTAACATTACAAGTTACTGGCCATCACCACTTGTAGTAATGAATCCATTGATTCATTACATGTCGATTGAAGAAGTACATTCTTTTGTTTGTTCTCAGTCTCCTTCTGGTCAAGATCAGAGGATCCTTGGTTGGTCCTAGTATCTTGCAAGAGAAAAAAATCCATGTCCACTGTTACTGTACCATTCTAATGGTATTTGGGAATGGGCTAAGAAATGGTGCCTAAGGAGTGGTCAGATAAGAGACAGCACAGCCCACAACTGGATAGTGGTTGGGGCAAGAGGCTCAGAAGAGACCCTCCTTAGTTTCTCAGGCTGTAAATGAGAGGGGGGGAGAACTGTACTTTCAGACTTGCAAGATTCTGTCAATGTAGCTTTACAATAAAGTAGAATTAGCTCATCTGGTCGTGTTTCCTGTCTGGTCTACCTAGTAAGGCTGACAGCCATACATGATATACCTCCAATCTTACCCTTACCCCAAGTTCTATTGCCTTTTATCCAAACTAAAGATTCTCAGATATTATACGTTTCTCATAGGGAAGGTATTCAGACCCCCTGATCATTTTGGTTGCCCTCTTTTGCACTTTTCCAATCCTTTTTTCAAATGTGTTAACCAGATGTATGTTGCTTTTTGACTAATGATAAGCTAACCTTTTATGATTATAACTTAGTGGGTACGTTCACATAAGCAGTAAGTAACTCTGCTCTAGCAATTTACCTTTAAATCATGCATTTACTTTGTAAGGACAGAACATAGCTGAGAAGAAGCTAAATGCCATACAGAGTTTCATGTTGTTTAAAAAGCCCATTATTTTGTACATCGATCATGTTATATTAACACATGTATCTACTGACAGGGGCTTCAAAAAGGAACCTATTACTCTATTTAGCAACACTTAAAATAATGGCCTCTTCCTTTCAAAATAACATTAAAAAAAATCAAACTTCATAGATGGAAAAGTTAACTCAACTTGACTGAACTGTGACAAGAAAATGTGCTTATCAACAGATTCATTCAACGTTAATGCTTCCCATTACTGTACTCAAAAATCCAAGAGGACCATGTCACTTAAGTCTGTACAGAAACAAATATAGGGAACAATCTTCAAAACATGCCAGATATTTTTTTGGTGGCAGAGCACAAATCCCAATAGATTGGAAACCCTACATATAGTTGCATGCAAAAGCTTAGGCATGGTCAAATTGTGTGTTTCGTTGAGCCCCTTGGAGAACAGAAATTGACACCACCTCTACATGCTACAAAATTAAACAATGTGGTTGTGCAAATTTGAATGTATACTTCACAAATTACTACATTTGACTTCTAAATATATAAGGACATGAGAATTTGTCACATAAGTAGAAATGGAGTTTGAGAAGGAGTATCTCTTCTTTACCACGTTGGTTTGTTCATGTAATTTTACAACATTTTCTACAACACAATATTTTTAAAGAGCAACTGTAAGGAATGCCTAAGGTCAAATAAAAGACTCAGACTCTAAATCAAGTTTAAGCTCTGGCTTTTATTTAGAATAGAATGCACACCAGTAAAAAGCTGAGAGTGAGGGAAGCATGCCAAAAGTTGAATTAAATAGTCTCGTGCCAAACGCACTCCACCCCCACACTCCCCGGGTGTGCCCCACGAGTTCCACGGAGTGACAGGTCATCAAGACTTGATAGGTGAGAGGTCGTCCAGCCCCATTCGCCCTGGGCATCACCCTGTTTATCTTCCTGTGAGGTAATGGTCCATTACCGGGTGATTAGACCTCGATATTCCTCAAAAGCCCGGATGCGCCTTTCTGAACCTCGTCCTGATCCTTTATCAGGGGCGTCAATGGCCGATTACCGGGCGATGGGACCTTGTTTGTTCAGTAGATCTCCCAACCCCATTACCTTCTTTGTCCAGTTTATCGCCCGCACCTCTCCAGCCATTGACACGCATCTGCGCTTTGTCATGCGAGCCGTTACGATGTCGCAAACATCGCAACGGTGATCATGACAGCAACTCTTTAAACAGATTTATTGTGTATACATATTTGAACGCACGATTTAAAAAATCATAATGCCCTGTGATTTTCCTATGGAAAATCATGTTTAAATCTGCAATGCTGACATTGTTATCTACTGTGCTTAGTCTCCACAGCAGGAGGCAACACTGGTTTCAAATTCTTTCATCAGTCAAAATAGTTGCTTTCCTAATGGAATCATTCTTATGGTTTAAAAAAATGTAAACTTCTGTTAAAAATAAGATTTCTCATGTGCATGGAGCAAAGGAGAAGGGAGTCAGGCTAATAAAGAATTGTGAGAATTGAAATCCAACCTCTCTGGAGTGCACCCAATTGGGGAAGGCTATATTAAGATACCTGCCTATTTTAAACTGGATGAAGGTTCATCAATTTTACTGCTAAATACACACAAAGAACTACTTCTGCCACAACAGAGACTCATTTCTGTTTGTGACATCTGGCAGCTAAACCTGAATTTTTTTTTTTAAAAGATGCCAATATAATGTGTTGAAGCTCAGCTCAGCTCCTTTATTATAGACTGCAAATGGAAGAAAGGAAGGGGAGGGGAGAGGCAGAGTAATTTGTGTAAAAAAATTGGTTTTCAAGGTTTTTATTGTCAGTTTAAGTAGTAACTGGCTTAACATTGCATTTCAATAGATTGTTGGATTATAATTTTATAGTTTGTGAACTACTTAGAGTCTCTGGATGGGGGCAGGATATACATTTGGTAATAAATTTGAATGCACCTATATCTAAATTTTCAGACATTGAAATCACCCCTATTAAAATGTAGATGTAACTATTGACTTACCACAGCCTTAGGAAACAAAGTTTAAGTTATTTCATAGCTCTTACATGAATAGACTTGCCATTTACTGGTGCTGGACAAAATAAAACCTGCTGCTGCTCAATTTGATCAAAAGTAATTTGCTTTACTTTTATATGTGTATGTGGACAGCTACATAAATTGAAATGATAAACAGAAAGATGAACTAACCCAGGAAGATTAGAGGTAAAGTGATCGCCCAAATGATAATAAAAAAAAACAAGCATTCTTTTTTGATCCATTCTGGTCATCTGTTCTTTATTAGCAGAGAATCATACTAAAAAGGTATCAAAGGGAGTTAAAGCTGTATCTTAGAAACCAGAGAGTAACCAAAACTATTTTTTAAATTGCCTCCTTTCAGAAATACACAAAAGGTGAAGACAAGAGGAGGCAGGCAACTAATTTAATCCAAAATCTTGTGGGTGCGGCTTGAGGGTAGTTCCAGCCTACAGTTATCATTGCTCTGAAAGTTAAAGAAAACAAGTTAAAGATTTTCCACATAAAGGAAAATGAGCAAGTAAAATAAATTTGAGCTGAATTTTCAAAGAAAGCTTTGTTTTAAGAAACACTGATATACCAACAACTATTAAAGTATTTTTTATTCTGCTCTTGAGTGAAAGATTCCCAAAGCAGTTTTTAGGTTAATGAAGACAAGGTAATCCTTGCCTTCTAGTTTACAGTCTCAAAAGTCACAGCATAAAAAGAAAAAAGGATGGAGAGGGAAAAGGAGAAAAGACAAGTGCTTAATATTTTAGCATACTTGATAAACAGTTGAGATATAATGGTGACTCAGATCAAAAATTTTCCTTAATTTCTAATTTTTTGTAAATCTGTCAGGTTTTGTTAACTGAACTTGATAGTTTTGTATGCACATGGTGCATATTTTGCCAAATATATGTATTGTCTGCAATTTTGCCTAATGTCCCTAATTTTGCTGATAATTTTTCCTTATAATACATATTTTTAACCCAATAATATGAGAAGAGTATCAACAAAAATGCCTATATTTAATTAACAAACTAAGTTGTGAAATGTGGAAAATGGCAATTACTCAATTTCAGTATTGATTTGCAAATGCAAAATTAGGCATTTTCCACATTCTGCATTTGAATGTGAACAATAATTTCTCAATCCTAATTCAGAAATTCAAGGAACAATCCAGCAATATGATCGTTCTTCCTGCTGTAACCCTCCTCTTGGATGTCCTTGATCTTTGTCTGCTTCTTGTAACTCTCACTAGGAATTATAAGTCTCGGGGGAGGAAATAACTCAAAGTTGGAGCAAAGATCAATCAATGTTCATCTCAGGGCCACACCTTCTCTTTAATAATACTGGAAAGCTGCCATAGTTCAAGTGTATTTAATCTTTTAAAAGCTTGGGACATTCACTGCACAGCTCAAAACCGTTGAACCTCACTATGAGTTAGGCCAATGCTTCTAATTGCTGTAGTGATTTAGAAGACAAAATAGGTGCCTCAGCCTCTGCAAGACTTAAAGCTCCCATGGTGCCACCTTAACATCCAAACCTCTCCCAAATGAAGAGAGAGAGAAAAAGCTGAAAATGTCAACCTTGCCCAGTTCAGTGATGTCATGGCATTACTGGCCATGGCTTGTACAGGATGTAAGGAGGACACTGGCCTCTTGGCTGAAAAGGGTTGCATAGCCCTGTTCTACAGAAAGCCAAGGAACTACATATTTCTGGAGAGTACTCAAAGTTAGTACGGTTAGCCTACTGCCATCTTAATGCCCTCTGTAAGTCCTATTGGCTCAGGATAACAGGAGTAATAAGCTAACATATCTGGAGGGTATTGCATTGAAACTAATTGAAGAAGAATCCAAGAAAGGGCAAAGGTAGATAAGCAGCCCACTATAGGTAGAAAAAAAAAGTATCTTTGCTAGTCAGGGACTAGTAATATTTTTACAGCAAGGTATGTGCTAATAAAGGCAACTCAGACTATGTGCAACTGCTTGGCTGGAGTTCTGTGCACTAAGCTATCCGCAAGAGCGGCTACTAACACACTGCGTATCTGTATAGCTGGACTTTGCAAGTTCTCATATGTAAAAAGCCTCTCTCAGACATTAATTTTCTCGAAAGGAATCTTAAGTTCCCCTATCCTACTATATTAATTGGAAGTACACCTAAATGCTTACCTTCACAGTGCCCCAATTTTCTTTAACATGAGGGAAAGTTCTCCGCTTCTGTTCAGAGCATCTAGATCTGTAAAACCACCAATACACATCTCTCCAATAAAAATTCGAGGAACCTAGAAATGAAGCATAAGTTATTACTCAGCAGAGCAAATCTCTTTAGATCAGCTGTCTCCTCATGAAACAGGAACTTCAAATATAGTATTGCTGTCAGAGCAACAAATGATAAGGTACAGAAAAGGAAGAGACTAGTAGCTACGTCATTAGCTATGAGAAGAAGTCATTTCAGTACGATAATGCCTGGAGACTTTATTATTATTTAAATGCGTTATGGCTGCTCACGCCAGTAGACTCTGGACAGCTTACAAAATCTAAAAAAACAGAACATTAGGAGCATAAACCAACAAACAGCCCAGGCTAAAACAGCCATAATAATAAGTAAATTCCTTGGAGTCTGAACGTCCCAGATCATCATCCACTCCCTGGCCAATTATTTTCACTCTTCCTAAAGCTGGGAAGAACATCCAGGCCATCCTTTCTCTCTTGCGTTTCTTTCAGACGAAGCTGCACTCCAAGCACTCAAGCTGGAAGACCTGCTAGTACAGCTCTGGCTGACGGTGACAAAAGTTTTACAAGGCTCTAAGAGCCAGAGGGACCGAATAGATTAGGTCTGCTGGCTTCCTATCTCTGATATATGCCAGAAAACATTCAGTGTAATGACGGAAGGGGAATAGGATATGAAAAACCCAAGGCGGCAACTCTGCTTGCCCAGGATGCTTAGAATTACACCAACTGCATCAACTTCATGTTTTTCAGCCTAGAAATTATCTAGAAATGTCAGACAATTCCTATAATCCCTAGTCAATATTGCACTGTTGGAATTATAGGGGCTGTAGTTCAACATATTCAGAAGGGCTTTAAGTAAAAACAGGTCTATATACTTTGTTTTAGTAATGTGTTTTAAGTTGGGTTGAAAAAACTCTAAAATAAACTGTACAGGTAGTCCTTCATCAATAAGAATAGGGACCGGAAAATTGGTTGTTAAGCAGTACGGCCATTAAGCATGTGACCGCACCTGATTTTACGACTTTTTGTGGCAGTCATTAAGCGAATCATGGTGGTGTTAAGTGAATCATGCAGTTCCTCATTGATTTTGCTTGTCGGAAGCCTGCTGGGAAGGTCACAAATGGTGATCATGTGACCTTGGGATGCTGCAACCATCATAAATACATGCTGGTTGCTGAGTGCCTGAATTTTGATCACGTGACTGGGAGGACGCTGTGGCATCATGTGAGAGGACTAGTCGTAACTTACTTTTTTCAGCACCAGTAACTTTGAATGGTCACTAAATGAACGGTTGTAAGTCAAGCACTACCTGTTTTATAATGGAGATAAAAGGCAGACACAAGCTCAGCCACTACCACTACAGTCTTTGTGGTATAAGTCTCAAAATTCAGCATTCAAATGTTGTGCCAAAGAAGAAATTCCTGCCCACTGTGAAAATTCTTGTTGCCCTACTAGAATAACTACTCAAGATATCAAGACATTGGGAAATCAGCTTACTAGGGAAAGCTGTACAAACAAAAAGCAAGCAGTCCGCTGGGAAGGAAATGACACATGCTTGTGGAAGGTATTGATTTTGGAGCTGAGTAAGTGCTCCTGGGCATTTAACCAGCATCTGTTCTTTACTGCTCTCCAGCATAGCTGGAGATTCATGGCATTCTGTTTTGTAATACAAATCATTGATATTAAACAAACTTGTGTTCTTAGAAATATATGGGTCCCCCACAATAAACACAAACAGTATAAAGTTCAGAGCTATCATGGTTTGGCAAAGATACTTCCATTTCTACATAGCTTGGACAGGAGATACCTGGTGGATCTATTTCACTCATGGTGCTTCTATGCCTTTTACATGCAGTTATTAGGTAAAACTAGCCTCTTTCACTCTACTTCCTTCTTGAAACAAGGAAAAGGAAGAGATACTTCAACCATTAAGAGACAAAGCAGAAACAGTACTGTATTAAGTTGGCATCACACTCATTGCTTGGGGCCATTCTCAGGAGGGCCCCAAATGCCCAGCCCTATTTCTCATGAACTGTGTTCTGAAGGCTGTGAAATCCGTTTGGTCCCTAAAGAAGCATTGTAATTACACAGATAAAAACAGGAGCTAGGAATCTGGCTTTCTGTTTTCTCTACTGTAATATGAAATAAATCTATATGAAACAGCATCCTGATAGAAATAGTATAGAATCTGTAATGCAGCTAGTCCAGAACACCTATGCAGCGTTTTCCTTTTAAGGATGTCTGTTGTGAGGGAGTATTTCAAATTCTCTATTTTGCTGCATACTGGTCCTGATCCAGATTGTAGAGCTTCAAGATACAGAGTGGACACACTGTATTTTCCACAGAAACAAAAACCTCTTTTGTCGACGGCTTCTCAAAGCTGTTCTAGAAAATGTGCACCATGACTAGGAAAAAGCAACTCAACTTATCCCTTCCCAAGTGATACCTGCACTCATTCAACAATATGTGGATGTACCTCAACCTTCCTCAGTGTAGCATCCACCAAACAACTCCCAGAATGACCACTGAGAAAGCTGGTGTATGCATGTCTTGCAAAAGTTAAAAGCAAAATGTAATCATTCATATTCCCGTAACTTTGAAAGGATATACCACTGTCCAGGGGCTAGAATGCAGTTTCCAAGGGCCGACTCAGGAATTCAAATCCCAGCTTAAGATACCAAGTGAGGATATTACAAGGACAGAAGGGAGCACTGCCCAGAGCAATCTGCATTCTGAGAAGCCAGATGTAGAAAACAAGCTATTTTTAGGGACAAAGAGCACATAACTCACCTCACCCATTTTTTCTGAGCTTCCCAACACAGGTTAGGTGAAAAGATGACAACCAATCCAAGTTACTGTTTTATAGCTGGAAGAATTGGAGCTCATTATTGCTTCCCTCTGCAGTCCCAAATTCTATTTTGAGGACTTGGTTCACATCTCACTAAACCCAAACCATGGTTTACAAACCACAAAAGCTGGGTTGACTCATAACACTGAACTAGCCCCAAACAAACCCCATTTATATTTGTGAATGCAGCCCAAAACTCATTATATCCACCAACCTAATGTGATCCAGACACAAGTCCTATAGCTCGTGACTTTGTTGCAGATAATTACTCAGCAATTTCCTTACCCACATATCAATTTGCTGGAAAACCAATACCAGCAACTTTGTTCAATTGTTAAAAGAGCATATTACGTTAGTTACGTTATTGGAAAGCAGCCACATGAAAACACAGATCTGTGCCTTGTACACTCAGAAGGCAAACACATGATCTCACTCTTAGACCTAACATTTCTCTGTCGTTCTGTTTTTAAAGGAAACTCACCGTTCGAGCGCCTGTTAACTGCATAAGATAGTCTTGAATGGCATCCATATCACTTTGGCTCGTGAGCTCGATATATTCCAAATGCCCAGGCTTGAGATTAATTCTTTTCAGAAGATCTAGACCTTTGCGACAGAAAGGGCAGCTGTTCTTTCCAAATACAACCACTTTATTAGATGCAATATGACTAGCTACAAATTGCTGGGCCATTCTGGAAACCTTTGTAGCTCCCCAGTTCTAAGGTTGACAGGAGTAAAAATAGGAGACAAAAAACGCAGTTGCTCTTCAGAAGTCAGGTTTTCTCTTTCTAAGCTTCCTTCTTCCTTTCAAAGCCAAGTCCTATAGGACGAGTTGCTTCTTCTGTTTCTCGTTGTTAAAGAGATATGCACAGATATCACTCAGTCTTTGAACTGTTGCTTAATAGAAGTATGTAGGCACTTTCTACTCAGGGTGTAAAATGATTTGCTCTATTAGTGTTAATAAATTCCACAGTAAAACTACTGCTGGCTTTGTTGTGTTTGGACTTGCCTCCATTATTATTGTTGAGAAAGACCCTGTTACAGCAACTTGCAGTTGGCTCAAGGTTTGACAGGGTGATCTAATTGCAGGTATCCATGCACAGATGCACAGGGAATTTACTGGAAGGGTGGGGTTTCAGTTTGTCCAGTGAATGCAGTTGAAGACATACAATCAAATCTGTGAGTCCTGCCCCTTTCCCCTACGTAATGCATTTGCACTCAGTTTATTTTACCAACTACAGTATTTCTGGACTTGTCAATGGAATTAAATAGCCACTGATTGGAACCAACAGCTGTCTTTCTAGGATGCCCACTTTTCAGAAGGGGTCTGGTAGCATCTTAATTTTTGACTATCACACACTAACACGGCTCTCGTACAATGCACATTTTTTTTAATACTCAACGGGTTACTGTAAAGTAGGGGTAAGCAATTTTGATGGCCAGGGTCTACCCTTAATATTTGGGGAAGGGAGTAATGATCACAGTGGGCAGGGCACTAATGATAAATGAGTGCGGCCAACCAGGATGATGTATGTTGATTTTGAGGGTAGAATTTTTGTTTTTAATGTATGTGAAGATTTACACTGCAGTAAATCTATGTGAAGATTTACACTGCAGTTTTCATGGTGGGAAGTTTTTAGCAATTACACCACAGAAATTGAGTGGTGCAGTCAGAGGCATTCTGGAGGTTTGCGGGAAAAAAAGGCCTTAAGGCTTTTACCAACCCCTCTCCTAAGCATATCCTCTGAGCAATAAACCACATTGAATATATTGTAGAGGGTCTTCTGAATAAACATGAGCTAGATTGCTACTGCTTTAAGAACTAATTTTGTGAGATGCTGAAGCTGAGACCTGGAAAGACGTATAGCCTATCTTTGCCCACAGTGACATGGATTTATGACATTTGCCCGTGGTTACCTCCTTCTCCAGAAAGCTCAGGGCAGAATTGCTTATGTGGGACAATACAGTAGGTTCTTTGACTACAGTTCGACAGTGTTGCTGTATTGGCACAACATGCTAAACCATAAACAACCAGTTACATTTTAGCCTAGAATGTGGTGTAAACCCAGGCATTGTGGTATTGTGTTTATTATTTATTTATTTATTTATAGTTATGACTGAATATATTGCACAAGCTGAAACCATTGGGATAATTGGAAAAACATGATTAAATTAATATTATGCCAACACAATCATAGAAAAATCTCAAACAGAGTGTAGCTTCAATTTTATTATAATTTATTGAGGAGAATTTCTTTATTGTTTTTCAGAAGATGAATTGTGGGGGAACATAGCAGCAATTTTGTTTTTCTCCTAGTATCCTTAGATGTTACTTTGTGTGGTCTTCATCTGGTTGAACATGAAGAATTGTTGTTGTTCAGTCATTAAATTGTGTCCGACCCTTCATGACCCCATGGACCATAGCACGCCAGGCTTTCCTGTCCTCCACTGTCTCCCGGAGTTTACTCAGATTCATGTTCATTGCATTGGTGATGCTATCTAACCATCTCATCCTTTGCCATCCCCTTCTCCTTTTGCCTTCAGTCTTTCCATACAACCTGATTTATTGCTGATTGTGAAAGTACATCTGTATTGGGTCTCTTCAACTGATCAAACACATTACAACAGGCAGTCCAAGGTAATTGGGGAACAATATATGATCACAGGATTGCTTATAACATGAAGAACACCACAGTCTTCATTTAAAACATGTTATATATTATTATTTTTATTTCCGGTATTTGTATACTGCAAAATTCTGGAAATTCTAGGCAGTTCAGAGCAAAACAAACTTAATAAAAGCCACTTTTTATATTTTTATTATCACAATCAAAACAAGATAAAATGCCAGTTAAAATACAACACCCCCACAATGTTAAAGTGAAATGGGAAATGCTAGATTAGTCTGAAAATAATGACAGATCAAGATGGGTGTACATCACACATAAAATACATTCCCCAACAATAAGCAGTTTGGAAGTGGAGGAAAAATAGATGGAGCTTAATAAAGGAAATCTTCATACCAGCCTTGGTAGTAGAATCAAGCTGCAATACTTTTTTTTTTTAAAGAAGATAATTTTTTTCATACTGAACATAGCTGGTGTGAAACTTTGTGAGCAAAAGTAGTAGCCTGATTTAGAAAATATATGCTTCTATGAGTAAATCCATGGTTAATTAGATTATAAATTAGGGAGGTTGCTAATCCACCAAATGTACAACTGCAATTTATTACATTTTCAGGCAGCCACCTACATCACTGTTTAAAGTTATCTGGTCCCTGCTGGGAAAATCCAGGGCAGAAGACAGGGTATTGGACTGTTACAAAGAATTTGCTCAGCATTTAGAGGATCAAATCTCTTGCATTCACTCAGAAGGAAAGAGGAGCTGGGTAAGATGGCAGAGGCCTCATCTTGGGCATTTAGATCCCTGTACTATCTGGCCGGTGAAAACTGCCAGGGAGTTAAAGGGAGGCTGGGTGTGGTTAATGGTGAATGCAGCCTTGAGTGAGAGGTTATTGCATTCTTCCCTGAAAAAGGCAATGGTACATCCCTTCCTCAAGAAACCATCATTTGACCCACCTATCTTGTATAATTTTGACTGGTTTCCAATCTCCCAATTTTAGGGAAGGTTGTTGAGCAGGTGTAGCAGATCTTGTTACGAAGAACTCTGGATGAACCGGATTATCCAGACCCTTTTCACTTCAGATTTAGGCCTTGTTTTGGGTGGAAGGTGTTATGGTCCACTCAGACTCCTCAGAGTCAGAGGGTGAAGGGTCTGCTCTGATGATCTGGCAGCCTTGGGAGCCAGCAGGGCAATCACTTGAGGCAGACCAAAGGGACAGTGAGCAGGGGCAGATGAGAACAGACCCAGAAGTTGAGGGCCCAGATCCTGTCAGGGCACCTAGCCCAAGACATGCTGACAACATCAAAGAACAAGGCAAAGATCTGTACTTCTACTTGGGAAGCAAGATCAACAATGCCCCTAAGCTGAGCTATGCATGAAACTGGGGCTACTGAGGAGCAGTGGCCAGGACTGTACCCTCCATTAGAAACCACTGTGCAACATCAGACCAGCATTCCTATATCCTTGCTTTGCTGTTGGACTTTAACTGAACAACTCAGACTGGCTTGTGGAACTCTCTGATGTTTGAATCCTGAAGTGATTCAGACCATTCTTGTTTCCCTGCCTTGCCCTGTTTTCCCAAATCTTTATGCCATTGGCTGGGTGCTTTCTAGCCCCATCTCTTGTTTCTGAACCTTAAGAAAATACGCAGCACATGTAGACTGGGCAAAAGGCAATGGCACTATTTTAAATTCTGGAATTAGGATAAATATAACATAGGTACCTCTTTCTTTACCTTGTTATACCCTCACCACTTTACAGCATTAGTTCCCAGTTCCCAGCCTTGCTCCAAGTCTCCAGTCCTGAGAATCCAGCCTAGTCCAGGGCTTCCAGCTGAGTCCAGCTTAGTTCCAAGTTCCAAGCCTTGCTCCAAGTCTCCAGTCCAGAGAATCCAGTCTAGTCTGGGGTTTCCAGCTGAGTCCAGCCTTGCTCCATTTTCAAGCCTTGTCTTCAAGTCTTCAGTTTAGAGTAGCCAGCCTAGTCCAGATCCTCCAGCCAAGTCTAACCTTGCTCTGAGTTCGAGTCCTGATCCAAGTCTCCACTTCATCCCTATCTGTTGTTTGTAGTCCTGTTCCAGGTCTAGTGAGTCAGAGATTCAGTGTCATTGCCGTTCCAGTATCGTTCCAGTTCAAGAACTGTTGCCTCCAGTCAGCCCAGTTGGGCTTGCTTAACCAAGTCTAGCATATCAAGGACTTAATTATTGTAAATAGTTATTTAATAACGATTATTCTTTGAGAACCTGTCTGGTGCTTAGTCTGAACAGGACAACATGCCTCCTCCCATCTAGTCATTTGGCATCATCCTCCATTGTCAGTTTGACTTGGACTGCTGGAGAGGCTGACACCTGGTTTCTGCAGAGGATTGTTTGCTCAGTGCCTGACCTTGCTTTTTGAAGCATCTGTCAGGTGGTATGTAGACTTCTTGTAAACGCAGGCTTACTTCTCTTTTGAAACAGTGGTAAAACTGACTTTAAAAAAAACAGGAATACTGTAGAACTTTCTTAAGCCTAACTTCTTAAATGTGTATGTGCTCATGTGAATACTATTGGTCCTTTCCCCAACTCCATCTGTATGCTATCTGAAGAGGGTTATAGAAATTCTGGTTTTCATAAATCCAAAATGGTGGCCACACTGGATTCACTCTGGATTGACATGGACAGCCAAAACTTTGGTTTAAGAATTGCAGATGTCAGGAGAGGGAAATTTAGAAGGCACTGTGCACCAACATCTTGCCCACCTCTTTTTAATGTGTCATGAGAACATAGTCTGAATATTAGATGTAGCTTTATATTTATATGCTTGTAAATGTAGCACTAAATCTATAGACCTTGGTGTACTTCTGCTTTAGGTATGAGTTTTTGTCTCTATTTTAGTACAATTTTATTGTTTACACATTTATTATTATTCTTATGTTCTGAAGGCCACCATGGAAGTTTTTTTATAATGATAAAACTAGACCATCACTAGCTTTAATAAATATATAAATAGCTAGCTGTTACTGGAACTTTCCTCCCAGGCTGATTCAAGTGTGGGAGGAAATGGAATACTGCCCCTTGGTAGGCTAAGCATTTTTTGCATATTTGGCTGCTGGTCAGAAATTATTTAAGGCAAATGTCATGGTCTCAGTTTTCAATGGTAGACGTATACAACACATTTTCCTTCTTCAGACTTCAGTTGTTCCTCTATCACAGGATTAGAATCATATGAAGCAGAGAGTCCATTGGCCCAACCTCCTTCTGTTGGCAGCTGCAGAGCTTTGCTTGTGATAGAAGTATATCTTCTGCAGTGGAAAATGTGATATATTCATGGAGTTTTTCCATTTAATTTAGATCTGAAAAATCACATTTCAGCTGCTACTGAAATGTAAGCTTGGCAGAGTTGGACAATCAAGGTCCAGGATGGCAAGTAGTTTTCAAAAACTTGGTGCAACTTCCAGAGTACCAAAAGTAGTTGTAATTATAATATGTAATATGTAATATGTAATTTGTAAATTTTATTTTGTAATATGACAGATGAGGGAAATTATTAAATACATATAACTGCATTAGCCATATTTAATTTGATTAAATAAAAATGAGAATGGAATCTTTGTTAATTTTTCTCCTTGTCCTGCCTTTTGAGGGTGGCCTCAGACATCTGGCTCATAAGCTAATGTAGAACTCAATCGATCAATCAATTGATTTCTACATTAGCTCTGCTATTAGCTTCTTTAGAGGTTAATGAGAATTTGTGATGGGTAAAACTGGAGATGTTGCAAAACATGCTGGTCTTGCCCAGCGAGAACATGAGTAAACATGAGAATATCAGCATTTTCTTGAACACGAGTAAAATCTTCATGATTGCAGAATTTTAAGGACTAGAGTGTCTTGAGTTATACGGCTAGAAAATTTAACCTTTCTAGGAGGAGCCTTTTGAGATAGAGATTTACACATGTCCAATGTTCAAGTTTTAAAAATTCTTGGGGTTGCTTGGCTTGTATGTGCCTTTTGAGCAAGACCATTTTCTCAGCTTTTTTGTTTGCCTTGAAATTGACAAGTTTTTTTTTCTTTTCAATTTTATTTAATTACTAAAGCAAATATCTTGCAGGAGGGGAGAAATGGATCAGATACCACTTTCTTTTTTCCTCAGAAAGCTCTGTGTAAGGTTAAATCTGAGAATTGAAGGAGGCTTGTGAAAATATAAAATCACAGTGTGTTGTTCAACTCAATTATATTTTTCAACCTTTCCTATTAGGAAACATAGTATTTACATTTGGATTTTTTTAAAATAAGAATTTAAAAATAACATTTAAAACATGTTTGGATCAGAAGCCAACCCACATATTTAAAAGGCATCCCATCCTGTGATTTTTGTGTGAGATCAGAAAACACCAGTTGATGGGAGGGAGAGATCATGCCTGTGCCCCCTCCCATTTAACATCTACAGTACATGAAACCATTGGGGGAGGTCATCCATCAGTTTGGGCTTCGGTATCATCACTACACAGATGATACCAACTGTACATCTCAATCCCAGGCTTTGCAGGCGAAGCTGTTAATGTATTGACCCAGTGTCTGGAGGCTGTTCAGGCCTGGATGGGGAGGAACAGACTTCAGCTCAATCCTGATAAGACTGCCTGGTTGTGGCTGTTTGGACTCTCCGAGTTATGGATATTATAATTGTTGATCTTGGATGGAGTTGCATTTCCCCACTTGAGACTGGAATGCAATTTGGGGGTCCTCTTGGACTTGCAGCTACTGCTCCATGACCAGATGGCAGTTATGTCCAGGAGCCCTTTGAATAGGTTCATCTTGTATGCCAGTTGTGTATGTTCTTTGACTGGAAGGCCTTTCAGATAGTTGCTCAAGCCCTGGGCACCTCATGACTGGACTATTGCAATGTGTTCTACATGGGGCTACCCTTGAAGACCATCTGGAAACTACATCTGGTCCAAAATACAGCAGCCTGAGCAGTAATGGGCACTTCTTGTTATGCCATGTGTTAATGTTGCTATGGGAGCTGCACTGGTTACCAGTCAGCTTCTGGGTGCAATTCAAGATGCTGGTCATTACCTATAAAACCCTTCATAGGACCTGGATATCTGTGGGATCGCCTGTCTCCAATCACTTCTGCTTGTCCAGTACCTTCTGGCAGAGTGGGTGCACTTCAGGTCTCTTCAATTAAATGCTGTCATCTTCTGGGACTGAGAAAGTATTAGTGGAGTTTTGTGTTAGTGGAGCCCCTGTTTTGTGTGTGTGTGTGTGTGTGTGTGTGCAGTTTTGCTTTGTTTTAATTGTTATGGCTGTTTTTGTCCAGGTTGTTATGCTCTATGGTTAGTTTTTTAATTGTTTGAATATTGGATAATGTAAACTGCCCAGAATCTTTTGGAGTAGGGTGGCTATAACAAATCATATAAATAATAAATAAATAACAATTCAGTTAGATATGTCTAAAATGAAAAGAATCCCATTGACTTTCATGAAACTTCAGATCTTGCCCTGCTGCTGAATGGAAGTGCTAACTAACTAGTGCTAACTAGTTGGCAGAAAACAATGCTGGTATGAAATTCCCCAGTGCTGATTCCAGCTTGTCTCTTCTTAAGTCTTTCCTCACGTGAAGTACGTGATAAAGACAAACACATCTTACACACCTTCTTGGAATAAGCGGAAAACCTCTAAGGATAACCTAAACCTGCCTTAGTCATTGGCTGAAGAAGAGATGAACACAACTTCATAGGGACATGGCAGGAAAAAGGCATTGCCAGGACATGTTTGCACCATGTTAGGTACAAATGTGGAAAGGCTTGGAAACCCAAACAAATGTGCTCTGAATCAAAGGTGGGTGAGAAGCCATTTCATGAAAACTTTTCTCCTTGAACTACAGAGTTAGTATTATCAATTATTGAACAAAACATGGTTTCTTTCTATATCTAATGCATTCTATTTTTTTCAGGATTTTTAGCACATTAGAATTAATGTACTAATTCTGATTTCAAAGTAACTAAGTGAAAAATTAATGAACCCTGATGTCTTTATTTAAATTGAGATAATTATATTTGGCATTAATTTACTGTATGAACATGACCAAAGCATTACCCTAGATAAATTTTAATGCCTGTTAATTTCCCTTGTTTGTAGCCAGGATATCTGAAGGATTACATAAACCCATTTTTATTTCCCTAAAGCTAGGGGTGTCCTTGGGGGGATTAAAAAAAGTCAAGATGGTAGCCTTTTTCTCCCTTCTTCAGTTTTTCACCGTGCATCTGGGTCTTTCAATTTATTTATTCACTTTTTGTAATACAAAATTATTTGTATTGTATACAAATACTGTATACAAAATAATTTTGTAATACAAAATTATTGATTGATAATAATCCTCCGGATTTGTTTGCTTACATGCCATCAATAAATCATCCTCTTTTTGTTAGATATTTTTAGAAAGCATCAGAATATTCCTCATTTATTTTCACAATTCTTACTGGAATTATGTAATAATGTATATGTTTTACATAATTTTCCTTTGGGAAATGAGCTGCTACATTTAGTTATCTTTTCCAAGTATGTTTCTAAAACTGGGAGTTATTCCCAGTTGATAATACAACCTGTTTAATCTTTATATTCATTCAGATATAATACATAGGAGACAACCATTCTTTAGTCCATTCACTAATATTTATTTAATATATTTTAATATTTCCCCTTTTTATTGCTTTGCTGTTTTACCATTCATTTTGCAAGCATTGTCTCTAAAAGGCTGGGTAGAAATCTTTTAAATAAATAAAGTAAAATTCACAGTGTTCAGGCCACAATATAGGCTTCCCAAATGAATTTTAAAATAAAAAGCCTAATGTGCATCAAATGTTATTAAAGATTATGTGGAAGATAGCTAATATAAAAACAACCCCTTTTCCCTAACATACCCAGGCCTGCTGCTGAGCTTCATTTTGGAGGAATGAATATTCTGGAGATAGAATGGGAAGGGTGGAGCATCTCAGTGAATGTGGACCATGGTGTAAGATGCCAATCTTTCAGTGTAGCAATTTTATTTGCCATCATTCTCATGACTAAAATGCTGCAAGGAATTGCAGCAGATATGCACAAATTACTATTGTCAGTGTAGCTATTGCAACCACCTGTTGCTGAAACAAAACACATAATAAGTACATTGATACAGTCAGTTCTCATTCAGTTCTTTTGGCGTGTGTCTCCCCATTTTGCTTTCTGTGGATTTGATTCCCTAAACAAGTTCTGTGTTTTTGCAGTCGTCAAGAGATCCATGATAACACCTCCCTCTGGTTTCTCAGTTGCCTTGTTGAGTTACAGTCCTGTTGGCATTTATCAGGTTAATCTGGTACTACAGTGAGTGGCAATGAAAGGAACAGAAAAAAATTGGTACATAACACAAAATTTATTTTATGTATTTTTGATGGTATTAGAAAATAGGCAGAAGGCACAGGAGAAGCAGAACCAACCCCCCCCCCCCTGCATGTTCCATACTGATAAACTTTTTCTAAATATATTTTCATTCCTACAGGTTTTGATAATGTTAATTTAGATGATATACAGTAATTTATTTTTGTCTCATATAGATAATCAGTTATAGCAAGGAATAAAAAAAGGGGGAAAGCTTTCAGGCAAGTTAGGGTTCCTCTACAAAATTTCCCTTTTTAAAAAGTTTTTATTAAGTGTGAATAATGACCTGGGAAATTCCTCTATATCTGAAATCCAAAGTCTACCAAATAGTCATGAGACCAATATCAATGAATGGAATGGAAAGACAGCAATGAAGAAACATGAACAGGCTCTTCAGACTATATAGCAGGTTACGATGGTCACTTGGCACAACAAGACAATCTAGACCAGCTTTTCTCACCCCTCTGACCCTGAAGGAACCCTTGAAATCTTTTTCAGGCCTCAGGGAACCCCTGCACACTCAGGCTCAAATACAGGCCAGAATTTACAAAATTATATTCATTTCATGTGTAGACCTGTATATATGCACTAACAGTGTTCTTAAACTGAAAATAAAGAATGAAACTTACCTCTTTAATGTGAAGTTGCCTGGATTTGAAATAGTTTTTTAAATAAATCGTGATCTCCCAGGGAACCATTAGTGACCTCTTGTGGAACTCTAGGGTTCCATGGAACCCTGGTCTAGACAAATGAAGACATGTGGAATATCTTTGGCATTATACCCATGCCCCATTACTAAGAAAATGTGAGAATTGTCCCTGCAATTCTCTACTACATAGCAAAAACAAGTCTGTAACAAGAACAGCTCTAGAATTAAATGTGGACGCTTGCTAGCGAGAAGGATAACTGAAAATATACAGGCTTGACTGACTGAAAGATGATATGTGTCCTGTGAAGCTCAGCTAGGGACATTCCACAGACCATACGGAATAGAGATTGCAATGCAAACAAGCAGGCTTTGAAACCAAGGGGAACAAATGCTAGGATGAAGGCGAATAATGACTTGAAAAATTGGTAATGCACTAACATTTTTTAAAATATACAAATATAAAGCCATACAAAATCCTGTTGAATTATTTAGAAAGTACAATTAAGCCTGAATGAACAGAGGAATGTTGGCTGTCAGTGAGGAGGAGGTAAGAGAAAACGGCTCTGTACAACTAGTTTGCTTGTGATTTGTCCTTGCCTACCCAGATAGGAAGTCCATGAAACAGTAAAGAGGAGAATAAATGGAGGCAAACCATCTAAGCAGATGACTTGTAGAAGTGCAATCCACAGTTTCTTATGCAAATCCACAAAATGGTTAACCACAGCTTCAAGAACTGTGAAACAGATTCTTTATGCTGCTGAGAAGTGGAGTAAGTTTCACCTAACAAAATAGGGTTTACTTATCAGTAATCATTCATTGGCTTACACTGTAATCAATTGGCAGAATAATCCTGTATGAATGTACTGCATAATGTATAAAATTTCTGATGGAGTCATCTTCCATATTACTTAAAGTAATTATACTTGATGCATCCATGACATTGTCCAGCTTTTTCTTCAGCATCTCCAAGAATAATTTCCCTTCATACCTTCTGCCACAACTGAACTACTCTTCAAGTCAGGGCTTTGACTCAGAAAAAAAAAAAACCACAACCATTTGAGATTACCTCAACATACTCCTTCCATACATGCAATGACCCAGCTCCCACAGCACTGGGTCATTAGGTGATTAGAATATTGTATGCTCAGAAAAAGCAGGTAAGATGACCTGTCTAATATTCCCAAAGGGATACATTTGACTCCAAACAGCCCTGGATCTGTTTTGGTTTAAATAAACTCTCTCCAGCTAACTATGTCATCTGAACAGCTGACTGGGAATTATAGCTATCTCTTTCTCATCCACTGGAGAAACATCCTCAAGAAGCTTGTGAGCCTAAGATCTCTCAAGGTTCTGTCTCAGTGGCTGCTTGGGTTTTTATTCCTCCACCTGGTGGTCAGAGGGCATGTCAAATGGAAAGAAACAGATTGGGGTGGGGGTGGGGGGAAACAGGACAGTTCCTTCTTGCTTGCAATGGACCATCCCCTGATTCCACTTCTGGCTCAGGGGCAATCTACCTTGCTATGAATCAGTTAGACCCAAATCAGTAGGAGAGGGCCTCTTTAAAATGTCTTTGTTAGGCATATATGGGAGGACCTCCTCTTAGGTCGCTCCCAGCTATAGAATGTACTCCTTTGGGGGTGGTTCTAAGTTCCCACTTTATATGGCTTTAGAAAAAGGTTGAAGAGATTCTCCTTTATTTATTTGTTTGTTTGTTTTATTTATCAAATTTTTTATCACTGTCCATCTCCCCCCTGAGGAAGGACTCTAGCTCCTTTAGCTGCTTCTTTGAGCTAGTTTACACTAAACTTGTTTATAGTACTTTGAGTTAGTTTAGAGTGATTTAAAGTTTTATAATATTTTTTGTGCTATATTGGTTGTTAACCTTAGGTGCCTTATGGGTTGAAAGGCATGTTGTTGTTTATTCATTTAGTTGTTTTCGACTCTTCGTGACTTCATGGACCAGCCCACACCAGAGCTTCCTGTCGGTCGTCAACACCCCCAGCTCCCCCAGGGACAAATCCATCCATCTTGCCCTTGGTCGGCCCCTCTTCCTTTTGCCTTCCACTCTCCCTAGCATCAACATCTTCTCCAGGCTGTCCTGTCTTCTCATTATGTGGCCAAAGTATTTCAGTTTTGCCTTTAATATCATTCCCTCAAGTGAGCAGTCTGGCTTGATTTCCTGGAGGATGGACTGGTTTGATCTTCTTGCAGTCCAAGGCTCTCTCAGAATTTTCCTCCAACACTACAGTTCAATAGCATCTATCTTCCTTCTCTCAGCCTTCCTTATGGTCCAGCTCTCGCAGCCATATGTTACTACAGGGAACACCATTGCTTTAACTATGCGGGCCTTTGTTGTCAGTGTGATGTCTCTGCTCTTAACTATTTTATCGAGATTTGTCATTGCTCTTCTCCCAAGGATTAAGCGTCTTCTGATTTCCTGACTGCAGTCAGCATCCACAGTAATCTTCGCACCTAGAAATACAAAGTCTTTCACTGCTTCTACATTTTCTCCCTCTATTTGCCATTTATCAATCAAGCTGGTTGCCATAATCTTGGTTTTTTTGAGGTTTAGCGGCAAGCCAGCTTTTGCACTTTTCTTCTTTCACCTTCATCATAAGGCTCCTCAGTTCCTCTTCACTTTCAGCCATCAAAGTGGTATCATCTGCATATCTGAGATTGTTAATGTTTCTTCCAGAGATTTTAACTCCAGCCTTGGATTCCTCAAGCCCAGCATGTCGCATGATGTGTTCTGCATACAAGTTGAATAGGTAGGGTGAGAGTATACAGCCCTGCCGTACTCCTTTCCCAATCTTAAACCAGTCCGTTGTTCTGTGGTCTGTTCTTACCGTTGCTACTTGGTCGTTATACAGATTCTTCAGGAGGCAGACAAGATGACTTGGTATCCCCATACCACTAAGAACTTGCCACAATTTGTTATGGTCCACACAGTCAAAGGCTTTAGAATAGTCAATAAGACAGAAATAGATGTTTTTCTGAAACTCCCTGGCTTTTTCCATTATCCAGCGGATATTGGCAATTTGGTCCCTAGTTTCTCTGCCTTTTCTAAACCCAGCTTGTACAACTGGCAATTCTCGCTCCATGAATTGCTGAAGTCTACCTTGCAGGATCTTGAGCATTACCTTACTGGCATGTGAAATCAGTGCCACTGTTCGATAGTTTGAACATTCTTTAGTGTTCCCCTTTTTTGGTATGGGGATATAAGTTGATTTTTTCCAATCTGATGGCCATTCTTGTGTTTTCCAAATTTGCTGACATATAGCATGCATTACCTTGACAGCATCATCTTGCAAGATTTTGAACAGTTCAACTGGGATGCCATCATCTCCTTCTGCCTTGTTATTAGCAATGCTTCTTAAGGCCCATTCAACCTCACTCTTCAGGATGTCTGGCTCTAGCTCCCTGACCACACCGTCAAAGCTATCCCCGATATTCTTATCCTTCCTATACAGGTCTTCCGTATATTCTTGCCACCTTTTCTTGATCACTTCTTCTTCTGTTAGGTCCTTGCCATCTTTGTTTTTGATCATATCCATTTTGGCCTGGAATTTACCTCCAATGTTTCTAATTTTCTGGAAGAGGTCTCTTGTCCTTCCTATTCTATTGTCTTCTTCCACTTCCACGCATTGCTTGTTTAAAAATAATTCCTTATCTCTTCTGGCTAACCTCTGGAATTTTGCATTTAATTGGGCATATCTCCCCCTATCACTGTTGCCTTTTGCTTTCCTTCTTTCTTGGGCTACTTCTAGTGTCTCAGCAGACAGCCATTTTGCCTTCTTGGTTTTCTCTTTCTTTGGGATGTATTTTGTTGCCGCCTCCTGAACAATGCTGCAAACTTCTGTCCATAGTTCTTCCGGGACCCTATCTACTAAATCTAGTCCCTTAAATCGATTCTTCATCTCCACTGCATATTCCTTAGGAATATTAGTGAGCTCATATCTAGCTGATCTGTGGGTCTTCCCTAATCTCTTTAGTCTGATCCTAAATTGTGCAATAAGAAGTCCGTGATCGGAACTACAGTCAGCTCCAGGTCTTGTTTTTACTGACTGTATAGATTTCCGCCACCTTTGGCTGCAAAGGATGTAGTCAATCTGATTTCGGTGTTGTCCATCTGGTGAAGTCCACGTATAAAGCCGTCTCTTAGGTTGTTGGAAGAGAGTGTTTGTTATGCAGAGTGAGTTGTCTTGGCAAAATTCTATCAGCCTATGTCCTGCTTTGTTTTGTTCTCCCAGGCCATGCTTACCTGTAATTCCAGGTGTCATTTGACTGCCCACCTTAGCATTCCAGTCTCCCGTGATGAAAATAACATCTCTTTTAGGCGTGTTGTCCAGTAGGTGCTGCAGATCCTCATAGAACTGCTCTACTTCAGCTTCTGCAGCATTTGTGGTTGGGGCGTATATTTGGATCACTGTGATGTTAGATGGCTTGCCCTGAATTTGAATTGAGATCATTCTGTCGTTTTTTGGATTGTATCCAAGCACTGCTTTAGCCACTTTACTATTAATTATGAAGGCTACTCCATTTCTTCTGTGGTCCTCTTGTCCACAGTAGTAGATCTGGTGGTCATTTGATGTGAAGTGGCCCATTCCAGTCCATTTCAGTTCACTGACTCCCAAAATGTCTATTTTTAATCTTGACATCTCACCAATAACCACATCCAATTTGCCCTAGCTCATAGATCTTACATTCCAGATTCCAGTGGTGTGTTGATCCTTAGAGCATCGGATTCGCCGTTCAGCACTGTCGGCCACTAGCCATCCTTTCGGCTTTGAGCTAGCTGCGTCATCACATTTGGGGCTAGTTGAACTCATCCTCTGTTCCTCCCCAGTAGCATTTTGACCATCTTCCGACCTGGGGGTCTCATCTTCCGGTGGTATACTGACATATCTCTGGTTGTACAGATCCATTTAGTTTTCACAGCAAGAATACTGGGGTGGGTTGCCATCACCTTCCCCAGGGATCGCATTTAGTCTGACCTCTCTGTCATGACCTTCCCGTCTTGGGTGGCCCTTCATGGTTTAGCTCATGGCATCATTGAGGTGCTCAAGCTCCAGCACCACAACAAGGTAACGATCCTTTGCTGAAGTGAAAGGCATGATAATCATTAATAATAGTAATAATAATGGTTAGGTTGTGGGAGAGGAGGATTCAAAAAAGCCTCACTTATGAGTTGATCACAAAAGGTTAAAAAGGTATGACTTTCATTGGCTTTCCTTTCAGATCTAAATACAAACAAAGTAAGGACACTGAAAGTGAAAGAAATATTTCTTTAGAATTAAGCAGAATTCAGGAAATGTATGTTTTTTGAGACAATGCATAAAATTCAGCCAACATATGCAAGTTTCCCCCAGGACCTATTAAAAGCTTAGAGGTATGTGGGTGTATACAACATGCTTATACCTCAAATCTTTTTGGAAGTTGTGTGTTATATAGCCCAGGAAATGTAAATAATTTGCTTTCTTTATGCATGCTCTCCACGAGGCATGATGAATATGATCTAGTTCATCCATTTATGTTATGTAATGACACCCTTCCCTGTAGATGGCAGCATTGTTCCATTGTGTTACATTTTCTGATTTCATCAAGATAGTGGGAAAAATACTGCAATTGATCAAAGTGCTAATACTCGCCTGTCACTAATAACAGCTATTGCAAAGTTTAATGGAGACTTTTAGTCTGACCAGTTTCCACTCAGTTTTACCCAGCAGAATATTAGAATAGAAATAAAATAAAACAAAACAAAACAAATAAAACTAATAAATTTTATCATTCAGAAAATAGTAATCCATGTTGCAATCATGTTTCATATAATCTAATGTTTAGAGCCACTGACCTAACACTGGTAATCCTTGGTATGTTCCATTAATGGTCCTGACAGACAGTCACATCCATTAATATCCATTGATCTCAGGGGAACTTGTGACCATGTAAGCATCTGCAAGCACATACATATCAAATGTTTGCATAATTTTCCATTACCAACCACTACAGAGACAGAGGCTGTTTGATTGTGTTTTTTTGGGGGGGGGGGAATAGTAGAAGAAAAAACACCCAGTAGATTCCAGTCAAATTAAGCAGGGATGAAGAGTTTAGGTGGCATATATAAACCATGGGATCTATTTAATTTGGGTGTGGGCAACTTGAGATATCATTGGCCACAAGCACCTGAGAGCCAAAGCCAGTCTGGTCACTGATCAAGTAAAAGATGAACTGGTGCTGAATCATAGTGGGAGGACCATAGGGCATCCACTCTTTATTTAATTGGTAGTTACGTAGCTAATTTCTGTATGATATTTGAATATTTTCTAAATGCACTGCAATACATTTATTTAAAGGATGTACATCACGAGTTGGCAACACAGTGCCTACAGGCCCTGGAGCCTCTGCTGCCTGTCCAAAAAGAATATACCTTCCCCCAAATTAATACCACCCAGAGCCCCTCTTTTGGGGGAGATGGGCGGTAGCAAAATTTGAATAATAAATAAAAATAATTGTTTTACTTTTAGGACCAAACTGCAAAGTCTGTGAGTGATGTGCCAAGGCTGGATTTTCTACACCCAGGATAGGATTCTCTTTCTGCTCCTGGCAGAAGAAAACTGAAAATTGCTATACCTCTGGGAAGACCCTCACAGAAAACGTAACATTTCAGCCTGTTCAGTCAGTTAACTTTTTGTAATGCACATAGATGGAGAGTCAGTCAAATTTAATTGGCCCTTTTTTCTTCTTTCTGACCCGACAGAACGTTGGAAAGAAATCATGAAAAGGAGGTCATGACTCCTGTCTGTTCATCCTTCAGCACAAAACTGAATAGAAGAGGACCAGATCTGACTGCTGTTTGTGTGTTTGGGGAGGGAGGCAGGAAAAGAAAGACCAAGTTTAAAGAATGGACTGGGTCAGGTAGGGGGGCTGGGCCAGTTTTCCCCATATTCCCTCAGTGCATATCTATGGGAGAGGCAGTTGGCAGGAGGCTCAAAATATTGTTGCCTACTCCATTCTAAGCCCCCTTCCACCTGGTCAAGGGATCCAGAGAGGAGAATGTGCAGCCTGCCCTGTGCTTCCCAGTGCACGCATATGTACAAATGTCTGGTCGATGCTGATAAAGGTCTTGGGAAAAATGTCAGAAGTCATGGTCTACGTTCTTTCCCTGCCTTGTTTGTATCCTCCCTGTTTTACTTTTTACAATAGTTCTGTGAGGTGAAGTATGTTGAGTGAGTTTGGCCCCAGGCAACACGTAATGATCTTCTTGGTTGAATTACTGAAATTCTTAAACCTCATTTGCTGCATACAGTCCTGCATCATCTCCTCCCCCCCCCCCCCCCATATACCCATCTCCTGAGATTTCAGTTTCCATATGTTTTAGAAAACATGAAGTGTCTCACACATACAGGTTGAAATCTTCAGGATACAGAACTTAATATCAACCAGCATCTAAATGTGTTCTCAACAGACATAAATAGTAATTTACGAATTACATTTGAATAAAACAACAACGGGCTGGAACTCTGAAAAAGGACACTGCCTTAGATCATCAGCCTAGCATCTTTAGCTTACCTTAGCCTGGTACAGTACTTCTCAACCATCATGCTTCTGTACTTTGCATTGGACCAGGAGATTTCTCTTCAAGGGTGAAAGGCCATGTACTTCTTTAAAAAGGCAGGCTATATTTTCTGCAGGAGGCATAGCTCCAGGGCTCCCCCCCAGTGGATCCTCAGGGGCAGCAGATATTGCCATCAAAGAGCTCACTAAGACCATTAAGCCCAAAGTTTAAAATCATACTGTGAATATTCGTTACATGGAATAAATAAATTGGGTAATAAATGCCAAACAGAGTGGGATGTATTGCTAAAATCATAACTCTCTTCTTTATGAGCCAGTAACTAAACAAAGCTTTGCTACCTTCCTAGATTATTGGCTTCTCTTTGAGGTAATGCCTTCTAGTTAGATATTAAGCAAAATTTTATTCCCATGGAGGAAATTAAATGCCCCCAATTGACATTATAGTTCCAGGAACAGCACTACTTTAATTTAGAAAATGTTATATGTTCTCTTTAAATATTTATATATTAAAGCTGAGATGATTATATACTTTAAAATGTCTTCACAGAACTCTGATTCATACACATGTGATCCTGTTGCCAGTCTATTAGCAGCCAGTAGACAGATCTGTACATCAATAGAGCAATCAATATAGATGAAAGTATTTCAGTTGTCAATGAACAATGACGTGTGTCATCAGTGTAGGAAAGGAAAGTTCTACTGTTTTCTTCTGTCTATATGCAATATATTGTATGCTATAAGCAAATGGAATCTGAATGCAGATGTGCCCTTCTGAATTCCTTTGATGAATAGAATGAAAAATAAAACCAAATTAAGAAGTACACGCACATGCGCGCGTGCACACACACACAGAGTTATATAATTAAGTGTTCTTATCACACATCACTATATAAGAATCTGGGTTTCTTTGGCATAGAAATAAATGCTAGTTTATAATAAATAAAATACCACTCAAACTGGTTTAGTACTGTCATGTTCATCGTTTCAATGTTCTGTATACATCGTAACGTTTCGCATGTCACTTTTCTACCCCGTGTTTGTGGGGTGGAAATTTCCAGCCGTGCCGGGCTGTAATCTTCTTGCTGCAACTGTGGAATGTATGTTTGGGTTAGTGACTCTGTTCAAGGTTACTGTCTCAGGCCGATGTGGATAACGGTTGCTAACACCTGGGAGGGGGTGGTTGCTAGGAGGGAGGAAGGGCGGGGCTGGTTTTGAAGTGAGGGTTTTTAGTTTGCATTTGGCGCGCTTTTGCTCATTCTCAGCTTTCTTCGTATTTGCATACTATTCTGTCAATAAATCAGTTTTCATAAAGAATCCCCTTGTGAGACTGAGTATGTCAGAATAGGCAATCATTACAAGTACATCCTTTAAGAGTATATACTTTCCTGAATGACAGCATATTGTGGACACACAATCTTTATACGGCTTTGGATTTTAAGAAGTCCCTTCACAAACTCTCTTGCTGCTGTAGAAAGAAGTATGGATTCAGTATTTAGATGACACCTTCGTCATAATAAAAAAGGAACAACTGGAGGAGACACATGAAACCATTAACATCTTCAAAGGAATAAAATTTACAAGGGAACAAGAAAACAACAAGCCCTTCTTGGACATCCTCATCAGCAGAGGAAATTATGGCAATCAAGAAACACAAGTCTACTGGAAATCAGCCCACACTAACCAAATTCTCAATTACCAGAGCACAACCCAACCTCCCACAAGAGGAGCTGCGTAAGAACATTATTCAGATGAACACTAACCCACTGCAGCAACACAGAACACCAGAAAAAGAAAACAGATCACCTATACAGCATCTTCCAGCAAAATGGATACCCACGCAACTTTATCAGAAAGTGCCTGACCACTCAACCCACTACAGCACAGCCAACAGAAGCTATGAAAAGGATAACACTGCCATACATCAGAAACAACTCAGAAACTACCAACAGACTATTACAACAACACGGTATCACCGTAGCACACAAAGCAACCAAAGCCCTCCAGAACATCTTAAGCAAACCAAAAGACCCAGTAGCCCAAGAAGAAAAAGCAGGACTCATCTACAAGATACAGTGTAAGGAATGTGACAGCCACTATGTAGGACAGACAGGCAGAAGACTAGCAGAGTGCATTCATGAACACCAACTAGCAGTCACAAGACACGATGAAAACTCCTTAATCTCACAAAACATGGACAGATTTAACCATACTTTCAACTGGGAAACTGTGAGCATCCTAGACCAAGCTAAATCCAAAAATGCTATGGAATTCCTGGAAGCCTGGCACTCAGACAAGTCAGACATCAACAGGCACATAGAGGTAAACAACATTCACATACCATTCAAAAGAGACAACAAAAAAGCTAAAAAGGAAACAAAAAGACCAGAACACCTCCTTGCCAGCAATCAACACCCAGATATGCAAAGATTAACACCAGGATTAACACCAGATGAACAATCAAGCAGTACACAATACCCTAATCAAGGAACTATTAACTCAGTCAGTCAACCAAGCAGCAAACAATGGCCTAATCAAGGAACTACCAAGGAGAGAACAACACCCCCACAAACACAAGCAGGGCAAACCACTGTATATAAACAGGGAGCAAACCCCACTCCCTTCTCTCACTGAAGACATTGGCTTGTCAGGCAATGAAACACCTGCAAGAAAACAATCAGGCTCAGAGAGCACCAAGGACTCCACAGAAAAAAATCCAATGCTATTCTTTCAGACCAAGACCAGAATAATTCCCTGGGCCTTACAGCCTCAAAATTCTAGTTTTGTGGTCTATGTGGAATACAGAGAGGAAGAGAAACAGAAAATTTCCAAAACAGCGTGAATTTCAGTCTCAACCTCTCATTGCTTCAGTCTTGAACAACAGTTGCAACATGTCTTTATGTTTCATTTTATCAACTGAACTTTTGCTTTTCAGTGTGTGTGCAATATTTGCTTTTGAAAGACAGCATTTTTTTCAGAGAGTTTATTCATGGTGATGCAATAGGATGCCCTTAGGGGACCAGCCAAATAGGGCAAAGCAGCTTGGAAAGGATTGGGGAAGATCTGACACACATACACACACACACACGCATATTGCATGTGTTGATGGAACAATTGTGATTCCATATACTTATTTTTTGTGATAGTGGGGATAGTTTTTTATTAACTTTTTTAGAAATAATGAGTTCAGTGCTAGTTAGAAACAGAAGACAGTTACAATATAGTTTATTTTTTTACTGTTTTATTTTCACTTCATTATGGGAGTCTGAGAAATCTTGCTAATTTTATGAATTTTTATTTATTTCTTTGCATTGTAAGTCTGTGGATTCAACTATTGCAGTCAACCATGGTCACTGATATTACTATACCATGGTCACTGTGGATTTACTCTGGAGGGTGGATGGGTAGGGGACAGTGGTTAGTGCCTTTTCTTTATTAAAGACATATTTTTCAATTTAAAAGGTCTTTCTTCTTAGACCCCAGTTCCTGATTTCATCTACCGTTGCCTCATGTTTCACTTGAAAGGTCACCTCCCCCTACTACATGGGATGGAGTGAGTAGGGTTGAGTGAAGCTGTATGTTTGTCAAAGTTTACAAAGGTTACAATCCCTAGGACAGGAAAGGAGAGAGTTACTGACATTCAAGAGTTTTAAAACAACAACAAAAGATGCAGAATAACAATATTTCAGTTCAACCGTCATCTACAGTGATAACACTACTAAAGAATCATAATTGTGGCAGGCTTGTGCATAGCCCAGGATGATGTAGACTATATGCAATCCAGTAGCTAATTACAAACTGGCTTCGCAATCCTCTGTCCTCCTACTCGTTCAGTGAAATTTCCTGATTTACCAAGGTTGAATACCAAGATGAGGCTGGGCTTTCATAAGTTATGTGCTCAACTGTTTGGCATCAGCTTCCTTGCTTTTATAGTGATGCCCTGTTTCTAATGAGCTGACGCTCACTCCTAATGACTGGTCTCCTCCCTTGGAGGTGAATAGCAGCAAAGAAAATAAGATATGAAGTTGGGTTTGCTGAGGAAGGGAATTCACTCATATGATCTAGGAATGATGCTCTTCTAGATTTCAAAGACATTTTTGAACTTTCAGAATGTGCTGAACTAGCAAATTGGACTAGCATCAGGCACTCTGGCCAGTAATGAGTACAGCCACAATTTCTACATCTCCAGTCTGCATATGTACAATTCATCACAATCACAGTCCAGATAGGACATTCAACTTAAAAACACATATACACAAAAACATATATTTTATGGAGAACTATTTATGTAGAGAAAAGAACCAGTTGGGTGTAGTGGTTAAGGCACAGGCTAGAAACTGGGAGACTGTGAGTTCTAGTCCCACTTTAGGCATGAAGCCAGCTGGGTGGCCTTGGGCCAGTCATTCTGTCTCAGACTTAGGAAGAAGGCAAGGGCAGACCACTTCCAAAAAATCTTGCCAAGAAAAGTGCAGGGACTAGAGGGACTCGTCCAGGGAGTCAGCAGGAGTCAACACTGACTCAAGGGAGGGAGGGAGGGAGGGAGGGAGGGAGAGAGAGAGAGAGATCCTTTAATTAAGAACTAAGTGTGATGAATGTGTGATTGCCATCAAGCAATATCTAATGTTTAGTATAGGTTTCTTTAAGCTGATGCTCTTCAGTTGTGTTGTGCTGCAACTCTCATTTGTCCCAATAGGATGACCAATGAATGAGAATGATGAGAATTGTAATCTAACTATTTGAGAGGGCCCCATATTAGGAAGACTGGCCTAACTGAACAAACTGTGTGTAACCTGAAGTCATGGCATTCTGCAGGAATCCATAGGGGGGACCAGCAGGGCAAGTGATGTCACATGAATCATGCTACAAATTATCTAATTTGCATTACTCACATCTGCCTGTGACATCATTGAAGCTTCTAATCATTATTTTCATAGCATTTAGGATTCCTATGTCCCCCACAAGCAGCGGTCAATGAATTGATGCTGACTGGGCCTCATTGAACATGTAATGTGAGTGCACACATTGACCTAAGTCATGGTTTATTGAATAGGCCACTGTTGGCTAACTTCACACATTGTACTAACCTATAAATCATGTCTTAGCTTGATTGCAAACTCAGCCATGGTATATGTAATTTTACTTTAAAAAAGGGAAATTAAGATGGGAAGGATATAGACCTAGTTTCTGTAGGTCACGGCCAAGAGGCAAAACAGCACAAGCTCACATCCCAATCCTCTACCACATGATCTCTTGTCCTCCTGCTTGTTTTGGCCTTTTAGGGGCCAGCTGCAGTATGGAAGCAGATTCCGTGTGGCAACAGCACTTGCCCTCTTGCAGTATCAGGCCTTGTTGCAGGAAACCTGCCTTGCCTCCAAGGAGCTCAAGTCAGCATCCCTTGATTTCTGTTTGGACTGCCTGTAACTCTCCAACTACTATGTTTAAATGGTCCTAAAATGTGCAGCTGAATCTTCTAACACTTGGTGTTGTAGTTAAAACACTTCCTCTTACCTACATCATGATCAGACTTGCTTGGCACCAGGTATTCCAAATGACTGCAGGGAACAGTACTGTTCATGAGTCAGCAGTCTTCAGGATTTCTTCCCACTTAGAAGATGAACAAAAAATAAGGTTGGCTTATATGACCCAGGATTTAGGCACTACCTAATTAAAAGGGCTTGTGATACTGCTGCCTTGATTCACTTCTTATTTGTAGGTTTAACATTCTGTCAACCTGTTTTTCACCCTTATATGGGTGACCCAGGAACACAGGAAAACCACAAGAGAACCAATAATACATGTGGTTCTTGCCACAACTTGTTGCAGTGCAGGGTGTGCCCTATCTGCTCAATCAGTCCTGTTTTATTCCTGGAGACCCCTCCCATATTGCCCCCACCCCAGTTTTAATTCCTTTTCAACTAACATTGCTCATCCAGTAAGCATGGGGTCTTCCTTTCGACACGATTCATTCCTTAGAAATTCCTTCTGCTTTCTTTGAGAAAGGGTGAACAGTCCAACTGCATATGGCTGTCAACATCCCATTAGTTGCCCTTGAAGGCCACCCTGCTTAAAGGTCCTGTCACTCACAGGACATCAAACTTAAAATATACTGTATATTTTTCATTTTTGATTGTCTATTCTTGTTCTCTGGTGAAACTCAATTCCCAATTTATTTTGTCACTTTTAGGAACCCCCAACTCCTTGGAATTGTTTAGATTCCCACATTCTTCCAAGCCTGCCAAAAATTTCCTTTTGTATGTGTGGGACAATTTCAAGTACATAAGAATCCATAGATGGAAAATGAACTTGATTTTAGTTTGTAGCAGGTTCAAACCTGGCCATGAAGTTCACCAAGGGACTTTGAGCCAATCTCCACCTAGTTTATCTCTCAGGGTTTGTTGTAAAGATAAGAAGAGAAGTGGAAAACTAAGAAGGATGCCCTTGCCTTCTGGAAAAAAGGCAGGATCAAAAGGTAAACCATATATAAAAATGCAACTGGTATTGATAAGAAGCCAGGGAGAAAAAAACAAAACAAAACAACACACAAATCCTGACCAACAAGTCGATGTATAGTCCTACTATACCAGTAAGCATTATTCTAGAATTTAAGTTACCATGGGTTGCTGTGCCTAGGCCATCAGAGAAAAGGAGAAAGGTGATGAGCTTTGGAAGGAGGTAGAGGTTTGAGGAAGAATTACCATGACAGCCAACACAGCACAAGGTTGGCAGCCAGTGCAGTGATACTATCACCTATATAAGCAGGGATATTATATCTCACAAAATAACTGGCATTTTCACTCTCCTGGGCTCCAGAGAAGATCCAGGAAATGATAGCTACCAATGGCATTGTCTTAGACCTAAGCACATCCAACAGAACTGAAAGCACAATAGATGTAGATGCCAAAGCACCGTATTTTCTCTAGATGCTGTGGTGGCAATAGCAGCTAAGTGCCTTTACCAGCTTCAGCCCTTAATTCAGCTGCAGTGTTACTGAGCTGGGTGGACTTAGGTCTTCAGTGATTTCATGTGAGATTGTAATCTATTCTAGGATGGAGTTCATGCTTTGCACTAAAGTATAAAGTAGTCTAAGTGGTTTTGGTTTAATATATTATGTTAACATATTGTAATTTTAAAATGATATTTTAGAGTAGGGATAATCAGGCTTTTTTAGGCCAAGGGCTGCAAAAGTAATTTAATTTAATTTTCTTCCTTTCTCTTCATCCGATCAGTCACATCTGACTTGAAGCATTATAGGTAAGTTCTCTCCATTCATTCCAATGTTCTAGAACTTTATTTTCAATTTTCTAGCAGCTCCAATCACTTCTAGCATATCCATCTTCACATGGTTCATGCTTCATCCATTTCATGTGCCAATCTTTTTTATTTTCTTGCAATCCAGACAGTTTCTTTTTCATAGGCTTCATCAGCATCCCAGCATTCCAAGGATGTTTCCCTTTCTGTGCCATTATTTCTTAGACTACTCATAGCATGTTATTTAATTGATTAAATACATTCTGGCACATAGGAAAAAAATAATTTCCCTGTGGTGTTGTCCAATTACATTTAATGGGGAAACACAGAGGTTTCAGATTTCTTGAGCCTAAACTGAAGTTTGGGGCTCTAAATTGGTCTCCCCTCAATCTAATCAGGATCCAAATGCCTAATAATACACTTTTTCATAAAAATATATTGGGTTGGAAATTTTTATTATTTGCCTGTAAATCATTTGGGTAGCATGAATAAGCTATTGGCCTAAAATCCAATTAAACATACTACTGTATGTTTACCATATAAATATATGCAGTGTGATCCAGCCCACATCCCACTAATGACTAACTTCATATTTATTTTATAAAAAAAGATCTGTTTACAAAGAGTTTGAAGTGAAAGCCAGCATTATTTACAAATGAAGAATAATGGAGCAAAAAGGCCCTTGGTCCATCAAATGTTGGGTAAATTCCCTGATGGTTGAAGAAACATATTTTTTAAAGAAAGCCACATAAAAGAAAGAGAAAAGCTAAGAGTTGTTTTTTTAAAAATTGCCAGTTTGTCCCCTGGCAGGCCCAGAGGAAACAGAAGTACATCTTTACAGAACTAAATTAAACCCTGGAGAACTTGGAACACATGTGAGGACTACTTCCACCCCCAAAAATGCAGCATTGCTCCTTGCCTATTTTAGAGGGTGTAACAAGTGAGGTGAGAGCAAAGTAGAATGACAGAGACGAGGAGGGCGAGAAAAGAGCACTGCCTCACTTGTGGCTCAGAGCAATTGAAATTATCTTCCTTCCACACACAGCAGCAGGAAAGTATGGCAGCACCTTGTTCGTCTTGCCAGGCCTTACATGTCCTCCTTTAGGCTGACAAGAAACAGCTTTGGGCCCAGGGAGTGATGGCACCTCAATGTGGGCTGGTGGATGCAGCTGCTCCTCAGCTGCCTGGCATGGAGCCATTTCTTCTCAGCCTCAGGGCTAAGTGCCTGGCAAGATTGGCAAGTTGCTGCCCTACTTCCAGCAGGTGGCTCCAAATGAAGAAATCAGTCTATGTTCATCTCTGCTGCCAATTTCATGGGTTTCCTATTTGCTTTTGGCTACAGTTCAGAGTGAGTGCTAGACTTGGGCTCTTGAACCCCTAATAGTTTAGCACTAGTTTTTGAAGGAACAACCTGTAAATAATCTGCAGGATATGCAATATGCAAGGATGGAAATAGAGGAAATGCAGGAACCCCCCATAAAAACAGTTAGGGTAAAAAAAAAGATGGTCAGAAAAGTTAAAAAGAGAGCCAACTATATTAAACAACAAAATGACTCTGAAAATGACTGCAAGATTTCTGCTCCATTTTTTGGCAAAAAGAATGAAGGGATACCAAGTTCTGGTTAAAGCTGTGTTTCTCAACCTTAGCAACTTTAAGACATGTGGACTTCAACTCCCAGAATTCGCTGGCTAGGGAATTCTGGGAGTTGAAGTCCACATGTCTTAAGTTGCTAAGGTTGAGAAACACTGGGTTAAAGAATCCATCTATGCCATTTGTGTAATTAGCTGAGCTATTTTTCAGGCAGATAGTCTACGTTATATTGTTGGGGGTCTTCATTGTGTAATATGTTTTTCTCTATAGTTTGGGGCTCCCCAGAATCATTGACATCTTTGTGGCTTACTTATGCAATTATTACCCATATGGGGCTATTATTAGGAAGAACTATGGTAGCAAAATTAAGCCTAATTTGTGCCTAGACTGTAGCACTTCAGATTATTAGTGGTTATTTATATAACTGAATACATTTCCTGCATTCCTGGTCACAAGGATTGTAATCATTTTTAGCTGAATGTACATAGAGTCTCCCTTCATCTCTTCCCACTCAGTGTTGAAAACCAGGGGGAAGATGGGGGAATGGAGGGAGTGGGGAGGGAGGGAAGGAGAGGGCAAAGGTTTGACACATGTATCCCAACAGCTTCCCCATAGTTAGAATTAAAATCTTCTGCTCCAGTTAATTTCTTTTCCTTTATACCCATCAATCTTTGCTTTGTGTGTGTTTGTGTGTTTGTGTGTGTCTTTAAACCGCAATCCTGCAGGTCAATACTATCTTGATTTTAATGTATGTATAGCACATAGTACAATGTTGGTTCTTTGCTATAGTGGCTATTATTATTATTACAGATATTGAAATTATTTGCATCATGAAGGGAAAGAGAAAATATATAAACCTGAAATTCTCCTTCGTTTTATTTCTATCAACACATCCATCTCTGATGCTCATTTTGAAAGACAGAAAATATCAGTGCATCAATTAATGTGACAGTGAAATGCAAATTGGGAACGTTCAAGAAGATGTCTGAGTTTGTGCTTGATCTCTAGACAACCATCCACACCATCCCCCTCCAAGACCTTCTGCCCTATTTCATACACTGTTGTAGCTTTGTGAAAAAAAGTGGCATATATTGCAGGAAAGCACTGAGTAATGGAGTAAAACATTGGTTTTGGAGAAGACTTTTCATAAATACACTGTCATGTAGCAAAAGCCCTTCTGATCAGAGAGACAACCCTTCTCAAAACTGACAAACCTGTTTTTGTATGGTGGGACAAGAGAATACATATGGCCAGTATGCTTATCTGCATGAGACCAGTACCCCATTAATTGGTAAACAGTATGCACCGTGTTCTTCTTTGCTGTTCTGAGACCTGATTGTCAGGCTTTATGAAGAGACAGTAAGTCTCCTACACTTTTTCCAGTGGCAGTGCTAGAGCTAATCAGGCACCAGTAGGAGATCTCTGATTTTCATAGCCTAAACCAAACTAGACATGAGTATATATGCACTAAGAAAGCTCTGGAGAACTTAACCAAACAAAGGGCAGACGGTGAAACAGCACTGCTGTTATGCAGTGGGTAAAATCTCTCTGGAATCTATGCTCCACGAATACTACTAAGTGGAACCTTAGATGACTCCACTTTACAAATCACTAATATTGTGGATGGACACAATCAATCTAAAATTTACTCTGTATAAGATAGATTTGGAAGCAGGCAATATAAGAATCCAGCTATAGGATAGCAATTACAGGAAAAAAATCTGGATACTTTTACAAAGGAAGCAAACTTTACATATCACTCTGATTTTACATTAATGAAGAGTGTGGGTTTTTTTATGGTTGTATTTATCAGCGTATTATTTGTACCATGAATGTGTTCAACGCATCTGGAGTTTTCAACTTGTTTTACTTCAATTTGCTTGAAGTTCAGCATCTTCCAGCTTGGACTGAAATTCTTACTAGCAAAATTTTGCAATCTGCCTTTTTGATCACAGAATTCTGCCGGTGTCTGTGTGTGCTTGTGCATCTGTGTTTTCTGGAGGGAGAAAGGCTGTGTCAGTATTCTGAACACAGAGACTAAATTTATTTATTGATTTACTTGTTTTATTTTTTTTCCCACTGTAGCAAAGAGTCCTGTGCTTTCCCAAGCAATCTGACCTCACCTCTCTATGTGCCTTTTGCTTTGAACATGGTAGTGTTATTGCTTCCTTACATGAAATAACATGTTCTAATGTTCACTTTCAGTGCTGTGCTGTGACTATTAAAAAATGCTAAGCCTAAGAATCTGTGCAACCCAATTCATTATAAGCAGCATTACTGCAGCAGCATTTTAAAATCACCTTGCAATAGATAACTCGCAGAGTCACAATGTTTCACCACTGCCTAATAAGCAGCAATCCTATGACTCCTGGAACAGCATCCCTGAAGTCATAGGATTCCTTGCATTCCTTTCTCTGATTTTGTAGGAAAATCCTATGGTTGGAAAGGCTAATAAGGGAAATAGGGCTACCAGGAGGGACGGTTGTGCTAAAGCCCCTAAATTGCTTCATTGGTCCTCTGCCACACATCAAAATATAGGCCAGTTCTAGAGCTGGCTTAAACTCATTTGTAGAAATTGTACAGAAAAAAAAATCACCAGTAAGGAGTGGGAGAGATGAGTCTGTCTACTTTCTCACTTCTTTCTTGGGAATGCTAGATTTGGAGAGTGCTGGATAGGGAGAAAATTCTGAAGTCAGAGTCCTTTGTGTTTGATCTTCAGATTGTTTAATTCAGACTATTTAAATTTACATCACTAAAAAAGAACTAAATCCAGCCTGGAAAAATGCATGGTCACGATGAATCCCAATTATTGTTGGGATTATCAGCAAAGTAGTCTTAGGTAGATCCAGCCAACAGTTTTACTATGCTGTTAGCTGCACCATTGTCCTTGGCCCAGATGGATCCTTTTCTGAGCAAGAGATGGAGAACAAGAGCAGAAGCTGGACAGAAAGCCTGGCACAAAAGTCTTGATAGAACCAATTTCCTTGGTCCCTCCCTCTACACCTTGGACACTGACCCTGACATAAGGACATACTGTAGCCTCCACAACTGAGGAAGCAGTGGTGCTGCTGTGTTCAGAGCAAAGGACAGGTAGGTAGAGAAGTGTCAGGTCACATTGCTTGGAAAAGCACATTGGGAATAGTCCTCTGCTCAGGTAAAATAGCCATTCCTGGATAGCCCTCTTTCTCCAACCAGCCCTTGTCAACATTAGCTGTATGTAGGTAAAAGGCAGGACATTATACATTTCTGAGAGAATTCAAATGCTGGTACAATTTCTGTGGCAATTTGGCCTTGAATGTTTTGTTCCTGAGGCCTAACTAACCTTGCTTTAAGTCTCAAAGTTCATTGAATTCTGTTAAATCTTTGATACTGCTTTGTAATAACATAGAACACTTTAGAATTGATTATAAAAAAAGTATTTGGGAGTGTGTGTGGGGATATAAATACAGTTCTTGACTGCAATTCTCTAAAGCAGTGTTTCTCAACCTTTAAGATGTGCAGACTTCAACTCCCAGCCAACGTCTCCAGCTGCTGGCTGCGGAAGTCTGGAAGTCAAAGTCCACACATCTTAAAGTTGCCAAGGTTGAGAAACACTGCTCTAAAGGAGCTATATCTTATCCTGGGCTCAGAGAATTATGGAATGTAAAACTTAGAAGGTATCTTGGAGATCATCAAAGCCCAATCCCCTGCTCAGGGCAAGAATGCACTACTTCAGGTTCTCTGTTGATAGCCCTTGGCCATCCAGCCTCTGTTTAAGTATTTTCAGCATAAGACAGTCCACCACCTCCTGAGACAGTCTGTTCCATTGTTAAACAGCTGTTATGGTTAGATACTCTTCCTGATGTCCAATATATATCTCCTGCCTTATAATTTAAAGCCATCTTTTCTTGTCTGGACTCCTGGGACAACGTGAGCAACTCTGGCCTGTTTTTGACATGAAAACACTTCAGACTCTTGAAGACAGCTATCATGTCTCCCTGCTGTCTTCTCTTCTCCAGGCTAAACTCATAAATTCTCCTTCTAGACCTCTTATTATCTTGGTTCTCTCCTCTGGACATGCTCCAATTTGTCAATCTCTTTTCTAAAATTCAGTGCCCAAATCTGGATGTAATATTCTAGTTGTGATCTGACCAATGCAGAAAAGAGAAGGCCAATTTCTTATTTTGATCTTTACATTATGCCTCTGTCGGTGCAGCTGAAGTTTTTTTTCAGCTGTATCATACTATTGTCTCATGTTCAATGTGTGATCCATGAAAATATAAAGACCCTTTTCATGTGTATAGTTATGTCTCCTTAGTGATTACATTCATCTTCAATTTCTTCTATATGCCTCTTTTAACTCTTAGACAAATCTAGAGCTTCCTATGTATGCACAATGGTTTTCTAAGTTAATTCCCATTTTTTCTTTTCCTTGGAATGGTGTACTATTGTTTTTCAAGTATTTCATTTTAGATAATTTCTCAACTCTTCTGTTCATCTTTTGATCTGAGGATTTCTGTCCATGGAATCTCCCCTAGTATTTCTCTAAACTTACTGTAATTAGGGCTCCTGAAATCTAGTGTGTGCACAACTGTGCTCCAAATTCCCTTTCTGTAATATCTTAACCCCCCCACCCAAATAGGAAGCCTGTTGTGTTGGAGGGTAGGATCCCATTAGAGGGCTCTAGTGGCCAAGAAATCAGGGCATTGTAACTTCCAATCCCTGGCTCACCCACAATAAAAAGCACACTCTACAATTCTGGGCTAACATTGTCTGCCCTGTTCCTGTTCCATTCCTCTGACAAGAGAAATAGGCAAGAACTGTTGTATAAGCAAAGAAGGCTGCAATATTCCTTAAGTCCTGGGAAACAAGTTAGGCTCTTCTCTGACTCATTGGGATGTTAAGAGGAAAGGGAGGTAAAGCACAATCAGGCTTGCAAGATTCTTTTATTATAGCCTCTCTCAATAAAGTATAATTCTAGTCTTTCAGTGGAGTCTGTTTCTTGATCTGGTCTACCCTGAAGACTGACAAGTGCCTCCATATCCCATTTCCAGTACTTGGCATCACACTATTTTCTGGGCTCTCATTTCTCTTTCAGTTGTAAACACTCATCTGTTCTTTAAACTGATAGCCAGCTTCTTGGTCATGTAGACTTCATAAGGGCCTTTCTCTTGTGGGTGGGGAAGAGGAGGAACAGAGCACAAGCAAAAGCAACTAAAGCACCCAACTAGAGAACACTTGTATCGACCTGAACTGGGATGCTGCAGCAGTTCTCTAACATGACCATGTAAGATGTGTTTCAACCACATCGCCAGCCAACGTTCTCTTTTGAAGTAACACCACCACCACCACCACTATACAATAAAAAGAACAAAAGCTGGGCAGCTTAATTAGATCTGGAGCCAGTGCAGATATGGAGGAGGATTTAGCTTCCCCTTATTGTTTCCCAATGTTTTGATACCATGGGGTAGAAAGAAACAGGGAAAAACAGGAGTCCATTTTGTGGCCATGTCAGCCTTGTACTCCATATCTGGAGGCTGGAAAGGAAGACAAGCTTCAGAATAACTCTCTGTTCCAGGTCTGAACAACACAGGAATCCATATTAAGGTGAGTGAACTTGGATAAACTCTGAGTAAAATTATGTTCAAGGTGGTAGCTTTAATTATAATTTGACCCAAGTTCCAGGTCAGTATGATATGCTAGATAACCTAGCTTAGTATGTTGTGCCAGCCTGTCCATAGCAAGCTCAGTGATGATATGTGATATAGATATATGAGGTCAAAGATTGAAAAAATAGTTACAACTGTGTCGAACTACATTAAGTTAGGATAGTGGATTAGTGTGGAGTTTGCCCTGTCATGACTATTTTCACCACTACCACCTCCCCTTAAGCAATGCAGGCACAAAAAAGGTTGCTTGGTAGTTTGTTGCTTCTTATTGCATTCAATCAAGCCTTTCTCTTGGAAACTCAAGGCATCATATATGGGCTTTTTTTCCCCTCTACAGTTGTCTGTGAAGTAGGTTGAGCTGAGAAAGAATGACTGACCCCAAATAATCCAGTTAGCTCCACTGCCACATAAAGACTTGAACTGAGTCTTCCTGGTCCAGTTCAACATCTTAGCTACTAAACCTTTCCTAGCATGTTGTTCAAATACAGGATGCACCTGATTTCTACTCTTGCCTAACCAGAGAACATAGTTTGTTTATAGTTATATTCTCCAATTAATTAGAGCAGAACATCCATCCAGATGATTCATTAAAAACTGTAGCTTCCTTCCTGTTCCAATGAGGAACTAGGGAGGAATAATCTTGATAGGGTGTTTGTAGGATATGTGGATGAGTTTCTGTCCTAATGTCCAGAGGCTGTGAAGATCTGAAAAACAATGAACAGGCTCGGTCCAAGCAAAATGGAGCAGCTTTGTGTGTGGAAGCCCTCTGATTCCAGAGATGTTCCATTTTTGGCTTCGGATGGGGTTTTGGTTCCCTATGCAGGGCTCATTTGTAATGCAGGGTTTCTTCTGCAAACAAGCTCTTGCTTGAGGAGTAGATAGCAGCTGTGGCTAGGAGAGCCTTTGCAGATATCTATCTTGTGAACCAATTACAGCCTTTCTTGGATCTGGAGGCTTTGCTTCTGTGACACCTGCTTTGCAGTGTGTTCTACATGGAGCTGCTTGTGAAGAGCACCCAGAAACTGCATCTAGTCTAGAATTTAGCAACTTGATCTGTTAGGGCATTAGTTGATTTGCTCATGTAACACTTCTGTTTTAAGAGCTTCACTGGTGGCCAGTTTGTTTCCAGGTGCAATTTCAGGTGCAGGTGGTCATTTTTAAAGCCCTTAATGGCTTAGGACCTGGAGATTTCTGTGACTTCCATCTCCCAGGGTTTTCTGCCTGTCTGTTGATATCTGTAAGCCTACTACAATAAACAAACAAACAAATGTTCTTGTTTTACAAAGAAGGAAATTTCTTTCATCAGTTTGCAGTGACTAACACCGTATCAAGATGTATAATTCAGAATCTTTATTTTATTCTTTTCCAACAGGACATGGAGAAGGTGAGAACAATTGTTGCTATTAGCTGCCATAAATAATCAGACCAAGTTCATTTCTCATTAAAGGAAGCTGCACAATGCTATGTCAGTGCTGGCTGAAGGGTGTCAAATTCACGGACCTTACACGCTATGGAGAGATCCTTTAAGCATAGAAGAATGCACAGGGACTATTTGCTTTGTGTGCTGCTCCTGTAAGTTCTAAAGTAGAATTCAGTATTATATATACAGTACATGAATGCCTACACTTAGTTCAGGCAAACACAGGTCTGTGGATACACATTTCAGTTTTTAAGCTCAGCAGAGCAGATTAAAATGTTCACCAACTAACAGTTCTGTTACCAAGAGCTGACTTGTTCTGACACATAATTTAGTTCAAAGCAAGTTAACAGAAAAAGCATATGAAAATAATCAACAATTGTCCTAAAATTAATGTATCTAAATTATTAGTATCTTTACTTTCAGCCAGAGAAGAAACCACACAGGCTTTGCAGTCAAATAAATTGATGATTTTATCATAGGTAACCAATAGTAACCTTCTTCATACCAGCATCCTCCAGATAAGCTAGACCATAACTCATTGATAACATCGGCTGGCTAAGGATGACAGACATTTTAATTCAACTTATCGATGTGGCACCAAGCTGAGAGAAGGCTGCTCCAAAGCACCATTTTAAGTATATTCAAGATGCTATTCAATCTTGGTATAGTTATGCCATTCTTCCAATCATGGAAGCCTAGTTAACTTAATTACATGATATAGGGATTGCAGTTGTTATTGTGATGGAAAAGAATCCTATTTGGAAGGCTGAAATGGCCAATAGGGCTAACAGTGTTGTTTTTATGTCAACAAATTGTAGTGAGTTTAGATGTCCCTACACATACTATGGCAACATAATCAAGTATCCACTAGGTTAAGGGCAGTCATTTTAGTGCAGTCATGGAAGATCAAAATGTTTGAAATAGGCTGGAATGGCAGAATGAGGCTGGGAAATGTCTGAAAGCACCCACAAAAGAATGGTCAAGAACCAAGAGATGGGAAAGTGATGGTTGAAATATTTATACCCCAGAAGGTCTCCTGAGACAACGCCATGTTCCTGAAAAAATGCCGACCAGCTTGTAAAAAGCAAAAGGAACCACTCAGAAGCAAGATGATGCCTGCAGCATAATCTCCATATTGCTGATATGAGCATATGGAATGTGCAAGATAGGCTAGATGTGAAACTAAGAACTACCTTTGAATGCTCAATAAAGGTGACAGTAAAATCACAGGGGGGGGCAAAGTATTTATAAGAATTTGTTTGAATTTTCTGAGCCAAAAAACCCCCATCCTCTCAGATGTGTATCAGTAAGGACAGAACAGGATTACTTTTCAAGTGTAAAAGCATATAAAAAGGATAAATATCAAACATTTGGGAGCTGACGGACAAGAAGATTGCCTCTAACAGCAGAAGACAACCATTGCCTCCTTTTTTGCAAAGCATTTTAGGTGTACGTGGGTAAGTGCATACAAACAGGGAGCATTCTTCCTCAAAAGATTGTGTAGAGCAAACTCAATCACACTGCTTTGCTTTGGAATAAAATCAGTTAAACAATGTCATGTACCTCTTCACTGAGTTCATAATATGACTTTCTATTCTGCTGAGTTGTTCTGAAGGGGCATCTAAGCTAACAGGGACAGCACAGGAAAGTTGCCTTACTATGAAATTTCTTTTGCTTTCTTCTGTGTTACCACAGAAGATACCATTTCCACAATACATGAAAGCTAACTGTATAAATGAATTAGGATGGTAGTGCTAATTTGACTGGAGTCTTAAAATTCTTTCCCTGCTTAGAGTAGACCACTAAAATGGCAAATTACATTATTGATCTTTCCCGTATGGTAAGTACCCAGTATGGTAGTTTCATTATGAATCAGACAGAAACCACTTCGTAATATTAACAGAGCACACAAAACGTCACAAATTGTATGTGCAATATTTAGGATTTGGGGACCTGAGATGGAGATAGCAAGAGGCAAAGGCAACATCAGACAAATAAGAGCAAGTGAGCAATAGACATCACGTTCTCCTTCCTGTATAAATATTAGGACTGTGCAATGCTTTAGATTTAATTTGGAAGATATGTTTTGAAAGGTGCAGGTGAACAAACACAGCCTGTATCAGCAAGTCATTAAAGCACCATGCTTTTTTCCACAACAATGAGGCTGTGGTAGGGAGGCTTCAATAGCAGTCATGCAATTCTAGAAGCAAATGCAGCAGCCTTAATGAATGTCTTTTAAAATACCTCATCTAAATCAAATCAAAGCATTGCACAGCCTTAATACATACCACTGTTAAAAATTAGTGACTCTTTCACACAATTAATAGTTGTATGAAGTTTTAAACCTCTAGCCAGGTGCCTCATATACATCTGGTCATTTATGCAAATTAAAGTGTAAATTAAATAAAATGGTATACCCAAAGTAAATATAATGAATTGCTGTGTGATTGTCATTTTCAATTCTGGCTCCACTGGCTCAGGATACTTTGACTACTGCTCTAGAAAGGTCTAGAGTGGCATTTTAGGATAGTGGATACTCTGGTTTGAGATGGGAGGCTATACAAAGAGAATTAATTAATTAATTAATTAAAGCACTGTTCCCTGTTCCTTTGGATCAGAGTCTTCTTTTGCTATAGTTTTCTGAGTGAGCTAACTTCCAAGTTTTTGATATATATTGTGTAGCAGTGTCTGCATATTCATTCATTCATTCATTCATTCACTGCTGAATCAATAAAGATTCATGGCAATTATAGTCATTCAGCTAAACAACCATATACATCAAAGTACCTTTATGGAATCAAATTTAATTCCCTTTAATGGCATCAAAATGGTACAACAGGTGAAGCCAGGGATTGGCGTGAGGAAAAAATTTCCACAATGGGAAAATAGATTATCCATAAACTTTGTAGAACATAATTATTGCAAAAGGAAATACAACTTCTTTTCAATTTTGAAGCTGAGCCAGAAATAAATCTGCTATCATCCAAATGAGAGTATGGTATAAGAACATAAGCTGGAACCAATTTGAGAGGGGTGAAAAAACCCATATGGACATGCCAAAATTCCTAAGTGAGTTATGTTACAAATCCAAGTTTTTAAACCATTCAGCATGATGTCTACCAACTTAAAGCAAGTAACTGCAGCAAGACTCAAATGACACTACAAAAATTGACCAGTTACGAAGAAAATTTAACTCAGCTAAAACATTTGTTTGGGGTTTCTAATGTGGATTGTGTTCAACAAAATTTCTGTCAAATATCATGCAATATAGCTTGGCTCCACATTGATACAGGAAGACTTTCAAGCTGATAATCAGAAATAAGAGGTACTATTCTCCTACCAACTTGGGTAACCTGTGAAAGGTGAAAGGTCCCCTGTGGAAGCACCGAGTCATGTCTGACCCTTTGGGGAGACGCCATTTTCGCGATGTTTTTTTGGCAGACTTTATTGGGGTGGTTTGCTATTGCCTTTCCCAGCTGTCACCTTCCCCAGCAAGCCAGGTAGTCATTTTACCGGCCTTGGAAGGATGGAAGGCTGAGTCGACCTGAGCCGGCTACCTGAGAATCCAGCTTCTGCTAGGATCGAACTCGGGTCGTGGGGAGAGTTTTGGTTGCAATATTGCAACCTACCACTCTGCTCCACATGAGGCTTTGGGTAACCTATACCAGTCATAATTCTACAGACATATGTATTTATCAATTGTATCAATTTTTATGTCACTTCAATCACCCAGGTAATTCTACGCAGCTTACATATCAAGGTTCTTAACCAAACCAAACCAAACCAAACCAAACCAAACCAAACCAAACCAAACCAAACCAAACCAAACCAAACCAAACCAGCATACCATGCACCAGGGAAGGATACCTAACAAACATATTCCCCAAAATCAACCATTGTCAGGGCACTGGTACGGGTAGAACAAGGGTAGGTAACATTTTTCTCTACTGTAAATAAGTGATGTGAAAATTGCAGTATCTTAACAAGGTGTTTACTAGGGAGAAATGCAATTCTTGCTTGCAATAATGGGCTACAAGTTTCTCCTCACGTTATTTTCTTGCCAGTGAAATGTATCAGAGATTTAGCCTTCAATCCTCATCTTACCCAGAAGAGAGGCCTCAGGAAATGACACAAGTGGAGAGATGCCAGCAGAACAATACTCCACTGAAAATCTCCTGACATACCTATCTAAACCTCCACTGGCACTAGTGTTCTCTGGGCAGAGCTAGGTGCTTGGATGGCTGTGTGGGTGTGCCACTTCTTGAGCTCCTCTGCTTATCCAACACACCTCAGCATTTGGAGCCGTTTGGTCTAGTGGTTAAGGCACTGGGCTAGAAACCAGGAGACCGAGAGTTCTAGTCCCGCCTTAGGCATGAAAGCCGGCTGGGTGACCTTGGGCCAGTCGCTCTCTCTCAGCCCAACTCACTTCACAGGGTTGTTCTTGTGGGGAAAAGAGGAGGAGGAAGGAGTATCTGGTATGTTCGCCACCTTGAGTTATTTATAAAAATAATAAAGGCAGGATAGGAAATAAATAAATAAATATTTAAAAAAATTGGCACAAACCCTGAGCCGGCACAGTACAAAAAGTCTGCTACCTGCCTTTCAAACCTGAGCCACTATTATGGCTAGAACTGTGCTGCTTCTCATATAAACTGAACCTTTCTCCAAGTTGTTTAGGAATACTATACAGTACTAAATACTATCAGAAGTTATATTCTACTAAGCAATACATGACAACAGAGTTGATGCTGAAGACAAGTTTATTAAAGATACTACCAAAATTTTGGCAAACATTAAAAAAAATTAGATTTGTAAACATAATGCTTCCCTTTTCAATTGGCAGCACTTTGAAAGAAATATATTAAGACAAAAAGAAAAGACAAATATAAGTCTGTGTTTTGACCAAATAACTTATGTTCCCACATGATAAAGTGATGGTTTAATTAAATTAAACCAATTAACATCATAAAATGAAAGTTTGTGCTGTTTGATGATCACAGTATTTTATAGTTAAACACATCTTTGTTATATTCCTGACCCTCAGGAAAAAAATCTTTAAATATACATTTCATGTAGGCAATAGCTTCATTGCATATTTCTCTTCAAAAAATACTTTTATAGCAGTATATAAATAGGTCACCTACATGTTTAATTTTATAATTTTGCCCCAAACTATAGAATTATTTTTAAAGTATCAATTTATCTCTGGTAAGAAAGCTGACAAATTTGTCCTGCACTAACACTTGTCAGTTATATCAACCTGAACATTTGGCCTATGTACCATTCCTCACCCCATATTGTGTATGCATTCAACTCTCTCTCTCTCTCTCTCTCTCTCTCTCTCTCACACACACACACACCTATTTCAGCCATAGTAGGCCACAGAATGCTTCCCATTTTTACACAGCAGGAAGCAGTGTATTTATGGAAAAATGGATTAAGCACATTTTAGGTACATAAGAAAACACCATAAGGCAACCACTGTAGTGGGGGTTGAAATCACAGGAATAAGTGTTTCTTGTTGATAGGTAGGTGTATATATATATACACACACATATATAAAAAGTTATATACCACCTTTTAATTCCCAGCGTTTCATTTTTTTAAATTTTGTGCAAATTTTAAAACTCTGTACCACTTAAGGCAAATAGTTTTGCATTCAGAAGAAAAAAATTCAGAAAATAGGCTTGTAGTCATTGAAAAACTTTTTTTTAACTATAATTTTTCATTTGAAAAATGTGCACAACTTCAGAACTAGAGAGTCTGGATCCCCAATACCAACGGTAAAATGATTTCCATGGATAAACAAGTAAGAATTAAGGAAAATGGGACCAGAAAAAAGCAGCTTCAACTATGCAGAGAAGCAACATTCTCACCATCAACAAAACAGCAATTCAGACTGTTAACGCTAAAACTCCTGCCCTAGAGAACTTTCACTTATTTTTAAGTCTTAGAATAAGCTGTATGGAATTTTAAATAAATAATCTTTAGTTTATTCACATCTTATGGTCCAGAGCCCTAGTGCCATGACCCTGCTTGCCGTTGGTCAAATTCACCTATAAGTCTTTTGATATGAGCCAACTTCTTGTGAAGATATTCGCATCTGTACTTTTCTTCATGATAGTTGGGACTAGACTGTAACAGCAAATAAACATGAAGTAAGTTTTTGACAAAACATCATTCTTTTTAGCAAATCCATAAAACTTCATTTTTAATAAACACTCCCAAGGCAGCTAAAATATCATTATTATATTTCACACATCAAAAAAGACATACAGAAATAGGATACATTAATTTCAAAATGGCAGAAGTCCTTCAGCACCACCTTTTCCTGAAATTTACTTTCCAAAAAGGGATGATCAGTATATCCAAAACACCTTTGTGCTGAATTGTATGAAGGTCATCAGAAACAACAGGACACTTCCTTGTGTCTAGCTCAGTTTATAGATTATCCATTAGGGAAGCCTTCCCTCCAGGTGTTTTAGGATTTCAATTCCCAATTTCCCTAGTCAGCATGGCTAAAAGCAAAGGTGCCACCCATCAATCTGGAGAGCTGGCACTGAGGAAGGCTGTATGAGGGCAACCAAGCAATCTTAAGTTACAAAGCAGAGCCAGAAAGCAAATGGGAGAAGATTACATAATCAAGTTTCATCCAGGAAAGCTTTAATGGCTTCATATCCATGATTTGTATGATCTAATGTATCTACAGATGAAGTTGCACCTTTCCAGAAATATTTTTGACTCGGATTTCTGAAAAAAATGATTCACTGTGCTTATGCTGACTGGTACAGAAATAATGGCTAAATCTATGGGTGAAGAAGGTCATGCATTCCTACTTCCACATTGCTATGTACATTCATGGGGAGGTTCAATAAATATGAATTGTTTCAGAAATACAATATATTATGTAAAATTCCAAAAACATGAACCATGATACAAGAATGTTAAGTACTTCCAAATACCATTGGAGTAAAAAAAGTGTTTAACAAAATTAAATGCTTAAATTAAATAATTTAACTTCACATGTGATTTAGATGTGGCTATTTATGGAATCTTCCCATGGGAAGCAGCATTTTATTTGATAATATATCTTAGGAGGAGTTACTTTGTTTAGATTTATATTCCTTGTGTCAAAGATCTGCTTGCGGCCAATTGCACAAAAGTGGGGAGGCTTTCTATTTTGCTCATGCCCTAACTGAAACTTCTGATACTTAGGACAACTGGGTATACAACTTCATTGGCCTCATTCTCAGCCCACATTTCCTCCAAATGCTTTGATTTGATTCCCTTCCAACATTAACATATACTTTAGTTAGCTTCACTCTATTTGTTCTTTCCAAATTTCTATCACAACCATATCCTTCTCTGGTCCTCCCCAATACTATGCCCAGGACTAAGAAAATGATGGCAATATCAAGAGTACCAATGCTAAGTAAAATACTGTTCCTTTAATTTTAAATAGTTTATCAGAGATGGGACACATGGCTATATGGTCAGACATATTACTCAAACCTCATTTCTAAAATGCTTAATTTCAAGCTCTTTATTATTAATTTCAGATTGACACAAATCTAATACTATATAATTGAAAATACAGTCGGCTAGCTAACTTCTGAAAAGTATTCAGCTTGGAGAAAACATTCTGAAAATAAACATGCATATAATGAAGTAAACAGAGGAACTAGCCAAGAATAGTTTGCAGTGAGCACAGAACTCTATTATAAGATGGAAATGTATATGTGTATATGTATGTGACAGAAGGTGATGGCCCCAAACACTGGTGCAAGAAAGAGAATTAAAAATTCATTCATTCAGTGTGCTTCAGGTTCTACAACACTTTTTCCAGAGAATATACAAAACCTATACTAGCAATGAGAATGTTAGCTCAACCTTCTCTATGCTTTTTACACCTTCCATCCAAATAAGCTCTACTGAAGCTCAGCAACAATTCACAGAAACAGCACTGCAATGAAATACCCAGAAGCTGCTGTATGCTTGTATCTGTGGGTCTTCATATTTCCTACAAATGTAGGCAACAAAAAAAGTTTACACAGATTAAGAAACAATATAATATGAAGCTACCACCTCTACTGAAAGGGTAAAATGGCCTCAAGTTACACTGAGCTTGCTTCTCAGTCTGGATAAACTTTCCTAGCTGCCTATTTTTAATATATTACTAGTTAAACCTTTCCCAGTGCTCTTTTATATTTTTCAAAGTAGATTTAAAAACAGATCAAACAAAAATGAAACAAAGGTATACAAATTAGACTATATTGTTGCTAAGTTCTTGAAAGTCCATATGGTATATCATTTTTAATAGTAATTATACAAACCTGTTTAATCTTCCGATATTCCTGTAAGACTTCCTCGTGAAGGATCTAGAAGTTTAAAACAAGAATAATTCAATGGCAACTAAGATCAACGAAACGTGCAGCACTTTGAATTTGATTCCACGTAGGTACTGTGATGTGCATGGGGGCAAAAACTCTGAGTCTTTTCCTGGGATTTCACATGATTCTGGGGAAAGATGCAGTTGCTTAAAGAGTTAGGGTAGATGCTATATTCACACCTGTGTGTCCACCAAAGCATTTTTTTGGAATCGAATCAATATTGTCACACAACTTTTAATTATTAACAGCTTTTCTGAACTAATTAAACAGACACTGCACAAAACATGTGCAGTGAGAAGACCCAAAACTATGTATGCTAAACATACATGTCCCTTCTTTCTACCAAACATTGTCACTTCTCTCCCCAAAGTTAGAGTGTTTTACACTTAGAGTCTGAAAGTCCAAATGAGAGACCTCTCATATCTTCCTTTTTCTGTCATGATGTAACAGCAGGGAAAAATCTTACTAGCAGAGAGAGAGGAGTTACTGATAAAAAATACTGCCTTTCTGTAACAAAGAGCTTTTTTTAACCAGAAACTTTGATAGAACAAGTATCTTTCTCTGACACTCATGCCAAACAGAACTACATAGAGTAGTTTCCTCTTAATTGTATCTCACCACAAACCTTTTCTGCTACCCAGTTCTGTGCTGTTAATAAATAATTAAATTAAGCCATAATAATAACTCTCCAGTTTAAAGAAAATGGAAGTAAAAAACTGATTTGCACCTATTTGTAAGCACTAAATTATTCTGTTCTCTGTTTCTACATCAATACTCAGCATTGCAATTTTTTGACTACCAAGAATATTGTCAGAAAAATAATAAATAAGCAATCCAATCTAATTAGCTCACCTATGCAATAGTCTTAAAGAAAAAAAAACTTGCAAGATTACAACATCACAATAGATAAATCAAATCTACACAGCAGGAATAACTAATAATGGAACATTCTCCAATAATTATTTTCTATAAAGATTTCATTGTAGGAATCATTCATTCATTCATTCCCTGGATTCTTTTGAAAGGAGCAAAAATGATTAGACTATTGGACATTTGTACAATCCAATATTACTACCTTAACCACAAGGCAGACTTCCAATGAAAAGAGTTTTAACAGTTGAAAAAGCAAGCTTTACCTGATATTCCTTAGTTCCTGGAGAAAGCAGTTTACGCTGGGCATCTAATTTCATAAATCTCCTAGTTACACTCTCCATCCTTGCATGCAAGTTTCGGTACTCATCGTATTCTGCATTGAAGTCATCCTTGTAACTCTGACGTTGCTCATATGAGACAATTGCTATGTATTTGCTGTTGTTAATAAAAGCAGAATGTTGTTGTAGTATTGCCATGTCCTAAGCATTGCATTAATTCTTCAAAACCTTAACCAATATATCTATATTCCTTAATTCCTGCCACTCATTACATTATTAACTAGCGTAAATTTTCATTTCTGCACTTCAGTTATCTCTCGTTCTGTCCCAGGCTTCATAAAATGCCACCCAATAAAACTACTAGTTAAGATGATTCAAATAAGTCCCAAGAACATTAACCCAAGAGAATTAATTGTTTAATCCCTCTGTGAATATATGATCAAATTTTATATTTCCTAGAATTAATATAACTAAATCACTTTAAGTTCTGAAAAACAGTTCTCATGAATACACTAGGTCAACGAAGTTAATAAAAAGCCCAACTCATTTAAAGCAAAGGAAATAATTATCCAGCTGTATCAGAACACTCCAGTCTTCCTTTATCTGGAAGCCTAAATTATAACTGGCACTCTGCTGCCAATACTTTTCAGTCCTTGCTGCTCTACTGTCCTTAAATGCTTGTAGAGTTTTTTGAGAGAGCCAGTCACTCTCTCTCAGCCCAATCCACCTCACCTCACAGGATTGTTGCTGTGGGGAAAATAGGAGGCAGGAGCATTTTGTGTGCTGCTTTGAGTTGTACAAAAACAAAGGTAGGATATAAATCTAATCACCATCATGCTTATCATCTCCTTGCTTTTGCACCCTACATGTCTCTGATTTGGTATTATGACTTGATGTTACACCTCTGCGTAATCACCCTCAACTATGAGAATGTTTCTTCCTGAAATAGCTCAACCTTTTTCTGTTTCGTTTGCTTTTTGTATTTCAAACTGACAAATGTAACACTATAAAGATGTGACTTTTTCCAAGTAACAAACGATCTTCTGGTGCCAATGACTTAAGTCGAAGTCTAAACCCAAGTATGTGTGAAGTCTTAACAAATAACGTTCCTTTGCTTCTGTCCATTTCAACTATTGTTTTTTCTTGTTGTAAACCTGCTGATATAAGGACCTTCAATCTTCATGAAGAGCCACACAGAATTAGTACAACCAATGTAGCAAAGCCAACAAACAAAAAATTGTTCCAGGTCTATTTTCAGAAATATACTTCCCCTGCATAATGTTACAAGGATTAAAAGCTTTTTGAGATGCTACGAGATAAAAAAGCAACTTGTAACTGTCTGTCAGTATTGGATAAAAGGATACTTCCATTGACTTTGATCTCTTTTATCTACCTCTTCTGTTGCTGCTATTGTTACCTTTATTAGAATTATCCAAGCTTTAAAAAATGTTATATAAATGCAAGATTTTTTTTCTGATTAAAAAAAAAAAGAATATGCAGAGGCCAAGTAGAAGGGGGGGGGGGGGGGGGGGAAACTGGCCCAGTGCCAGATGCAGCTGATATGCTAGACACGTACAAGCAGTGTCATTCTAGGGATAAGGTCCTGTAGAAATGGCTCAAGTAGCATTACCATTGCAGTGCTGGACAAGACCACATTAAAACTATTGTAAGGTTATGCCAGCCTGCCAACTCAAGCTATTTAAAAACACAACTCACTGGGGGGGAAAAAGCAGAAAATGACATTCCAAGTGTGTTGCAAAAATTTTCTTTGGTTTTCCCTTTTGAAAGCTCATTCCATATAAAACATCTGTAGTCAGAACTTTTAAAGTAGTTACTGATCTGCAATAATACTGAAAAAAATATTAAATTATTAGATTAAAAATTCCTTCACTTAGTTAGATCTGTAGCTGCATCAGACTAGGTATTTTACACTAAGAGATCAAACTGGGAATGTTACTAGCGAAAGTTTCTTTTTAAAATCTTATCTCATCTAAGGAACTTAATACCTATTAGCAAAATGTCAATGCTTTTGAAGTTACAGACTATATTTCTGGAAACCAGAGTAAAGCAGGAAAAAAAAAAGTACACTTTGCTGTGGGAATAACTGAATTTTGGAAATTATTAAAGCAACGACAACAAGAAGAGATAAGGCATTTTTCAGCCTAAAATTCAAGATGCAAACTTTAAAAAGTTTTGTAGTAGTCTTGTAACTCCTCAGAGTGTAGAAAAAGCAACAGTCAAATAACATAAATAAATTACACAGAACTTTTGCTGCTAGTCATTTTCTCAGCAGGTATAGAAACCATAATGGAGGTATAAGAAAGGGAATGATTGAACAAAAGATGGCTGGAAACCGTTTTAAGCTGTTTTGACATAAAAAATTAGAGACTGCAAATCAACTATAACCTAGGAGCTCAAGCGTTATTATTGTCATTAATTATCCCTATGCAAGAAAAAGCAATTTACTGCAAATATCTGGACACAAATTGGAAGGAAAAATGACAGAATCTCTGTACAACCAATCAAGGTGGTAGCATCAGAAGCCAACTTTTTTTGCTAGGCAAGCCATCCAAAGGCCTTAGTGAATACTTATTTTGAAAAGGACAGTGGTAACACAAGCATGCACTTCAATCTGGAGTAGTATTTAAGCTAGGTGGCATATATACTAAGAAGCTTTTCTATGTAACATGAATCACACAATTGTACAACATTTTTATGTGGCTCTAAAAAAACACCGGTACCTTTTACATTTCAAATGCTCCATCACCCTAGGCAATACTGCATAAAAATGTTTTTTGCTGCCCCACCCCTTTCTCCAATATTATTCACTTACACAAAGTAGTCCGGTAGTTCACTTGTTGACAAAGGATCTGTAGTGGCAGTGCATGTCTCTTTAACACCTATAAAAATAGAAGTTTTACACTTTGATAATGTTCCAAGTCAAACTTGATTTGTCTTTGAAGTGCTTACTAAGCTACTCCTTTCTATGGATTAGATTTAAGCAAGAATTAAGAGTAGCTCTGCCTACTAAACTATTTCTACCACAAGTTGTATGGCAAAATTTTAAATAGCCAAGGGCAGGAATACAAAATGCGGAAACAATTTCAGCCTGCATAGAATACAAGTATCCTAGTCTACTAGACAAGCCTCTCATAAGTTGCAGCATCTGCCCAGCTATTCAAAAATGCGTAAGGTAAGCAGCGTGGGGTGCTTCAGGGGGGTGGGTGAAATTCTTTGAGATTCCTGCTCCATGCGAACAGGCACAAAGGATTTAGCTAAAACTTGTATGAAGCAGGAATCTCCAAGGATTTCACCCACCCCCCAGGCACCCCACATTCCTTACCTTACCATGCTGCCTTTCCGCTCAGGGGTTGAGACAAGATTCTGAGCAGGATTCTCGGCCCCTGAGCAGAGAGGCAGCGCAGTAAGGTAAGGAGTTCGGGTTGGAGATGGGTGAAACCCTTTTTGATTCCTGCTCCATGCAAGTAGGCACGAAGGATTTAGCTAAATCCTTCACAGGAATCCTTCGGCAGGGAGCTCCTGAAACAGCCCCCAGAGACAAGGGGGAGTCCTCTCGGCGGGCAGCAGTAGCTTGCAACCTTCCTTGCCAGCTTCCCCATTGACTTGCTGGGGAAGCCAGCAGAGAAGATTGCAAATGGCGATCACATGATCGCAGGGCGCTTGGCAACCGGTTGTAATTGCGAGCAGGTTTCCAAGCAGCCAGATTGCAATCATGTGACTGCAGGACGTGTGTGCACGCGACATTTTGCAATGGTCATATGTGCTTTATAGGGCATAAAGCACCCTTTCCGAGGCCATGGTAACTTCAAATGGTTGGTAAGCAACTGATCGTTAAGCGAGGACTACCTGTAATACGACCAAAAAGCTCGTGTTACAACTATCAATAGAAGAATGCTGTATCCCAAAGTCACCCCATGACGTCTCATGGCTGAATCTTAAACTTAGGTCTCTCCAGACCTAGTCCTGCGCCTTAACTACTCTACCACTGTGAGTGGCTTTCCACAATGAATATAACTGCATGCATGTGCATTTCTAGAGTGTGACCCAAACACAGTCACCCATATTATCATGTGTATTGCTACAAATTTATCTGACCAAAGGCTTATTAGAAATGATTAGAAGCAACTTTAAACTATGCTTCAAATGTGGTCATAGCAGTGCCATAGCAACACAAGTTAGAATAAACTTTTGCCTTCGAGATGCATCAGGTCTCCAGTTTGCATTAGATAAATCAGTTTCCAATTTGGATTTTGCTGAGCTCCACAGAAATATCTCAAAAACACAAACCAAGCCCATCCCAAGACCTCTTCTCTAATTAGGAGCTGAAACAGACAGAAGTGCTATATTGAGAATATAGCTATAAACCCTGACTGTGCCTGAAAATGCCTTTATAGATCTCAGCACAAGAAGCATTTTATAGGAAAGAAACAGTAGATAAAAGAAAAATGGTTAACTTATCGAGTTGGTAGAACAGGAACATGGAGATTATAAGATGAAATCAAGAGAGCAATTGACTGCAGAGGGTGTCCTAACAGCCAGGAAACACGCTGAGACAAGGAACTGGTCTCTAATGTTTTATTGCTAGTACATAACAGGAATCCTAACAAACTAAAGAAGCGTGGGAAAAACCCAGATATATAAACCCCAAAGGTTAAGGCGGTCCCGATCTGTGTCTCTTTGAATGGCTGACCAATTCCTCAGTGCTACGCATGCACTTAACAGTCTGGATGGGAACCCCCTGCTCGCCATCCTTACTCATGACAGAGGGATTTAGTTTTCAATGCACAGTTAAGAGAAAGATTTAAGGTAGGTAATAGGACATTGGGAATTAAGCAGCAGAAGACAGAATTTGAAGCTGAACTATGTACAAATGAACATGCAATTGCTAAAATGTATAAACTTTTATTGAAATTTGAAATGGAAGGACAAGTGAAAGACTATGATAAAATGGGCTAAGAACTTTGGACACAATATACTGATGGAATAGTGGGAAAATTTAACCACGTATTTAGTAACATAATGTAAACTACAATTTACATTATGTTATTAACTTAGAATTTTTGTAAGATGATGTACCATTGGTATATTCCATAAAAATTGTCTAGAATGTATAAGGTACTTCAAATTTATGTTGAAAATGTGGACAACATGAAGGGTCATTTTATCATGCTTGTTGGACTTGTAAAAAAGCCAGAAATTTCTAGGTTCAAATACATATAATGATATAAAGAATTTTAAAGATCAACATTCAACTGAAATCAGAATTTTTCTTGCTAGGATTAATGGACAGTCAATTACAAAAGAGCCATGGAAGATTATTTTTATATATGATTATTGCTGTGAGACTATTATATGAGCAAAAAATGGAAAGATCCTGAAATACCCACAATGGAGGAATGGCTGAGGAAGATGACAGAACTAGCAGAGATGGCAAAATTAACTACAACTACATTTATCGATGACTGGAAACCACTCATGAACTTTTTTGAAAAAAGTGAAAAATGAACTTGTGATTTATGGGTTTGAAGATTAGAAAGGGTAGCTTATGGAAAGAAGGAAATTATGATGTAACCTTGGAGAGGGAGGGTAAAACATAAATGCATTTATAACCTCTATCAAAAGGATTGGAAGCTGCTTCTTAATAATCTTTTCTGTTTCTATTTTATTTCTCACTTATTCACTATTTTCCTTATTTTCTTTGTTTTCTAATATTTGTGTTGTGTTTATCTTGTTAAAACTTTCTTCAATAAAAATTATATTTGAAAATTATTCCTATCTTTTCCCATGAAATACCAAATAAACAAACATGAATTATGTTTGTGGTGTGAAGGATTAAATTCAAAAGATGGTTGTAAATCATTCCGACTATCATTTGCAGCCGTTACTTCATAAATAATCTAATGCAACTACTTAAAATAATTAAGATTAAAATTATTTTAAACAGTATTTTATAAAATATAATTAAGCTGACAACTTTTGCTCAAATACGACATTTCCATTCATGTAGATTTGCACAGAAATTTGTCCTGGATGGCATCTCAAATTCAGGAATCAGTAAGTACACAAATTAGATTCCTGTAACATTACTGCAGCATGAGAGATACCTTCATGGGTACTGTTACCCCCCTCACTGACAGCAGAAATGGTTGCATTCTGGAGACAAGTGGGATTAGAGGTATCAACAACCTACTCCTAACCTTTCCTGAATACAGATATATGCAAATAGCCCCCACATAGCAATGCTAAAATAATAATCTGGCCTAGCTCCCTTGCAATTCAAAGTGAGATGCAGTAACAATACCTTCACTCATTTTCTGACTGGAGTTCTTCAATTTGGTAATTTCTTGGCTTTCACAGTCTCTCATTTTCTCCTCTGCATTCCCAGTATTACGATCTTTCATTTGGTCCTTCTCCTTATGCTTCTTTGATTTCTTTTTGGACTTTTTGTGTAATAATGAATGTTTTTCATCTGCAGACTTTGGGCACACTGACAGATTTTCAGAAGGTGCTGGGATTTCCAGTGGAGTCCTGGAAGTGTATTTTTGATGCTGGTCCTCATAAATATTGCCATTCTGACTTAAGGTGTCAACAGGCAGGTTTTGGGTACCCCGACCTTCGGGAGTGCTCGGGGAATTGGAGTTAGAATTTACAGTCTGGGGAGGATTTGAAACAGGGAGACAAGTTGAAACAAATGGTGGAGCTGTTGGTGCTGCAGCAACTGCAGGAGGTGGTGGTGGTTGAGAAGTTTCAGTACTTTTTTCACCAGAAGTAGGCAAATGGCCACTTAGTGTTGGTTGAACTCTGTTGGTAAGATGAGATATCCTTGGTTTTTTATTCATTAACGGATCAATAAAGTCAGAATCCAAAAGCCGTTTCTGAAATAAAATATGGTATGTATGACTGTTAGTTTTCTCTTTATTAAAAATTCAACATAATTTGTACAGCCTGCAATTATTGTGTTGCTTCATCCTGGTGATGAATAAACAGAATGACAGAAGTACAAAAAGTAAGTGTAAGTGGAAAGGATATTAGTTAGAGTGGACATTTATAGCTGATTGATATGGAGGGATATAGTTGATTATAGCTGATTGACAGGGAGGGTCATTAATAAGTACAAGTCCTCAGACTGGTTATTCCACTATTATACATAGTCCTTGGCAGTTCAGCAATATATACTATATTAGTAATATAAACGTTTGCTGCACTGAAATATGTACATTATTTCAGGCTTAAGAAAAAAGAAAGGTTTTACATTTATAAAGCCATGAGAAATTTCCACTGGATAAAGAACTCTTCTTAAAGGAAACCAGAATAATTAAGAGTCCATGTAATACAGGGCTAGGTACCAGGTTTTACTATCAAATTTCTGAGGTATATATAATATGTATGTATGTAAGTAAAATTTTCTGTCACTTTTAGTACCAATGTGTTCAGCCCCACAAAGCTTAGCACAGTTAATTTTTCCTTAATCCCATCACTCTTAAAACAGTTTTTTTAGAGTCAAACAGCTGATTTTCCAGCCTCTGATTAGGTCAACACATCAGTGTGGCCCTCAGAGGCTGGGAAAAAAACATGAAACCCTTAACTCACTGGTGGCACCTAATGTAATGTAATTAATAAATAGTGTTTCAATTAATGTTATTTTTGCTAATGTGCTAAACTTTTAGAATTACAATACAGGTTCTTGCCGTAATTTATCATATTCATGTAACAACGCTGGCCCAAGGCATCTTCTTGATACACAGCACCAAATCTCAGTCACAGCATGCATAGTCATCTCACCTGTGGAGCTGATCTCATTTTAAAAACAAAGATTGACTCTGTGCCCAAGAAGCTAAGTATACACATTCAGGCTGTGTGCTATTTATTAATTCAGTAGCTCCTTGATGATACTTCAAAGCTTATGGTACTTTGGTGTGGGATTGCTAACCTAGAAAAACTAATGGCAAGTGCATGGCAGCTTAAGTAAACTGGTTAGCCTTAGATCTGACTCATATCAGTAAGCACAGGGATTATTTAAGGTAATGCAGAAGCTTCTACCAGCTTTAAGTTCTATTTTACAAAGGAGGCACAGAAGGTACTGAAGCCAGCAGATGCAAGAGACAAAAAACAATTCTCTCAAAGTGTAAGACTGTTTCTGATATATACTAGTATGCTCCTTCAGAAACAGCTGACATAGAAGCTTCCTGAAGCTTTATGAAAATCACATTTAAATTTTCAGCATACATTTTACATACAGGTAGTCCTTGACTTACGACCATCTGTTTAGGGACTAGTCGAAGTTATGACGGCGCTGGAGAAAGTGACTTATGACTGGTCCTCGCACTTACAGCTGTTGCAGTGTCCCTGCGGTCATGTGATCAAAATTCAGGCACTTGGCAACCTGCATGTATTTATGATGGTTGCAGTGTCCCGGGGTCACTTGATCACCATTTGCAACTCTCCCAGCCAGCTTCCAACAAGCAAAATCAATGGGGAACTGCATGATTCACTTAATGACTGTGTGGTTCACTTAACAATTACATGATTCATTTAATGACTGCTGCAAAAAATGTCGTAAAATTGGGTGCAGTCACGTGATGCCTCGCTTAATGACCACACTGCCTAATGACAAATTTCTTGGTCCTTACTGTGATCGTAAGTTGAGGACTACTGTACTGTATGTCCAAATGTTCTCATAAGCTCATGTGGGAATGCAAAAGTGTTAAATTTCTATAAAATTTTGAGTATACCTTGCTCATTGTAAGAAAGATTTCAAATAAAAACAGAGGTAATGCTATGCTTTTAAAATTAAAATTCCTTTTTTTATATCAAGGATCATTATAATATAATAAAATTTAGGAAGTTATTAGCAGAAAATAAGAAATTGAATATTTGTGTACAAGTCAGAAGCAGAAATGCATACACATTTCATTTTGTGGCATTTGTGCTGACACAAAAAATGGAATGCTGTGAGAGCTAACTATCATTTTATGCAATATTGATGTGGCAATAGCTATGTTGCAAACATGTTCCTGACAATGAAGAGGATAGGATGGTTCCTGATGCTCCATATACAGGATGCAAAGAGCATTGGATTGCATCTCTAAATAATTCAGTTTTAAAGAAAAAAAGTGAAATATATATATAAAGACATTTGGTTGATCCAAAAAACAAAGTGGACCCTGTTTATGCAGGAAAAACGCTAGGAAGGGGGGAAAAAAATAAAGTCCATATCAAATAAAATATTCCAAAAATCAAACAAACAAAAATCTGTTTGGAAAGTAAAGTAATAGAAATTGGGGACTTTGTTAATTAATCTCATTTGTAACTCTGTAATTATAAAATTTCCATCCTTCTGAAATGTATATTTCTTAGGTAGGCTCATTTCTCCATATTGTGTTCTCTTGTGGGATTACTGAATCTTGCAAGATTTTGACAAATGAAATCCTGTGAAATGTTGGTATATCCTCAGCAGGGGAAATATACTTGCAAATTTATTCAATTCATCCAAGATACAAAATAGCCAATGGCAATTCCATTGTGCTTTTTAAAATAACATTGAAAGGAACTAAGTATAATTGTTGCTGCACTGATTTGGATAAGCTTTGATAAATTTCCTTCTTCATATGCTGCTACAAAACCAATAATTTTCATCATTATATCAAAAAGAGAAAAGCTATTGTTATCTGTGAAACTGATTTATAGCCGTAACATGTTAATACTTTGAAAAGACAACACATAGCCTTCTGTGCAGTTAAACTATTTGTGCTTCTTCTGCAATACTGCCTCTATTAGCTAGCAGCAGTTCTTTCAACCCAACCTGTATATGCCACAGGACTGCACACAAAAGGTCTTAGGCTCAGAGCAAGTGTTCCATCACTCACACATAGATTTTCTCCAGTTGATGCTTCCTCCACACCTCAACTTTTGTCACACTTTATCTTATTACATGATATAGAATTCAAAGTGGGAAGGAAAATACCTGAGAAGAGGAAGCAGATGCAGCATCTTTGACAATACTCAGAGGAGATCCCAAGTGACTGGTGCTGGTGGCATTCTGAGATGAATGTATTTTTCTGTAAAGATTATCCACATTCAGTATTACAAAGAAAATCAAACTAAAAATGCCCTAAATTAAATCAAGGTAGTAGAGTTATTTTATTTTTCTGGATGTCTACACAGGGTGCGAAAGGGCTTGAACCTACCGAGAAAGTATTAATTCCAGAGACTGTCTATCTATTTCATTATATCCAGGCCAATCTTTTTGAACTTCCTTATAAACATATTCTTTCAAAGTATAAGAGTTATCCTTTGGATTCAGATTGGCTACCTACAGATTAGAGACAAAAAATGCAAACAGTGAAAATTAACTGCAAGATGAAGTATCTGAAAGTATCACACTTAGTATTTTGATGTTTAATTAATTAATTCTTATGGGTATTATGGTCCATAAATAAATATTTAATTATGGTTAATTATTACCCATATTTATCAGAAACAGCTATAATTTCTAACCGAAAAAACAAAAATAGAAGAAACATACAATCCACCTCCACAGTTTTAATATACTTTTTGCTAGAAAACCAATACTAATAATAGAAATAAGCCACTCAATTAATTGTGGATCTACTGCAGGATCAATGCCATATTTCTGGAAGACTACCTAACCTGTGAAATCTTTCCTAAGAGCGCTGGATTTTGATCTGAGTGAGTAAGGTACTTCTTAGATTTTAAACAAGAGGGCACACTCAACATTGCCTTAAGAGTTAAGTGAGCCCAAATATGTACTCTTGTTTTGAAAATGTAACGTAAAGTATAGAAGCACAGAACTTCAGAAGAATTATAGACTATGTAAGGCCAATGGTAGGTGACATAAAAACGATAGATTTATCTCAAGAGCTGCTGATAAAAGAATGTCCATGCTATACTAATATTACTGAATGCAGGCATATACAATCAATCAATCAATATCAGATCATTTTTATTGTGCATGCTATACTAATATTACTGAATGCTGGCATATACAATCAATAAATAAATATCAGATCATTTTTATGACCTAATTATAATGGAAAATGGCTATTCAGTGAAATGCTTACACACACACACACACAGAGCATATATATCTATCTACATCTATATATGTATCTCCATGAATATATTCCCTGTGTGTTTTTATTTCTTTTTTAGCTTTTCTTTCTTTATAATTTTGTGTTGTTTATTTTGTTTGTTTTTCATATTCTATTACTAAAAATATTTGTTTAAAAAGCTTTTAATGTAAATCTGTTACATACCAGATGAATAGATTACTGAACAAAAAAATGATCATAAATGTTCTTTTAAATTTTTAAAATCTTTACATAGCATTTTCTCCAGCAAAGCCTTAGTTATAACAGTATACCTTATATTTTGTGTACTCAATTTATCTCTTAATGCAATGCATTCACTATCCTTTGATTCTGTCTGTACAAATAGTAGCAGAGTAAAAAAGGAAGAATAGAAGATATATTGAGGATTGATCAAAATAGCAAAAATGAATGCTTCTTCTAGCATCAAAATATTTCAAGATTTAGACATAATTTGCATGGAATGTCAGATCTTAATTCAGTGCTATGGATTAATATTGATAAATCTCAATATGCCCAAATCAAAAAGCTGCATGTGTAACCACAAGTTCATTTTGATCTCAGTAAAATATAGTTCTCTGAACCAGTCCACCATAACTGTTATAGGATACAAAACAAAAGAGGGTGCAGTAGTGTAAATAAAATTTCACCTGCTGAAGAATAGCAGCAAGGGAATTCCTATCTTTTTGACTAACACCATCTTTTAATAAGCGGGCAAGAAGTTCTGGTTTCTTGTAAGTTTTCAGTGCCAATAAGTGAATTATTCTATCCTTATAAGGCCGCTGTGAAATACTGTTGTTCGTATGGGTCTTCCGGATTGTACTTGCAGGGTTGATGGGGGTGGACCTTTTCCTTTCAGGAACTGCATCTGGAACACTCTGTGGTGCTTTTCGAATTTGTACTCTCTTACCTACAAGCACGATAAACAAAATTATTTTTATTTCTGTCCACCTCTGACAAACCCAAAATTTATTTTCGAACAAAAATTGAAAAATCTAACTCAAATGCAAGTCATCTCAGGAATTATTTAAAACATTAAATCAGGAATATAGCATTATTACTATGTTTAGCAATTATGAATTTTATATATTTAATTTATATAATCATAAATTCACTTCATGACTCTTATTATCCAAGACTAAACACAAATAATCATTTCTGATAATTACAAACACTATAATGCTTAACAATGAACAAACAGAACTATGAAACTATATTTTTCAGTGACAGCAACATGAATGCAATGATCAAAAGCTATTTTTAGTGGACAAAACCTATAGCCCACTAACAGTTCAGCAGTGCTTCAGAAAATGGTAATTTAACAATGCACGAGCTAAAACGGCTAGCTGAAGAACAATGGGACATCATTTCTACTCCCTAATTTCTCAAAAGTTCTTTAAGACAATCCACAATTGTCTTCTACCATTCTCAAAACAATGACAGACCGAACAAAGAATGCCATTCAATCACTTCCCTAGCCTGACAGTGTTACTGCAAGTCTTGGAATAATAATAGTTCTTTTAAAAAAATTAATTCCCATTCCACCCAATAGAGGGAGAGAGAAAAGAACTGTGTCCCCTTCCCTAATCCATGTCCTTACTTCATATTTGATGTACTTGTCTGCTTATATGCCAAAAGAGAGAGAGAGACAGACAGAGAGCGAGAGCGCATGTGTAATTCCTATTATGGGAGCTGAAAACTTGTCAACCCATCTTTCTCCTATTACAGAAGAACAGTAAGGCAAAGTTATGTGATGGAAGTGATGAACCACCACAAACTCAGTTTTTCAGAGAAAATATTAATTACTGTGTCTTCAAACAGTGATTTGGAGGTGGTTTTGAATTGGCAAAGAGCCCTTGTTGGAACTGCCCTCAGTGGGATTCAGAATCTTTCCCTGCCCAAATGGAAAATATTTTTCCCCCTACAACTGGAGGGAACTATGATCAGCTTAAGGCTGATCCCCACTGGAAGAATGGAATGAAATGCTGCTTTTCTCCTCTCGTTGCTCCCAGCACCATTTTGTGCACTGTTCTAAATGATCCTCAAATCTCAAAAGCACATACTCAGCTCTTGAGTAACTTAAACGTTTTTAAGAGGGAGGAAAATACTGGCAAAAATCACCTCCCACATTTTTATTTGACTTTTGGTGTGTTTACTTCTGCTCCATGCAATTATTTCTAGTATTAAGTTATACTAGAAAGCCCACTGCTGTGGAAAGGAATGGAAGGCACTGATCAGTCAAATAAGTTTCTTTGACTCTAGTAACTGTCTCATTTCCAAAAATCACAATACATACTGTTCTATAGGCTCTCCCCCCTGTAAATCATTATTCTTTTCAAATCTCTGTTACAACTTCTGTTATAATATTATGCCAGCAGAACCTCTGTTTTTGTTAAACTGGAGTCAATTTGAAGTCATTATTGCTCTTTTTCTAGCTAGGATTAAACAGTAGAATGGTACAGTAAAAAAAGATAGTGGAAGGGTCAAATTCCCAAGGCAGATACAACAACTATATAACCTATTTTAATGACAGCTAAAATTGTCCACATAAACAATGTACCAAGTACAAAGTAGTATCAGAAATTATGACAAAGATAGAGATGAGAAAGCACTAGGGTAAACAATAAAACTGAGCAACACAAATGAACACTGTTGTATGGAGATGTCATAAGTTCCATTTCATGTACTTCATGATGCATCTGATTTTATTTACTAGTAAATCTTGTTGATTACAATAATTACAATGCAAATTAAAATATATAGTACTGAATCCTCACAGAGTATGCAAATAATGAAAATAACCTTAAAAAAGATATTTTTTCCTTCTTCAGAAACCAGTAGAGAGATTGATGAATAGGTGGGATTACATAATGTGATACAGTTAAGACAAAAAAATGACAAAATTCCCAGAAAGGGAAAGAAAAAATCTGAGCCCATTTCATTCACACTTCAAAAATCAAAGACATTATATGAATTCAAAAGAAAGTTTCATCACCTGAGATATAATGTTCACATATTTGTGAATACCTAATCATGTGCTTGAAGTAGTCTCAGAACAAGTGATGAACAGCCAAGACACAAAATGTTACTAAACTTTTGACAACAAATTCTGTGCACAGCCCTAGGAATAGGTTTTGTTAGAAAATGTTGTTGTTGTTATTAGTTGCTTGGATTTTCTGAGAAAAGGCCAACTTCATAGAAGTTGCAATATTTTATGCATTGAATGATGCAATAGTTAGAATGTAAGCAATTACAGAAAGGGAAAAAGCATAGTCATACCTACATATGGTCCACCAGGTTTTATGACTTTTGTACTTCGATTACGAGACTCTTCTTCTGCCTGGGTCATACGTTCTCTAGTCATCTGGTAAGAATCATTTGTTGCACATACAGTAATTTTATCCTGTATAAATCCCAGGCAACTGAGCTGTGATGATCCAGTACTAAGCAATAAAGGAAGAAATACACAAAATGAATTGTTCCAATAATGTCTTTCTAGACATTTAATGGTAGTTATCAACTGTAAGATACTATTCAGCTTTTTGCCAGTAATACAGGAAAATCTGTAAAGTTCAGCAATGTTTAAAAATGTTTATATGGCTGTAATTAGAAAGTAGTTAGCTATTAAATCAAATGCAATATAAAACTGCTAGAGCAAATCAGTATTAGTGGTCAATCATATTTCACTTGGATAAGGCTTTAAAAAAAGTTGTTCCTGTTGTTGCCCATCAGGCAACTGGTATTCCCTTCTGAATCTGGAGGAACCATACAATGATCATGAATAATTGCCATGACAGATCCTCTTTAATACAGTTATCTAATACTAAGTAATCATTACAATATCTTATAAAAAAAATCAAGACTGTGCTCCAGAAAGTATTTTATTTTGTTTGTCCTTAAAAATAAAGTAGACTGAATTGAACTCAACTACTGGTGATTACATGGGCATATCTATGCTGTTTTCTTCCCACCGTCACATTCTGGGATTTTTTTTTTTAACTTCTTAGTCTACTTGCAACTGTATTTTCATTTCAAGCATTTGGAAAGGAGATGTACAATAAGAATGGTTAAATATATCAATAAGCCTTTTTCACATATGCTGTTCACAGATTTATTTTGACTGACCTTTCCACCATGAGAAGAGCTCAGGTAAAATTTCAGAATTATTTTGGCTTTGAGTTAAAGAACAGTATGATTTCATATTCCTAAATTCTTATACCTAATTCTACATTTCAGTCTCAGAAATACTTGTTCCCCTAAAGGATGCTTATAAGTACTGACTTACATCCTCCATACCCTACTAGATAATAGTAACATTTATATTGCTTCAAGGTCAAGCAATTACTGTACAAAATAACAGTTAAAAGAGATATACACAGGGCTGTGTGAAGCTTAGAAAGAGTGATTTAGTTCAAAGGAGATTAAGTCATTTAGCTCTTTGAATATAATAAAATCTTCAAATTATAGTGAGGCATTAAATGAAATCAAAAGCCTAAGAATTACTTTGGAAAGACTGGAAAGTGATTTGGAGATCTGATAGACTTTCTTGTGCTTTCTGCTTTGCAGCCTCAAACACTATTGTAGCTTTCCTTACAAATGTGGAAGAGGAGTCTTCAGTGATACAAGAGGCTCTCTTTTGGGCTGCTTTTTGTTGTTTATTCATTCAGTCACTTCCGACTCTTCGTGACTTCATGGACCAGCCCACGCCAGAGCTTCCTGTCGGTCGTCAACACCCCCAGCTCCCCCAGGGACAAGTCCGTTACCTCTAGAATATCATCCATCCACCTTGCCCTTGGTCGGCCCCTCTTCCTTTTGCCTTTCACTCTCCCTAGCATCAGCATCTTCTCCAGGGTGTCCTGTGTTCTCATTATGTGGCCAAAGTATTTCAGTTTTGCCTTTAATATCATTCCCTCAAGTGAGCAGTCTGGCTTGATTTCCTGGAGGATGGACTGGTTTGATCTTCTTGCAGTCCAAGGCACTCTCAGAATTTTCCTCCAACACCACAGTTCAAAAGCATCGATCTTCCTTCGCTCAGCCTTCCTTATGGTCCAGCTCTCGCAGCCATATGTTACTATGGGGAACACCATTGCTTTAACTATGCGGACCTTTGTTGTCAGTGTGATGTCTCTGCTCTTAACTATTTTATCGAGATTTGTCATTGCTCTTCTCCCAAGGATTAAACGTCTTCTGATTTCCTGACTGCAGTCAGCATCTGCAGTAATCTTCGCACCTAGAAATACAAAGTCTTTCACTGCCTCTACGTTTTCTCCCTCTATTTGCCAGTTATCAATCAAGCTGGTTGCCATAATCTTGGTTTTTTTGAGGTTTAGCTGCAAGCCAGCTTTTGCACTTTCTTCTTTCACCTTCATCATAAGGCTCCTCAGTTCCTCTTCGCTTTCAGCCATCAAAGTGGTATCATCTGCATATCTGAGATTGTTAATGTTTCTTCCAGCGATTTTAACTCCAGCCTTGGATTCCTCAAGCCCAGCATGTTGCATGATGTGTTCTGCGTACAAGTTGAATAGGTAGGGTGAGAGTATACAACCCTGCCGCACTCTTTTCCCAATCTTAAACCAGTCCGTGGTCTGTTCTTACTGTTGCTACTTGGTCATTATACAGATTCCTCAGGAGGCAGACAAGATGACTTGGTATCCCCATACTGCTAAGAACTTGCCACAATTTGTTATGGTCCACACAGTCAAAGGCTTTAGAATAGTCAATAAAACAGAAATAGATATTTTTCTGAAACTCCCTGGCTTTTTCCATTATCCAGCGGATATTTTTTCCAAAACTCCTCCTATCAATGAGCTTAGAGAAGAGCTGCTCTGCTGTTTGTGTCTCAAATTTCTGCTAGAGTGCCAGAAAGACAGCAGCAACATGCTGATTATGAAAAACTAAGGAAGGTGAGATTTGTTTAGTCCTTGGATGCAAGACCACTAAGAAATACCAGGGTAGATTAGAAGTTGAAAAAAAAAAAAAACCCTGGTAATGGAAAACCATTTCTATGCTGTTGCCAATAAAACTGCATGGGTGTGTGCATGAGGTCACCAAGAGTTGAATTTGATTCAGAGACTTACCTTCTGCTGGCATTCATTTGGACAGATGAGGGAGAGAGGAAAGAGGTAGGAAAAAAAATGACCCATCTTTATTCTTCTGCTCTTTTCTGGATTGGATTTGTGCTTTCCTGTGTGATTCTCTACCTTCCCTAAATCTATACCTTTTATCTTTATCCTTCATTAACTCTCAAATCTATTTATTTGACCTGCACTAGGCCCTGTGACCACTCTGTAGTTCTTCAGCTCTTTCATTTCCAGCTGTCATTCCTTCCTAGACTCTTTCTTTATACCCACATTGAATTATATATACAATAGTGATAACACATACAATTCTCATTATTTTTTTCAGACTTAATTTCATCTAGCCCATAATGTATTATTCCTGTCAGAGAGCTAGGGCCAGAAGGCTACCAACTTAGAATAGTAAGTGGTCAGAAGGTGGCAGGTACTTCAATCTTTAGTAAGTTTATTTTTAAGCGGTATTAGGGGGAAAAAAAGAGTAGGTCATTTTGATTTGTTTCAACATTTATCTATGTTGCACTGGACAATTTGGAAGCTATTAGGGTGTCCTTTCCTCATCCTGCTATATTTGAGTTAAAAGAGATGAAGAAATATTCCAAAAACGTATTACTGTGAAATCCTTGAAGTGATCTGGCAGATCTACCATTTCCTATTTTCATCCCATTTCTGCCCCAATGCTCAAATCATTTACTGATTCTAGTTTCAAGCTGGTTTAGATTTAATCATGTTGCCTTCAAATCTCCCATTCAAATTGAATCTCAGAGTTTTGAACCTTAGATCATGTACCCTAGTGTGCATGTAATAACTATCATTTCAGTTTCCTTCCTGCATCAAATTAAGTAGTCTGGTACCATCAAAATATAGCATTTTCTCTGAATTTCCAGGCATTTTTGAAATACACATTTAATATACGTAATACACAAACATATACATACATATTCCATTAGTTTAATCATATAACAAAAGAATGATCTATTGTATCCTGGATGCATTCTCCATTTCTAGAGGACTGGGAAATAAAATAGTTCTTTCTCACTGTGAATTTTGTGGAGTATCTCTCGACCATGTGTGTACTGTTACAAAATGAATGGAATTTTATGATATAAAGTAGACAACATAATTCGTCATATGTACAGGACAAAGGGGGAGCAGAAGTCTGCAGACAAACATAATGAGATCTAAACAAGGTGATTTCTCTAACTGTATTCTGCAGGAGGCCATGACAATTTTAGATGTAGGGTTTAAAGCTGGTATTTGCTGAGCTGAATTTTTTTTCAATTGTTCATTGCAACAATGCTGCAGATACCAGCAATTAAAAAAAAGCAATTTCAGTTTTATTCCCATCAGTAAAAACTTTACCTTGAAACAGTTTGCTGGACACAGTCAAAGCTTCCCTGAGGATTATCTTTGCCAACATTTGACAGATAGACATCAAAGGCATGGACTTCATTTGGGACATCGGTTTTGGGAATCTTGACAAACTGAAACACCAAGACAAACAAATATAAATATTTATCTGTAATGGTATAATTATGAAACTAACCCTAACCCTAACTAATTTACAATGTTGGACTCTGATTTTTTATAAAACAAATGGCACTTCAATTTGCCATTGGCATATCCACTGAGCCCAGAAAAGAACTGGAATTTAATCCAAATGTTTAATATTTAAATTCAACAAATTGTCTTTTGGGACATAAAACTTCTAACAATATTATTTCTACATTTAGAGATGCTGCCAACATGCTGCCTCTTCCACTGGGAAAACTTAGAACAAACAGAAAATAATTTAAGCAGTTTTGTTGACTCTCATCCCTGGTTCTGGTTCTACCAAACAATACAGTAGCCCTATATCCTGCTTTTTGTAAGGATGTATTTGCAGCATATTTCCTTCTCTTCCGTTGTTGGACTGAAGGAAACAGCTAGCATTCCAAGACTATTGGCTGTAAAGCATAGCAGTAGAGATGCTAGGCAGATGGCACCGTGCATTTGGGCCTAAGTGTCCATTCTGTCAAGCTTGAAAATCAAATTGCTATGAACTTGCTTCTGAAAACCTGCACCATTTTATTTTCAGTGTTTGCTCTGATGCAGAATTCTGTTAAGTATCTGATAAGTTAAATAGTGAGAACTTTTAATGTAATTGAATCTTTTCCTTTTGTACCATAGCTGTTTCTATTCTATCAGAGATAAAAAGTTAGAGCAAAAACTATTTCAGATTGCAAGTGCTAATACTACCTGTTATCACAGTTTCTAAATTCTGATTTCCAAAATTTTAAAGAAGTGTTTTATCTATATGGTCAGCCTATAAAATATCCAGCATATTCTATGAACAACCTTTGTATAAAAACATAATAGAGCCACATAATGTAGTTTTGCCATTCTATTGCTTGCTACTAATACTGTATTCTACTACTATATCTGCTGTCTGTACAGTATACAGTAGCTAATGTATACAGAGGGCAGGGGGTGGTGTGAGTTGGAAACTCTGTCACATATTCCACTGTAAAAGACAGATACAGGTAGTCCTTGCTTAGCGACTGCCTCATTTAGCGACCATTTGCGATTATGACGGTGTTAAAAAAGTAACTTTACGACCAATCCTTGCATTTATGACCTTTGCAAGTCTGTAAAGCAAAGGAAAGCTGATGTAAGATCATAACCACAGTTGCGGTTTTACTTAGTGACCGCTTTGTTTAACAACCGAGTTGCTGGACCCAATTGTAATTGCTAAACAGGGACTACCAGTACCATGATATAGATAGTCCTAGCTTACCAACCACTTGTTCAGCAACTGTCCGAAGTTTTGATGGCACTGAAAAAGGAGACTTAGGACCAGTCCTTGAAGTTGGGGCTGTCGCAGTGTCCCCATGGCCACATGATTGCAATCTGGGCTCTTGGCAACTGGCATGCATTTACAACAGTTGCAGCATCCTGCGATTGCCATGTGCAACCTTCACAGCTGGCTTCGGACAAGTGAGGTCAATGGGGAAGTTGTCAGGAAGTTGCAAGTCAGTGTCACATGATGTGCTTAATGACCTGCGGTGATTCACATAATGACCAGAACTGGAACTGATGTTGTAAGTCAGCGTGGTCATGTGACACTTTACTTAACAACTGTGTCACTTAGTGACGGAGTTGCCAGTCCCAATTGTGATTGGTAAGTCAGGACTACATATACAATGCAGGTATTTTAAATCTGTTAAGTAATATTCAAAAAATGTGTAAATAAACATTGAAAATTTCTTCCATGTGTGCAAATACCATGCCACAAGAAGAAACAAGCTGCTAAGACAAAAGATACCAATACCTCAAATCAGTCTACCTAATAACAGCCTTGTGGGTAATCTGTGCAAAACCCTGGCTTCTAGCAGTAAAGTAGGACAAGACCTGGGAAAAGGAAGCTTAGAGTCCCTATAGGTGCTATTTTGTGTAATAGGGAAAACTATTTTATTCAGACCCACCTCAGATTTATTTTTCCCTCCAGTATCACAAGCACACCTGAAATACAGGTTCTAAAGTATATATAGTATGTATAATACGCCAACTTCAAAAGCTGTTCCTAACATTTAGAGCATCCTTGCAACAGCTTATGATATTACTGAAACCAAAGAAGAAAGGAAGCTACATATAAAAATAACATTACAAATGACAGAATTCAGTGTTGCGTTAACTCAACAGCAGAGAATGATAAAGTAAATAAAAAATAATAATTTCACTAGTGTCCAAAACTGCAAAATGAATGATTCGAAAGCTTGGGAAAATAAAAAGATTTGGCAAAATAACAGAAATCACCAAGCAAGCTTGGGAAAGGCATTTTATAATCAGATACTACTGGTAAGAAGGCCCTCTTCATGTTACCCACTTGCAGAAGCTTATCAGCATGATTTTGGAAGTAAGTATGTGATCTTTGATGTAACCTAGTTGTGTTGTTTGTGTTGTTTATTCATTTAGTTGCTTCCGACTCTTTGTGACTTCATGGACCAGCCCACGCCAGAGCTTCCTGTCGGTCGTCAACACCCCCAGGGACGAGTCCGTCACCTCTAGAATATCATCCATCCACCTTGCCCTTGGTCGGCCCCTCTTCCTTTTGCCCTCCACTCTCCCTAGCATCAGCATCTTCTCCAGGGTGTCCTGTCTTCTCATTATGTGGCCAAAGTATTTCAGTTTTGCCTTTAATATCGTTCCCTCAAGTGAGCAGTCTGGCTTTATTTCCTGGAGGATGGACTGGTTTGATCTTCTTGCAGTCCAAGGTCGTACCCAACTATTAAAGTTTTAAACAGATATATACATATGTTGTTGTTGTTTATTCGTTTAGTCGCTTCCGACTCTTCGTGACTTCATGGACCAGCCCACGCCAGAGCTTCCTGTCGGTCGTCAACACCCCCAGCTCCCCCAGGGACGAGTCCATCACCTCTAGAATATCATCCATCCATCTTGCCCTTGGTCGGCCCCTCTTCCTTTTGCCTTCCACTCTCCCCAGCATCAGCATATATACATATACATATACACATACATACTGTATACAAATACATATATACATACAGTTTGAATTGGATCTGGACATGTACTGACATTCAGTGAAGTTGATAAAGCACTTGTTTGATGTGACCAAACTGCTCAGTGTCTGTCTGTCTGTCTATATATTTCCCTTCTCACCCCTAAAAGTGGTATGTGTCCTCCTCAACCTCGGGTCCTCTACCAGAGGCCTGGGAATTTGAAGGCCCTTCCCAGCCACTGGTAGGATTTCCCAATGTCAGCCACCTCAGCTATCTGTTGATCATATATCCCATGCAGGTCTTGTCTCATCATGACACTTCCTTTGCTTGATCTTCCTCCCATGTCTGCTGTTGCCTCATGCATTCTCTCAGCAGCTCATCTTTGGGTGCTATCTTACTGATGTACTCCTGGATGCTCTGGATTTCATCCAGGACAGCGGCTTTGACATTCACCAGACCCCACCAGGCCTCTTTCCAGCTGGTGTACAGTCTCTGGATGTTGGACTTGGGAGTGGAAGCCTCCGTACATTGTGAGGAGCTTCCAGGTCTTCACATCGGCAGCCCCCATGTCCTCCTTTGGCCAGCTCAGATCAATAGAATCTTTCTTCTAGGCTGAGATTCAATTTATTTATTTAGAAATAATTATAGCATTTACAGTTAAAAAACAATTATCAGACAACATTATCAACTATAACTTAATTCATAAGGAATACATTAATAACCATGAAATTAATATTACAGTAAAAACTCATGATCAAGAAAAATATTATTAGGCCTCCCAAAGAAGAACTTAATTCCCCAAATCTAAACAGCTCCATTTTTACAGCCTCCCTAAAGCTAAGAATCAAAGGTGTCCTCTGGATCTCTAGAGAAAGGCTATTCCAAGGGGTTGGTGTCACAACAGAAAAGCAAAGGTATCTCCCCCACAGGGGAGGAACATTACTTGGATGTTGTACTAAATGGAAAGAAACCTTTTGAAACAGACAGTTCTATTGGTACAAATATGTCAAACCATATACAGCTTTATAGGTTAAAACCAGCATTTTGATTTATATCCAGAAGCCTACTGGCAACCAGTGCAGAGCCCACAGCATCAGTGTTATATATGAGCTGCATCTCTCACCTGCCAAAAAGAGGACTGCTGCATTTTGTATCGACTGCCACTTCTGAGTAGTCTTCAAAGGAAGCCCCATTTGTAATGCACTGCAGAAATCCAAGAGATGATGAGAATGTGAGGCACCGTTGCCAGGGCCTCTTATTACTTCTCATCCGGACATTATTATGCCCAAGTACTGATACGCATACCATAGAATAAATTAAGCTGGCTGATAACCTCATATGATATGTCAGATCTCTAGATATATTCTTTTATTGGATTCATGGAGATATCAAACCGCCCAGGGAATCCAAGCCAAAGCTGCTACTCCTGTACCACCCTCCATAACCCAACCCTTTAAATATGTGCATAAGTACCACTAAGCAATGCCCCCAATATCCAGCTCAAAAAGTCCATCCAAAAGGATATCATTCTGATTTTTTAAAAAATAACAAATATGCTGTTCCTCCTTTCAGTATAAATTATTCCACACGATGGGAGTGAGAGACCTCGCGGCAAGATTCAACGGCGACCCAGCCACGTTGTCGTTCTTCCTGATCAACGTGAGGAACTACATGGCTGAATACGGACCCTGCTTCTGGACGGAACAGGGAAAGATCAACGCCATTGCCAACAGACTCAGGGGAAGGGCGGCTGACTGGTACGTCCAGCTATGCCAGGCAGACGCCCCAGAGCTCAAGCATGTGGACGCGTTCCTGGTTGCTCTGGACTCCCATTTCCGAGACCCCCTCGAGACCGAAACAGCGAAGAGAGCACTACGGCAAATCAGGCAAGGACAGCGCTCCATGGCTGCTTACGCAAGCGAGTTCCAAGCGCTTGCGGGCAAAGTGCGGGACTGGTCACAATCCACCCTCACAGAAAAATTCAAGGAGGGGCTTAATTTAACCGTCTTAAGATGGGTGCTAAACCGGGATGACCCCACCACCCTCGACGAATGGATTTGGCTGGCGGGAAAGGTGGAGAATGCTCAAGAAACCTTTCGGCACGTCCAGAGGTCCCTACAACCCGCAGCAACAGCAAGAGGACCCCGATCCGGCAGTGCTCCAGTGACACTGGCGCCCTGACCCTGGGGGGAGGAACGAGAGCACAGGTTTGCCCAGGGGCAGTGCTTCAAGTGTGGAGAGGCGAACCACAAGGCAGCGGCTTGCCCGAAAGCAAAGGCAAGAGACAGCCCGGGAAAGGTTCCCAACAAACCAACCCCAACGCCAAAGAAAAGGCCAGCCGCGAAGGGGGAAACCTCGGCAAGGGAATTCCCTGACGTCACCGATGACGAGGGAAGCGGAAGCGACGAACCGGCGGGAAACGCCAGCCACCTGCCTTGAAGAGCGCCAAAAGACAGGTGGACGATAACAAAGGGCGCAACGACTTTGGGGTGAGTGACAACTGTCCTACCCTATATGTGAGAGTCACCCTGGCCCACGGGGGGAAAACAGAGAAGGTTTGGGCGCTGATCGACTCGGGTTGTTCGAAATGCCTCATGCACCCAGACCTGGTGGCCGCGCTTAACCTCCGCTGCTATCCACTTCAGCACCAATTGGTGTTCACGCAGTTGGATGGATCAGCAGCGGGAGGGGGCCCGGTCACCCAATACACAGAGAGAGTTGCGATGAGGCTCGGCAACCACGAGGAAAGCCTCCCCTTCATTGTGGCACCGGTGGGCCAACCTCTACTCATCTTAGGGATCCCTTGGCTGGGGCATCACAACCCCCAAATAAATTGGGCGACAAGAGAGATCACCTTTTCGGACGGGCGTTACAAAGCACCCACAGGAGATTGGGTTCCCCGCGCTGCAATGGGGAGGGTGACAACGACCTCAATGCACCTGGAGGCAGAAACCCCGGAGGGCCTGCCTGCCAGATACAAAGACTTTGCCGACGTTTTCGGGGAAAAGGAGGCTGACAAACTCCCCCCCCCATAGAAAAACAGACTGCACCATTGAACTGATCCCGGGGGCAACCTTACCAAAGCCGAAAATTTATGCTATGACTCAAAGGGAGTTGGCGGCATTAAGGGACTTTATTGACAAGAATTTGGCGCGGGGGTTTATTGAACCGGCTAACTTGCCAGTCGGAGCCCCGGTCCTTTTTAGGGAAAAGAAGGACGGTTCCCTCAGGCTCTGCACAGATTACCGCGGGCTCAATGCTGCGTCCATTTCAAATAAATATCCCCTGCCCATAATAAAGGACATTCTAGCCCACCTCGCAAAGGGCAAAATATTCACAAAATTAGACCTCAGGGAAGCCTACTTCCGGATTCGAATAAAGGAGGGGGACGAATGGAAAACGGCTTTCAATTGCCCGCTGGGGTCGTTCCAATACCGGGCTCTGCCTTTTGGGTTAGCTGGGGCACCGGGCGTGTTCATGCAGCTAATCAATGAGGTCGTCCACAACCACTTGTTTAAGGGGGTGCTTGTTTACCTTGATGATGTTTTGATTTATTCTGAGAACGAAGCCAAGCACGAATGCCTTGTAAAGTCAGTGCTCACGAAACTCTGCAAGGCAGAGCTATACGCAAAGCTCTCCAAGTGTGAATTTCACAAGGAGCAAATCGACTACCTCGGCTACCGGATCTCGGCAAGGGGGATCGAAATGGACCCCAGTAAGGTCCAGGCTATACTGGCGTGGGAGCGCCCGCGCACGAGGAGACAACTTCAAAGTTTCCTGGGGTTCACGAATTTCTACAGGGGTTTCATCAAGGGGCTAGCGGAAACTGTGCTGCCGCTGACTAACCTCCTCCGGACAAAGGGCCTGGGAGACACCCGGAAATCACGAAACCCGGGGGCGCTGTTAAACTGGACAGCTGATTGTCAAACGGCTTTCGAACGCCTAAAAAGCCTCTTCACGGCAGAGCCAGTATTACAGCACCCCGACCCTGCCAGACCCTTTGTCGTACAAGTAGACGCCTCAGACTTTTCTATCAGAGCGCTCCTCCTTCAGCGCGATTTTGACAATCAGCTGAAGCCCTGCGCGTACCTCTCCTGCAAGTTCTCGGAAACGGAAAGGAGATGGCACGTGTGGGAGAAGGAGGTGTTCGCGGTCAAGGCAGCCCTGGAAACATGGAGGCACCTCCTAGAAGGGGCCTCCTGCCCTTTCGAGGTCTGGACTGACCACAAAAACCTGGAGGCTTTCAGCACCCCGAAACGCCTCAGTCCAAAGCAAGTATGCTGGGCGCAATTCTTTAGCAGATTCAATTTTAAACTTAAGTTCATCCCAGGGAGAAAAAACTTCCTGACGGATGCCCTTTCCCGACGACCTCAAGATGCTGGCCAAGCACCGGACATTGTGGGGACTGTATGGACAGACACACAGCTGGGCTGCCCTGCTGTCACACGCAGCCAGACTAAAACCTGACGCGCCTCAGAGCAACCACCGGCAAACGGGGGAAGGGGCAGGTCAATTTCACAGGACTGGCAACAAAGGCTCACCCAAGCCCTCGAAAAAGATACATGGTTGCAAAACAACCAACACCATGTATCTATTACGAACGGGCTCGCATGGAAACAAAAAGCCCTATACGTACCAGAACCATTGAGAGCGGAGGTGTTAAACCGCTCCCACGATGATAAAACGGCTGGACATTTTGGGTTTGTAAAAACTTTACACTTAATCAGGAGGCAATTCTGGTGGCCCACCCTAAGAAAAGACGTCAAGGACTACGTAACATCCTGCCCCACATGTGCAAGGTCTAAACGGAAGGTGGGGAAACCCCAAGGACTGCTGCAGAAAGTAGCAAGCCCCTCCCATCCCTGGGAGGAGATTTCCATGGACTTCATAGTCGACCTGCCACCCAGCCAAAGGAAAACCGTAATCTGGGTGGTAAAAGACTATTTTTCCAAGCAGGCACACTTCATACCCTGTGCATCCATCCCCTCTGCACAGCAGCTGGCACGCCTGTTCCTCACCCATATCTACAAAATCCACGGCGCCCCCTACCGGTTGGTGACAGATAGGGGTACACAATTTACCTCCAGGTTCTGGAAAGAGTTCCTAAACCTCATTGGCATGAAGCAAGCACTGTCAACGGCTTGGCACCCCCACACAGACGGCTCTATGGAGATCCTCAACTCTACCCTGGAGCTGTTCCTGCGGGCGTTTATTAACTACCAACAGGACAATTGGGTGGACCTGCTTCCTTTTGCAGAGGTGGCCTACAACAACGCGGTACACCAAAGCACAGGTCACACCCCCTTCAAGGTGGTTTATGGCAGAGACTTTGTGCCAATCCCGGAACTGCCCCAACCAGACACCCCACCCTGTTCTCCAGATGACTGGGCAGCTCAACTGGGTACGGTTTGGCCCATCATCCAGCTAGCCCTGGCCGATGCACAAGCAACATACAAGAAGTTTGCAGACAATCACAGGGCGGCGCAACCGAACTACAAAGTGGGAGATAGGGTCTACCTCTCCACTAAGTTCATCAAATCCCCACAGCCCTCCAAGAAACTGGCACCCAAATTTATCGGACCATTCCCCATCACAGAAATTATTAACCCAGTCACTTTCAAACTGGACTTACCCCACAATCTAAGGCGCATACACCCAGTTTTCCACTGTGCCCTCCTGAAATCAGCCACCCCTTCAAAATGGCACACAGAAACCCCCCCGCCCCCACCCATCATGATAGATGGGCAACAACATTTTGAAATCCAAGAAATACTTGATTCCAGGAGGCAAAGGGGCACACTACAATACCTTGTCAAATGGAGGCATTTCCCACACCCAGAGTGGGTCCAAGCCCAACATGTCTCAGCTAAACGGTTGGTAAAGAACTTCCATGAACCATACCCATCCAAACCAGCACCCTAAGATCTTCTTTGGGGGGCAGCATGTCATGTTCCCCGTTGCAAGGCATATGTGCATCACAACGGGGAACATGCACATTAGGTAAGAGGAAGGGATAAGCATAATCCCTAAATCACTCAAGCACCCATATCCAGAAGGGAACCCCCAACACAATAGATAAGCCCTTCAGACCAAACTTAGCACCCATAAAGAGGTAAGGGGAACGCCTTCCCATTCCTCCCGGGGATGCATTCACACCTCCCTCAGGCACGCATGTCCACAGAGGAATATCCAACATAATAGGAGCGCCCATCAGACAGGAATTAACGCCTATCGGAAGATCGGGGAAACACCTTCAGGGGACGCACCCGGTCCGGATGAAGACAGGGAGACAAAGGAGATCGCCGGGATCGCCCATCAGCTGACGCATCGCAGTCTCAAGCACCCATCCGGTCCTGGCCCAAGGGTAGAGAAGCACAACGTCTGCCAGCAAACTATAAACAGGGCACCCTGTCACCACATAAGGATTCCCGTCTATCTCTTTGCACGCACACCGTTCTAATAAAACCAGAAATCCTTAGACCTTCTAAGTGAGCCTGAGTCTTATTCAGAGCGTGGCTGCCCTGACATAATGTCCCCCAAGTTCATTTCTTATCATGTCTTTGTTTCCTTTCAGGAACAGCTTCAATATTTTTGTTTGTCTCCTTCCAGAAACAACTTCATTGGATTAACACACTCCTTTTGTAAATCCAAAATGAAAAGTCTTTCCAAGTCACTCTTCTGATTTATTATTTGTATGTTCCCTTTAATTATTAAGACATCAGCTAGCTTTATTGGGCTCTTCATTTTGACATCTTTTTCCATATCACTCTTATATTCTGGCATTTTAAAATACATTTTCAAATCCTTAGCATCTTTTTCCACATCACTTTTATGATCAGCTTCAAATCCATATCCAGGACTGCCTCAGTCTCTGTTTTGTCAACTAACATCTGTTTTTCTTCTATAGCCTCTATTAAATCCATTTTTGTTGTAAGAGATAATTTTGAAAGTAAGTCCTGTTCCCAAACAGTCTTAATTTGTTTTATAGTCGAATAGTGCTGCTCCTATGTTAATAGGTATCTTCCCCCTTTAAATGCCCGTTTAAATGCTCTCTCTGGTTTCCTCTTTCTTACCTAAACAGGGTTATCATGAAAATTAGGGGCCTTAATGCTTTTACTTTCTTATCATTATAAAGACTACGCTTAAATTATTAGCATTTTTTTGTACTTTGGATTTTTTTTAACGGAAAAATGGATTTGACTTTTGTAATCTAAATGACAATTCGATTTTAAACATGTTACAGAATTGCAGCTTTGATTAAAACTATCCCCTGTCCTGCTTTCTTGTATTATGTACAAAATATTTCACATCCAGCTTTTGACTTGTCTTTTCTGCACATCTGATTTTCTCTTCTACTGTACATACAGAGGTACAAAGTGGTATGGGTTTATGATCTGAATAAATCAAGGCCTCACAGTCCAGAATATTTGATCAGGCAAAACTTTTATTTATTTATCAAATTTCATCACCACCCATCTCTCTCAAAAGAGGGACTCTTTTGGAAAACTTTAAATATAATACTGAAGTGAGAGGAAGAGACTGAGATAGCAAGTGGGAACCCACACACAGATAGACACATGTATGTTAAATTGTTTTTAAAATGTTACTTGTTTTATTCATTTGCATTAAAATTAAATGTGTATATTAAAAAACCCCAGAAAGCTAAGGGTAGTAATTATCTAACATTTCTAATCAAATTCAATTGAAGAATTGAAACTTTTTTTTTTTTTTTTTAAATCCTGCTTTATTCTTTCAAGTGAGAGTTGTTGACTGATCAGGCAAAGGACCATAAAAACGTAGCATTTTTTTTACTAAGAGCAGCCAACCAGATGAGAAATAAGAAGCATGCATTCAATGAAGAAAAAATATATTAAATTTGCAGATTGGTATGTAGGATTTTGGGCACAGTATTAGTGACATATTTGAAAACGATGTTAATTATACTTAAAGTTTAAATTCCGAATAGCAGAAATAAACCACTAGAATTCATACAAACTATTCCTACAAACACCGTCTGTATGATCTAATAAACCTATAACCACTTTTCCATAAATTCCATAAAATTCAGTCAAATCCACTGCTAAATATTAATCATGCTTATTTAAAATATTTTTATTATTCATGCTAATTTTTACAGAATTCCTGGAATGGCTTAATCCACACACCCCCTTTTAAAGAAAAATACTTTGATTTCTGTCTTTTTCAACTCCTCTGAGTGAAAAAACAATTGTTTTTTACAGTACAGCAATTGAAAAACATGAAGGCTAAAACATTAATTTTCCAGTTTTAATATTTGTTTTCTTAATCATTGTTATAAATACGTAGTATAAGCCCTTAAATGCCATTCCCTTTTTCTCTGATACACATTCACTTGTAACTCATATTTGTATTCTGCCCTTGAGTTTAGCTTGGTGTGATGTGCAGATACTTCTGCTGGGTGCCGTGGGAGGGAAGAGGAAGATGTTCCAGGTAAAGACTGCAAGGGTGCCACAGGAGGGGGGAAGGCCGCACACAAGTTGGTGGAGGGGACTGCTGAGGTGCGTGTGGGGAAAGATGGCACGGAGTGCATGTGAGCGCAGGGAGGCCCAGGAAGGAGCGTGCTGGTGGGTGTGGGTGTGTGTGGGAGTGCAGGAAGGATGGAGAAAGAGAGCACAGGGTGTGTGTGAGTGCAGAGAGGCCCAGAAAGGAGGGCGCTGGTGGGTGTGTGAGCATGTGAGAGTGCAGGAAGGCTGGGGAAGGAGGTGTAACCTTCCCCACCAGCTTCCCCATTGACTTTCCTTGTAGGAAGCTGGCAGGGACTGTATAAACAATCAAACACACAAGAATTTCAGTAGCATATAGATGCACAATGTCTATGCATAGCTTATTCAATGCTTAAAATAATTTAAAACAGATATAGCCCCTCATTACTTAGAATAATCTGCTTTAATTGTAGCTAGGTAACTTTAAAAAAAAAAGATACATACCCCTTGGAGCCCCTGAAATTGTATTGAAGGTCGAGAAGGAATTAAATTCTAAAGAAAAAGAAAATTAAGGTCATTACAAAACTTAATGTAAAAAATATTTTAACAAAACATTGCAAAGGATAACTATATACATCTAGAAGTATGCTGTGAAGAGATTGCATAAGAAATTATATACTAAAATAATTTCCAATACTACTAGAATTTAGTAGATATGGAACTAATCTCTGAAATACCATTACCTGTATTTCTAGTTAAAATAGAAATACTGTACCATACTGATGCAAAACAAATAGAATTTAATTCATTTGGTTTGAATGTAAAAGGTTTAGACTTCATAAAAAGACAAGGAGAACCTTACCTGATTTGCTATTAATATCAACTAACTCAGGATCTATTTAAACAGCTGCTAGACATATGTCATTACTTTTGGAATACTCATACAATGAATAGCATTTAAAATGCATTTAAAAATGTTAGATAGTAAATGGTTTGTTAAACTGTTCTAGATCTCTCTCTAATTACCTACCTACATATACAGTATCTGTTACTTAAATGTTGTAAAAGGAAACCGATAACTGTGAATTGAACCCCTGGAAATTATATGAATATAATAAAACTGAATGAATGGCTTTATTACGAGAATACTAAAAGTCATGCTCTGCACTCAATGCAGAAAACGACAAAATAGCAATATCTAATTGTTAAAAAAATTATTTGTCCCTCATGAACCATAATTTTCATTAACACAAACCTCAGACTATAAAAGAGCAAATAATTTCCACATATTGTACCTCTGTTCAAAACTGATATTTTTTCTGCTGCCTTTCATATTAATGAAATATATTAAAGACAAAGAAACATACTTATTTTAATTGGGTTTTGATAACAATTATGGCAATGTAATTTTTTCAAAAAAGATGCTTAGAAACACTTGGAGGGTGTACGAAGCACATCTTCTCAAAATGTTAAGGCAGCTGCATCTTTTTCCAGGCTCGTACAGCAGTTTTAGGAGCTACTCCTGGCTGTCTCCACATGGGTAGTTGCTTTGCTAGGCAAAAGGTTAGCTGTGTGAGCCTGGAAAAAAAAATACAGCTTCTTTTACAGGAAAAAAAAAGTGCTTTGCATGAACTGCTATGCATTCTGAACACCTCTTCCGAAGGATTTATAAAGCCCTAATAACAATAACTAAAACTAATTTATCAATTTAGCTATTCCTTTTAAAAAAGTCCTCCAGAGCACCTCAATGAATACATTTCAGAATAATCAATAAACAATAACTCAATAGCTGTAAAAAACAAAATTTTATGTTCTGGTTTTGTTAAAACTAATTTATTAGAAAAAAATCAATTATAAGAAGTTTATTTTAAAAAGACAGTATCAGTGTTCATATTTGTATCTCTCCTGTCCTAAGCTTCAAACTTACAAGCTATCTACTCCCCGACCCCTCCTCCCCACAAAAAAGGCCGATTTCTAGAATTGAACTCAAGCAACTTTAATCACTGACACAGATAAGCAATGGACAGTAAGAACTTCATTACTTAAAGATCAACTTTATATATAATGCTAAATCATAGTTCAGTGTTACATACATGAGCCAAAACCTGCTCTCATCTGGCTTGGCTTCAAGGGCAACACTAGAAAATGTTGGTTTGGTTTTCAATTACAGTAAACTGGTAAAACTCTAACCTTTAACTAGTTTATTATAGAAAACGAACTTCATGAAATGTATTCGAATTCTTCCAACTTCTTTCTGCAGCTGTGTCAGTAGAGAGAGTTGAATTGGGATACCAAAAGAGGGGTGGACAACCTGTGACTACACACAGTCCCCAGCCTCATTTCTTCAGCTCCAAAATTCCCAGGATTGTGTGGCTGAAATTTGATGACAAAATCAAACTGTTGATATAATGTATTCTCTGTGTGTATATGTTTGTGAACATTTGCTAAGCTTAACGCAGCAATTACAGTATGCATTTAAACTTCCCCCACCTCACTGGCCAGAAAATGTCGTTCCACTCCTTCTAATGGCATCACACCATACCTTCTTCATTTTAAAAAGAGTGCTCCTGGCCACAGAAATATTCCCAGTACCCATACTAAAGAATCAGTTCTCTTGCTATATCAGAAAAAAGGCTAATTCCACATCTGTTTAGCAATAACCCGAAACAATGCAGACTCACTTTCATAAATAGCTAAAATACCAAGATGTGTGAACCCATATGAAAAAGAGATATTGTACTATATTACCTATATCTTAATCTTATTCTATCCAACTTTAATTTCAATGTAAAAAAGAAATACTGCTTGTACAACAAACTTTAACAAATTAGCAATTCAATCTTATGCATATTTAAGAACATAACAGGCCTACTAGATCAGGCAAAGGCCCATAAAAACGTAGCATTTTTTTACTCAGAGCAGCCAACCAGATGAGAAATATCTATCTCCTGTTATTGTTCCTCTTGAACTGGTATTTAGAGCATACTGCCCCCAATCTCAAGACAAATAGCCTTTTTACAGTTAGTACTAGGTTTGTACAGTGCACCAACAAAAGTGTTGTCTGTGCATGGACATCCATGTGCAGACAATCAGAGTCAGTCTTTGAAGTAACCATTTCAAAGCAGTTTCTTTAACCCTTTGAGGAGGGATATTTCAATCAGACTAATACTTTGCAAAGCAGTGCTTTCAAACACACTTTTGCTCAGCTCTATTTAGTACTACATTTTAAACTGTACGATAGTGCTATTTTAAACCACTCTGAAAATGTTGAAAGGGAATATGAAAATGAACAAAATAAAAGTAGTCCAGGCTGAAGGGAGCATCTAGCTGTCCTTGGCTAATCTTGACAAAGTAAGTACTATGCAGTCAGACCTGATCCATCCTTGGACAAGAGGCTACCAGGAAACACCAAGGATGCAGGCTGGATTGGGAAGTTGAAAAACATACCCAGGAAGCAAGCATCAGCAAACGATTTCTGTATTTTTGCCAAGCAAGCTACATGGACATGTCCACCAAGTCACCAGGAGTTCAGCCCCACACATTAAAACAGAGAAAAGCGAACCTGCAGTCTTGCTTAACTGTATATCTGTGTATACACACACATACACTCACACACACCTTTGAGTCCTTGATAAACTGCACTGTTACTTCAATCAATTCCGATTCTCTCTGCCTAACTATATTTTACTAAAATGCACATAGACACAAATATACATAAACACTAGGAAACTGGATAACAGCACCACAGTAGATTGCAGTGCTGTCATACATTAATCTTCTCCCAACAACAGGATAATAATATTGAATTACTTGCTGAACTGCCATAATTCTGTTTCTCAGGCACCATCCAGTTTTTGGCAATGTGTATAAAATAATACTAACCTATTTGCATGCATTTGTAGTATACTTTTATAAAATCCTCAGAAACTCAGAAAAAGCATCATTTTTAAGGATATGAGTTAGAAATATTATAGATTCTTGCCTTTATTCTTAGATTTTGTTTTTGGATAGAAAATCTAATGCTCAATCACAAGTCTGTATAAATCTATATAAATCTAAATAAAACAAAAATCCAGATTTCTGAATTGTTTTTTATAGGCAGCAAACCATTCCCACAAGGGAAGTTTTAAAAAAAGTTAACTGTGAACTTCCTTCTCCAGACAGTATATGTCAATCATTAACAGAACAGGCTTTTCTGTTGGAAAATGATTGAATGGTGATTATGCATTTGCCTTGTAAACTGGCTTCCAGAAGAGCTAGAGATTAATTAAAAAAAAAACCTGGGAATGTGGGTACTACAATTAATTGGGGGGGGAATAATTCCTCCTCCCCCCTTATAGACATCTATGCTTCCCTTCAATCTTCCTTAATCTCTAGGGCTCAGACAGATTGACGAGGTGCAACTGAACACCTGCCCTGTTCCTTGCAGGCTTCTGGGTTCTGACTAGTAAGATTAGATTTTTCTTGATACAAATTTTAACTTTTTTTCCAAGCAGAGGAAGAAAGGTCTTTTATGTTCTACATTTCATTTAGCTGAAATAGAAGAAACTAAAAGCATCTGTAATGGTGTAAACTTTAGAGGTCAATTTTCTTCTTTAAACATTTGGTTCAGAAATCTAACTAAACTGCCCTAGTTCCAAAAAATAAAGGGAGGAGAATGTGCTGGCTACATTAACAACAACAAGCAGTATTTTCTGAAACTGTATTGTTCTGGAATACAAGCTTCATGGTAAAATAAGACAGAGTAACTGCAATTTCAATTCTTCAACAAACATATGCTATGGCTATAGTTGCAATCTGAAGTTGATTTGTAAGGATTGTTTGGCAGAAGTAATAATTTCCACTCATGCTTAACAAGGGAAAGAGCTGATGTACTAAGCAATTATGCCATACATACCCCAGAGTGGCTATAGTTTGCTGAATGGGGATAGAAAGAAAGTTCAGCCAGCTACATAACTACCAAAGAGTCAGACTCATTGAAGGAGGCTTATTTTGTTCACTATTTTAGATTTACCCTGCTTATTATGAAAAACAACCATTAGTCATATGAAAAGGCACAATTTAGAGGTCAATTCTCAGAAAACCATGTCTGAGTCATCTTTCTGCAAGAAGAACAGCTCGGAGAAAACAGGGCGGAGAATGGGAGAATAGTCTGCCATCTGTCAAGAACCTGTTATTTAAATTCTGTCTGGTTTGGGTACGTTCTCGGCTTATCTATTGCTCTTAGAAGGTTTAAAAGGAAAGCCCTTTGGAGAAAAGCCTGCTGGCACTACAAAAAGACTAGAGTATTTAAGAATAAAAGAAAGAAAAAAGTTTGATCTTCTTGATCACCTTCTCTTCTTCCTGGAATCTCTGCAATTCAACAATCCCCCAAGATTTCTCTGAACACTCAGAGAAAGCCAGTAACAAAAGGAGCTTAGGCAAAAAGAAAGAGAAGCAAATTTAATTTGAAATTCCCTATTAAAATACCATTTAATTAGAGCTTAATCCTCCTTGCTGGGGCACAGAGTAGCACACAGCAACTTTAATGTGCCTTGAACAAACACAAATGAGGGCTCAAGTTTCCACTGGAAAGCTGCAGTAAGATAATAAAAAAGATCAGCAACTCTGTTTCCTACTTTTGCAAAACAAAATTAACACGGATCCTACAGGTCACTTTTTGCTGATCTCATCTCAAAATATTTTTTTTAAACGTGGAGAGCCCCACAGATACTCATATATGAAGTTAATGCATCTGAATTTATAACTTTTTTCAAATTAACTATAACGCACTGAAAAATTGAAGAGCTGCTAATGCCACTTCAAATGAGCGACAGAATTTGGCCCCATTACGATTTCTCACAGCTGTTAATGGAGAGAGGGCAAAAAAAAGCCTATGGGGGGAGGGAGTTTGGATGACAGGAAGATTTAACATTTCTGACAGCATTATAATGATGTGCAATAAATCTGTCACAGTTACTATTGTCACTTAAAAACAGCCACCTTACATGCTCCAGAAAAACAAAAAGAAAATTTAGTTCCAAAATGTACCCACAACCTATTTTCTCTCTCACACATTTAATGGCAGCGACAGGCAAGAGGGAGAAGAGCAAAGCCCATAAATAAATGACAGCTCAGCAGAATCGGTTTCATCTGGGAACGGCCGGCACTGGTCACAGCCAGCTCCAGAGGTACAAGCTGGCACCGACATCCAGAAAGCCGACTTTCTTGGGTAAATGCCATTTTTAAAAGATTGGCATCAACTACAGGCAGAGCCACCCTCATATCCCTCTGCCTGAAAGCAGCGGCGGCTCGGGAAATTTTGTATTCCGTAAAACTTTTCTTTTTAAAAGAGATCGAAGGGGAAATACAAGAACAGGGGAAACAGACAGAGTGCCATCTGCTTTAGGAAAAGTGAGGTTTTGACGCACCGGGCACCCGTAAAAGGAAACCGGAGGGAATCATTCCCTTTAACAGAACCGAAAAGAGGCTCCCGGAGTTGCTCCCCACAACCATTTCTTTCCTCCAGCCCCATCAGGTGAGGCAAGACACTCAGACTTTGCCTCTGAAGGAATATTAGTGCCGCTTTGCATCAGCTACTTCTCTATTTTAAAAAAAGGCTCTCAACCTCCGCGCTGCTGTAGGAGACCTTCAGGGGGATCCCCGAGGGTCACCGACCCCCGCCCAGGCGGAGCGTCGCCCTCTCCGGTGGCTGAAGGCCAGGGTGGCCGGGGCGCTCCTCACCTTGCTCCCCTGGTAGTTCTCCAATGCTCGAAAGGCGGTCTCCGTCAGCTTGACATGCAGCACCGTGATATTGTCCTGCGTGACTCTGCCGCAGGACACGCCATACCTGCCCCCTTCCCGCAGCGCCGCCATCTTACGCCACCTCCCGCCCCACAGCCACCGCCGGGGCCGCGAAGCCGCCACCGGAGGCTGCTGCTCCTGCTGCTACAGCCACTTCGGCAGCAACAGCCATCCTGCCGCTGACGTACCAAGGAACGCGCAGCCGCCGTCGCCACCGCGGCACCCCGCCCACTCTGCCCAGCAGCAGCCTCGCCGGCCCCTTCTCCGACCCCCAGCAGCCCCGCCCCCCTTCCCCACGCGCCCGGCTCGCAGCCTGGCCGCTGCACGCACGACCCGCCCCACGCGCAGGCGCCAGACCCAGCGCTCTTTCCGATTCCCCGCGAAGGGGCTTACCCGAGGTCAGCGGGGGGGGGGGGAGGTGGAGTTACCTGGTGACGTCAGTTCATACGGTAATCACGTTTATATCATTATTGACGCTTGGGATTGAGTCACCTGTAGACTCATTATGTACGCTTGGTCTGAGCTGTCCTGCACTATGTAGGCTCCCTCCTGCTTCGCGACTCCGCTGCCGGAATCAATTGTTCTAAATCCTTTGCAGTCTTGCTCCTTCCCAGACCAGCCTTCCCCATGCTGGACTGCAACTTTTGCAGCAGTGCATTTTATGCGATTAGGACTACTATAAATAATCCCTGAAAATGACTTGTGCGTGGTGTGTTTTTCTTTCTGGAGTTCAGGTGTCATTATCCACTGCCTGCGATAGTTGCACATACATGCGTAGAACTCGATGTGGGTTGAGCTCCTGACCAGGCAAGCTATGTGCGCACAGCCTTCCCTTTCTAAGTCATCCTTGCCTAATGAAAAAATCTTGTGACACCTTAAAAACAATTGTATCATTGCATAAACCTTTGTGAATTGCTAATAAATGTGTTCTTAAAGTGTCACAAAACTGTTTTTGCTGCAAAAAAGCAAAAAAGGGCTCTCCGTCATGCACATGCTTCACATGGGTAAAATAAATGATAGGTCTGAGTTCTGTGGGATAGCACAGAAAGTGTGTTTAGAATTACAGCCTAAATCAATGTTTCTCAACCTTGGGAACTTTAAAATGTGTGGACTCCAACTCCCAGAATTCCCTATGCTGGCTAGGGAATTCTGGGAGTTGAAGTCCACACATCTTAAAGTTGCCAAGGTTGAGAAACACTGGCCTTAATGAACTCCAGTAGTACCTCTTTCCAGCCTCTACTGCTAAAGTCCCTAAATTACATCATTTCATTGTCACTTTTTAAAATGTCTATCCATTTTCACCTTTTGCCGTAATATCTTGTGTCTTGCTAATTCATGCAGAAACTCATATTTAACTTACAAATAATAGACAGATTTCTTAGTACCTTCAGCAAAACAAAAGCAAACAAAAGCAAAATGTGTACCTTCCTCAGCTTAGTTTAAGGCCAGAATGGATTATGGTTCTAATTCCTGTATATTGCATAATTTTCAGCCACTTGGCACACACTGCAACAGCATCTCAAATAAACAGTGTGTTTTTGTGACTTTGATTGAACATGGCCAATAAATTAAAACAGCACCACCACCATTTAAAGATCCTTAACTGTTGAATGCCCACAGAGATGCGCTTATTCTGCCTTAAAAACTCTTATTTGGAATAAGGTTCAAGGTGTAAAGAAAGTTATTATGCCCTTTAAAAGTATTTTTGGAAGCTTAGTTTCCAAATTTTTATATTCATACCTATTAAATGGCACATATTGCTACCCAATTTTTAATTTCAAAACTGAAAATCTGCTAGCTAAAGAATGTGATATGATAGTCATTGCTGCTGTTACAAGATTGGCTATTATACTGGGTACAAATTTAGAACATGGCAGCCTTTGATACATATACCAAGAAAGGGTGGTGGTGGTGATCTGCTTGATGGCTGATTGCAACAGATTGGTTGCATAATCCTGTTTTTCCAGGATTAAGTACTGCTTCTCTGTGCATTAGGGTTTTAATACTGTGTAAGTTGTTTTCCAGAAGTTGGATAAGACATACGTTAAGATTGCAATCCCCAGATTCCCAGGCAGCATGGCTATTACAGTAAGGTTAAAAAATATCTGGAGGACTTAGGTGTAGGATAATTAAAAATGAACACACTTGCATGTAATTTTACTGTTTGCATAGTATTATTGTGCATCCACCAATTTGGAGGAGAGTCAATAAATGATTGCAGAGCATTAAAGGCTAGCTTTCTGGCTTCCAAGGGGCAAATTTAAGAAGAAATAAAAGCTGCTTGGGTGCCCAATTAGGTTCAAAAACATGGGTAAGATTTTAAATTCCCTTGTTTCTGCCTGAACCCTTCCACGAGCTTTTGCCTGGCACAGAATAGTAGCTTCCCTCCCATTGGAAGTACATAATAAAGATGAGGAGAGACATTTTCACTTACACCATGAAAACATAATGAAAAGCATTAGGAATACAGTATTTACATATGCCATGGTTTAGACTGTGATCAGGACTATCAAATGTACAGTTTTAAAAAGATATTTGCAACATATTTTAATGTCATTTGACATTGGTCCTGTGATTTTAGCCCCCAGGGCCTCCATATTTTTGAACCCATTTTTCTAAGTACAAACACTAGAGAATTACCATTATTTAATGAACATGAGGAGAGAGATACATTTTGATTGCATCAGGTACTGCCACCTTGGTAGTTGTCTGTACCCATTTGTGAAGCACTGTGTGTGGTACTGGGCCAATCACTCTCAAAATCCCTGGCAGGACTGTTGCAAGGATAAAAGGGGAGAAAAACATACTACCATGAGCTCCTTGTGGGAAGAGTCATGAGAAGTAGAGATTGTAAATGATGGCTTTAGAAAACAACATCTCTGAGCTTTTTAGTGTCCTGACAGAATGGCAGCAGAAGTATCTTCCTAGTGGCCTGATAAAAGCTGGAAGTGCACTGTGTGTCAGTGACACACCCCATGCTTCTTGAGAAGGTTCAAGTAGCTTTACTGTAGTTAGAGTCAGCCATTTGGAATAATAATTACCTGGTCATTAATCATTACCTTCATTTTTAATAATATCTGTGTTCCAGGGCTTGAGCTCAGGGAAAAAAACAGCCTCTAATTGAATGTACAACAAACAATATCAGAACAGGAACTGAAAGTGGGAGGGAAGAGAAAGAGTGAAATTGCTTCCAATTTTGCCATTTTTAAAATATGTAAGTGCTGAATACTTAATTGGATGGTTGAATAGGATTCTCAACTCAAACACAAAAGATAATTAAAAATAAAACTGTTTTAGAATGGCATGGTGAGAGAACAATTTTATTTATACAGTAGTTGTATATATGGTTGACTATAAATATTTATACATCCTTGTGTGGCGCAGAGTGGTAGGTGGCAGTATTGCAACCAAAAACTCTGTTTGATCCCAGCGGAAGCTGGATTCTCAGGTAGCTGGCTCAGGTCGACTCAACCTTCCATCCTTCCGAGGTCGGTAAAATGAGTACCCAGCTTGCTGGGGAAGGTGACAACTGCGGAAGGCAATGGCAAACTGCCCCACTATAGTCTGCCAAGAAAATGTTGCGAAAGTGATGTCCCCCCAGAGGGTCAGACATGACTCGGTGCTTGCACAAGAGACCTTTCACCTTTCAAATATTTATTAGCTGATATTTACCTATATGGATATTTTTCAGATCTCAGTAGAGGGCAAGATATTTGTGCCGTATTTCTCTAAAGAGTGACTATGTATTTAAGGCCCCTCACCTCACAAAAGGAAAAGGAGGCAGAATGAATGAATGAATGAACAAATAGTCAAAAATCCTGTGAAATACCCCAGATTTACCATCTTTTCAACCTAGGGTTGCCAATCTCAGCTGAATGAATTCCGTAGGACCAGGACAAAAATAATAATTGAATTAATAAATATTGATTAAAATTAATTTCCTGTAAAATAAGTATTTATAACATTAAGTATTCTTCTGAATATACCATTTTCTCTCACACATACAACCACACAAGTATGTGTGGTGTATGTATACATATGTGTATACATATACACAAGTGTATGGGTATGTAGGTTTCTGTATGCTTATATACACAAATACCTGCCTACATTTACACACACACAAAAAATGTGTGCACATTTTTTTCCTTCCCTCTGGGAGAAACAGCCCCACAAAAGAAAAATCTGAATGGAAATGCAATAAGGGGTAACTACTGAAAGGAAGGGAACAGAAAGAAAGGGTATCAAAACAGGGAAAAACCTTGGCAAGAAAACTGCAGGGACTTGTCCAGGCAGTCTCCGAGAATTGGACAGGATTGAATGCATTAAAAAAAACAAAAACAAAGAAAAAGGATGTAAGGAAGAAGTATCTGCCAGGGAGGAAGAGAGAAATCCTGTGTAGGCATCACAAAAGGGTTAAAATGCACTAGGAAGCAGCTCCGCCCAAGAATTGCTAATCTGCGTGCTAATCTGCAAAGGCACCCAGCCTTCTGGGTGTCTGGTCTGCAGCCATTTGCACCTCCTGTCCAAGAGCTTCTTCTGTTCTTATCAGGGAATGCAAGGTGAATGTAGATTCCTTCATTTGATAGTGGTTATTTAAGAAAAAAAATCTTCTTATCTTAAATACTTTTAAATCAGATCGCCCAATTTAGCAAGCCTTCCTTCTCCTGCTCCCCAGGCTGTTTTTGCTTCCTTTCTCAATTTTGTATATGGCTAGAGAAAATGGGTAATGGCTAAAAATGATTATCATTATCCATAAGGGCCTGAAGTAGATGGCACCCTTTGTTTCCCCCTCTGGATAGCCTGAAGGATTGGACTGCCATCTTACATCCTTCGTTGCTCTCCATTTTATTTTTTTGTATGCGTGAAGAGGGCTTTTGTTTAAGGCAGCAGGTCCCAGAGCCACATGTGTCCCTCAAAATCTCTGCAAAAGTTACCATCCAGCTGTAAGGCTTAGTGAATACAGGGGGTGCAATAATTTTAACTGCATTTAATCAAATAAATATAATTTTACTTTAAATAAAATATATTTTTTTAATCCAGTGCCTTCTGTTTGGACTGAAGCTCCCCACATACCAGTCAAAGGCAATTTGATTGAAGAGGATTTTTTGTGTGTTGATGCTCTATGGGGGATTTTTAGTATTGCAGACTTACAGTTGAGGTAGTCATAAGACTTCATTGTCCTGTGGTTTTAATTCATAAGGATATGAGTTGTTTTGTGACAAGCCAGTGTGGAAACAGGTTCCATAAAGATGTGGTCTCAGGAATATGCACTTTATATAAATAAAATTAATTTAACAGTTGGACCTAACCACACCCAGTATTTTGAATACTTCAAAAATAAGTCCAACAGAATTTTTTCCCAAGTGAGCTCCAGAGATAAATTATAGTGTAGATGAACAAAGATGTCAAGATAAGATAATGAATTAAGTAAAACTGAATGAAAATATGACTTAAAGAGAAGAAATACAATTAAATGGAGCTTGCATTGTACAATACTGTAGTTAGTGTTGGTCTGGGGCTGCCTCTGCTATGAATCTCATTAAATGATTTTATGTCACTCACAGTTTTTTAACCTAATCTATTTGCACAGTTACTACTAAAATCCAGAACAATGTTTCAAGTCCTTCCTCTGGGTTTTCCACTAAGGTCTGTCTAGAAGCTACCAGGGAAATCATAATGACATCCCTTTTCTGTAGAATTCCAGGCATCAAGTGAAAATATTTATTCAAAACTTCAATATGATATTACTATATCAACAGTGTTGCTTGAGAGTTTGAAATGGTTGCTCCTATTTTCTCTAGCTGATGTTTTTAAATGCTGCAATGTATTCTTACATTTTTATTGCTATTATAACCTGCCCAGAAAACATGGCTATTGGGCAACATAATTAATGAATAATAAATGAATATAGATAGATAGCTTACCTCATAGCATTTTCATGAATAGAAAATGAAGATAGGAAAATCTTGGGGTCTTTGGAGAAAAGATGGAATAACAATTAAACAAGGACAATCAGCCTCACAGAGTGTGGCCATTTGCAAAAGTTATTAGACTCTATGGGGTAGGCAATTATTGGATACAGTGTTTAAGCAATCATGGTGTTCATGAGTGTAAGTGAAATGAGTGGTAAGAATTTATTTTTCTGAAAAAAGGTGCACACACATAAACATATACTCTGGTGTCTGCAAAGTATGGTTTAAAAAATCACTAAGATGGCTACAATGCACATAAAAAACAGACAGAGCTTTGATTACACTCTTATGGCCATCATCTTGTGTTTTTTGACCATACCTTGTGGACACTCCTATATATACTCACTCAAATATATACTACATGCAAAATCCTAATTTTTTCCCATGACTAAAATCATTTGTGCTCTGCAAACAATAGTGAAACAGCTGACTCAAAGATGCAAATATGATACTAAAAATACTTGAATCCTGATAGTCATGCATAATTGTTTCTCTCCATATCGTTAATGCTGTAAAACTGAAGTAGGTATAGTTTAACCCCTCTTCAATGTTCCTTTTGCTTTGCAGATATTGTAAAAAAGGTGTGCAATGAAAAAAAAAAGGTTCCTATTGAGGTAAGCTTGTGTAATGCTGTGCCGGTGTGTCCAAGCTCTTTCATGTATAATTGGATAGCATCAGTGCTAAGTCTGCTCCTCCTTGAAGAGTCTCTATTTTAAATATTTATCCCAAATGCAAATAATATCAGTAGTGAGTTTGTAAGCTTGGGCAAGAATAATTTAACAGGCATGACACAAAAGGAAAAGAGGGAGAGAGGAGGAAGAACAAGCTTGGGCACTAAAGTTGTATTTAAAAAAAACAGTATTTCTGGTTCTCTGATTAATGTAAAAAAATGGTTGAAGAATATCATATTTATAAGGGCATCAGTGGCAGCAATCCCAAGATTGACACAGGCCAGCAAGAGAACCCTTACCAAATGTGTACAGAAAATAGCACATATCTAGGATTCCCTTCTAACACATGTTTGGGTAAGTTGAAGCCCATTGATTTTTGAGGAGCATAGAGGTCATTTAATTTGCTGTTGTGCTGAAGCTGTGGGATCATGGTGGCTTTAGGACAATGCAATTGAGATCCCTCAGAGAATTAAATGAATTGTACTGAAATAGATTTCTTGACCCCATTTGGCTTCACATTGCATCTTTAGGAAGAGTGCAGACTGACCTGATTATTTCTTCTGCTTTCAGGGGAACTTCTTAGTAATCAGTGCTTTTCTCTTTGGAGGAATTATTTTCTTAAACTCTCAGAGGGAGCTAAAAGAAAAATGGATGTGATTTACAGCATATTCATACTCCTATTCATTCAAAAGTTCTAAGGCTTAGTCCAAAGCAAATCTGCATAAGATTACAGACATAGATATACACACTAATAGAACAATTTTAAAAAGTCATTGCAGAACTAAAGGATGAAAGCAGTCTCCTGTTCGATAATGCAGGTTTAAAATCCATTGAAATCAAAATAATAAATCTATGAGGCAGACCGTGCAGAACTGCATGCTAGATTACTTTGTGATTTATTTCTCTTGCCATATCTTCTTAGTTCCTATCAATACTGTATGGCAGTGAGTCCAGTCTTCTGAAATTTGAACTGCCTGTGAGTTTGAGAGAATAAAAGTTTAGGGAACTCGCAGTAATGGCCATTGCAATATGTTTGTGCAACTATTTATTTATTTGTTGGTTTGGGATGTTGCTGGACTGCTGGCTTTACAGGCTGCATTTGCCCCATCCCCCCACCCTCTGCTGCAAATCAGGAATACTTTGTTCAGGACAGTACAAAAGGCTTAGAATCCTGCTTTAGAAAGTGTTTTGTCTATGGAAAGGGATTTCCTAAAGTACTTTAGCTTCTGATTTAGAGAATTCCCATCTGGAGGGGCGTATTGTTAAAGTCATACTGGTGCCAGGAGAGAACAGTGATAAGGGGTTGAAAAAGTCAGACAAAGAACACAAAGAACTTTTACAATGGAAACCCATTTGATGGGAGCATTCTCCCCCAAGGTCAGTGACATAGTGTGCATATACATCATTGGCAGCAGACATAACTCTGAGGCTTAGCTTTGCTAGATTAAATATGTTTTATGTAAGCTTTTCACCTGCTAAGCAAAGTGCAGTACTGTGGTTCAGTGACTTTTTTGTTTGTGTTGAATCTTTGGGTGCCAGATCCACACAAAGTAAGATAAGGCTGGTAAAGAAGCTTTCCATGCAGTAACTTCCACATGATGATAATAAGATGATAAACTGCTGCTGGACCACATCCAGCAATTTACTCTTATGATAAGGTAAGCTGCCACAGTCTTGGGTGCTGTCCCAGGCAGGAGAAGTATCCATGTGCAGTCAGGTCAAACTGGAGTGTCAAAATACTCTGTCACTCTTCTGTCTGATTCCAAATTAAAGCAAGTTTAATTAGCAAACTAGATTGAGAGTATAAAAAGAATGAGATGAAATCGGCAGACAGTATGAAAACAGTTTATGTCTGCAGTTTATTTGATGTACAATTATCTTTTTAAGTTGCTAATGAATTGAATTCATTCTTAGGTTATAACAACACAATTGTACACTGGTTGTTCAGGCTGAAACAGTGTAATAGTACACATGTCTGCTCAGAAATCAGCTCCACTGTATTCAAGAAGCCTTTCTCCCAGATAACTATGCAAAGGAATGCAGTCTTACACAAATGTCTATTCTTCTACATCATAAATGCGTATTTCCTCTTTTTTAGTACAAGATGTGCCTTATAACCCTACATTTCAACAGAGAATCATTGACCCAATGGAGGGAAAGCAATTAAAAAACCCACCAAACTATAATTGCTTTATTTCAGGCAGTCTGTAGAATGTAGGTAATTTAGAGTGAAACAAGACGTTTGGTTTTCTATTCTATTTAAAAATACATATTTGTGCCAAATGTTGAGATATAGTTCCTTAAAAGAAACCTGCTGTTCTGTTTTGTATTTAAAAGTCTCTATGCCCCTTGAAGCAACAGCATTTATTTTGTTTCCTCTCTTAGAACAAAAAATTGCAGTTGCCACTTATATCTACATTAGTTCTCTCAAAACACTCTATTTTATTTTCTAAAAGGTCTAAACTTCAGCTTTGCCTGTATTTATTTGGTCTAGTGGTTAAGGCAACAGGCTAGAAACCAGGAGACTGAGAGTTCTAGTCCTGCCTTAGGCATGAAAGCTGGGTGACCTTGGGCCAGTCAGTCTCTCTCAGCCCAACTCACCTCACAGGGTTGTTGTGGGGAAAATAGGAGGAGGAATGAGTATTAAGTATGTTCACTGCCTTGAGTTATTTATAAAAATAATAAAGGTGGGATAGAAAATAAAATTTAAAAAATAAAATAAACTGAAGCTTGTAAAAGTGGTCCTTGTGTGGCTTTCAGCCAACAAAGCCAACAAAATGAAGTTGCAGAGAATGTGTAGACCTTTTGTGTGGAACTTTTATTAGAGTTATACAGTATGAAGTTGAGCCTGAAGTCTTGAGAAACCTAATTTGGGAGTAAGCCCATCTCAGTGAGCACAAGCCCACTCACTCTTGATCTATTTTCTATGTTTTGTAGCATAGCTTTTTTTATGATCCTGGGGCCTAGGACAGTATGCTTATTTAAAATTCCTCCCCACTTTCTTCTCCCTATATAGTACTTTAGTGTATTGTGTTTTTTGGCCATTGAAGTCTGTAGCCTAGTAATCAAGAAATACTGAAATAATTCTTAATTTTAATGTATTAGATTTTCTTTCCTGAATGCAAAACAAAAACAAAAAAACAAGCAAACGGATCAAGAGAGGTCAAGAGTGTCGCTGGCGGAAGACAAAGAACGAATCTGTCTGAACACAGGTAGAGCTCCTATTAATGCCTACCTTGTGGTGATTCGTGTGGCGGAGAGGCAATACTTCTCTGCATGAATTGCATCTGCAGCCAGCGGCTCTTTTTAAGGTGACCATTTCCTTCTAGGTAAGGAGGATTCAGGGGTGTACCTGCAGGGGCGTGCTGAGGAATTGGCGGATTTTCTGACAGATAAAATAACTCAGATTCATTCCCAGTTGGATGCCAGCATGAATAATGGTCCGGTGGAGATGCCTGGGGTAGATTCTTGCCCAGTTATTTGGGAACACTTTAACCCTGTTGCTCCTGAGGAAATGGACAGGATCCTAGGGACTGAGAGCTCAGCCACTTGTGTGTTGGATCCATGTCCCTCATGGCTAGCAAAAGCCTCCCGGGAGGTGACGTGTGGATACTGGAGGTGACTAATGCATCTCTGGAGGAGGGGGTTGTGCCCCAGCCTTTTAAAGAGGCTGTGGTTTGCCCCCTCCTTAAGAAGCCATCGCTGGATCCCATCCTGATGGACAGTTTTCATCCTGTCTCCAACCTCCTCTTTTTGGGGAAGGTTGTTGAGAAGGTGGTCATGCCGCAGCTCCAGAGGAACCTGGATGAAACGGATTATCTGGACCCCTTTCAGTCAGGATTCAGGCCTGGATATGGGACGGAAACGGCATTGGTCACACTTTTCAGTGTTCTCTGGCAGGAGTGGGATGGAGGGTGCGCAACCATCCTGACTCTACTTGATCTCTCAGCAGCTTTCAATACCATTGACCATGGTATCCTTCTGGATCAGTGTTGGGGGTGGGGGGCACTGAGAGAATTTTACTTTGATTCTTGCTATTTCCCACTTACTAGATGGATGTCCAGAGTGCCATAACTATTTGTATCCTACACTCATGTGGTGATACAGCTTGAAGTTCACAGCATATGATATATTTTGCTTGGAAGCAAACCTGGAATTGAAAAATATTTATGATGCTGGATGGGATTTGAAGTTTCATTTGGGTAATTGATAAGTTGTGGACCTGATGTCCTTCAAGACCAGGTTAATGTGGTATCTCCTTGAAGTGCTTTTTGGCTTCTGTTTGTATGAGTTGTACCTGCAGCAAGTTCCAAGGTATCTCCAGTTTCCAGTATTGGCTCATCTTAAAGAAACAAAATTTCTTACTGCTTAGAGAAGTTGGCAGCTCTATGCTGGGACACGTGTGTCTTACCTCAAGGACAAACCTCATTATAAATCTATTTTGAGCAGATATTGTAATGTCTAACTGGTTAGGAAGCTGAGGTCCCATGATTATTCCCTTCCTAGTCTTCAGGCCTCTGCTTTTTCCTGGCTTGAAAGAAAAGTGACTTTTGTGATGTTGCACAAGGAAACTTTGCTCACGTTGTTTCTATATTACTTTACCATCAGAGCCTTTGTATTCCAGCCTTTCAATCTAGCAAGTACAATAATTGGCAATGCTGCCTAGGAATTCTTGGAGCTGTAGTCCAACACATCTAGAATGTTCTATGTTAGGTAAGGCTGGGGCCACAGGCAATAGATATGTCAATTTTTCCATGGCTTACGGCACTACATTTTTAAAAATGCAGATATTTTTCTTTTGCATGTCAAGAATGACATATCCCATCCAGAACAAAACAGCTTTAGCATCTTGGCTATGTTCTCCAAGTCACTGCTTGTTATGTTGCTGCATTAGCATCTTAGTCATCACAACCTTTGAAGTCTTGTTGTTCCCAGGCAGGTTTGTGGGGAAAGTTTATTTACACATTTATAAGCCAGTGAGATAGATTAAAAAAATAATAAGCAGACTGCAGCTTTGGTAGTAGAGACAGGTCCATTCATGTTCAGTATTGTTTCAAGCTGGCCTTGGGTCAATCCCTCTGAGGAGACTGCATGCTTGTGGTTAGCTTTTGCTCATCAACATGATTCAGCATGGTTTTATACTGAGACATTTTTCAGAGGAAGTCAGTGCCTGTAGGGAAAAATGTTTATAAAGTTTCTATAGACAGCATTTCACACACACATGCATCATGCGTACATATTATGCTGTTCTTTACATGTTGCCACAAATGCCTTGCCTGACAGAATTTGGTCACCTCCTTTTATACCACGTCTTTCAATATCTGATTAAATTACTACCAAGTTTTGTGATTCAGACATAGTTTGCTCCTATGAACTTTCTCAATTTTGGAGAAGGTAGTCTTTGCAACCACCATGCTATTTCTGTCAGGAGGCATACTATGAAGTTATTGCTGAATTGCAGTTTAATAGAGTAGTTATTGACAACCAGTAGCAAGGTGGATAGACTCAGCTACAGTGACAATGGGGGCTCCATTGGAAGACCTGAAAGACCAGGTTAGGTGCAGATTGTGATGAAGAAAATCTACTGTATCTATGTGGTCACTAAGAATTGACAACAATTTGATGGCACATAATCAATTAAAAAGAAAGAGCAGTTAAGTGGTTAGAACAAAAAAAATTTCTGAAATGCAGGCATCAGGCATTAAAAAAAACAAAGTAAAATACTGAAAAGACCATTTCATGTTAACTTCTGTAGTCTTAATTCTTCACTGATATTAATACACCTTGGCAATAACTTTTTTGGCTATGTTTCAATGATTTTGCCTTTATCTCATTCCTAGTCCATGAGTGTGATAGGCTTAAATCAGTCCTAGCTGTACTTGTATTAAAGTCTCCCCACCAGCAGCTGTAAAGTGTGAAAAATCTGTTATACTTTGCCAATTAGTGTGCCTATCACACATTGCACATGCATAATCAGCACAGCACCATTTGGCAGTGACTCAGAACAGTACTATAAAAGCAGGATAGGGGCTGAAAATGGGGAACAGCCAAATTCATGCCAGTATACTTTTCTATCACCCAGCTTAAGAATAGGTAAATAATGCTTTCTCAGCATTGGAGAAAGGTACTGAGGCAGTCCATCAATCAATGTCAACCCTTGCTGATTTGTTATGAACCCATAAACAATTGGGTCTTTGAAGTTCATTCTAATGGAGTAAGCCATAATTCATGAAAGCTTGTGCCTTTTAATAACATTTGTTAATTGGAAAAGGTGCTACCAGACTTCTGATTTTTGGCTACCATTCTAACATGGTTCTCTTCCTACAGTAAAATGGGCTAGGTAATTGCTGAAGATTTATGAGAACAAGATTTCAAATACTACAAATATAAAGCCACTTATCTTTGTTAAGTTAATTTTGTTAACAGTTACCAGGATTTGGGAAGCAAATAGACAAGGCATTTTTCCCCAGATGGATTGGACCACAATCCTCATCACCCACAATTGCCATGCTAATGACTGGCTAGGATGATGGGAACTGTAATTCAGACAAAAGGGCAGCAATCTGGAAGAAGGCTGCATGAAGGGATGTGAGAGAATCCTGAGACAACTTTCTGTTAATATAACTCATCAGATACTGCAAGGAATAGAAGGCAAGTCACTTGTCTCAAGAATGTAACATTCTATAAATAAGAAGAAAGGTAAATTGGGAACTTCTTGCAAATGTCTTTCCAGATGTAAGTATGCCATTCGTTGCTTGGTGTTCTTTTTCATGGTATGCACATTAGTTATCTTTTAATGGATGTTCCTGTTTTTTCCGTGAGGCTTCACTGAATCACTTATTTACTCCTTGATGACTAACCATGCTGCAGTTTGGTCCATGGACTGTGTGGATCCTCTTGCCTCTGGCAGGGAAGTGACCTGGACATTCCCAGCTCAGCGCTGATTGCTGTGGGCTTTGTACCATTTCCCCTGTGGGATTAACAGATCTAGATGAACAGAGGTTAAATTGTTTTAGTTTAAAATAGGTTAAAAGGAAGACGTGCTAGCCTGACACTCTGACAAGTCAAATGAAATTACATCTCTGAGCACTGGGAAAGAATGGAAGAGCAATCTTGATTTTCCTGTTTAATCATCCCTGTGTACAAACATCGTTATCAGGCCTTTGCCTCTGTTAAATGTCAGCAGCAGCACATTCATTTTTCTATGCACTGCTCTGCTCTATCTGCTAAGTAAGAATAGGTGGATTAGGACAGTCCTGAATCTAATACCCCTGAAAAAATACATTCATATTCCTTTTTTAAAAAACAATTATGTTCAGGTAATAAGCTGGGAAGATTTCACTTCCTTTTTCTTTCAGAAAACATGATGTAGGACCTAGTGGTTAAAGGCAGGTCATCTCCATGAACATACTGGCATATGTGTGGGAAAAAGAACTGCTATACTGTAAAGAGAGAGGCTGTTGCCTAAGTCTCTTACTGTTGTTAGCATCACTGGTGGGAGATGCAGAATCTCACTTTAAATTCTTCAGTTTCTAAAGCTAAAACCTATACTTCAGTTCAGTTTGCCTTGTTGCTACCACCAGAAAAACATGGGAAGTGACAGCAAATGTTGACCTTCACTTTGCACTGTAGAAGCTAAAAAGGGAACAGTATAATCTTGTTTATTCGTTTAGTCGCTTCCGACTCTTCGTGACTTCATGGACCAGCCCACACCAGAGCTTCCTGTCGGTCAACACCCCCAGCTCCCCCAGGGACGAGTCCGTCACCTCTAGAATATCATCCATCCACCTTGCCCTTGGTCGGCCCCTCTTCCTTTTGCCCTCCACTCCCCCTAGCATCAGCATTGTCTCCAGGGTGTCCTGTCTTCTCATGATGTGGCCAAAGTATTTCAGTTTTGCCTTTAATATTCCCTCAAGTGAGCAGTCTGGCTTTATTTCCTGGAGGATGGACTGGTTTGATCTTCTTGCAGTCCAAGGCACTCTCAGAATTTTCCTCCAACACCACAGTTCAAAAGCATCTATCTTCCTTCTCTCAGCCTTCCTTATGGTCCAGCTCTCGCAGCCATATGTTACTACGGGGAACACCACTGCTTTAACTATGCGGACCTTTCTTGTCAGTGTGAGGTCTCTGCTCTTGACTATTTTATCGAGATTTGTCATTGCTCTTCTCCCAAGGATTAAGTGTCTTCTGATTTCCTGACTGCAGTCAGCATCTGCAGTAATCTTCGCACCTAGAAATACAAAGCCTTTCACTGCTTCTACATTTTGTCCCTCTATTTGCCAGTTATCAATCAAGCTGGTTGCCATAATCTTGGTTTTTTTGAGGTTTAGCTGCAAGCCAGCTTTTGCACTTTCTTCTTTCACCTTCATCATAAGGCTCCTCAGTTCCTCTTTGCTTTCAGCCATCAAAGTGGTATCATCTGCATATCTGAGATTGTTAATGTTTCTTCCAGCGATTTTAACTCCAGCCTTGGATTCCTCAAGCCCAGCATGTCGCATGATGTGTTCTGTGTACAAGTTGAATAGGTAGGGTGAGAGTATACAGCCCTGCCGTACTCCTTTCCCAATCTTAAACCAGTCCGTTCTGTGGTCTGTCCTTACCGTTGCTACTTGGTCGTTATACAGATTCTTCAGGAGGCAGACAAGATGACTTGGTATCCCCATACCACTAAGAACTTGCCACAATTTGTTATGGTCCACACAGTCAAAGGCTTTAGAATAGTCAATAAAACAGAAATAGATGTTTTTCTGAAACTCCCTGGCCTTTTCCATTATCCAGCGGATATTGGCAATTTGGTCCCTAATTCCTCTGCCTTTTCTAAACCCAGCTTGTACATCTGGTAATTCTCGCTCCTTGAATTGCTGAAGTCTACCTTGCAGGATCTTGAGCATTACCTTACTGGCATGTGAAATGAGTGCCACTGTTTGATAGTTTGAACATTCTTTAGTGTTTCCCTTTTTTGGTATGGGGATATAAGTTGATTTTTTCCAGTCTGATGGCCATTCTTGAGTTTTCCAAATTTGCTGGCATATAGCATGCATTACCTTGACAACATCATCTCGCAAGATTTTGAACAGTTCAGCTGGGATGCCGTCGTCTCCTGCTGCCTTGTTATTAGCAATGCTTCTTAAGGCCCATTGAACCTCACTCTTCAGGATGTCTGGCTCTAGCTCACTGACCACACTGTCAAAGCTCTCCCTGATATTGTTATCCTTCCTATACAGGTCTTCTGTATATTCTTGCCACCTTTTCTTGATCTCTTCTTCTTCTGTTAGGTCCTTGCCATCTTTGTTTTTGATCATACCCATTTTTGCCTGGAAGTTACCTCCAATGTTTCTAATTTTCTGGAAGAGGTTTCTTGTCCTTCCTATTCTATTGTCTTCTTCCACTTCCGCGCATTGCTTGTTTAAAAGTAATTCCTTATCTCTTCTGGCTAACCTCTGGAATTTTGCATTTAATTGGGCATATCTCCCCCTATCACTGTTACCTTTTGCTTTCCTTCTTTCTTGGGCTACTTCTAGTGTCTCAGCAGACAGCCATTTTGCCTTCTTGGTTTTCTCTTTCTTTGGGATGTATTTTGTTACCGCCTCCTGAACAATGTTGCGAACTTCTGTCCATAGTTCTTCCGGGACCCTATCTACTAAGTCCAGTCCCTTAAACCTATTCTTCACCTCCACTGCATATTCCTTAGGAATATTAGTGAGCTCATATCTAGCTGATCTGTGGGTCTTCCCTAATCTCTTTAGTCTGATCCTAAATTGTGCAAGAAGAAGTTCGTGATCTGAACTACAGTCAGCTCCAGGTCTTGTTTTTACCGACTGTATAGATGTCCGCCACATTTGGCTGCAAAGGATGTAGTCAATCTGATTTTGTTGTTGTCCATCTGGTGAAGTCCATGTATAAAGCCGTCTCTTAGGTTGTTGGAACAGTATAATTGTAGGAGGGACATATTAGAAAGAAAACTGTCGTCTTACTATTTTTGCAACAGAAATGAGTTCCTTAGATGCTCTTGCCTTCTAAGGTAATTTACAGATTGTATTCAAGAGAAACAAATATCAAATCAGTGATGCTTCTGGAATTAATTTAAACAAAAACAGAAAGAAATCAGTTACATTTGATGGTTCCCCCTCTTTCACCCTGCCATCTGATACATTTTTTAAAATACCTACCTTTTGCTCAATCTATGCATACCCTGACATTCAAGGACTTATTTACATGAAAGGTTTCCTGAAACCAGTCCCTTGTATCTTACAGAAATAAATGTAAGATGGTGTATTTATTTCACATTTTTTGTCATGTGCCTCCAATTCTTAGACTCTGGACAGCATAGGTAAAGGTAAAGGTAAAGGTTTCCCTTGATATTAAGTCCAGTCGTGTCGGACTCTAGGGGGCAGTGCTCATCTCCATTTCAAAGCCGAAGAGCCGGCGTTTGTCCGTAGACACTTCTGTGGTTGTGTGGCCGGCATGACTATATGGAACGCCGTTACCAGCCCGCCAAAGTGGTACCTATTAATCTACTCACATTTGCATGCTTTTGAACTGGTAGGTTGGCAGGAGTTGGGACTAGCAACGGGAGCTCACCCCGTCACATGGATTCGAACTGCCAAGCTCGAATTGGCAAGATCAGCAGCTCAGCGGTTTAACCTGCAGCGCCACCGCATATTTTCTTTTTTGTTTTTCTTTTGTATTTTTACTCTGTTTTATGCTGGACAGCATAAAACAGAGTAAAAATACAAAAGAAAAACAAAAAAGAAAATATACATAGAAATCCCCTAAATGGCAATCAGAACTGTTCAGTGTTGGTTAGAAGTACTATTTTAATGGAATCTTTCAGTGTTTTTCTGAATTCTTCCTTTCTTTTTAAATAATAGTAGCAAATGGTTAAAATGGTTTTATTTTACTGTGTTTGTTAAAAATGTACACAGAGTGCCACCCAGCAGGAAAAACTTTATTATTCTATTGTATAATAATAATAATATCAATCATGTGAGCATTGGCTTGTCTGTGGAGCTGAAGTCTATCTGGCTTATAGCATCAATTTGGTTAGTTCATTTAAATTGATTGTTATTTGTTAAAGCTATTTCTAAAGTTTCTATCCTAGAATTTCTCCAGGAGTTCCAGAGGTCAGACATAGCACTGCTTCCTCCATTTTCCTCCCACAAGAACTACTGTGCAGTGTGGAGTTGATTGAGAGATGATGTTTGCCCCAAATCAGTCAATGAACTTCCATAGCTGTGCTATTGTCAGTTTTGTTATTAATGCAAGCAATGAGATTTAGGTTTAATTGTTAGATTGTCAGAGATTCTGATATCTCAAATTGAAATTTATTACTTTTTTGTTAAACTTATATCCTATCTTTTGTAGAGAAGCTAAAGACAGTATATATAATGCTCTATCTTTCTGCCCATGTTTCTCTCCAAAAATAATTTTTGACTGAACCTGGGTCTCCCCAATATCTGCCTAACACATTAATGTCTAGTGGGCTAGAAACCAGGAGGCTGGGAGTTCTAGTCCTGCCTTATGCATGAAAGCTGGCTGGGTGACCTTGGGCCGGCCAAGTCTGTCTCAGCCCAATTCACCTCACAGGGTTGTTGTGGGGGAAAATAGGAGGAGGAAGGTGTATTTGGTATGTTTGCTGCCTTGAGTTATTTATAATAATAAAGGTGGGATAGAAAATACATACATACATACATACATACAGTACATACCACACTGGCTGTCATAATGATGGTTCAAAACATCTGGAAAGACAGAGCACTCGTGATTTTCCTGCTTAATCATCTTTGTACACAAATACATTTATCTGGATACTATTTGTCTTTTGTCTTTTTTCAATGGGCACTATAACATTGAACCAATTAAACCTTTATTTATTAATCTTTGGGGATTAATTTTAATCATTATGGTATAATTGGGCTAAGAAGGGTTGACTTCTGAGAGAATTTTATTGCAGCTGTTTTGGTTCTTTGAGTTTAATTGTAACAAGGAATGGAGAAGGATTGCTAAAGATGGCCTTTCTGACAAAACACACCTCTTTCTAGTCCTGCTGATTTCAGTGGGGGATAGGAGATAGTTAAACATCTGCTTAATTTTCTCACTGAAATCAGTGAACTCCCAAAATATTTAACTTTGGCTAGACTGACCCTGAGTAGGGATAACTTTTATTAAATTATAAATTATTTAGCACTTTCCTGTAAGAAGTTGGTAAATAAGATCCAAATGGATTAAATTGGAGGAGAACTGTTAATCTATGATAGCAAAAAATCAGGAGGAGTCTGATTAAAAGGCATAAGCTTCCTTGGGCTGCAGCTCATTTCACCAGATATATAGAGTGGCTTGACTGATGTAGGATTCAAATTTGGATGGGGGGGGGGGAGGAAGGGAGGAGACAGGATGGTTATGCAGATGCAGAGTACATATGAAGACAGATTAGAAGTACCTTATCAATTAACAATTGTGTTAAAAACCCATTGTGTTTGTTGAAACATTTTGAGATAAAATGCAGCAGTGTCTTGCTCAATGGTGCTGTTAAAAATCTCTTTTTTCCAAAATGATCACTTTGAAATCTGCAATAGAGTGGCCTAGGAGGTTGAAATGCTCTGGTGCTACTTTGTCCTTGTTTTGAATCCTGATGTCAAACTTGTGTCCATTAATTCTTTCGTACAAAGTTTGTCCTGTTTGTCCTATGTAGAATCCAGTGGGGCATATATAGAGAGAATAATTTACAACTATAGAGGTAAACTACCTAGTGGTCTCGAGAGGTTTAAACTCCCACAAGCCCCAGCCAGTATGACCATGATATGAAGTTATAGGAATGGTAGTTCATATGGATTGTTACGCTCATATATGTGAGTGTGCTTCATAGCATGAAAGAATTGGCACCTGCAATTCAAGTATTAGAGCTCATTCAGGTCTCCTGAACAAATAGCACAGCTGCAACAGATGCCAAAGTAGTGAATAAGCCTAGGTGAGGGAGAAGAATAATGACTAGGAAGGCACTTTTAATTCTTGGGCCTTGTATCTTCCATCTGTTCTGCTTAAAGCAAAGGCTGTCATTCACTAACCTAACAAATCAGCACTATATCTCCTAAGAAGATTAGCTGATCTCTCTAGTAGAATTTACCGTTTTGTCAACATCTGGCTGATTTGCAAAGCACATGATGTATTTGTTGCAGTGCTCTATTCACTCTATATCAGCCTCACGGTGTTTTTCAGATCCCTTTTATCATGGAAAAGAATGTAATTTTCATGAGTATTAATGTAGGTTTGTTGGAACTGTGCCCTGTTGTATTGGCTGAACTTGCTTCAAAGGGATAGCATCAGTTTTGCAACTTTCTGTGTTCTTACCACACTTACTTGTGTGGAAGTAAATAATCTGAAGGCAGGAAACATCCTGTTGTACCCCCGTTTTCTGACTCTGGCAATGGGGGTGAATGGTCAGTCCTCCTCTCCCTCTCTATGCTCCCTCATAGCACCGTTGTGAATAAATGGATCATCCGTTATGGTGAATGACTCATGACTTCATACTTCTCCCCAAATTGCAGACATATAGATAAGGGTGCATACTCCCCTGTAAATCTAAATGATAAAGCATATACATCATATCATATATAATATTTCAACTATCTACTATTCCTCCTCCTATTATTATACTGTATGTTGGTGTATGGCATTGGACATTTTATGAACTCATGGGATCTCTTTCTGTGATTAATAATTTGTGATCACAAAGCTGAAACTGCCTGTTGGACGAAAAAAAAACATCCTGTCACAGTAATGCTTCAGAGGCTAAAGACTCTGCCCTGGTTGCACTAATGCTTTCACCATTATCTTTAAACACAGGTTTGGTTAAGCTATCTTTCATGGTATCTGTGTCCATGGTTTCTGTCTTGACTGCCTGAGAATTATGATCTGAAGTTACTCTTTATAAAATTCTGGTCTAATAGTACAGTGAGCTTGTTCCCTCCTCTGAGGATGTCCAGATACCGCATTTTTTCTTGCATCAGGCCATTTCATGGTATACCTTTTACTAACTGCATGAGAGACAATGCTTGAGAGAATAAAGTAACTGGCTGTTGTTTATTCGTTCAGTCGCTTCTACTGATGGTTAATATTGAATTATTAACATAACACATCATTTCAGGTTTCCTTAATATATTATCTGAAGTTTTTGTATGTTTAAGAAAATCCTACATGGAATTCTACATAGGTAGCCTAATTACTGGAAATATTCCACTTTATTCACTGAGATTTAATTTTAACTATATATAGGATTATAACACTAAGATTCCATCCCATGTCACACATCACACTAAACTGTGATGACCTTCATTTGATTTTTTTCTTAACATGTGTAACTCCTACCAGTAAGTTAGTGATTAGGAAGGTATTTCCTGACTGGTGACAATAATAATATTTACTAGGTCTTTGCATACTTCAGAAATGATTCAGGATTGGATTTTGGACAAGTACAGCATTTCTGTTCTCTTTTTAAAGTAGTCAATCTTTTTTCAGGCTTTTCTGTAAGCCTGAAAAAAGATGCAGCTGCTTTAAGGAGTAGACTCATTAAAGTTAATGCAACTACTAAAGCAGCTGTATCTTTTTTTTTTTTTTTAAGGATCTGCTTTGGCTATTTCATGCAGGACGAATGGGTACATTTAGGAAGTTAAGAGTAACCTTGTGTGAAATTCTTTGTTACAAAGGCAATTTTTGGCACTGTGTCACTTGATTTTATCAAGTTTCTGCATAATGGTCCAACTGCAGCTTCATATTTTCCTCTGGATTTGGGCATAATTGATTCATTCACATACGTGTCCTGAACCTAAACACTATGTAAGCACTGAAACACTGTATAAATAATCAAAATGTAAAACACAGGAATATGGGCGTCCTCAGTCTCCTGCTGCTTTTGTTGAAATGATGAGAACAACTATATCTTTGTGCTGCAAGCTCTGCCCCTTTTGGATATGCGTGTGACATAATGATGCATGTACACAAATTCTTGGGCTTGTGTTGCAATGGTGCAATGGTGCTTTCATCAGAGTGACCTGTTTGACCCTCTGAAGATGTCACTGCCCAGGAAAATAAAGTTTAATGAACACACTGCTCTTCCAGAGTTAGGCATTGGCCCAGTCTTTTAGTGTAGTTCTTTCTTGGAGGATCATACCGTGTGCATGTACTCATCCAGAGTCTAAAAAAAAATTGTTGAAAATATCCTTGTGATACTGATTTTTCACTTAAACCTCTTCAGCTGACTTTGCTTGTATTATTTCTGACAACAGTCCACGTAACAAGTTTCATACTCTTTCTGGCAGAGATATTATTCAGCTAAACTGAAAGCTGACTACACACAAGAGCTATTTAAATTATCTTGTCAATTCAGAGATGGCTTCTTCCGTTTGCGTCTCACTTGTACAGCACTTCCAGAATTTTGTCATGCAAGGCTATGGGCTGTCATACTTGCTATCTTTAGCCACTGGAAACTTCTACTACTACTACCCACCTTTGGGACTTTGGCTTTGAGCCATATTGATTGCCTGAGGAGCAGGTGCCAAGGTTTTTCTTTGGCTATCTTTGGATGAGTACATCAGCTTCCCATCAGACAGAGGAATGCCACTGAAATACAGCAGTATGGTTATGAAATATCCAAAATGTACTGTATATTCCTTACCAACAGTGTTGCCATATCCTCTCACCATGGTGACATTGTCTTTTAAAATGCTTTGCATTTCCTGGAATAGCCACAGGAAATCAGAAACACATCTATCATTCTGTTTTTTCAGTAATTGTATGTAGTGGCTTCTGCAGGGTAAGGCAGGAGAAAAGTTGTGTAATTGAGAGAAAATAATGTCACTTATCTTCTGCCTACTAAGAGAAGACTCTCACACACACACTCTTGTGTCTATTTGAAACCTTTAACTGGACAAAATGGTGCGTCATAGGCCAACAATTTTTGAATCAAGGTACCTCAAATGGGTTAACTTAAATGCGTTCAAAATCTGGGACCCATGACTCCTGTGGAATTGAAATTTGGCAAGTTTTATAAAACATTTTATGACATAAAAATTATAAAACATTTTATGGCATGATGCAAAATGTCATACAACATTTCCTGTGGTCAGCTCCTGATGTTTGACTGCTGTACAGTTCAGTATAAATGACATGGGCTATTTTCAAGGCAGATACATCTCTGAATATCTCCATGAATTTTAAATAACTTTTCCAGTGAAGGCAGTACATTAAAAGCTCTGCCATTGTTGAAGGCACTGAGGAATTTGGTAAGGAATATCTCTGAAATGATGACTCAGCAGGTCACATGTTGTCTAGTGTGTGTGTGTATTTTTTTGTCTAAAATTGTAAAATTGTATTTATATGAACTTTTAATATGTAAATACCAGCTATACATTTTTGGATCTGAAGGAGGGAAGGGGCTTCTTGGAAGTAAATAGGTGCTTCAGAGAGATTTTGGTCAGATGAAGGGGTAGGGAGGGAGAAATAAACTTCCGCTGTCTAATTGCCCTAAGACTGCTTAGACTCCTCCATTGTATGCCAATCCCATTTGTCCCTGAGAGTTTGGCACAACCTCCTGTGCCCATGGGGTCCAGGTGAGCCCCCCCCCCCTTTCCTTGGTATCTGTGTACAGATGGGGGAGTACTGTGGTTTACTAGCCACTAGTCTTGAACTACAGGCTTCCTATGAAAGCATGTTAAGAACAATGACACTTAGAATAGGGAGGACTCCTGCATTTGAGTTTAAAATATAAAACAAAAACACTTCTGGATCCATCTTAACCTGGAAAGCTTGTAACTTGCAATCATACAAAGTAATGGCTATCTTTAAACTGTACTCAAATAGATACCACATACGAAAATTATATTAAGACAGTGAAATTCTGCATATTCTAATACATGCAGGTTACTAAGCTATGACTGTCACTATACTGTACTATTACTATAACTATTAAACACTACTACTATCTCCAGGATACAGTGTTCCTTTAAAAGGACAGTCTCACTTGCTCCTGGCATTTCTACAAACCTTTACTGCTGCTTTCTCCCCTCATCTACTTCTATCCCTCCCACCTGTTCCAAATACAGGGCTTTTTAACAGTCTCCCTGCCGTTTTGCCGCTGAGGTGATTTAGGAGTAAAGGGGAGGAATACAATCCCAGCTGCCTGCAATCAGGGTACAGCCTGTCCTTCCACAGTTGCCAATATTCAAATAGTATTTGCAGCTCCCTGTTTGGATTTATTATTGGGTTTGGTCCCTTCAGTCCTGTAAACATTCCATAGAGTTCTCTTAAAGGGTTATTATGTGATCCACACTGGGAGACTGACTTACCAGAAGATGCTTAATAATTAATTCAAAAGTCCCAAAAGCCAAGCAGCTAAAGAAGCTTTTACTATTTTGTATGGCTGGTTCTAGACACAACTAAAATTGAATCTCAGTGAACAAATCGTTTGAATTCTCCTGGTAGAAAGAACTACTTTTCCAGTAGTGGATAATGAAAAAGTGCTGAACATCAGAAAAACATGCAGAAAAATTAATCTGGAAACCTAGTGGTTTAATGCCCCAGGATTGTATGTAACCCAGAACTGTTCTATTATTTTGAAAGCTGATGACATGATCTTCTGACATTTTGAGATGGAACCCCTCAAAAACTCTAGCCTAAACCCTAAAATTAGGTTTAGCATAACAATCCTATTTCAGAAAACAAGAAAAAAAGAGCGTTAGTCCTGCTGATGTGTCATCAAGCTATCCACTCTACCTTAAAGTATTAAGAGCAGTCCCTTCCCATCAAAAGATTATTCATCCTTGCTTTGTATATTCACTCTAATCTGGCAATTTCTTGCTGAAGTTTTAATCAAGACACTGCATTTTATTACCTGCCATGATTTCACCATTCAGTCTCTCAGGTGAGGCAACTTTTATGCAAACTATTTCCCTTGTGGAAGTGAAGAGTAAGCCTTCACACTATTCTGTTTTACTCTAATGAATGCAATTAGGTTTCTGTGCAACATAAAATTTCTCCTTCTCTAATGTTCTACACCAATGTTTCTCAACCTTGGCAACTTGAAGACGTATGGACTTAAACTCCCAGAATTCCCCAGCCAGCAAGTCCACATGTCTTCAAGTTGCCAAGGTTGATAAACACTGCTCTGGACGCGGTGGCGCTGCGGGTTAAACCGCTGAGCTGTCGATCGGAAGGTCGGCGGTTCGAAACCGCGCGGCGGGGTGAGCTCCCGTTGCTCGTCCCAGCTCCTGCTCACCTAGCAGTTCGAAAACATGCAAATGTGAGTAGATCAATAGGTACCGCTTCGGCGGGAAGGTAACGGCGTTCCGAGTCGTCATGCTGGCCACATGACCCGGAAGTGTCTATGACAACGCCGGCTCCAAGGCTTAGAAACAGAGATGAGCACCGCCCCCTAGAGTCGGATTCGACTGGACTTTACGTCAAGGGAAACCTTTACCTTTACTACACATACAGTTGTGGAAGGATTAAAAATAGATCTCTTCAACCTGCTGCTCTCTAGTCAAAATGGTCAGCCACAATTCTGGAAGTTTAGTCTCAATACAACTAGATGATGCCAAATTGGAGAAAGCTGGGATAAAATCCAGTGGGAAAGTCTCAAGTGAGAACAACAGAGCCATTCCAAGACCTTGGTATACATATTGCATTATTTCAGATAGCTTTTCTGAAGTGTAAGATATTCCTTCTCTCAGTGTTATAAGGTCATTGAAGGTTATGGGAATATAATATTAGATGAAGGTTATGGGAATATAATATTAGATGGAACATTCTTGTTTTTCAGCAACATAACCAGGGAAACATATATCAGTTCAGCACTTCAGAATAAAGCCTAGGTGGATCTGTTGAATGGATCCACCCAAATGTGTTCATTCTCATGAACTAGAGGAGTTTTTCTGGTATAACGTGCATCCAAAGCATAAAAAGGGTTTAATCATTACTATTAGTACTGCTTCTGCTGACCTGTCAAACTTATAAAACACCTAGCAATTTCAGTTGATGAATATGCCTCACCTTCAAAAGTTTGTTTTCAAGGCATGTAAACTTTTGTGAACATGGTGGCTTTTGCCAGTTGCTTTTTTCCCTCGCTCCTTGGCTAGGGCTTCTATTGTGTACTTGTTTGTTAATGACTAAGAAATTCCCTGTAATTAGAGAAGTAATGACTGACCAAGGGTGGGTAGGAGAGTACTCTTCAAATATTTGAAAGGCAGTCACAGAGTAGAAGACAAAGACTTGTTATCTGGGGTGCAGGAGTAGGTGTAAGATTTAAGATACAGGTTGATAGATTTCTACTGAACTTTAGAATAAACAGGTTAATAGTAACAATACTTTGGCAAGAGAACCAATAGTGAAATATTGTGGCAAACTCTCCCTCACTGGAGATCTTCTAGCACAGGGTGGACAGATACTGGAATGTTGTAAATCTGATTTTCTGCATCGAAGTGTGGATTAGATTAGACCGTCTAAACAATTATTCGGGTGATATGATTCTAAGAATTAAAGATTAAGTCATGCTAAAGAAACTTTTTTAAAAATCTGCTTTCAGTTGCATTGTCACTTAAGATATTTTATAACTGAGCCTGTGAACAAGGAGAAGTTATTCTCAGCTAACAAAGTTAGCCCATTACTGAGGCAATGATAATATACTGGAATTCTGTTTTGCAGTTTCTACCATTGCTGAAATCTAAATTAAAAGCATGTATTTATAGACCTGTGTGAAAGAGTACTTTGCTTTGATTGAACCTTTGAAAAAGTGTCCTGCTTTTAAGTACTGTAGCAAAGCTGGCCCCAGACATGTGCAGAAAGCAAAATGGCCAAACAAGGCATGGTGGTCTACCTCAGCCATTCAGCTGAAGCCCAGTGAAGTGAAGTGCCTCACTCTTCCATGCTGTGGTATCTCTTTATTCCACGAAGTGAATAATAGGAATTCAGGTGGCATTCTTCCACACTCGCTTATTCACTTACACATCATTAAATGAAAGTCTTTGAAGGAAGATAATTGTCCATGTCCATCTATGGGGGTTGGTTTTGTGAATTGCCAAGTGTCTTCATTTTTGTTTGGTAGAATCTTTCCAGTTTACTGGCAATTTTCTGCAATGCATTGAGTTTCACTGAGACTTTCTGTCTTAACTTTTCTATATCATTAAGTCAAATGTGCCCATTGACCTGAAAAGTTTGGGGAGCCTAGTAATTGATTTTGTGCCATCAAATCTTTGTCAGCACTTAGTGACCACATAAATAGAACTTATCCAGGATGATCTAGCCTCAACCTGGCCCTTCAGGTTTCCCAACAGTGCACCTGAAGGGCCACGTTGGGGACAGATTCTCTTGGTTCTATATAGTAATTCCCTAGAACTGTGTACATTTGTTTAAAAATCACAGACAGATTTACTGTAGTTTGTTTAAGGATATTGACATGTCTGAGAACAGTTTGTCATACGTGATGTGGTCATGAAGCATGACTGCATTGCTTAGTGATGGCAATCTCTACAGTCCCAGTTGTCATCGTTAACTCAATCCCACAGTCATTAGGTGGGGCAACTTCCTGCCGGCTTCCCATAACCAAACTCAGTGGGGAAGCTGGCAGGAACTTGCAAGTCCCAGGACAGCAGGTAGGTAAGTGGCTGCTGCCGGGTGGGGGAGGGAGTGAGTGGGTGCACAGGGGTGTGGAGAGGGTGCGTGGATGTGTGTGAGAAGTGCCGTGTGGGGCAGGGATGCAGTGCAGGGGTGCCATGTGGGTTGGGGAGGGCGCACAGAGGTATGGTGCAGGTGGTCAGGAAGGGTGCATGGGGGTGCGGCACAGGCTGAGGGTGCATGGGAGTGTGGCACGGGCCGGGATGGGTGTGCGGGGCTGCAGCGTGGTTCAGGAAGGGTGCATGGGTATGTGTGAGTGGTGCTGCATGGGGCAGGGAGAGGGTGTGGGGGTGCAGAGAGATTGGGGAGGGTATGTGGGGGTACACAAGAGGTCCCACGTGGGTCAGGGGCATGCAGGGGAGTGGTGTGGGTCAGGAGGGGTGTGCAAGAGGTGCAGAGTAGGTCAGGGTGTGTGGGAGTGCAGCGTGGGCTGGGGAGGATGCCCGGGGGTATGTGAGAGGTACCATGCAGGTCAGGGGGTGCATGGGAGTGTGTTGTGGATTCAGAAGAGCGCACAGGGTTGCACAAGAGGTGTGGAGCGGGTCGGGGAGGGTTCATGGGGGTGCAGCCTGGGTTGGGGAGGGCATGTGGTGGGGTGTGAGAGGTGCCATGCGGGTTGGTGCATGCGGAGGTGCAGTGTGGGTCGGGAAGGGTGCATGGGGGTGCAAGTGGCCAGCACAGTGCAAGCACAGAAGGGCTGGGGAAGATGTGCGGATGGGGAAGATGTACCCCAGAAACTTGCAATCTTCCCTGCTGGCTTCCCCATCGACTTTCTGGGGAAGTCAGGGAAGGTTGCATAGGGTGTGGTAACTTCAAAAAGTTGCTGAACAAATGGTTGGAAGTTGAGGACTACCTGCATGTAGGCTGGATGTCACATTGGAAGAAAAAAGATTGTTAATCTGCAGCAGACTCTGGGCCAGACATGATGTTCTTAATAGATCAGAATATTTGGGTGACATGAAGCAGGATGATGTTTTCAAACAGAAAACATTTTGTTTAGAAATTTGTGTGAAACTTTGTATGGTTCTTGGTGGTTTTGTTGGATATTTGTTCTTCAGCCATTTCTGAAACTAATACTGAGAAACAAAGACGACACAGGATGAACATTAGGTCACTCAGTGAGCAAAATATATTGTGCAACATTTTGATAAACAGCAATTTTTTTCCTCCCTCCTTTTTATAACTTTTTAAAAAAGAAGCGTAGATTGAGAATGAAAACTCTTCCTCCTCGCTAGCTGGAGACATAGAGGAAGAGCTGTCTGGCCTGTAGCCAACACTGTAACCATAGTTAAATAAATCATGACTTAATGGAGGAGTGGACAACCTTTTGTGGCCAAGGGCCACACGTAACATTTTATTGGTAGGGTAAGGTCCTCAGTAGTGTGGCACTGATGTAAAATGGATAGAACCAGTTATTTTTCCATTCTGAAGGAAGTAGTTTGGGGAAGTCTTATTTTTACTTTCAAACAATTATAAGCAGATTTGAGGGTTCAGGCTTCAGTTTTCATATATTTCCCACCTCAGAATGAATGGAAACCACACCAGATTTTTGGCAACTGTTGGAACTTGGGGCCATGTAAATTCCTGGTGTGCAGAGTGCCCCGTGCGGTGTGTGACTCCAGCCTATGATTTGTAAAGTGTTGTTTATGGTAGGTGCACAATTTTTCCTGGCCAGGGCCTACCTTACCTTTTGTATGTAGTCTTGGAGATTGGCCTCCAAAACGTAGTGGGCAGAGCCAGGGCAAAATATTATTTGATGTCATTTTAATTAAACTTCTGTGTCTGCTGACTGGCTTCTTCCAGTATGTTGTGACTGCAACTGCCAGAATTCCAATCTGCATGGTTGTTGGGAATTCTGGGAAAGTAGTCCCATCATCTGTGTAGGGGACCAGGTTGGTGAAGACTCTTCTCATGCATCTGGGCTTTGTTTTCAGGGTCAGTTTGCATATATACTAAAATGGAAATAGGTGCAAATGACTGACCGTGACCCTTATTTCAGTCTGTGTTAAGAAGACTGTTTGAAAGAACACGGACAACTTCAGGTTCTGAGTCATATTCCTAAAATAAGAAAAATACAAAGTCCGGGGTTGGGGAAAGTGTGCATTCTGCATTGTTCTCTTTGGAGTGATCAAACACTTCTAACTAACAAGGATAAGATACCACAAACTTTTCTCATACCTGTATGTTGCATTTTTAAAGGGAATGTATTTCCATCTTTGTGAACCTGGCTTTTGTTCCTGCTTCAGCTTGTTTGCTGGGAAGAAAGAGAGGGGCAAACATTTTTATCCATAATCATCGATTTGCTGGAAAACATTTCCCAGTTTTTAAAAAAGACTCTGCTGTAGGCGCTTGGTATCTCTCTTTCTCTCTGCTGTGCCATTTCTTGTACTGAAGTAGCATATCTGTTTTTTTTTACAGCTTCATAGAAATAACCTTTATAATTAACACCATTGTAATGTTCTCTTTTCAGAGAGATTACAGCTATCCTGTGTTACAGTTGCATGTTTTAGAAATTAGTCTATTACTATTCAGATACAGCCTGTTATTTTCCCTAAGTAGAAAGAAAAGAAACCAGTGGCCCTGCAGATATTGCTGTAATAAACTCCCAGTAACCCCAGGTGGTATGACTAATAATAAAGGCCATGAACTGGTTCCCTGCCATGGGTTCCCTGCCTCTGCTTTAATTGGAAGAATTATTGATTTTATTTCTTACACAATTTATCTACCACCTAAATCCTCATGGACTCTAGGCAGTTTACAGATACTAAAATAGCAGCAACCTTAAAGTGCACTATTAAAATTTCAGTAATAAGAATAAGAACTGCTCACCTAGCAGTTCGAAAACATGCAAATGTGAGTAGATCAATAGGTACCGCTTCGGCGGGAAGGTAACGGCGTTCCGTGAGTCATGCTGGCCACATGACCCGGAAGTGTCTATGACAACGCCGGCTCCATGGCTTAGAAACGGAGATGAGCACCGCCCCCTAGAGTCGGATTCGACTGGACTTTACGTCAAGGGAAACCTTTACCTTTACCTAATAAGAATTTAGCATAGCATTGCATAGCAAAGCCAGGTTTTTACCTGCCTTTGGAAGGCCATAAAGGTGAGGGCCATTCTTACCTTGGGGACAGGTTGTTCCACAGGAGGGAAGCTGCAAGAATGCCTGGAAAGGACCCACTCCTGCTGAACCTCCTGATAGGAGGGGACCCTTAGTAGTGCTCTCTGGTCATCTGGGTAGGATGAGAGAATCAATATAGGAAAGGCAGTCTCTTAGATACCCAGGTCCTGAGTTGTAGGGGGCTTTAAAGCAGTGACCATTGCCTTGAATTACTGGTAGAAACATAATGGACACCAGTACAGGTCTTGCATAAGCAGTGCAGCATAGCAGTACTGGGACTAGCCAGGAAGGAAATGGCCTACTGGATTCTGAATCAGCTGAAGTTTCTGGGGAGTTCTTCAAGGACAGCCCCATGTAGAGTGAAATTCAGTAATCTAATTGGGAATCAATAAGGGGATGAATGACAATCCTCAAAGCATGGGAAGATGCGGGGAAAGCATCTTTGCAAGGTTCATTGAAAGGACAAGAGGAGCTTGTTGGGAATAGACTGAAGTAATGCTCCTTTTTACATGGATTGAATGTTCTCATATCTGTAGGAAATACTTATATGGTAGCAAAGTTCTCTACTATATTTGTTCCTAACCATAAGCACATAAGGTGATAAATACTCTTTTTATTTTTCTTTGAGTATGTCGTTATGTTTGAAGCCTTTATGTTGAAAAAATTGAATTTCTTCTTAAGTGATAAAAACAAGCAGCATTTCTGAAGAAGATAAGATGAAGAATCCAAAGATGGATCACTCCAAGTTGTCAGAGGGTAGAAAGCAAAGACTGAAAGCAACGTCTGCCCTTTCAGATCTATGCTTCCTTCAAACCTTACTATGATCTCAGTTAAAAATCCAGGGACATTTTGTTGAGGTATTTAACTATCAGCCACCTATTCCATCTATCTTCGTTGGTGTCAGAGATCTCAGCCTTAAATAAATAAAACAATAACAAAAACCTTAACTGCTTTGTTGCTTTGTACAATGTCTTACCTGATTTGCCTGAAGCATCATCTCAGGAAATAGTATTTGAAACCTCCACACCCAGAATATTAAATCCAGAGTACAACTACCACCCACATGAGTTCTCATTAAGTTGTCATAAAATATCTCTTACCTAGGGACCAAGCTGTGACACAGCTAAAGAATCATATTCTCTATCATATATTAACCTTCTTCAACCTGGCACCTCCAAGATAGGTTGGACTACAGTTCCTATCATTGCTAGTCAGCATTGCCAGTGCCACTTGAGGATGATAGGAGGTGCAGTCTTGAAAGCTGCAGATTGGAGCAGACTAGTTGTTGTTGTTGTTTTTCCCCTGTACTTTCAGAACTAGCATGCCTGTCTGTCCTTTTTCATTATTCTCCCTCCTTTTGGAAATAAAAAAAGTCCATTAGATACTGAAAACAGAGCTCTTCTTTTTCACTATGACTATTCAGAAGGTAAATTTATGACCCGTTCCCAGGGATTTGAACTATATAGTTCCTATCATCCCATCCTTCAATACTATTTTGACTGAGCCTATTTGGAGCTATAGTTTAACAGGAACTGGAGAACCGTAAGTTCGCCACTGGGGATTATATTCAGGGTGCTGAGGTATACAACTTTTTGTGGGTGAAGGCTGACATTGGCCTTTGAGTGGCATGTCGGGGCAACACTAAGAAGTAGTGGGCTAGGCTGGATGAAAGCTGGATTTGATTCCCTTTCTTTTTCTAAATGTACCTGGTTTGGATTGGGTGTTTTGTTTTTGTTTCTTTTGAATGGCGTCAAGTCTGTTTTAAAACTTACAGTACACTTTCTATGTCCACAAATTGTTAGAAAACCATGTTACTAATTTGGGGTAACCCAGTCATTATGAAAAGGGAACTTTTGGCCATGGGTTGTCCATTCCTGGGGTAGATAGTCACCATATGGAGCACCTCTCGTTAATCTGATGTTAAGATTATTCAGTCATTGCTAAGTTTTAATTAGTAACGATATACCAGATTGCTAACCTTGTTTATGTATCTACAGTTAACAAATAGCATTTGTTATTATCCTGCTGTGTGAAGGTAAATTAAGATTCCTAAAGGCAGAATACAGTGTAACAGCTGAGAAGCACTAGCTTTCCCAGCATTTTCCATGATCTTTAAAATAAGAACTGCCCTCTCCCCCCAGCAAGAGAAAGAAGGAAAAGATCAGTGTAACAAATAATGGAAAACCATTTACTTATAATCTAATTGTCCTACCTCAGGGAGATTCATGCGTCAAAGCCAAATGGAGAAAATAAGAAATGATTATGTCATTGGTTTCAACTGATTTGTAACAAAAGGATCCCAAAGCAAGTTATTCTCCACTGCCTTTTTCTCTCACATGATGTACAGTTTGTATTTGTCAGCAGAAAAGCATGTATAGCTTCAGCCATGCCCAGGGAAGAAAGAAGCTTGTTTAACCTGCTTTAAGCACTGTCCTTGTGTAAGTCAGAATCATGGTCAATAAACACATTTTATGTTGTGCTTGTAGGAGGTAATTTTGCCTATTATGTTCTAACACAGTGACCTAGCGAGAGTTTTTGGTTGGGGTTGTTGCTTCAACTTTGTCACTGATTTAGTTTTGCAAGTCGGGCACTGCAGGAAATAAGGGCTTCAGAACTGTAGGGATAAAATCCAAAATCTTAATGAGAGAATGCAGGAATGTGAATCTTTATTAAGTACTCCAGGACTTTATCAGGTGAAATAGGACCAAAAAGAAAAAAAGCAGGGAAGGCAGAAGAAGCAGAAAAGTTCAAATATAGCGCAGAGGTCCATGAGGCTGAATCTTTTGTTACTTTGAAAAATGGTTCTATTATCCAAACAGAATGCATAGATGGTTATTCCTTTTCACTAAATTGTTTTTTCTGTTGTTTTGTTATTTTAATTTTACTCAAATTCCACTGTTGTTTTTTAGATTATTTTCAGTTACTTTTATTCCTTGGTTTAAAGAACCATGCAATAAACTATACTGCTCCTGAATGGGGAGTAGACACAATCAGGGAATGTGCATAAGAGAGAAGGTTATAGATGGTTCTAGTAAAACTTGCTGAGATGACTTTCTATATACTGATATGTTCTCAGTGCTATTCATCTCTGGCATCTGACACTAGATCCAAGTTAATTTAAAAGAAAGATGGTTACTGCATTTTTTACTGCCTGTAGGTTTACTTCCTTCATGCTCCTGTTGGTTCACCTGTCTGGATGCATTTTGTGTGGGATTGGACCTCATAGATGTGCATGCATAGAACAGAGTCTGCTTGACATCTGATGGGACTGATTTACACAGATCTTGATCACTGCGTAATGGAAAATGCATGTGAGTGGGGGACTTCTGGGTGATGTCCTATGGCAAGTTAGACATCCCTGCAAGTGGCTCTGAGGGCAGGGACAGCACTGTGGTGAAATTGGCAGCCAGGAGACAGGTTGTGGCTGACGAAAATCTCTCCAGAGGAAGGAGAAATTGGGGGATTGTCCACTTGCGCTCTGGATAGCCACTCCTCACAAGGAGACCGCAGGAACTGAGCTTCTTGTGATTGATCGTGAGTTGAGCAGCTTGGGAGTCAAGGGAAAATCAACATGCCCTAAGCCACTGTGCAGCCTTTATGGACATACGACCAGCAAAAACCTCACTTTCTTAAACACTTTTGGATATTATTAATTTATAATCTAAGAGAAGTATTCCAAACAGCAGGGAAGAATACAGACTCTTGGTGAGTTGCCTTGTTTTTGGAATTAAGATTTAATGATAGATTTCAAATGGCTGTATGAAATTGGAACAATATTAGTGATAACATAATTGCACAAACCATGCAATTTGTACTTGTCTATTCAAAAGTAAAGCCCACTGAGTTCAGCAAAAATCCCTCCTAGGAAAGAATATGTTTGAAATTCAACCTAATGTAATTAGAATTCCAGTTGATTAGAAGAATTAAAATTATATACCCAAATATGATCTGTGCATATATCTGTGAGGGTAGAAGGGGGGGGGGACATCCTGTGTATTTCTCCAAACTCCTGAAAAATGCAAGGATGGAAATATGTAGGATTTTTGTGGCATCTTGTTAAAATACTGCGAGTATAATGTATATTCTACCACAAAAGACTGGACCATTTGTAACTGATTGTCAAGGATTTTTAATTTCCTGTGGTTTAACAACAGATAAACATCTTTGCTCTCCTCTTTAAAGTTAGAATTCACAAACTCTGGGAATTAAGATGTAGAACAGAATCTCTATGTTTGTCAGAATATAATATATAAAATATTACATAGGCTGTAACTGGCTCCATCCTCTGAGTCACTATTTTTCCACTTGTTCCAGATTGGAGGACTTTAGAATTTTATAAAAAAACAAAACAAACAAAAATGCTGAATAGCTTCTGAACTCTTGAGACCTGTCCATGTCTACTCTAGGGAACGAATTCTGCAAATGCTAATCACAATTATTTAACTTAACTAAGCATGTAGATGAATATTGCACATAGCCCATCTTTGAAGAATTCTAAATTGATGTTGTGTTTACATTCTAATTTCAAAGCTGAAAGCACTCTTATTTCAGTGCAATGTCATATAAATCTGTGAAATTTAGTTGTTATTGTCACAAAAGAAAAAAAAAGAAAGCAATTGTTATCACACACACAAAAAAAGTAATTGTTCCACTCCCAGCCATTCTTATTTTTTCTGCTTGTCTGTTATATATCTAAGATTAGGAAAAGAAAATGAAGTTATATATTTAGAGGAAGATCAATGTGGCATGACTGGGACAATGGAGGCTCTGCACTGATAGTAATTATTTAGATGAAACATACATTATTTGATTCCCACCCCTTAAAAATAATCTTCAGATTGCCAAAGTGGATGCGGATATTTAATTTTTAAAAACACAACTGGAAGAATTTCAGTAGTTGAAGAGCACCCTGTGTCTTCCACATTAAGAAAAATACTACTTCTGCAGAAAAGCAATTTAAACAAATATTTTTTCAGGCCCGAATTATGCAGCATTTTCATTTTGACATCAGTTAAGTAATACTGCCTCAGCAGTGGGTTTTGTCTTACACTCAGAAGCAGCCTATGCAGCTTATGTGAGGCGCATGTTTCTCTTTCGTTCCTTTGTCCATGTTTCTCTCTCTTCTTGCCTTGTTTTTTGACAATATTTTTTTCCTTAATCCATTTTTCTTTTGCTCTTCTCAGCTTTGCCTCTATCCCTCTTCCCTCTCGTTTTATTCTTGGGCTATTGTTATCTCCCTATTTTACTTTTTTGCTTTCCCCTTTTTCTTTTCAAATAACAACTAGAGGCAAATTCCTATGGGAAGGTTATCCTCTACTTCAGATATCCTGGCCACAAGCCTTTTGGATTTCATAGGTAACATGATGAAGCCCTTAAACTGAGCCTGGATGCAAACCCACTGCAGATGGAAGAGGGTCAGTTTAATATGATTCAAACAGTACCAGAAAACATTTTGGATATTGCACCGTAAAATAGGCAACGTATTCCAGTTTCTCTTCAAGGGGAGCCCCATAGAGTGAGCATGAAGAGTAATTTATTCTAAGCTGGTGTAACTATGGCCAGAACTACTTTTTCCAGTGCTGCTTATAATGCTGCCCCTAAGATCAACTCTTCAAAGATACAGAAATTCAAGAATATAATGAAAATGGTGATCCTGATCCTCTCATGAACTGCTTTACATTCAGTATTTGACAGATTTTGGATGAGGACATCCATGGAGGAAATGGCACAAGTGTGACCCAGGGAAAGACAACAGCTTTCTCCAGGGATGCTTCTCTTACAGTACAGCAATAAAATGCTGAAACTGAACTACAGGAATCAGACATAAATGTGGTTGTGGATGTGAAAGCAACTTCTAACTAATAGAAGTTTCAGCTTCTCTCATCACTGAGTTTTATTTTTACTGGGTTTTAGAAAGAAAATTACAGTCTTTCACTTTCTTTTTTCATACATAAGCTAATTATTATGCAGTCCAATAATTTTCCCCAAAGGAAAATAACATAGCAAAAGAACTGGGGGGTGAGAAGGTTGGAACAACAGATGTCTTTCATCTACAGCTGACAATTAACTGAAGGTTGAAGCACAGCAATTTTATAGCTCAAAGACTTTTTAGATTATACTGCTACAGGGCAATACTAGCACAGTCATATAGAGTAATATCCCTTTACATACTTTTCTAAGATTAATGCAAGCGTAGAGTAGTTTTAAGTATGGAATCAATGTGGCAGAGTGATCCAAAAACAGCAAGTGATGGAAGTTAGAATAAGTGAAAGGTAGTAATTGAATTTCCATGGGTGAAGATGGAATGAAATTCTGCTGACAAAATATACTGCTGAAGAGGTGAAAGGTCCCCTGTGCAAGCACCGAGTCATGTCTGACCCTTTGGGGGGACGCCGCTTTCGCGACATTTTCTTGGCAGACTATAGTGGGGTGGTTTGCCATTGCCTTCCCCGGTCGTCACCTTCCCCAGCAAGCTGGGTACTCATTTTACCGACCTTGGAAGGATGGAAGGCTGAGTCGACCTGAGCTGGCTACCCAAGAATCCAGCTTCCGCTGGGATCAAACTCGGGTTGTGGGGAGAGTTTTCGGTTGCAGTACTGCCGCCTACCACTCTCTGCCACATGAGGCTCTACAAAATATACTGTTAGCTTTTTTCAATTTGGGATTATCCAGATGTGAACTCTGATTCAGCATATTGGTTGAGGTTTTTGGAAATTGAAGACCTCATGCATCTGGGAAAAGCTGAACTATGTTATCCTGTATATAAAGAACTATTTAAATACACCATTATGAAAACAGTTGAGTTTCAGGGTTGGGAATGGATCACTAAACTCAACATGCTGTAAACTAGAGCATTGAGGTTGTTCAGCATGAATGCAAGCTTGTATGCAGGCATATCATTCATCCCCTGCCCTGTTTGGGGCAAATTCAGGATTAAGTTATCTGCTTAGTGTAGTCAGTTCAGACTACATACAATGTACAACGTGCACCTTATACGTTAGTACCAGCCAAATTTTATTTATTTATTTATTCTGGCCTGTGGGTCCCTTCTAGAATTGTATATAGCATCTGCTTTTTTATTAGGTATATATCAGCCTTCCCCAGCCTGGTTCTCTCTAGGTATGCTTCAGCTCCCCCAGTCACTAATCAAAATAGCTAAGCTATTCATTAATATCTATCTATATACTACTGAAACTCAACTGTTTGTCTATGTGTAATTTTTAACTGGCAAAATGATGCATTGTAGGGCAACAATTCTTGAACCAATATACCTTCAATGGGTTAACTTCCAGAACGTGTCCAAAATCCAGGACCCATGACTCCTGTAGAATTGAAATTTGGCAAATTTTATAAAACATTTTATGACATGATACAAAATGTCATAAAACATTTCCTGTGGTCAGTTCCTGATGTTTGACTGTGCTATATAGTTCAATATGAATGACACAGGCTATTTTCAAGGCAGATACAAGTCTGAATTTTTAAGAACTTTTCCAGTGAAGGCAGTGCATTAGAAGCTCTACCATTGTTGAAGGCATTGAAGAATCTGGTAAGGAAATATCTTTGACATGATGACTCAGTGGGTTACAGGTTCTCTAGTCTTTACAGAAGCCTTCAGTGAATCATTTTAGGACACAACTCTATTTTCTTATTTAATTTAGTTCATATTTAGTCAGAAGACTAAATGGTAGGAGCAGATTTAAGGTGGCCAATTCATAGAAAACACTGAGCTAGAACAGAGCTTGAAGGAACAAGGTTATAAATCTCTTCAGGCAAATTCACCTCTATGCCAGGCATAGACTCTCATCAAACCAATGTCTGAACTTGGTCAGCATCATTTGAAGACATTAGATTCAGAAGAACCAGAGAGTGAGGATGAGAGGCAGACTGGGACTGAGTCAGAAGAACATAACTGGAAAACAAGGGCAAAAGGCATCTGGCAAAGCTCTTACATCCCATGTGTATGGAATGGGAGTAGAATAAGGCTGATAGAAATTTGATTGATTGATTGATTGATTATGTGCCATCAAGTTGGTGTCTACTCTTAGCAACCACATAAATAGATTTTTTCCATGATAATCTGTCCCTAACCTGATCTTTCAAGTCTTCCAACAGTGTGTTCATCACCAGTATAACTCAGCCTATCCACCTCACTGCTGGTTGTCTTCTTTCTTTCCACCTTTCCCAGCATAAAGCCTTCTCTAGAGAGCTAGGTCTTTACATAATGTGCCCAAAGTAGGATAGTTTGAGCCTGGTCATTTGTGCCTTGAGTGAGAACTCTGGGTTGGTTTGCTTGATAATCCTTCTGTTTGAATTCTTGGCTGTCCATAGTATTCTCAGGAGTCTTCTCTAACATCAAATTTCAAAAGCATCAATACTCTTTCTATCCTGCTTCTTCAATCAGGTACGAACTGACTAGTCTGCATGCTAATGCCCAGGGCAACAAAAACCCTGGATACCAATACAGGAGGTTATTATTTTACCAACACAGGAGGAAATTTATAGTCCTGCATTTAAATCCTAGTCAAGATGAAGAAGTTTATTACTGTAGGCCAGAACACTTCATTCTAAAAAATGGGTCCTGATGTATTCACAAGTAGTCTGTTAGTCAAGTAATTTCCCATCCCAGAATTTTAAAACTGCTTTTTCCTTTAACAGGTTAAAAACTGCACAATAATTGGTGTACATCCACTTAAGAAGAAGACATACAATTTTTTTACAAACGGTTGTTACTCAATTTGATGAGGGGAATTTGTTTTAGAATTTTTCTCAAAGCAGCAGCAAGCTTTGGAGAAATGCTCATGGGTGCAGTATATTGTAGCTCATCTAGTCAGATGGCCAAGAATCTTGCATCTTCTATTTTAGACACCTCTCATGAGTGTCAGCTAGGGAGGGCAGGGAGCAGGCAAATGACCAAGCATACATTGTGATGCAAACTCCTTCCCTTTTGTATATGCATTGTGAAGTGGCAAGCATGTATGTAGGGGCGGGGAGACTTGCACGCTATGTTGCAATGCACTTTTTTCCATTTTGGCAGAACCTCCAGATTCAGCAGATGTGTATCTCTCCAGATTGTTCAGCCTCTCTAGCTTCTGGCACTTCAGTTAAATCCTAAGGGAGGTAAATATGAGTGAATCCTTTCCATATTTTTTTTTCAGTAGCTGAGCTGCTGACACCACTGCCCTGGTTAGAGAATTTCTCCTTCCCTGGAAAAATGGAAGAATTAATCCATCTATTACTTATTTGGGGGAGAATTTTGAATGACTGTTTGTGTTCAGCTTCTAATTTATTTTTTTGTTCAAATATATCCTACCTACCCATACTTATGATAGCTATCAGACCTTCAATGTAGGCAAAGTCAAGAAACAGGCATGGCAGGGATTCCAGGAATGTTCCTTACTTTTGTAAAGTAGAATTACCAAATCTTGACAGCCTGTTAGGGTTTTTATCTGCTCCATGTTATCACACAAAATCATTTTGAGCTTCCTTCTCATACTTTTCTCCTTTTCAGGACTGAGTAATCTTTTCTGAAATTCTCCCCTTAACAGTTTACTCATTCCTTCCCCATTCTGAAGGCCAGATCTACATTCCCTCACAATAGCTTTCAAATCTCTATATCTCTATCTCTCTATGTACATACATGTTTAGTGCTCACCTGCATTGAGCTGTTCCCATATCTTCTGTTGTGATACTTTATGAATGGATTCCCAAAAGCTGGGTGAGATTACCAGATTGTCCCACTTTAAAATATTTGGGAAACATGGTGATAAGTGAAAGAAGGGACATGAACACATTTTTCTATTCAACAAAATGAGCTAATGGATCAACATTAAATTATCTGATGCAATCATCACAGACAGCTTATGCTCAGCAATCAATATATCCCAGGAAAAGAGGTAGTCTTTTCTTTGTCTACAATTGCTTTACTTCTTGACTCTTTCAGTAGCAAGACTGATCATAGGAAGAAATTCTACCCAGGTCAGCTGAACTCAGCTCAGCAAAGAAGAAGTTTTGTACACATTTGCAGTGCTGCTCTGAAATTGAGCACATCCAGATGTCTGAATCCTGGGATTGATGTAAATGCATTTTAATTTCTGACTGCTGAATTCTTTGGGTATTGGACATGGAAAAGTGCTCAGAAGTCTGTGGTTTTAAATGGCAGATGTTCTAGATATAGTGATTTTAGGCTTTTGAAAGTAGAAACCCCGGAAAGTGTGATTGAAGTGAAATTTACTGTTGGTGTTCAATTGGTTAAAAAGCACATTTTTACTTGACAGCTCTAATTGGCATGCATTTTAGTTCTTATCAGGCTAGACATTGGATCACTCCTTTTCAATTAAGTATATGAAATGCTTTGAAGATTAAAAGCACTGTGTAAGTATTATTGTAATTATATGAAGAGATGAAGCCATTATATCAGTCATTACTGTCTGCAAAGCATCCAAGCTTCAGAAGCATCCAAGAGGAAGTATGTGTAATAATTCTAATAATCTGGCTATATGAATCTACCACTTTCCGTATTATGTGACTTGCTACGCTACTTAACATAATCAACAAGACTCTTTTAAAAAGAAAGGAAAAGGGCTCTATTTTTATGCATCTTCATTTGGAATATTACAGTATCTGGCATAGTTATTTGACTTGCATATATTTCACACAAATAAAAGTTTATTCCATTTTCTCATCCCAATGTTTTGGTCAACTTAGATGTTATGGAAGATGATTATATACCCTGGTTATATGCTCTATGATTTATTAAATATATTGAAGACTGGCAATTTTAACTTGTAAGTCATTTTCTATTTAGTATGTTTGAGAATTCTTCTATAGTATAAAGTTAGGACTGTAAAAAGAAGGGGGTATTTGGGAAAAAAATAAGGCTGAATGCTGTTATATTTTTAGTTGGTGATAATATTTAGCTCTGTGTTTTTCTTCTGCTGATTAATCAGCACAGTGTGGCAGTTAAATAAATGTTTGCAAGCCACTATTTTTGACTCAGTCCTAAGAACTTGTATAGTTTATTGCATGGTTCTTTTAACCAAGGAATAAAAATAAACTGTGAAAATAATATAAAAAACAACAGTGGAATTTGAGTAAAATTAAAATAACAAAACTATTCTTTATCACTCTCTGAGTCAAAATAACCACAGCCATCTAAAACAAACAATTGGTGCACTTCCAAATAACACCCAGTTCCTTAGTTGACAAGTCTCCTAAAAATCTGAACTCTACAGTTTTGGGACTCAATTTTTGCACTCAATTTTTGTTGCAAAATAATGAGAGAGAAAAAAGTCCAGTGTAGCTTTTTTCTTCTTCCCTTCCCTTCCCTTCCCTTCCCTTCCCTTCCCTTCCCTTCCCTTCCCTTCCCTTCCCTTCTTTCTTTCTTTCTTTCTTTCTTTCTTTCTTTCTTTCTTTCTTTCTTTCTTTCTTTCTTTCTTTCTTTCTTTCTGTTCCATCTTGATGTTCTCTTGGACCCACACTCCTTCTCTTTCACTACCTATGTCCTCTTTTTCAGAAATCTTGTAATGAGATGTCCCAAAATTGGCAGCCAATCAGATTTGTCTACATAACATCGTCACTGAGGGCAAATGAAATAGACTGACCACATTTCAAAGAGACAGACGCATGACTGAGGCAACTAGGCAGTGCTCGCTGATTTCCCACTTCACACTGTGTTGGTGTATAGTACATGGCAGTACATAAATATGGCATGGCTCAACATATCGGTTGGTGGTAGCCTCAACAGTGCAGGACACATTTTCTGCCTCAGTTGAGCTGTAGAGTGGATAAGTAAGCCAGAGAGCACAGATTGGGAGATCTGTTTGCCTTGGCAATAGGGGGTGTGCATGCAACATTGTGGTACATGTAGAAAGGGGGCAGGGCCTGCATTGTGATGTTGAAATACTGCTTTCATCAGTCAGCTCCTCCTTGCCATCTTTGTGGACACTCCTGCAGGTTTGGCTCATCTTTAGGAACAACTCTGAGAATAATTCTCTATGGACCTGTTCACTTCATCTTAATAGTTTTTGCCTTCTTGGGACTGTACTGATAGGATCGTTGCTGAAGTTCCAACTCAGATTTTGTGCTGTTGGAAATTGAGGCCAAATTCTCCAATTCCTAAGTTCAATTCTTTAAAAAGTTATTGTATCATTCAGAAAACCTATTCCTCTTTTCATCTATCCACTCATATGAATGGATATCATCTACAGTGAATTAGTTCCCTTTGAGAATTGGCTGGGCCAACTCAGTCTGACTACATGGGCCAATGCTCATATGAAGAAAGTCAGATAAGAAAACTATTAACTTGATTTTTTAAGATTGCCTTAGCTAAAAGACACACAGACATTTTCATGGAAATGCATTCACTGACTTCTTTGGTGTACCCTAATAATTCCTTATGCATAGTCTGTAAATAGAAATAGCACTTGTGGGTATAGAGTGTTTTTGTGTTGTATCTGAAATGAATGGCAAGATGAACAAGGGTAATGGGTGAAAGGGAATTTAAAGTATCTTAGCTGTATAGCTATGCAATTATGATTTTATAAGTTTTAACCTAACAGTACTGCTAAAATGTTTATTCAGTAAGTTCAAGCTTATTTGAAACTATTATTATTCTAGTTAAGTCAATGTTCTATCAGGGGTTATCTGTTGGTTGGCCACATTTGGATGAAGCTGAAATAAACAGTGGCTGGGGCCTGAGTCCAAATGGGATGGGAACAGGGGCTTCTGTGTGTGTGGTGGTGGGAGAATCAAAATAATTAAGATGTTGTTTGTGACCATGCATTCAAAGCCCCACCCCCACCCCTTTTTTTACATGGATTGCATATGTAATAGATGTAAAAGAGAGGGTGTGGCTTTGACCATGTGGTTGTGGCCACCATCTTCATTTTTAGGACCCTTCTCCTCCCACAAATGCCCCTGGATGGAGATGAATTCTTTCTTTGACATTCTTTTTTCCTTTTTGGTAGACAACCTTTTTCTCTCCCAAAGGGTAGGGTTGCAGAGAAGGAAGAGATAAATGTCAGTAGAAGTCTAAACTGCAGGGGGCTTTTGAAGTTAAGCTGAAGACTCTTGAGCCATAGATTGCCCCTCTGTGTTAGAGCCGTTGAGAGTTGGGTGGCATACAAATTTGATAAATAAAAATATAACTAAATAAATAATTTTAAGCACACTTGAAAAGAACAAATTTTGGAAACCTGGATTTTGCAGCTTCACCCTGGCAATGGAACGGTTTTAGTTTGCCTTAGCAAGAATTACAACTAGGAATATTCAGGCCTGTCATGCAGGTGGAACAGAAGCAAGTGAATAGCTAGAGCCCGAGTCAAAAGTTCTTTGTGCTGCTGTTTCTCTTTCCTGACATTCCCCATTTTGCTCTTCAGTTCCCTTTCTGACACACTTTTCTTACTCTTCAAAGAACAGACTGTCAAGAAATGGAGAAGTAGCCTTTTCCAAAAGTTTAAATTGACCATGTGGTGGCTTTCTGAAATTAGGCTGAGGACTACATGTGGCTTGAGGTATAGGTTGCCCAGATCTGAGTGACACTCTGCTGCAAATATTGTGGGCATGAAAACTAGTAGCTAGAAGCAACCACTTATTACTGCCTGGAATATCAGGCCCCAAAAGGGAGGCCCGAGCATTGTGGGTGCTGCAGCAGCATTGGGACTTTGGCTGTAGCATATTGGGTGTGTCGATTGAAAAGACACTACTATGGCAATAGCCCAAGAGGCCAGATACAGTTTAACTAGACTCAGCCCTTACGAAATTTACAGTTTGCAAATGCAAGACATTTTGTATATATATAATTAAGCATAAAAATACTATGTATTCATTCTATCACTACTTCCCTTAATGTCCCCCATTTATGTCAGAAATAGCAACAGTTGTCTGCATAATGTTTATTCATGATAACTCAGAAATTAGTTTAATTCTGTTTTAAAAGATATAGAAATCTCATTTTCCTATTTGCCATTGTAATCATATCTACAGAGGACAAGCTGTAAATGGCAAACAAACTTTGAACAATATAATAAAGGAAAGTTCTTAGAACATATCTGCTCTCCTTTGGTTAGTGAACTTGACTTTTATCTAGATTGCTGCTGATAGAAGGGGGAATACAGTCCCATTTCTGCAGAAGACATTGCAGATGCATCCTCAACTCTGTTAGAGGTATTGCTGTTGGCCTATAAAGAAAATAAACAATGCTCATCAGCTGGAAAATAAATTATTTTTCAATATTTCAACTGCTGCTGGATTATGAAAAAAAAAAGCTTTGCTGGATTATAGGAACAGTTCTAGTAAGACATAAGCTTATTTACAGGAAATAACACTTGACAATTGTTTTCTCACCTTTATTGGAGATGATGGAGACACAGCTACCACTGAGAAAACTAATGAATTTAAGAATGAAAGAAGAATCTTGCTAGACTATGTTAGGGATGACTGCTTTCATCTTTTAATTTCATTCTAATAATTTTGTCCTAGTAATTTTGGTTGTCCTTTTTATCATAAAGCAATAATCTTTTGCAGACTAAAATTTCACATTTGTTTTTCATATTAAAAAGGATTCCAGTAATTGAGAAAAGGATGCAAAGAAGTTATAGTGAAGAAGAACATGGATGCTCAGTATAGATAAGGAACAGAGAAAGTGCAGTCATTTATGTTCCATGTATGGGGCTGATGGTGAACAATATTGGTTTGTTTAAAATGTAACTAACAAGCTCCTGGATGAAGAAGAATTGGAAGTAGATTGTTTTGATTCACAGCTTGTACAGTCTTGTTTTCAGCTTGGCAAGTGGGTTAGTTAACCATGGTATTCCTCTGTCTATCAAGACCACCCATCTTGAAAGAAAAGCAGTTCTGCTGTCAGGTAGCAGCTTCACTTTAACAAGGGGTGACTTTGGGGGTCAGAACACAGCATAAGCATAGAGATCCCACAAGTGTAAGGGGGGAGTGTGGAGGAATATTTTGGACGTTTTGAATAGGTAAGATTCAAAACAAGAAACAGAAACCCTTCGTGTCAATATCACTAACAAAAGGCTTTAGGGGACTTATAGCCCAAAGTGATACAAATAATATATTGCTGGCCTTTAAGCTTCATTTGATCTTCTGGGTTATTATTCATTGGTTTCTTACATGAGAACCTAAGGTCTTGCTCATACTTTCTTACTTTCACTTGCAGCCTCTGTTTACTTCACTAGCTTTGGCCTAACTTCTACATCTTTCACCTTGGATGCATCCCTGTCCTTGCTTCTTGGATGCTCCAACTGGATAAGGCTTACTGCCAAGCCCAAGCCATAGAAGAGGCCACCCCTAAGCCTGGACCGGTCCCGACTGTTGGCCAGGTTCCTGGGCATTTTATACACCATAAATCAGTAAGCCTAAGTGGTTACAGGGGGATTCTCTTGAACTTGCTGCTGGAAAAAGGGGTAAGCAGGAATAGAATTTGACAAATTAAAAAATAATAAAGATTCACACGGAACTACTTTTCCTTTTCTTGATAATGGGCAGGACTTGCACTAAACAACTGCAGTTCCATGAACAAACATGCTGTTTCAAGAGCATTTGTTCAGCATCAAATTTTAGTAATACAAAAGTTGCATTGTGTTGGCTGATGAAAAAAGTGGCCGAATCACAAATGAAAATAAAGTGAACTCTAACCCTTGGCGAAGCATATCCACTTTTCCCCATCCTTTTTGCAAAAGACATTTCCACATACTGATACTCCTTAAAGGATGCTCACCAGTGTTTCTGAGATAAAACCAGGGGCTGTAGCTTGATGGTACAGCCTCCGCTTTTCATGTTGAGGGTGCCAAATTTAATCCCTGGCCTCTCTAGTTAGTGCTGGGGAAGATTCCAACCTGAAATGCTAGAGAGCAGCTGCTGGTCAACTGAGACAATGCTAAGCTTGGTGGACAAATGTCTCATGCAGCATACCATAGCTTCCCATTTTAGAACAAGGGAGGCTTTCCTTCAGAAACCATATGAAATTGTCATGTTTATTAAAATGCGTTGCCCAAACATATCCAGGAAAATACTGTGTTTCTGTCATGGAACATTGACACTGAGCAACAAAGCACAAGTACAAGATAAATGGGCTGGCATTTGCAGTGATGGGTCCTATGCATGCAAATTACAATCACATGACTCCATAACTGGCACAGGTTCCTAGTGATGGTAGTACTATTGTCAAGCTGTCAATTTTCATACCAGGACTTGGCATTAAATTTCACCTCTCCTGATATATAACCTCTTAGTTTCAGGTTTATTCAGCAGAAGACTTCAGATACGATGGGTAGATAAGATTTTATACTAGAGGCAACAATGAAGCCATACACATACTGGTGATTTGCCTTCTACAGTGCAAAGCAATCAGGGTCTTTATATAGGTCGGTGCTCCAAAGTTAAGCTCTAGGTTCTTTCTTCCTATCTTTCTGAATTAATGGATAGCTGGTGGTTTGCTTGGCCTTGGGCAGTTTAGTCTTGTTCTTGCAGTAGTGCTCTCTAGCCTAGGAACTGCTGGTTTGTTTATTAATTTATTTAGTAAATTTATATGGCCACCCATCTCTCATACATGACTCTGGGTGGCTAACAATTAAAAATAAAAACAGGATAAAATAACCATAAAAACCCATCAATAATATAAAACAGCTGCTGAGAACATTCATGACTCACATTCAGATCAGCCATGAAATGGGCTCATCTGTACTGCCAGGGCCTCAGGCTAGATGGCAAAGCCAGGTTTTTTATGCCTTGCAAAAGGCCAGCAGGATTGGAACAAGTCTAACCTTAGGGGGGAGATATTCCAGAAGGCAGGCATCACAGCAGAAAAAGGCTCTCTTCCTGGGTCCCACCAGAAGGAACTCTCTAGTGGACAGGACCTGGAGCATGCCTCTCCTGCTGGATGTAACAGGATGGGCAGACACCACTGGGGAGAGGCGGCCCCATAAGTAACCTGGCACCAAGCCATGAAGGGCTTTAAAGGTAACCACCAGTACCTTCAATTGTACCTGGAAGCATAGTGGTAGACAATGCAGCTCTCAGAGCAAAGATGTCACATGTACTCAACAACCGGCACCCATAATTGCCCACACCACTGCATTTTGCACCAGCTGAATCTATCATGCTTTGGTAGCCCCCTCCCCCATTTTCCAATAAACTATTAAGCTTTATGTTAACGCAATTTCATTTTTCAGTGGCCACAGTTGGTTAACTTATTGCGGCATATCTGGCAAAAGTTGGAGTAATAAGGGTGAAGAGACGTTCAGTACTGTTAAAGTAGAGGATAAACCCTGGAAAGGCATCAACAGTGCTGTTCAGTTTTGATTATCACATTTTAAGGAGATAAAAAATAAAGTGGGATTCTAGAATAAGACAACAGTTAAGCCCTGACAAATTCATTTATGCATCAATCCCCCACCCCAACAAAGCAAAACAAAGGGAAAAAAATGATGTTCTACAATTTCAGATATTGTGCTTACAACTTAGCTTCTATGATCCCACACTTTTTCCTCTTCGGAATTTCATAACTTTAAGAATATGAAATGGACCAAAACAGATGTGGTAGCTTAGTTTGAGAGATTGAAGATACTATTTGAAAAGGTATAATAAAATAAAATCTCTAGTGTATAGAGTGGCTATAGAGTGTAACATTAAGTATTCCTGAAAAGTGTGTCCTGAAAAAGAGACTGCTGCTGCCAGAAAAAGTCATTGATTGACATTCTCTAACTTTTGAAAATAGAGACGTCTGGAAATGAACCTTCAGTGTAATCTCAATGAAAGGTATCAAAGCCATTGAAAGGCTCAGGGGACTTGTTTGGGTTGCACCTTCTCCTGGCATAGAAATCCAAGACTGTTTCAGTGCCCAAACCAGTCTTCACAGTAGACTGAAACAGATTTAGAAGTGATCAAAACAATAAAGACAGGCTGGAAAGTTCAGCTCATTTCACTCAGCCAGAATTGTCAGGAAAACCTCTCACTTTTTTCTAGCCTCAGAACATTTCTCTAATTCTAATACAATGAAGGTTTATTTTCTGTGTGCATTTATGGGGTTGACAATATGCCGCTGGGTAGTTTGATCAGATGTGATCCTGATAGCTACAATAAACACTTGATCACTTTTCCTAACATGCAAACAAATGCAATTATATTTAATCAGATGTTCAGATGTCAGAAGAGTAATTTAAAGTAGAGTAATCTTAATAAGAGCCAGTTTGGTGTAATGGTTGAGGCATCAAACTAGAAAGTGAGTTCTAGTCATGCCTTAGGCACAAAGCCAGTTGGGTGACCTTGGGCCAGTCACTTTCTCTCAGCCCTAGGAAGGAGGCAATGACAAACCACTTCTGAAAAACCTTGCCAAGAAAATTTCAGGGACTTGTCCAGGCAGTTACTGAGAATTGTACATGATTAAACAGATTAAAAAAAACCTTAATAAACATACTTAAAAACAGATCCAACACCGTTTTGAACATCTAACCATTATTCTCACCTTTCCTGCCTTTTATGCCCATAACTTAATTCAACTCTGTATTTCTAAAGTCATAGAGCTATGTGTTCTTATTACTTCAGTGTTTATAATCTTTCAGCCACCAAGTTGACTGACCACTTCTGTCATGGCAAGCAAATACCTGGGCTTGACTAAATACCAAACACAAAGAGGCAAATTGTAAGGGTTAAGGAACAATACAACTCAATCCATTTCTTTCTTAAAACTAGCTTTAACCAGCTTAATGAAATACCTAAAGCAGAACAGACTGTTCTGACAATAATACAGTTCAAGGCCTAGTTAAAAGGCTAAGTTAAAGCATCTTATATTCTGACACGTCCATGAAGAAAATATTCGAGAGTATCCAATAATTACAATCACAGAATTCAGAGAACATCAAGTTGGGGAAAGTCCTTTTGTGATGGGATGCTCTGGCTCTGATCATGAAAACCGGTATTTCCAAAATAGCGCAGAACAAGAAGAGGTGGACATTTCTGTGGTATCAGATAGGTGATCACCACATTTCCCATTAAGCCAAGACTCTTTAAGAAAACAGATCAAAGGCAATAGGGAGGCCCTGCCTTCATATACTCACTTGCTGATAAATGAGAACCCAGTGACACATGGCCAGCTTCTAAGTTCTGTAACCTATTGTCTTGCTCAGTACAATAAATCTGCCTATATGGAATCTGTGAGAATCTTGCTTTCTAGATGGTAAACTGCTGTAAAAGGGCTGTCACTATTATAAGCTAAGAAGAGCAAGTAAAGTTAACAATATTTCTGAAGCACTTTCTAATGTTTCAGTCTGAGCTGGAATAAGGTTTGATTATTATGATTTTAGCTGACTAGATGGATTTTTACTGTATTTGAATTACACTCTGCACTGTAGTTTGGTATTTTTTGAATGTTCTCAGTCTTTGGGGAGGAGGTAAGGAATCAGATAAATAATGTATGGAAGAAAGATTTGGAACTGAGGTTTGAAGAAAATAAAATGAACATGGATTATGACTGAAATAAGTCCCCTGGTGTGCCAATCCTTGGCTCGCAGCATTTGGAGTTTTGTTCCTAGTTTTAAAGTGGCCTGGGTGTTCCTGTCATTAGCAGAGGGAGGAATGGGGTAATGCACTCTCTACATGACTCAGCGCACCCATCTCTCCCTTATGTATTCAGTCTGCAGTTTGCAGGAGGGGATGGACGTTCTGGCTGACATTTGCGGACTGGCAAGGGAACTACATTTGTAACCTAGCTGTATTAATTTGTGGGTGAATTCTTAACTCTCCAGCCACATTATTGATGTTATGAAATTGTTGGTTACGTGAAATTTAGTGAATGTGCCTGCCACTAAATCATACATATGCATGACTAAGCTAAGCTTCTTTACTCAGAAATAAGTCTCTTAAGTAACAATTCTTGCAGTGGAAACAAAGACAAAGAACTAATTTTAGCCCATTTTGCTGGACTGACTTTGAATTTGAAAATTATCCATTGTATAAAGCTTACGTTATCAGAAGAAGTAGCTAGGATTGTGCGACATTCCCAGTTAAGTAATGTTTAGAAGATGATGTTAAATATTAATATTCTGAATACATACTACTGTCTGAAAGTAGGAGAGTGTCATGAGTGCCGTTGAGCTAAAGTCATCAGCGCAATGGCACACATGACAATGACAAGGAAATAGGTGAAGGGGTACAAGTTAAGTAGCCATCAACCTACAACGACTAACGGCCAACAAACAATAGCCAAATGAATCACGGAGCCACCCAAACCATCAGCGGCAATACAACGGGGATCGCCCAGCTGAAAGCAATCAGCAGAAGAATGGAAACCTGATGATGGGCGATCCCGGAAACCCTCACCCACCGGCAGGGCAACGCATGGGACAAAGGGGGGTGACGTGACCGTGAGCGAGGGGGCGCTGACCGGCGCGGGGTATTTAAACCCCGCACCGGCGCGCTCCTGTCACTCTCAGCTTTTTTCTACCAACGCTGTACCTGCCCTGCAATAAACCAGAACCTGATTCGCAAACCAGTGTCTGAATGTTATTCAGGGGGAGGCAGCGCATGACATAAAGCTGAGAGTCATAAACTCAGCCTCGCCGAGCCCCACCGGACGACAACGAGCCGCGGGAGGAGTAGACGGCGAGAAGACCAGCAAGATGAGGCCGGAACGGCGCGGGCAAGGAGGGCGAGCCGCGCGGCAAGAGACAGAGGAGAACCGACCAAGGCCAGAGGCACCGCGGACTCCCGGAGCCATGGACGCCCACCCCACCCGACCCGAGCCTCAGCTCCAACCCCAAGGGGAGATGGCGACGGAGGCAACCCGACCGCGGGAGGGAGCAGCACGACTTCCGAAACCAGCGGAGGACCCCGCGCCCCACATCGCACCCCAGCAACGGGCGCGGAGCGACAGCCCCACGGCGCTCAACACGGAGGAGGACGACGGAGACACCCATCAGACGGCGGAGGAAGCGGACCCGCGGCAGAGGGACGATGAACCCCGCCGGCAACCCACCCCCGAGGACGCGCCAACGGAACCGGCCCCAGCGGCGGCGCAGGCTGTGGACGAGGAGGCACGAGCTGAACTCGCGGCCATGCGGGCTCAGCTGACGGAACTCCGGACCATGCTCCAGGCGCTTATGCCCCCCGCGCCACCCAACGACGTCCCCGCACAAGCCCACACCCCGAGCGGAGCATCGAACCCACACGGGCCAGCGGAGGGCCAGCAGACGGCACAGGCGGCCGACACCACACCCCGAGAAGCGAGAGGCGGGGCCGCACAAAACGCCCGGGCCCCAAAGGACTTCCCCATCTTCTTCGATGGGACCCCCACAAAACTCTCGTTTTTTGTGACGAACGCTAGGGAGTTCATGGGGAGGCACGGACACTCCTATGACTCCGAGGCCGACAAGATCGCCGCTGTGGCGATCAAACTCCAAGACAGGGCGGCGGACTGGTACGTCCAACTGTACGAGTCCAGCTCCCCCGCCCTCGCCACCTTCCCTGCTTTCATCAAAGAGATGAAAAACTACTTCGAAGACCCCCTAGCCAAAGTACGGGCGAAAAGCGCACTCCAAAGACTTAAACAGGGCACCCGCACGGTCCCTGACTACGCCCTGGAGTTCAAAGCCCTCGCGGGGAAGGTCAGCGACTGGTCCGAGACCACCCTGCTGGAAATCTTCAAAAGGGGGCTCAACCGCGACGTTCTCCAATGGGCCCTCTACCGCGACGACCCAGAAACGTTACACGGGTGGATCCACCTCGCGGGGAAAGCCGAACACGCGCACCGCACCTTCCTCATGACAACCACGGAAGACACAAACGATGCCGGGAAAAAGGTACCCGCACCACACGGGGGGATGGCCGGCCCCATATACCAAAAAAAGAAGTTCAACCGGGAGCCCTGCGGGAGGTGTGGCAAATTAGGGCACAAGACGGCGGATTGCTTCGCCAACCGACCGCCGACCAGCGCGCCCAAGCCCACCCCGAAAATTAGCCCCAAACCACCCAACCCGGGGCCGCCGCCTCACCGCCGAATGACCGTGGCCACAGCGACACCGAAAGAGGGCTGGGACGCTTACTGGGGGGAAGAGGACAATACCGACCCCGACCAGCCGGCGGGAAATGCTCCCCGCCTGCTCTGAGACGCGTGGCGAGGCAGGCGGTGGGACAGCAACGCGGACCACCTCAACGAAACGACAAAAGCTCCGTAATATTGGCAGCAATTCAACTCTCTACCGGCAACGGAGCCACCACGGCCGCGGCACTAGTGGACTCGGGGTGCTCAAAAAACCTCATCCACCCCGACCTAGTCGCCAAACTCGATCTCCGCTGCTTCCCCCTCCCCACGCCGCTGGCATTCCACCAGCTGGACGGCTCTACAGCGGGAGGAAAACCAGCCACGCTACAAACCGAGCCGGTCACCCTGCAAATGGGCACTCACACCGAGCGCACATCGTTCGTAGTCACGCACATCGGACGGCCCATTGCAGTCCTGGGGATGCCATGGCTCGCGAAAAACAACCCGCGGATCAACTGGGCGACCCGCACCTTCACATTCGGCGACGGCGAGTATCGAGCACCAGTACCAGCTGGCAAAAGCAACCCCACGGTAGGACGAGCGGAGGCGACCACACAAGACAACGCCACTACCACAGCAGACCTACCAGAACAATACGCCGACTTCTCCGAGGTCTTCGGAGAGGCAGAGGCGGACCAACTACCCCCCCACCGCAAGACGGATTGCCGGATCGACCTACTGCCCGACGTCCCCTTACCTAGACCAAAGATCTATTCGATGACCCCGAAGGAGATGGCAACCCTCCGGGAGTTCATCGATAAAAACCTAGACAGGGGATTCATAGAGCCAGCATGCTCACCGGTCGGAGCCCCCGTCTTATTCCGGGAGAAGAAAGATGGGACCCTACGGCTCTGCACCGACTACCGGGGCCTAAACGCGGCTTCCCTGTCCAACAAATACCCCTTACCCCTGGTGAAGGGCATGCTCGCCCACCTGTCCACGGGCAAAGTCTTTTCCAAATTGGACCTTCGCGAGGCGTACTATCGCATCCGAATCAGGGAGGGGGACGAATGGAAGACGGCGTTTAACTGCCCCCTAGGCGCTTTCCAGTACAAGGTACTGCCCTTCGGACTCGCGGGGGCCCCTGGGGTGTTCATGCAGCTCATCAATGAGGTACTGCATGAACATCTGTTTAAAGGGGTCCTGGTCTACATCGACGACGTCCTTATTTACACAAAAACACACGAGGAACACGTAACCTTAGTCAGGCAAGTCCTCGACAAGCTCCGAAGGGCGCAGCTCTATGCGAAGCCTACAAAGTGCGAGTTTCACAAAGAGCGCCTAGACTATTTGGGGTATCGAATCTCCGGGGACGGCATCGAAATGGACCCCGCAAAAGTCGAAGCGGTGCTAAACTGGGAGCGGCCCCGCAACAGACGGCAACTACAGAGCTTCCTGGGATTCGCGAATTTCTACAGGTCATTCGCCCGGGGGTTCGCTGAGATAGCCCTCCCCTTAACGGACCTCCTCAAAACCAAAGGGGTGGGGGACACCCGACGCGCCAAGAACCCAGGCACAGTGCTGAATTGGACTCCCGCGTGCCAGACCGCATTCGACAAGCTGAAAGCGCTGTTCACTACGGAGCCAATCCTCGCGCACCCGGACCCAGAACGGCCGTTCGTGGTCCAAGCCGACGCCTCAGACTTCTCCCTGGGAGCCATCCTGCTACAGAAAGACTCCACGGGGCTCCTGAAACCATGCGCCTACCTGTCAAGGAAGTTCTCCGAGACAGAGAGGCGATGGCATGTCTGGGAGAAAGAAGCCTTCGCGGTGAAATCGGCACTAGAGACATGGCGACACCTACTCGAGGGAGCCACCCAACCATTCGAGGTCTGGACGGACCACCGGAACCTCGAGGCCCTACGAACGCCTAGACGCCTTAGCCCAAAACAGGTCCGATGGGCCCAATTCTTCAGCCGCTTTGATTTCCAGCTGAAGTTCATGCCGGGCAAGAAGAACTTCCTGGCCGACGCCCTCTCCCGACTGCCCCAAGACGAAGAGCCCGCCCCAGACACCATTGGGACGGTCCTATCCGCCTCGCAACTGGGGATGGCCGTGACCACCCGAAGCGGCGCACGGAGGCAGCTCGACGCTACGGCGCAGCCGACGGCGGGACAACCGGCGACGGAAAGAAGCCAACCGCAACTACCAGGGGGAATGCGCACGGACCTCGCCGCCGCCCTCAAAACCGACCCCTGGTTCCTGGCGAACCCCGACAAGGTAACGATGGCGCAAGACCTGGCATGGGGGGAAGGCAGAATCTACGTCCCGGACTCGCAACGCCAGGCGATCTTGCATAGGTCACACGACGCCAAGCAAGCGGGACACTTTGGGTTCCTCAAGACCCTACACCTAACACGGCGCCAATTCTGGTGGCCCGCGCTCAGGCGAGACGTAAAAACCTACGTGGCGTCCTGCCCAACGTGCGCTAGGGCCAAACGGGCACCAGGCAAACCCGCGGGGCTATTGCAACGGGTGGCAGAACCCTCCCGCCCATGGGAGGAAATCTCTATGGATTTTATAGTGGACCTCCCACCCAGCCAGAAGAAAACGGCCATTTGGGTGGTGAAGGACTACTTCTCAAAGCAGGCCCACTTCATCCCCTGCACGTCGGTCCCATCCTCACAACAGCTAGCCAAACTCTTCCTCATCCACGTGTACAGGCTACACGGATGTCCCGCACGTGTGGTGACCGACAGGGGCACACAGTTCACCTCCAAATTCTGGCGGGCCTTCCTGAAGCTGACGGGGACCCAACAGGCCCTATCTACGGCTTGGCATCCTCAGACGGACGGAGCCACTGAGGTTCTTAATGCCACCTTAGAGCAATTTATACGATCATATACGAACTACCACCAAGACGACTGGGCTGAACTGCTCCCGTTCGCCGAAGTCGCATACAACAACGCCGTCCACACGAGCACGGGGAAAACTCCGTTCGAAGTAGTCTCGGGGGGCGACTTCGTCCCCATACCGGAGCTACCTCAACCCCCGGAACCCCAGGTGGACGCCAGCGACTGGGGACGGAAGATCGCGGAAGCATGGCCAGTAATCACGGCGGCGCTGAAGGAGGCACAGGCTGCTTACAAAGAGCAGGCCGACAAGCACCGGCGCCAACAACCGACGTTCCAGGCGGGGGATATGGCCTATCTATCCACCAAGTTCCTAAAGTCAACCCAACCCTCGAAAAAACTGGGGCCTAAGTACATCGGGCCGTTCCGAGTCACGCAAATAGTGAACCCGGTAGCAATACGCCTGGACCTGCCACACAACCTCCGGAGACTCCACCCGGTGTTCCACACCAGCCTCCTAAAACCGGCAACCACCTCCCGATGGCACCCAAGCACGCCACAGCCCGCACCGCTAATGATCGACGGGCAACACCACTTCGAGATAAGGGACATCCTCGACTCCCGCAAGCAACGAGGAACTCTACACTATCTGGTCAGGTGGAAACACTTCCCCCACCCGGAATGGGTGGCGGCGCACAATGTTAACGCGCCTGACCTGACCAGAGCATTTCACCGGGCATACCCCGACAAACCGCAACCAAGGTCAGCAAAACCAACCCCCCCCCGCAGGCCCCCCCCGCCTCCCGTGCCCCAAGGGAAAGGGCCCCCCCCAAGCCCGCGACTTGGGTGGACCTTCCCCCCCCGGGACTCACTCCCCCCGCCCCGGGCCCACGGGGTGGTGACAAACGATCGCCAGCACCCTCCCCCCGCCCCCCCGGCCGCGGGGGAGTGGCAAGCAAGTCAACAGGGCAACCTGGGGGCAACGCCCAGGAGACACAACAAAGGCGACGCACTCTAAATAAGAAAAGAAGGGCCCTACCTGGAGCTGAGAAGCACCCGACCAGCCACGCCTCTCGCCTCGCCGAACTGAGCCAAACAAACAGGGTGTGGTTGGAGCATGCGCACGCCAGGTCAGAACCCGAGCATGCGCACCATGGACACACCCTGGGAAGGCACGTGGTAGAGGGAGGAGCAAAGGGAGGGGCGACAACTACTCCGGCGGGAAATTTGAAAAAAAAAAAAAAAAATGTGGCGTTTTGACAGCTCCACGGGGAAAACCCAGAAACCCGGGGGAGAACACTATTCGAAAAGGGGGCAGTATGTCATGAGTGCCGTTGAGCTAAAGTCATCAGCGCAATGGCACACATGACAATGACAAGGAAATAGGTGAAGGGGTACAAGTTAAGTAGCCATCAACCTACAACGACTAACGGCCAACAAACAATAGCCAAATGAATCACGGAGCCACCCAAACCATCAGCGGCAATACAACGGGGATCGCCCAGCTGAAAGCAATCAGCAGAAGAATGGAAACCTGATGATGGGCGATCCCGGAAACCCTCACCCACCGGCAGGGCAACGCATGGGACAAAGGGGGGTGACGTGACCGTGAGCGAGGGGGCGCTGACCGGCGCGGGGTATTTAAACCCCGCACCGGCGCGCTCCTGTCACTCTCAGCTTTTTTCTACCAACGCTGTACCTGCCCTGCAATAAACCAGAACCTGATTCGCAAACCAGTGTCTGAATGTTATTCAGGGGGAGGCAGCGCATGACAGAGAGGTAGTCTGTTAACGTGTAATTCAGCTACTGAAATTGTAACATCCATATGTATGATCTATATTACAGTTTTGTAAACCTAAATAACACAGTTACCAAGACTGTTGAAGAATTCCCAGATGGCATCTGTTCCTACAAAGTTTTATTTGAGGCATTGTGGGCAGCTTTCCAAGTGAGCCACAGTTTGACTGTAAAGCTTTGGCTAGCCAGAGGATTGATTATATCATTGCTAACGTTTACTCTATAATTACCATGTCTTATAGAGGGCAAAACCTTCTGCCTTAGAGATATCTGTGGTATGGCATTCCAATTACATCTAGCTTTTCCTCTAGTGTGTCCAGAAAAGTATGTTTCCAATGCCATATGTAAGTCAAACGCCATGTCTGCAAGACTGATTTGGCCATATCCATATACTGATACTAGTTTTCAAAGTAATTCTAACTATGGCACATTAATGTAGCATTCTAACACCTGAAGGGGTTTTCACAAACAGTTTGTACTAATCAAGTTAAATATTTTCTTGAAGCACAGTATTTTTATGGGCATTTTATGATAGGAAAAAAAACGTGTAAAATGGCTCAGAGAAATGAAAATAGAATATTAATCATCATACCATTGTGCTTCTTTGAAGACTATATAATATACAGTATGTCTCAGAGAAGTATCTTCTAGTGTTCATGCCCTTTCATGATTATTTCATCAGATGCAAAAGGAATCTTTCATAGACAATAAATCTGTGCTGAGAAAGTATGCTGCACCAGTACAGAAACAAGAACAAGTGATCAGTTCTTACGTGGGTTCAACTGATGAAAAGGAAAATGTGGAAATGAATTGATCATATATAAAGTAGAAATTGTAAACAATAGAAACAGTAAGGTAGAACTGTAAACAAATTGGCTAGATGTAACAAGTTTATATATTCCTTTGGTCCCTCTAAAGCTATTTAATTGGGACTGGAATGAGAAGTTTGAAACTACCAAAATAATGAGGCTAATCACCTATCTAATTCAGTTGTAGCTATTCCAACAGTAGAAGCCCTCTAAAATCTTGAGCAAAACTCTTTTCCAATCCTGGTAACTAAATTGTCTGAAGGGGAAAATTAGTAGACTAGAAACCACTTGACTTGTGAATTTAGCTTGATGACTTGGTGCTTTACGCCAGTGGTTCCCAACCTTTTTGGCACCAGGGACTGGTTTCATGGAAGACAATTTTTCCACGGACTGGGGTGGGGGATGGTTTTGGGATGATTCAAGCGCTTCCTCTTTTTCCCGACCTTTTATTCTTTTTTCTTCACGCCATTTGGAGGTAGCAGCCAATGAGTTTGCCTTCTCTGACAGGAGGCGGAGCTCAGGTGGTAGTGCAAGTGATGGGGAGTGATTCACTCACTCACCCACTGCTCACCTCCTGCTGTGCGGCCCTGTTCCTAACAGGCCACAGACCGGGACCGGTCCGCGGCCTGGTGGTTGGGGACCCCTGCTTTACACTACCTCTTTTTGGCTTGTAAAACTGAGTCAGTTGTAACCAAACACTGGGATTAATGTGCTGGAACTGATGCAGGCTTCTCCTAAATCAGAGACTACAGATGACGATTGGGGGAGAAGAAAACGATGGTGCAACATGAGATATATTAAATAAGGATAATGGCAGTGAAAATGTACTTTCTAAATTTCTTGCCCATCAACTAAATATTGTGAGTGTAGTGTATATCACAGACTTATAACCAAAATTAATCTTTTATTTTTGGAAGTCTATAGTTTAAAGTCTGGGATAGCATTTTAAAAAAACAACAACACAGCATATCACTGAAATATCATAATTTCCACTGTAGAGAAAACATTCTCAGGCATTTGGCAGATACTTGCAAGGGATCATGATGGATAAAAAGCCATTTGGACAATCAGAGACTACCTGGGTAGGATTCCAGACAATTTAAGTATCTACAACGGAAGTGGAAAACATGCTGCTCTCCTAATACTTATACTTGCACAATAGACATGATGACTAGGGCTAATAGGAATGTAGTCCAACAATACCTCAGCAGGTATTCAGAATTATATATGCAAAGGTGCAGGTCACAGGGCTCCCCCCCAAAGGTCATATGTGTACCCATCCTCACAGAATTATAGTGTATACCAACAGCTTAATTTATGCTCTTATCGAGTATTGAATTTGTTGAGTTTTGTTATTGGGGAGATTGGAAAAGAATGAAAAACAAAGACTTCTGACTTGAACTAAAATCACTGTTTCCCAGTTCTGCATGTCAAAAAGTCTGTGATACCTTGCCTTTCTAATAAATTTGCCTTCTAATAATCAGGAGCGTGGTTGTGAAGGAGTGGGGTGCTTCTCTTGAGCCTACATTTAGCTTGAAAATCTTACCAATAGAATGCTTCAGCATAAAGATTTCTTGTAATGTCTGGACTTTTAGTAACAAAATTCTCTTGATATAAAATAAAAGCATAAATGCAGCAAAGATCCATCATGCTTTGGAAGCCAACTTTTTGTCCTCTTCAAAATGTGCCTTGAAATCCTTCCAGAATACAGAAACGTCCTTACTTTGAGCCTTTGGAAGACATAATTACAGAAATGCTGAATGCTAGGTTATAGAGGGCTTGCTTTTTAATTTATGACATCTCTGCTTTCCAAGATAATTTTCATTTGTTAAAATTTAGTACAAGGAGATAAAAAGGGCTAAACACATAGGATGAGCCTTGAAGCACTGTTTCAAAATACTGTACCCCGAATTCACCCACCCCCCAATCCTTCAGCATATGAAATGGAGGTACATGCCTCCAAATAGGCTGCATGGATCAAATTCACATTGCTCAAAATACCAGATTTTGGCAGCATTATCCAAAGAGGAAATGCAAACCATGTTTATGTATGTTTTGGCTTTGAATGCTTCCAGTTTTTCTGATGTTTGCATTGGCTCTTAATTATGTTAAGCCATGTCATTTTATTACAGTTCTAAAATGTGACAATAACCTTGCATGAACTCTGGGAGAATCAATGCATTACTTGTAATGGAAGTTCGCATTTCAAAGGGGGCCAAGTTCTATTTCATTAGCTGGACTGCATTAGGGAGTGAGTCAGAAGAGAACAGAAAAGACTTAGACTGCAATATCTTAAAACACAGGGACCTGCTCTTGCTAGAAATCCGGTAGAATTCTGGTCCTTTCCTTGGAAGTGTGCCTAGTCAAATAGGAAAATAAGCTGTGTGGTGGCAGAGATCCCGAGGGCTAGGAAAGTGATCTGATATCCTTATATTTTCCTTTTTATTAACTAAGTATATTGTGGCTGGCTATGCCCACCTTAGCACCCATTTTATGGATAAATATTCCCCCTCTATGGCAATCATTTTGCATGTGTGCTTATGACAGGCTTTCAAAAATTAAATGTGCTTGTTGGGCCCAGAGATTGCAGATTCCTGTATTTGATTTAGATTTGACCTAGATATGTCAGCTTGCACTGAAAAATAGCTGAGAAGAACTGCTTGCAGAACTAGTAGCAGATGTGAGCAGCTTTGAGGGCCAATCACACCAAGGTACATGCAAGAAGGATCACTTAACCCAGAGTAAACAATAGGTAGTTTGGTGTGAATGTCATAGAAAAATGCCAAGAGAACCTTTGTTGCAAACCAACCAACCTCTTAAACAATAACTTTTCCAAAAACAGATTCCTTCCACTTAACCTGAAGGTAGGCAAGAATTACAAAATTAAAAGTACAGAGGAGGCACACATACTGATCCCACCTACTCAACCTGCAACTTCATTGTGACTGTTTATTTATTACAATCATTTGTATACTGTCCCTTTGCAATACTTTAGAGAATTCATAGTTAATACATCATAAAAACAACCTCATCCTTGAATGACAAAAATCCCAGTCACACTCCGACCCCCCCCATATTGAAAATCAGATTATTAAACCAAACAAAAAACATAGTCCATGATTCCTCACTCATATCCCAAAATAAAACTCTTTTCTACACCTTTCCAAAGCTCAACAGTAGGTGGACAGTCCATACGTGCAGGAGCAACTGTTCCCCAATGATGGGGCAGCCACCAAGGTTTGTCTGCAGGCTCCTCACCCCCTCACTTTGTGAATGGAGGTATCTGAAGCATCCCTTTCTGGGTTGAATACATAGAGAGTACATATTCTGTTTAAAGACAGTTTCAAATGTATTGAATAACCAAGCTGTGTATGACTTTATAGGTCAACACTGGGTGTTTAAATCAGAGACGTAATGAGAACCAGAGTAGCATCTCCAAAGAGGTGTTATGCTACAGTAGTCCTCCTTGGTGACCAGAACTTCTGATTGTGAAGGAGTCCTGATCTTGTGAATCATTGTAATTCCATTTATCAGAACAGGGTTTCTCTTCAGAACTTTTCTGTCAGTATGTGCATACCAGGGATTGATGGATGGGGCTGTTGTGAGCATCCCCAAGTCCTCTTTACACTTTTAATTTTATAATGCCTGTATAAGACAAAGAGGGTCATTGCTCAAAGGACAGTTGTTCAGTGAGTATAACTGTATTTTTTTCAAATTCAAATGGAGCCTGAATTTGAGTTAGAAAGAATTTCTTGACTGGAACAAAAAGAAAGCTTGCCTTGGCAATGGCACATGATTTAAGGAAAAATATCTTTTGGCACTGAATGGTCTGGAAAAAACATTAGTTTTGAAGGAGGAGAAGATAATGATTTACATGAGTCCACAGAAAATGATTTACCTTATTAGAGGAATTGAATTATATATAATTTTGTTACTGTTTTTAGTTCTTTGTAACTTCCCTGCAGTAGGCTTCAGAGTAGGAGTTTGAAAGGTATTTGAAATGTCTAGGGAACAATCCCTTACATGTTTTACCTACAGGATAGCCTTCTCCAGCTGGAAGTGACCCAGGAGAAACTGATCCCCCCATTTCCATGAGGTAGTTAGCATGAAAGCCTGCAGTCATTGCTTCTCTGTGGTAGCATCTATACTCTGGAAGAGTCTCCTATTAGAAACCTGGCTAGGTGGTCCTTACAAGTCTCGTTCTTCTGAAATAGTGACAATGGAACTCCTCTGGAGGGCATGTAGTAATGCCACCTAGCTTGAGTGATTGGTAGGTTTGGTTCTAGGATTTATCCAATTGTTTTTTTAATCTTACTGTGAGTATTTTATCTTAATGTGTTTGTTGCTTGTCAGTTGGTCTGATGATTTGCTATGAACAAATAAAAAGACAGAAACGCCATAAACAAATAACAGTTTTAGTTGCCCAGACTTTATGTGTGTCTTTGTGGAGTAGCATTAAATCGTTTTATTTCTGAATATACTAACAACTCTGAGGAGTCTAATGATAAAGAAGAAAAACAAACTTGTTTTATATGGAAGAAAACCCATATGAAGATGCCAATTAATTTGGAGTTTTCTTTTTTGCAATGCAGTTCTGATGGCTTAGATTAAAAGTGTTTTATCCTTGCCCTACTTCTCTAACACTGAAATTAACTCAAGCTTCGAGACTGTCCATGCCTGGGGTCAAGGTGAGACTATTAGGGCACACAAAGAGATTTAACAGAATAATATTATGTGTTCTGCTCCAAACATTTAAATGTTTTTGAGGTTTCCTCAGCAATTAACTAAACCCTGGAATCCAATGCCTCTTATTGTTTAACACCCTCTTTTATTGTGGTGCCTAAATACAATGTCCCAGGCCAGTAGAATCCCCCAGCTTTCTGCAAGGGATATCATGCAGAAACTATTACTTTCTCTGTTTTTCAGTGAATATTGTGCCCTGGAAGCATCCATTTGCATGTGAAACACCACATGAACATGAGCCATAACAACAAGGCTTTACATAGGCTGGAGTCCATTTACACAACCAAATTGTGGTGATAGTAGTTCCTAACAGTCTCTCTAAAGCAAAATAATCGTAATGCTATTGCTTTATTGACTTTTCTTATTCAGCAAACTGCAGGCATTCATGAATGAAGTATTGACTTTCATGATTTTATTGCCAATGGTCAAAAGAAGAGGAGTGCTGTTGTATGTTAAAAGGTTTAGGGCACTTTCAGGTCCAAGCTTTCAGCAGTGACAAATGTAAAATTAGATAATGGGGAAAACGAAGACTTCCATTAAATGTCAGCCTAAGACCTGCACATTAGATTTAACGTGCAGGAATGGGGCTTCCTTGTCAAAGGATAACCCTAAATTTTGGGCAGCTTTTCCTCTTTTTCCACTTCAAAAATTTAGTATATTAATTAAATTCTATATTTGCGTCTGATGGTACTAAAGATTTTTCTGGCATGGTTTAAATCAGCTTTCCTGTTGCCCAATGGATCACAAGCTTCATAATTCTGGCCTGCACTAAGAGGAGAGAACAATGTCCGGGAAGACTAGGTAAGAGGCGTTTTAAAATTACAGTTATGTGTAGCTGTCTATTATAGTAGCAGAACTGTGTTCCCCAGCTTTTTGCAAGTTTCCAGCATGTCATCTTCTTTCTTTAGAATACTCTGGATGGGTCCACACATCATGTTTAACCTTGTTGTAACCAAGATTTCTTAAGTAAGCTATAATTGACCATAATCACATTATACATAATCTCGTTATAATTTAGTGTGATAATTGAACTATCCAAGGTGTTAATTTTTAGATTATGTTTTAACAAAAGCAGAGCTCGTGAGTGTGCAATGCTTTTTGCATATTCTATGCTTATTTCACTTAAGCAGTTCAGTTTTCATTCCTCCAGTTTATAGAAGTTTATGCCATAATAAATGCATTAATCTTTAAATTTGCACAAGTTTCTTCAGTGTTTTTCTCAAATCTGGATTCTTTTCTGCATACTAAGGTTGCAGTCTCATGGCTGCTCACCTAGGAATAAGGTTGACTTGCAAAACTCTAAACAATTGCTAGATGACTACAGGCAGAAACAGAAAACACTATTTGCAGCCCAGATCTGGTAGCCCTACCTAGGAATACATTCCCATGAACTTTGGGTGGCTTACTTCTGAAATGCATGTTTTCTTTCTAAAGTTGCAGGTTTAGGCACATGTTATAGGGAATGACCTTCAGTCAACATGATAGGTCTTCACATTTTAACAAAGAAGCAAAGAAGCATAATATATTTTGGCATTTACTGCCTTGTAACCACAAGGGTCTGTGCTGATCATGAGATAAATCCAAACAGAATCAGGACTGGTTTGTTTGTGGACAGGAAGCTACCAAGAAATCACAGGGCTGTAGATGAGACCAGGAAGTTGAAACAACATGCTCCAAAAAGGCAATGGCAAACTGCTCCTGTGTTGTTGGCAGAAAACCTAAATGGTTATGTATGTAATTCCTAAGAGCTTGATTCAGAGGAGTTTTTACTTTTAACCATCTACTTCTATCAATAAACTCATTTTTGAGATTAGAGTAAGAACAGAGAAATTGTTTTCAGAAAACATATTTTTTATAGATAGTATATTTTCATAATCAAAATCATATTGCAATTTGTCAAGCATTTGGTTCCAATCTGGAGATTGTGGAAAAGCTTTTATGAAAAGGAATAATTCTTCGCCACATTTGTTGTACTTAAAAGCAACTATCCTTGAGTCTCCCTTCCCCCATTCCGTTCATCCCAAATGCCCTCCAGATAGAATGGTTCTCCCTAGAACTACTAAGGGAGGCTTAACTATAAATGCAAATAAATTTTAAAGCAATTACTTAGAAAAGCAAGTGCAAGTCCTCTCTGCCAGGATCAGTTTGACAAATATAGAACGCAAGAGATCAAAGTTTTGAATTGTATTATTTGAACAGCCAACTTCTGTAGTCTACATATGTATCTTGAAGAACATCCAGGAAATGAACATATTCAAATAATTCCACCATAATGAACAGCTTTCCTTGCAAATTGCTTCTTCTGAAATTCATATGAATTATTTTTGCCAAGTTACAGAGCAGGCTGGCTTGTTCCATTATCAGCTATGACATATATTACAAACACTTGAATATTGACTCTAAAGTGCATGTATCACATTCATAATATTTCTTTTTTTAAATATATATTTTTGATTTTGAATTTTGATTATGATAGTAAAAACTAATGCAAACTAAACTTAAGAGAAAGAGAATAGAAAAAAAAATAAAAAAAGTGCAGGAAGAGGGAAAAAGAAAAGAATAAAGAAAAAGAAAAGTAATATATAAAGAAGTGACTTCCAACCTTCATCACAAGTATAAACAAATTTAGTTAACTCTTCACCCCTTATAAAGTTACAAACAGATATCTCTTCATTCCATATCCCATCCCTTATCTGTAAGAAAATTCGTAAAACATCTTTTCAGTCCTCACGTCAGCAAAAAATCCATAAAGCGTTGCTAGAAATTTGCAAAAAAAAAGTCTTATTTTAACCTTGATCAAATAAACCAACTTTATATTCTTTCCTTTTATTCTAACAGTCTTAATCTTTAATTCAGTCAAATATTGTAGGATTTGATTTCTCTTCAATTCTTATTTATCCCATCACACAGATTTCTTCAAGGCTTTAACAAGCCTCTTTTATAGATTTAATAAGAAAATATTTTCCAGGTCATTCTCTTGGTTTACCATTTTGTATTTCTCTTTTAATTTTTAAAACTTCAGCCAGTTTTGTATATCGAGTGAAAGTGTTATTTTTGCTGGTCATTTGTAGTTCCACTTTTGTTACTTTCTCTGTTTTGTCAGATAAAATTTGTTCCACATCTGTCATTCCTTCATGAACATCTTTGGACATAGTCTATCCATAGAAGCAGATAATAATTGCTGACAGTTGGTATTGTGGTTACTAATTTCTGGCTCCATTCTTCAAAGGTCTCCTGTAATGTTTCTGATGTTATAACATTTTGTGTCATTTGGTAAGTCCCAGTATTAACTGACGTCAAGAACAGGCTGGTATTCTATTTTCTTTCTGCTTAGAAACTTTAATCCACCTTACTGTCCAGTTTATAAAATCATAAAGTAACTTATCTTTGTTATGGCTTACAATAGCCAGGATAACCAAAGTAAGTCTGTTTCCCACAAGAAGCTATTTATTTTGTATAGTTAATTCCAAAATCTTGTGGAAAAAGTCAATATTCCAAATTTATCTAGATCCTTAATCCATCTATAACTTTCTTAGAGCAAAGTCTTATTAGCTTGTTTATTTCAAATTCTTTAAGTTCTTAAGCTTATAATTAGTTTTTCTTTTGTTCAGAGTTGAAGATAAAACTCAACCAATGATTTTTCAAACTTGTTCCAAAGGTCTCTAATAGCTCTAAGATGGTTAATAGGCAATTTCCAAAAGTAATTAGAAAGTGAGGTTTGTGAATAGTGTCCTTTAAAAGGCTCTGCCATGGTTGCGAGCAAGATGGCTAATCCCTTTGTCTCCCAGCACTCAAACCTGGGAAAATCGCTGTCCTGCAGTCTCCTCGTGAGGAGCAGTTGTCTGGAGCACGTGTGGGCAATCTCCCATCCTTTCCTTATCCAGAGAGGTTCCAAGGAACCAGTCTACTCACCGGTTCCATGGTCTTTGCTGTGGTCGTCAGCTCCACTTTTGCAGAGATGTCTTTAGTTCGCCATACCTCCCCTGGAAGTCCACATATATGAATTCTTTTTGCCAAGTTATAGAGCAGGCTGGCTTGTTTTATTATCAGCTACGACTTGTATTACAAACACTTGATTATTAACCCTAAAGTACTTGTATCACCTTCATAATATTTCATGCATTTATATACTTATTTGGCAGAATAAGTAAATCAGAGGAAAACACCTGAAATATTGGAAGAGGGGAAACCCTAATGCAGCTTTATACATATCTATTTGAAAGTACCTATGCAATGATAGCCTGAAATTTGGTTTTGTAAGTTGTTGACGTTAATATCAAACCAGTCATCATGTCATGTGATAGCTGTCCAATGTTTAAGACAGATGTATGGGGCATTAGAAGGCTTGTGTTCTGCGACTTAGCTGAAAAAGATGAGTTTTAGTTTTCCCAAGTTTAGGGTTTTTCAAGTCACTGCTGAAGCCTAAAATTGAACAAGCATATTTTTATTTTATTTATTATCTTTCTTTTCAATCCTTTCTCCCAGGAGCTCAGATTGCCATATGTGGTTGCTCAGCCTGACTAGTATCACAGCACATGCCCAAATGTGAGAAGAATTGGGTAGGTGTCAACCAGTGAACTTCATGACTGAATAGCAATTGGAATGCAATGCAACATTTCCAGCCTTTTCCAACTTGGGCTTTCCAAATGTGAGGAATCATAACTCCTATCATCTCAGCCAGCAAAATCCAGTGGGGGTGATGGGACTTGTACCTTAGCAAATCCTGAGGGTTCTGGGCTGCTTCCCCAGTTATATCAAAAATGCTGTCATGAGCACTGATGGTGAGCAGGAGGGGGCCCCTATCCAGGGGGGAAAACGCATGCGTAGTAGAGAGAATTTGAGCTGTCATTCAAAGAGACACACAACAGACCCGCCTTGACTTTTGGGGTTTATCTGTATGGGTTTTCTCACGCTTCAGTTTGTTAGGATTTTCTGTCTACTGTAGCAGTAATAAAACACTAGAGACCTATTCCTCATCTCAGTGTGGTTCCTGCTTTTCAGGACAAATGCCTGCCTAACAGTACTGTAATATATGTGCTGTCTGATACCTGGAAAATCAGTAGTCTTCCCTGCCAGCCATTTGTAAACATCTGTGAATAATTTTTTGTAAAAAGGGTATAATGAGTTGAGCTAACAGAATAGTATACAATGACTGGAAATTCTTCAGCTGTGGTTTATAACTTATCTCCAACTAGCATCGGGGAACAATTTCTGATTTGAAGCCTGGAATGTAGTGGGAACTGATGGTAAAGCATAGGAATGTTATGGCTGGAGCAGCTGGGCAAAAATCTTTTCCAAGCCTGTCACTTGTATTTATATGAAACTGGAAAATAAAAACAGAAGAGGGAAATTGTTAAGTCCAGTTCTTCTCGTAACCAAGTAGATCAGCTAATGCAACAATAGTTATTTATGCCTTCATAAATTCTTGTGCATTCACAGTTGGGAGATTAGACTTTTTAAAAATTCTCACCCTTCACTAAAAGGTTAGTGTTTCTATCAGATTTGTATAAAAAATTTTCAACCTGTATATGCTATATAAAATCAAAGAGATGGGCATGTAATAGTGCCTGCTATCCTCACTCTGCCACATGTTGATCAACTCCTTGTAAATAAACACTGTGTAGTTCAGGCTTTCAGCTTGTGAATTGGAGACCTGCTTTTCTAATATAATGCATTTATTACATTTCTTATAGGCTTGTTTATGCATACAAACCCAGTCAGTGTATGTCAGATTTGAATTATGCATTGCATTTTTTTACATATTTGAATACCTTGCAACAATTCAAAAGTTTAATTCAATATCAAAATGAATTATGTAATAATTAATGACAATAACCAGTAAAATATAAATTACAAATTATAAGCCAAGATAAAAGATTGCAACGGAAAATTCTATGAGCGTTATATTCCATTAGTATGTCAACTGCCTCACTCAGGCAGAGCATGACACTCTACCCTTTCCTCCTGATACTAGTTTAAACAGTTTAAAAACTGTTCCCCCTACCCAGGCTATTTTTATGGCAATTATTTTGGGCATTTATAGATTTTGTTCATAACTTTTGTGTGCTCCAAGTACAATGTGATTCAGAATGGTTATACTCTTAGCTTCAGTATAGGACTCTACCAGGAGAAGATGCACACTATTTAATATTAGCAGTGAAAATTAAATCAACTGGGAAGATTGGGATTGGGTTTACTGGGAAAATAGTATTGTGAAATTGAGTTGTCATCCTGTATTGGCGGACCGATGGAGAAAACATTTAAGCTCTGCTGTTTTGAAATGACTGTGGTCAGGAACGGATAAGGCACAAACAAATAACAACAGAACTACAACAACTGCACAGCAATAGAGGAAGAACATGAACACCTATGCGTGTTTAGAGAGGAAAATTGGACTAAAAATATGAACATACATATGAGGAACCAGAGCTCAAAACTAGATGGTTCAATGTCACCAAAAGCATGTGGTTTTTCTCGTACCTCCTCCTACTTCCACAATTACAAGGTGTATACTTCATGCTTATATTCTAAACATAGAGTATATTATGCTGCCCTGTTGGGCATATGTGTATTGAGCAGCAATTTCGTTTTGGCAAACTATGGCCATCATGATGCTCCATACAGGAAAGAGACACAGTATGCCTACCCAACTCCCTGCCAACGAAGAGACCAGAAATCTGCAATTTTGGAGGACCTCCTTGATTTGGTTGTTGAACCAAAGAGAAGGATCCACAATTGGAGGCTGTGATCAGTGGAAGAAGGCTGGCTTGGCCCCATACACAATATGATACCGTGTTTACCCGGCTCTCTAACTTTCAACATTCCCTTTTCTGTACTTGATGCTCAAAATTTCTATCTCACCCCAGAAAGGATTTGCATGCCACATATAGTATGAGTTTTTATTTTTACACATTAAACAGTGATGCATGCACCTGCATTCCAGGGAACAATATCTGCTGCTGTAAAACAGACTCTTTTTTTAAGCATTTAAACATTATTTAATGAAAAAAAATTAATCTGCCACAGATGACAGGAATAATTCCATTTCCTTTCCAAGTGCTATTTCTACATAGTACTGTATGTAAAGGTCAGAAAAGGAATTTTGTGTGGTTCTTTTGTCTTGCACAATGTAGCTTCTATAGTTGTGCAAGGAGATTGACAATAACATGTATCCTAAAGGACCTTCAGGCTATAATCCATTGTGATGTGAGTAATAAATTGACAACCAGGCTGTTTGCTGAGAGAGCAAAAACTGAGAATGCTGGTAAAGAAGTTAAGGAACCAGTAGGATTTCCTTGGCCAAGAAAACAATGGCATCTAGGAAAAAGGATGTCAAAAAAGTCAAGATGGCAGTCGAAATAGGACAGACGAGGCCCTACTCCTTTGTTTATGCATGCAACATAGACACATGCAAAAGGGGCAGAGCATTGTTTTGCTGCGGCTATCATCTTGATGTGCCCCCCCACTCCAATGTGGATGCTGCTGCAGAAGAACATATACTAGACCTTTCTCATCATCACTTTGACCATGGCTACAGCAAATGCTTCCTATCAAGCTACATCCAGATCTGGAATGACATTAGAAATTATATTGGGCTTACTCTGGTCTTATCATGCAAAGCTTTATATGTTGCTGGCAACAGAGAGAAATTAACATCTTGTTCAGTTATCTGGGTGGAGTTTCATCCAGTTACTCCTTAGGAAGTGGACAGAGTCCTTGGGATGTTGAGGCATGCCACCTCTGTCTTAGATCCATGTCTCATCTGGTTTGTTATGGCCTCCTTGGAGGTGATCTCTGGCTGGGTTCAAGCACTGGTAAATGCAGGAGGGGATTGTTCCACCTGCCTTGAAGGAGGAGCTCGTTCACCCCCTCCTCAAGAGGTCATCACTGGATCCAGGTGTACTGAACAATTCTTGCCCAATCTCCAACCACCCCTTCCCTCCAAATGGCTCCAGAGGAAGCAGATTATGTGGCCCTGTGACAGCTGGGTTTCAAGCTGGGATATAGCATTGATTGTGCTTGCAGATGACCTCTGGTGGGCCCAGTTTGGGGTAGTGTATCCATCCTGACCCTCCTTGACCTCTTGGTGTTTAGGGGGTTAGCAGTGGGAGGCACTGTTCTTCAGTGGTTCTCTTCTTTTTCAGAGGCCAGTTTCAGTCAGTGTTGGGAGGGGAAGGGGAGAGAACCAGCCCTAGGCCTCTGCTTTGCGTAGCTCAACTCTCTCCCCATACCTATTTCATTTAAAAATGAAACTGCTATGCAAGGTCATCTATTGGCACAGGGTTAAGTATCATCAGTATGCTGATGATACTCAGTTGTTCATCTGCCCTGGGCTGACCAAGTGATGCTGTCAAGGTGATTTCCCAGTGTCTAGAGGCTGTGTGGGCCTGGATGTGGAAAACCAGCTTTGGTTCAACCCTGACAAGACTGAGTAGCTTTGGGTGTTAGATCCCCGAGATCTAGTGATTTTCTATTGTTAACTTTGAGTGGAGTTACCTTTCCCCTGGGAGAATTGGTGCACAGTCTGGGGTTTCTCCTGAACTCATAGCTCCTGCTTCAGGAGCAGGTGACAGCTGTGGCCAAGACAGTTCTTGCACAAATACAGTACATCTTGTGCTCATTCCTGGACCCGGAGGCACTGCTCACAGGGACTCATGTCTCGATCAACTCTCTCTCTCGCTTTTTATAAGGATTGTATTAAGTTTCAGGCATGATAAAAGCTACAGAAAAACAAAAAACTACAAAGAAAAAAGAAAAAACTAAAAAAGTGTAGAAACACAGATTTTTTTTCAAAATTACACAAAGAGGTGACTTCCAACTTTTAACAGCAAGAATATACAATTTTCCATAATCAATCCCTTACTCTATATTAAACCAAAATCACATTATTTCTATAAATAGTTTCATTGGCATATTATAAAAATCACTAAATGCAATTGCTCCCTCCCCTTATAATAAAATATATATATACACACACAAACACATACATACACGCATACATACATATACACACACATACATATACATACATACATACACAGTATATAAACCTCCTAATCAACTTCCCCCCAAAGATAACATTTATTTAATTATTTCCTTCCTACTACTATTCTATACATTCCTGTCTACTATAATAAAGATCAAACTAAAAACATATAAATTGTCTGCCATTGTACTTGATAATACAACAATTTTAATAATCTTAATCATATTAAGCCCAAAACCAGATATTTATTATTTCTTTATTATACCTTAATAATCTTAATCCAGTTTGTTAAAGATAAATGAAATCAGCCAAACCTTAAAAGCAATCCAGATTAATATCCTTAAACCCTTATCCCACTTCAAAATAAACCAGAGCATTTACATATCCCCACAATGCGCACAGCACTTTTTTGTTTAAAAAATTGAACAGCCCAACTGCCCCCCTCAAAAACTCCAACTTCTCTTCAGGAGACATCCCATACATATTAACTCTTTCTTTTCCATGGCATTCCATCAGAAGATCAATTTCACTTGTGGCTTGCAACTCGATCTCTCCCTTTAATTTTTTCAACTCACCTATCCAATCTTCATCCAACATTTCAACAGAAGTCCTGATGTCACTCTTAGAAGAGACATTTCTGTTGCTGTTAAAGTCCTCAGTTTCGTCCCCAACATCCCCAACCAGATTACACATTTTAGACCTCATATTTTCCACAATGTTTTATGCCTTGCATAAAAACTTGACAGGAATCAGAAAGAATCTGTTTAAAATCTTTGTGGAAGTCAGAGAAAGTCTGTTTAAAATCCTTCATGTCTCAAGCAGTAGATTATGGCCCTAGGAGATTAACCAGAGAAAGTGGAAGATATGAAAGAATTCCAGAATGTGTTAACACAAGTGAAAGTGAGATATGCAGACAGTTCCCCAGGGAAAGTAGAAGCAGAAAACTGAAAGTTCAAAACAGCCGATTCAACATGTAGGAAAATGCTAATATCTTCAAATTTAGTACAAAAATAATAACAGGGAGACAATTATTTACTCTCAATCCTCCTTAATATTTGGAGGGAAAACAAAGTCCAAAACTTAAAGAAGAATTTTAAAAAAAAATTATCCCAAAAATAATGATAAGCACCAAGAGAACCCTCTTCTCCTTGCTGTAGAAAGCTTCTCTTAGGGTACGCGTACTTAAAAGAAATATAAATTGGTTGATTTAGAAATGGGGTGGTCAGTCTTAGTGTCTCTTTAAGGCTACAGTGTGGCTTGGAAATGGTGATGTCCCAGCATCCCGGCTGCTCTTACCAGTCGAGCGCAAACACTGTTTGCAATCTTCTGGCTTCAAGCAGCTGTCCAGAGGACAAATGGGTGATTCCAGGTGTTTTCCTTTTTTCCAGAAAAACACTCCTGGGCTTCAGGAAAAACCTGGCTGAGCCTGAAAATATAGTGAATGCACATGTGTGATATGTTTATTTATATGAAATATATTAATATATGTGCCATAAGGACAACTTATCAAATGTTAGCATATTTAACCTTCCCAACAAACCATGAAGCAGGATAGGTTAGGGGAACATATCTGGCCAAAGACTGAATTCCTATCACTTTCCTATTTTCAAGGAATTCAGATTCAAATGTGCCACATCCAAATCCAAGATCTGAACCACAGGACTGTGTGATTTGTCACTAAAACGGACATTCTGTTTGTTTTGGTTTTGTCCTAAAGCTCAATTTTGAACCTTGGTTCTTCTTTTTTCTCCAAACATTGGATTGTTTCTTGTTCAGTCCATTCCCTCTTTATTGTAGTGTGCAAAGCATTAGATCCAAGAGGCACCCAGGGGGTAGCCATCAACTTTTGGACCAGTGCAAAAGTCCATGGGCCTTCTCCCCAACATGTATCATAATTATGTCCCTCATTGACAACCTCATGAATTATGGAAAAAGCAATTTTAATTCTTACGTTACTGAAGTATTGACTATTTAATCTTCTTAGATTTCTGGCTGGCTGACTGATACTTCTAGCTAGACAGCAGGATGAGGGGAAGGGGTGTGTATGTGGGTGTCTCTGAGACACTGGATATGGTCACACAATAGGCTTAACTTGGTTGTTAAATTAACCAATTTTCTTGATCCACATAACAGATGAACCATAAGCTAACCAGACATCAGCAGCATCCACAGGAGGTAGTCAAATGGGACAGGTCTGTTGGGCAAAAGCAGCATTGTAACATGTCATGATGTCATAAGCCCATCCACATGGGGTGGGGCTTGTGGCACAACAGCACAGTGCTGCTTTCATGATTTTGACCAAAGCTACAAGTGCCTGCAGGCTCTCACACCATGGTCTGTGTTCACCTTATAAGCCACCAAACAAACAGTCTAAGTATGATTGAAACTCACCAAGCAGATATTTCGTTACACAACAAGTAGATATCACCTAGCCACTCACCTCACATACATGACTCTGGGCAGCTCACAGAATTAAAAGCAAAAACCAATAAACAGTTACATACTGTTTTTTCATATTGTTTCACTCAAATGAAAACAATTAAAAACCAATTTAAAACTTAATTTGTGGGAGAGTACAATCCATACAATTGCTAACCGTATAACTGACTGAGAGGCTCCATACCACCACTGGAACTCAGCCACAATGACAAAACCATGTCATGAGAGCCTTCTGAAAGGCCAGCATGCTGTACAGATGTAGCTGTTTTATCTGTCTGTCTGTCTGTCTGTCTGTCTGTCTGTCTGTCTGTCTGTCAGTCAGTCAGTCAGTCAGTCAGTCAGTCAGTCAGTCAATCAATCAATCAATCAATCAATCAATCAAATTTATATGGTCACCCACCTCATGAAAAGTGACTCTTACACATATCTTCTCACACATATTTTAGGTCTGTAAATTTGATTATCACAAAGAACTCTGGAACTGATTGCTGTTTGTTTATGTATGTATTTGTTCATTTATCTATCCTACCTTTCTTTCAGGAGCTCAAGACATCCTCCCATTTTTTTCCCACAGCAACCACCCTGTGAGGTAGGTTGGGCCATGAGAGCATGTGACTGGCCCAAACTCATCCAGTGAGCTTCCATGGCTGAGTTAAAGGAACTTGGCCCACCCAGTGCCAGTCCAAAACCTTAGTTACTACACCTCACTGGCTCTTGGAAAAACATGTGATACAAGAAAGCAGGTGCATCCTCTCTGTTCTAGAGAATGGCTTGGCCAACAACTTGAGGTTTAGACAGTTGCCTGTTTTACTACTTGCTACTGATTTCTTCAGAAACATACCCAAGAACTTTACAACTGATATAAGAAAATATATTTCCATAACCTGCATTAGGGATGGAACCCTGCAGCCTTTCAGATATTGCTGAATGAGAACTCCCAGCAGCCCCAGTCAGGATGGGTCCCTGTTGAGGTATGCTGTGTGTTGTAACTCAGCAACATCTAAAAAGTCACAATTCCCTACTTTTGATTTTCAGTCTTTATCTTAGGTAAACCATCACCTTCTCTGAGTGTTGGATCCTCCGTGTTGTCTGAATGTCAGATTCTTGCAACTCTTAGAGCACCTGTTAGTTTATTAGTCATTCATAGCCAAAGTCAAGCTTTTCAATATACTGACAACCTTTATTCTCCCAGGAGCAGTTGTGTTAATTTGCCAAGCATAAGGTAGTCCCCGGGTTAAGAACACCCGGTGTATGGACGACCCATGGTTAAGAATGGAACCTATTGTACCAAAATTCGAGTTAAATACACAATGATTTGAGTTAATTACACAATACTACTTATACATTATTATACAATACTACTCTTCCAGCTTACATATAAATTCAACTTAAGGACGGACCTTGGAAATGGAATTGAACTGGGGACTACCTCAGTATCTCTGTACTGTTCTTTTCTGACCCAGGTACTAGCTGAGAATACAGTTTAGCTTCCTCTCAACAAGCCAGAAGAATTCCATATACAATTGTTTTTCTCTGGAAAATATTATCTTCCGTTCTTCCCCTCTCTCAGACTTTCTCCTCCAGAATCTGAAAGACCCAAGTCTGGTTCATTAATTCAGTTATTTCCATCTGTTCAAGAAAGATAGTTGTGCAACCTTGCTAAATTATCTATATAGCTAATGTTCAGGTCCAGCTCAAGACATTTAGCTTCCTTATAAAGAGGGCAAATGACGTCTTGTCATTCCACTTATAGGACCTGAATTTGTCTTTAACACTGGGCTGAAAGATCTGATTCAGTCCCCTGAACATTCTACTTAAACAGCAGGATGTATTTTAGTGAATTCCACTGATTTAAATTTGTAGTAACATTATTTCATAGTACAGGTGCAAAGAGGCTTCAAAAGGCAGTCTCCTCTCTCATGTAAATTTAAGCATCAACCAACCCTAAGCTATTATTTTTTTAATAATGGTTTTCAAGCGATACTTTGAAGAACATAGAAAGGCAGGGATGGTCATGCTTCTGCCTTGTGGAATGTACTAATTTTTCTAAACTAAACCAGAGAGTTTTGCCCACTGGAGATCTGGGTGGGTGGGTGGCGGTGGGAAATCAAGATGGTGGTCATGGTAATTTAACCTGAAGCTCCACTCCATTTTTATATGTGCCATGTCTGCATGCAAGAAAGGGGTGGGGTTTCAATTGCATGGTCATAACTATTCTCTTGACTTTTTAAATCCTGCTTTCCGTCCAGACACCCCCGTCCACCAATCTGATCAGTTACTCAGGCGGCTAAGTAGTAGACCTTGATAGAAAATAGTGGTTTATTCCATACTGTACCTGGAGCCACAAACTAGATTACCTCTGTGTGTGTTTGTGTGTGTGTGTTTTGCATGGCACAGTAATATGCAAACCACAAACATGGTTAAGATTGCCACGTGTGCTGCCATTTTACTCCCTGTGACACATGGCCCTGTAATCAAGTTGAGAGCTTGCCTAAGGTCCCATTTTCAGTCTACAGGGATTAGAATGTGAAACCAAGGTTAATCATTGAACTTGTAGGAGTGATGTTAAACCCTGGAGTTTCTCAGGCCAAAAATACTGATTCGGTTGACAAGCAGTCAACTTTTAGGCTGAAAAACACAAGGCAAAATGCCCATGAAACTTGGCAAAAAGCATTGTAATTAAAACATTGTGGATATAAGAAGAATCTTCACTTTATATTTGCAAGAAAGCAACAAACTGCTTAATGTGGCTTCTTCCTAGAGTACGTTAAGATATTATTTATATATATTAAATATATAAATAATTTATTAAAGAAGTTTTTCCACAGAATAAAAGTACATTAAGATTCTTATCTAGCCATGCCTCGTTGAGGGTCTGGGTAGCACCAGAGTAAGATTGTCAGCAGGATCATGCAGACATCATAGCCTGTTTAAAGATTTCAAAAGATTCTGTAGTAAGAGCACGGATTCTTTGCTAATAGCACTGTCCATTTTATGGCTTTGGTGTGTTTGATCGATACAACGAATGAAAAAGAAATCCTACAAACTATTGAGTGTTTTAGTCATTTTTTTCTTTTAAATGGAAGAAAGATTTGAGCAAGAATTAAGACAGCTTGCAATATAAATCAATATTTCTTTACCAACTGTACTCTAATTTAAGAGTCAACAATTAGGCTTGGGAGCAGACATACCCATGTAGTTTTAGCTGGCCTCTCAGTTTAAAAAAAAAAGCAGCATGCCAGTATATCTGAAATGAAGTAGTGCACTTGTCGTGACTCAGCAAACTGGATACGGTGACTCAGCACTCCACATCACTGTGCAATGCAGACACAGCGGTCAGCTTGGTGTATAGATAATCACCACCCCACTCCCCAAAATACATTGCTGCAAAAGCTATCAGGACTATAATTTAGAAAAAAAAAAGCTGCCAAGACAGAAGGCCTACATTATTTCAGTTAAATAAAGAAATGAAGTGACAAAAATGGAGACAAAGTATTGCTTAAAAAAGAAATAGATTTAAAGCCACACATTGAATTGTTCCTGTGTAGAACAGAGACACATATCTTTAGATGTTTTTTATTCTTTTTTTTTAAAGGTTATTTGTTTTACATTTAATTAGACCATAAGAAGAAGGTAGAGGCCTAAACTAGAATGACTGAAATTGTGTGAGGGTTGCCACAGACTAATACAAGCACATAAAACTTCTATCACTTGAGGCTTTATTTATACAAAGTTGTGTTGCTCATGTAAAAGAAAAGATGAAGATTAGGCATTTGTAATACAAATGAATGTTCTGTCCAGGGTTTATGTTCACTTTAGCAATCCATATACACTAAGAGGTGTGTTTATATTAGTGTGTGTGTGTGTGTGTTGTGTGTGTGTATATCTATATATATTCTGCTGGTTAAATTAATTACTTGCATTACCAGTTCAATTTAAAAAAACCCAATCTCATTTCAGGCCTTCTGTGTGTGCATGTGTCTCCTCATCACATTCTTGCATTGTGTGCAGACCAGACTTATATGTTGATGTCTTTGCCTGCATGCCTCCTGCTCCTGATTTTGTTGAATTAGAAACAAATAAATACACCTACTTGCTTGGTCACATCTAGGTTGGTCTTTTTGTAGAAAAGGAACCACTGCTGTCCCATTAAAAGGCGAGATGCAAGTTTTCCTGTCAGCATCCTTATATAGTGTTTATTTTCTCTTAGGGTACTGTCCTGGGTACACTGACTCAGGGGTAACTCTACTGAATAGAGCAGGACTCGTTTCCAGATGAACCAGCCTCCAAACGGACGGCAATACAAAAGCTTTGTTTCTGGTTTAGTACCATAGGTCTCTGGCAACATTATGATGTGGCAATAGGAAATCAGCCCCCCAAATAACCTTTTTGCCCTTTAGACCCTGCCTCTCCCCTCCCCCCGCCACCCAGTTTGATTGCAGCACTGTGTGGGTCTGTGTGTCTTTCTCTGCATGTGTTTCTGTTATCTTAGTTGTTGCTCTTGCACAAGTGGTAGACAAAGGGCCTCAATCGGCAGTCACTTGCTCCTCACCCAGCTGCAAGGATCTGATAGGCGGCTCCCCGCAAAGTCAAAGTTGGAGCAAAGCAAAACTATCTTTTTGACCATTCAAACAAGGCACAATATCTCAAGATGTATGGAAAAATTACTGTAGAGCTATCCAGTCCCCAGCTATTAAAACAGTTGCACTAAGCTAACAAAATCCACAAGATCGCTTTTGATTGGTGTCATTATAATGTCAACTTGCCTGGGTGTGCTGTTTTGCATGGTTGAACTTAAAGGGATAAGATCACACCTTATAGTACAATAAATGGGATGGTAAATAGAATGAGTGTGAGGTAAGGAATGCACAGCTCCTAGCTTTTGCATCTTGCTCACCCACATGCGCAGGTGTCTTTGTTGTGGGGGGCAGCTGACTGCTGGCTGTGATTTCATTTCATGTGAGAGGGTATCACTTGGTAGGTCCTGAAACAGGACTGTGGCAGGCAAACAGCTTAACCACTTTGCCCTCTCCCAGTAAGACTAGCGGAAAGATCACTTGACAGTTGGTGCTGGAGTTGTATGAGAAGACGTTGGCCTCTAAGCCTATAAAAGGAAAGATGAATATAAAAGGACTGCTGACTGGAAATGTGATGACTGCATGGGGACAATTCAGAATGAGGAGAGAGTGGGCATTGTGCCACAAGGAAAAGTCTACCTCAGGGGTTGGTAATTTTGGGTTTTTGGGGGTGGTGGTGGCTGGAAGCACATTTTATATATTTATTTATTAAGATTTTCTACCAAGGCACTTGTTATGACTCTCGGCAGTGTAAACATTCACTAATTACAAACATAAAACAGTGATAATATCAACAATAATTAAACCTCCAAACCAACACTGCATATATATTGAGAAAATGTGGTATGGTGGGCACACACACAAAATGGCTGCCTATTTTCAGAATGGCTGCCATAATATGCATGACTAATTACAAACTCCCCATTTACCTAAGACTGGCGTGCGAAAGTCTAGTTAACCACTAGATCGCAGTAGAGAGGTGAGGGGAATCTAATTTTGCTGCCTCCTAGTGGTTGTCTGGAGGTTTGCACCCCTAATACAGTATCCCTAATTTTGCACCTCCAATACAATATCCCTAAATATGATACTGAAGGATGGTGTTTTGCAGCGTGGTACATTATTATTTAATATATGTTTAATATATGTTTAATATATTTATATGTTTAATATGTTTAATATAATGTATGTTTAATATTTTATTTAAAAGACAGATGGGACAGGGAGCATAGTGGGCATCAAAGGAGACATGCAGGACCACACTGGTTCCTGCAGGTATCATATAGCCTACCTTTGAGTTAGGTAAAGGAACAGAAAACAGCCCAAACCTTCTTAAGACTGGGGTTGTATTTGCATGGCACATTAACCCATGGTTAATTAATTCATGATTAATTGAATCAGCCTGATTCAGTTCCATAAACTAGCCACACTGGGCAATGCACAGAGCCACCATTCCTATTTTAGCCTAGCATACTGTGCAAGCCCAGCACAGTTATCAAGATGAAAGATACTTCAGCCTTCTGCAGGTGAAAACGTGGATGTACTTACAAATCCCATCTCCAGGTGAGCAGGTGTCTCTAAAGCAGTGTTTCTCCACCTTGGCAGCTTGGCTGGCTGGGGAATTCTGGGAGTTGAAGTCCACACATCTTCAAGCTGCCAAGGTGGAGAAACACTGCTCTAAAGACTTTAATACATTGGACATAAAGGGCTACAAAGCTCTGGGTAGTGTATTTGGCTGAATATGTATACAAGCCTTCCCACACTATGAAAAACTCTGCTTTCTGTGCATGATACATATTTACAGTTGCTCTGCAAACTTTTTTTGCTCAATATACAAAGGAGTTGGGGACAGAAATTTGCTGGGTCTTGTGCAGTTTAAGAAACTGGCCCACTGGAAGGTTTTTCCTGGCTGCAGGACAGCATCTGAGAGGTTTCTATGCAAACCACATTCTGCCATTCAGCTCCAGCCCTCCCAACAGGGGATCATGCTTCTCCTGTCTCTGAGAGAGAGCTGTACCTTTTTCTACCATTGAGGCAGTAAGCCACAATTCCTTCCTGAACTCGTATGTCTATTTAAGGATAAGTCCAGCTATACTCTGCTTGTATTTGTTGAGTTTTTTCTGTCTTCTGCCCCATCTCAAGGGTGTTTTTATTTGCTTACAAATAAGGTCAGGAAATGGCAGGGAGGGCAGGCTACTAATGAGATGGAGCAAATCCAGGGGACTTGCAGGCCACCACCATTTCTCTTCCTTGGTCATCAGAAAGTGGTATGAAGCCAATATGCAATCATCTTCACGGCCACTTATTATGAAATTCTGAGGTTAAAAGGTGACCAGAAAAGGAAGGAGAGTTCCTGAAAAAGGGGAATCAGAGGCAGGTTGAAATGAGACTTCCTGTAAAGGAAGAAATTAATTCCCCTAAAGCTCTTCAAAGCTGCAGCATTTCAAGAAAAAGATCAGCTTGGCTGTGGTTTCACATACGCAGCAGTGGAGCTAGTAATAAACCAGTTTTTGAATTCTGCAGACTTCATGAGAATGGGCAGATCTGGAACTGATTCCAAACTTCCATCAAGATCCCCAGTTGCAAACTTGCAATCCAGACCTGAAATCTCAAGCATTTGTTCTGACCACTTCTCCAGCTGAGGTCTGATTCTTGTTGGTGATTTCAATGCCCATTTATTATTTTTGGAGAAATTTATTTCTAAGACACAGGTTGTGTATTAATCCTAAGGCTACCATAGCTAGGCTGCAAAAATCTGAATGGCTGCTAGATGGCAGCCACGAGATTCAGAAAACTTTTCTACCACAATTTTGTAGCTCAGGTAGTGGTAGGTAGCCCCATTATTCAGGAAGTTGCAGTGAAGACTAGAAAGTGTTACAATTCTGAGTTTGCAGACATACAAATTAACCAATTAATCAATCACAGCTTAATCTCAGTTGTTACGTAATCAGGCCGATGTGGTTAGTTTATGGTTCAAAATGAATGCAGAAAAATTGGGTTAATTCAATAATCCCTGGTCAAATTAAATAGAGCTAGAAAAATGGTAAGCATTTCAAGCCAGAAAGACCAAGTTTAGGGTATATATAATATTGCCTTCTCATAATGAGAAAAAAAAATCCTGCAGAAGGAAACTTGATTTCAGTGAGGATTCTAGAGCAAACTTTTCTGATGTCTATTTTTTATACAGAGTCTTAAAAAAGTAGACTATTCAGTGAGATGAGCCTGTGTATGAAATATGAACAGCTGTAGCCCAAACACTGGTTTGCCAGCTCATCATCTGTGAGAAATAGTCCAGGCCTTTTCTTTAGTTATATCCTTAAAGTACCCATGACTCAGCAATAGCTTGGTTGTCTTTAAAGTACAGCATAAAAATTTAAAGGATATATTTAGATACCAGTTCTACTGCCTTGTTGTAACCCAATGTGCCATTTAATCTGATCTTAAATGCCAAGCTTGATGCATTGGAGACTGGGGTTTTTTTGGAGCATAAAAGTTTGTGGTTGATTCCAGACTTTCATTTACCATGCAACCTTGCTTTTATGACTTTTGTCTGAAATGCCCAGGCTCTTTAATTATAGAAGTTGGAGGGTGGGGAATAGGTGAAGACGTCCAGCCCAAAATCTGAAAGCAAAAACTTTTCTGGACAAGCCTAGAAGCAACAATGAAATTCTGTTTAGATCAAAGAAGAAAGAAAATATCTTTTTATTGTTTAATCAAAATTTATACTGCTCTTCTGCAAACCATCTTGGTTCTTGAAATGGGAGCAAAAAAGTTTCATTTAATGAATATGGTCTGCAAGAGGCATTTAGAATAAAGTATCAGAGGGGAAACAAAGCTTAACCCTTTCCTGGCTTGTCTTGAGTAGTCCAGTTCCCTTCCCCTTCCCAGCTGCTTTCTTCCTCCTGGCTCTTGCTGAATTTCAGACACTCTTTAATCCTGGTAAACTAAAACAATCCAAGTTTAGGGTTATCTTGGATTACTTTTACCATGCTTATTCAATTTATTTATTCATTTCAGAAGCATCACAATTAAAATAAGGCATACTGTAAAACATAGAATTTAAAATATAAAATATAAAAGTTAAAATATATAAAAGTTAGGCAGATCTTGCCCAGAAACTGGCAACATTAATTGTGTTCTGTCACTCTGTCATGAGGTCTTCAAATGTGCATTGATCAGGGCACAAAGGACAAGTGTACATATGTATTGTTGTCTGCATGTCTCCACAGTCGCAAAGGGCAGAGGCCACTGGATAGCCTCATTTGTTCAGAGTATCTCTGGATCTTGTTATGCCCATGCACAGTCTGTTCAATGATTTCCATACTTCCCAACTTTCGCCAGATCCAGGTGCCAGCTCCTCTGCTGGTTCCATCCAGTGTTGGTTCTTTGTAGCTTTCCATAGGTCCACTCTACTGTTAAATTCATCAAAATCTTCCATCAACCTAAGGAAACTTTTCCTGGATTTTAATCTCTGAGGAGCTGGTTGTAGGCCATACAGAGGGTGTTGTTTGGATATTGATGATTTAAGCCTCTCTCTATATGCTGCTGCTTCTCTACAGACAGCAGGCGGGGCAATGCTGGCTAGGTGGTAGATCTTGTCTAGAGAGGTAGGTTTCAGACATCCGGTAATACTTCTACTAGTTTCATTCAAAGCACCGTCTACTTTCCCAGCATGTGCTGATTTATACCAAACTGGGCAGGCGTATTCGCCTGCCGAGTAGCAAAGGACTAATACTGTTGTTTTAAGGACCTTTGGTTTGGCACCCCAAGTAGAATTCATTAATTTCCTGAGAATGTTATTTCTTCCACTGACCTTCAATTTAGTATTGATACAGTGCTGTTTATATGTTAGTGCCCTATCTAAAGTAACCCCTAAGTATTTAGGGTTGTAGCAATGCTCCAATAACACTTCCTTTTCATGCAGCTTCCTAGCAGCCTGCTTATTGAGAAGATGGAAGGCACATACCTGAGTTTTTGCTGGGTTTGTCCTTAACTGGTTATCATGATAGTATTGATCCAGCTCTTCCAGGGCTTCAGTTAGGCGTTGTTCTACCTCCTCAAATGTTTCTCCTTGTACAGCCATTGCTCGATCATCAGCGTATATATAGTTGTTAGTGCCTGAAGGAAGCGGCTGATCATTGGTGTAAATATTGAAAAGGGTTGGGGCCAATACAGTACCCTGTGGTAAGCAATTCCTCTGATTCCTCCACCTACTTCGTCTTCCCTGGAACTCCATGAAAAATATGGTTCTGAAGCAGATTCCTGATGATGTTTGTAAGTTTAAAATCTTTAGTCATATCATATACTTTCTGCTTCAGTCTTCTCAGATTGATGGTATCATATGCAGCCGTAAGATCTATAAATACAGTTCCTGTTATGCTGCCCTTTTGAAATCCATCTTCGATGTACTGAGTTAAGTTAAGGATTTGTGCGGTACAGCTTTTTTCGGGGCGAAATCCAGCCTGCTGCAGTATGAGCAAGAGTTCTACAGCTATAGTGAGGTGATTTTGTATCGTTCTTTCAAAGATTTTATAGGTATGGCACAGGAGAGAAATTGGACGGTAGTTCTTAGGATTGTTGGCTTCTTTACCTGGTTTTAGAACTGCTATAACTTTAGCCTTTCGCCAGACACCAGGAATCTTACGTTGTTCCAAACAATCATTAAACATTTCTAGTAGCCACTGTCTTGCTTTCCGTCCGAAGTGTTTTATCTGCTCAATAAGGATATCATCCAAGCCGGCAGCTTTCCATGGTCTACACTTCCTTATGGCATCCCTCAGCTCTTCCATAGTAGAAAGGGATGATAGGTTAGTTGTTTCATCCTCCTCATTTCTATTGATTGTAATCTTATATTTTGGAAGCGTTTGATCTGAATTACTGTTCTTAGGGAGTTGACTGGCTATTTGGTCTGCTGTCATGTTGGCATAATCTCTAGAGCAAGTTGGGTCATTATGCAGGCGACTCAACAGTCTCCATGCTTTGTGGCTACTTATACTCATATCTACTGTAGTTCCTCTATTGATTTAGCCCAGCTTTCTTCAATTAATCCATGCAATGTCATACTAAGCTATAAAGTAACCACAGTTTGTTGCAGAACATACTAGAAAAATGGGTAGCTTGTGGTTCAGTGTGTCACGTAAATTCAGAGAGAGATAATATTTTGGGGACTATTTAGTACAAAGCTATAATATAGATGTCTTGTAGAAGCCATGATGACACCATCCATTCCATGACATCATGCAAATGATGCAAATGCAAATTACATAATATGCATCATTGCACAATGACATCATGACCTATGTAGCATTTCTTACCCCTGCCTCTTCCATGGATGCTCATGATATGAGCCTCCTTTCATACCACAATTCCATGCCATAGAATTCCACAAGTATTGCTATTTCGATACTGAAAAAGCATTTTCTATATAACTGAAAGAATACCGTGGTGGATATACGACCTTTTACAACATTTCTTCGCCTTTCCCACATTTTTATTATTTTTGTTCAATAAAAAACAATCAAGTTAGTCGGTCCTAACTCATAGTAATGCATGATATATTATCTTATTGATAACTTTGTTTATGCCTATGGATCAGTGCCACTTCTTACAAATAAGTCTATTTTTTGAAAAAGCAAAAGATTCTGATGATCTGAAGCTAGTCTTTGGATATGTGATATTTAAAATAATGAAATCAATCAATCAATCAATTAATTAATTATAAATGTATTTATCATACATTGGCTAAAATACTTGCACAATGGTATTCATGACCAAGGATACTTTTATTCAAAATTGATAAGCACTTCTTACTTATCATAACATTTTTCCCTAAAGGATATTTTTACAAATTTGTTCAGTGTGGAAATGTTAATTGTGCTTAACATTTTGATAATGGAAAGTGGTTCCAAAAATATGTCTATTTTTCCTTTATTGATTTTACAAAGGCTTTTGACCATAGACTATAACTAATTGTGGACAGTGGGTCACTTTAGCTGCTTATGGAAGAATTTATATGATGGAAGTAACAGTTCAAACAGAATATGGAACAACTAAAATTGGAAAAAGCGTATGTCACCTGTCCTGTCTTGTCACCTTATTTATTTAACTTCTATGCAGAATGTGTCATGAGAGATACTGGACTAAAAGAAATAGAAACTGGAATTAAAATTGATAGGAGAAACATCAACAGCTTCAGATACGCTGATGGTACTACTTCTGTGGCTGGAAGCAAAGAAGACTTAATCTCTTATTGAAGGTGGAAGAAGAAAGCACAAAAACTGGAGTGATGCTCAATATTAAAAAAAGGTTATATCAAAGGGTAATGTCAAGTCAATATAAATAGGTGGAAATGAAGTTGTAGTAGCAGTAGCACACTTATCTTCCTAAGCTCAAAAGTTCACCGGGTTAGGGTTAGGTGATTGTAGCTATGAAATAAAGAAATGTCTGCTACTTGGGAGAAAAACTATGACACTTCTAGACAAAATATTAAATTGCAGAGCCAACACAATAACAATAAAAGCAAGTCAAGGTCATAGTTTTTCCAGTTGTAATGTAATGGCTGTGAAAGCTGGACCATCAGGCTGCACAAAGAAAAATTGGTGTTTTTTAATTGTGTCAGTGGAAGAAATTGTTGAGAATACCTTGGATGTCAGGAAGACCAAATAATTCAGCATTAGTTGATGTACAAAGAGATTGCACACTGGAGCACTAATAATGAATCTAAAGCTGAAATATTTTTGGCATATAATGTGAACACAAGACTCACTGGAGAAAAACCTAATGCTTGAAAATAAATAAAGGTAATCAAAAAAGGTGACACAAGACAAGGTGGCTAGATACTATTATTGATGCCCCAAAAGAAAACTGACCTTTCTGACAAAATGATGTCTGTCTGGTGAAGAAGAGTTGGAAGCAACAGAACAATGACAACAAAGGAGACTTTTGTACTAGGTTTGATGGGGCACCTTTCTCAAGTGCCAAGCATCCTCTGAATCCACTTCTTGAATTTAGGAAGCAGCCATAGCTGCTTGAAGGCTCAGTGCAGCTGCTTTGAGGCCCTTCTGATTCTTCTGGACTTGAATATGCAGACACTTTTACTTGAGAGCTGGAGAAGCAGAGCATCTTCATCAAATGATTTGCCCAGAATTGTTATGTATTTGTATATTAGAGAGAGATTCTCTCCTTATTAAGAGTGATTCATATGGTTCTATTAATGATTGTTACTTTGTCCATTCTATTACATTATACTACTTATGTTTAAGAGCATGAGTCATGGTACCCTTGAAACTTTTGATCACCTCTAGAAGCATACTGTCATGAGCACCGTTGCGATGATTGTGTCAGCGCAACGGCTCACATAACAATACAAGGAAAAGGGGCCAAGGGATTAAAGGATAAGCAACTGACTAACAATAAAAAGCAACAGACACCGGCAACAAGGTAACGACTCCAGCCGGAAAGCCGATAGAAAGATACAAGGTTGCAAAGAGAGAAACTGACAACGCCCGAGCACGAGGCACGCCCGAAGCTGTCAAAACAATCACGGATATTATCTCCCGGCTTAAACTCATCACCGGCCGGAGGAAGAAGATTAAGAAGACGCCCGGGGCACCAGCAGGGGCCCCGCGACCCCTCACCCACCGGCAACAGGACACTCGGGGCTCACTCAGAGCAAGGAGGGTGGAGCGCTGACCGGCGTGGGCTATTTAAATCCCGTCCCGGCGCGCTCCATTCACTCTCAGCTTTTCAATAGGCATGCATCCTATACTCAAATAAAATCAGAACCTAACCTTCAAATTAGCGTCTGCGTTTTATTGGGTAGCAGGCAGAGCCCGACACATACCAAATTTGGTGGAGATGAAATCTGAATTATATACTCATGATTTTTCTTCACATTAGCCTTTGTTTTGATTTCAAACGATCACTACCTAGAATTAGTATTTGTGCTATATATTACGAACACAAGGGTTAATCACAGGTCCAGTTCCATATAATAACCAAGATGTCTTAATGAAGGGATTGGCCATCAGGGGTGTCTGGAAGGGGAATAAACAACATCAAATGGAGGGTGTGACTGCACAATTGAATTTCCCTCTTTATTTGGTTGAAATACATATGTTACAAAGGGACACGGCTTCAACCACCCAGTCACATCCAACAGTTTGACATTGTTGACATCCCCCATTCAACACTCCTGATGACCATTTGGATTTTAAAACACCTTGGTAAAATCCTAGATAAGGAAAAGCAAAGAAAATTAGCAGCACATCTGCATGTCCCCCTACCTCCAGCTTAAACATGCCCTGCTGTTCTTTAAGGTCATACCCTCATTATATAGTGTACCTCTCCTTTCCATCCCACATTCTATGATTTGATGCAAAAGTAGTATTTCCATTGTTTTCCCAATGCTGTACAAGCCTTCCTATATATATGGTATGTGGTGCTTTGGGCAGAGACAGTGGAGTTGATGCAACAAGGGCTGGTTAGCCAATCTTGGCAGGTTGTGCAGTGGGGAAATGCAGGCTTTCTTGCCTGCCATTGGGACAGTTTTGTCTACTGGGGTCAACTCATGTAGAACCAACTACCACAACTGACAGGCAGGTTGTTTTGTGGGGTGGAGTGGGGAAAGCTGGAGCTGCTGACAGTAATTTAGTTTGTCCTGCCTTGCAGAACAGCCTGCTTATCAGCCTCTCTCCACTGCTGTGCTGACTATCAGGACACAGCAAATTCTGCTAGCAAAGTTGTATGCTCCTCATTGATTTGGGAAAATCACATTGAACTGGCTGTCTAGATGTTCACTATGTCAGTTTTAGCCATTAACAAATATGAGAGGGATTGGGAATATGCCCAATTCTGTAATTTTTTGAGGTTGGAATGATCCAGCTAGAGATTATAAATAACAATGTTCATGCATGCAAAATAATTCATAACCAAAGTTATGCTCGGTATTATAAGGGACGCAGTGGCACTGTGGGTTAAACCGCTGAGCTGCTGAGCTTGCCGATCAGAAGGTCGGCGGTTCATATCTGCATGACGGGGTGAGGTCCTGTTGCTAGTCCCAGCTCCTGCCAACCTAGCAGTTTGAAAACATGAAGATGTGAGTAGATTAATAGGTACTGCTTTGGCGGGCAGGTAACAGCGTTCTGCTTAGCCATGCTGGCCACATGACCATGGAAGTGTCTACAGACAAACGCTGGCTCTTCGGCGTTGAAACGGAGATGAGCACCGCCCCCTAGAGTTGGACACAACTGGACTTCATGTCAAGGGAAACCTTTACCTTTATGCTCAGTATTAAGGCTTCTAAAACAATATTTAGCCCAAGAAGTTATGATCAATACAAGGGTCAATTTCACTTTTCCATTCACAGACAAAACACTACCCCCAATCCCGTATAGTTTTCAGTGATGGGAGTGGGAAATTTCTAAACATTGCTATTGTTAGGCAATTAGGGGTTAAAAATCCTTGGTGTTCTACATATTTTACAGTATATAATGTAGTTGAGATATGCATGTTATTGTGAAAATTATTCTCCTCTCAGTTGTTTCGTATTTTGCACATTTTAACACATTCTGTTTGCTTATTATGCACGTTTGCTCCTCTTTCATTTTGTGCCATGTCTTCTAAACTGGGATAATTTCTTTAGGAATAAAAACAAATAATAATATTAAAAAAACAGCATGATGATGGTATGTTCTATTCTGGCTGGATTGGTAATACAAAACCTTTAGCAAGAACATCAATGATGCATTGTGTGCTACCAGGATGAGATGACGACAAGCTACTCAAATCTGTCAACAGCTGATAGCTGGAACACATGTTGTTGCTGTTCCCCAAATGTCCTGAACTTCCATATTTACTGAAATTGAGTAATTCAGCATACAGAGAATTTGGCAAGAGATAATTCACAGGATAATGGAAGTAACTGATGACAGTGCTGAGATAATTAATCCCCTTTCATTTATAACACCATAGGCAAGGATTCAACTCCTTTTCAGATGTGTAAAGCCTGTCTCTTGACACATGGAGACATTAATAGTTTCTAAAGTTTCATTAGAAGCAGATGTATTGCTAAAGATCAAATGTTAGTCACATTTGGACCTAGATACCACAGGATATTTTGATTATGAACAGATCACCTGTTTAACAATTAGGAACATGATCACTAATGAAGTGACTGCATTCTTCCAGCACCTAATTAATACTTTTTTTTTTTTGGTGTCTTCAAGTCAGTGTTGACTCCTGGTGATTGCCTGGACAAGTCCCTGTAGTCTCCTTGGCAAGATTTCAGAAATGGTTTGCCATTGCCTCCTTCCTAGCATAACGAATCACACACTTAAACAAAGTAAGTTCAAAAGTAAGTACAAAGAAAATTTATTTGGTCCAGTTACACCCATCTCAGAAGAAAAGTTGATTATTCTGGTTCTTCTTTCTGTTCCCTAAACTTAATTTACCCTCAGCCCTCATTGCTGCTGAAGGCTGCGTGGAGAAAGGGGGAAACTCCGTCTCTAGGCCCACCGCATGGCCCAAGATGAAAGAGCAGCATGCTGCATGCTGCTGCTCTGATGGAAGAAGGAGGAAGACTAAGGAATGTGGGAGGGACAACAAACAGCTTCCTCTGGAAGCACATAATTTGCATTCTAGAGTGAACTCATCCACATGCTAATGAGGCATGTTGATTTGCTGGGACCTCCAACACAAATAACACTAAATTGTGTGCTATTTACACTTGTGGTCATCTGGGGATAGGAAAATTACTTTTGAGTGTGAATGATGTGGCTGCTTTAATGATCTGAAAAAGGTGCTTCATGTGTGCTCACATGTATTATGTAGTACCTCTTTCAAAGGATTTGCACAGTCCAGGTTTAGAATATACAGTGAAACTGTTACTATCCGTGATTTGGAAACTATGTTTCTCTTGATGCAACCTATAATTGTTTTTGCTCATTAGCAACATCATACTACTGACTTGTATTCAGCTTGTGATCAATTGTAATTTCATTTTCTTTTCATGCTTTCTATTTCCAAGTCAGGTATCCCCCCCCCCATTCTATGCCTGTCCATTTGATTTCATTTTCAAGAACACAGCATTCACTTCTTTAAGATTTCATTGTTATTTTCAGCCCATGTTTTCAACTTATCAAGATATTTTGAATTTTGCTTTTGCCTTTTGAGAGTATTAACTATCCCACTCAATACTGTGGGATGAGCAAATTCAGGAAGCGTCCATTCCACCTCTTCATACAAGTAATTAATGACAATGTTGAAGGGTGATGAGTCCAAGACTTAACTTTATGGCACTCACTTGATAGCTCATTCCAGTTTGATGAGGAAGCATTGATGAGTGATTTTCAACTGAGCTCCAGCATGCTAATCAAAATTCATGGAATATCATTTCAGATATTTTGCCAACATCAAGCTATATTATGTACATACATTGCTACAATCTACTAAGGAAGTTAGCTGAAAAAAAAAAGATTAGCCCAGTAAACCTAGCTCTTGAAAAATCCCTTTAGATTTAGCCCTCCCCGCCCCCACAGTGATGGACTTCCCCACAATAGGAGCCTGGTAGAATCCATCATCAAATGTAATAGTACAGGATTTCCAATTGATGTATGGATTATGGCTAGTTAGCCAGGGAATCCCCAAGACCACCAGAGGGTTTCCCACTGGAGTGACAATGAACTTGATCAGTTCCACGTGTGTTCCCATCCGTAACGTCATGTCCCCAGTAAACTGGGTGGCCGGTCCCCCCCCCCCGCAGTGGAACCATCTAATTGCTGAAAAACTAGTGGTTTTGGAAGGGGAAAGCAAGGCAGCTCCAACACAGCAACTAAGTCGGGGTGGATCAAGCATCTGGAACACCCCGAGTCGACCAAAGCCCAGACTTCAACGGTCTTGGAGCGGGAGCCCAACTCGATCTTTACAGCTAGGATGGGGCAGTCAGCACTCACCATGTTGGTATCGTGCCCATTCTCCATCACCTGTCCAGCGGCGCTGTTTAAGACAGGTGGAAGTCGTTTCCCACCGGCTGTTCAAGGGCGGTAAAAGCGTCTCCCACGAGGTAGACATCGTCCCCCTCCTCCGCGGATGCCTTTGCCCCCGCCAGCCGACGGGGAGGGTTAGGTGTCTTCTGTGGAGGTTTAGACGGGCAATCCGCAGCCTTAGTCTTGTGGCATTCCACAGCTCGGTGTCCTGTCTTGCCACACTTGATGCATTGCCCACGGGCAAAATGTCGCTGTTTCTCGTCGTCCCACCCTGTGGCAGACACTTGTCTTGGGCCCTTCCCACTGGAGGGAGCCTTGTCCCCCTTAGTGGCTTGCATATAGGTATGCTGGGCATGTTCAGCCTTCCCGGTGAGACAGATCCAGTCATGAAGTGAGTCTGGATCGTCCCTGCACAGTGCCCACCTCAATACCTCTCGATTGAGTCTGTCCTTAAATCTGTCTATCAGGGTAGCTTCAGACCATTCAGGAACTTTACCTGCCAATACTTTGAACTCCAGGGCATAGTCAGCAACTAACTTCTGCCCCTGAACAAGTTCCTTTAGAGCTTCATTAGCCCTCGCCTTAGCCAGGGGATCCTCAAAGTAACGTCTCAAGGCGGCTAAAAAAGCGTTGAAGGCACCAAGCGCTGGGGCTTTCGCCTCAGATAACTGTACATACCAGTCAGCAGCCCTGCCTTTCAGTTTTGTGGCAACCGCCGAGATTTTTGCCCCTTCTGAGGTGAAGCAATGTCCATATTGCTGCATGTAGTTTGCAGCGTTGGTAAGGAAAAATGACAAATTCGTGGGGTCCCCATCAAACTTTACGGGAAAGTCCTTAGCAACCCCACCAACTGGCGCAGCCCCGACTGGTGGACGAGCCGGGGTCCCTCCTGACACCGGAGCAGGACTCTGGAGACCCGGGGAAGAATTCCGTGGCCGCCCCCACCCTCTCGGTGCTGGCGATGGAGGAGGGGGGACGGTGGGTCCCATCGCGGCACCTGGACTACCAACAACCTTCACCAGGTCCCCCACCGCAGCCGAAATGGATTGTAGCATATGCTTCATAGACTCAATCTTTGCTTCGATGACTCTGATCCTGTGAGGTGTGACCGAGTCCTCCAGCCCTGGTGCTTCAGGCTGCCGGCTTGCCGACACCGTGGTGGATTCCCTCTCGGGAGTCAGGGGATAACGTAGCCTCCATGAGGTGTGAGACGTCCCCGGCCGGGGTTCTCCTGTGGTATCCCACATCATCTCCGGGGGAGGGGTACCAGTTGTTACAGGCTGTTCCGGCTCCCCACTTTCCATCAGGTCCCCCAACTGCGGGCTGGAGCAGGACTCTCTGGAATAGGGTGCGAAGTGGGATGGGAGGGGGCTTGGGTCCCTGCTTGGAAATGCTGACTCCAGAAACTGTCTGGTCGCTTCGCCAAACCCAGTGGACTCTTTCCTCGATTCTGCCATCGCTAACTTCTTCTTTTGCAAGAAAAAATTTCTTGGTAGAGACTAGCGAGATTTATTCGTTAAATGATTCTCAGCTTTATGTAACGATTGCCTGAATCCCAATAAAATGCTCAGACTCAAAATCAAAGTTTAGGTTCTGATTTTATTTAGAATAAAGTGCAAACAGAAAGAAAGCTGAGAATGAGAAAAGCGTGCCTAAAGTCAAACTAAATAGCCCCGCTTCAAACAGCGTGTCCCCCCCCTTCATTCATTACCATCCCACATTCCCAGGTGCTCCTAATGAGCTCTGCTGATCAACGGGCAGAAAGACCTTGACATTAAAGAGATAACCCAAACACATTCCTCCACGGCTGAGGCAAACAGAACTTTCTATACAAGGTTTATCAGCAGCACCCTCCCAGCCAGGAACGCGCGTCAACACTCTGGCATGCGAACCGTTACGATGTACAGCAACATTGAAACAGTGAACCTGACAATAAGTCAAATAGCTATGTTAACTAATTACTATTGTACAAAAAGCTTAAATCATATGAAGGACTATGTTGAATTTATTTTGCATTATACAGAACTGAAGATATTCATAAAATTTCCATCATTCCTCTGAGAGTGCACTGTTTGCCTGCCCTCCTTGTCTCCTAGAATTACAAATTCCAGAATTTGCAAAAATTGAGCATTGTTGAGTACATCTGTTCTCTTCTACTGAAAACTGTGTGTGTATGTTCAAATAGTAGTCTAGAAGAAGCATGGCCTGAATGTGTAGAGAGCTTTTCTCCCCACTTAAGATCCAACAGAGAAGTTGTATCTGGAAAGTAGCATGCAACAGTTGGCCCAAGACAGAGGAAACTATTTCTTCAGTCCTCTCCTCTCCTTCACAGAAAGAGAAATTTCACAGAAATTTCTAGTTCAGTGTTTCTCAGCCTTGGCCCCTAGAAGATGTGTGGACTTCAACGCCCAGAATTCCCCAGCCAGCCATGCTGGCTGGGGAATTCTGGGCGTTGAAGTCCACATATCTTCAAGGGGCCAAGGTTGAGAAACATTGCTCCAGTTGAATCTTCTGCGCTACACTTCTAAGTTTTAGAACTTATGGAATAAAGTTCCTTACTTACAAAGTTCTGGTACATGAAGAAAAACAAAACAGGTTAATGGGCACAAGGAAAAGATAATATAAAACTGAACCGTGCCTATACATGAGGAAAGCCCTTTTAGAAAATTCTGTTAGAAATAAGGACATTATTCTTGTTATTCACACAAAAAATAATAGCAATTGCATTTCATTTTCTGTGTTGTCTCCTTACCTAGCTTTATACAGCAAAACATGTTGTCCAACAATACTGTAGAAGCATTGCAATTAATATACTCCCATTCAACCCTGCATGCTAATGGAGGGTGACTGTACTACATCTTATTAGTTATCATCAGAGGATAGTAACAAGAAGATACTAACAGTAGCCAGGGAAATTGAATGAAATCAGATAATGCACAGTTAATTTTTCATTTCTCATATCTATCCAAACCCAACCAAATAGAAAAAGCTTATATTTTGATTTCAAAATATAATTGGGTTTCAAGAGGGAAGCAATATAGCTAATGAGAAGCTTCTGATTACAGCTTCACATGTATAAAAAATTCATGGAAGACTCAAGTTCTTGGTAAGTTATCTTTATAATATATACTCACTTCTGTCCTTTATTTGGTAAAGCAACTGATGTATACATTTCATTACATTAAATAAAAATTAAGTTTCATTTAAATGTATATTAAAGTTAATTAAGCGTTGTTTTTGTCTAAATTTAATTAATTTTTGTTTTGTCTACTTTTTAGGGTGAGGGGTTTGTTACATAACTTATCTGGGCTCCAACTCCAGATAACCTTCAGAGGGCAGATTCTGTCCCTTTTGCCATCCTCCAACAGTCAGCATAAGGTCTTCTGTACTGTATCACTTTGCTCCTATCTAGTGGTCATCTGGAATTTTGCAGCCCATATATGGTTAAATTAAACAGATGGCTGAATAATAAACTCTTGGGAACAGACGCATAATGGAATCTTGGGTTTCTAATTCATCCATATATTGCGCATGAATCATCACAGTGTTGTGATAATAAGATAACTTAATACGATAACTTCAGGGTTTTAATCTTCACATTGCTCTCTAGCTTGCCAACATGCATTTGGTAAATTGGGGTCAGTAGTCTCTTGAAGTGGTCCAGATGTCACTGGGGAGAACTAGTTTTCAGGGTCTCTTTTTTGTGTCCAGTAAAGATGGCCCTTCCTTTACTGCTTTTAAAGAGAATGCAGCTACTTCTGTCAGTACCCCAAAGGCTAGGAGAAAAGCATAGCTGATGCCACCTGGCAACTGGGAGGAATGAGAAGGAAAAAAAACCAGTTCTCTTGGAACTCTTGGGTTTAGCCGTTAGGTATGTGTAGAATTGCATCCAACTGCTGAATTAATTAATATACATGCAAAGGCTGTATTATATCAAGATATAAATGAGGCATGTTGGTTTATATACTCAGTGTTGTTGTTGTTTATTCGTTTAGTCGCTTCCGACTCTTCGTGACTTCATGGACCAGCCCACACCAGAGCTTCCTGTCGGTCGTCAACACCTCCAGCTCCCCCAGGGACGAGTCCGTCACCTCTAGAATATCATCCATCCATCTTGCCCTTGGTCGGCCCCTCTTCCTTTTGCCTTCCACTCTCCCTAGCATCAGCATCTTCTCCAGGGTGTCCTGTCTTCTCATACTTTGGCCACATAATGAGAAGACAGGACACCCTGGAGAAGATGCTGATGCTAGGGAGAGTGGAAGGCAAAAGGAAGAGGGGCCGACCAAGGGCAAGATGGATGGATGATATTCTAGAGGTGACGGACTCGTCCCTGGGGGAGCTGGGGGTGTTGACGACCGACAGGAAGCTCTGGCGTGGGCTGGTCCATGAAGTCACGAAGAGTCGGAAGCGACTAAACGAATAAACAACAACAACACTGAGTATATAAACCAACATGCCTCATTTACTGATCCATTTAGTTTTCACGGCAAGAATACTGAGGTGGGTTGCCATTACCTTCCCCAGGGATCGCATTTAGTCTGACCTCTCTGTCATGACCTTCCCGTCTTGGGTGGCCCTTCACGGTTTAGCTCATGGCATCATTGAGGTGCTCAAGCTCCAGCACCACGACAAGGTAACGATCCTTTGCTGAAGTATATACTCAGTGGCACACTGTAAAATAAATATTCTTTAGTCATATTGTCTAGGACTTACTTGAAGCTCCAAGTGCAATTATTCACCAATTTGGCATCTGGACCAGTCTGTGAATATTGGCAGTTCTGGAAAACTTCAGGAGCTTCTCTGCTACAGGCACAAGCCACTTCCACATTTTCTTCTTGGAATTTCTGAGTGACATCTGCAGCTGCATATACTGTATGTAGTTCACTGCTTATTTTGTGTAAGAAGATTTGCATGTGAAATTCATTAAAATGACATTACTTTCTTCTGAATGAAACTGATAATCGAGTTAAATGAATGCCAGCAAGCAACTTAAAAAGGTGTTTGGTGCAAAACGATTAACAATCTCTTATGGTTTGTCCGTGGGACACTCACAAGCTGCAGGGTTTTCCAGTAGATGTACAGTATGTTGGTAATGTGATCCTTTAACGCTCATCAGCAAGCAGCATGATAATCTCCTCCTTGGAAGCTGATCTATGAAAGCATATTAAAAAGAACATAGCAGTAGAGATTGAGATGGTAGCATTATGATAATGCTAATAATGTGAGTTTGATGTTAAAACATATTAATCTGGGGCATAATTCACAAGCTTTTCCATGCAGGAGTGGATTTCTGGTTGGGGTTTGCTTCTGTAATTTGCATCCTATCCTTCCTTTTTTCATTTATCTGTTTTAATTTCCCCCCCCCCAATAATTTTATTAAAAGTTATATAAAATATATAAACCTAATACAAAAACTAATACAAAAATACATTGAAGAAAATAGAAAAAAAATATAAAGTGCAGAAAAAAAAATCCCCCCAAAGGAATATGAAGAAACTTCCCCCTTCATCCCCAACAAGTATATTCAACATTAACAACTTATCACTGTCTCTTACGATACATCCAAATACATCTTCATTCCATACTTCACCTCATTTTCTATAAACCCATCTCTAAAGCCTCAGTTGTCCTTATTAATCAGCATCGTTTATCTGTTTTAAGACAAGAGAGTACAAGAGAATATTCAGGAAATTATTTATTGCTTTTGTTTTTTGTATGCATGCTCTTAGAGCAGAGCAGGATTTACCACAGCTCAGATCATTTGTCTGCCCTACCTATGGTTTGCTTCTTGCTCTTGGTGCCTGATGTTGACTAATGACCTGAAAGGAATGACAATTTGGGTTGAGTCTAGTAGCGTTTACTTAACCAAAGAGCAGACATTAGGATTTGTGGAAAAAAAAGGAAATTACAATGTATTATGGGTGTATGATCATCAGTTGGAGAGCCAGTCTGGCATAGTGATTAAGGCACAAGCCTAGAAACTGGATGACTGTGAGTTCTAGTCCCACCTTAGGCACAAAGCCAGCTGGGTGACCTTCAGCCAGTCATACCCTCTCAGCCCTAAGAAACAGGCAGTGGCAAACCACTACTGAAATCTTGCCAAGAAAACTTCAGTTGCCAGGAGACAAAATTGACTTGAAGGCACCAACCCCCCCCCCCAAAAACAAAAAAACCCCCACCCTGTCAGTTAAAATTACTTCTCATTGTACAGTATGTGTCTAGTTGGCTATTTATCTGTGCAATATAAAATGGCAGTTACAAAGAAACATAAAATATAAAATAACCAATGAGAGCTGGGGCAATTAAGGGGGGGGAGTAAAAAAAAGTCAAGTTGGTGGCCATGACAGTGTGATTGAAGTCCCATCCCTTTTTTATGGGTGTCACAGTGTTGGAGCTTCAATTGCACAGTCTCAGTGACTAATCAGCATGTAAATATTCCTGTATTTGAAGGAACACCTCTCTGTATTTAGAAAGAAACTTACGTTTGACTTTCTCAGTAACCTTTAAATGGATGATATCAAAATAAAACACTGCATGTTCCCCCTCATAACATGTGAAGTTGATTAGGTTTCATTTTTCTATTATCTTCTAAAAATTAACTTGCAGCTAGATTCTATAGTTTGAATAATTGGGGCTAATAAGAAATAATTATAAACTGCATTATACTGTGGAACATCTGAAATAAGCAAAATGTAATAAATTACAATCCAGTCGCTTCATATTAGTAGTATTTTGGGCACACTGAATCAAATTTCAACATTTCCCGAGTTGAGTCAGATCACTGAAATTAGAAGCGGATGGCCATTATGCTTACATAATCATACAGTGTGCAAAGAATACAACCTAGCTTGCTGAGAACCTGCAGTGGTGAGTGAGAGGAAACTGCTGGGGAAACATAGCATTTGGAGAAACATTCCACTTCTACTGGTCATGATCTTGTAATTAAAGACAATATTTAACTGAATTTATGTCTTTAAGATAACTATCTAGAACTCAAGGACAGAGTTTGATCCTTTCATTTACCAAATAGTTATATGTCTCCATCTTCAATATTTGATCTTATGCCCACATTAGAGAGCCTTTCTGCCACACCTGCCCTATGCTGGTTCATAATGTTAGATTAATGTATGTCAAACGACCTCACCTAGCGACTTCCAGATAGGTGGAACTTCCATTCCCAGCCAGCATGCTATGGGAGGGTACAGAATTTAGGAAGGTTGTCTACTAATTTCTCAACTTTGGCCTCAGGCCCGTAAGGAAGCTAAAACAGCCTCAAAGTCTGCAGTCGGTGCAAAATGCAGTGACATCTAACAGGAGTTGGCAACAGAATATAGGACATTCTGAGTTTGGCAAGGCTGCACCAGCTGCATTTTTGTTTCTGAGTGCAGTTCAGATTGCCTGTTCTTGACCAGTTTGGGGTCTTTAAATAGCCAGGACCTGCATGACTGCTCCTGTATGTTTCTTTATGACTTTGTGCTCTAACAAATAAACTTTCTTTAAATCAGCTTATTTTGGCCAGAAGTACATGATGTCCCAGGGCAGAATCCAGACATACTTGTTTGCTGTATCTGGCAACTAGTAATCTTCATGCTCTTGCACGAAGGAAGAATGGGATTGTGGTTAAGGCCTCGGACAGGATACCTCAGTTTCCTTCCGTTCTTTCTAGCATAGCATGTTTGATTTCAGGTCTCAACTTTTTTCATATTAAATTTATCATGTTTTTAACATACAATGCTGAATTTAACTGAAAATCAGTGACTCGTGTGCTCTCTGAGTATTTATTCCACCCCACAATTCTTTTAAGGATTTTTAATATTGAATGCTCTAATTGTTGAATTTTATACGCTTTGTGTTTGAATATTTGTAAAATATATTTAACTGAACTCCGTATGCTGTTTTGAGATGTCTTGGCCATAAAAAATAATATAAAATTGTTCTGTATTCTTTTTTGATTACATATGTTGTTTTCTTTTAAGCCACCCAGAGTTGCTGTGCAGCCAGGTGGCCTTGAAATTGAAACAAACAAACAAACAAACAAACAAGGAAGGAAGGAAGGAAGGAAGGAAGGAAGGAAGGAAGGAAGGCATAAATTACAAAATAGTAATAGCATTTTCTTCCTTCCCACTCAGAGAACAAAGTGTCTTCTTTCTATATGATTTAAAAAGACTCCTGTGGATTTCTAGAACTTTTCTTTGGGAAATCATAGAAATGGAGTGAATTGATGCCATCTAGTGGATAATTTATTTTAGCTACAATTTGAGTATTTATATTCTACCAATGTTTTGTGTTTGTTATCACTACTGTTCATAAGAGAATGCTGCCATTCAACATGAACTTTTTGGAATGCTAAGGAATATTTATTTCGTCATCATAGTGAATGCTGGCATAAGTATATTATGTGACTGATGTCCCATTTTGTCTCTTTCTGTAGGAATAAATTGTACATCATGTTTCATAACAGTTTGTTCCTTTTTTTAGTGAACAAATGAAAAATTGAATATATAACATGATTTTCAGCTCTAACAATGAATGATTGGAGGTAATATTGGTATAAACTGCTTCAATTAATCATATGTATGTATGTATGTATACACACACACACACACAATAACCAAATTTCTCTGGATAGATTACAGTATTATAATAAACACAATCAAACGGTAAAAAATTTAAACAGCACAGGAAATACATAATACAATATTAATTAGAAACCTATTCAGTATAACGTAAAACATGCAATTTATTTAAAATACAATCATTTTTACATTCTTTTTTAAAGTGCTAGGTTTTAGACTAGAAAATAATCCTAGGTTTTAGCTTAGAATCCATTTTAGACCTCTCATAGCAGACTAGCCACATCCATATAGTTCTTATCCTGTACTTCTCTGTTCTCTTCCAGATTAAGTATGTATTCATATGATATAGAACAGCTATTACCCCTGATTGTAGATCTGTTCAGTACAGAGTAGCTGTTTCAACTATGAGAGCATTTCATAACCAAAATCCAGATGGAGGCTGTAGGCAGAATTAGTAGTTAGTAGTAGGTGCTATTTTGCATTAGGATATACTTGTCATTAAGAGACGACGCAATGGTTGTTTCAGCTCATCTCTGAAACTTAAATACCATTAATGTTTAGCCAAATGATGCAATACTGACTAATAATTGGAAGGGATTGGATCCTCAAATTCTATAATTCCACTCTAGGATGTTGAAAATCCTGTATTTCTGGAAATTGATTCCATCTTCTTGTGATATTTTATGCGGCACATAAAAAAATCATAGCCAGTTGGACTTTTTCAACTATTGCAATAATTCCCATGTTCTGTAGGATAGTGTAGGTTTGAAGATAGATAGTTCTACCAGAAAAATCATTCGACAAATAAGAAAAATTAAGGTTTGAACTCCCAACATCACCATGTCACATATTCAGGAGAGTGATTGATGGTTAATTTTCCCCTTGGTAGGTGATGCTGGCAAGGAGGGAAAAGGATGACAAGGAATCCAACAATCATTGCCCTGAAACTACCCCACATTAAATTATGTGAGAACAACAACACTGCCTGGCCTTGTTGCTGAGATGTGGTAAAAGTTGATTATGAGGACAGCTTCGTCTTTGTTGATATACTTCCTTCCTAACACAAGGATGGAAGGAAAGCACAATATTATGACCTGTGCGGAAGAGCTCTAGGGCAAGCTTTTGCCCATTTTGTTATATGGAAGTGGGAATATGTCAGGAGAAACAATACAAGGTAGTTGAATGCATTGAGAAAGGGGGTCTGAAGAAGTATGTGTGATTAAAATAAGAAGAGATAGTGCCATGAATAGATAGACATTGAGCGAAATTTTATATGGTAGTCCTTTGGGTTTGAGGAAGACACACTGTTGTACAGTTCATCTGTGGACACAGAGGTGGCTCTGCAGTCCCAGTCTGGAAGTGCAGAGTCTAGCACAATGGGGGCATTGGAAGTTCATTGTTGCAGTAACTGTGGGTGTTATTCTGTGATGCTGCTCACAGTGTTCTATCAGTTTTTGGCGGTGCCTGTCTTCAAACCTGGTGGTGTCTTCATAGCTCAGGGCTCGCCAGCAGGTTCTGTCAGGAACTGCAACTTCTAGTTCTCTTGGCTGGATGTCACATTGGCATAGGGTTTCTTTCACAGCATCTTTGTAGCGCTTGCATGGTCAACCTCAAGGTCTCTTCCCAGACTCCAGTACACTATAGACCAACTGGTGAGGCCTACAGTGATCATCCATTCTGATGACATGTCCTACCTGCCACATCTGGGCTCTGAAAATCAGGGACGCAATGCTGGTGGACTCCGCGCAATCCAAGACCTCCAGGTTAGAGACACAATCTTGCCAACAAATACTGAGGATGGAGCGGAGAGCATGCATGTGAAATTTCTCCAGTTGTCTGATGTGCCTTCAGTACAGAGTCCAGGACTCATATCCATAAAGGAGAGAAGGGATAATCACAGCTCTGTAGACTTTCAGCTTTCTGGAAATATGGATGTTGTGTTGAGCTGTTTAGTACGCAGCCGCCCCAGTGCCTGGCTGGCCTTGCTAATCCTGGAGTCAATTTCTTTGTCCAAAAACTCATTGCTTGAGAAGATGCTTCCCAAGTATTTGAAGCTGTTCACGTTTGTCAGATGAGTGTCATCAGCAGTGATTTTTGGTTCTTTGGGGTTGGTATTTGGCACAGGTTGATAAAATACTTAAGTCTTATTCAGGCTGATAGGCCAAAGAACATAGTAGCATCTGAGAATTTTCAATGTCAACTGTAGATCACTGTCTTTGTGTGCCAGAAGCACACAGTCATCAGAAAAGAGGGTGTCCTGTTCAGACTATGAGGCAGTCAGAAAGCAGTATTATCAAACTCTTTATTAAAAATAACTATTTACAACAGTAAAGTCTGTGAATGATTAAGCAAGCAATTTCAATCAATACCACCCAGGTAATGGCAGATGAACAGGCAATGCTGTGGTGTCAGACTGAGGCAGAACTGCAAGGCAGAATTCAGCTAACTCTCGGATTGAAGCTGTCAGACTTGGTGAAGCTAGAGTGCAAGACAAGGAGGAAACGGAAGACAAGGTTCTGTGGACTGGCACGCAGGAAGGATCAGAGTGGAGCGTGGAGTCTAGGCAAGACTGGGCTGGAGCCTGTAAATGAGGTTTGGCTCTGGAGGCTAGGCTGGACTGGGCTGGAGAGTCTGGGCAAGGCTGAGAGCTGGAAGCAAGGCTGGACTGGGCTGGAGATTCTATGCGAGGCTGTGAGCTGGAATCAAGACTGGACTGGGCTGGAGATCTTAGGTAAGGCTGAGAGCTAAAGGCAAGGCTGGATGTACACCTGGATTGTGCTGGAATGTGGCGACGAGGTCCGGAACTATACGTGAGGCTGTGCTCGGCAGGAATGGCAAGGAGAGGCTCGACTGGAGCAGCTTGTGCAGAAGTCTGTTCCACAGAGGTAGAAGACGCTGGCACTGGTTCCACTCTGGCTACAGGCAAGGCATCAGATGCAGGTAAGGACTTTTCCACAAGGGATGTGAGCTCGAAGGATCGGTTGTCTCTGGCAACTTGCTCTTCGCGCATCTGCCTTTTAAGACAATTCTTTCCACGCTTTTTCCCTCCAGCAGCCAATCGAGCTGCTTTCCTATTCACACGCTTCTCTGCTTTCCTGCCTTGAGTGCTGATTGGAGAGTTTAAATCCCCCTCCGGAGTTTGTCCAATCCATGTTTGCAAATTCTCCTGCTCTGCTGAGTCACTTCCTGGTTCAGCTTCTCCAACTCTCTTCTGATGAGTTTTGTTTTCCCCTTCTGACTCTGGATAAGTTTCGTTTTCAGAATCAGAAGCGGGCTGAAACCTCACAGAGGGTTTCTTGGATGACTATATGGAGGCAATTTGTCCATGCATTTAAGTGGCAAAGGTCAAAGAGAGAGCGAGCCATCCAGTCAGTACCTGATGTACACTCCCTCCTTCCGACCCTGGACAGCATGTGTCCAGCACGTGACCACATGAGTGAAGATGCTTAGTATAAAAGATGTGCATTGACATGGTTTGGCCATATGGAGAGAAGGAATGAAGATCAATTTGGAAAACAAATGTATGAAAGAAGATTGAACCGTTTGAGAGGAAGGGAAAGATTGAAATACTAAGATGGAGTTGATGCAATCCTCAAGAGAGAAAAAACCAAAAACAAAGGCTATATAAATATTCATACAGGCTGTATACTATATAAAGTAGTTTATGGATATAGCGGAAGCAAGGGTGGTTTACAAGGATGGAAGAATATTGTGGGTTATAGTGAATTATTTTAGTTCAGAGCAGATTTATGTTAATTTCCTTCCCTTTCCTTTTCTTAAGTTTTCAAGTTCTTTGGCTTGCTATTTCTTACTACTTTTCTACATTTTGCAGATACTGCTTACCCCAAAAGGAATTGCTTAATGAGTAAGTATGCACATGTTATAATCCACACAATTATGGCTTGTATATCTGGGCTGGAAAAATCTAGATAAACACTAGATAGAAGCAAAGAGACGTAGAAAATTCTCTTTGCCAGTGACTGATCAACCAGATTTTTGTAGGCCAGAAAGAGCACTCCAATATACCATGAAAGCATTTACAGCTTGTTCGCTTTATCAGACTTTATGAATAGGGACAACACACTTCTAGTTTGTCTTAAACTTTCGAGTTAACTTTGGGCTGAGGAGAGTTGCAATGAGGCTGATGTTCTACAGTGCAACTTTCGATAGATTTTTCTCGATAGATTTGTCTGTGAGGAATGTATGCTTGACACATCTCTATAAGGCATAGTTGTCAAGCTCCCAATTCAGGAATTTAGTTGCTGTCGCCTTTTCAGGGAATCACATGACACAACTAAGGACTCCATTTTAATGCAAGCAGTTTAGTATCAGTTAAAGCAACTGATCAACAGCAACAGCAAAGAACCTAGAACCAAAGTCTAGAAAGATGTTCAAAACCATCAGCCACAAATCCTGCATTTTCTTCTACTCAATCCAACTAATCCAATTCTAGCATTCAGTCTTTTACCCCATCACCTGCATGGTCTGTAGAATCTCTGCATCTTCCACATTTTTCCACAGAAGTAAGTCAGAAAAGCCTGAGAAATCTGTTCTTTCCCCAATGCTCTTCTGTCTACTAAAATTAGTGAGGCAGAAATTTAATGGGTCCAAATCGTGTCATATGGGCATGACGTGAATATAGAAAGTCCTTGGGATTGAACTTTCCATTGCTAAGCGATGCAGTTGTAAAGCGTGATGTCACATGACCACATCGCTTAGCAATGGCAATCCTGGCACTCCCCATTGTTATTAATTGAGGATCACAGGTCATTAAGTGAGGACCCCTTCGTGACTTTTTGCTGGCTTTCAACAAGCAAAGGCAATAGGGAAGCTGGCAGGAAGCTGCGAGTCCCAGGTGGCTCGCAAGCAGGCTTGGCTGGCAGATAAGTGGCTGCTGCCAGGTGGGGGTGGCTATTGAGGCCGCCAGGGGTGGCTGCTGCCAGGTGGGGGAGGGTGCCCGAGTGGCTGGCAGGGGCAGGGGAGTTGCTGCGAGTGCCATAGCCAGGCTTCTCGGGAAAAGGCCGCAGGAGGGTGAATGACTTACCCGAGCGACTTGCCATCTTCTCTGCCAGTTCCCCCATTGACTTTGCTTGTGGGAAGCCAGCAGGCAAGGTTGCAAATGGTGATCCAAGCACCCGGATAGCGATCACATGACTGCAGGTGTGGTGAGATGGCTGGAACTTCAAGGTCTGGTTGTAAGTACCATTTGTTCAGCTCTGTTGTAACTTGGAATGGTTGTTGAACAATTGGTTGTTAACTGAAGACTACCTGTAGATTTCTTTGGGATACATAGCAACATTATTTACAATATCTCCAATGAGCAGAATATGTGATTAACAGGTTAAAATACACTTGGAAGGTCTCCAGGTTTATCTGTGACTCACAAAAAACATGCTTCAGCCTGCAGAGGCACTGTTTGTCCTTTACTGGCTCTCGATCAGATGTGGAAAGAAGTGAGTACTGACTTGACAGGAGGATGAAGCCAAGGGGGAGCCAAATGACAAGCAGCTCATTTCACTGCACAGGTTGTCTAGACCTGGAAGCCAAGCCAGTATTAACATCGTACATGACATCCGATTGCTCCGTGACTCACATAATCCATCTTGTGTTGTAGTTGCAATAGTATTCTCTGGCCCTACATAGAGGTGGTGTAACAGCTCCTTCTAGTGGTAAACCACTATAGTGGAACAAGGGAGTGAAAAGTGCAAGCTCCCAACAAGTAAAACTGATTTAAGTGATCCCAGTAAATTTAGATGGCGGCATCAGTTGGTTTTCCTAGATTTTAGGAAAGAGAAGCCTAATGGATTGGCACTATGGCTGGATGCAAACATGGTCAGAATGGTCAATCCCTTTACTTCAAAGCAGTATGAAAATTGGAGATCCTTCAGCATTACAATTTTCTTTCTTTTAAACAGGAAAACCCTTTTAATAGGTAGCTTTTAGTTTGCTTTTCAGAGTCAGGAATATTCTTGTTGGAACAAATGGGTCACCTTCTAATTTTAGCAGCTAAAGATGCTGGTAACCTTTTATCACAATTCATTTCTTTCCACTAGCTTCACTGACGACAGCATTGGCAATGTGAAAAGCAATTATGAATACTGGATCAACTCCTTGGGTGACCTAGCAAATAGTGGGCGGCAAAGGGAAATGGAATGGACACGATAAGAGCCTCTTTGTGTTCAATATGCAATGCAGTAATTAAATATCTTTCTCCAAGCCTGAACCTCACACCCTCCTACACATTACGGAGATAGGTAGATTTGCTCCCAGGCTAGAAGATTTTCAGTTCTGCTCCAGGCAAAATTGTTAAATTATTCTGGCTATAAAATGCTCAGTATTATGAGCATGGATTTCTGGGGTGACTCCATGGTCCTGAAATGTTGCTCAGGTTGGTCACAAAATTGGACATGATCTTTCTATTTAAACCTTTCAGCCATGAAAAATTTTGACTGAGGAGGCAAGGAAGGGGAATATTAGAAACCCTGTCTCCAAACTGCAATGTACTTTGGCTGTGTTCAGTTAACACTCTAAGCCATGGTTTAACTATAGTTTACTGGATAAACTATATTTACCTTATTTTACACAGCTCATTAACTCACAGGCAAGCTGCATTTGACTTAGTGTTCTGATGCATCCAACAATTATGTGGAACTGTAAATAAGAAAGAGCCAGTGCAAACCATGGTTTTGATCTCTACTTCCTTTTTTCCAGCATTTCTTCCTTTTTTTCCCCCTCCCAGTAGCATTTCTTACTTTAAGAAATTAAACCATAATTAAAGGACATGCATGGAGAGAGTATAATTCTAGACCAAGCTTTCTCATAGGGAGTTATTAATTATAGTGGCAAAGGGATCCTGTGAAACATGGGTGCAGATATAGGTGTTAGCCATGGAGAAGATCGCTGGGAATGTTCATTCTAAGAAGGCTGGGCTAGAGGATGCTCAATCTAAACCAGGATTAAAAAATGGAAATAATGTTTGCCCTGAGATGAAGAACCAGCACAAAGGTGCTGCAGGAAAGGGATAGGTGGTGGTGGTTGTTGTTATTAAATTTATACACCGCCCATCTCACTATCAACATGACTCTGGGTGGCTTACAAATGTAAGTTATAAAACCATTATAAAAATTAAAAAGTACAAAAATAGAAGATAAAAGAGGGAAACTAAAAGGCAGAGAGAGCTTCTTTAAGCCACCTATTTATTATAGGTTAAGTATCCCCAACATTTCCAGCTATTATCTAACATCTGTTTTTTTGTATCTTTATCACTGGGCCACACACTATTTGATTTGCCATTTGAATTATAGATAATAGAACATTCCTTTCTTATCAACAAGAATATTTGCCATGTCATGAGTTATAGATACCTTGGTCTCCAAATGAAAGGCTGTTGCACTGGTTCACCACTTTTAATTGGACTGGCATATGGCATCAGCTTTATTAGAGTTGAGCTTTTATTGCTTTATTCCATGAAGAAACACCAGACCTCATTAACAAACCTGCAGATATTTTGTTCTAAGTGCATTTTCTTATCAGGCTGCAGGAGCCTGCATTACTGCATATTTAGCATTCAGAGCGTTTTGTTGAAAGCAAGCATTATTAAACAAAGCATTAAAAGATAATGTAAAAGCAAATCCATTTATACCTGACTACCAATATTAATCACAGTGGAGGTGGGGTGGGGAGAGAGAGAGACAGAGAGACAGTGTTTCCTTACCAGCCATATATTCCAAGATACGGAAATAGATAAATACCATCAATTTTAAAACCATTTCCTACATAATCTGCTCTTTTCTGGTATCTTAAATAAATATAAATTCTGTCCTCTGCACCTGGCTGCCTCCAAGTGACCAAGAGATGAGACAGGCCTAACTGCAAATGACTACCATTACATAGGCTGACCATATTTCCTTGAGACAAAAACAGGACATTGGGATGGCAAAACGGAGCAGGGCTGGGTGACAGGCTGGATCAGCAGGCAGGAACTTCTCCGGTTTTCTCAGGCTGGGAATCTTCAGTTTCCTTTGTTTGCGAGAAGCAAGGCTGGGCTAGAGAACGGTTGACAAGCTTTTCCTCCTCTGGCTGTGCTTTTACATTCTTTTCTTCCCGCCCTTTCAAGGCAGTAGCCAATCGGCTCGCCCTTTGATCACCGCCTATCAGCTGATCCTGTTTGTTTGTTTTTTAGGTTTCCTGCCGGGTTGAGCTCTAAGGATTTTTTCCCGCCATTTCTGCTGAGCTCCCCCTCCTTCCACTCAAAGTCAGACTGCATTCTGACAGGTTCGCAGGAACTTTCAAATTTTTAAGTAAGGTTTTTAAGAAAACAGGACAAAATGGACATTTATATTAAAATGACGGGATGGTCTGGAAATGTTAAAAAAACAGGACTGTCCCGTTCAAAACGGGACGTATGGTCAGCCTACCGTTACAGAATAACTCTTTTTGCTTAATTTCCCCTCTTCCCACATCTTTTTGTCTCCTTCCCTATTCTCACACCTCTAGATCTGTTGGTCTTGCAGCTCTCAGAATTCTTCAATAAGTAAAGGCCATGCTGGCTGGGAATTGTTGGAGTTACAGTCCCAACATATCTGGGAGGATCAGGATTGAAGTTGTAGACAGAGGCATCTGTAGGGGGAGTCAAGAAACTCAAGATAGTGGCCATGATCACATGATTGTGGTCAAGACACAGATAAAAAAGGGTCAAGACTTTGATCACATAGTTGTGGCTACTATCTTGAGTTTTTTTAACCTCTTTGTGGACGCCCCTGTATGCTATTATTTTATGTTATAATGACTCACGTTCTTTGGCAGAATAATAGTATAGAAACTTAGGTTATCCAATACAAACTTTTATTATGGTTATGCGTTCAAAAATAGCATTTAGGAATCAAGAAAATGGCTATGATGGATTTGTGTTATCTGTGCTGACAGTTTTAACCTGGTGCTGGGTTGACTTCAACCTTTCTATGATGTTCAGGGCCAAAACACATGTCCAATGAAATAGGTGGCTGTATGTCTCCATTTTTTATGTGATTATAGTCTTTTGACTGAAATACATTTCTGTAACAGCATCAGTTTTTCAGGGTTAGTTATTTTATCATACCCACATAGCTGTTTCAGACATTGATAGGACAACTCAAGGGCTAGTAGATGTATCCTCCAAAATTTTCCCTGTTCCTCCTTTTTGTCTCTCATCCACCTGATTGTGATGTTACATCAAAAAACGTCAGACTTTCGTATCATGAGAGCTTTAGATGGGATCACTCCTCTCACTGTACATCAATCCAGGATGTGTGTATATTTGCTTTTCTGAGGAAATTCAGGAGATGAAATGCCAGAAGAGATGCCTAGTGTGGTTGGACAGCACATGTAACACCCCCCCCCCAAAATTAGGGATTACATCATGGTGATAAGGTGGCAAAAAATTATTTCTCCAGTTTTATCAGAACCACTGATAGCCAAACGTGGCCCTTTTTTGGGTGATCACTCCCTATCGGGCAGGGATGAGCCTTAGGACCATCTATTGGGCTGCTATGTGGGATGCCTCAGGGCTTGATGCACTCACCTCTCCTGTTTAACATATGCATGAGATTGTTGGGGAGATCATCAGTTTGGAGTCAGGTATCATCAGTAGACTGATATTACTTAGTTGTACATCTTGACCCCTGGCTAGTGAAACAATGGGTTGGGGTCTTGTCTTAGTGCCTGGAGTCTGATGAGGTCTGGATGGGTAGGAATAATGTCAGGCTCAACTCCAGCAAGACCAAGTGGCTGTGGGTATTTGGTCCTTCCAGTTCTGGGGAAATTGCATCTTTGCCCTGAATGGGGTTGCATTTCTTCACTCAGGACTGGTACACAATCTGGGGAATTTGTCCTGGACTCTAGCTGCTGCTTGAGTAGCAGGTGGCAGCTGTGGCCAGGAAGGCCTCTGCACAGGTTCAACTTGTGTGCCAGTTGTACCTGTTCCTGCATCAAGAGGCCTTCCTTATTGTCATTCATGCCTTGGTCATCTCATAGATGCTCACAGATGCTTTACATGGGCTGCCCTTGTAGACCACTCAGAAGCTACAGCTGGTCTAGAATGCCGCAGCATGAGCAGTAATGGTAAGCTGCACTATGCAACACCCTTGTTACATGAACTACATTGGTTGCCAGTTGGTATCTGGGTGCAATTCAAGGTGATGGTTGTTACCTATAACTGTCATGGAGCTTAGCTATTTAAAGGACCACCTATTTCTTTAGTTTCACACTCTGTTGGCTTGCTTCAGGTCCTATCAATTAAGCAATGCCATCTAGTATGACTTAGAAAGTGGGCCTTTTCTGTAACAGCACCGCAGTATGGCCCTTACCTTGCCTGCCTTTACATGACCTTGGGTTGGTATGCTGGTCAGACCCCCTTTGAGATTATGTTGTCCCTTGGACATAGTTTGCTTTTTGTATAATCTTATTTCTTTTAACTTGTGAAGCCACCCACAGTCACTCTGGAGATGGATGGCCTAGAAGTTCAACAAACAAATCACAAAATTTAGGAGTTGATTCTTATAACAATACCTGGTGTATTCATCTTCATTTATAAGAAAAGTAAACTAACAACATTAATTATCTCACCTAAGTATTTTAATATAAAGCAAACTCCTCACTTTCCTGATCCTGTTCATTAACACACTTTGCTCACCCAAAACAATTGTTCTAAACGTGCCTCTGACACTGAAGAAAGTAAGGTTGCCATATTTTCATAAGTCTTCTTTGGCTTGTAAGGACTGGTGCCTGTATATGGACAACTAGATTTCTTCACTGGGATGGAGAAGAAGAAAGTAGAAAGAGGACTTGAGTCATTTACTGACTCCCTGGGGAACGCCGCTTTCATGAACGTTTTTCCTGGCAGACTATAGAGTGGGGTGGTTTGCCATTGCCTTCCCCAGTCATAATTACCTTTCCCCTAGTGAGCTGGGTACTCATTTTACTGACCTCGGAAGGATGGAAGGCTGAGTCGACCTAAGCCAGCTACCTGAGAAACCAACTTCTGCTGGGATTGAATTTAGGCTGAGGGGAGAGTTTACTGCTGCCTACCACTCTGCACCACACGCGGCTCTGAAGGTGCATTAATCTAAGTATGTAGTAGGAAGAAGCCACCCTTCATGTTTCCTGAGGAATTCTGGACATTTATTCTGTATACTTCTGGAGAGTGTCCAATTGGAGAAGACTGATTCCAAGCATTGCATTAACAAATTTCTTTTCAAGACCACCCACACATAAATACACACAACTGCCAGCGCATCTTCTTGCATCACAGTAGCAGGCCAAGGTAACTTACCTTATAAATATAGCAAAATTCTTGTACTGGAAACAGCCACCAATGTTTCTGTAAACGCTGTGTCTATTACAATAGTTTCCCCATTCCGTTTAGCTCTCCATGTCTTTGTTCAGCAATTAGACCAATGTGCCTAATATCTCTCAGCTAATTTCTCTTAGGATCTGCTTCGGTGTTGTGTCGCTTTACAAATGGTAAGACCACTCAGTCTGGGCTCTGCTAACACATGTTGTATTATGTATTATGTACGATTAGACAAATGTAAATTTTAACATTACATCACATACATGTGGCTGTTGTAATTACAACATGCCATCCAAAAATCTTTATTGAACAAGCTGTTTTGCTCAAATAAAAAATGGTTTGTTATTATTTTTAAAGTTTCTAATAATTTATTCTTCTTAAATTATGTCTGATAAAAGCTTTAGTATTTTATAAATACCTGTAAAGAAAATATAATGTTCATTTTCTCTGACATAAAACATTTTTGTCTTTCATTTTACATTTTCACAAACACATACTGGCACCAAGAAAAGACTTAACAAAAATAATTTAGCATCCTTAGGATTCAGTCTAGGTTGGAAACATTCACATATTAGAATCTGCATCAGATTAGTTTAGATTTCATTGAATGTTGGCTGCAATATAGATGCTGATCTTAAATAAATAAAAAAGTATAATCCGTATATATAAAAGAGCATGACAATCATATAGTAGCCTTTGCAACTGCTGTTATTTAATGGTAATTTTCACTACAGTAATGCTACCACTGTTCCCTTTAGACAGAAATCTTCAAAGGCTAAGCTAGAAATGGGGATTAGAACTCTGACTGGGTTCACACATCGCACTAAGCCATGGATTGTTTTACCAGTGGTTGGAGCCACACAGCATAAAACCAAATGACATGTTAAGGTGACATATGAACCCAGCCAAAGTGATATGCACAGTATAGCTTCCCATATTTTTGAATATTTAATAAAGAAAATAAATTATAATTGTTTGTGAGTTTCTCATAAAAGCATAGGTTGGAAAGTACCTTGGAGGTCTTCTAGTCCAGCCCCCTGCCTAAGGCAGGAAACCTCAGACCATTCCAGACAAATGGCTGTTTATCCTTTGGTTGAAGACTTCCAGGGACAGAGCTCCAATGACTCTGGAGGCAAGCTGTTCCACTGCAGTAGTTGATTACTCTCATAGTCAGGAAATGCCTCCTTATTTTAAGTTTAAATCCCTTTCTCCATGAATCTTCCATCCACTGGTTCTTGTCCTACCCTTCACTGCTGTGGAGAATAAATCCACATCCTCTTCCCTGTGATAGCCTTGTGGTAACCAGCAAACCTTGAATTCTATTAGTACTTTCTATTTAGACGATCCTCTCTGAACTTTCTGCTGCTTGGTGGTGTAATTACAGAATACTGGTGAAAAATGCTAATCAAATCTATTCAGCATAAAAATTATGTCATAAGTTTAAAAGAAGAAGAAAAAAGGAAGAGTGGGATACTTATAATTTTTTTATTGTGATTCTATTAGTAAAGGTAAAGGTTTCCCTTGACGTAAAGTCCAGTCGTGTCCGACTCTAGGGGGCGGTGCTCATCTCCGTTTCAAAGCCTTGGAGCCGGCGTTGTCCATAGGACACTTCCGGGTCATGTGGCCAGCATGACTCACGGAACGCCGTTACCTTCCCGCCGAAGCGGTACCAATTAATCTACTCACATTTGCATGTTTTCGAACTGCTTGGTGTGCAGAAGCTGGGACGAGCAACGGGAGCTCACCCCGCCGCGCGGTTTCGAACCGCCGACCTTCCGATCGACAGCTCAGCGGTTTAACCCGCAGCGCCACCGCGTCCCCTGTGATTCTATTACTTCAATAGAATTTATCAGGAATTCAGCACCAAAACTACAGTATCATAAGAACCTCTTCCCAATATGAAGAGTATCAAAATGTTAAGAAACAGGAGGTTCCCCTTCCCCGCAATGAACCCGTAGCTGCGGGCAGGAAGTGTGTCTGATTTTATGCTGCTTGTGGCTGCTGTACTTTCCATGCTGGTCATGTTGGACCATGATCAGAGGCAATGATCAGAATGGATACTGGTGTCTTCCCGTGCAGTTGATGGAGGGGGGGGGGTGTCCCTGTTGCTCCATTTTTGTATCTGGAAGCACACGAGGAGTAGAATAAACAGGGAATAAGCTTTTCCCCAAATGAGATAAGCTTTTGCTTTGAGACTTTAGGCCAGGGATTGGCAAACTATGGATTACATGTGTCCCCCAGCCCATTTTTTCAGCATCCAGAACCAGTAAGAGCAAGTTGCTGAAATTCAGGAAGTCTTGATAAGTCTAAGGCATGGCGGGCAACCTGTGTGCCTAGTCTAATGTCTGTGGCCCCAAATATAATTCTGAGGCAGAAATAGAGCATTCTGGTAATATGATGGTTTTGATTTTAATCTGGCAAGAGAGAAAAATGGGGGTGGGGGGATGGGGAGTCAAAAAGATGTGATTCCTGGCTGTTATCTAAGACATGAATAGTCCTTGGTGGGGTTTACTATAGATTTCAAATGAATTGCAAAACTGACTACTACAAAAACATGCACTTTGGGAAAAGGTGAATTTATGTGATTTGTATGTTATTTTAAACCTTATTGATTTTCTCATGATTGTTATGCCTATAGTTCAATGAGAAAGTGATGTTTTATGGCATAGCTTTCTGCCTGTAATCTGCTTTTTTCCCCCCACCTTTTTTTTCTTCTGATCTTACAGCCTTCTTTATTCCTATTTTCTTTCTTCATTTCCTTCATGATCTTTTTTCATATTTTTATCTGTTTCAGCCTCTGACAGGCTTCAGCTTAATACTTATTCTCTGTTAAGTCCTGCCATGTCTAATGTAACAGCCAAACCATTTTTAAAAAAAGGAATATTTCATTACTTCAAAAAAAACCTGTCTGGTCTTTGGTTATTGGCTTATTATATCAGTTTTGAACAGACATCAGTTTCTCAGATGGGTGCTGGGAAATGTGTCATTCATGATGAAAAAATAGAAATCCAATATAATTCTATTCAGTGTTTGACATTTATATTTAGAATTCCTTTTTTAAAAAAATTCTCTCTATATATATATTCTGAGAATGCCATCTCCTGAACTGTATGAGCCTGAGAACCTAAGAGGGGCTGATATTCATCCAAGTGAAAGAGAAGAACCAATGCCCTTCCATTAGGACTCAATTCTAATTGCCTGCTTGTGCTAGCAGATTCTTCTTGTCTTGTCCTCTGAAATAAACAGGACAGGCTCTTTGATTTTTCCAAAATCCATGCCTGGCTTGGCTGATGTAATAGGTAGTTCTCCTGATGAAGGAAAGAGAGTGTAGAGGCACCACAACAAAAACAGATTTATCCTATTTGTTAAAACTAACCAACTGTAGGGGGAAACTGTGTTTTTAAAAAGAAAGCTGTGAGGGGAAAGGAAATAAAAACTGGATCTAAGAGTAAATGGATTTCAGTATTTGGGCTGAAAGAAATTGGCAGGGTGTTATGACACTGCCTTGTTTCTTCTGCAAGTCTTCCCCATAAATTAGAATTGTAATCCTTATGCATATTTCCCTGAGAGTACGACCCACTGAAATCAATGGGTTTTACTTAGGAATAAGCATGCATAGGATGGTACTCACCGAATCAGTGGGAAGATATATATTCTCCAGGTTTTCTTCTGCCTGAAACATTTTTGATTGCCCGATTAGTTTGGGCCCCTTTTGATCTCATCTGAGCTATCTTTAAATGTACTTTATACCTGAAGCATGGATGTGGCTTTCTAGTTCCAAAATTGGGATGAGAGGGGTCAAGGAGAGGGGCTATGTGCTACGCGTTTTTGTACTCAGGGACCATATTTTCTGTTGCTTAGAAAGACAAACAAATCTCCTGGTATCTCCAAACATTACATTTTGAGATAGACCAGCAGAAATAAAACCTAATATATTTGTAATTTGTACAGAAGGGATTATAAACAACTGTTGCAGTGAATTTGTGCTATTTCCTTGAGATACTTGTTCTACTCATTCCTGAAGGAGGCTGCCTATCTGAAAGGATTATTGAAAGCTTTGAATAAACAGGTTGTTATTTCACATCTAGCAACCTTTTCATTTTGCTTATTTTATAGGCAGCTGATAAATATGGAATAATACCAGTTGTGTTCATGGAAATGTTACAATATATGGCAATTAGTCTGAAATTAGGAGTGCAGTGGAGATGGGGGTATGTGAATATTTCCAACCCAGTGTTTCTGCCAAGGACTTTTAATTTTCCTCATTTAGAATATCAATTAAAGCTTGTAGTAGTCTGTCATCCCTGTGTTTATATGATTTTGAATTGTAAAAAAGGTCAACATAGTCACTATATAGAGACTCCTCTGAGTCTCTCAGCTGGGGGCCATGGTTTAGTTTCTCGAGAGCTTGATAGAAATGTTCATATGGAATATCTGTGTTTTCATTTAGCATCTTCTTTGGTAAATGATTCCCAACCAACTGACTATGGAATGCATTTTGGAGTAGACGGAGCATTGCATCAGAGGGAACCACATCTTGGTTTTGCTGCTTGCTGCTAGTGCTTCCTGTTACTTTGCGTTTGTCACTCAGGTTCTCTTGGGTGGTGTGCTCCTGAAAGATAGATATGAGGGTACCAAACATCAGGAGCTGTTGATTATTAGCAAAAGAAGTTCACAAGTTTTCTGCTAATGCTGATTGGGCTGGAAGTCCTGAGAACAAAAAAACAGAATTCTGTTTCTGTGGTGCTAGACATACAGTATGTAGCTAGTTATACATGCCTGAGACTCAGCACATTTAAGATGCTCTAGAGACCTGTGGAGAAACTTTGCAATGGCTTGGGAATCAGCATATCCAGGACATTTATGTATGTATTCTACATGAATTAGAACATAAGGAGCTTTTTGAACCAGATGCATTACTAACTAGTAGCCAGACAAAAAGCTAGCAGGCAGAGGATTAACGCAACAGCAACTTTTCCAGTGTTGCTTCTCCATTTTTTTTGCAGCTAGTGCTTATAAATAGCACATTGGCACCACACCAGGAATTTCCTTGGACTCCCATACCTAGCTGTTGTTCTTATGCCAGTCTTTCATGAATTTCTCTTTAAAACCATCTAACCAAGTAGTCACAATCACATCTAATGCTGGGAAATTCCAGAGTCCCAGAGGGAGAAAAGCAATATTGATTTGGAACATCTTAATTTAGAAGAAAAACCATTCCAGTCCTCTAATTTGTTTCACATCTTATAAAGAAATTATGGATAGGTATACGGCTAGATGGGTACCTCCACTGAGTCTGTCATCTTTTCCACACCTCTCCTGTCATTTTGGACAGTGTTGTATGATGTATAGATACGAGGTTGCTTCATATGTTCAGGTCGGGTAGACGTGCCATGCAAAATCAATTTCCAGTTCACAATTCTGCCTTCATTTTGCATTCTTCTAGACTGAGGAAAAGTAGTATAATTGTCAATGGACTGTCAATTACAGTCCATAAGTTTAAGACATAAAAATGGAAGAGCATTACAAAATGCTTATTGAATTTTAAAATATTTAAACCCAATGATGTTTACATACTCATATACACTGCCTCTTTATATTCACATATTAATAGAATATGTAGATGTTTCTTAAAATAGTTACATATATACTTACTTCAATTGAATGTACAGAGATTAAGCATAAATATTTTATTTAAAAGAGTAACAGCCAATTGTAATAAAGGATGAGTGGGAAGTTCATTAAGGTTGTATTATCCCATTCACTTTCTGAATATATATGTAAATCAGAACACGTTAATGTGTCCAAACATACCATATTACCAAACATACAATGTAGCTTATAGCTCAAAAATTGGTAAACAGGAATGCATATATTCTAGGGTAAAGTGTATACAAAACTGGATTATGTTCAGATAACACATTAAAGATTGGATAAAATATACATGTTGAGAACAGTTCATATGCATACCGAAATTTATACACAAATGCTCTGACCCTAGGTTTAAGTTTTTAAAAATATATCGAGCAAAATGAAATTGATAGATCCACCCATTCCTATCTTGGAAGTGTCCCGATTCATTTCCATCTAAAATGAATTACGGGTGTTGACCCACTGAGTAACATTCCTAAAATATTTTAATTGTTATGCAACTTACTATTGAAGTTCACAATTTGTCTACTTGGCATTTCAGGAGACAAATGTGATTTTAAGAAATAAAAATAAAAATAATTGTCATTACGTTTTTTACATAGGCCCCAGAAGTACCAGTTCATCTAAAAACTGTTCTAAAAACCTAAGGTTAAATTCTATTCATTATCAGCAGTGAATCCTAGTGAAAATCCCATTGGTAGCAGTGATTAAAGTTAAGGCTCATTGGTGCGAAAATTGCTTTCTAGAGCAACAAGGTGCCATGAATTTAGAAATGCTGCTTTCTCTATTTGCCACTTTGCACTGAAATGCTATCCCCTTTTGCCTTTTAAGTTGCCAGGTATCCTGTTTTTAAATATATTTACATTATGAATGCACAAAGTTCTTAGCCAAAGATCTAACTTACTTTCAGTTTGTAATCAATTAAATATCATCTTCACTTTTAAATTTTACAGGTTTCCCTAATGATAATTCTCTTATTCTGTATAATCACTAACACAAATATACCCACCCACCAGTAATTAACTAACTGCAGTAGGTATCTTTTACTGCTGAGTGTTTGCTATCAATACATTCATTGGGACCACTTTTAGAATAATCAGTTCCAACATTTTTAATCAAACTAGAGCTAAACACATTTGCAATAAAAGAACAAAGCTAACACCATAAGGAAAACATTTTGACTCTGATTAATTTCTCAACAGAATAATTTAAACTTATCTGAAATCATTAGCCACAATAAATATATTCACTACATTGACAAAAACTGGCAAGTGGACCATCCAAAACTATCCAGTATGAATTGCCATTCAAGGAAACACACCTTTTTGCCCTTAGTACAAATACCAGGCAATTGCTGCAAAATATAGCTACAGTTTGCCTTACTGTAAGTTACAGAATGTTGTTGTTTATTCGTTTAGTCGCTTCCGACTCTTTGTGACTTCATGGACCAGCCCACGCCAGAGCTTCCTGTCGGTCGTCAACACCCCCAGCTCCCCCAGGGACGAGTCCGTCACCTCTAGAATATCATCCATCCACCTTGCCCTTGGTCGGCCCCTCTTCCTTTTGCCTTCCACTCTCCCTAGCATCAGCATCTTCTCCAGGGTATCCTGTCTTCTCATTATGTGGCCAAAGTATTTCAGTTTTGCCTTTAAAGTTACAGAATACCACTCCACAATTGGGGTCCTGCCTTCTTATAGATCTCAGGCAGTACTGAAATTTTTGGCTTGATTTTTTTCAAAGCTAAGTCTCTAGTCCTTACCAAGGTGTCAAAGAAAAGGTGGAAAAAGAATCCTGCTTAATTAGAAAAGGGAGCTGTCATATAATTTCAATATCCAGCTTTAATTATGAAACATTTGATCATTTATTCATTGCTAATATTCTTTTACACCTATTTCATCCACAGCTCTACATGTTTTTGTTTTTGTGTGAAACTGGTCTTATAACTTAGAGCCAAAGGAGTAATGGAAATTATAGTTCCATTCCCAAGTCAGCTGAAACTTTTCACCTTGAAATTAAAGGCCATATTCCAGAATAAAATCAGGGAGGGAGGGAGGGAGGGAGGGAGGGAGGGAGGGAGGGAGGGCAGTTTGCCAATTGAATCATTAGTTTTATCTGACAAGAAAATACAAAACCATTGACTTTAGGAACACAATACATTTAACTTTATATTCAGTAAGCTGGACACAAATGCAGCTATCCATTGAGGCTACAGAAAAAAGAGTTATCATTAGCCTATTTCCTAACTATATTTAGTGAGATAATCATGGTTAATAGATCGCAAGAGTTTTGCCATACTGTATCTTACTCTTAGTTTACATCCATACATGTGACTTTTCTTACTCACCATATCAATTATTTTTAAAGTCCATGTTCCTGTTGGATCCTCACCCCAAGTGTGAACTGACATAAAATCCCAGTCCTTAAAGCCATAGGGTGATTTATCTCTTTGCCGTTCAGCCAATAAGACTGTGTTGGTCCCTGTATCAGAGAAAAAAAAAATGGCATTCCAGTATGAGATACTATAAAATGCAACTTAGCAGGCAAAAGGCACACAACCACCAGTTTCACCCTCTATATCCTCAGAATCCTCTTTGTGCCACTTCATGAGTGTCCTCACTGCTGCCACCTTCACAATGCTGAGAACTCTACATGAACCAGACAGGAATCTCTCCAGCTGACCAATAATGCAGCAGCTGTCCAACAGCTGCCACCTTTCTGTTCAGCTTAGGAAGCCTGATGAAATGGTGGCAAGGGGTTGGTTCTTGAGCTTGAAATGAGACAGAAGTCAATCAGCTCAGCTGCAGAAGGGCTGCTGAAAACTTAGGCAACCAGAAGCATGGGGTTGAACACAGATCAGTGTGAAATGAGGTGAAAAGAGCCGTCGATAAATCCTGGGTAGGCAGTCTTGTGCACTTAGCAATAAGGACATTTTAATCTCTTTTTATTAAAGAATGTGTGGGATCAACTTCAAGGTGATACGAGTATTAAAACTATGTAGTAAGCCTAGGTATATAGGATTTTATGCATGTAGGCTTCCATGGAAACTGTAATTATGATAATACAACGTTATAATTCTGTGGAAGTATATGGACACAGAGGATTAAGACAAGGCTTCTTCTTCAGAAATCTATGCTTAATACATGGATTTGTGAAAGGGCAGAGAAGCTGGCTTGATACACTCATTGCTTCTTTCAACACATGGATTGAAGTTCATAAAGCAAAGTGAGCTATTGTTTACATTTGTAGGTTTGGGATGTGCCATATCAAGCTGCCAAGATGTTCACTGTGTACTACTAACCACCACAGGCAGAAGGAAAAAAAGAAGAAATTGCCAGGAGCACAATAGATGGGTAGATTGGATCTTAACATCCTGAACCATCTAGCTATGTTTATGTTTTTAAGAAGTTGTTCAGAATGTATGTTTGGGAAATAGGTAGTGCCAAAGAATACAATACATGTTTCATATTTAGAAAATACTAATGTCAGTGAACATACTAAACTGCCAAAGATTTCAGGCAGGAGACTTTCCCACCTTTCTCCTACTTGGAGACATCACTGACAGAAACTTGCATGCAAAGTTTCTCTCTACATGCAAAATATTCATTTCCCCACTGATCATAAACCTTCCTAATTTTGCTTTCCCAACTTACTTTGTAATCAATAACCTATTTTCTTCAAAGCACTTCTGATCAGAGCTGTAAGCAGCAAGTGGAAGATGTCAACTTAAATGAATACAGAAGAGAGGCGACTTCACCAAGAATCATGTCTCATTTAATTCTGCCACAAATCCAACTGAAACCTGAGTAAAGTGTCAGAAAGTCTGTGAAGTTTGAGGAGAGATGGCAAATTGCTCTGTTGACCATGAGCCATTCTAACAGAAAGCAAAGCAAAATTGCCATAATATGTGGCCTACAAAGTATGATATAAGAATGCTGTCCTATAGTAATGTTCTCTTGCTAAACAACAATGAGTGGATGTGTAAGTCTAAGCTCAGTGTGCTTTCCAAAAGAGAGATGCATAGTTTTGTTAGAAAGTAGCTGGATCTAACTACTTTATTCTACAGTATTGGCATTAGTAGTATTTTAGGAGTACACTGAAGCAAACTGCATGGAGATCAATTTAATAAGACCAATAAAAAAAGTCAAATGATGAAATATGCTGTCCCCAGATAAAATAAAGACCATCTGTTTAGGTTTATAAAAAGATGAAACAAATCCCTGAGTTTAGGGCTATTAATAGCCAATAATCTTCACTGCAGTACATTACCTCCAGAATAAAAAGAAATATCAGTTTTAAGGAACTGCAGTCATGAGAACAACCATCCTCATGTCTAGTTTATGAAATGCATCTGATTGGGACAAGATAGATTCATTAATGCTGATCTGGCAGTCTGAAACTTTAGAGAACCTGTAGAAAGAGACGAAGCAGTCTTCCAACATGTGAGGTTCTTTGTTGCTCCCTCACACTTTAACACACCAAAGATATCTGGCTAGATAATGCAAAGGATATGCATGGTTTAGGTTAGGGTTAGGGCTGCTATGCGGCTGACTCATGCTGTCCAAAATGTCCTCATGGATATACATTTTTATTTGAAATTTCAGGATATTTTTTTCTTTATATCCATTCTAATTTGTTGGCAAGTATTCCACTTCCCAATGTATTCTTTATTCTGGTATCTGTCAAAATATTAAAACAAAATTATGCCACAAAAATAGACAGTGTGTCTCTTTTACCTGATGGGGAAGTCAGGGTCACATGAAGATCACCCCTGCGGGAATATTCAATTGTTGCTTCAAACTGTACATGTTCCAAGGATTTAATGGCATTTTCTTGGCCTTCACAAGCTGTTGTAGGAATTTCAATGGTAACTTCGCCACTAGCTCTCAATAACCTGGCAACATGATTAGAAACTTAATTTATTTCATGAAATTCTGATGCAGTTTTAAAAATCTGCAAAATTGCTTTATACTAAGCCAGAGGTCCTTTAAGCCAATTTTAAATTTCCCATGATGCCCTGGAGCACTGTACTGGGGAAAAATACCAAGATAATTTATTGTTGCAGGGGAACACTGTTCCAAACAAATATGGATGGCAGTGGGCCCTAGCTGAAGGCTGATTGAGCTCTCAAATTTCACATACTATCTGATGTTGGGTAGATTGAACCTGGTTCCTTCTGTATGCAAAGTGTATGTTATCAAGCTATAGTCCCCATTTCATTTCCCCCCCCTCTTCTTGTTTTTGCCATGCAACAGTTGCTGTTTCAAAAAAGTATAAATATGTTTACTACATGGCTAGATAATAAAAGAACTACCAGATGGAAGCAGTCCACTGGGGCATTTGAAAAAATGTTCTTATGTTGGAGGGCTATGGGTTTCCACACTACTTTGAATCAGAGTTCAGATAACAACTGAACCAAAATAAAACCAGTATCAGCTCTTACCTTGGCTCAAAGCCATTGTCCTTAACTATGCATTCTTTCTTGTCTGGCACTCCTTTCCAGTTTTTAGGATCAGCCAAATCTACCAGGGCTTTAGCATTGAGTAATCCAAATCCAAATCTGCTGTTCACCATCAGCCCAGCTCCATTCTTCTTCCATCCTGGATTGTTGGCCAGTGGATCAAATTCAGACGTCCAGACTACCAAATGTTGCATATCCCTCCAGGTTAGATTAGGACTATCACAAATGAAATTCTAGTCAATTTTGGTGTTGATTAAGGTTTTAAGACCTTTGCCCATAATCCACCATTTTTTTTGATAGGCACAGAATACTCTTCCCCCCTTCCCTGGTGAGTAGGTTATCTTTAAGAGTATAAGCGCTCAGTTCAGAATATTAGCCCCACTAGTCAGCAGCTCTCTACTAAATTTCCACCAGTATTTTTGTTTCGAATGTCATGAAAGATTCATGCCAAAATGCAGAAATTACTTAGAGATAAAGGAACTCTGTTCTCTGCTGGGAAGATAGACTAGCTAATCAGGTTACCTTATTACAATATTTATTGCTCTATTCTATTTACCATTATGTTATATTTGTTCTCTACTGTGTACTTCTAAATGGTTTTTCTGATCCTTATCTTTAGGCTGTCTTTGAAGGGATTTTCTGAAAGGTTCAAAATACGGCTTTTGTTTTTGTTTAGAGATTAAAACCCTTGGGGGATTGTGTTTCAAAGAACAGAACTGCAATAGCCCCATAAGGATAGCAAGAAAAAGCATACAATATAGGAATGGACTGATCATTCTCTTTCCAATCCGTATCAGTTTCATCTGGTTCATCCAAGTCTAAGTAAAAGAAAATTTTACTTAAGATTTAATGCCTGCTTAAATCCGGTTTTGTTATCTAATTTTGTACCAATTGTTTTAAAATGCAGATTAGTATTGAAACAGAATAGATTGATGAATGAACAGCAATTGACTGATGCAGCTTCTTTAAGTTTAATCTCTTTCATGTATGTATGTATGTATGTATGAAAGAGATTAAACTTAAAGAATACATACATACATACATACAAACACGCACATAAGACTATATACAGTATATAGAGAGAGAAAAGAGAGAGGATTTCTTTATCTCGCACTCTGAATTTGATTATTTTTCTCTTTTTGAAAATACCTATTTTATATGGGTGTAGGTGAAGGGTTTTTCTTTGATATTTTTCCAGGTGACAACTGAATTACAAACTTTGGACACATTCCAAAGATATGTCTTGGCAATCATAGGTGTCCAATATATACTGCAACAATTTGAAAAATGATAAAATGTGACATGGAGTTGCAATCTCCCGGCCCGTCATACTTGGATACCAATGCAAGTACTAGGGTTTGCCTTGCGATATCACCATGCATGCTTTGTCATTTGTTTTCCTTTTCCCTGCTGCAGATGTTTAGGCTGGCGATGTGGAACAGGTCAGTTTGCTTGGAATGTGAATTGAATCAAAGTCTCAAGCTTTCCTAATTAGGAAGAAGTTTAAGAAGACTTACTTGGCTTCTAGGGCTAGAGCAAAAATCCCTGCGGCTAAGGGAGCAGATGCCGAAGTCCCCGTGTGAGTGGCCGTGCATTCATTATGAAGATCAGCACTTATCTGAAGGAAGTAGACATCATATAAAGGGTACAGTTAACCAGGACAATGCACAGAAGTGTTCTTTGTGGGTTGCCCCGGAACCTGTTGTCCTCTTTCAGATAAAATAAGAGTTGAAAACCCTCACCATCTATTCTGAGTTCAATTTTCTATTGAAATAGCTCATACTGAAAGAACATATGCAATGTCAAAGGAGCTCACCTTATTATGAAATCCTAGTTGGATAAAAATAAGTGTTTCAGAATTACTGTGGAATCATAAAATGCATCACTGTAAAATGATTGCCATATTAGAAAATACATAGGGGTTGATAGCAAATACTTTTCTTTCCCTTCTTCTCATTCTAACAGAGCCCAGTACTGTAATTTGGAAAATGAAACAGATGGTTTATTAGAAAATGAAGTGCCCTGCTTGGATAAAGTGCCTCACATTAGTGCCTGCAAAATTACAATTTGTGAAAGTACAGTATTGAAATGTGTACATGTACGTATTTGAATGTAGCAGAATCTGTAAACCTTAGATGTAAAATGTTGGAGTTTTTGACCAATAATACTGATTATTTTTATCCTTCCTTACATCTCTGTTTCTCAATAAAAGACTGGAATTTACTGGAAAGAGATGATTCCCACCTCCATGTTTCACATACCTTGATTCAGTGACAACCCAAGAGATCAGATGGAAGGGTCAATAGAATAGTTATATATCTAACTATATAACTATAACTGAGTTAGATCATCTGCCATTTGGATTTTATTTTTATTTATATTGATTGTCTTCTTGTAATTGTATTTCTATATATCGTATTTTTATATATTAATTATATTGTATATTTATTGTTTTATTGATTACATTGTTGTAAACCACCCAGAGTCCCTCTGGTGGGAGGAGATGGGCGGTGACAAATTTGATTAAATAAATAAATAATAAATAAATAAATAAATAGTTCCCATATCATTATCTCCCCTGCCCTTTGATGAATCCAGGCAATTGTTTTGCACTGATGAGTCTCGCAAAGATACCTGGCACTCCCATTAGGGGAAATGAAGCAGCCACTTTGAACAGTGGACTTGGGGCTGGGTGATGAATTAGGGACAAACCCCTACCTTCTTCCCAATCCCTTGACTATTGCCCAAAGAGACAGCCTCATTGCTTTGGTGGCACATGGGTCTCTCGAGGAGCTTGCCACTATAGCCAATTACTCCATAGGCGCTGATCTGAGAAGTCCATCAGAGCAGTGCTGGGAGATGCCTGAAGTTTCTACCTGTACAAACAACTGACACAACCATTTCACAATGTGTCATTCTGTGGATGCTCTCATGGTGTTGCTTATCGGATGGCCAAGTAGGTGGCTGTTCAGTAGATGAATAACAGCACTGCTGCTGGGGAAGATGTGGTTGCATGAGAAACCCCAAAGGGTGAGAGTGGTGGAGTCTGCTACTGCCCAAGTAGTACGTCTTTCTACTCTGTGCAGCAAGTCTCTCTGGGGTTGGTCCTCCACTCAGATGTAGTCAGTGAACTTCTAAAGAAGCCACCAGTTACATTTCACCAAGAGTAATGAACACAGTTTATGCAGTGGCTGTACTATAATCAATTTACTACAAAATTTACAGTGAGGTATTGCACATCATAAATAACTTGTTATGTAGAATGGCCTTTTCACTTTTGTAACTGGCATAGTTACTTCTCAAAGATAGATGCATCTGTTTCTCAGTCAAGACAACACTATTATTCTGGTATTTTCCTGTTTGAATTAAATAGGCTTGCACTAATTCCTGCTCTGACTACTATTATAGGAAAGGTTCGTACATTACTGGATTGAACATATCCACAATAATCTATTAGTTGGAGAAGCTTCCTGCTATTAACATGAAAGGAAACTTAATTTTTATTGTTGGCGCTGAAAGCAAATTCATTCCAAGTTTTTTTTTCTTCTCCAGAGAGAGACAGTCCTTTTCATATTAGATTTGAGAGTCTCCTTTATATAGAAGTTGCATTGTTGTTGCAGGCAAGAAAGATGGAGTCCCTCTTCCATTTGAACAAAAGGTGATTATGCATTATTTCAGCAATATGCTTGTGGTGTGTTTTTGATGGCTTTTTGCTGCAAATCTTCACAAGCTGAATTTATCCTTTAAAACTCCTCCATCTCTCCTCCCAAAATACCTCCCAGTGTCACCAATCATCAGCCACATTGTTTGTGGTTCCGTGGGCTTACTTAAAAGACAAAGAATGAAGTTTAGTCCTGAATGAAAATGCCCCACTATATCTGAATTATGACTATTAGACCATTAAGAGTAGTTTCCATGAATTTATCATCCATGCTCAACAAATTACTTTATGGTTGACCCCCAGAAATGTTGGTTAAATCTGGTAAAAACAACCTACAATTTTCTGGTCAGAATAGTCCCCACTGCTGTATGCTGTGGCCAGTGTTGAGGAACACTTCTCTGCATACCAAGGAGAATGGCCTTGCTGAGAAGCACTGCTGATCGAGATTGTATAGATGCTATCTGTGTAACCATCACAGTCACAGTTATCTCCTTGGCGGCCACCATTCCCTGAAGCCCAGACAAAAAGGGAGCCTTTCCCCTTTCTTCCCTAAAGGAAATGAAAGGAAAGGATGATTATTGTGAGTACAGAAGTGTGCATTGTCCCCCAGATGTAATTTTCATGCCCATTTTGTCAGTAAGTTTTAAAATGAGGATCAGAGTAAGGAAGCTCCCTTATTTTGTTGAAACAAAAATGCAAATGAATGTTATTTGGAGAGATCAGTATCTTTAATTGGTACGAAGGTAAACAGTAGATCTACATAGTGTCTATGACATCATAGAATGTTTTTGAATGATCTGAAGGGGAATGATTAGCCATAGACCAATGCAAGCAAGGACATTTTCCCTGCATGAATAAAAGGTTAAATTGTCTAAAGAGATCCTAAGATAAGATCTAATGATGAAAAAGCGATAATGGACTGGAATGCTTGAAGGGCTGACTTCTAAGGCAGAAAGCTGAGGGTGCAAGGGGAATGAGGACATAGTAAGGAGCCTCACACTGAGTACGGTGTGAAAAGTTGCATCAGTGGATGGAAAACAACAAACAGAGCCTTTCTGAGGTCTTTGGCTGTCAGCATGGTCCAGACTGAGAGAGTTGTGGCTAGAGAAGCAATAGACCAGTGTTTCTCAACCTTGGCAACTTGAAGATGTGTGGACTTCAACTCCCAGAATTCCCCAGCCAGTATGGCTAGCTGGGGAATTCTGGGAGTTGAAGTCCACACATCTTCAAATTGTCAAGGTTGAGAAACACTGCAATAGACAATATATTTTAATAGGGAAAGCAGAAGCATTATATTCTAATGGTGCAAAAGGTCACAAGAGCTGGATGAAATTTCTCATTTGTCTAATCAACCAAACGTTGGTCAGCCTCTATGCTGGTAAAGGTAGAAAGAGACATTGCACACTCCAAAATGCATAAGGCCTATTTTCAGGAACTGGCTGTAGAGCTCAGACTAATTCAGACCAAGCAAAAATTTAAGGATGGTCCATTTGTGGTGTCAAATAATTTTTTTCTAAGTGAAGACTGAGGACTCACTACTTGTGGTAAAACACACTGCACTGACAAAAGTATATTTTTGTTTTAAATTCCCCCTTTCTAGTACTTGGCATGCAAATATTATTATGGGGAGAATAGTTAATGATCCATGAAATCATAATTATTGTTTGCAATGAGCCAATCATCTTTCAGCCTGCTCTTTGAGATGCAATATCTTAAGATGTTAAAGCGCTGTTATTTTCCTAGTAACAATGTCCTGATGTCTAGACAATCTCTGAAACACAGATATGTTCCTTAAGGAATTAAAGGAATCTATGGAACTAATAAACAATAGCTGCACATTTGCTGCATTACAAATTAATATTTTGGGAAATACTAATATATATTTCATATGATATATCTATTCCATCACAGTACAATCATTTTATAAAGCACTGAATAATTAAATGAAGTGTTTACTATTTGTTGATAATTTCTTTTAAAAAGACTATTCTATTCATAATGTATACACCTCAGACATCCACAGCTCTGGCCACATCTAGCTCAACATTTGACTACTGTACTTATTCTTACTCAATTTATGGTCATTTGCTCTGTTGAATATAAGATATATTAACCAACGATCTGCAGGCCAAAAAAAAAGGTAAGCAATATGAATAGTTGCTCAGAGAGAACACAAATCTTTTTTAAAAAGCAAAAAGCAAAAAACAGAAACAGAAACACTACTTTAAATTCTAGGAATTCCTTTCATTTCCATGTATTGCAACTGAAATAGTGATAATGAATTATCTATGTGACTAGTGTGAATCAACACAAGAGCATTGGCATTTTATGTGTTCTGTGTTTGGCATGTCCATTTCATAGAAGGAAATAGTAAAGCCTTTAAAACTGTTTTTCTGTTGTTTCATAATTCTTGGTTCTTCAGTAATTAACATCAGAAATTAACTATGCCTGTTCATCACTAGTTGCCTTTCTGGATGATGAGGTAACTATAAAGAAAATCATCCCCCCCCCTTCAAGATTATGAAAAAAGAAAAGGCCATCTAAAAATAAAAAAACAGAGCTGGAACTAGAGGATTGCTAACATTTTAATAGAAAGCGTCTATTTAAAAAAAAGATTAATGAAAGTATGTTCACTATAAAAAGTGGCTTGTTACTAATACGCTTGGGTGAATTTTCAAAAAGATGGCTCACAGGCTATGACAAGCATAGCAATGATAACAAAAGAGTCCTTTTTGTAAACTGTTCATGAAGAAAACAGTAACTCTCATTAGGAAAATGTGACTCCTTGTTCACCTTACTTTAGACAATGCATGATATCTGTCAAAGTTAGCTATGCCAGGAGGAAGCAAGGATGAAGAATTGCCCTCCGTATGGTCTGTGGTAAAAGTCTAAACATTGAGCTTCAGACTTGCTCTCAAACCACCCTATTGACTTCATAGGGAAAATTCAAAATCCAGAAATGGATCAGGACAGCCATGTCTGCAGGGGTGGAGCAAGGGGCTCAGAATGACGAAAACCACATTGTGCCGTCATAGTGCAAGCCCTTCCCTTTTCATATGTGTGTCATGATAACACCAGCATGTATAAAAAGAGTAGAGTTTATGGCATGCTGGTGTGATGCAACTTTTGTCATTCTGATGTCTCATGGTATTCCTCACTGGCATGTAGGAATAAGACTTCTTTAAAAAAAAAACTTCTGTGTACTGAATGCATCTTCAAAAATCATGGCTGAACAGGCTGAGAAAAAGAGGAGTGGGTGAATGATTTTATCCAAAGACTGAAGAGGAACCAGAAAGAGAGCAGGGGAAAATGGTGAAGGAGAGAAAGTAGAGAATGACAGCAAAGGAGAAATAAGAGGCAGAAGAAAGACAAAAGGGTGATGCAAGCTAAGTTCACATAGCATGCTAAACCCTAAGCCCAGGTGAAGTACACAATTGCTGGGTTCTAATATGCTATGCCTAAAAAAAAAAACACCATGGGGTTAACTTGATGGCCATGATAGTTTGGTCCACACGACATGCTAAACAATAGCAGGATTCCCAGAACAAATTGAACCACAAACCACCCAAAGTTATAATAGCCTAGTGTAGCAGATTATCGGAACCCACACAGGCTCTATCCAGTTATTCTCTGTGTAGCAAAGGTGCACAATTACAGGATCCTCACTTTGGACTGGGCACTACCCCTCTTGAAAAGCACTGATTTTAAAGTAAAGTCCACAGTTTACCTCAATTGATTCTGCACCTTTCCTATCTCAATTCCCAAGGCAAACAAACAAACAAAGTACTATTTTGGAGAAGCAGGAGGTGGCCAGTGACTTCTTCATGGAAGCATTATTACGCTGGCAAGTGCACTAAAAGTTTTAGTTCTAAGTGGGATGGGGTTGCAGGGTGGTTGAGAAAAGGAAAAAAAAACTGATGCATTTCCAGTTATTGATCGTAAGTGTCCTGATTACCAGGAAACACACTGAGGCGAGGACTTGGTCTCTAATATTTATTAGTAGTACTTAACAAGAATCTTAACAAACTGAGAAAGCGTGGGAAAACCCAGCCATATAAACCCCAAAGGTTAAGGCGGTCCCGATCTGTGTCTCTTTGAATGGCTGAACAGTTCCTCAGTGCTACGCATGCGCTTGACAGTCTGGGTGAGAGCCCCCTGCTCGCCATCCTTACTCATGACAGTAAGCTTGATAACCCCATTTTATTTCCAGGTAGATCATCAGTTGACTACATTCCTAGTGAGGGAAAACTCACCTTCCAAAATGTAATTCCAAGTTAGTGATGCAATTGTTCGAATTCAGTTTTCCCCATCCTGGTTTATTCATCTATGTTGAACCAACAACTCTCAAGGATGAGAAAATTGGGATTAATTCATCTAAATGATACCAAGTTGGATAAGGTCGTTCAAATTAGTTTATTTATTAAGAACAATCAACTGTTGATTGTTTTATACCTCCACATTCAGTGGGTTTGTGAAGTGGGAATTTGAGCTGAGTCAAGTATTGGCTGTAGCTGTCAGCAACAACGCCCCCCCACCTCAAACCAGATTATCAGCCCCAAACATTGGTCTGCCTAAATGGTGAGAGTTAAAGAAAGAGTATCTTGAACAATTTGGCAAGCCAGATCACAGAAAAAACCAGGCAGATCTCTCCAATGATATTAGAGGCTTAGTAAATGGATTTAAGTGTTACCTTAGATTTTAGAGTTACACTTTCAGTGACAGTTCCTGACTTGGAAGGAAAGGATAAGATCATTTTCAAATACTAAAACAATAATCTATCACTATTGGTGTTGCTTTTTTTTATTAATGAGGCTGGGACAACTGCCTGCATTCCTTCTTTACTTGAGGTGGTATGTATACAATTCATATGTAGATGTGTGGATAAAAAGCTGCCCATGAACTTCAACTTCATCCTTAGCTAGATCTAAAGGACCAACAAGAAGGCTCTTTTTCTCATCAAGTATTCCCATCATCTTAATTATAACTAATTGAGTTATGCATGCTGTTATGAAATAATGGATCAGATTTTGGCTCAATGCAAGAATAATAAATGCAATATTCATGAAGCAGGCCATTTCTATTAATATTTTATAGGAGCTCTTTGTATAAAGTCCCATTAATATTCAAAGGAAAACAAGCAGAAAAAAAGACAGCAAATAAAAAAAGCAAGCAGGCGTGAGAGAGGGCTGATAGAAAACAACCTGGTGATCTAGATGTTAAGCCCTTAAATATAAATACTGTAAAGACGTTTTGCTGAGCTCTTTCTACTTATCTTCACACGGGTTCCATTTTTTGAAACTGGTGTTCCTAAAATGGCAAAGCAATTCCTAAAACTAACAAAGGAACATCTCTATTTTCTGGCATGTATTAACTGCTTTTTTGCTCTGTGTTAAGAGGCCTTACCTTTTTAATTCCATATTCAAAAGCCTTTTGTGCTAGTCTGCCAGGTCCCTCAACAGTTTTCCCATCATCATTTGGACCCCAGCTGGCACTATAAATATCCACATGATCAGGACTGAACCCAATTGAACTAGCTTCAATGGCATCTGTGACAATGCCATCCAGCATTCTGATCCCTTCATGTGAGAGAGAGAGAGAGAGAGAGAAACCCAATCAGTCATTATTTTGTGTTCTGTCTGCATTGCCATTGCAAAACATTGCTTGTTACCATGCAAACTGAAGCATTTTGTCCACTTTTATAAACTGCAAGGACTTGAGGATAGAGAACTGGATTGGATATAGGCGATTCAATATTTAGCACTTTTTTTTTTTACTCTGGCTTGAGAACCAGTCATTTCAGAAGAGGTGAAATAGGAAAACAAAATCAGATTTGAAAATAAGCTATTTGATCACTTGTACACCAGCAGAGGAGACAGGAAGGGTGGTAGCACAGAATTCTATGTGGCACCCAGCATATTTTTCTACAGTATGCCATGGTTGGTGTTCCATTTTCTGGTCATTCTTAAAAAAAGAGCAGGTTCTACAGTATGCTAAAATCTGGTAAAGGTAAAGGTTTCCCTTGACATTAAATCCAGTCGTGTCCGACTCTAGGGGGCGGTGCTCATCTCTGTTTCAAAGCCGAAGAGCCAACGTTTGTCCATAGACACTTCCGTGGTCATGTGGCCGGCATGACTGAATGGAATGCCGTTATCTGCCCGCCGAAGCGGTACCTATTAATCTACTCACATTGGCATGTTTTCGAACTGCTAGGTTGGCAGGAGCATGTTAAAATCTACACTATGCTAAATTAACTAATGGATACATGCATACAAACATGCATACATACTCTTGTTGAGTTGGTTATTACATTGACTTTCCTGTGATTTCTTAAAAAAAATCTTCCCCTCCAAAATAATCTTATTTTAAAAAAAAACTTTTCCATTAGTAACCCACTTTTGAAATTCAGAAAACTAAAAGCTTATGTTTTCCATCAGAGGTAAAGGAAAACTAAATCTACATTCAAAAGTTGCAAGGTTCAAAGACCTGAATGCGATAGTAGCAGCTTGAATGCCTAGTGAGGCCATGCCATGCTTGCTTCAACATGCATTGACAAAAATAATAAAATAATAATAAATAACAACTGAGATTTTGCCCACATCTGTAGGTCATCTAAATAAGTATATACAGTAGTAATAGCCTAATAAGCCACTGATGTTCAGGGACTTCAGTACTTAATGAATGTATTATTTTCAGTGTTGTGTTAAAATTCATTAGACTGCAGCAATGCATAACCCTTTCAGCCTTTGTAAGATCAGAATATATAATAGAAACAGAAAGCCTGTCATCATTTCTTCTGTCCCTGCTACTCAAATTAATATTCCTTTGCTTGGTACCTCTCCACCAGCATTTCAAACAGACCTCTGCTAAAATAGAATTATTGTTTATATTTCTTACCTCCAACTTTGGAATTGTATGCCACTCCGACTCCACATTTTAGGTTGTTTGCTTGCATGGCAATCTCTCCCGCACATCGTGTTCCATGTCTGCGGCAAAATCATTAGCTTTATATAGGTTATCTTCAAACCTTATTATGTAATTATTATTCATTTGAGTATATGAAACTCAGTTGGAGCCAAAAGGAACTCGATTAAACTAGTCCTGTTCACACAATATGATTAACTGTGTTGTGGGAGAAGATTAGATTGTTATGTGAATACCATAATCCAGTTAATTAACCCCAACAAAAAAATGTTATGTGTGTGTGCGTGTGGGGAGGAAATAATTTTAGCACAAAATAGCTCTGAGTTTGTTTGGGGCTAAATTGCTACTCCCCCTTCCCCTGCATCAACCATGTAAGTTGAAGAATTAACCAGTTTTGAAAGAGACAAAATTCCAGAGTGATCCCATAAAAATGAGACTTCTCTAGGAACACTGTCTCTGTTTTCTTTTACTCACCCACTGCAACTGCATGGCTGGGTGGTTAAAAAAAGGGGGCAAACAGAGATGGTGAGATGAGGCTACCCTGATTCTGTCCATTCTGTCCTACCATGGATTTTTCTTTGATTTTTTTTCTTAAACATTACCACTGAGAAATAGTGTAATAGGCTTCTGGTCTCTGTTGCACTGACTGAGAGGACTGAAGAAATGGTCAATGCATGACCAAACCAGTCATCTTGGATCATGTTCCACTGGCACACTAAGTTGGGAAGGTGGGGATAAGCGGGTCAGTTACCCTAATTATGAAATCATCATGAGTAACTGTAGAACACAGAACAACTTTGGTCAAGCTGATGTAATTCTGATGTGTTGGAACTACAACTCCAAGACTTCTCCAGTGAGCATGCCTATTATTTTCCCAACACATTTTGATGATTTTATGAATTAATTTCAAGAAAAACTCAATTTTCAAGAGACCAATGAAAATGTATAGCTTTAAAGGATATCAGATATCAAGTTATCTATTAAGGAGATGATTAGATTTAAATGTGCACTTCATCCTTTTTATTTTCACAGACTTAGTAGTAAAATATTTTCTATTCCACATTCCAGAAACCTTTCACCTTCATTGCATCAAATGATAGTCCTCTTGTGAAAAGCTGCCTTATTTAATAGTACAGCTTTGTATGCAGTGATGCTGTTGAATGCTGCCAGTTTGAATTCTATTTACATATCTCAGAAAGAGTAGATGTTATGCAGAGATGGTAGTTCTGAGAGAATTTAAGTCAGTGGATAATGGTCAATTATTGCCAATAACTGCTCCAGTTAAGCAGAGTGATACATTTTCAAAAACCTGAAAACATTCATCTTTTGAAAACCTTTCACTGTCATACTACTTTTTTTATTCTGTTACAACAGAGTCCACATAATGAATTCAATATTATTTCACTCAAATAGGTATTAGTGAATCTTACTGTATCATAACAAAAAATGACATCCCATCCTAACTGTTTGGGGAAGTGTTACACATTCAGAATTCCACACTTGAAATGATCTGCTGGGCAGATCCTTTGCTTCTCAAACCAGTACTTCGCCCTTAATCTGTAGAATCACTTTCATGTAACACAGTTCACATGACTGAGTTGGCCATACTTACTTGCCTCAATAGACTGCAGCTAGAGAGTGAACACTCTCCCTGTGTTGAATATTGTGTAGTTGAACTACAAGTGTGTAGCTGAATGTTTGCTGTTACGCTGGTCCACAAAATGAGACATAGAAGGCATATACAGTATCTAAATATCAATGCAGTCCTCTACTAAAAACTAAGTCCCCGCTCTGTTCAGTGTGCTTACTACCAGGTAAATGTGCACTAGTCTCACAGCCTTTATTTCAGGAGTGTCCATGGGATGGTGGTGGCCAAAAAAGTCAAGATGGCAGCTTGATCACACAATTGAAGCCCCATCCATTTTTAATATGTGCTGCATATGCAACACATGTTTAAAAAGGGCAAGGCTTTGATTGCACAGTCGCAGCAAGTCCTTTGCTTTAATTGATTGAAAAGTAATTTTATCTTCCAGAAAACTCTGATAATTACGGTTCACTGAGATAGTTTGGGATTTTAACAGTATCCTTTGCACTGTAACAAACCAAATTCCTTCCATTATTTGCTGGTCACTGTTAAAGGTACACTGAATGACATGAAATGAAATGGATGTGTTTTGCTGATAGAGTGATACTGAATCTTGAGTGAACTCTACATCATAAAAGTTGGAGAAAATTGACAAGTTGTTAGCCTAACATCAGTCTCTCCAAGATACTTCAGCTCCACGTAGATCAGCCTCTGCTGACTTTGTATTCTTTTTCCACACAGAGAACAGGTGTCAGTTCCAGGCCTGCTTAACTATCCATCATTCCATATGATTTAGGCAAGGGTATCATGAACACATCATTTACTCAATCACTAGGCAACATTACGCAGACCACATTTCATCCATGTGGAAGTTGGTCAGATACTTGCCACAGCAGAATTAACCTATGGAGTTATTGGGATTGTGTCACTAGCTGGAAATGGGTGTGTGTGTGTGTGTGTATGCACACACAGACAGACACAGACACAGGCACAGAAAACTGTATCACAGGAATTGAAGGTTTAAAAGTTTTGATTGCTGCATAGGCAGTTGATTTATCATGCTGTTTCATCTAAATCATAACCAATCCAGCATCTGAATAAGACCTGATTAGTTCAAATAAGTTACAATATCTATATAATGAAGCTGCCATGTGCTTTGATGAATTATAGAATCTCAAAATTTAGGCTCATGTGTTGACTGTATAAATGACATTTGAATATCAATCTAGCATTTACTGAAGACTTTACACTAAGACTACTAGCCAACACTAAGCAATGGACAATCTTACAAACCACATCTATATCAGGACAAAAACAGATGAAACAAGAGAGATCTTGTCCCACAGTGGTGAGAGCATGGAAAGTCAATATTGATACCTATCTCCCCTTTGTCTAGCTAATAGAAGCATTTTAAAGAGCAATCCTGAGCAAGGGAAATTCATAAAAAGAAAGAATTCCTGCCCCATCAGTATATAGTTGTGATGTAGTCTGGGGACTCTGCAGCAAAGGATGACAATGACAACTCCATGATCTAGAATTAGTTTTGTCTGCTACTGTTTCTTACAGTTTAGTCCATGTAGATTACATAAAGCAAAGTGAATATCACTGAAAATCACACAGTAATACCAGAAACAACTAGTAATATTTATCAAAGAGAGTATTAAGAAAGAGTCACTCTTAGTGAGATGGGCAGTGATGAAATGTGAAATATAAAATAAATAAAAATTAACAGCAGATAGTTACTCACTTGTTTTCATTTGTAGGATCATATCTGGGAAATGGATCATGATCATTGTCATTGAAATCATAACTTGCATCAGGATCCTAAATGTAAACCAAGAAATGAACTCTTCTAACAGCTGTAAACAAATTGCTGAAGCAATAGAAATAGGAATATAAGAAGAATCATACTAAACAAGAATAGAGATTTATCTAGTCCAGCTTTCTCTTCCTACAGTGGTCAACACAATGTCTCTCTGGAATGCCAACATTTGCACATAAATGCAGTAACACCGTTGTTTTCCCATCAACTGGTATTAATAGCAGTGTTCTCCTTTTTAAAACTTAATAATACTTCATGTCTTATTGGGTTATTTGTCATATTTGAATTTCTTTACCCAGTCATCATGGAGCATGTAATTTTTAACCCTTTTTGATTGTCTCCAGAGTGTACAAATTAGGCTGACAATTCACTTGAAGTCAGCAATCACCTTTATTGTTGATTTTCAAACTCCAAGAATCTAGTCATGAGATTGGAAAATGAAAAAAAAAAGATTGCTACTGAAATATTCTTCAGCAAAGGATCATTACCTTGTGGTGGTGCTGGAGCTTGAGCACCTCAATGATGCCATGAGCTAAACTGTGAAGGGCCACCCAAGACGGGAAGGTCATGACAGAGAGGTCAGACTAAATACGATCCCTGGGGAAGGTAATGGCAACCCACCCCAGTATTCTTGCCGTGAAAACTAAATGGATCAGTACAACCAGAGATATGTTGGTATACCATCAGAAGATGAGACCCCCAGGTTGGAAGATGGTCAAAATGCTACTGGGGAGGAACAGAGGATGAGTTCAACGAGCCCCAGATGTGATGACGCAGCTAGCTCAAAGCCGAAAGGACGGCTAGCAGCTGACAGTGCTGGTGGTGAACGGCGAATCCGATGTTCTAAGGATCAACACACCATTGGAATCTGGAATGTCAGATCTATGAGCCAGGGAAAATTGGATGTGGTTATTGGTGAGATGTCAAGATTAAAGATAGACATTTTGGGTGTCAGTGAACTGAAATGGACTGGAATGGGCCACTTCACATCAAATGACCACCAGATCTACTACTGTGGACAAGAGGACCACAGAAGAAATGGAGTAGCCTTCATAATTAATAGTAAAGTGGCTAAAGCAGTGCTTGGATACAATCCCAAAAATGATAGAATGATCTCAGTTCGAATTCAGGGCAAGCCATCTAACATCACAGTGATCCAAATATACGCCCCAACCACAGATGCTGAAGAAGCTGAAGTAGAGCAGTTCTATGAGGATCTGCAGCACCTACTGGACAACACGCCTAAAGAGATGTTATTTTCATCACGGGAGACTGGAATGCTAAGGTGGGCAGTCAAATGACACCTGGAATTACAGGTAAGCATGGCCTGGGAGAACAAAACGAAGCAGGACATAGGCTGATAGAATTTTGCCAAGACAACTCACTCTGCATAACAAACTCTCTCTTCCAACAACCTAAGAGACGGCTTTATACATGGACTTCACCAGATGGACAACAACAAAATCAGATTGACTACATCCTTTGCAGCCAAAGGTGGCGGACATCTATACAGTCGGTAAAAACAAGACCTGGAGCTGACTGTAGTTCCGATCACGAACTTCTTATTGCACAATTTAGGATCAGACTAAAGAGATTACGGAAGACCCACAGATCAGCTAGATATGAGCTCACTAATATTCCTAAGGAATATGCAGTGGAGGTGAAGAATAGGTTTAAGGGACTGGACTTAGTAGATAGGGCCCCGGAAGAACTATGGACAGAAGTTCGCAACATTGTTCAGGAGGTGGTAACAAAATACATCCCAAAGAAAGAGAAAACCAAGAAGGCAAAATGGCTGTCTGCTGAGACACTAGAAATAGCCCAAGAAAGAAGGAAAGCAAAAGGCAACAGTGATAGGGGGAGATATGCCCAATTAAATGCAAAATTCCAGAGGTTAGCCAGAAGAGATAAGGAATTACTTTTAAACAAGCAATGCGTGGAAGTGGAAGAAGACAATAGAATAGGAAGGACAAGAGACCTCTTCCAGAAAATTAGAAACATCGGAGGTAAATTCCAGGCCAAAATAGGTATGATCAAAAACAAAGATGGCAAGGACCTAACAGAAGAAGAAGTGATCAAGAAAAGGTGGCAAGAATATACAGAAGACCTGTATAGGAAGGATAACAATATCGGGGAGAGCTTTGACGGTGTGGTCAGGGAGCTAGAGCCAGACATCCTGAAGAGTGAGGTTCAATGGGGTAGAATGCTTAAGAAGCATTGCTAATAACAAGGCAGCAGGAGACGACGGCATCCCAGCTGAACTGTTCAAAATCTTGCAAGATGATGCTGTCAAGGTAATGCATGCTATATGCCAGCAAATTTGGAAAACACAAGAATGGCCATCAGATTGGAAAAAATCAACTTATATCCCCATACCAAAAAAGGGAAACACTAAAGAATGTTCAAATTATCGAACAGTGGCACTCATTTCACGTGCCAGTAAGGTAATGCTCAAGATCCTGCAAGGTAGACTTCAGCAACTTATGGAGCAAGAATTGCCAGATGTACAAGCTGGGTTTAGAAAAGGCAGAGGAACTAGGGACCAAATTGCCAATATCCGCTGGATAATGGAAAAAGCCAGGGAGTTTCAGAAAACCATCTATTTCTGTTTTATTGACTATTCTAAAGCCTTTGACTGTGTGGACCATAACAAATTGTGGCAAGTTCTTAGTGGTATGGGGATACCAAGTCATCTTGTCTGCCTCCTGAAGAATCTGTATAACAACCAAGTAGCAACAGTAAGAACAGACCATGGAACAACAGACTGGCTTAAGGTTGGGAAAGGAGTACAGCAGGGCTGTATACTCTCACCCTACCTATTCAACGTGTATGCAGAACACATCATGCGACATGCTGGGCTTGAGGAATCCAAGGCTGGAGTTAAAATCGCTGGAAGAAACATTAACAATCTCAGATATGCAGATGATACCACTTTGATGGCTGAAAGTGAAGAGGAACTGCGGAGCCTTATGATGAAGGTGAAAGAAGAAAGTGCAAAAGCTGGCTTGCAGCTAAACCTCAAAAAAACCAAGATTATGGCAGCCAGCTTGATTGATAACTGGCAAATAGAGGGAGAAAATGTAGAAGCAGTGAAAGACTTTGTATTTCTAGGTGCGAAGATCACTGCAGATGCTGACTGCAGTCAGGAAATCAGAAGACGCTTAATCCTTGGGAGAAGAGCAATGACAAATCTCGATAAAATAGTTAAGAGCAGAGACATCATGCTGACAACAAAGGTCCGCATAGTTAAAGCAATGGTGTTCCTCATAGTAACATATGGCTGCGAGAGCTGGACCATAAGGAAGGCTGAGAGAAGGAAGATCAATGCTTTTGAACTGTGGTGTTGGAGGAAAATTCTGAGAGTGCCTTGGACTGCAAGAAGGTCAAACCAGTCCATCCTCCAGGAAATAAAGCCAGACTGCTCACTTGAGGGAACGATATTAAAGGCAAAACTGAAATACTTTGGCCACATAATGAGAAGACAGGACACCCTGGAGAAGGTGCTGATGCTAGGGAGAGTGGAAGGCAAAAGGAAGAGGGGCCAACCAAGGGCAAGATGGATGGATGATATTCTAGAGGTGACGGACTCATCCCTGGGGGAGCTGGGGGTGTTGACGACCGACAGGAAGCTCTGGTGTGGGCTGGTCCATGAAGTCACAAAGAGTCGGAAGCGACTAAACGAATAAATAACAACACTGAAATATTAAACTCACATAGTTAAAATAAATGTCTGTGTGATTCCACTCCAAGCCATCATCAAGCACTGTTATGACAATCCCTTTGCCTGTAATGCCCTTTTGCCATACCGGAAGAACATGGAGATCCAATTTGCGCAAAGATGGGTTCATTCTTGTATCTTGCTAGGAGAAATAAAAGACAATTTATTTATTTATTTGTGCAAATGTTACCAACTTGTTTTGTTCATGTCACATTGTAAAAACCAATTAGTTTTCTTACACATTTATTTTTTAAAAAAATTCTTTTCTATCCTGCCTTTATTATTTTTATAAATAACTCAAGGTGGCAAACATACCTCATACTCCTTCTTCCTCCTATTTTCTTCATAACAACAACCCTGTGTGGTGAGTTGGGCTGAGAGAGAGTGACTGGCCCAAGGTCACCCAGCCAGCTTTCATGCCTCAGGCAGAACTAGAACTCTCGGCCTCCTGGTTTCTAGCCCAGTGCCTTAACCACTAGACCAAACTGGCTCTCATACTGTTTGAATGAATGAATGAATGAATGAATGAATGAATGAAGAATGAATGAATGAATGAATGAAGAATGAATGATAGCCCACTTGCTCCTGCATAGCTTCTGTTTGTTTAATATTACCATTAAGGAAAGCTACTTGTCCATGCCATTTTAAATACTGCTTGCAGAGACACACAATTTAATGAACATTGCTGACAAAACAACCTCTCCCTTACTGAAATTTTGTGTCAGTTCACATGAATTAAATGGCTCATTGAAAAATATGGTTTATATACTATATAATTTTACATTTGATTTGGTTTTCATTTGAGTTCAGCATAAACTTTTGTACAATTGCTTCATGATGCACAGAGTAATTCTGTACACACTAGCCTTGCCCAACTTCTTCCCTCTAGTATGCAGAATTACGAGAAATGAAATCTTAAAGCAAGAGCACAAGATTGGAGAGGGCTGCTATACCTCATTGTCAATTTTGTTTTCTTAGAATCATCTTCTGTTAAAATCATTAGTAGAAAGAAAAGGTCTATTAGTAAAAAGGGGCTGAGTTGCATTGTGGCTGACTGATAAAACAATGGCATCACTTCATCATGTCCTTCCTTTCTTTTCATTTGAGGTACTTATCTTCCCTACTGAATTTTATAAAGCTTGTGCTCTTTCTCACAAGTGCTACTAATCCCAAAATGTAATATATTATATTTGGGCAATTGCAGTAAGAGAATTGTTCTAAACCAGGGAATAGTTTTGTGACTTTCAATTTTCCATTTTCCTAACTGAAACAGAAAATAGTAGTAACTGATAGCTAACATTGTACAAAACTGTACAGTTTTCATCTCAAAATCATAAAACGTTGCAGATAATATTACATACTATAGTTTATAACCTAAAAGCCAACATCTATTATCGTACTTTGAATGATCTCCCAAGTGGTTTAGTGCACTAGTGAAGCAATACTAAAATAATACAGATTCTTCAGACATAAGTTCTACACATGAATTCAAACTCTTACCAGATACCATTGTTGGTTCCACATTGGATCATTGAATAGATTTTCTGCTGAGTCTCCCACTACTGAACGCCTAGTTCGCTTTTTTTCATACTGTTGTTCTGCCCAAGTCACCTAAAATAGCATTAGATATTAAAATAGCAAGAGATGCCTAGGTAAGAAGACAATATTGGAGGTTTTTTGTGTCTATAAATATACACCAAAGTCTTGTTTATTCCATGTATAACCCACACATTTTCTAAGGAACTCAGAGCATCTTTTTTAGAATCACAGTCTTTCTGTAAAACAACATATGCTAATTTAACACTGTTGCAGCTAAGAACAGCTTAAGACTGTCTCATGCCTGGTCTGTGGATGAGATGAAAGTAGTATCATGGAGGTATGGCAGAATAAAGATGTTGCCAAGGGAAAATTATACCATAATAAAATGCAAATAGTGAGAAGTCCAGAATCTAACGTAGCACTTTCTGCAGTATTATGAGAAAGGGAATTGTTCTAAAAGAACAGAGGATATAAAAACAAATGAATTTATGGTCTTGACAGAAACATCCACACTCATGAGAAATCAGCTGGTTAGAATATCACCTGGATATCCTCTGAATTTCTTTTGGTTTTCCATATTTAGTGTGAATGTTCTCTCACTGCATGACTTCATAATCTACAGGTTAACTAGCTTTAATTCTAGGAAAACAGTATGGATAAAATGGCTCCCAATCTCCTCCCTTGCCTTGTTCACCCTATATTTGGGAAATATTAACTTTCTCCAGTTCAATCTTTCTGCGTATTTGGACATTTACATATTGATCCATGTGCTACAGCAGAGGTGAGAGATCTTTTGGGACTCTGGGGTGGTACTATGATTTTTTGCCCTACCTAATTTCCACATGGATCAAGGCCATTAATATTACTAAATAGGTAATATTTAATTTTGGGGCCCTTTTGAGGGTGCAATTTGGGGAGGTTAAGGGGCAAAATAGCCTCTTCTTAGAATCCCTACCTCCCTCAGCGCAAAAACCGGATCTGAAAATTTCATGCCCACTCATGTAAAGCTGGAGGTATGTGGCCCATGAGCCATAGGTTGCATATTCCTGTGCTATGGGATGGGTATACAACCTTCATTCTCATTTTTGTCTTAATGTGAATGCACCTGCATATTCATATATTGATATGAATGATGTTGAACAACTCAAAGAGTACTGCTGGCCATACTTCAGTGTTAGTGTATGACACTGGTTCCATTCCATGGATCATCTTTCATCTTTATCTAAGAGGGTAAGAGTGAAATATCAGCCTATATTTGCTAAACCATAAGTATTTAATATGACCAAAAAATATAAATCACTACAATACACACATATGTCAAAAAGGGAAAATTGGAAGTAACAAAAGGAAGACTACGCAGATGCAATGACAGTTCTGTGAGGGCTTTCTATTGAGCCTTTCTCAAAAGTAGTCTTTAACCCCTTGTACAGAGAGATGAAATCAAGCCTATGAACCTCTAGTCCATAGTAAATGAGTTCAAATACTATAGAATGCCAAAACTGCAGTGGAAATCATCTAGAAACTCATTCCAAAACAGACATGTTTCACATAGGTGTCCACTGCTCGCTTCACCAATAAAAAATAATCACAACAAAAACACGAGTCTTTTGTAGTTGCATTCCAGCATCATATGCAAGTACATAAGTCATGGGATTTGTAACTGCTTGCCCTACCCTCACAACCCTGTGGATGCCTGTGGTATTTTCTTGACTACTTCAGTGGCTTGTTATGGCTTTCTTAAGCTAATGTATACAATCAAAACATACATTCTTGCACATATGCCTGATAAAGCAATTAAAACATTTCCCCCTTTTTGTAGTGGTTTATGCTTGTTGTGACAAGGTGAAAAGTCCCCTGTGCAAGCACCGAGTTATGTCTGACCCTTTGGGGGGACACCACTTTTGTGACGTTTTCTTGGCAGACTATATCGGGGTGGTTCGCCATTGCCTTCCCCAGTCATCACCTTCGCCAGCAAACAGGGTGCTCATTTTACCAACCTCGGAAGGGTGGAAGGCTGAGTCAACCTGAGCCAGCTACCCAAGAATCCAGCTTCCGCTGGGATCGAACTCAGGTTGTGGGGAGAGTTTCAGTTGCAATACTGCTGCCTACCACTCTGCGCCACACGAGGCTCTTTTATGCTTGTTAGTCATGTTAAATACTTATATATTTATAAGACTTTCTGCACAATAAAGACTGGTATTTCTCTCTGCTTTCATCTGAGTGATGGAGATCAGAGATGCTTATTCCTCTTTTTTGTTGTTACTTTCTGACACCTTCTCCACACATGACATATGAGCACATGGGCTGTACAGGGCAACAGAGTGACTTTGTTCAGGACTTTCTATGAATTTAACTATTGAGGGATGACTCCAAGGCCACAACATCAGGGAGAGCAGCTGCCTAGGTAACAGATTTTTGATACCATGAAAAAGTAACAAATAGTTAATTATTACTGCATTTGCAATATATTTTTGGGTGTTCTTTGCCAGAGAGGAAAGTGTAGGTTGAGGGACTTTTTTTTTAAACTTGATTACCCCCCTCAGCGATAGGTATTGTGTGCTCCATGATTTTTAGGGATCAGGCACCATTTGCTCCTCCAATTTCAGGCAACAAAATGTCTTATCCCTGAGTGCCTCAGCAATTGTGGGAGGATGCATAAAATATCTTCCACATACCTGTGAGCATGTTATGAAATTTACATAGGCAGTTATCCTTCTGATGTTTTGTTTTGTTTTGTTTTTCCTTGCTGTGTGCACCTTTTGGCCTCTGCCCCTATGAATGAGGAAACAGCTGCAGAGCTGAGTTGGGAGACATATCCTGTACTAGAACCAGAGTTGTTCTTTGCAGTTAGTATGTTCTCAGTATGACAACATAACTGCATGTGATTGTGAACAAATCACATTTAGTAAGCTCTTACTATGAGGTCATAACTAATAATAGAATAAGTAGATCAATGAGAAAGATACTACAGTCTGATTAATGGAGCATGTCTATATACTATTTATTGGCAAATTTTAAAAATTATACTGCTAATTTATTACTGGTCTTGCTTTATTATTTTGGGAAACCAAATTCCACTTTTATAACCCGGCCATTGATTTTTAATTTTAAGAAGATAATAAAAACCACTGAAGCCTGACAAGAAGGCAGCATCTTTGATCCAGCAGTGATGATCCATAATCCAAGAACCAAACTGGATGATACTGGCATGTTTTTAACATTTTTACCATAAAAGATATATGCCCATTCTATGGGATTCCCCACCATCAAGAATTTTGTCATGGAAGCTCAAGACACCACTGCTTTTTATAATAACATCATTTGGAATACAAATTTGGTATGCTTATAAAGTGGACCAGAAATCTGATCTGGACTCTTTGCCTCATCTCTCATGGCTTTTGCTGCCTAAGATGAAGGACAAGATGGTACCTCTTCATTCCATGTGCAGACGTTGATCAGATTGTTCATCCAGTCTTATTTCCTAAGTGCAGCAAGCTGGTGTAGGGATACGGTGTAGGCCTGGCTATCCAGCTCTATCCCACCTGTATTTATTTATTTATTTGGAGGCAAAAGCTTCTGTGTTGAGTGAGATTTACTCACTTAGAAGTGGGTTTAGAATTGCCATCTAAGAGAAACTATGAAGTGTACATGTACTACTTACACGATGATCATCTGTGAGTCGTCTAGTGATATGAGAAGCACTTCGTCGAGATCTTCTAGGGTGGTTCTTATGTCTAAATAGATAATGATTTTCAAGTGATCCAATCTGTAAAGCACAGAACAATTTTAAAATATTTTTCCCATATGCACAGCAGCAAGAAACAATCAAAACTGCTCAGAAATGCTTTCAGTTTAAGGACTGAAAGCATGCAGGAGTACCTAACTGCCTAATAAAATGTGTTTTAAAAACAAAGGGATGGGAAGCAGAATTATGTTCTACCAGTACTTTCAGATATTGTGTATGTTTGTGTAGAAATGAAAGTGCATTGGTTTTATTTAATGGTAACGTGCACCAAATAGGATAACTTGAACATTGGAACATGTGATTAAATTCATTTTAAGAATAAATAGAAACAAATAGGACATGTTCATCTGCAGGAGCTTGCTGCTATCCTCAGAATGACAAAAGTAGTTGTGTTGTAAGCTCCTTCCCTTTCATTAATTGTGCAATGTCTGAATGTAGGCACAAAAAGAGAGGGGCTTGCTTTTGTCGTTTTGCTCCCCCTGCCCCATTGCCACTGAAATAGCTTCTAGCTACATTATATGTGGAGCTAGTAAGCTCTGTTGTTTATAGCACAGCATCCCTCTGACTTTCTCCTCATCCTGAACAAAGCTTGAGTCTATGTGACTACATTTTCTCACCCCAGTTCTTACAGAGCAACCTTAATAATGTTTACTCAGGAATAAATCCCACTGATTTCAATAGAATTGACTTGGCTCCATTTCCCTCATGATCTGTCTACTGTACACATTGCAAAACTGGAGCCATATTGCTGCTACCACCCACTACTGTTACTACTTTCTTAAAACTTTATTTATTAATTTTTGTATGCTTCTATCTGTAAACCTCAGCATTTTGTTTCAATATTTTTGTTTCCACTATCATAAACTCTTTTCATTAGTGAAAATACTTTATTCTCATACATTTTTATTGTTGTCAAATACAGAATCATAGAACTACAAAGATAGAAGAATCCATGTATGCCCTTAAATCCAGTTTGCTGATAAGAGCAGGAATTCAGATTATAGCATCCCTAAGAGATGGTTGTCTAGCCTCTGCTTGAATATATCCAATGAAGGTGGGCTCATCATGTCTCTGGATCCCTTATTATCAGGAAATGGGGTGGGCTTGTACATTTAATTTGCTTTCTGGTAATTTACATTCATTATTCAGGATCTTGTATTCAGGAACAATAGAAAATAAGTCTTCTTCTGTGTGGCATTTGTTCAGGTATTTAAGAATGCAATCATATCCCACTCCCTTAGCCTTCTTTTCTCAAGGTTAAACATACTCAGCTCTTTCAATCTCACTTCATAGGACTTATTTTTCTTTTTGTTCTATTATTATTCTCACTGAACTTCTCTAAACCTGCTCCAGTTTCTCTAAATATTTCTTAAAGTGTGGTGCCCAGAATTGAGATGGGGTCTGACTAAAAAGAATAAATTATTATTTCCCATGAGTTGGAAACCATGTTTCTGTTGATGCAGCCTAAAACTGCATTTTCCCCATTTCTTTTCTCTTTTGCAGCCATATCACACTGTCAATTCATATTCAGTTTTTAATTCACTACAGACATAGTGGAAATCCTGATCTGGTGTCTAGAGTCTGTCAGGGTCTGGATGGGGAGAAACAGGCTCAGACTCAAGCCAAGCAAGATGGAATTACTTAATTTAGAAGTCTGATAATTCTGGGACAGTACCAAATTTGGCTGTGGATGGAGTTGGTCCCATGGAAAACATACTTGCAACTTGGGGGTCCTCCTGGAAGAGCAGGTAGAAGCCATGGCCAAGAAGGCCTTTGCCCAGCTGAACAGAAGGCACTGAAGAGGGTTATTCATGCCCTTGTCATCTGTCATTTGGATCACTGTAATGTACTTAGCTTGGGACTGTCCTTAAAAAGTGCATAGAAACTTCAACTAGAGCAATGGGCAGTGGTCTTTGTGTTTATGGGAGAGCCTGCTTACTGCATTTGCTACTGGTATATTTCTAAGTACAATTCAAGTTGATGATTATCACATATACAGCTAAGCACCTTGGTATCTATAAGACTGTCTTTCTCAAATCAGTTCTGCCCAGCAGTCCAAATGACCAGAAAATTACTGCTGAAGGTCTTAAGCTATCAGAAGGCTCCACGAATGGGAACCCCAAAGCAAGCATTCTCTGTGTGGGCTCCACTCTTCTGAAAAGTTCTCCCCTCACCCTGCCCCAAGTCAGCATTCATTCCAATTCTTATGGTTTTCCCAAAGCTTGTTAAAACTTGCCTGTTTCAGAGACTGGTCAACAATGGCTCTTTTGTGATAGATGAATGACATGATGTTTATGGATGATTTTTTTTTGTACTGTAATTTAAGGTATTCTTGTATTGGTATCATATTACTGTTCCTCTTTATGTTCTTCTTCTTAGAGTTTCTTCAGACTGAATATCTATCTATCTATCTATCTATCTATCTATCTATCTATCTATCTATCTTCCATCCTTCCATCCTTCCATCCATCCATCCATCCATCCATCCATCCTTCCTTCCTTCCTTCCTTCCATCCATCCATCCATCCATCCATCCATCCTTCCATCCATCCATCCATCCATCCATCCATCCTTTGAGTCAGCCTGAGCTGCTGGTGTCCACATGGGTAAGTCCATGAGGTTTTCTGGGCAAGATTTTTCAGAAGTGCTTTGACACTGTTGCCTTTTTCTTTAGGTTGAGGGAGTGACTGGCCCAGAGTTACCCAGTTGTCTTCATGTTTAAGGCAGGATTAGAAGTCACAGTCTCATAGCTTTTAGCCCAGTACCTTTAGCTTCTACATCAAACTGGCTGTCAAAGTATTATTAGAATGTATAAAGATAAAAATAAAATACTATTCCAAGCTTTTCTTTACAAGTACTATTACCAAGCTACATCCTATGTCTGTGCATTTGATTTTGTTTCTTAAGTTAGTAATTTTACATTAAATTCTATTAAAATTCATTCTATCATTTTCATTCTATTTCTCTAACCTCCATATTCCAATGTGCTAGGAAACGTTTCTTCCACGTCATCCTGTGCTCCTCCTCTCCACCTTTTGACCTATCAGCTGGTCTACTCTGGGCACAAGTTTACTGCCGTTTCTAAAGAGTGCTAGACTCCTATTTAGAAATTGTCTCACTGGCAGATTAGAGGGGCTGAGCAGCTTTGCACCATGCCCCACCCCACCCGACTTTAAGGAGAGTAATTAGTAGTTGTTCTTCCTACCAGAAGGTAATGCTCAGTGGGATGGGAAGCAAAACCAGGGGAATCCATTAATCACCTTTCTTAACTTTACCTTCACCAAAATTGTAAGAACAGCAGCATTCCCTGGTCTAATTCCTGGGACAGTGCAATTTACATTGGCATACTTTTTCACCAACTCCAGGACTTGAGGATGGCACATTATGGCTGTGCCCTTAGTTCTTAGTCACGAATTTCTCATGTCCTGTAATAATTTCCTCTCTTCTTCCTGCTCTGTATTAGTGATTTCAGTTTTCTTCTTTGTGATATTAAGATAATTAATATATGAACCCTGAATACAATGTGTTTAATTACTCTAATTCTCATCACCAGCTCACAATAATTAAACCTAGGATTAGCAAAAATTTATGGTAGAATTGTTCATATTGCTATAATTAAATGGTCTGCTACTGACATTTCTCCCTATACGTTTTTCTATGAAATGCCTTTAATTTTTCAAGCTTTAAATAAATAAAAAAGCAAAAATGGTTGCTTGTTCTGAAACCTTATTTTTACTATATAGTGCTCAAGGGCGTAACATTTCCAGAGGAGTATTACTCATCAAATGTTGATCTAAATATTGATATTACTTTAAAACATTTTGATAAGGAAGTAAGTTTTCTTCCTCCCACAGTGACTTTATACAGAGATCTGAATATTTTGAGAAATATGTTCCTAGAAATATATTTATTACCAGTGATAAATAGCATGCTATTTACTGCTTGATACTGGTTTAAAATTTCATGTATGGAAAGAAGGCTATCTCTAGAGCCAATCTGTTTAAATGCAAAAGTAAGAAATTACCAAGAAGCTTGTAGATACAGGTAATCGCCACACAATTCAAAACTACAAATTGTTGTTTCTTTACACAATGCTGTTATACATGAAATTTTAAAACAAATGTAGTGATTGAGTGATTTTACCTTCAGTTAAATAGTAATTTGATTAGTCTACATTCTGTTCAGTATAAATTGTTACTGGAATTTTAATTGGGATAGGAAATGTGAGCTTCTGGAGATGCAGTAGCTGGCTGATTCCTATATTATGAAAGCAGAATGGCTGCTACTATTTTTTTTTTCTTTTGCTTTGGTGGTGGTGCTTTGTATGTCTATGTATGAGCTCCATGCCATAGCTATAAGTAATTCAGTAACTTCTGCATAAATCTGATGGGAGTTAGTAAATAGCCATGCTATAGCACTTGCCATGATAGCTCAGAGAAATATTCATCATAATTGACTACGGTTTTCTTTCCCAATTAGTTTGTTCTCAGTTTAGTGTCACACTTAGGGTATGATCCATTATGATGTGTTCCTCTTCAAGCTTTTCCATGAAATTACATTACATTTCATTTTATTTTAAAATCACATTAAATTACTGGACAACAACAAAGCACAAAAAGACTGCTAAAGAAATAAACACACTGGTTATGATCCATAATGGATCATGGATATACATGCAGGAATACAGTATAAAGATAGCTTAAACATAAGCTTGTCATTCAGTGACAGATTAGATATATGTTATATAGCATATAAGACATTTGTATGCATATGAGAGCAGTTAGATAAGAATAGGTGATTTGATATGACTAAAATTGTGTCAGAAATTTTCTCAATAGAAAATAAACAGATTTCATAGTGGTATAATATATTTTATTTAAACAATCATATTCTTTCCTAATTTTTTCATAATGTGTTTATGCTGGAATAAATATACAAGTATTTGCAAATTTCTGGCATTATATAAATGAAAATGCACACTTAGAGAAAAGTTCATAAATTGAGCAGTGCATACTTTATCTTCCTGATTTCAAAATCGAGAGAGAGAGAGAGAGAGAGAGAGAGAGAGAGAGAGAGAGAGAGAGAGAGAGAGAAGTGTATGTGTGTGAGCGTGCATAACATGCATTATAATCTATACAATGAACCAGGTTTCAGAGGTGAGCTCAGCATTCTAAATTTTAAATGAAATTTTATGCTGACGTGCTGATCACAGGTTCAAATTAAGTATTATCTATTCAATAGGAGTGTTGTTGAGCTTATGAATGAATTAATTTGCTCAAGAAGAAATCTGATGATGGAGTATACATATCTACAATGGCTCACCAATAAACAGATATCCTATGGAAGACTGCAAAGTGGAATTAATTGCAGATTATTAATTGCAACTCTTTTGTAACAATTTATTATGCTGTGTTATTTGAAAGATTAGATTTGAGTGATTCCTTGGTGGCACAGACTGATCAGCTGACATACAGTGGATCCTCCATGTATTGCTGAATTACACTTCCAGCATTGGCCATGTTAGCTTGATCTCCCAGGAGCTGTAGAAAACTAAGCCTCCCCATCTCTGGCATATAGATGAATACAGTTAGTAAACCTATAATGTCTTTCATCTCAATGTTTTGTCTCTGTTTCTTTTGTTTGTCTGACTTGTTGCCAGTGCAATTTTGACAGCAACCTGTGCTGTATAAGAGTGAGCTGGTTCATCTAAGGCAGCAATGAATCAGATCTTGCACACTTTTATTTGCCATTGTAGCCATTTATAAACTGGCGAGTGTCAGTCACCATATACTTATCTAACACACACACACACACATCACATTTTATACATATACACACCATAAAGCTTGGCCAAGATAAACAAATCAAGATGATAAAAGAGAAAACAGTTGAGGCACAAAAATATCCCTAAGTGTTGAAGACTAGGGGTTACTAAATGTAGCTATGCCTTTAGCCTCCGACATCTTGATTATTGTTTTTTTTTAAGTAGTGCTGTAACTTATTTTTGCCTAGACCTTCTGATTGGTTACTCCTTCTTGCATAATCTCAAATGTCTGTAGCTCTTCAGTACAGAACCGATTCCTACCCCGACCCAGAAACAGTCTGTTCTCTTACTCCTAAACCTAAACCCACCACATCTGAAAGAGATCATGAACATCAGAACCTCAGCAGTGGCATTTGGGAAACTGAAAGGGTTAAGGCCAAGCCAAGTGGAGCTCCCAGAGGGCTAACACCTATGAGCATCTCTCTGTTCCCTGCCTTACAATTTCCAGCATCTGCTGCTGATTTTGCTCCACTCCAGCCCATTAGGCTTCCTCGCTGGCAGAACTCACTGGCATGTGCAGCCCTCCTCAGCCTTAGCCCCACATCATCCCTTGCCTCCAATGCCGCCATCATGGCTGGGGTGGACTGTTTTACCTACGGGGTTACTTCACAGGTTATTGGTCGTACTTGTTGTTTTAATCCTGGTACACTGCTTAGAGTCATAGTTGTGAGGTGGGCAGTGAAATAAATAAATAAATAAATAAATAAATAAATAAATAAATAAATAAATAAGCAAGCAAAGAAAGAAATATCTGTTGAAGGGGAAAATGCAGCCATGGCAAGGGGGTGGACAACCAGGGGCGACAATTCTGTAGAAGGAAGATGTGGCAGGGGAGAACTGAGAAAGAACTCAGAAGTTTCTCACCAGGAGCTAGGAGTGACAACTTGCTTCTTGAACTAAAAAGCTCCTGGTTGCAACAACAGCAATAACAACGACGAGGAAGAAGGCATCCTTGAAGGCAGAGAGTCTCTGGAAAAGATTGCAAGGAAGGCGTGCAGCGCTCTTCCCAAAGCCAAAACAGGCAACAGTTTCTTACCAAGTGCATCTCCTGCCAGTTACAGAGGGATTCATTTTCATTCTCTTCGCTTCGGGGAAGAGGAAAGTTGCCTGCTTTAAAGAAAGAAAAGGAAAGCAAGGTGCGGGGAGGGGTCGCGCCTTACCTGTCCCAGAAGCTCATAGTCCAACTCGTCTGCGATGGCCTTTGCCGCTTCTGGACCGCCCGGGATCTCGGCTGCCCATTCATTGACAAATTGCCGCTCCGCCTGGGCCAGCAGGACCACAGGCCAGGCGCAGAGCAGAGCCGCGAGGACGCCCTGCCCTGCCCGGCATCTCTTTCCCATGACCCCAGGAGAGCGAAAGGGATATTCCAGGAAGAGGAGATGAATTCTGGATACAATCGGGAAATGTTGGCTGGAGAAGGTGAGGAAAGTCCCTTCGGCGCTGGTTGCTACGCGAGCAGGCGCAGGAAAGGAAGGAGCCCGCAGTTGCTAAGAAAGTGCCTCGCCGCTGTCGCCGTCTTCGCTCTCTGCCCGTCTCATGCCGGAGCCGGGCTCCGAGCCGCCACGGCCAGAATGGGGATGAGCGCCTACACGTCAGAAGGACGAAAGCGCTCCCTGACGTCAGATCTCCGGCCTGGATTCTTGCTGGATGTTCCCCGGGGAGAGGAGAGGAGAGGAGGAGCGGAGCCTTCGCCAACGCAGGCAGAGGCTACGGGCTCGCGAGCAAAATAATCCAGCTAATACCACCGCGCAGCCGAGAGGAGGAAGGGCGAGGAGCTGTCCGCGGTGCCCAGCGCCTCCGCTCCACCCCGCGCCTTCGCCATTCCCCCTCCATGCCTGGTACACAAACCACCCATCCGGCAGCCGAGCCAAGCTCGCCCCCGCTGGGAAATGGCTCGAGAGGGAATCCGCGCTAGCGGTGGCTTCCCCAGCCCGTGCCGCCCTCTTGCTCGGGCTGTGGCTTAGGCTGGGCGACGCCTGCCCTAAAGATCTTACGATTTGGGAGCGGCGGTGCTCCGGCTGCGGTGGTGTGGGGTGTCGGGTAGGGGGAAAAGGGAGGGGAAAGGGTTCCCAGATGTTGGAATCAGCCGGGGGGGGGGGCGGAGGTGGGAACGGGGTAAATTTCTAGAAGGCAAAAGAGATGGGAGGAGGCATGCGAGTAACATCTCTTTCTTAGAAGTGCAGTGGTGCGATCCGAGAGGGCTCTTTCCCTTTTCCTGAGCTGTGTGTGTGTGTGTGTGTGTGTGTGTGTGTGTGTGTGTGTGTGTAGGGAGCTCAGTCCACAGGTCTCTCCGCAGCTGCCTTTAGAAAGATGAAGTCAGTGATCAATAAAGGTTGCTCCCACTCCTACTGGTGGGTAGGGAGACCTTTTCTGCAGAAGGCAAAAGAATGAGAAGGTAGCCAAACACAGGGCATGGTTGCTATCATCCCCTTTAATGGGATGAGGTGGTGGGAAGGTGAAGAACCAGGGGCAGAACCTTGCACCCTGCAACATATTCGTTGATTCATACAAGATTCCTTACCTTGTTATTGTTTTAACTTGGTTTCTGGGTTTGCACAACGTGTTGAACATAATTTATCTGAAAGAGCTGGCTTTGCACAATGTAGTTCAATGTCTTCAAGTGGGAGTTTACTCCAAGTCAGTGGCATCCGTGGGAAGGAGTAAGAGGGGCAGAATGATGAAAGTGGATACCCATACTTCTAGGGATTATATGGATAAACGCTCACCATTTTGACCTGCATTTAGAGATTACTGGTACTTCTTCCAAGGACATTCTAGCAAAGTCTTTGTCCTATCCATCTATCTTAACCATTGTCTTTCCTTTCGTCCACGTTCCTTTCGTGACTTCATGGACCAGCCCACACCAGAGCTTCCTGTCAGTCATCAACACCCCCAGCTCCCCCAGGGACGAGTCTGTCACCTCTAGAATATCATCCATCCACCTTGTCCTTGGTCGGCCCCTCTTCCTTTTGTCCTCCACTCTCCCTAGCATCAGCATCTTCTCCAGGGTGTCCTGTCTTCTCATTATGTGGCCAAAGTATTTCAGTTTTGCCTTTAATATCATTCCCTCAAGTGAGCAGTCTGGCTTGATTTCCTGGAGGATGGACTGGTTTGATCTTGCAGTCCAAGGCACTCTCAGAATTTTCCTCCAACACCACAGTTCCAAAGCATCTATATTCCTTCTCTCAGCCTTCCTTATGGTCCAGCTCTCGCAGCCATATGTTACTACGGGGAACACCAAGTCTCCTGTGATGAAAATAACATCTCTTTTAGGCGTGTTGTCCAGTAGGTGCTGCAGATCCTCATAGAACTGCTCTACTTCAGCTTCTTCAGCATCTGTGGTTGGGGTGTATATTTGGATCACTGTGATGCTAGATGGCTTGCCCTCAATTCGAATTGAGATCATTCTATTGTTTTTTGGATTGTATCCAAGCACTGCTTTAGCCACTTGACTATTAATTATGAAGGCTACTCCACTTCTTCTGTGGTCCTCTTGTCCACAGTAGTAGATCTGGTGGTCATTTGATGTGAAGTGGCCCATTCCAGTCCATTTCAGTTCACTGACTCCCAAAATGTCTATCTTTAATCTTGACATCTCACCAATAACCACATCCAATTTTCCCTGGCTCATAGATCTGACATTCCAGGTTCCAATGGTGTGTTGATCCTTAGAACATCGGATTCGCCGTTCACCACCAGCACCGTCGGCCGCTAGCTGTCCTTTCGGCTTTGAGCTAGCTGCGTCATCACGTCTGGGGCTAGTTGAGCTCATCCTCTGTTCCTCCCCAGTAGCATTTTGACCATATTCTGACCTGGGGGTCTCATCTTCCGATGGTATACCGACATATCTCTGGTTGTACCAATCCATTTAGTTTTCACGGCAAGAATACTGGGGTGGGTTGCCATTACCTTCCCCAGGGATCGCATTTAGTCTGACCTCTCTGTCATGACCTTCCCGTCTTGGGTGGCCCTTCACGGTTTAGCTCATGGCATCATTGAGGTGCTCAAGCTCCAGCACCACGACAAGGTAATGATCCTTTGCTGAAGCGCTTTAAGTTATTGGGCTAAAAACACATTCTAGTTTGATGGATGAGATTGGTGAGGGTTGGAGTTCCTAAGGTATCCATTTGACTTCAGGAATCAGATTTGGTTTTAGATCCATGACTACTTCAGCATTACCATCACCCACTTTTCTTATCCAGTTCATCAGCCAGACTCTAATCTTAGCCAAATACATTAATATATGACTACCTCTACGCATGTAAGCTTTCTTTGTATACCGCATGGGTCATACATAACTTTTATCATTCAGTGCAGCCTCTGTTTTGATGATAGTGAGAATGCCAATAAATATGGCCTTTTAAATACGTCCCAGATGATTGCAGAAAAAGTCTTTTTCACTTCAATTATATGTATGAAAATTATTTAGGAAGAAGAAACAGGCCAGACTATTTCCTTTCAAGGCAGTCTGGTGTGTGACTCTTCAGAGGTAGGTCCCATTGGATCAGGGTGTGAAGAATTGCCTAGGTTTGCTTGAGGCAGGTCTGTGCAACTTTCTTTGGGTTTTGAATGTTCCAGCTCCACACAGTAATCTTAAAACTGGTTGTGCTGGAGGAAAATTAAATCAGATTAAATATTAGTATTATTCTCTTATATTAATTTGATTATTTAATTGTTCAGTGTTCACACCTACACATTTATAGTGCTCTCCAATTCCTTACATTTCTGGTGATTTCAAAATTGCATATAAGTTAAGGATCTGAGGAAAAAATAACTCTCATACATACATTCTCACTCACTCACATCTCATATGCAGAGGGAGGCATGGACATGTGCGGTGGTGGGTTTCAGAATCTGTGGGAACACATTTGTGGATGTGGGCATGTACAAGTACTTCCTGTCAGGTGGCCTGTAGTTCTAGGCCAAAAGCTGGACAACCACAACTTAATGAGTAGTCACATTTTCTACCATTCCCTTCTTTCCCACAGCTGCTATCCCCATATATCTTTGGATTATACACCTTCCCTCATAAGAGCTCCCAAATCTTTCTCATATATCAGCTTCAGGATTTGTTTAATGATGGTTAAATGCTGGTTTTCCCCTGCCCTCTGAATCTCTCCTTAACCATATTTATTTCAGTTCATACAGCTTCAGTTTTTCTTCTGTGTCTAGATGAGATGTTCAGATGAGAGGCATATATTCCTTAAGCTCTGTTACAGTGAGCTTCTGTTGTATTTTTATACTGTATTGTGTTTTACTATATTACATTAATATTTATTTTAAGCTGTCCTGCATACTTCTAAAAATCAATAAAAAAAGAAGTCCTCTTTTAACACACTCAGGTACATTAAATTTTAGGGTTAGCTGAATTGCTAATGGGGAATTGTCAATCCTCAGTCTTCGTTCTGAGCTTGGAGGCAGACAGTATCACCTTACACTATTTGTTCATTCTTCTTGCTGTTAGTTAACATCTTTTCAAGTTTCTTTGTGACGTTGTGCTGCTTAAATTGTTAAATGAGGATCTATTATTATTAGAGGTAAAAGGAAGAGATGCTGACCACATTAGATTATTGTTAGCACAGGACAGGAATTGTGATCAAAGATCATCTGTGTCACAAGTAGTTGCTTATTGGATGTTTACAGCTTAATTGTCATAGATTCATTTTATATATGTACTCAGAAAGATATAATTTCCTACCTTTTTTCCTTTTTTAATTACTTCCTGCTAAATTGAGATGTGTTGGAGGATGTCTGGTGACACCTCTTCAAGAGAAACATATGGCTGTTGCTATTTTTATGCATAGTTTCATCTCAACTTCATACTCAAAGTAACATGGAAAAAGGATTGTGCTCACTCTTAGGTAAGGTTGTTAAGAAGGCAGTCAACTTGTAGTTTTGAAGAAGCCTGGAGAAGTGAATAGTCTTAAACCCTTTCAGTTGGATTTCAGGCTAGAACATAGTCCTGAGACTGCACTGATTGTGCTTTTCAATAACCTATGGTGGAACTAGAATGGGGGAAGTCCATCTCTACTGGCCCTCTTTGAGCTCTCAGTGGCCTTCAATACTGTTAACCATAATGACCTTCTGGATTGGTGAAGAGAACTGGGAGTAGGAGGCATAGTGTTGCCTCCTTTCTCTATGGTTGCTTCCAGTTGATATTGGTGGGTGTGGGAAAGGTCTAGCCCTAGGCCCCTGTTTTATGGGATGCCGCAGGAATCATTATTTCCTCACTTTTGTTTAACATCTACATGAAGCACTGGTGAGGTTATCTGTTGGCAGAGCATCAAGTACCATTGGTATACAATTCTGTATACATCTCTGCCCCTGACTGACCAAGTGATACTGTCTTGGTTCTGTCCCAATGTCTGGAGGTTCTGGGGGTCTGCATGGGGAAAACAGGCTCTGGCTTGCTCCTAGCAAAATTGAGTGGCTGTAGGTTTTGATCCTCTGAGGATCCAGTTCTGGAGGTTTTCCCATTTTTAGTTCTGGCTGGGTCTGAACTCCCCTCTCAGAGCTGGTTTGTAATTTGGGGTTCTGCTGGATTCATAGCTCCTACTTGAAGACCAGAGGACCTTTCTGCAAGTTTATGTTGTGTACCCATTGCATCTTTTTCTAGATCAGGAAGCTCTGCTCATGGTCACTCATACCCTAGTCACCAACCTGTTGGGTTTCTACATGGGGCTACCTTTGAAGACCAATTGGAAACTGCAGCTGGTCCAGAATGCAGCAGTGGAGATAGTAATGGTTATGCCTTGCTATACCCATGTAACATTTATGTAACATGTAACTTTGTGAGCTGCACTGGCTTCTAGTAGGTTTCCATGTGTAATTCAATGTGCTGATTATCACCTATGAAGCCCTATATGGCACTGGGTTACTTGTGAGATTGCCTCTCCCTGGTCAGCTCTGCCTGCAGCACAAAGTGAGCATGCTTCAGATTCGCTCTCTGAAACCGTGTCATCTAATGGGATTTAGGAGGCAGCCTTCTCTGCCCTTTGGAATGATTTCCAATCCCTTGATGTTTGGATGGCTCTGACCTTATTGGCCTTCTGTAGAGCTGCAAAGACCTGGCTTTTAGATGAACCCATTCTGTGATATGTATGTATGTTTTTATTGCCAGTCTCAATTGTGTATTGATTCTATTTTTTATTTTGTTGGGATTATTTTGGTTTTTTTAAATTTTATTCCTTTTTATTTTTCTTTTTGTATGCTGCCCAGAGTTACAAATTGTGAGAGAAGCAGCCTTATAAATCTTTTAAATAAATAAGAACAAAAGTTTGGATTATAATTTATGTATAAGTTATTAGGAAGAACTGCACTGAACCACAGCACACTTAGAAGCAGTGAACAGCTCACAGAACATATCTGATTTTCATTTCAGCTATCAACAAGCAAGTGGCAACATCTGGGTGACCTTGTCTAGGCCAGGAGACTAAACAGGTTGGGACTAGTTAGTACTTAGATGAGAGGCTCCAGGGAACACAAGGACTGCAGGCTAGACTAGGTTGTCAAAAAAGGAAGGGAAGGGAAGGGAAGGGAAGGGAAGGGAAGGGAAGGGAAGGGAAGGGAAAAGATAATATTATATCCTGGAAGAAGTCAATACCAAACTACTACTGTACTTTTGTCAAGAAAACTGCATGTCACCAGGAGCTGACCTCAACTCAAAGGAGATAACATCTAGAGTTGAGAGAAGAGAAAGCATATGAATAATCATAAATAAATAAATAATCTTTTATCACTGAGTGGCTTCGGCACAAAGATTCCCTTTATGGAGGGAGCTTAGATTTTTAAAAATGCAACTAAAACCTCTCACACCACCTCCATATTGTTTCAGAAGCATCCATTCCTTCTGAGTAAATTTGGGAGAAAGAAGCATAGGGCTGCAGAAGACAAGAGGATCAAGACCCAAGACTGCTGAAGTACAACAAGAGAACTTATTTATTTATTTATTTATTGATCAAATTTATCACCGCCCATCTCCCAAAAGGGATTCCGGGCGGTTTACAATAAAAGATACTTATAGAAGTGTGGATCCAATCTAATGTCCAGATCACATGTGCTATAGGAATGAGGTGGCTGGAGAGAACAGAAAAAAACTGTCCTAAATAATCTGCATTGGTTTTCACTTACAGTAGTTCTCAGACACATAATTTCTGACCTTGGTAGTTGTAAAAGACTTGAATATCTCCAGTATGATCTTCCTGCTCTGTTTAGGTCATGAGATGGTGCCTAAATGTGACCATTATCTGTAATGTTATGTAAAATGTTTGTTTTTTTAGCTCAAGCTCATTGTCAGCTTTATTACTGAACACACTTTCTAAAGAAAATCAGCAGATACACTTAAGTTTGGTGTTTAGGAAATTGGTTAAGGCCATAAGTTCCACCGAACAGATGTGAGAAAATATGCGTCCAGATATCTTGTCCAGATATGTGGTGCTAATGTGAATTTGTCGTTATTGTCCTTTTAAATGATTTCCATTTCAGAATGGAAAAAAAATTACAATACTAGGTATCCATTTTAGTACACAGGTTTTTTTTCTGCTTGTTCTTAAAGAACCATTGGTAATGAAGACCAGGCATTTGCCTTCCATATGTGCTTGGTTAGTTTTATTTTTGTAGGTACAAACCAGTATTTGTGTCCAGTCCTATTCTGCAATTAAGGGAGCAAATACATTGGTATTTAAAGTGAAATAAGGATTTGTTTAATAATCTGGAACTCTGCAAGGAGAAGGTATCAGTGCTTTAAACAAATGAAAAATGTGAAAGGATTTGTCAAATAAATTATTTAAGCTATTTTTTAAAGATGTGTTTGTTTGAATATATCCATTTGATGTAGTCATTGTCTTATTATTTCTATAACCAATTTTAATTTGGTAACTAATAATTATAATTATAATTATAATTCTATGACTAGTTATATAATATTGGCTGTGAACTCTGAAAGTTGCTATGCCAACACATCTGGAACAGGCCCAGGTACTGCTTAAGATTTTGCTTTCACCTGCTTGACTGATCAAGTTGGAGACATTATAGGTTTTTGTTTTTAAAATAATCTTGTTTTAACCTTGTCCAAATCTAACACTGATCTATAACCAGTGAAAAATTACACTGTTGTCAACATGAAAACACACCTTTTATCATGTCTGAGTACTAGGTATCTAATTAAGAAAGGGTCAGTCATGACTTCCTGCTTGGACAGGGGACCTTTTACCTTTCATCACAGTATTTTAGTCCACAAAGAACATTCTCTAGTCTCTTTCTTTGTGGTTGTCTTTATGACTGGGTGAAGAAACTATAACTCACATAGCAACAGTGGTTAAAAGCAAGCAAAGTGATTTTCTTTCTCATAATTAGTGTTTAGGAAATTAGACTTTCCCAAAAGTCCTCATACTTTTGGGTCCTGTGAGACAGATCAGTTTATGCTGTGCCATGTGCTGGGGTACTACTGTATAGCAGAACACCAGAGTAACTGCTGGTGTGGAAAAATAATCACTAAATGTGCAATCTGAATTTAATAAATGAGGGGTTGTTCTGATCAATATCAAATGTTTATTAAAAGCCATGAAAAATCTGGAAAGGCACTTATTCTCCATCAATTATACAATGCTATAAATTGCTCAGCTCCCAATTTATATTTGAACAAGCATTTTAAAGCCAGGGGTCCGTTTGGAAGTCTACTTAGAAATATGTATGGCATAAATTAGATTTTGTGTTTAATTATTCTTTTTTTCTCTATGCTTAAGTGGAATGACTAAGATATAATGTTTTAATTTACAGTACAACATTAGATACTGGATGGAGGCCTAATTTTTGTTTAGTTCACAGGTTCAGTCAGCCTGAGGTCTGACCAGGTTTCATGTGGTACGTCAAGGGCTATACTTAAATAGTGGGCAGGCCAGAGCCAGCTTTGGGAGATCATTTTGAGAGTTTTAAAGGGGGCCTCCAGCATGCTGTCTTTTCAGCAAACCCACTCTTAATTCTGCTGGATGGTTTCATAAACATGGTCTCTTTAAAAAGCTGCATAGCTTGATTTTCCCTGCTTATATAAAATGCAGCATGCACCAGGCTGTTAACTTGCCTGGTTGCCCATCTTCTGGGTTAAAAACAGCCCTATTTTCTCCCCCAGCACCACAGCTTCTCCACACAGGCTGTACAGTGTTATAGACAATCCTAGGTGCAGCTGAAAATGACACTGTCATGCCAACATTACTGTTTTCACTGGGAATTTATATGTACCCTGGTAGCTTTCCTCTCATACTACCAGTTCAGATTTTTGACTTTTTTGTCTGTGCAAATCAATAGACAAATGTATACAGCATATGCTGAAAGCAAGGAGGTGGGAGATAGCCATTGTTCCCCCTTTTCGTGTGGCGTGGGGTGCCTGTGTGAAGGAATTTTCATTACTCCAAGTGCTGCTGCCACCAGGGCTGATGTCTCCTCGCTTTATCACTAAAGGGAGCCCTGATTGGCTCCCTGCTTTTCTCAAATGCTGTGGTCAGTGGGAGTGAGACAACCCACAAGGCTAACTTCAACCGCTTGAAGAGCCTGGGCAGTGGAGCGCAAAAGTGCAGGTGGAAAGCAATCAGCCAGATGGGTTTAGCATTTTCAGAGCATTCTGCCAAACCTGGTGGTTTCTGCCATGCTGCTCCTTACTCAAAGAACCAACCTAACCTCAAACTCTCTGCCCCAACCTGCTTTTGGAACAGCTGTACATCTTTTTCAGTGGCCAGATTTTGCCTTGACCCTCATCTACTACCCTACACATTTCTACTTTTGAAGAAAACTGCCTCAAGTGTAGTTCCAGAACTTTTATTTTGTATAAATACTGGTAATCTCACAAACTATAATTCTGTTCCAATTATTCATATATATGATTTGTTACCTACCTTGATGTACAATAAGGCAACTAGTCATCCTCTAGATGTCTTGGATAACAACTAGCATATTGGCCCTCTGCCCAGGGCTGAAGGAAGCTGAAGTTCAGCTTCTCTGGACCAAAACCAAATTTCTTCCACTTAGTCTTATTTGTAGACTTATCCAGTCTATATCTGTATACTAAACAGAAAATTACTCCATCTCCCAGTGGAGATCAGGTTAGCTCCCTCCTTGATGGTATTCAGGAGGATGTTAGTGTTTTTACAGCTATTTTGGAGAGTTAAGTTTGCAATATCTTTTATTCTTTTAATTTTCTTTTTAAAGTTTATTTTATTGTTGTTATTTTGTGCACTGGTTTTGTGATATCATAACAAAAAGGGATAATTTCTCCTTTAAAAAGAACAAGTTCACAAAACTTCCTTACTTTAAGTAAAAAGTAAATACAAAGCCAATTTAAATGCTATCAAATTAGGATACATAAAGTAACCGTAAAGGAAAAAGCTTAAACACCAGGCTGTATGTAAGCAAATGCAATACACATCATTTTTCCAGTCCAGATATCAGCAAATCCAAAAAGAACCATCCAAAAAAGCAATATGTCCCATTTTAGCCCTGGTCAAATAAACCAACTTTATGTTCTTTCTTTTTACAGAAAACGCTCTTGCTCTTTAATCCATTCAGATGGTTGTTGATCCTTGTTTCAAATTTCTTCAATACTTTATGCAGCCTCTTTTGTAAGTCCAGCAAAAAGAAATTGTTCCAATTGCTCTCTGGGATTGTCATTTTTATTTCCTTCTTAATTTTTAAAGCCTTATCCAATTTTTTCTTTATATCTGATGACAAATCGTTATTCAAATTCTTGTTCATATTGTTCTCAGGTAGAATTTGTTGCGTATCTTTTTCTGTAGCATCTTCTTCTGGGAACAGACTGTTCCCAAGAAGATACAACATAGCTGACATAATTGATTCAAAGGCCCTGTGCAGTTCCCAGTACAGTTCCTCAGAGATATCTCTGAATGCCATTATAAGTTACTTGTCTTGTTATGTCTCCAATATCAAAAAGTTTTTCTTTCTCACAAAAATGCATTTATTCTTTAAGATTAATTTCAAAGTCTTAATAAAAATCCAGTATTCCAACATTTTCTGAGCTCTTAATCCATTTCAAACTTTCTATAGCCAAAATCTTCTCTTGCTTTTTGCTGTTTATTTTAATTCCTTAAAGATTATAAAGATATATCTTCATTTTTTTATATTAAGGATTGAAGACATTCACCTGGTGTTTAGAGTGTTGTCATTCTGAAGGTGTCTAACTTCTTTGAAGCAGTTGATAGGCAATTTCCGAAAATGGTTAGCAAGGGAGGTGTGAACTTAGTGTCCTTTAAAAAGCTCCATTTGCAACTGAAGCAATTATGGCAAATTCCCTCATCCCTCTCATCTCTCACCTTCTGGAGACCGCTGTCTTGTGGTCTCCTCACATGGGGCAACTGTAAAGAGAACAGCTTGGGTTCATATCCTCTCTTTGTCCAGAGAGGGTTGAAGGAGCCAATTTACTTGTTGGCTCCCTATTCGTGGCCACAAATGTCACTGCTGCTTTTCACAGAGCTGTCTTCAATCCACCATCTTTTCTGGAAGTCCGAAAGAATCACTTTTCCATGCTAAAGGCCAATTATTAACCAAGGTTATTTTTTTTAATGTTGATTTGATGTTTTAAATTCAATGAAAAAATACAATAGATGAAGAAAATATGGGCTATCTCTATGTTCCTGAAATCAGCCAAAGCTTCAACAGTATTGCCAGTAGATGAGGTGGAAACCCTCCCAAAGCTGAGACTTCCGGGGAAGAAAAAACCTTTCTGATGACTGAACAGTCGCCTGAAGTGGTAATTTATGTAAGTTATTTCACTTAGAACCACCCTGAATTTGACTAGATCCATGAAGAACTCTTTTGAAAGCTAGGTGCCTTTGATCAGGATGATTTCCTTATCTCCTAAGCCCCCACATTCCAAAATAATTGGAAGCTAAGATAAGGAAGCTCAGATGTGTAAGCAATCACAAAGATTATAGGAAATATCTGTTTTTACTCCAATGACTACCTGCAAACTAATTGCAAGTGTTTATTTGGAAATATTACAATTGCTTGGGTAATAGTGCATGACACATTTTCAGTTTTACTGTAGACAAACATTAAGAATGGCTAAGCGTACCTGAATTGATGCAACACAAATATCTCCTCCCAACTGTCCAGGCAATTGAGTAGAGGTCTAATGACACCATACCTTATTACCTTTGTGCATTGTGAGCTAACAGGAAGCAGCTGGAGAATCACCTTTAACTTTCCATTTTTAGCAATCTACAGTTGTTTACTTTATCCCCCAGATTAATTCAACTAAAAGTCAGAGGTAGGCTGATACAGAAAACAGAGGAAATAAGTATTCCTCTGGGAAAGACAATGTTTGTTCAAGGGTATTATGTGATGTGTTATTATATTTCTGTCTTTCTGACTTTAAATGCTGTTTAGGTACTGACTAAAACAGTGGCTTAGAATGGCAACAAAGCACCTTTTTAGAGCTCATGAAACCTGGATACTCTCTATATTTAGTGAGTAGCATAGTGAACATAACCTTTTCTAGGTCTGTGTTGGCTGATTGATGGGTATAGGCCTCAGAACAATGAGAGCTAGAAATGATTGGCTGAATTAATTTTGAACAAGAGGGGTATTCACATTACAGTAAATGTGGGTTGCATTTGAATGTGATCATTTTGGCAGGAGACTTGAGATCAGGGCAGTGTGAATGGAAAGGTATATTTCATGAATGTTTCTGAGTATGGTGGGAGACATGTGCTACTTGTTCTTAAGAAATATCTCTTTGTTCATATCTTCTTAGCTTTAGATGACATTCTCCCCCAGGGGATTTGGGCATGTGAGAAACCTTTCTCCTTTCATAACTTTTTAAGCAAACAAAATTGAATCTTTAATACCTTTTGGGGGTGAGGTTTGGAACATTACATTGAGTACAGTTTTAATTTTTATTATAAAACAAATGCCACCAGTAATGAATGAACATGAAAGGAACTATTTTATTATCCTTTGTTATTCATTTTCATTCATTCAGAATGAAAGGAAGATGTTCCTCAAGTGGCAAATTACATTCTATGGTTGCCATTTTAGTTTTCCAGGATGGTCATCACTGGACTGGGAAAGTCAAGGTCTCCATTCTAAGGAAAACATTGTTCTAATGTATGTACCAATGTTGAGGCTTTATACATTTAGGGGAAATTCCACTGGCTTCCGTTCAATTAACAATTCTTGTGATTGGTAGATATATTCCACTGATTAAAAGAAAGAACTGCTGATTCTTTCATTCTTTAGGGAAATATGAATATTAACAGAGGAAATTAAATTGGTAGATTAATATGGGGGTGTGTCCATGGGGTGGGCTCAAAATGGACAAGAACGGGGGATGCATCATTGTCCAAGCCCTGTTCTTTTGGATGTGTGTGAGCCATTGCTGCTCATAGAAAATGGGCAGGGTTTGAATCACAATGCTATACCCATCTTGTCCATTTTGAGCCCCTTGAGGATGCCACTGAATTCATTTTCCTTATTTTACATTCCTTTGTTGCTTTTTGTGGGGATTGGGAAAGTTTTATGGGGCAAACCAGGTACCTAAAGCCTCACAGGTGTTTAAGACAGTGATTTTGCCCCTTAAACCATCAAATTTGAAAAATCCACGTGATACATAGTGGCAAAAGTTTTAATAGGTGCTTTGAGTACCTTAAGCCTCTGCAAAGCTTAAGGAACTTATTTTACCTTTAAAGCCCTCCGCAAAATCTCACAATACCAACAAAGATTAAAGAATATATAATCTTGAGACAATAAGAGAAATATCTCCAAAGCAAGATGAAAATAGAGTATGTAAGAAACATACTGTCAGGGCTGATAGTCTGAGGGCACTGTTGCAAATAAGAAAAAGTAAAGCAAGGGAGATGATTGGATTCTATGCTTAAAATAAACTACTTAAACTAGGAAGTGAAGATTGACAATTTAAAGAAACCTTCCTCAGAGTAGTGTTCTCCAGATGTACTGGACTTCAAGTTCTATTTGGTCAGCCTGGCTGTGGAAAGTATCAGGTTGAGAAAGTGTGCTTTAGACATTCTGGAACATAGTAAGTCAGTCGTTGAATGAGTGAATCAGTCAGTGAATCTTCCTCATTCATTTTCTTGGATTCCAAAATACAGAGGAAATCTTCACAACTAGACTGCTACTCTCTGCTGCCCAGAGTTCCCTTCTTATATACAGAGCAATGAGGAGGAGAAAGATGAAGGTACAGCTGTAGAGAACAACTTGGCATATTTGGGGTTACCTCTGATTTAAGTTACTGAAGAAAGCTTGGGTCATGCTGAATTCAGTGGGATTTATTTCAGTAAGAGTCACAGGATTATGCTGTTCCTTGGCCATATAATTCCTATATAAATATGATAAATGTTTAAATATATTATACATTTATTTATTTATAAAATAAATTTATAAAGGTATACATTTATAAATAAATGTGCAAACCTATAGAACTGGTGATTCTCTGAAACCACCAGAAAATATTTGAACATTTAATCTGAAGTAGGATTAAAATATATAGCAGCTGCACTTTAAGATTCAAAATCTATGCTTCCAACCAACAGTAAGAACAAATTGCTATAAAAAAAACATATGGGAGTTCTCTATAAGGTAGGTAATGTAGGTCTTGGGTCGTAATCCTTTACTTTAACTTGCCTTCAGTCTTTTAATTGCCCCTCTCATCTCTGAAAAGAGCTCTGTTAGCCAGTGTGTTTTTCTAGGCTGGTTTCCACCTATTAATTATTTGGTCTTTTGTTCAGAATGTTTGCTACCTGGCCTGTTTGCAAACAGTTTACTGTTATGTTTAGTTCAGCTAAGGATGAGCCTTGATTCATTTTCCAGGGAACAATCGTGTTCTAATGTTTCCTGTTCAAATAGCTTGATTATACACCTTGCTCAAATCATGAAATTCGTTTAACTTTATTTAGAAAAAGTCAGGCACAGCATACTGTAATTTTAGAAAGGCAATGAGAAAGCATTGTGCCTATCATTTTAGGTGTTAGACATTATTTTAGCCTCTTAAATAGAAAAAGGAACCATAAATTCAAGACATCTTGAATTGCATCACATAGGGTTTCTTTATTGTTCATGCTCCTACCTTTGGTTTCAGAAGTAAACTTGGCCACATTTTTAGTGTGAATTCAAAATTAGCCTGTCGTGATTTTTTATTTGCTTCATAACAATAACCAGACATTTTAGATGAATTCTTTTTCCTCTGAAACTCATTTATATTAATTTATACTTGTTGATTTTCAGAACACCCTTAAAAGGAAACTGATGTATAGTATATTTGAATGCTGTTCCATGTCATACATTCCCTTTATGTAAAAACCTAAGATGTCAAGGTGAAAATATCTAGTGCAGCCTTTCTCAAACTTCTGACCCTGAAGGAACCCTTGAAATATTTTTCAGGCCTCGGGGAACCCCTGCACATTCAGGCTCAAATATAGGCCAGAAGTTACAAATTATTATATTTGTTTCATGTGTAGGCCTGTATATATGCATTAACAGTGTTCTTAAACTAAAAATAAAGAATGAAACTTACCTCTTTAACGTGAGTTGCCCCAATCTGAAATAAATTTTTAAATAAATAATGATCTCCCAGGGAATTCCTAGTGACCTCTTGTGGAACCCTAGGGTTCCACGGAACCCTGGTTGAGAACCCCTGACCTAGTGTCATTTTTCCTGAAATGCTAACTTTCTACATGAAGGAACTTTACATAGCATGCAGTCTCCTACATATGTTCTGTAATGAAGCAGAGCTTGAATTATAGTATCAAATACTTTATTCCAAGTGTTTACAATAGGTCTTTATTCATGGTTAGGGCAGCTGAAAATTTTGGTTATTTAATAGAGCTCAAAGGGACTGAAAAGGCCATCTACAGTACCACTTTGTCCTCAGGACCTGAATTGCTATTTCATTAAGGTAAATAAAGTTCTTCTTAACCCCAGTTGTCAGCTTCTCTCTGATTCTTGTCCCTGGGCTACAGAGTGGGAATTGTGGGGAAAGGCAAGGGTGAAGCAAAGCTTCATTATTATTCCTGTTTCTCCTGCTCCCCATTTCCCTCCCATTTTGCTTTCAGATTTCGTATTTAGGCAACTGCATGGAATACTAGATCAGTAGTAGTAATCCTACAGAGGTCCTTGTTTGTACTCCCTGCCTCTTCTCTATGACTGAAATTATATAGCTGTGACTTGCACAATTGCATTACTTTGGAACCCTGTCACCAGAATGTCTATTTAAAATGAGTTTTGGTAGCAGGTGATATGAGGGAGAAATGTTTGGAAGCTTCAAAATTCAGCTTTGCTGTAATCTTCTCCTCCACCAGCAGCTTTGTTAGTTTCTCATGCATCTCCAGTGTACCATCAAACATGTATGCTCTGTTGTAAACGGACTTCAGTTAGAGCTGAAGAAGAAATTTGTTTGGTTTGCAATAGACTACAAAGCAGAATTACTTTTACATTTTAATATATGTGAACCAAAATACAATTATCCCACTCTTTTTGACTGATTGATTATGTGTCATCAAATCATTGTCAACTCTTAGTGACCATATAGATAGACTTTCTCCATGACAATCTGCCCCTAACTTGGTCTTTCAAGTCTTCCAATGGTGCACTTATTGCTGGATAACTGAATCTATCCACCTTGCTTTTGGTTGTCCCCTTCTTCTATTTCCTTCCACTTTTCCCAGCATTAGATTCTCCTCTAGAGAGTTATGTCTTTGCATAATGTAGGATAATTTGACCTGGCAGGAAGTTGGAAGTTGCTCCTGCTCCCATTGTTTTTTTGCCCGTCTGTGGTCATTCTGTTTCTCTGTTTAGGTAAGGAAGTATCTCTGAAAGGATGACCCAATGGGTGACAGGTTGTCTAGTGTTAATTAACAGCTCTAGAAGCCAGTGGGAAGGACCCACTTATGGAAGAGGAAAAAAAAAAACGATTATAAAAACTCAGGAAAGAACAGAGAGAATGCTTAATCCGATAAGGGCAAATTTTAGAGCAAGTCTGTGAAATGTATTTTGCATGTACTTATTTCTGTAATTAAAGAGACTTCTTAGAAATCACAGTCTCATAATCTTTCTCTGCCCTCTTCCACAATTACTTGCAAAAAGGGTAAGAGAGCATTTCTATTAAGAGGAAAAATGCTGTACTTTAAGAATTTGAGTTTTAAAGAAGGTAGCAAGTTAGGGAAAAATGATAAATCAATCCACCCACACTATCCCACACACTTCACTGGCCTAGTCCATTTTATTTTAGTGATATGGTTCTTTAAAAAAGCTCTAAATTCTGAAAGTCACATCTATGAAAAGATTGCATGATTTAGTAAATGTTTCCATTTAACCCTTTCTGTTTTTAATTTGATGGGTTTAACTCATTTGCTGCCTAGATATCCTCCTTTTATGAAAGGGATTCCCATAACATTTTTTTTTAAATTGCAGTACCATAGCCAGACCCATTGTCTTATTTCAGACTCTAAAGAAAACTCTAAAGTCAGAACAATGTACAGTATGTGAAGCATACATAGAAGCCCACAATTTACATGTAGCTCAAACTATAAGTAATAATGTTTAAAAACAATTGTCTTGTGGTTCATAGCATTCAGAAAGTGTTGTCCTTGGACAGGAAATTTATTGTATTTACCAATACATCTCTTGTTGCCTGATTTGAAGAGCTGTTTGAGAACAGTCCTTAGAATACTTCTGGAATATAAATGTGGCCTCACTGTCAAGCACTGTATGTATTGAATAGGAACTGAGCAAGTAAACTGTGACGTCCCTGACCTTTTCTAAATGCAGGTTGCACTGAGGTACATGTTTTATATTGTGCAGGTGGAATCTCCCAGAAAATGTGGATAATGTTGTGGGTAGGATAGATGTTCCAACTGCAGTCTTGTATAACTGCTACAAATTCAAATGTTGATTAGTCTTATAAGAAGTACCATTCTGGATAGACTGAAGGCCCATCTAATCTAGCATTCCATTTTCTACCATGTCTAGACAGGTACCTATGAAAATTTCAGCAGCAGATTATGACTGTGGATGCTGAGAGCCAGCATTTCCCAGGGCAGATATGTTACTTATGTCAACCATCAATGGCTTCAAGACTTAGAAGCAAAAAGTGGAAAAAAAACCCAGGAAGGGGTGGAAGAAAGTATGTTGGAATTAAATTACAGTGGGTATAAAAAGAAAACTGTACTTTCATGTTGCTAGAGGGCAATCAACTGTTTTGTGATTTCTTCCTAGTGTGCATAAATATCCTTGTTTTGCTTGGCCATGTTATGCATCAGGGAGCCTAAAACCAAGTACAAGCCTGGAGCCTAGTCAATTTCCTGACTATCCAGGGAATTCCCTTAAAGTTTTTCTATTCAGCCTGACAATGATGGCAATAGCTTTCTCCCAGTCATGTCTCCTAGCTACTGGTATTAGGAGGTATCATGCATACAGTCTCTGAGCCTAGTGGTAATCAAGACAATCTGAACACTAGCTAATTATATTCTATTCCTCTTTTTTTTTTAAAAATCTACATTTATAACATACCTTATTCCCATAGTTTAGCTATATGTTGAGTGAAGGTACTCTTATCTGTCCTAATCTCCCACTATTCAATTTTGTTGGATGACCACAAATCAACTTTCTTCATAACATGCATAATGTTATGCTTTTTAAATGTACATACAGTAGACTCTCAGTTAACTGGCACCCTTGGGGATTGGTGGATGCCGGATAAATGTAGTTTCTGGTTGCTTGAGAGTTACTATTAAACCCTAATACCCACTAGATGGCAGCAGAGAGATACAATTTTTTTTTTTTTGCTGGTTGCTTGAGAGTGCCGGTTTTTTTTATCCCCTTTGCTTGAGAGTGCCGCTTTTTTTCCAGTTCAATTTTTCTCCTGGTTGCTTGAGTTCCGGTTAACTGAGAGTCTACTGTACATTTGTCATCTTCCATCCCTCAGTTTGGGCTGGTCTTTCCTTAATCTTTTCCAACTTTATGATATCATTTGTGAGGTGTATCAGCAAGAACCACATATAATATTCAAAATGTGATTGATGCAAATGCTGTCTTAAAATATTAAAATAAAATATTAGAAGTTAGAAATTATTAATATTAAATATTAAAAATATTTCAGGAAAATTCTAGGAGTATATTCAAACTGGAAATCTGAGTCTTTAAGAGCTGGTGGCTCTATTCAGTGTAAACTGATCCCCTATTGTTTGGTTTATCTTTAATTTAACCAGAAACATGGATTCATATGGTGGTTATATTCTGTCAATGTATTGACTGGTTCATTCATGGAACACATGCTACATAATTGGACCCATCCTGATTATTAAGTAAAGGTAAAGGTTTCCCTTGACATTAAATCCAGTCGCATCCGACTCTAGGGGGCGGTGCTCATCTCTGTTTCAAAGCCAAAGAGCCGGTGTTTGTCCGTAGACACGTCCGTGGTCATGTGGCTGGCGTGACTAAATGGAACGCCGTTACCTGCCCGCCGAAGCAGTACCTATTAATCTACTCACATTTGCATGTTTTCAAACTGCTAGGTTAGCAGGAGCTGGGACTAGCAACGGGAGCTCACCCCGTCATGCAGATTTGAACCGCCGACCTTCCGATCGGCAAGCTCCGCAGCTCAGCAGTTTAACCTGCAGTGCCACCCTGATTATTACCCCTCCCCAAAAATCTGAATCTTATTTAATTAATTTTATAATAGATTTGGGTGGATGGGAAAAGATTTACTTATTTTTTTTAACAGCCTACACAAATGCACATAAATGAAGAAATTATAGTTCAAAAGTAGCAGGGCCACAGTTAGAACAAGCTGCAGCTAGAGCCTGCAACTATATTGACTGTCTAAAAAATGTGACTTTTCTAACACGTCCAATTTATTCTGTGGTTCTGAAATGCATGCCTTGCTGGTACAGCCGATATTATATGGCACTGTTTCCCATGTGCTATTGAGTAGGGATTGCCTTTTGGGAAACTACCACTGTATGGTGGTGCTTCATATATGGAAAATATTCCAGTGTACGAAACCCAAAAGAAGCAGAAGAAAGCCAGAAGAAAATTGTGAAGGTACCCTTTAGCTGAAATACTATGGCTCTGTAGTAATGACTATTAAATGATAAATTTAACATAATCCTTCCTAAAGTCTGATTTTGATTTTATCAGAAAAAAATTCTCAAGTCCTAAGAAAATAATACTTCATAGAAATTGATTATTTTCTGAAGATATTTGGTGAAGAAATGTTGTGCAAATAAAAGAACTGAATTCCAGGCTGTTGAATGACTCAGTGGGGAAAAAAAACTAAGCATACTTTAATGTTGGCTACCTACTGAAGATTTATATACACCATTCAAGCTATTCTTCCTGGTTGCCACCATGATATAATCTCCTCCTAGAGCAATATAATTAGCACTGTGGAAGGACTGACCTTTCTCAAAATCTTATTTTTCATTTGCTAAAAATATCCATGCAAACTTTGATGCCCAAAGCACAGTGGAACACTGCAGAAAACAAAGGACCGCTGTTAAGAAAGAAATATAGGATTGATTGATTGTTGTTACTGCAGTCCACAGGAAAGAGAAAAAGAGGCAGCACTTATGTAACAATCTAAAGGAGGATCCTATAGAATCTATATATTATTTTCTTATATTTTTATTAGGTTTGCTAAGCCTTTCAGGATTTTATTGACTTCATCTGATATTGGGTTATGTAGATGGGGTAGAAATCAGTCAATCAAACAAAGTCTGTGCAATTTATCACTCACACTGAAAGCATCTCACCATTCATATATGACAGCCTATCTGGGCTGGACTTTTGTGCAGTTTCATGCACCTTCCTCCTATAGCGGCAAGCTAGCTTTCTCCAGGACAGAGGTAGAAAGACATGGAAACCTGACAGGTTTACTAGAATCCCACACAAACTCTGGTACAAGAGATACCTAGAGAACAATATCTCTGCACAAGGAGCTTAGCATAGAATTATTCATACATTTCTTTCAAAATATAGAGGATATATCAATGTCCATGTTAAAGTTTGTGTAAGGAAGTTGGTGGATAGGTGGTATTTATTACATGTGCAGAAAGTTCCTCATAATAGGATGACAAACATTGATCAGACCAAAGGTCTCTAGGCCAGCATTCTGTTTCCATTATAGCCAGCCAAGTGGCATGGAGAAACTCACAAATGAGCATAATATGACCCTTCATTCCCTCATAGTCCTTTGTCCCGAGAGACACACTCTTTGATACTTAAAATAATATACAGCCATTGTGACTAGCAGCCAATGATAACCTTTCTCATCTGCTTACCACTTTGGATGAAAAATCAAAACAAGTACTTGGAATTTGTACTAAGATAGAGAGGGAGAAAAGGAGAATGCTGTGGGGTTGTTGAAAACAGAACATCTTGTGTGCAATTGTCATGTTTGGTAAACTAGTACAATTGCCCTGAGGAGACAAGTAATAGTGGGAATACATAAAAATCTTTTTAGTATGGGGATGAAAAGCAATTGTTAACTAAGATATATTCAGTGGGCTTTTAATAATTTATTTTGGTGCTCTTCAACCCTTAGATTAGCATGTGAACCTTCCTTGGTTCACCTTGGAATTTATCAGAGGTTTTTCAAATATAGTAGTTGAGTGCTGACATCTGTTTGAACCCCATTTCTCTAACCAACTTCTCCAGAAAATTGTCTTTCTGCTTCTGCATATAATTTGCACCTAGGTTGCTAAAGTGTTGTTGAAACTTTTTAATCCTTAATTTGAAGGGTTCTCAGAGAAAAGTCCTCTGTTTGAAGGCATCCTGTCTTTGAAGAGCTGTATCGTCTAAGTCAAGTTCTAAAGTAAAGAACCCAGAAGAAAGGAGGGCAGCAGAAGTTTTGAAGTTGTTCTTCAGCAGTGTGCACTAGACAACAGACTGAGGAGGCATGCAGATTACCTGGTCACAATCTTTCCCACTATGGTGACAATCTTATATTTCAGTTAAATTAAATATTTCTAAATAGGTATATCAACATGTAAAATAGCTTATGTACATTTTGGAAATTTGTCTTCTCTCTCCCTCTCATAAACAAACACATAAAGGCTTGGTGTTTTTTTAGAATTTTTGATCAGACTAGGAAAGCCCAACACTTTCTGGTCTGTACTATGCGTGTTTCCATAACATGGATGCTCTGAGGAGTGGAGAACATGGTCCACTGCAAAATATGTCTTTACATACAGAGCAAAGTTACCCAGAGTAAGAAGAATTACAGACACAGATGGAGAGGACACAGATATATACACATGTATAGAATATACAGGGAGAAAAACATTCAACCATAGAAAATAGAGAATGTTAAAGATAATTACACCAAGCAAATACAGAAAAGGACCCAAAGAAGAAAATGCAGGGAGATATAAAACAAATATATACAGAACATTAACATCTCACTGAACCTGAAATGACCTATCCTGGTACTATCATAAAAGCTGAAACTGTATTTATGGCAGAACCACACACTAGATGAAAACAGGCAATAGAAGTCTGAGCAACAGCCAGTTTCTGGATCTACATCTGCTGCCAAACTTGTTTAGCCTCCAGAGTTATTCCAACTCTATAGCTATACCTATATACACATACTCCAATGCACAGACTTACCAGAAGAAATAATAGAAGAATTATCAGTCATAGATAAGACTTTGTAAAACTATAGTTCATAATGGAGATTTATGGAAATATGAAAATATTCGTGTAAAAATCAGTGACCTTGAATACTGAGTAACATTAAGATTCTGCAATGCATGAGCACTCATAGAACAGTTCAATATAATCTCATATTATTATCTTAGCAGACAATGTGAGCTGGGTACATGAATAATAAAGCATAATAATGGTAAGCACAGCCTGTATAATACAATACATTTTCGCTTTTAGGAAAACATTGAGCAAAGGCAATGTAGAATTGGGAATTATGGTCAGTAACCTCAAACAAGAGGAGAAACATACTTCTTGCCCTGAGCAGCAACAGCTGCAAAACAAGACCTATGAATTCTAATACTTCAGAGAAGCAGCATCTTGCCTCTCTGTGTAAATTCCCTAAACTGGGGAGGGATCTCTCATGTCTTCCCAATGCTTCAGTCAAGCACCATCCGAGGATCAAATTATGTCTGATGTGTACCCAGATATGGCCAACGCAAAATACAAAAACAGAAATAAAGATGAAGCACTCCATCCTGCAACCCCCAACATACTGCATACACAGATGGATATATATTTATAGGGTAATAGAAAGCTTCAGAGCAATAGTTACTATGTACAACCACTGACATGGTACCAACTGTTGCCACTACAGCTGAAAACTACTATTATGCATACAGTACATAAGTTGTTTGTAATATGCCATGTTCAAATAAATGCTGTCCTGAGTGGAGAAATCTTATATATATTAAATTTCAATGTAGCCTTGCAGTTATTAAAAACTAGCATGAAAACACAAGGCTCGAATTAATTCCATTATTCTCTGAGTGGAGGAGCACCTTTGTAAGAAAACGTTGCTTGCTTTTTATCTGGTACTGTGAAAATGATTGAAGCAGGGCAGATGGCAGTTCACCTGAGATACTCAGAACCTCTGCATCTTCAGAGAAACCTAATTTCCTTTTATTTAAAATGATTGCTTCAAGCAGAGTCCTTTCTAACTGAAAAGATGGGCACCAATTGTCATAACAGATATTGGCAAAGATGATAAATGTTAGTTATTAAAGTTTGATCCACAGTGGCATTTAGCAATATTAACTGTTTGGAGAGACTTGCATATATATTTCCCCCTTTTGCAAATAAGGAAGGAGATTTCAAGGGAAAGTGCTATGCTAATTATAAGAATATGGAAGTTGCAGAAACTGCTTTGCTTAGTATGTTACTTTCATTTTACCAACTTTCTAATTTTAGACCTCAATTTTTTTTCTGCTCGATTTTTCTAAAGATGGTCACCTCCACTATCCTCAGACATAATCCTAAAACTGTAAGACAGTAGAACTGTATAGGTTCATTTATCCAGCACCAAATACCCTGTTCAACGTTGGAATCTAAATTAAAACATCCTAGATCTGTGCACTTGATCCCTGTTTCCTAAGTGATGAGCTTTGCACTTGTATCTTTTACTTTCAGTCTATTTCTCTAATCTATCAAGATTGCTTTAATTTTATTTCTGTCTTCTAGGATATTAATGATCTCATTCAATTTTGTGTCATCTTCAAATCTGATAAACATTCCTTCCATCTTTTCATACAAGTCATTAATAAAAATATTTCAGACTGGACAACTCAGAACTGAATCTTGTGGCCTCCCTTTCTTGAGGAATACTGACGAGCACTTTTCAAATATAATTTTCAAGCCAACTATATATCCACTCAGTTGGTGTGCCACACTTAATTAGTTTGCTAATCAGCATGATGTGGAGTACTTTGTCAAATATAATGTATCTATTTGTATCTATGGTATAGCATTCCTACAATCTGCTAAGGTAATAAGCCAATGAAAAGTAAGGTAAGTCTAGTCTAGCAAGATTTGTTCCATGACAGATCCATGCCTTCTAGCCATTACTGTACTTCATTTATTTCAAGGTGTTTACGGATTGATCTTTTTTTCATCTCCTCTAGAGTGTTCCTGAGTATGTGCTTTCATGGATCTTCCTTTCTAATGATAGGGACCACCAGTCGTCTGGCCATTCTCCAGAATTTCACAAAAACAATACTAGTTTTAACAAACCATCAGCTACTTCCTTAAGTACTACAGGATGCAGTTCATCCAATACTGGAGATTATCTGTGTTCTGTTTGTTTTCAGATCTTCAAAAAACTTCTTTGTGTAATCACAAACCCATATACATACCAATCCATAAATATACATGTCAATTTGTTTTAATGTATTAGGATTTACACAATATTGATTTTGGATAGAAAATTGCTTAGAAAACATGTAGCCCAAAAGTAGGATTTTTAAAATGCTTTAAGTATGTTGTACTTACTGAAGTGATACTATAAGGTAGGTGTAGCAAATGTGCAACCTCTTTAATCATGACTAACAACACAGACAGTGTTTATTTTGAACTACACAGCACCAATTCACAGTAGACTGTAGTCTGGAATGAATTAGGTAGCTATGTAAATTCATTGCGAAAGCCATTTGACCCCCACTCTTCCAGTTCCCATCACCATCCCATTCCCTTGCATTTCCTCTACCAATTTCACATTCCCCCCTTCAAAAATCTCCTCTCCTTTCCCCACTTCTCCTCAAACAAGGTTCTTATATATACAGTAATTATATAAATACATTCAACCAAAACTTGTTTGAATTTGCAAATATGTTCCCTTCATTGATAAACTGGGTTAAGTAAAAGGAAGGACTTACGCATTGGCTAAGTTTAACTGCCTTGCAAAAAAAAATGTTGTTTTTAAAATGGAGCCATGCCCTAATGCATCCAACAGATTTTGGTCCCACTTTAGAACAATCCTCTTGTTCCTAAATGTCTTTTCCTGACAATCAGTTTTACTTGAAATAAACACAGAGTTGCTGCCATTTGTTGTAGATAGGCACTTCTCCTTGTGACTGTACTTGTAATGCAGGGAAATCACATCTCTCTACACTGATTATTGTATTATAGCTGTTAATGCACATTATAGTCTAATTGACTCTGGGCAACTATATTGGCACGTAGCATTTTCTCTCATATTGTGCAATGTTAAAAAAACACTCTGCACAGTGTATTAGAATGTAGTTATGATCCCATTTGCACTTATACTACATCCAATGAGATAGCCAAATATTTCTATTTTCCAGGTGGCTACAGGCAGACGTATTCATGTTTACACAATTGTGCGGCATTAACTTTCTACTGATTTGTGATCTCAATGTATGACATGCTGTTTAAAATGTCTCCAGGTAAATATATATGTGGATTTTAGAGTAGGAAGCAGTACTTAGAACTTGAATCAGAGCTATGCTGTACTCTCTGGCAGTCTCCTTCTTATATGGGAGTGGAGGGGAGTTAAAGGCAACAAAGCAGATACCAGAGAAGTGTGATTATTTTTTTTTCTTTCAAATTGAGCTTGATTGCTGATGATTTCATGAACATCTTCATGTACTTTCTTGGCACCATTACAGAAGTGGTTTACCATTGCTTTCTCCCAGGGTACTTTTCCAAACTTCCCAGTCTAGCTATTGTCTTAGGAATTCCTAATGGTTTCATCCAAGTGTTAACCAAATCAATCAAAATCAAAATTGTCATCATCATCATTACCATCATCTTCATAATCAAGGATAGCACTATGCGCTAAAATGCTAATTATTCATGCTAATTTAAATTTTGGATTTTGAAGAAGCACAATAGAGTATTGTCACTTTTGAAATTTGTAGTTGGAGAAAACTCCTAAGAATACCATGGACAGCCAAGAAAACAAACTGGTGGGTCATCAAACAATTCAACCCAGAGTTCTCACTCAAGGCACAAATGACCAGGCTCAAATTTTCCTACTTTGGACACATGCTGTAAAGACCCAGCTCTCTGGAGAAGGCTCTAATGCTGGGAAAGATGGAAGGAAAAAGAAGAGGATGACTATCAGCAAGGTGGATGGACTCAGTTACAGTGGTGATGAGTGCGTTGTTGGAAGACATGAATTCCAGGTTAGGGACAGATTGTCATGGAGTAAATCTATCTGTATGGTCACTAAGAATCAACAACTTAATGCAATATAATCAATCAATCAATTTAAATTTAAATATTCTATTAAATGTAGAAAGTTAAGTCAGTATTTAAATAGAAATACAGTTACATTCAGTATCTTTGACACTGCTTTCCTGAGATCCAGTACAAACCAATGGCTTATATAATATAATTGGCTTCTGTTTTCTAAAATGCAATTGGATTCTACATAAGGTTCATACACATTTTTGTAAGGGCATCGGAAGATCAAACAAGTCAAGATGTTGGGTATGACTGAAACTCTGCCCCTTTCTAAATGTGTACAATGTACTTTAAAAAGGGCAGGGCTTTGATGATAGAGTCATACCTGCCACCTTGACTTTTTTGACCCCCATGGATCACCCTGGCTTTATTTATTTTTATTTATTTAAATTAATTTGCTGGCCAACTCTGTTCATTTCTTGGATTGCCTTTTATTTATAGCCATTGAAATCAGTGGACATGCCAAATGCTCATTCCCCATTGAAAGAATAGTCACTGAGGCTAAGATTCAAAAAGTTACTATTTAGGTATCCCAAATCTTGAGCACTCCCAGTAGCATGTAGAACTCAGAGTTCCTTGAATCGAATTCCTTGGATCAGCATATAGTCAAGTGTTTGTCTAAAATCATGGTGCCACCACTTCTGCTGCTAACAGCTGTGAAATTATTCTGTAATTTTAAAGTAAAAAGTCCAATGAAGCAACTATCACTCCACAAGGATAATGTAGGGTGTCTCTTCTCAGATTTGAAAAGATATGTTGATACCTTTAAGGAAAATTTTCTGTCAAGCTGATGCTCCATTTCTCTGCTGACTGCATGGTAATCCTGCACAGAACTTCTTTGCCTCATTTTTTCCCCTCTGTAATTCTAATGTAGTGACACTAATGTCCTTTGAGCTCTTGAAATCAGGCACTATATTTGGCACTAAACATTATAGGAAATTATTCCATTAGGTTCAGTATGCACCAAATTATATTCCTGTGGATTCTTCACTTACAAAGTAGTTGTAGGCCTGGTAATATTGGAACAGTGTGACCATGATGTGGCATTTGAGTCCTCTGCTGGTATTATTAACACCACAAAGATAAATATGATGGGTTAACTATTTTGGCAATGGGAAGGAGCTGAGTAACTGAATTAAATTATGTAAAAAGACTGACACATGGAGATACCTCTGTTGTGTCACAATGGTCTCTGTCTTTGCTGATGACTCGCACATTCATGTGAGCTGAAGTGGACATCATGTACCAAGGAAGAAGCCAGTAAGGAAAAATATAAGCCTGATGTAATTATAACAGAAGATAAGTATAAGGTTTTAACCAAGGTTAATAGAGTGTGAATATGTGTTATGCACTCACACAAATATACAGACATGATTGTTTATTTAGGCATTTCTATCTACTTTTTGATAGGCTTCAAAACAGTTTGCTGTTACAGGTAGTCCTCACTTAACAACCATAATTGGACTAGAATTTCAGTTGCTAATCGATATGGTTGTTAAGTGAATCACATGGTTCCCTATTAATTTTGCTTGCTGGAAGCTGGGTGGAAATGTTGAAAATGGCAATCATATGATTGTGGGACAGTGCAACAGTCATAAATGAGAACCGGTTGCCAAACACCTGAATCACGATCATGTGACCATGAGGACGCTGCGATGGTTGTAAGTGTGAGGACTGGTTGCAAGTTGGTTTTTTCAGTGCCGTCGTAAGTCTGAAGTGTTGCTAAATGAAGGGTCGTTAAGCAAAGACTACCTGTAGTTTTTGAATGAATAAAGTTGAGTTAGAAATTATAGAATTCTTTCTGCCCTCTCCCTTTTGGGCAAGATGGTGGTTCTTTATCCAACTCTGGGTTTATAATATGTGAAATTTGGGAAGTTGACTTTTCATGTAAGGCCCAGATAACAGCTAGAAAAAGGAGTAAGAATATATCTATATATCTCTAAATCATCTATCTCTATCATCTCTATCTCTATCATCTTAAACAGGACCTTCAATGAAATAGTATGCTGTGAAGAGCTCATAGTCAAGGTCCTGCCAGTCATGCCCTCTCAGAAATTTAATTCTGTTCCCTTCCTTTTGGATTGCTATTCTCTGTTTCCAACAATCAGTCAGCTTTCTGCACCTTGAGATGACATTGCACTGCTTTGGCTTTCTTTCCCTTTATTGTTTTTTTCCCCTACTGTATATTTTGGAGTCTTCAGTCTTCTTCCAAAGTTAGTCTTTATAATGTTATTGGCTGATATGGTTTCTAATTACAATGATATCTCAATAATACATCTGTAACACTTCCCTCTGGACTGTGGAAGTTGCTGTATTATTTACATAAGAAACCCCATTCACTATTAATATAAAGGATTACAGTTCCAGTGGTGGAAATGGGAATGTTTATTTAGAGATTTTAAAATAAAGCTGGAGGAAAAGGTAGATCTGCCTTACTAGCTCATCCAAGTTCCTGGGCCAGAAAGCTCCTTGAGAATATTATTAAATCAAGTTGTAGTATAATTCCTAGGGCCTTCTTGGAGAAAATAGTGACTACTCTTCCTGGCATTGAAGACTTTAAAAAAGAACACCCAATTTCACCCCAATACTATCATTTGTTATTGAAGATAGCCCCCCACCAATCCCAAAACCTCAAACCACCCTGTACTCACCCTTCACCCCCTGTGAAAATGTCTTCCAGATGTGTTTTCCTGCTCTGCTTTCAAACTATGGTTTTCCTGCTTCTGTTGCCTCCGGCACCCTGTTTGTTTTGCTTCCAGTGAGTTACCTCCTCCTAGGCCAGGAGTTACCTCCTGCATTTTGATTGGCTATTTCACAAAGGCATAAATACCCTCTCAGCTGAATCAGGGGTAGCTACGTTCCCTAACTTTTTCTAGAACTCTCTTTAACAGTAGTTCTGCTATAAGACAGAGGTTATAACATTGCCTAGCACAGTGTTTCTTACAGTGTGGTCCTAGGACTCCTGAGGATTCCCCCAAGACCCTCCCAGGGGTCCATGAAATCAAAATTATTTGCTAGCCTATGGTGAAAAATAATACAATATTAAAATCCCATCAAAAAATCATGAGAAGCGGTAGCGTCAGCAAATGCATCCATTTTAATTTTTAATATGGTAAATATAAATATAATCCATATGAAGAAAAGCTCTTTTGGGGTCTTCCATAATTTTTAAAAGTGGGAAGGGGCCTTAAGAGAAAAAGGTTTAAGAAACACTGACCTAGCATATAGGATTTCCTGATCTGAAACCTGGCAAAAGCTTTTCCTCTTCCTCCCCCTCTTCTACTCTCAATCACAAAAAATAAAAGGATTTCATCCCGTTTTACCTTGAGAGACTGGAGAAATGATGAAACAGTATTCCATTGGACTTATTACTAAATGCATTTTTTACTTTTGTGAATTATCTGAAAGAAAGGGCATATAAATTGAATAAATAAATAAACAAATACTCCCCAACTTTGCTTTAATAACCTAGGATATCACTGTATATCTTTCAATTGCTCATATTGCCTTAACAGACAATTCTGGAGAATTGTAATGAAGCTTTACAGTATTCTGTATGAGGATGTCAGTCTGATCTCTGGTAAAGAACTATGAGACTGGAATTGGGTAACAAGCTGAATTTGTCCAACCTTATTATACCACAAACCCCATCATTCCCAGCCATCAAGCTATGACTAGGCTGCCTGGGGAAAATGGGGCTTTTAATTCCCATCATAGAGACAGCACCAGGCAGAGAAGCCTAAGTTAAGGTGTGAAATATTGCTTTTGCAGTCAGCAGTTGGGGACGTGATCCAAGATTTATGACAGTGATTATCTTCTTTCTTGCTGACGTAAATTTGCCTTCTGGCAAATTCAAGTTGTGTCTCAATATGCTCTTAATGAGGCATGAGTCAGAGTAACTGATGATCTCTCTCTTTCCATAAGAGTTCACAGTAATAGGAGTGGGAAAACATGGCAGCTTCTGTTCCAAGAACTTGAGAAAATAGGATCAAGAATATTTCATCACTGCAGACTCTTTCTCTGGTTTAACTTCAAATGCTTTTCAATAAATATGGCTCCTCCTAGAGACAAGTAATTGTTCCCATCTGATGAGCAGGATGGTCATTCCAGTTTCTAAAAAAATTGTCTCATGATCAGGGTGTCTGAAGGGGGGCAAAAAAGTCAAGATGGCAACCCTGTCTGATCCAAGCCCTGTCCCTTTTTTATGTTGTATCTGACATTACCTGCAGTAATGTCTTGGTATCATCTTAGTATCAAGACTCTTCTGATCCTACACGGTCAGTTTTGTTCTTTTAATGCAAAATGTACTTTTACCAGCAAAAAGGTGCATGTACGTATAGAAAATGTACCTCTTAACAGTTCCAAATGCATTAGAATATAACCTATAAATCCTCAGACTCAATAGCCAAAGCTGCAATGAAGGGAATTATTGCTTAAATCTCTGGAGTGCATCATGGTTTTTGTAATATGTTTTGTAACATGTTATAACCTACACACATATTTAAATGGTTTCTACAATTGATTATGTTAACTGTATCGAGCATTTTAATGAAATTGGGCTTACACAAGAAAGGGGTCTTCTCTGTCCCATATTTTGTTGTTTATTCTTGTATGACAGCTAAATGCTACATTTCAATCAACTTTTAAGTTTCAAAACCACAGTTTTAGTACATTTCTAATCAGTCTGACAAGGTCTTTGTAATATGGTACCTAATGGCGCTGGCACCACCTAATGGTCATTATACTGGTAATATCACTTCTTCCTACACAATTTTAAATTTACAACAAAAATGCTACAGAGTTCAAACATGGAATCACAGCTAATAGGGCTTTTCTCCCTGCTTTCACCTAGATCAAACTTTTAATTATCAAAATATATTTGCAACCCATATCTTGAAAGTCTGATAGATCTGTGCTGGAATCTGGCAAAAACTGTTACATAAATTCTACAGATAGGAGATTATGAGATTATTATTATTATTACATTTTTCCCCTGCCTTTATTTTATTTTTATTTTTATTTATATATATATATATATATATGTATATGTATATGTATATGTATATGTATATGTATATGTATATAAATAACTAACTCAAGGCAATGAACATACTTAATTCTCCTGCCTCCTATTTTCCCCACAACGACAACCCTGTGAGGTGGGTTGGGCTGAGAGGGAGGGACTGGCCCAAGGTCACCCAGCCGGCTTTCATGCCTCAGGCAGAACTAGAACTCTTGGTCTCCTGGTTTCTAGCCCGTTGCCTTAACTGCTAGACCAAACTGGCTCTCATACTCTTTGAATGAATGAATGAATGAATGAATGAAGAATGAATGATAGCCCACTTGCTCCTGCATAGCTTCTGTTTGTTTAATATTACCATTAAGGAAAGCTACTTGTCCATGCCATTTTAAATACTGCTTGCAGAGACACACAATTTAATGACAAAATTGCTGACAAAACAACCTCTCCCTTACTGAAATTTTGTGTCAGTTCACATGAATTAAATGGCACATTGAAAAATATGGTTTATATACTATATAATATTACATTTGATTTGGTTTTCATTTGAGTTCAGCATAAACTTCCTGGTTTCTAGGCCAGCACCTTCACCACTACACCAAACTGGCTCTTTATTTATTTATATTTGCTTATTATTGTATCATTAAAACTAAATATATAGTTTACTAATCATAAGAGAAGTGCCAGAAGGCTGGAGAAGAGCCAGTGTTATTCCAGTATTTAAAAAAGAAGAAAAAATGGACCCATAAAACTGGAGGCCAGTCATCTTGACTTCAATCCCTGGGACATTGTAGAAAAGATAATCAAGTAGTGGGCTTATGCGCACTTAGAAACTCTCGGGTTATTTACCAGAAGCTAGCAGGTCTTGCCAGACAAATCTTACTGCTTTCTTTGACAATATGATATGGACCGAGGGAATGCTGTGGATGTAGTGTACTTAGACTTTAGTAAGGCATTTGATAAAGTAGACCATAGTCTCCTTCTTGAAAAACTGGAACAATGTGGGATGGAAGGATTTGCAGGTGGCTGAACAACTGTAGCCCTTAATGTGGCCCTTAATGGGTCTACATCCACATGGAAAGATGTATGCAGTGGGTTACTGTCCTGGGCCGAGTACTCTTCAACATATTCATACATGTTTTAGGTGAGGGAGTAGAAGGAATGCTCACAAAATTTGTGGATGACATAAAGCTGAGGATATTGCTAATACCCCAGAAGATTGGCTCAAGATTTAAAAAGATCTTGGGAGACTTGAACAGCGGGCCTGATACAACAATATGCTGTTCAATTGTATAGATTCAATAGATTTTCCAGTCTCTACTGCTATCTAACGGCCACCCCAATTTCTGCAGCTTAGATATGCTAGCCCAAATTTAATGAAATCAATTAGAAGGAAAAAAAAACAGGTAATACTAGTAATTCTAAAAATGCAAGCTGTCTGCTTGAAATGCTTTCATAAACATTATGCCATGTGTGAACTTTAACATTACATAAGTGAGATGTTGACTTTATCCTCAAGAATGCTGAGAACTGAGAGAACAATTGGCAAGTGATCAGATAATTTTGCATTGATTTGTTCAATAGGAATGCTATATTCTACTACTTTTTTTTCCAAATAGGTTTGGGAATAATTTCTTGAAAAAAGTATGTATGATGCCAAACTATATACTGTCTTGTGCCCACATTAAAATCTTTCTGTTTGCTTTGGCAGTAAGATATACTAAATTGCAGTTGGTTAAATAATGTTATTCCTCAGTAATATTGGATTTCTGTTAGGGATATTATCTCACTTTGCCATTGCGAATTTTTAAATGCATATGATCTGAATTCCACTTCCGGATCTTATAATTTTTAAGAGAGATTTTTTTTTTGTTTCCTTTTCCTTCTGTTATGTTGGAATAAGACTATCTATGTTTTTGAACTGGCATTTAAATTATAACCTTCTGCATTTTAAAGTATATATTTAAAATACATTTTCTCCTCTTCCTCCTCTCTCTCCTCCTTCTTCATACTCATTGGTATATCAGAACTGTACTTGTTGGCAGCCTGCTGTACAGGTAGTTCAAACCAGTTAAGAGGTACCTGATAAACAATCGCCCCACAGGAACCAGCTGCACATTTAGATGTGGGGCAGGTGGCTAAGTCCACTCTAGAAAGGGAGGGAGGGCAGATCAAAACATTAAAGGGGGGGAAAAAAGGAATCTGAAAATACAGAGGTTTCTTCAGCTCATTTTGTACAGGAGGAGCACAGGGCTGCGTGAGGAGAACCATTTCTGTTCCTATGCCTGTTGGAGGAACATGGGAGACCCGCTGTGTAAAATGGGAAAGAAGAGCACCAGAATGTGATCAGAAAAACATAAGGAATGTAAGAAAAAATGCCATGATGTCAGCAAACAAAAATGAAAATGTTATCAAATTTGGGGAAAGTTTACACATGGGAAGCAGTCTAACACAAAAATTCCCAAAGCCTATTTCACAAATGAAAGATGAGTAAACATGAGAAACAGGAGCAGTAACCTGGCCAGTGAGCCCTTAAAGACAGAATACAGTGATTGTAAACAGCTGCCTTGTGCAGTGAAAGTCTCTCTTCTTCCCTGGAGGTGGGGTACCAGTGGGGAGAAAGTGTGTGTTATGCATTCATTGAAGATAAGACTGGGACGGAGGGGACCTTGCCAGCATTGCATCCTCCTTTAATTATTCTGAATAAATAAGACTAGGAATGTATTAATATATTGCAAATTGTCACTCGCTGGTCTGTAGCCTTTCAGGTCTGATTTATTTTCAGACAGTTGACAAAGCACATAATGAAGTAGAGACAAACACAGCTGCGTCTTTTTTCACCAACAAGCCATTTTCTTGTCATCAGACTCAGATTCAAGGATGGTGAGTTACTTTTGCCCAGTAATGGTTTTCTATTATCTATGTAGGCATATAATGTTAATTATATTGTCTTTGGGTCAGAATGCCACCAAAATTAACATCCCCAGATGTCCTGCACAGCAAAGCCCCCAGCTTACAGCTTAAAAAACCTTATACATGCAAGTCTTAGGGCAGCTTACTTCAATAAACGGAATGGAAACGCAAATCAGTGAATGGCACAGAGCAGTGCCAAACTCAAGGGCACAACCACACTACAGTATGAGCTACAACTCAGTGACTGAAGTGGTGAAAATGAAGTATTACAATGCAATATAGAGTTTTGTCAAAAATAGCCTGCATAATTGAGCCCCATCCCATATTCGTAGCATGGCAACATCATTCTCTGGTTTGGCAGCTCTTGAAAGACGTCAGCACTGGGAAGTTTATCCATGCCTACTGGGTTACCATAAATCACATGTTGTACAAGTTCAACATAAGACATTTTCAAAATCCAAAACAGGATATTACATATGAATATATTAACAAGCTTTACATCTTATTAAATAGCAGTTTGTTGCCAAATATGAACGGCAAACCACACCAATTTTAGCAGCAAGTTTTGGGGGCTGTACAAAGACGCAGACAAGCTCAGATGCAACCCACAGGCATGGGTGCCCACTGCTGCTTAAAGACACAAAAATATTCACATCCCATTTTCCTGTTGCTGTTATTCCTGCGGTTGTTTGCTGACATGTTCTTCTAATCACTTTTGTACGGATTGATGCAGTTTAGCCATCAGCAATTACTAGGTTTTTTTACCCTAACTCACAACTCCAACAGAGTGAAGTAATTATGTGAGGAGATCCTGAGATCATAAAGGATGTTTAATAGCAAAGCACATGCCTTGCACACAAGAGGACCCAGTTATAGCACTGGTACCTCTAGATAAGGCTGATAAAGATTCCTTTCTGATACTTTAGACAACCACTCTCAGCCCAGGTACCAAGAAGTTCCACAATCCTGTTTTCTTGCTATACCTTCCAAGTTATCTGGGGACTTAGTTGTCCAGAACAAGAAAGCCACAGTTGTTCCATGGCTTGTCCTCCACTAACAGAGATCACTCTCTCTATGTGTAGATAGTGAGATCTCCAGAACATAAAGATGCTTTACTTTCGATCAGTTCCTAATGAAATTAATTTATCCATAAATATCTATTGATGATTTTACTTAGAGAATAGCACCATGCAGAAAGCACTGGAAACTATAAACACATCGTAACTACTTGTAGACTTTTTTTATTCATTTATATTTATTTATACATTTATTCACCGCCCATCTCCCCCTCATGACTTCCTTCAGTATGTATTTTTATATTCAGAAGCTATGTGGGAAACTTATATAATCAGGATCATCAATATTTCCCTCTTGCTATGAATTTCCTAACTCTCCCAAAGACCGATATTTTGATGGGGAAAACTTTCAATAATAATAAAATTTCTCATAAAATATCTTATTTCCTGTTTGCCCCTCCAATCTGTGCAACCTTTTCAATGAGAATGTCCATTGCTCATCAAAACAATCTTATTGTTTTGTCATTGAACCCTCTTTGTATACCATTTTACAATATCAAAAGGCTTGTGTGAAAGGTCCGCTCCGCAAGCACCGAGTCATGTCTGACCCTCTGGGGGGATGCCGCTTTTGTGATGTTTTCTTGGCAGACTGTAGAGCAGGGTGGTTTGCCATTGCCTTCCCCAGTTGTCGCCTTCCCCAGCAAGATGGTACTCATTTTACCAACCTCAGAAGGATGGAAGGCTGAGTCGACCTGAGCCGGCTACCTGAGAATCCAGCTTCCGCTGGGATTGGACTTGGGTCGTGGGGAGAGTTTCGGCTGCAATACTTCTGCCTACCACTCTGCACCACACGAGGCTCTATCAAAGGGCTTTCCCACCCTCATTCTTTAAAGCTCAGTGCCATACATAGTTCAACAGAATTTAGCAGATACAGCTTAATCTCAGTCCCTCTCCGTGGCCACTTTCCTATTAATTTCTTGACAACAAGCTATGCCTTGTGGTTTACAGCCACAATTATTATAGTCAACCATAATTTGTAAATAACGCCTGATGACTCTTGTCCTCTGATCACAGGACACATCCTTGGATCACAGCAGAGCTCTTCTACTTGCTTCTCTTTGGAACAAATAGTCTTGCAATCATCAATAGCATACTAGCCTGCAACCTACTCCTGCGTTCTGTGACTGTATAGGCAGCTGTCTAATTATCTTACTATGACTGTGTGCCATTTTTGGATAACGTCATGAGCTGTTCTGGCTATGTTATCTCAGAAACAATCGTTCTGAGAAAGAAAAAGGAGATGCTGGATCACAGGAAGGGTGTATCCTAATGCATTGTTGCTTCTAAAGCAACCAGAACATTTCCAATGTAGCTTCCAATAATAATAAAAAGTATGGGCTAAGAATTTTGGGTATAATATTATACCTGAACAATGGGAGAATATGGAATGCGGCCCCCAAACCGATGGAACCATAAGCATTGGTGGAGAAGACTTGAAGAAAGCAGAGCAATTCAAGAACCTCAGCTCCCTCGTATGCAGTGATGGCAATAGCTTTCCGGATGCCCATGCCCGTGTTAACGACACCTGGATGAAGTGGCACCAGGTGGCTGGAGTCCTCTGTGATTGTCCGATGCCCCTACACCTCAAGTCAAAGGACTACAGAACAGTAGTGCGTCCAGTTGCCCCCTACGGATCAGAGTGCTGGCCAGCGACAGCAAAGCATGAGCAGGCCCTATATGTGATGGAAATGCGAATGCTCCGATGGTGCCTTGGACTAATGTGATTTGACCATGCCATGAATGACGACGTCTGACGATGGGAGTCACGCCAATTGTGGCAAAACTGCAGGAAGGAAGGCTTAGATGGTATGGACACGTCGTACATGGCAAAGAAGACTCAGTGGCTAGAACAGCTATGCATCTGGACCCTGGTGGCTGGCGACCCCATAGTAGACCCAAGAAATGGTGGATGGACTGCATTAAGAAGGACATGGAATGTGTGAACGTCACCCCTGAAGATGCCTTGGATCGAGTCAAATGGAGATGGACATGCTGACAAGCAGACCCTGCCATAGCACGGGAATAACACTAGGAGGAAGAAGAAGAATGGGAGAATATGTGGAACAAAGGTTTGAAATTTACTTTGAATTATAATTTGAAACAGAATTTTTATAAAATGATGTACCGTTGGTATTTAACTCCTGATAAACTGTCAAAAATGTATAATGGGTATCAAATGTTTGTTGAAAATGTTCACAGGGTGAAGGAACTTTCTATCATTTATAGTGGACTTGTGGAAAAGCTAAGAAATTCTGGAATCAAATATGTACTATTATTCAAAAGATTCTCAAAGTGGACTTACAACTGAAACCGGAGCTGTTTTGGGTTTGATGGATTAATGGTTTGAGAAGCAACATGGGACTCTGTTCTTATATATGATAACAGCAGCAAGACTCTTATATGCTCAAAGATGGAAGGATGCACAAATGGAGGATTGGATGATTAAGTTAATGGAACTGGGGCAAATGGCTAAACTGACAGCATTGATAAGAGAAAATACTGTAACTGGATTTGTTTCTATTTGGAAGCTGCTTTTGCTTGTAACGGGAAAAAATGAAGTTCTGATTTTGGATTTTGATGATTAAATGGTTTGATTTTAGAGAAATAATGTTAATAAATGTTTAATTAATAGCAAGAGATTAACTTTTATATGCTTTTATATCTGTGTTGGAGAAGGTCAGAAGTCACTTATGTTTTTCTATCTATTCTTTCATTGTTTTAGTTTTTCTTGTTTCTTTTTAGACTTGTATTCTATCTGTTCTGTATTCTGTATTTTGTATTTTAATTATATTTTGAAAAATTAATAAAGCTTTATTAAAAAACAATAATAATAAAAAGTACAACTTGTCAAGAAATATATAGGAAAAAGGAGTTGATGTGGGACTGAGGATAAAAATTAAGACACATTTGATTTTGACTTTTGGTGATCACATGGACACATCCATATAATTTTCTTGGCAACAACACAATAACCATACAAGCAATAATTTGCTTTTTTGATCACTCTTGTATTAACATTACTAGTCCTAAAGTCATTCAAAATTATTAAACCTACCTTCATCATGTCTGTAGGGCAGCTGACAAAGAATTAAACATAAATACTAATATATAATATTTAATTTTTTCATAAGCAGAGCTCAATAATGGAAAAGCACCATGGCACATGTAACTTTTAGTGGTAACTTTTTAGTAAAAAACAGAATGGCATCTGTCTATCCTCTTCCTAGAAATGACCATCTTCTTCAATTCAAATCTAAAAATAAGCTAAATTCAGTTTGTAAGCTATAGTTCCTTTAAGTGATATATTATTATTTAAATTATTTAATTGTTTATTCTATTTTCTTTTCATACTACAGCACCATTTAATAAGGCTCTGCATTAGCCAGTTCAGTTTTCCATTTAACAATTTAGGAGAGTACAATGATAAGTGTCTTAACATTTTCGTCATCTTTCATAAATGCTCATAGCTATCTATCCCTCTTAGTGAACAGTACTAAGTAACAGTAACAGTAAGTATAAAGAAATATTGGTATCATTTCATTTTTTTAATAAAAAGAAGTTTTTGAAAATATTGCTGGAATTTGACCATGGTGGGATGTTTCTATGTGGATTGGAACTTTCCCTGAGAATAATGGTATTATTGTTACTGGTCTCTGTTCTTATATTGTTTAGACAGTGCTAAAAAATAATTAAAAGTTTTGTCTGTGTCACAACTCTTTAATTAATTAATTTCATACACACAGTATACGCATGCACGCACACATGCACACACACACGCACACATACATACATATCATCTTTCCTCTGGGAGCTCCAGGCAGTTTCTTTATCCTCCAACAGCAATCTTCTGAGCTTTGCTAAAAGAGAAGATTGGTCCAAAATAATCCTTTGAACCCCATGCTCAAGTAATGACTTGAATCTGGATCTCCCTTGTCCAAGTCCAATCCCATACCCACAATAATTGCATACCTATATTTATCGCACTGTACTAATCAGTACTGCATTAGTGGAATATGGATGGTGACTACAGGAGTACTAGCATGTTTAAGCATAAGGAAATACACTTCACTCACTGGTATCTTCCTGTGTTAGACTACAGTGCTCATAATCCCATTGATCACTGTGGCTGAGGTTGGTGAAAATTGTAGTCTGACCCATATGGAAGGCTGCAGAAGGAAGAACTATAATTAGTACAAGTATTTGGTCAGTTAGGGTCTGATCGTTGCTACCAAGTAGCAACAAGTATGTAAATCAGGGGTGGGAAATTTTTCCTCTTATAAGTTCTTACCTGTAGAAGTCAACCAAAGACTGCAACTGATGATACATAGAACCAGAATAAAGAGTGGACAGGGCATAGCTGAAGTGGATGGTAGTTGCAGCACTGAAGGATGTGTAGTTCTTCCTTTTATCCTTTCATAACTTCTTTACTTCATGCACATGGCATTTGGGCAAGTAGACATGCTGAGTGCAAAAGGAAAAAAAAAGTGATTCCCAAAGGGTAATCAGAGGAGAAGTGGGCCTGAGGCCTTGGGAACATTAATAAAATTAGTTTAGGACCTCATTCAACCTTCAAAGTATATAGAGGTCCCTTCTCTAGTTTCTCTTCTGGTTACCCAAATCTTCCATCTTTTATCCTGTAATTCTACAGTAGAGAGCTAAAGATTTCTGGGAAGGAATATAGTCCTCAGTATAGATGGCCTGATGTAATGACTCTTAGTCTGGACAAAGGGACAGCTGAGAGCTGTGATCATGTTTCAGGCATCCAAGAAGGGCAATAGCATTGATTGTATTAGGACCTGAAATGGCTGGCAATAGGTAATGAATATTCAAATCCCCTCTTCTGCCAAGAGTCATGGAGTCTTGTTTATGTTGACTGTGCTTCACTAGGAGGAGAAAAAGAATCAACGAGAAGATTCTGTGATTGTTGTTGTTAGTGTGTGTGTGTGCAGCAAAAAATCTGAGCTGGAACTGGCAGAGGAAGCAGACAACCTTTTCTCTTTGCAAGAAATCCTAGAATCTGGGTTTTCTAGAAATCTATGGATTGACCAATCCTTCTGTATCCTATTCAGGCCTCTACTTATGCTTTCTGCCTAAATAGCCTTTAATCTAAAAGTTCAGTGGGTGAATTTGAGCCTTGCTAGTTGTGTTTCAGCTTAATTTACTGCACAGAATGACAGGATTAATGTCATAGATACCATCTTGGGCTCCTTGGAATATAAGGATGTGAGATTTATTGTCCTTATTGTTATTTTTCATTTCTCCCCCATTTCTTGGTTGAACAGTTTCTTGTAACATCCCTAGTTTGCAGGTATCAATGCTTGCCACAGAGCAGGCTAGTATCCAAGGAGATGTCTTTGAATTAAGTGTTGAGTGAAAATTCAAAGTAGATTGCACCTAAGGCTGCAAAGCCTAAAACCTTGCAAACCTTTACTTTAAAAGTATTGTTCCACTGCTTCTCGCTAACTTTCAATATCTGGGATGAAGATGACAACACAAGAGGTATTAAGTGCAATATCTAAATGCTAGTTAAGACTAATTTTCTCGTCATAATTCAAAATTGGTAAGGGACAGAATCTGACAAATGTGCAGCACAATGTAATAAATGCCATTCTGTTACTTTTCAGCAATAGCCACAAAAATCTACCATTATGAATTAAAACATTAAGAATGTCACAGAAGGTTAGTCTAGCTATAGATCACCTTTTCACTTTTCAGAAGTGACTCAGCTAGTAGCTATGACAACAGTCCACTTGCATCATCATGTTCGCTGCAGCTTAGTTCCTGCTGAGGAAGTAAACCCGTGTTTGGGTTATACTATTTCCCACTGTGGGTGGGGTCTTACATAATGAGATATGCCCTCACATAAACAGATTTTGGAAAATAGTTGTATTGAATTACTGATGCGGAAAATTTAAACTGTAATATGCTCAAATTCACAGAACAGAGCCTCATAGTTGTATCAAACGATCAAATTGCAAGTAGCATTTTGTGACATAAGTGATAAAGGTGGCTGTATTAAAAAGAAGGCAGGGGAACGTTCAGCCAAATACCTTCTTGTACTGTCATTTCAGGCCAAGTGCCTAAAGTGTATGCTAGTTTAATGGATCTCTGGTGGAAGATCAGGAGGAAAGAACTTTCACTTAGAAGCTGTCCTAACAGTCAGAAATCACGCTGAGACGAGGAGTAGGTCTCTAGTGTTTATTACTGCTACATAAAACAGAATCCTAACAAACTGAAGAAGCGTGGGAAAAACCCAGACAGATAAACCCCAAAAGTCAAGGCGGGTCTGTTCTGTGTCTCTTTGAATGGCTGCTTAATTCCTCAGTACTACGCATGTGTTTTCCACCCTGGATAGAGGCCCCCTCCTGCTCGCCATCAGTACTCATGACATCAGCTGCCAGTTGCACTCACACAGCCAACACATATGGACTAAGATCTCAGCTTTTGAGTGTGGCAGGAAGGGAGAATACATGGAATTGAGGTTGACATCAGTAGATGTCATGTAAAAGCCTATATATGGGGGCATGACATCAGGGCTGCAACTGGGGGGGGGGGCAACCGGGGCATGTGCCCCAGGTGCCGCGCTGGTGAAGTGCCAAAATGAGTGCTGGGGTGGTGCCAAAATGGGTGCGGAATCCAAGTTTGCCCTGGGTGACACAGACCCTAGTTGTGGCCCTGCATGACATAATGTGACTTCCCTATCTCTCTGCTCTGAGAGGTTAAAGGAAGGTAGACTGTATACTGTTTATCATTGTGATACCTAGATATCTACTGTTTGAAAATTTAAGGAGCCCTCCCATTCTAAGGCTAAAGATGGTTCAGTGATCTGTCTTTTAATTAGTCATTTAGTTGCAGCAACATTGTGTCTTTAGCTGAGTGACAGCTTCCTTAGAAAAGAGGAATGAAGTTTTCCTGTGTTACTAAATATCTGTGTCTGTGTAACCTGTCTGACCTGAATGTGGAAACCATAATCATATTTGGCTGGTCATAAAGTTCACCACTCTAGCAGATATATTGGATCTCATACATTGTTGCCTGCACTCAACCATTGTTTTTTAGAAACCAGAATTCTTCAAGTTAACAAAATAAATGAACAGTTTCTGCAATACAAGCATAAAATTGCAACTAGATCATTGAGGTGATCAAGGCATGCTGAGTATTATAAACAGGGCAATAAAATGTTGCCATATTCAAGAAACTGATTCATACTGGTCTGACAGGATTAGCTGTAATAAAGTAAGTCAGAACTGTCTGGATACTTCACCAAATAAGGAATTACACAATGGGCCCTATTGTCAGCTCTTTGGTATTCCTATTTCTTGGGGGGTGGGGTGGGGGGTAGGGGATCAATTTACTCCTAAAAGATTTACTCAGGGAGAATAAAAGCACAGGAAGATTCCTAGACTTGCCTTTACAAGATTGCCTTAGTGGCTAGGAATTAGCTAGACTCCAATACACCTGTAGATGACAAGCTGGAGGAGCCTTATATTAAGGTAACACCAGCTCTAATACTGCAGCCAGTCCTGACTTCAGATATGCTTTCCAAACAGAATCTCTGTCCTAACAGTCAGGAATCACGCTGAGATGAGGAATAGGTCTCTAGTACTTTATTACTGCTACATAAGACAGAATCCTAACAAACCGAAGAAGCGTGGGAAAAACCCAGACAGATAAACCCCGAAAGTCAAGGCGGGTCTGATCTGTGTCTCTTAGAATGGCTGCTTAATTCCTCAGTACTACGCATGCGTTTTCCCCCCTGGATAGAGGCCCCCTCCTGCTCGCCATCAGTACTCATGACAATCTCTTCCAGCTCCTACAGCATGGGGAACACTAAGGGCTGGTTTCCCTCGCTCCTGGGGCATCTAGTAAAAAAAGAACTTCCGTGTCTAACTTTGAACTCTTGTGTAGCATTTACTTATATTGTTAGACACCAGATATAGACCCAGTACAGTTTAAAATACTAAGCTACTAAATGAACCACCCTTAAGGGATGAGATCTTCACTCTGCTTTTCTCCTCCCCTGCTCATTCAGCATCCATGTCCTCTTCTCATAGATTAGATATCCAGCTCTTCACACCACATTGACTTATCCTTGCTCTGGTTTCTCCTGCACAAAGCCTCCTGTTTTTTCTCCTTCATCTTTGCTCATGAGTAACCTCCCCACCCTGCTAGCTCCAAACTTTCTTCTATCTATCTATCTATCTATCTATCTATCTATCTATCTATCTATCTATCTATCATCTATCTATCTATCTATCTATGCGATTTATGGGGCTGCCCAACTCACCCACAGTGACTCCAGGCAGCTTACAAAAATAAAACCCCAAATACAAAGCCCACTACACTCTCACCCTCATCCCTCACTACACGCCCTCCCCTCACTATACCCCCACCACCCTCTTTCCCTCCTCTCTCTTGCCATAGCCAAAACTGGGATCTTATTTATGTTTCTGTCAGTCTTCCCAGGTAGACCAGACAGGAAACATGACCAGATGAACTAATTCTACTTTACTGTAAGGCTACATTAACAGAATCTTGCAAATCTGAAAGTACAATTCTCCCGCCATCTCCTTTACAGCCCGAGAAGTTAGGGAGGGTCACTTCTGAGCCTCTTGCCCCACCCACTATCCATCTGCAGGCTATGCCCTCTCTTATCTGACCATTCCCTAGGCAGCATCTCTTCACCCCATTTCCCAAGGTCTTTCCCACCTGCGATTACAGTTTCTGAGCTAGCTGTTTCTCTCTTTCTGCCTCCTCCCCAAACTGGTTTCCTCTGTTCTGTTCTGTTCTGTTCCTTTCCTGCCTTCCTGCTCCCCCCCCCCCACACCTTAAAGGTTAGGGCGTTATATGATAACCTGGAGTCAACAGGTTGGAATGAGTTTGCTATTTCTTCCCAAATTCTGTCCTTCCTTTATCTCCCACCTTGTATCCTGTAAACTAGCTATTTAGCTTATAACTTTAACCTTACCTGCCTTGTATCCAACATTCTTGCAACCTCTAGGTTGCATTGCATTGTATTTTCCTTGTGGACAGTCAGGAATTGTGAATCTGTCACTAAGTATGTTTCTCAATTTTAATTAAGAGGCACAAGATTTTAGGAGGGATACTGATGAGGAAGTTCTAAGGGACAATTGCACAATTTTTTTGGGCAAGGTCTTCTCAGGATGATTGCCAAATATTTTATAGAAAAATCCACAGTGTTCAAGCCTGACACAGTATGCCCATTAGGTATAACTTCACTACCAAGCTGCATGGCAAATGTATAACCATACCTATTTCTGTCAAAGTGTCACAACACATTTCATTACTACATAGATTCAAGCTCTCTAGGACATACAAATCAACAAACAAATGCCTTTGAGCAAGTGAAAAGTGCTTTTACATCACACCAGGCAAACAGCCTAGACCAAGGTTTTTTTTTCTTAAGGAGCAGAATGCCAGACTAAACATCATGATTCTCAGGCAAGCCTAATTCTGAGAGCTTCACCTCTTAGGAGTGCAAGAAAGTGCAAGCCATAAAGTTACACCACAGGCTGGTCTTCAGCATGAATCAGGTTCAAGGGAGCAAATTCCTGTGATATGCATAGGCCGAGACTACACACTTGGTTTTCATATGATTATGTAGATGATCATGCTGGTCTATGACCGTAATAAAGATTTGATTAGATTTGATTAAGTGGCCTAGTGACCATTTTTCATTGAAGAAATGCACTATTACAGACACCTATTTAGAAGTCTCACTCAATCCATCAGGACTGCAGCCCTCACCTTTGAATTGTTGGAGTATTTAAACTCTTTAAACAACAACAACAACAACAACAAACCACCAGAGGGCATCAGAAACCACTATTTAACTTTATTTAACAAGTTCTGGGTTATCTCTTCTAGGATGGATTTTGCCTTCTGTTGCTGAAGCTTAATTACTTTCACTTCCTTTTTTGTGGTTTTCGCTAACAGTATGTCAATTATCTTGAGCATTGGATTTTCCTCCTATTGATCCATTCAACTCCCAGCAAATTCCACAAGGAAGATGCTTTCTGTTACTTTTCTTTAGTATACAGTGCCAGATTATTTACATGTAGCATCTGTTAGATTTGCTAAAGAAGATAGGCTTTATGGAAAGGTGCTCACAGAGAAGAAAATGAAGACAAATGGCTGGTGGAAGAAGTAACAGCAAAAAAATGACTCAAGGGGCAAAAAGAATTATATTTTTAAAAATAATATTAGAAGTGGGGAGGGGGTTGAGGCTCTTATTCTAAATATTTTTGCTAGCACAGCAGCTTAGAATGCTTTCCAATAATTGAACAATGAGGCTGTGTAACACTTGCATCAAAGTATTTACTTTTGGGTACAAAAAAGGGGAAAGATTTTGAATATGGTTTCCTAATGAAATGTAAATTAATACAGAGGGCAATGAAATATACAAATATATGAAGGGAGGGTTGTGACTGAATGAGGATATTCCCTAAAACTCCATAGTTTTAGGGAATGCAGATGAGAGTAAATGAAAAGGAATATCAGAATTCCTGGGCAAAAGGGATTGGAATTTTATCTGATTATAAAACTAGTATTTCCGTGCTGCTAACCTCCAGAAGACCACTAGTAGGCAGCAAGCCATGCTGGAAACATAAATGGACATTCAAAGATGCAGGACTTTCTGATAAGATTTACTATAATGTGACTAACAAAGTTAGTTACAAACAAACAAAGCATTCTAAAGACTACTGTGTGTTAAATAAATGCAAGCTCTACAGTATTTAAAGTTAAATCAGTGTTCAGTTTCTTGCATATTTTATTCCCACCCACACAATGCAATGGATTGGAAGCCTCTCTCTCTCTCTCTCCCCCCCCCCCCCCCCAGGAGGAATGGTTTCCATCTTTCTTTTGTTTTGATAATGGACTGACCTGAATTAGGGCTGTTTGGTTATGATTGTGTTGAAATGGACTCTTACAAATGAGCAAGCTGGCTAAATGTATATGAGCTTGGAAGCTAAGCAGAGTCTGGCTTATTTGATATTAGATGGGAGACCACCAGGGAATACTGGACTGTTGGCCAGACTGGGAATTTGAAAAGAACAGCTCAGAAGAATGCAATGGTGAACCACTTCTGTAACACTGTTGAAAAAATTGCATGGATGTGCCATGTATTCATGGGTGACTGGGAGCAGTGGGGGGAGGCAAATGACAAAATGTGTGCTATGATGTCACAACACAAACATCACTCTTTATGCATGTTGGATACATCATCCTGATTCACCATTTCCTCATGGCACAAAATAAAGGAGGGATCATGTGGGCTCTACTTTCCATCTCTATTCTTCCACTGATACATTCTTTAAAGGGTTAAGGTGGAATAACCAAGGCTACTCCTTGGAGACAATCCATGCTAATTACCCACCATATTATTTCAGATGGCTCTGGAAAGTTTCTGCCTTTTGAAAGGCATATAGAAATATAGATAAATGATTATTAAGACCTCTTCTCCTTTTAAATCTTGCCTGCTGTGCATGTTCCTCCTTGTTTTTGCCTGCCTTTTATCCTGTTTTTGCCAGTTAACTGTTTTTGATCTTTGATGATGTGTAATGAATAATCCTCAAGCTATATATATTTTTTTTGCTAGCTGGACTGATTGATGTAAGTGCATATTCTGATCCAGATATGACTAGGGAGTGTCCTGGGTGCAGAATAAATTGGAAATTACCCACAGTAATTTTCTGACAAAGTTCTTGCGTGCAACACTCTGATGAAAGCATGAAAGGATGGACATTGCATCATGATACTATGTTTCACCATTTTGGAGTTACCATGGCTAGCTGCAGATGAATGCATTCACAAGGAATATAGTGTCTAACCTTTAATGATGGATACACTTCCCTGACAATCAATTGTCTTAGGGTCCTCGCTTCTTAGGTGAGGGGCAATTAGATGCCATAACCTTGCTTAGTGCTCTTCTTCAGCCAATATAAATAGATAGTTTGCCATACATTCCAAATTCTTTTATAGCATTTGTAGATTTCACAATAGATACTGAGGGGGTCTGCAGAAAACAAATTATTGTGGATGGGTTCTCCAAAGGAAGAAATGAAAGAACTCCTCCAGAAAGAGCTCTTAAGCAGGGCACGCAATCCTGTGACACTCGGTCTAAAGTAGGTATTTCACAGATTGAATTTCATCCCTCTTCAGTTTATGAATTGCCAGCTGTGGAGACAGCAAGCTTTAGGGAAGCCTGATTTCCTGCCAGTTCTGGGATGGGAGGCATGCAAGGCAAAGTAGCTGCATGGATATGATTTAAATGTAGGTGACCTAACTTGGATTAGAACAATGCGGATCCTAATTTCCCCAGACTTCTCTTTTTGCATTGGTGTTGGGTATAAACATAAAAGAAGGAGGTGACAGAAAAAGTGAGAGCGCAGAGTGGACACTAGAAAGCAAAAGAGAAAAGTGGTATAACAAATACTAATTGAAGAAGCTTTTAAAACAGAAACTGCAGCTAATAACAAATATATTTTATGGGAAGAAGCAAAACAGTAGGACATGTAACTTGTTCATCTCAATTGCAGGAAAATATCCTTCTAAGGGTCATAGAAGCGATTAGTTGTTTCAGAGAAATAATGGCCTTGGAAAATGGTCAATGACAATAAGCATTGCTTTCTCCCTTAATAAAAAAGAAATGTCAGCATTAGACTTTGAAAAAACGAACTTCTACATCTCAACTGTGAAAATTTGCCAGGTTCAAAATTGCAAGTAGTTTCTCCTCCTTCTCTACAAACTAGAAACTGGAGAAATCTGAAACTTCTAACAGACAGACACCAATCATATGACTTCTTCCTTTTTAAGTCCAAACTCCAAACTGTTCAGGCTCTGAATGAAATGCAAGTAAATCATAAAGCAATACCCCCTCTCAAGATATTACTCGATCTCTGGAAGGCCTCCTGTAACCTTCCTGGGAAGCTGAGTGCTGCTGCCCCCAAACATTGCCCTCCCCTTCTGGGATTGGATGAGCAAGGAAGAACACAATGTTTGTGAACTCCCAGCTACAACCTGCAAGGCAAGGAAATCAGAATATGTGCATTAGTCCTCTGATAAGGGTAAAGCTATTATTTATTTATTTAATTGACATATTACCTCATTTCCCATGGGAGATAATTTTAAAGTAGCATACTTGAGTAGACAATCAAATTAAAGTGATTTAACTACAACCAATACAATTTCAACAAATTAAAAACAGCTAATATATAAGTTATATTGAAAGTGGGGGTGGAAAGGAGGCAAAACTAATCTCTAACATTCCCGTAGGGTTGAAAACATGCCTCTTCAAGAGGCATCTAAAGGATGCAATAGAAGACCCTACCAGAGACAACCTTCCAGAGATGTGCTAACTATAATGAACTGTTGGCAATTCCTGTTTTGTTACCCATCCCTTTGGAGGGAAAATAATAATAATAATAATAATAATAATAATAATAATAATAATAATAATAATAATAATAATATCTGCAGTGAGCCAATCTGATTCAGAAGCACTGTGTATAGATTGGGGGAGATGGCTTACCTGCCCTTTTCTGTCCTCTCTAACCCACTTCTCCTCTCCACTCCCTTGACCACTGGAAAGAAAAGTAAAATAACACCAAAGACAGAGAAAAGTCGTATTTTCAGTGAGCCTCTAGGCCTTTGTCTTGGGGGGCAGAGGAAACAGTCCCCACTGCTAAACTGTTCAGATATAATGTGTAAGCAGTTGCTTTATCTTCTAACTGCCCATGGTTGGGTTTTGTTGTTGTTGTTGTTGCTGTTCTGTTTTTTAACCAGGTTAAATGATCCTCTTTGGATTAGTTGTTTGGTTCATTTGTCTGGATAAGGCTGTCCATACAACTCCCTAAATTCACTTGGTCTTATTTAAGCATGTTATAAAAACAGGCCAATTGCAGGAGAACGATTAGTCCTGCCAAGGTCCTCATCAGCCACTTGTCTCAAGTTGACATTAATCTAAAAGGAGAGTTCCTTTGACTATTAGCAGTGGGGGGGGGGGAGGTGATAGTTCCTATTTGTTCCCAACTATGCACCCATTGGAGCAGCTAAAAAGCATAAACGTTAATTTCTTATACTGAGTTAATATAGTGCCGAATTGTGATTTTTTAAAAAGAAAATCATGGTCAGAAACATGGGTTCTTGTGCCAATGTAATATTAGAATGGAAGAGGATTACAGAGCTCAGGAGCTTGTATCAGTGTGTTTGTGCTTCAGCAGTGATGGGAAGGAAGGGAAGGCACTCGTGTTACACTAAAGTGGCAAGATTCCCAGGAACTTTACCCTCCGAAAAAGACCCAGGCATGCAGACAATCCCCTTTCCTCATTTTCTCCTACAGAGTTTTAACTAGTATAACTTGGCAGCTGCTCCAAGGTTAGGATGACACTCAAGCTGCATCAGCACAAGCAAGTGTCATTTGACTGGTCCGAACTCTCACAAGGTGGGGGCATAGGGCAGTGGTCAAATACATGCTCTAGATGCAGAAAAGCCCAGGTTTAAACTGAGCTGTCAAAGCAGTTTGCCTCTCTGACCAATTTTTGCCATTTAAAAAAAAAATACAGCATTTTACTTTCTACTCGTGCAGTGCTTATAGCACAGTAACTTGACCTGCTCCTCATATAATGGGAATAAAAACTGTAATAGATGCATTGTAAAGAAGCAGGATTTGGGCTGAGGATGTCTGTGCTGTTCTGGAGAAAGAGAGCACAAAATGTGTGGGAAATTGGTTTGAAAATGGGAACGATTACTGGAAATATGAGGAGCTGCTCAAAAGTGGGGGATGTCATTTAAAACTCTGCTCAAGTGGTTCAAGATGGCAGGGCAGACACATTTTATAGAGTTGGTAATGGATGTATTTAAAGTAATCAGTTTAAAAGAGTCCACAATGGTCTTCTAGAGAGGAAATTGTATTCCTCAATACTGTGATTAAATGGGCACCTCCAGCAGAAATTGTGACTGCAATATGACCAGAGTTAGCAGTTATTAAGATAATTAGTTAGCGTCATCACTTATAGAACGCCAAATACTACCTCACTGGCTCCTAAGATCACATGAATCGCTAAACTGAAAAGCAGCAGTCCACTCTGTGGCCATCTGCAGATGAGACATTGCAAAGCCACAGAGACTGGTCAGCAATGCTCTTAACCTTGATAGAATCATACAAATAGAAGGAGACATTTAGGTCACTGAGTCTAACCCCTTGCTCAGTAAAGGAATCTGTCTAATCTCTGGCTAAACACATCAAGTGAAGGGGAGCCCTCCACCCCCAGGTAATTGATTCCACAGTTGAACTCCTCTGGATGTTAATACCAAATCTGCCTTTTTGTAACTTAAATTCATTATTCTATGACTTGCACTCTGGGGTAATGTGACCTTGTTTTGTATGACATCCTTTCAGTTATTTGGAGAGAGTAATTATATCCTTCCAAAGTCTTCCCATCTCAAGACTAAGCATACCTAGCTTCTTCAGTCTTTCTTCAGAGGCATTATCATACTTGTTGCCCTTTTTATGAACCTCTCCAAATTTCTCAAAATCCCTATCATCCCACAAGGCATACAATGACTGGATTCTGCTGTGAAAATTTATGTATGCCAAGAAAGGGAGGGAGGGAAGAAAGATAGATGGATGGGCAGGCTTTCCAAGGCAGGAACATCTACCTCACTCTGTCTACTAAGCAGGATGAAGGTGGAGACCTTAAGATGACTGTTGTTGTTTATTCGTTTAGTCGCTTCCGACTTTTCGTGACTTCATGGACCAGCCCACGCTAGAGCTTCCTGTCGGTTGTCAACACCCCCAGCTCCCCCAGGGATGGGTCCGTCACCTCTAGAATATCATCCATCCACCTTGCCCTTGGTCGGCCCCTCTTCCTTTTGCCCTCCTCTTTCCCTAGCATCAGCATCTTCTCCAGGGTGTCCTGTCTTCTCATTATGTGGCCAAAGTATTTCAGTTTTGCCTTTAATATCATTCCCTCAAGTGAGCAGTCTGGCTTGATTTCCTGGAGGATGGACTGGTTTGATCTTCTTGCAGTCCAAGGCACTCTCAGAATTTTCCTCCAACACCACAGTTCAAAAGCATCTCTCTTCCTTCTCTCAGCCTTCCTTATGGTCCAGCTCTCGCAGCCATATGTTACTACGGGGAACACCATTGCTTTAACTATGCAGACCTTTGTTGTCAGCGTGATGTCTCTGCTCTTAACTATTTTATCAAGATTTGTCATTGCTCTTCTCCCAAGGATTAAGCGTCTGCTGATTTCCTGACTGCAGTCAGCATCTGCCGTAATCTTCGCACCTAAAAATACAAAGTCTTTCACTGCTTCTACATTTTCTCCCTCTATTTGCCAGTTATCAATCAAGTTGGTTGCCATAATCTTGGTTTTTTTGAGGTTTAGCTGCAAGCCAGCTTTTGCACTTTCTTCTTTCACCTTCATCATAAGGCTCCTCAGTTCCTCTTCGCTTTCAGCCATCAAAGTGGTATCATCTGCATATCTGAGATTGTTAATGTTTCTTCCAGTGATTTTAACTCCAGCCTTGGATTCCTCAAGCCCAGCTTGTCGCATGATGTGTTCTGCGTACAAGTTGAATAGGTAGGGTGAGAGTATACAGCCCTGCCGTACTCCTTTCCCAATCTTAAACCAGTCCGTTGTTCCGTGGTCTGTTCTTACTGTTGCTACTTGGTCGTTATACAGATTCTTCAGGAGGCAGACAAGATGACTTGGTATCCCCATACCACTAAGAACTTGCCACAATTTGTTATGGTCCACACAGTCAAAGGCCTTAGAATAGTCAATAAAACAGAAATAGATGTTTTTCTGAAACTCCCTGGCTTTTTCCATTATCCAGCGGATATTGGCAATTTGGTCCCTACTTCCTCTGCCTTTTCTAAACCCAGCTTGTACATCTGGCAATTCTTGCTCCATGAATTGCTGAAGTCTACCTTGCAGGATCTTGAGCATTACCTTACTGGCGTGTGAAATGAGTGCCACTGTTCGATAGTTTGAACATTCTTTAGTGTTTCCCTTTTTTGGTATGGGGATATAAGTTGATTTTTTCCAATCTGATGGCCATTCCTGTGTTCTCCAAATTTGCTGGCATATAGCATGCATTACCTTGACAGCATCATCTTGCAAGATTTTGAACAGTTCAGCTGGGATGCCATCGTCTCCTGCTGCCTTGTTATTAGCAATGCTTCTTAAAGCCCATTCAACTTCACTCTTCAGGATGTCTGGCTCTAGCTCACTGACCACACCATCAAAGCTATCCCTGATATTGTTATCCTTCCTATACAGGACTTCTGTATATTCTTGCCACCTTTTCTTGATCTCTTCTTCTTCTGTTAGGTCCTTGCCATCTTTGTTTTTGATCATAACCATTTTTGCCTGGAATTTACCTCCAATGTTTCTAATTTTCTGGAAGAGGTCTCTTGCCCTTCCTATTCTATTGTCTTCTTCCACTTCCGTGCATTGCTTGTTTAAAAATAATTCCTATCTACTAAGTCCAGTCCCTTAAATCGATTCTTCACCTCCACTGCATATTCCTTAGGAATATTAGTGAGCTCATATCTAGCTGATCTGTGGGTCTTCCCTAATCTCTTTAGTCTGATCCTAAATTGTGCAATAAGAAGTTCGTGATCGGAACTACAGTCAGCTCCAGGTCTTGTTTTTACTGACTGTATAGATGTCCGCCACCTTTGGCTGCAAAGGATGTAGTCAATCTGATTTCGGTGTTGTCCATCTGGTGAAGTCCATGTATAAAGCTGTCTCTTAGGTTGTTGGAAGAGAGTGTTTGTTATGCAGAGTGAGTTGTCTTGGCAACATTCTATCAGCCTATGTCCTGCTTCGTTTTGTTCTCCCAGGCCATGCTTACCTGTAATTCCAGGTGTCATTTGACTGCCCACCTTAGCATTCCAGTCTCTCGTGATGAAAATAACATCTCTTTTAGGCATGTTGTCCAGTAGGTGCTGCAGATCCTCATAGAACTGCTCTACTTCAGCTTCTTCAGCATTTGTGGTTGGGGCGTGTATTTGGATCACTGTGATGTTAGAGGGCTTGCCCTGAATTTGAATTGAGATCATTCTGTCGTTTTTTGGATTGTATCCAAGCACTGCTTTAGCCACTTTACTATTAATTATGAAGGCTACTCCATTTCTTCTGTGGTCCTCTTGTCCACAGTAGTAGATCTGGTGGTCATTTGATGTGAAGTGGCCCATTCCAGTCCATTTCAGTTCACTGACGCCCAAAATGTCTATCTTTAACCTTGACATCTCACCAATAACCGCATCCAATTTGCCCTGGCTCATAGATCTTACATTCCAGGTTCCAATGGTGTGTTGATCCTTAACATCGGATTTGCCGTTCACCACCAGCACCGTTGGCCGCTAGCCGTCCTTTCGGCTTTGAGCTGGCTGCGTCATCACGTCTGGGGCTCGTTGAACTCATCCTCCATTCCTCCCCAGTAGCATTTTGACCATCTTCCGACCTGGGGGTCTCATCTTCCGATGGTATACCGAGATATCTCTGGTTGTACTGATCCATTTAGTTGTCAAGGCAAGAATACTGGGTTGGGTTGCCATTACCTTCCCCAGGTATTGCATTTAGTATGACCTCTCTGTCATGACCTTCCTGTCTTGGGTAGCCCTTCACGTTTTAGCTCATGGCATCATTGAGGTGCTCAAGCTCCAGCACCACAAGAAGGTAACGATCCTTTGCTGAAGTAAGATGACTAGAAAGAACCTATTTCTTCCTTCCTTGATTCCCTGTTTGGGAACAGAAACGATATGGAAAGAAGCAACAGCAGCAGCAGCAACAACACATTAAAAGAGGGCATTTCATTCCATCTGACAGGTAGGAGACTGGTACTGAGGTGAAACATCTTCACATTTGGACTGCCAAGTCCATGTTGTCAACCCAAGGATAGCCACTTTAGAATTGTTCTCTTATCCTGCCTTCCAGCTGGGGTAGGTCACTGACAGGCAGGAGATATCAAGCAATCCATTGGGTTGCATTGTTTAGTCATAGGTGGGATGTGGCTCATTCTCTCATAGGTGTATATTATAGAGGTCATAACAAAATATAAAAACATGAGAAAAATAAGTCATTGTTGTAATTAATACATAATTATTTTCTTACCATGGCCTAACATCGTAAGTTGTATGAAAACCTTCTGTACCTTGTTTCTTTAGAAAAAAGAGCAAGTAGCTGGAAAAAATAAAAATAAAAACCAGCAGCAGAGCTGAATACTGTTTTTCCCCCTCATAATGAAAATACATTTTCCAATTTCTTCTTCCTCTTCTGATAACTTACATTTTTTTTTCTCACTTGGAGGTAGTAAAACATGCTGGGTGCTTTATGAAACCATAACTTTAATTTCTGGTTCTTTTTGTTTTTCTTTTTTAATTCTCCCCTTTCAGTCAGCCAATGGCCTTTTCTAGTGGCACGCCAAGCATATTTAATCAGGCTGTTTACTGAAGATGATTCAGAGGAGAGCTATGGGTGACTCATTGCTTCTGGACTCACAGCCTGCTGAACGTCTCAGGGAGGGGGAGCAGTTGGTGTTTAAATCTGAACTAAAGTCAATTGAGACTAAAAGAACTAAAGTCTAAATTATATTGGTTGATCAGTTTTGCCAAGCACACCCCGAGTAACCCAAGTAAGGACAAACTTCAGAGTTGGAGATTTGCCCCATTACAGATTTTCTCCCCACTTCATTTCACATATCTGTTAGAAACAGTAACAAGACTGAATGTTGTCAGTGGCTAATGTTGCCGATAAGGTTAAAAGGTGGGAAAAGCTAGGAGTTTTCAAGTCACTAGAAAAATACTACAACAATTAAGTGTTCTAAATGCTTTGATGCACTAAACTTCAAATGCAAAAAAAGTTCAAGAGACAACAGGCCTTCCTTTTACTGAATTGCAAAACAAATACTAAATAAAACGATGGTATATCAAAAGCACTGCCAGCTTGCAGAATGCTAGCTGATTCATCATTTGCTGTAGATTGCAAGAACAAAACACCATATATGAAGCAAAGGTTGCAGTGCTCATTGTGAAAGAGAAAGGTGAAAGGTCACCTGTGCAAGCACCAAGGCATGTCTGACAAATAAATTATATCTGCCATCAAAATATACTGTATTGTAACTTAGAAGTTTTGTTGGTATATTAATATGATTTGATTACATAAATGAAATATATCTGGGGCATAGCCTGCCCCGAAGAGTTAAATTTAATTAGTAGTCACATTCACTTATTTGGTACAGATTCTACATATTATAATTATAGTACTATTAACTACAGAGAAATAAATTTAAATGTTAATTTCATATGTTTTAATCATTTGTATTTATTTTAAATGTTTAACAACACATAAACAAATACCTATATTCAAAAGTAAGATGTAATGGTTTCACTGTAAGTAAACCTACATAGCAGGGATAATATATATGTTAGGTTTTACTTAGCCTTTGAGTGGAATCATGGAAGCCGTACTCCAGAAAAGAGAAGGTGACCTGAAACAAAAATTGGATTTAATTCAATCTAATTAATTTACTTTTAATTAAGAAGATATAAGAGAGCTAGTTTGATATAGAGGTTAAAAGTACCAGGCTAGGAACTGAGAAACTGTGAGTTCTAGTCCCACCTTAGGCATGAAGCCATCTGGGTGACTTTGCGCCAGTCACTCTGTCTCAGCCTTAGGAGGAGGGCAAGGCAAACCACTTCCAAAAATGTTGCTAAGAATATTACAGGGACTTGTCCAGGCAGTCACCAGGAGTCAAGACTGACCCAAAGCTGCACACATGCACGTGCACACACACACACACTACCCCTAGTCATGTATTTTTAAGTATTTCCCTTCTGTCACATGAAAAATTATACTAAATGACTTTTTGAGGTTACTGAGAGATTTCAGGAACCTATGCATGGTGACTCCTGACTCAATTCTAAGTTAATAACAAAGTGGCTGCCGTTGAAGCTTTTTGGGATTTTTTTCAGCTGCATGGCCTCTCACCCAAGTACTAACCAGATCCAACTACTTAGCTTTTTGAGTTTAGCCAAGATTAGCTGTGGAATTGCAGAGAATTACACATATTTATTGAATGCATAAATAGAGCTGTTTTTCCTATAAAATTGCAGGTTCAAGTATTTCTCACATTATGAAAAGCAATGCCTTCCTTAATGTTTTCTATTTATTACCCATTTCTGATGCCATATGCACTAAGACCCTGCAGTTGCTCAGTGATCATATTTGCTGCACTTACTTTTATTCCAGCTTCAAAAGTTCATTGCTCTTTACATTAACTAAGGAACAAATAAAATGGTGAAATAAACATTTAAGATAGAGCAGGGACTCTTGAATATTGCTTTTGTGAGAATCTCTGGAGTCCCATTCATACACTGGAGTAATTGGAATGTATGAAATGGCCATAGTAAATGCCACCAGTTGGAGGTTATACTGCATGGTGGGCTATTCCAACATAGCTGCTCATTAGACCAAATGCTTACTATGTCACAGAGGTTTTGAGGCAACATGTCTTCTGGGAGATGCTCTACTATGATAACTTGCCAATTCAAGATTTGATGCTGCCTGAAACAAAGCACAACTGACACTGATCATTCTATGCATTTCCAGTTCATTGTCAAGTCAGCCCAGAAAAAGAAAATGGTGACAGGAAAGGGATTTGTAAAACTGTACATAGTGTGGAGAAATGGATCATCTTCAGATACAAACCTGGATCACCCAATGATGCTGATGGCTGAGAAGATCAGGACAATAAAAGAAGTACAAGTCAATCCTGATTTCCTGGTATCTGATTGACTAACTTTGCACAGAGTGCAAAATGTATTTATGCATTTATTTATTCATTCAATTTATATGCAGCTCCATTTTCAGAAATGCTGATCTTTAGAACTCTTTTTATATTAGAAAGTATTCTAACATAGACTTTCTTAGCACAAGATATAACAGTGAGAGTCAACAACTTGAATGTCTTTCAAAGGGGATTAGACAAATTCATGGAGGATAAGGTTATCAGTGCTACTGTTTGTGATAAATATAGAATGGCTGAGTTCCTTTACTGCATTAACTCATAAATCGTGGTTTACAAACTAAAGTGCCTGGAGTCACACATTGTGCTAAGCCAAAATGAAGCAAACCACATTATGGCTTAACACAGTGTAGAACCACAGCCGCCACCTCTAGAGTTGCAGGGAGCCTAAGCTGGAGAGGATTATTGTTTTTGTGTCACCTTCCCATAAGCATCTGGCTGGTACCGGGAAAACAGAACACTGCACATAGGCCTTCAGTCTGATTCAGCGTATCTTATACCTTTGTCATTTTATGTAAAACCCATAATTTTCGATAAATTAACATCCTTTGCAGTTCATGTTTACCTCTTTAAGGTCACACAGATATGGGTGTGGCATGAGAACAAAGGAAGCTGACAATTGTTCTAGGTGTACATGTTAGGAATTTATTGCCTTAACCTTGTGTGATTTGGCTGGTGAAACCGGTAGTTGGTTGTATTGTTTTTACCTAGCTTGTACAATAAAAGATACTGTTGGAAATATTGTCTTCATCTCTTGTTTTCATTAGTGGCTCTGAATCTGAATTATTGAGGATAATACATCTGTCTAAATGTTGTGTATTACCTTGTAAATGTTGTGTATCACCTTGAATATCAGTAATTAGAGAGGCAAATTATAAATATGTCAAAATAGTGGGCTGATTGATTATGATTACTGATCATAATGTAAAATTTGTAATAAAATTATTTGTGATTACTGTTCATAGAAATTTCATATCTTTGTACAGTTCTTAGCATTTATCTTTCTATTTATTTCTCTGCTAAAACATGGTTTAGATACACTAGGAGATGACCATTCTGCTTTATGATGGCTCCAAATCCATCTGGACATGCACCTACAAATTCTACAGAGAGTGGCTGGGTTCGTGCATCACAGTAAGCCATACTTTTCTTTAACCATAATTTGTAAACTACATCACAATGACTTTCAGTATAAGGCTAAGCTATCAATCATGGTTTATATATTAAAATGGTCATATTCACTCACTTTGCTAAAACCAAATCCAAACCCACCGCATTATGGATTAGAATAATAGGTGAACCCAGCCAGTTTCAATATATGTCATCAGTACTGAGCTGGTTAAATTTTTTTATTCCGCCTTTATTATTTTTTATAATAATATAATATAATGTATTTTTATATAATTCTTTTATTCTGCCTTTATTATTTTTATAAATAACTCAAGGTGGGGAACATACCTAATACTCCTTCCTCCTCCTCTTTTCCCCACAAGAACAACCCTGTGAGGTGAGTTGGGCTGAAAGAGAGTGACTAGCCCAAGGTCACCCAGCCGGCATTCAGGCCTAAGGCAGGACTAGAACTCTCAGTCTCCTGGTTTCTAGCCTGGTGCCTTAATCACTATGTTTGCTTTAGCCTGATTCCGCCAAACGTGGGTTTAGATATATTTGCAATGATATGGTATGTAGTAAAAAAAAAGCCTATGTCATAATAAATTCATCACCAGAGGGCTATTCAAACTACTTCTAGCTCCTAGCAGTTTGTTTAGAGCAGAGTTTTAATGTTTTTGGAATTCTGAGAGCTGACCTAAATATGCTATACTTTGCAAGTATGTCTTGCTAAGGATATAAACTGAATATATTATGATAAATATAAAGCTTGATGTATAATATTTGTATTGGAAATTTTTGTAGGGCCCGTAGGCAAACAATTGTTTCCTCATGTAGTCATAAGTTCTCTGTATGACAATGTATGACATTATTAGGTCTGGGCAGGTCTTCACAGTTTGCTTCCAATCAGTCATGCAGATAAGAATCAACTTATATTATATTATATTATATTATATTATATTATATTATATTATATTATATTATATATTACATTTATATTTTATGCATTATTTATGGCTTTATTGTATTTTAAATCTGTTAACCTTTATTGTAAACCGCCTAGAGTCCCTCCTGTGGGGGGAGATGGGCAGTGGCAAAATTTTATGAATAAATAAATAAACTTCCCTGAGAGTCCCACTCCTTGTTGTGCAACTTCTGCTAAGAATGGCTATGCAGGATGTCACCTGAAACTGATATGTCTAGAATATATAGGTCATCTCTGCATCTCTTCAGTTCATAAACCCCTGTATGGGCTGTAACTCCTCTAGCCCACTCATGCATATAATACATTCAGAAAACAGTAAGTTCCCTTCACTGTAAGCAGCTTGGTGCTGTTTTAAACAGTGAGACAAAAGCAAATAATGCATTTAAGTATTCTTATAGCATTGCTTACCTGATTAAGTATACAGCTTATAAGAAATAGGCAATAGCAAATAAAATTAGAAGCAAAGCATATACCAACATGCAGATCCATGAGTCAGTCAGCCAAATATGCTCTCTATCCAGTAAGCCTAGCTGGGAAAGAAAGATTGAAGCAGCAGCAGATGAAGAAATGAGGAAGCATTGAATGTCTATTTGAGAGGACAAGATGCATGTCAGGAGGTAGATGGTGAAGTCCCTCTGCCAGACAGGATGCACTTTTGCATCCTCAAAATTCTTTATTGACTTCAAAGCCTCTTGGTGCTGATTGGCTCAGTTCCATTCTCAATTTGGTTGTTCAGCTACTTCAGATTGGACTTTCATCACTTAATCCAGTTTGGGTTTGGCTTGGCAAAGAGGATGCCCCATCTTGGCATTCCAAGTGCCCATGCTCTATTGGCCTCAGTTTACTAGCCCTTTATGGATGTAAGTCAGGCTCCTTATCATTCCTTATTTCCAGGATATTATTTCATTCCCTTATTTATGTTCATGAAAGGGACCCAGGATCATAAACAGAACATATTAACCTTATTGTTTGTTTCTGTTTCATGAAACCACTATAATAATAATGCCTGTCAATCAGTATCTCATATCATGATTCCACAGTCAGCAGAAATAACACAAATCTAATCAGTCCAAGTAAGTATACAGCTTATAATTACCAAATAGGACCAGAAAAAAAAGGAAAAGAGAGAGGGACCTAATACAATACTACCAAACAATACATAACAAATACAAACAGGCCTAACTATATGATTTCCTTTATCATCAAATCCAAATTCACTTTCAATTATATTTTCATTTTTTTCACTTTCTTGACAGGTTCCTGGTATCTTTCAGTCATCCTTCTGCAGTCCCTATTTTCTTTTAAAGTGATAGAAAGCTAATGGTGTTTACATCTAACTAAAGAAAATGTGATTTATCTCAAGCCAATTAGCTTTTAGTGAATAAAAAATGTTTCCTTACAAGGAGATCAAGACACTCCCTTCTTATACAATGTTTGGAATTCAGACAGGCAACACCCAGCTAACTTGTCAAATACAGTACAACTCCCTTTTGAATTTCAAAGTGAACTCTTTCTATACATTATAATTTTTACCTGCCTCACATGTTACTCAGGGCTTCTTCTCAGTATGTCTGCTTGTTTATAGATTGTCGGGATATTTTGGTAAGAGGAACAACATCAGTGGAAAACATGATCAAACAGGTGTGAAAAAAATCCTATTGCTATGGCTGCTAACAATATTATATCAAGCAGAATAGGAATGAGTAAGGAAAGGAATGAATAACAATTGTACAGAAAATAAATAGGCCTTAATTCATTCAAGAGTCTAATTTCTTTTTCTTTAAGAATTTGTATTGAAGAAGTTTTTCAACAGAATTAAAAACAGTACAAATTTTGAATTAAAGAAGAATAAAGAAAAGTAATAAGAAAGTGAAAGAAATATAGAAAAAGAAATAGAAAAAAAGGAAAGAAAAGGAAAAGGAAAAGGAAAAAGAAAAGGAAAGAAATTATAAAGAAGCGGCTTCCGATCTTCTTGACAGCAGTTATAGATACATTTATATTTTACCCTCTCTATCTAAGGTTACATCATAATTTCTTTCTTTCCATAAGCTACCCTTTCTAATCTTCAAACCCATAAATCACAAGTTTGGTTTTCTCTTTCAGCAAAGAGTCCGTAAGGAGTTTCCAGTCACTAATAAACATAGTTATTGAACTTTCTCTAATCAAACAAGTTAATTTTGCCATCCCTGCTACTTCTACCATCTTCACCAACCAATCCTCTGATGAGTATTTCAGAGTCTTTCCATTTTTGCACATATTATAATATATTGCAGCAGTACTCATATATAAAAAATCTTCCATGGCTCTTTTCTAATTGACTGTCCATTAATCCCAGTCAAAAAAAAGTTCTGGTTTCAGTTGAACGTTGGTCTTTAAAATTCTTTTTGCCATTATATGTATTTGAACTCAAAATTTTCTGGCTTTTTCTGGTCTAATTTCTGAAAGACCTGACATTATGGATAAAGTTATCTGCCCACCTTGACTATGACATAATAAATGGAAACATCAGATTAATAACCAAGTACATGCTCACGAAGATTACGTGCCACATCGCTTTATGGAATGGATGGAAGCACTTTAGAGTCCACATGGAGGATCTCAAGATGAATTGAAATTTAGGATATATGGAAATTTACTGTTGTTCTTTGCAAATGCTTGCAGAAGACTTTCCATCACACTGCCTTGCGATAGGTATCTGGTAGAAGCCACAATGAAATCATCCATGTCATGGCATCATCTTGTGATGTTAGTTGCATAACATGACTAATGCAAATTACACAATTCACATCATTTGCATGATGATGTTACGATGTGCATGACATCACTTTTCCCCTTGCCCCCTTTCTTGATGGCTATGTGCTTTCCGGCTTGTTTCTGGAATGGGGCAGACAAAAGCAATTGTTCAATATATTTGATTTACAGGAGGTATGTGCTAAATTGAGTGAATGTAGAAGTGGGGGGATCTCCCATAAAATATTAAGAACAGGGCTTTTTTGCTGTCCTATTTGAGTCTGCTTAACATAATGTGATTGCCTTGGTTTTAGCTTACTGTATTGTGTGAACCTAATCGTCGTGATTTTGTTAACCCATGCTTTATTTTATATTTACTTTGTTTCAGTTTATGGCTTAGCCAGTTGGGATTGATTCAGTAAATCATCATCAGGCAAACTCAAAATACATTGTATTCATGATATGCAAATCTAGCGTATTCTTTTTTATTCTTTTATGTCCTATTTTATTCTTCTTCAAACACTTCTTTCAAATATTGTATGATTGTAGTTCCAGTTCAGAATTGCTCCCAGACCTGTGCAGTATTGTGCAGTGTTCACTGGTATTGGATCTGAGCTGATTTATTTTTTTAGGTTAGCTGGAGCAGAGCTTATGGACAGCCTTTTTTTCTGTTGGCATGAAGCCACTGTACCTCCAGCACATTATCCCACAGGGCAGCTTCAGTGCCCTGATTCTGATGGCTGTCTGCAGATGTTTTTAGAATATAGCTTCCCCTCTCTCCTAGTCCATCCACCAAGGACAATATGGATGTCCTTGGCTACAGCTATTGGGAAAATTGCCTGTTTACAAAGCTGTTGACATGCTACCCTTTTACCATCACAGCTTCCAGTAGGGTTTTAGTACAGAAGGAGAGATGACTTTGTGGCCAGGCAGCTCCCCTCATAGTCCCTGCCGACTGTTACTTCCTTTTACTAACCGTCAGACACATACACACCTGTGGGGACATGGCGGGGGACATTCTAGCATTTCAGTCTATTTCCTTTTTGTGTGGAGTGGGTGAAAGAATGTTTATTGCTTCATGACCAGTGATGGCTAAGGGCTTAAGGCACTAGCTGAATTGTTCTTTTAATTAGCTGGAGGGAACACTGATTGGCCCAGAATGTTCTCATCATTGTAACAATAGCCGACATTATGAGAGTTTTGATTCCAGCACATCTGGATGTACTCACTTAGGGAAGGCTGACCTATTTTGATACAGGTCACACTATTTGGAAATAGCTGATACCAGCAAATAAGTGTTCATAAACCACAGCAAGGCCTGGTCTATATAGCTGATACTGTATGCTTTCATCTTGTTCTTCTCCCTACCACACCTGTTTTTATGTCAGCCGCATAACTGATTCATGTTCATTAGGAGCCCTGCCTGGAGAAAAATAATTGGCAATCCTACTTGCACTATACAAAGAAGTTAAGATAATCTAAGGCCTCCAAACTGCTAGGGGCAAATCCAGAAAGGTAAGCCTATCATCACATTCATGCATGCATGGATAAATTAATGCTGTGTCTGGTTTCTGGTGTCATCTGAAACAAAGTGAAGTATGTATTGTTCATCCTTTATGGAAAAATCAAGAAATGTGCACCAGTTCTCAAGCACTAAGCTCACAGTGGCTATCACCAAAACAATTTCTAGTAATCTACATTCTGATTAGGTATATTGTGGATTATGTCCCACTAATATACTTAACAGTTTGTGCACCCCACCCTGGCAATGGCATTAGGGAACAAGGTTTCATTTTTTATTGGCTGTCACTGGATGAGTGCATGACAGTAGCTCAACCATCTATTTCTAAGCAGCAAGATACAAAGCACTGGAACAGTCTATAAAGATAGATTACTGGAAGTATATGCTATGAAAGAACATCTTATAGCACCATGGTGAACACCTGTACCCCAGAGTCAGTGGGGTTTCTAAACCCCTCTTTTTTATAACCCTTGGAGCCTTTTCAATGGTGCCACTAAATTTATGCAATGAAATTGCTGGAAATTGGAAGCACAATTACCACCCTTGAGGTAGGAAGACATGAACATTAGTATAAGTCCTAAAATAGACTTGAAACAGAAAATAAACACTGTCACTCTCCCTACAAAGAAAAAACAGCATTACCATTCAGACTTGCAAATAAGCATTTAAATGTGACTCCCAGCTACCAAAGTTTGCCCAATTCTGCTGTAGTCCGCAAAGGTGATTGAGGTTAGTGTAGCATACCATAAAGGCTTTTAGAAACCACAACCCAGCAAATGGCTGTTAAGAAAATATTTTGGGGTGGTGGGGTGGGGTGGGGGACAGAAAACTAGTTTGAGTCATGAGAAGTTAGTTGGTATGGAAATACTGTAATTAACTAATTTATTAACTCAACAATAATAAAGAAACAAACAATGATTGTCACAGCAAATCTGCTTACAAGGTTTCAGCATATGGTATACACCCTAAACTGGTATATACCCTAACTGTCCACAAGGTAGGGGTTTCCCATGAAGAGATGGCAAATTTCCTTGTGCCCACACCCAACAGGGCTTCCCAGTCACAATCCATACTTGCTTGTCTTCATGCCAGTAATTTTATTCCAGCACTTGGGGCCATATCTGAATCTTTAAATGTTCTTTATTCCAGAACCTTTTAAGAATTCTATTTTTGTTCATAAAACAGAAAAAAAGCATCAACATGCAGAGGCAGTTTAAAAAGGAAAAACAATAGGAAGATACATCTAACTTTGTAATTAACTCTCCATTGATGGCCTTATGAGTAATTGGGCCTCAGATTTAATTATTATATTATCTGTATCCCCAGAATTCATTGTCAAGTTAATATTGGCAATATGTTCTGAACTAATAGTATGTGACTTGGTATACAAAGTGCGAAAAACTCATAGTTCAAGCTTCCCTAGAATTTTATATCCTAATCAAATATCCATTTCTCCTTGCCTGACAAACACTGCCTGTGGGCTCCACTGTTATTTTCAGTGGAGGGTTCACAATTTTTTTCAAAGTGAAGGAAACTAAATAGGAATCCCTCTCTTGGCATGCCATGTAAAGTTGACAATGGAGTAAGAATGATGATGCCAGGAAAGATCAATATGGCATCTGTAGTATGTTTGTCTATCTAGGGTTCTATTGGTGGTGGCATTCTTTTTTCATTAAACAAATTCACTTCCAATAAGTTGGAGTTCATGATGACTCTTCATAAAGCTTAGATATAACATTCTTCTTCAATAGTGCTTTCAGATTCCCAGAGTTTCTGCTCCTCTCTTTCTAAATATCATGAAATGTGGCTCTTGATTTGAAAGTGCACACAAGGAAAATATATGCTGTAGCAATTATACAACTATATATGCAAAATATAGTTATATAACAATGGCAGCTTTGCCTCAGTCATGGAAAATTTCACATAGATAGCAATGTTTTCTAAGTACTTCACATCCTGATCTACCTGAATCAGAAACTGGAACCATGGATCTTTGCCTACCTCCACAAAGGGAGGCAAAACATACATTGCAACAACACAATGCAATTTCACTGTTTACAATACAAACTTGCACATAATGTCATGGTGCAAATACCAAGGGTCAGGGCTTTTATCATGACTTCATGATACACATATTGTCATTTGGTGTTACTATGGTTAGATACAGACTCATATAGAACTATGTGATCAGCAGTGTTGCTCTACCTCCATCTATCCAGGATGGCCCTCCACTACAGGAAAAGCTATAATAGATGACATCTGTATAGCTGATAGTCTTTGTGGCCATGGTCTGCTTCTGTCTTCTCCAGCTGTCTCTCTTAGCTTGGTCTCTCAGTTCCAACCTCCCTCCCACATGGGCCTGTGGGTCACCTGAACGATTGGAAGAATATACCACACATGGCCAAAGCCAGAAAAGCTGCCATTTGCTCCTGCATATATACATCAGCAAGGCTCCTTGCTTTTTTATGGAGCAACAATTTGCATAAGTTAAGAATGACTCCTCCTGGTGATCTCTATTGTATAGATAAACTGGACACCATATTTTTGTCATTTTGTCAATGGATTCACACTGCAGTCTCAAGTTGGATCATCATGGTTAAGTAAACAGTGACTTGGCACAATATGCAGCCTCCTACCACATAGGTGGTAAAGGTCTAGGACTACTTAAATCTAAGTTCTAGCTACTAGAAGATGCTTCCCCTTTTCTTTTGCTTCAATAGATTAACATAGGCACCTCTCTCAAAATGTTTAAAGTCAAGTATACTACAAGGCGACAGCCAGTTTGGTGTACTGGTCAAGGCAGCAGGCTAGAAATGTGAGTTCTAGTCCCACCATAGGCACAAAGCCAGCTGGGTGACCTTGGGCCAGTCACTCTCTCTCAGCTCTAGGAAGGAGGCAATGGCAAGCCACTTCTAAAAACCCTTGCCAAGAAAACTGCAGGACTTGTCCAGGAAGTCTCTGAGAATTGGACATGATTGAAGAGATTTTAAAAAAAATATTACAAGGCACTGGAATCAGAAGATCAATCATGGGAATATATATTTTTATAAAATAATTTGGGGTAGGGTTGGCATCTTGCCCATAATAGATAAATGTATATGTTCTAATATCTTGATCCTTCCAGAACCTCACTGTTTTGCTTATCAACCTTTTTGTAGCAGGGAGTAGTGCTCTGTGTGGTGAACCCTCAGGAATGCAGTACAGTCTGTCAGACCTGTTGGTTGACGAGGTTCAGGTATTGTTTAAGATTAAAAGTCACAAAGAGAATCCCATGAAAAAATTGTGTTTCAGGAATGATGCTCCCTTTCATTTGCCTGCTTCCTCTGTTCTTCCTTTCTAAACATATAATAGGTTAGTAGTTAGGAACATGACCTAGGAGCTGAAACTCTCAGTTTCAAATCTCAGATTTTAAAATTCACATTCATTCACTCTTAGTAGGTGTACAAGTTCAATAGCCATCTACTACTGGGAGATATATTATGACCTAATATTGAATTATTCTTTCTCTCTTCTCAGTCTGCTTATTTTTGTATTCTGCAGATGGATATATGGGCTAGATTGGATTAGTGTCAGTTTAAGGTCTTATATGAGCATGTGTAATATTTGATGAATGATCTCAATTCGAATTCAGGGCAAGCCATCTAACATCACAGTGATCCAAATATAGGCCCCAACCACAGATGCTGAAGAAGCTGAAGTAGAGCAGTTCTATGAGGATCTGCAGCACCTACTGGACAACATGCCTAAAAGAGATGTTATTCTCATCACGGGAGACTGGAATGCTAAAGTTATGGTTTCATACAGCACCTAGCATGTTTTAGTACCTCCAAGTGAGAAAAAAAAAATGTAAGTTATCAGAAGAGGAAGAAGAAATTGGAAAATGTATTTTCATTATGAGGGGGAAAAACAGTATTCAGCTCTGCTGCTGGTTTTTATTTTTATTTTTTACAGCTACTTGCTCTTTTTTCTAAAGAAACAAGGTACAGAAGGTTTTCATACAACTTACGATGTTAGGCCATGGTAAGCAAATAATTATGTATTAATTGTCATTAATATTAATATTAATGACTTATTTTTCTCATGCTTTTATATTTTGTTATGACCTCTATAATATACACCTATGAGAGAATGAGCCACATCCCACCTATGACTAAACAATGCAACCCAATGGATTGCTTGATATCTCCTGCCTGTCAGTGACCTACCCCAGCTGGGAGGCAGGATAAGAGAACAAATCTAAAGTGGGTATCCTTGGGTTGACAACATGGACTTGGCAGTCCAAATGTGAAGATGTTTCACCTCAGTACCAGTCTCCTACCTGTCAGATGGAATGAAATGCCCTCTTTTAATGTGTTGTTGTTGCCGCTGCTGTTGCTTCTTTCCATATCGTTTCTGTTCCCAAACAGGAAATCAAGGAAGGAAGAAATAGGTTCTTTCTAGTCATCTTACTTCAGCAAAGGATCGTTACCTTGTTGTGGTGCTGGAGCTTGAGCACCTCAATGATGCCATGAGCTAAACCGTGAACGGCCACCCAAGACGGGAAGGTCATGACAGAGAGGTCAGACTAAATGCGATCCCTGGGGAAGGTAATGGCAACCCACCCAGTATTCTTGCCTTGACAACTAAATGGATCAGTACAACCAGAGATATGTCAGTATACCATCAGAAGATGAGACCCCCAGGTCGGAAGATGGTCAGAATGCTACTGGGGAGGAATGGAGGATGAGTTCAACTAGCCCTAGACATGATGACGCAGCTAGCTGAAAGCCGAAAGGACGGCTAGCGGCCAACGGTGCTGGTGGTGAACGGCAAATCCGATGTTAAGGATCAACACACCATTGGAACCTGGAATGTAAGATCTATGAGCCAGGGCAAATTGGATGTGGTTATTGGTGAGATGTCAAGATTAAAGATAGACATTTTGGGCGTCAGTGAACTGAAATGGACTGGAATGGGCCACTTCACATCAAATGACCACCAGATCTACTACTGTGGACAAGAGGACCACAGAAGAAATGGAGTAGCCTTCATAATTAATAGTAAACTGACTAAAGCAGTGCTTGGATACAATCCAAAAAACGATAGAATGATCTCAATTTGAATTCAGGGCAAGCCATCTAACATCACAGTGATCCAAATATATGCCCCAACCACAGATGCTGAAGAAGCTGAAGTAGAGCAGTTCTATGAGGATCTGCAGCACCTACTGGACAACATGCCTAAAAGAGATGTTATTTTCATCACAGGAGACTGGAATGCTAAGGTGGGCAGTCAAATGACACCTGGAATTACAGGTAAGCATGCCTGGGAGAACAAAACGAAGCAGGACATAGGCTGATAGAATGTTGCCAAGACAACTCACTCTGCATAACAAACACTCTCTTCCAACAACCTAAGAGATGGCTTTTTACATGGACTTCACCAGATGGACAACAACGAAATCAGATTGACTACATCCTTTGCAGCCAAAGGTGGCGGACATCTATACAGTCGGTAAAAACAAGACCTGGAGCTGACTGTAGTTCCGATCACGGACTTCTTATTGCACAATTTAGGATCAGACTAAAGAGATTAGGGAAGACCCACAGATCAGCTAGATATGAGCTCACTAATATTCCTAAGGAATATGCAATGGAGGTGAATAATCGATTTAAGGAACTGGACTTAGTAGATAGGGTCCCGGAAGAACTATGGACAGAAGTTTGCAGCATTGTTCAGGAGGCGGCAACAAAATACATCCCAAAGAAAGAGAAAACCAAGAAGGCAAAATGGCTGTCTGCTGAGACACTAGAAGTAGCCCAGGAAAGAAGGAAAGCAAAAGGCAACAGCGATAGGGGGAGATATGCCCAATTAAATGCAAAATTCCAGAGGTTAGCCAGAAGAGATAAGGAATTATTTTTAAACAAGCAATGCGCGGAAGTGGAAGAAGACAATAGAATAAGAAGGACAAGAAACCTCTTCCAGAAAATTAGACACATTGGAGGTAAATTCCAGGCAAAAATGCGTATGATCAAAAACAAAGATGGCAAGGACCTAACAGAAGAAGAAGAGATCAAGAAAAGGTGGCAAGAATATACGGAAGACCTGTATAGGAAGGATAACAATATTGGGGATAGCTTTGACGGTGTGGTCAGTGAGCTAGAGCCAGACATCCTGAAGAGTGAGGTTGAATGGGCCTTAAGAAGCATTGCTAATAACAAGGCAGCAGGAGACGACGGCATCCCAGCTGAACTGTTCAAAATCTTGCAAGATGATGCTGTCAAGGTAATGCATGCTATATGCCAGCAAATTTGGAAAACACAAGAATGGCCATCAGACTGGAAAAAATCAACTTATATCCCCATACCAAAAAAGGGAAACACTAAAGAATGTTCAAACTATCGAACAGTGGCACTCATTTCACATGCCAGTAAGGCAATGCTCAAGATCCTGCAAGGTAGACTTCAGCAATTCATGGAGCAAGAATTGCCAGATGTACAAGCTGGGTTTAGAAAAGGCAGAGGAAGTAGGGACCAAATTGCCAATATCCGCTGGATAATGGAAAAAGCCAGGGAGTTTCAGAAAAACATCTATTTCTGTTTTATTGACTATTCTAAGGCCTTTGACTGTGTGGACCATAACAAATTGTGGCAAGTTCTTAGTGGTATGGGGATACCAAGTCATCTTGTCTGCCTCCTGAAGAATCTGTATAACGACCAAGTAGCAACAGTAAGAACAGACCACGGAACAACGGACTGGTTTAAGATTGGGAAAGGAGTACGGCAGGGCTGTATACTCTCACCCTACCTATTCAACTTGTACGCAGAACACATCATGCGACAAGCTGGGCTTGAGGAATCCAAGGCTGGAGTTAAAATCACTGGAAGAAACATTAACAATCTCAGATATGCAGATGATACCACTTTGATGGCTGAAAGCGAAGAGGAACTGAGGAGCCTTATGATGAAGGTGAAAGAAGAAAGTGCAAAAGCTGGCTTGCAGCTAAACCTCAAAAAAACCAAGATTATGGCAACCAGCTTGATTGATAACTGGCAAATAGAGGGAGAAAATGTAGAAGCAGTGAAAGAGTTTGTATTTCTAGGTGCAAAGATTACTGCAGATGCTGACTGCAGTCAGGAAATCAGAAGACGCTTAATCCTTGGGAGAAGAGCAATGACAAATCTCGATAAAATAGTTAAGAGCAGAGACATCACACTGACAACCAAGGTCCGCATAGTTAAAGCAATGGTGTTCCCCGTAGTAACATATGGCTGCGAGAGCTGGACCATAAGGAAGGCTGAGAGAAGGAAGATCGATGCTTTTGAACTGTGGTGTTGGAGGAAAATTCTGAGAGTGCCTTGGACTGCAAGAAGATCCAACCAGTCCATCCTCCAGGAAATAAAGCCAGACTGCTCACTTGAGGGAATGATATTAAAGGCAAAACTGAAATACTTTGGCCACATAATGAGAAGACAGGACACCCTGGAGAAGATGCTGATGTGCTAGGGAGAGTGGAGGGCAAAAGGAAGGGTGGGGCGACCAAGGGCAAGATGGATGGATGATATTCTAGAGGTGATGGACTTGTCCCTGGGGGAGCTGGGGGTGTTGACAACCGACAGGAAGCTCTGGCGTGGGCTGGTCCATGAAGTCACGAGGAGTCGGAAGCGACTAAACGAATGAACAACAACAACATTTGATGAAATGCCTAACACTTCATCCAACCAAAGTGAAGCAGGAATTATTTGGGTCCACTTTCTTTTATATTAATGGTGGAAATATGTCCCAACCTCACAGCGCAGGTGCAAGGCTATTTCAATTATAGTGGTCAAAAGCAAGGAAGTGTGATATGCAGCAATTCTGTGATTAAGCAAGAAACACTGTAATTTTGCACTATGACAGAAGGCAGTTAAAAGATTGTATCTTTGTAATCCTTTGTTGAAGATAGAAACATATTTCAAGATGATGCTTTATGTTTATGTTTCCTTAATTTATTAGACCTCCCACCCATGCTGGAAAACACGAGCCAAAGTTTAGGTTTTATGTGGGCACATTTCTCTCTTTTGGCACAGACATCCCCAAAATGGCCATGGAGGGCCCAACCAGTAACCACAGAGGAAGTTGGTCTGCTGGCAGCTCTTACAGCAAGCAATAGGAGCACAGACTTTGTTAGACTGAATTAAGCACAGGAGAGAAACCGCACATCCAGTCCCGTGCTGGCACAAATCTGAACGCACCATTTTTGTAGCAGAGCAGGAAAGCATGATTGCAGGTTGCCTCCATGAGGATGGTGAACTAAGGCCAATGTCATCCGTTCAAGCCATCTCAATGTGATTGTGAAAATATTGCCTGTGCTCAGTTAGCAGGTCATGCAGAAGAGCTCTTAATTCTGGGTAACAGCTTTATCTCTCCAGATGTTTTGTATGGCTAATGATGAGCCAGCATGCTGGGACCTTAGTGTGGAAATGTCTGGAGAACCAAACTGTTCAGCTGCATAGGATTGGGTCCTAAATCTGAAAGGTCCAAGGGATTAGAATATATAGTCTTATAACAATTTGTCTGCTTTTTTGGTTGTCTTTCAAGCCCCTTCTCTAAGAGGCATTTTTCAAAATTAAGATGGCAATGAAGTAAAGACTGTTTTTTGCACAGATATTGTAGTTAGAGAATAATTCCTAAGGAAACTTGGCTGGCATCAATGGTCTTTTCATTTGTATGCCAGGCAAAATTATTTGACCAGTCCTTTTCACTTGAAATGTTCTTTTTAACTTGCATTTATCTAATGTAATTATTGCATGCCTGTTTGTAATTGTATAAGTTGTCCTGGAATCTCTTTTGAGTAAGATCAATTACGTTTTAAATAACCTTGTTTTGCTGTTCTTGTTGACTCAGGAATGCCTATATAAGATTTGAACTCAGGAATGCCTATATAAGATTTCAAGTAAATTACACCAAGTTCAGTGGGAGAGGCTTCCTGATGAGTATGTAAAGGCCTGTCATGCTATAACAGCTGGACTCTCTTCCATCTGGATGGCATACCTGGAATTGCCAGATAATTGTTTTTCTCATCCAAGCACTGACCAGAATCAAACTTTGACCCTGTGGCTTCACATCTGGGTTTTAAGAGGAGAAGAAGGTAATATTGGTTTGTGCAGATTAAGTACCAAGATACTTAAATTTTTGAAAGGCAAGAAGAGGCCTTGCTTATACCAGGCCAAGCCAGTAAGAAACTGGACCAATAGATGGGGGTGGGGAGTGGGGAGGATGCTGAGCACCTTGAAACCTCGGCCAGATTTTAAAAAGAGGCTCACTTGAAACAGGATAGAATGGAACATCGCCCAGCAGGCTGTGTTAGCAGCCTATAAAGTCTACAAGGCATAGCCGGATCCGGGAATAAAAGAACGTGCCACCCAGCACCTTTCACTGAACCTCCTCCCCGAGAAATTCGGATTCCCAGTGACTGAAGCGGCGGCGGCGGCGGCCGCAGGAAGAGGAGGGACCAACGGTGCCACAGCTGCCTGACTTTGGCACGGGGTCCGTCGGAAAAGCTGTTTCGTAGCTCCCCGCCGGATCCTGCTCTTCCCCTCTCTTCCTTGTCCTGGAGTAATTGCCGAGTTCCGTCAACACGCCGCGGGGGTAAAAAGCCTGCGAGGAGCGAAAGCGTCTCCTCTGCTGTCATGTCGCAGCCAACGAAAGGCAAAAAACACCCCGCCAAGGGCTCCAGAGTGGTAAGTCGCGGGCGGGCGAAAACTAAACTAAACATCGTGCCTGCGAGTGCTCTCTCTACTTCCCTTTCGAATAAGAGGGGTGGGAAATGCAGCCCTGCGGCGTACAGTCGGGGGAAGGGGCTGAAGCGTATGTGTCAAAGCCCAGCAGGAATTTGCCAGCGCCCAGCGCGGCGAGGAGCCAAAATCGGCAGCGCGCAGAGGCGCGGGAGAGCTGAGCAGCAGAGCTAGGAGCGGTGGATAGGACTGGGTGGGGCGAAGCAGCTGCTGGATCGAGGGAACTTGGGGTGCGCGCGCGCGCTCGTTTGCGTAAGCAAAGGCTGCCTCCCTTCATGACGCCGCCTTTTTCAGTCTCCCCTTCCAGATGTGCTGGGCTACCGCTGTACTTTCCCCCTGGCAGCTGGGGGTGATAAGCGTTGTAGCCTGTCATCTCGAGGGCGCCCGCTTGAGGAAGGTTGGCTAGTGGACTTCAAAGGCCAGAGCCCCTCCCTATGGACGTGTGAAAAAACGGTGACTGTTATGCGAATTGCCCCTTTTAAATCGTTCAGCAGGCATTTTGTTCTACTTTAAATCCGGAGATGAAATCCCTGACAGTTTATGTGAAAGTGACTCTGTGTGTCCCGAAGTCTATCTGGGAGCGGTTTCTAAACTGCGAGGATTCAAAGCTGTCTTTGACTTGGAAACTCTCCCGTCCCAGGTTGTGTTCATGCAAGATGCCAAATTATAAAGCCATGATTCTTAAAAGTACAATACCAAATCAAATTGACTTTGTAGTGACAAATCGGGAAGCACATTTTAGTGCAGCACCTTCTGCAAACATAGCCTTACGGTTATGATTCAGTGCATCATGTGGACCCAGAAATTTGGGTAAACTGTGATTTAAGTTAACATAGATTGGTATATTGTGCAAACAGCCCAATATTGTATGTACCAGGCCATTTAAAACACAATGGGCTTTGTTTTGGATGAGCACCTTGTGCAAATACATTCATTATGGCTTGATTGTTTACAATTCAGTGTGTTGTATGAACACAGGCTCTGAGCCTCTGTATGTTCAACGGCATTCGTCTACACTGCCATCATTAAGTTCCATGTTATTCTCTGGTTTAAATGAAATCCAGTTGGTATCCTCTACTGGTTCCAATAGAAATCAGGGATTTCGTTAACAGATTGTCTTCAAGATTTTGGACACACCCCTTCCCCTTTAATGGAGAGAGGCTCTTACAATTTAGACTTCTCTGCCTAGAGAAGAGATGACAGGTGGATATGAGGTCATTGTTGATAAAAGACCTATATCTTATTTCTAATACTGGTGGGTGCCCCCCCACTTCTGTTTTGCCTTGCAGATGTTCCTGCTATGAAGTAATAGATACTAGAGTGGAGTTTCAGTTTGGAGCAGGTTTGATTCCTACCATTAACTGCCCAGTTAATTTATAGCGCCTGGGAAAGTATGGTGTTGGGCGACTGACCTTGCAGCCATCTTGTTCTTGGGTGCCAGGGCCAATGGCAGGTGGAGAGTCCTTGTACACATTCACAAAATTGGGGAGTAAATTGTTCCTAGTTGTGCCTTCTCCACACTGGTGCCCATTTTTCTTTTTATGCTGTTTACAATTCAGGTCTGTGGGGAAGTCAAGATATGGGGAAAGGTGTGTGCTGAAGATAAACCTCTGTGTGTCCCTTGACAGTGTCCTATTAGGTGCCCCAAGAAGAATAAGGCCTGTTTGTAATATCCCTCTCATAGTTTACAGTAGCTGACTTTAAACACACTTCAGGGCTCTCAAGCCATTGGCTACAAAATGATTCAGTATTCTGTGGGAACCAAACTAGTGTGGTTAGTTTATGGTCCACTGTATTGTGCAAACCCAGGCAATTCAATAAACCAAGATGCAGTTAACTCTAGGTTAGCATCTGTGGGAACATAGCCAGTTTATGGTAGTACTTAATTTCTGTCTCAGGCAAAGTGCATTTCTTTACCTGTGAATGCAACCCTGGGGTAAAATATGGCTTCTTGGCTAGCCTTTTTAAAAAAGATATTTGGGCAAAGCAGAAGGAGTTTTACCCAGAAAATGCTAGGGATTTAGAAAGAAAGGGAATGAGTGGAGACACGCCTTCCTTCTTCCAGGAACTGGGTCAAAGCAATGAAATCACCCTTCGAGGGCTTAGGGCGGTGCAGCTGGCACCAAGGGAAACTCGATCGAGACATCATTCCTGTCATTCCCTTCGTCTATCCTGGAGTAAAAAATGCCACCTTGGTTGGTTTGACTCGTGCGTAGTTTGTCCGCAGAGAGACGAGAACTTCTAGGCAACCCCTGCTGCAGTTACTTCAGAGCAGAAAGGCGTGGCTCCAGCAGGCGGACGCCAAATTAACCCGGGCCGTCCCCTTCAGGTTCGCTAGTCTGCCGTCTGTTTGGGGGCGGGCCGGCTGAAGGGAAGCCACAGCCTCTCCACGTCCCGCTCTTTACTCGCACATCTTCCCAGCCCTCCTGGCAGAGAGTCGCAATACCTTGAGCGCCTACCCCGGAGTTTCGTGCGCGCTCTTGGGACGCTGAAGCCGAACTTGGAAGGAGAACTGGGAGAGGCCCGGGCGATGGCGTTTGCGAGCTGGTGGTACGCGACGGTAAATACACGTGGAGTTGATCTCACAATAGTTGCTGCGCTTTTGGGAGATCCGGTATTTGATGTAGTTCGAGGGAGTGTCGGTCGCTAATACTCCCCCCAAGAAGGCTGAATGAAAACCCTTCCTCCTCTTGCTGAGGGCGTACCTGCGCGCTTTGCACCAGGGATGAATTGACGCAGGGAACCAGAGAGTTTACGCCTTTCTGGTATGCGCAGAATAGCTGGCCTGTTCTTGTGAACTTTTATGCTGTCTTTCACTATCTGACATGGAAGTCGGGGGCTTGATTAGAAAAGGAAAGTGGGCCTAGTTCTGAAGAACAGGATTATACCCTCCTTTGTTGAATAAATCGGATTGAAAGAGACCAATACCTTTTAAACAACTGCTTTATCTTGGAATGTATATAATAAACCAGATTTGGGAATAACAAAAGTAGCTACTTCTTCTAATTAAAGTTTCTGAAACATTTGGGTAACTCAGTTGATGGTTTAAGACAATGACATGCAAAACTTTTCATTTAAAGTCCATAATTTTCAATGTAGATTTGGTGATTTCTGTGTTTATGGAGGTTGGATCTGCAGCTCTTATCTAATTAAAATTAATATTAATTCTCCTGCCAACATTTATGGTTATATTATTGCATATGATTATTACAAAGTTGAATGGCTTTTCAAAAAGTCCTGTATGTTTTTCCTCCTCTCCAGTTCGTCATTGGAAAGGAATGACCAAGGCTTCTGAGATAAAGTAAAAGCTATTGAGGCTTTTTTTCTGAACAAGTGAACTATATTTTTGCTTTTAATGTCTTTATCACAGTGTATTTCTGGCTTATCAGAGGCTTTCTAAAAAATAGATTAAAACACTTTTTAAAAAAATTTGGCAGTCATTGTTGCGGCAGCTTCTGAATTAATCTGCAATACATTACAGAAGTCATCCATTCTATTGGCTGATCCGTCAAACTTTGAGAAGTGATCATAAACTTGCCAAAGGGATGGAAGGGGTCATGCAGCCCAGGTGGTATGTGCATAAGTATGTATCAATATATTCCACTACATAATGTGACCAGGTTGCTGAGTGGGGTACCTGACCACATGGTCAGTATTGAGCGTTACTGAGTATACCAGTCTTGAAGCAATTAATAAGTATTAATTAGTTAACTATTAGTTATCCAGCCAGTTTATGGTTTTGCTTTTAGCATGAAAGCCCTTAAACAGTTAGGGACCAAGAGACTTAACAGATCGTCTTCCTCATTTTAGACTTGGTTGATCACTAAGATTGGTAAAGGTCTGGAACTACTTGTGCTCTGACTGATAGACTGCTACGTTAGGGTTGCTGAAAACTAGGCCTTCTCTATGGAATGCTTTCCCCCTGATGTTTGGGAGGCCCTATCATAGTTTCCTTTTAGGTTTTCAAAAGGCACCTATGTGAATGTCGTGTATGCTTTCCTTCCTTTTTAGGCTGTACTGTAATTTGTTGTATTTTAATATTTTTTTCTTCTGTGCACACCATTTGTAAACATTTTGAATGTAAGAATGTGGTATTAAATGTATCACATGAACCATGATGCTCATGCATTGGCTGTTTCTTGTAGTACCCATGGCTCCTGAATGTGACATAAATCACATAGGCTGTAACTGGGTGGGGTACATAGATAAGAACCTACTTATCTAATGGCACACTGATTTTAGTAGTTTGGGTCGCTTAGGAATTTTTTTTAAAAAGTGTGTCCATATAATAGGAATTATCACTTTTTAATTGTGTAATGCAGTGAAGGTTACCTTTTCATCAATAAATATCATTCACAGCATATTCCCAAGCATAGCTACTAAGAAGTAATTTCTTGTAGGTTCAGTGAAACTTCCAGTGGCCACAGAGTTGCAGCTGTAATAAAAGAAGACATTTGAGCAAAGTACTGGAGTAGTCTTCGGCAAAGGATCGTTACCTTGTCGTGGTGCTGGAGCTTGAGCACCTCAATGATGCCATGAGCTAAACCGTGAAGGGCCACCCAAGACGGGAAGGTCATGACAGAGAGGTCAGACTATATGCGATCCCTGGGGAAGGTAATGGCAACCCACCCCAGTATTCTTGCCATGAAAACTAAATGGATCAGTACAACCAGAGATATGTCGGTATACCATTGGAAGATGAGACCCCCAGGTCGGAAGATGGTCAGAATGCTACTGGGGAGGAATGGAGGATGAGTTCAACTAGCCCTAGACATGATGACGCAGCTAGCTGAAAGCCGAAAGGACGGCTAGCGGCCAACGGTGCTGGTGGTGAACGGCAAATCCGATGTTAAGGATCAACACACCATTGGAACCTGGAATGTAAGATCTATGAGCCAGGGCAAATTGGATGTGGTTATTGGTGAGATGTCAAGATTAAAGATAGATATTTTGGGCGTCAGTGAACTGAAATGGACTGGAATGGGCCACTTCACATCAAATGACCACCAGATCTACTACTGTGGACAAGACGACCACAGAAGAAGTGGAGTAGCCTTCATAATTAATAGTAAAGTGGCTAAAGCAGTGCTTGGATACAATCCAAAAAACGATAGAATGATCTCAATTTGAATTCAGAGCAAGCCATCTAACATCACAGTGATCCAAATATAGGCCCCAACCACAGATGCTGAAGAAGCTGAAGTAGAGCAGTTCTATGAGGATCTGCAGCACCTACTGGACAACACGCCTAAAAGAGATGTTATTTTCATCACAGGAGACTGGAATGCTAAGGTGGGCAGTCAAATGACACCTGGAATTACAGGTAAGCATGGCCTGGGAGAAAGGACAAAGCAGGACATAGGCTGATAGAATTTTGCCAAGACAACTCACTCTGCATAACAAACACTCTCTTCCAACAACCTAAGAGACGGACTTCACCAGATGGACAACACCGAAATCAGATTGACTACATCCTTTGCAGCCAAAGGTGGCGGACATCTATACAGCTGGTAAAAACAAGACCTGGAGCTGACTGTAGTTCAGATCACGAACTTCTTATTGCACAATTTAGGATCAGACTCAAGAGATTAGGGAAGACCCACAGATCAGCTAGATATGAGCTCACTAATATTCTTAAGGAATATGCAGTGGAGGTGAAGGATAGATTTAAGGAACTGAACTTAGTAGATAGGGTCCCGGAAGAACTATGGACAGAAGTTCGCAACATTGTTCAGGAGGTGGATGGAGAGGGAGGGTGGAGGGCAAAAGGAAGAGGGGCCGACCAAGGGCAAGGTGGATGGATGATATTCTAGAGGTGACGGACCCGACCCTGGGGGAGCTGGGGGTGTTGACGACCGACAGGAAGCTCTTGCGTGGGCTGGTCCATGAAGTCACGAAGAGTCAGAAGCAACTAAATGAATAAACAACAACTGGAGTAGTAATTTATCTGGGATGGATTCTGTAGGGCATTAGATTATAACTATCGTCCATTCCATCAGTACTTAATTTTTGCTTTAATTGCTATCTTATAGAAAATATGGGATAGATTAGCAGGTATAGATGAAAAGTGCTTAGCATTCTTAGCTAGGGTTAAGAATTCAAACAAGAACAATGAAGCAGCTGTGAAATGAAATACACAAAAAATGCTTAGGGGTAGTGGTTTTTTTGTTTTTTGTTTAAAGAACTATCCAAAGAGTTTCAGTATGTAAAAAGAACTGAATTTGACATCTCTTACTAGCTTTAAAATGTCCAGGTATGCATTTAAACTGAATAAATTTTGTTATAGAAGACTTCATAAGGAAACTCAAATGTTGGGCTTCTATTTACCTAGCCAAAATTGGCTGCTTAGGTTCTTCTTAATCTATTTTTTGAGTATTATTTTTTGAGGATTCCTTGTTGAAAGAGGGCATAGGCCCATCTAATTTAGTATTTTTGTAACATGCATGAACCAATTGAATGCATTTGGGATGCTCACAAGTCTGGATTGTAGAGTGATAGCCCTGATGCACTGCTGCTTCCCAGGAACTATATTTAAGGAATGCTCCCTGTGATTCATGGGACAGTTTGCAATCCTTAGTACAGTATTAGTAACTTGATAACCTGATCTTCCATGAATCTGTTCCTTTTAGAATCATGCAAACTAGGTACAAAACCACAGTTTAATTATGTACTGTTTGAAAAAGTATTTTCGTATGTCACTCTGCAATCTCCCTGTGTGTGGTTTCAGTAAATGACCTTGAATTGTAACACTGTGAGAGGGAGATTGTGATGAACGCCTACCCAAGTTTCCAACCAGACTCACACAAGCAGCTTATGGATATCTGATTTATTATTGGATAGTATGCAAGTTCAAGAGCAAAGCTGAGAACGGCAAAAACGCAGGTCTTTCAAACAATTAAAGCTTAAACAGTTCCAATTCCTCCCCCCAGAGTCAGAGTCCACTCCCTGCAGCCTGCAGGTGTTCCTAATGGTTCCGGCTGGTCTTTGGGAAAATGTCCTTGAACAGGCGAGATAACCCAAATAGACATTCCAGAGTCTCTACATCAGTGCCTGGTACAAAAGAACAAGAGCAGCCCCCTCCCCAACAGTAACATGTGTCAACACCAAATGGCATGGGAACTAGTTACGATGTTCACAGGAACATTGAAACAGGAACCATGACAGAGATAAATTCTTGTTAGGTATGATTTTATGTACCTCTGTCATGCTCCCTCCCCCCCAATTTTACTGCAAATTAAAAAGTTTAGTTACCCAGAGGGGAGTTACTATAGCCCCCTAATCATTTTGGGTTGTTCTTTCTTGCCCTTTTTTTAACTTGACAATATCCTCCTTAAGATGCAGTGCCCAGAACTGTCTCCAACACCAATTGTGTTTCACTATAGATATGTGTAAAGATCATTATTGTATCAGCGGTTTTGGAATCAAACACTTAAACCAGTGTTTCTTAACCTTAACAACTTTAAGATGTGTGGACTTCAGCTCCCACAGTTCCCCAGCCATTCAAAGACAGCAGAAGATAATAGAAGCCCAAAGATAATGGGAACTTTCTTGTACAGCAGAAGTGCATTGACATCCCAAAGTCTTGGGTGCAGTTCCCAGATCCTCCAAAACTTCTATCAAGTTCTAAATTTAAGATAATCTAAAACACATGGAAAGTTAACATTTTGATTTTAATTAAATGTTACATCACATTTAGTTTTTATCTTGTCCCCACTTACTGGAGTGTGGACCTAGCATACCTCTCAAAGGCCCAGATCTGAAGAAGTTGTGTACTATTGCCACATCAGAAATTGCATGGATCAGATTCCAAGTTTTTTCCAATTAACTTCAGTGTAGCTCAGTGTAATCTAACTGTTTCTGCTCCTGCTAATCATTTATTTAGAACCTAATCCCTTTTGTCTTGTGGGGGTTGCCTTGGAGAGCAGGTCTCAGAGCTGAAGCATGTGGCCACTAAACATGCTTTTGTGGCATTTTACTGAACTTCACTAAACAGGAGTGAATACTCTGTTCTCTTGCATGCTGAACAGCTAATTTCTATATGTGTGTGTTAAGATCTATGTGGTTTTACGGAGTAAAAAATTACATTCCTCTACTCATACTAATATTTATAGTTGTCCATTTATATATCTCTTTACTTTGATATCTTCAGAAAAATGACTCTGATAAAACATTGCATAAGATCCTACTCCAGATGGAAATAATCATAACGAGAATTGGACAGATGCTGGACTTTGGATTTGTATTGTTACTTTGCATTTTTCCTACCCAAGGAGAACTTAGTATAGATTACATGTATGTACACTTTTATCCCCCCCCCCGCCACCACCAGAACCCTATGTAACTAATTGGAAGGGGGCATTAAGCCACCGCTTGATGCTGGAATCCAATTTAAAGCTTCTACAATAGATTGCTAGTTTCCTGTGTTTGAACATGTCCAGTGAAAGGGAGTGTAATAGTATGTGGGAATGACCTTGGGAGACAGGAGGAAGAGCCACACCCTAGACAATGGTCTGATAAAATTTGAATCTGAAGGAGGAGGGGTGCCAAAAGTGTCTCAGAAGGGACCCTCCCCAGTTTTCAAGAGAGTAAAAGTGAGGGACAGGAGAGGTCCTTTCAGACTTGCAAGATTCTCTTAATGTATCCTTACAATAAAGATAGAGCTAGTACTCCTGCTTGTACTTCTTGTCTGGACTACCTCACAAGGCTGACAAAGGAGTCTACTAGTTCTCTGGGTAACTGTTGCCATTATTGAACTGCTGTTACTATTACAAAGTCTTTTTCTAACATTCAGTTGAAATCTGCTCTCCTGTAATTTAAATCTATCATTCCTTGTCTTGCACTCTGGAACAATGGAGAGTAGGTCTTGATTTTCTTCTGTGTGATATCCTTTCAGGTATTTTGACAGTGCAAGGTAGATGGACTTGATCACAGTGGTGATGGATGCACTGTTGGAAGACCTGGGGACAGATCGTCCTGGAGACCTATTTACGTGGTTGCTAAGAGTTGACACTGACTTGATGGCAATAATCAATCGATCCCTGAATATCAAATAGCTAGCTGCAGTTAAGAATAGCAGCCATAAATAATCAGGCAGCCTTCACTGAAGTTTATTTTATTTATTTATTTATTTAATTTATAATGGATGAATAAACTGGAGATAGATGGTTTCTCAGCCAGGCCTTTCTAAAGAAATAGGTTTTCACATTGCCATGAAATGACATGTGAAAGGAATATGTCAAGCTCTTTACAAAACAACTTGAAGGGTTCATACTGAAGAAGATAATGTTTCAGAAGTCCTGTTTCAGTTATTTTCAGATATTAATATATGGCCTAGTTTACGTTTTGCCATCCCATTAAGGCATTTTGTTCTGGAAGGCATCTTCCCTGAATCTTTCCCTAATCATTGCTCTCATATGAAATTATTGTTATTCATCACCACCTTGTGTTTTATATTTGCTTCTTTTTTTTACATATTGGAGTTTTTAATATTCTAAATTTTAAGTGGTTATCTGTTTTGTTGGAATTTCTGGTAGTTGTGAAAGAAAAATTAAGAACGCTGAGGTTTTAGGTTCTTGTGGAAACATTCAGTATTGAAAGAACTTACCAAAAAACTTCCTTGTGATTTTTTTTTTCTTCTGTTTCATATCTTCAAATAGGAAAAGTTAGTTTCCCTTTCAGTTGTGCAAGGATAGTTAAGTTGAGCAATAGTCAGATAAACAATGCCTGTTGGTTTCTTTCCCTTCCTCCTGCCTTACTACAGTTTTGTGATAGGCAGATAATTTATAGGTGCCTGTTTAAACATTTCAAAATTACTTTCTCTACAGCCAGAGTAAAGCTTACCCTGGGAAAGTTAAACCTGGTAAAGTGTACCCTCTTATATATCTCTTTCTAAGAGCAAAATAAGTGCATGAATTAAGCTTGGCTGGAAATTTGTCAGGCTGGCAGGATGTTATTTTCCTTTATCTTCCTCTAGAACAGAATTCCTTGATGTAGATGATCTCTCCCCTTCTTTATCTCATTGTGGTCTTTGGGACTAAAGGGATCTTCTTCCAGGCCACCGTGGAACAAAACACCCTTCAACCGTTCCAAAGCTGCCTAGTTCAACCTGATCTGTCCACCACTTGCCTCTTTCTCCGCTAATTTGTCAGAGTGCTAGAAGGAGTATATGTATGGATGATTGTGTGACAGGATGGCAGACAGTACTGTACTCAGATGCTGCATTATGTCACACAGTAGGTTGGGGAAGAGAGTTTAAGTATAAATAATATAATAGTAAAAAAACAGTTCTAGCTACTCTCATAAGGGCTTCTTGAAGATTATGTCCTTGTAATGGATCATGAATTTTTGGAAGTAAGCTGCGTAATGGCGGCTGGGAAGTTGCTGTTCAAGAAACAGAAGTCCAGAGGTCCAGTGAGCTTACAACAGAGTGACATATCCTAGGTTCCCAGGGCCATATGTGGCCTCTCTTCTCTGTACTATGGATTACATTAGTGCCAGACAGGAAGTCCTTCAGAGGATGAAGGATATGGAGTATCATTTAGGTTAGTAGGATCCTATACCACAGTAGAACCTGGATTTCAATGAGTCCCAGCATGCTGGCCAAATACCTGACATCTCTAACTTTTCCTTGATTGAGGAAGGACTTCTTTTTGGGCACGGCATAATACTCTGCCATCCACTGTCTTGCTGGGTAGATACTCAACCCCTCCTTATTTGAATGGACTTGTCTATGCAGTTCAAGAAAAATTGAAATAATCACTCACGTAGTGCGGTATTGTAATTTGTATAGGGATTTAAGGAACTCATTTATTTTATCTTGCAACAACATCCCGGACAGATATTTGGTATACAAAGTTAATTGTGGCCAAATTTTCCATGACAGCAGTCAAGACACGTAATCAAATAATGTATCCCTGATGATCATATACTGTATTTAATTGTTTTTATATTTTTATATGTCAGTGTAAGTGAATCATTGATCATAATAAAGAATGTATGTATATGTGGCCTCTAAAATTTTGGATATGGCTAGCTATTGTTATATTGTAAATTTTAATGTGACAGAAGAGGAGAATGAATTAGGGTAAGAGAGAGGAGTACCTGTATTTGTTATATTTTGGTTTATTTAATTCAATTTCTATAGCTGCCCATCTCAGAAGTGACTCTGGGTGGCAACATTTCAATTTACATGAAAGGAAATACAATTTTGTCTCAGACACATCCCCTAGCTTTTGGAGCAAAACCCCTGGTACAACAAGGGGTGATCAAGTATGACCTGTGTTCCAGAAAAAATTGGACCTCCCTGATGTTGGACCAGGGGTTATGCTCCAGATATTAATGGATGTAGAAGAACAAAATCTGTATTGTATTTCCTTTCATTTAAATTTAAAGGATAAGCAACTTTTTGAAGCCAGTAAGAACATTTGGAATTTTGTAATTATATCATGTGAGCTCTTAATAAAGGGAGGATGGGGAGAAGGGAAGCTGTAGTAGGCCTGTTCAGTATAAAATCCCAGTTGATAAAGAGAGTCAGATCGGACATTTCCTTTGTCCTAGTGTGTTATTATCTTCATTGTAACTACCCCGTCCTTTTTAATTTCTAAATATGTCTGTGCAACCTATTGTGGGAGCTGGTAGAATTCTTGTAAAGGCAATACTCGAAGTCATTGGTGTGCTTTGCAGCCTGTTCTTGTTTTCTCTTTAGAGTGGGGCAAAAGGTCTAGTGAGTGCAAAGGGAGAGGTTTGTGGGCATGTTGCTTTTGAGAATTACGTTGCCTATTCTTGATGTAGAGAATATTGTGTGTTGTTTCAAATGAACGTTTGACATTTTAAACATTTCTTACAGCATGGTGATAAAAATGCAAGTGGAACCTCAAGAGAGAAGAAAGGAGCAGAAGCAACTGAGGTAAATTATAGCTATAATTTATAATAAGTTATAACTTATAAAAATGAGTCATTATTTAACTTCTGTACATAAGTTATCATTCACAGCTTTTATGAAGAAATTCTAGATGGTTAACAAACTTCATTAATGATTGTGACTTGGGTGAAAATAAAATGTTATTATTAGCCATCATTTGGGACTGCAGGTGAGTGATTGAGCACTCAGCTAAAATCTGGGCTGCTGTAATGAATAGTAAAGAGGTGTTGTGCTCATATAAGGTCTGAAATTATTCTCAAATCACATGAATCCCTTTCAAGCAGTATTGGGTAGGAATGGTTACACTATAGTGTACAACAACTTTCATCATCTGTCATTATCATCTCTGAATTTAATTTAATTTAGAGTCCTGTTCAAGCTGTTTATCAGGACTATTCACCCTAAGGCTGCAGACCCGCAAACAGTTTCCTATAATCCAGAATCTGTCTAAATATTGCTCACAACTTTGTTTTTGACAAGATAGTAAGTTATTAAACACACACTCAGTGAATTGTATTGTGTTAACTACATGTTAATTCAATTAAACCAAATGTAGTTTTTGTCATAGCCCTGCCTACTTTTAGGAGATTGCATTCTTCTGTGTTATACATAATGCATTGTCTGTTTGAGCTGCACGATATAGGCCTGACCCATCAGCACTGAAGGGATACAAACTGGCTTTTCTTTATGTCTGTGCAAATAGGTATGAGGGGGCTTTCATGAATACAACTGTAAATGCAGAGGCTCCTGCGTGCATAGGAATCCTGTAGTATTCTTGTTCTCACTTACATGGGAGCTTAATAGATCTCAAATAAGGCCTTATATCTCCCTTGATTATCCTGGAGAAGGTCTTTCTATGTTCTTGTTAAGAGTCAACACCAAGTGGATGGCATACAATCAATCAATCTGCCCTTGAATATAATGATCTGAATTTGATTTGAGCTGTAATGTTGAACTCTGTGTGACAGATGTGAGGAATTTAGGCCAGCATGGTAAAGATCAAGAGTGGTGGGAGTTGGTCTTCACAACACCTTGAGAGATATAGGTTTCAGTACTCACTTAAGATAATAGGTATAAGCTAAACAGAATTATACCTGATACCATGATCAGCTTAGTTCTTGATATATGTCATTTAATTCATAGGTTAGATACTAAGCTGCAAACTTATTTACATTAACTTATTTAGCACAGTGAGGCTTCCCTACTGAATCAGCATATATAAAATTATGCATTTAAGGCAGTAATTCTAAGCTATCTATCTGGATAACTGGAATATATAGGTGGATCTCATTTAGTGACTGCCTCGTTTAGCAACCATTCATAGTTAAAACAGTGATTAAAAAATAACTTTATGACCAATCCTCACATTTACAACCTTCACAGGTCTATAAAGCAAAGGAAAGCTGAAATGAGATCATAAACACAGTTGTGGTTTCACTTCGCTTAACAACTGAGTTGCCATTCCCAAGTGTGGTTGCTAAACGAGGACTACCTGTAATCACTGTTTGACCAATCTCTGTAAGAAAATTATGTTAAATTCTGACAGGTACTATTCAAAACAGGTATCCACCAATTTTTGTACCACCCAGCAGTATTCTAAGAGATGATTTTTATATAACCCAGAGCCTTAGGAGTGAGTCAGTTGGTGGCATTCGAAGTGTTATGTTCCTGCTAGGTGCAAGAAGACATACTGATGATGTTATATTGATGTTGTCATCAGAATGGAAATCATTAGCAGGCAGCAACTTTGGACTAATATCAGTTCATTTGCTATCTCTAGGACTGGCTGGACTTGCAAGCTGGAGATCTTGGTTAGGATGTACTCTTGATACAGCAGCTTCCTTTTGTCCTCTTTTCTGATTTAGGCCCTCAGAACAGAATGAGGTAGATTATCATTATCTGAAACTGAACAAGATGGAATCAGTTTTGGCTGTTTCAGGGTAGAAGGAAATCTGGGCTTGCTGGGGTATAGGTTGTTTTTCTTCTTTGGTGGAGTTGTTTGACTGCAGGATTCAGAGAGTTTATAATATTTTTTGTGTAGTTGCTATCAGATGAGAGGTCAAAAGACATCAGATCAATTAAGGTTTGGCTGCTGCTTGGGTTAACAGTGTTTGTTTCAATTCATCCAGTCTTCTCAGTATTTCTTCTTGTTTACAATTTGGTAGAACTTCAAAAGAGTTAATTAATCCTGTTTCTACAGCTGCATCCAGGCCAATTTTTTCTTGCATCACCTCAGTGTGATTATTTGAGCAAAGTTTTGTCAAGGATGCTAAAAGTGCTGGGTTGCTGTGGTTTTTATCATTTGGCATGCTGCCTGTAGCATGAGGCAAGGGAGTCTCTGCCTGAGATATTAAACCAAAGAGTGCAGTCCTTTTTCCATCTTGGAAAATGTGCAGTGTGAATATTTGAAAAGTAGAAAGAAAGGATTTCATTTTGAACAGCATGCAGGGGATTGTGGAATGGTTAAAGGATAGTAGAATTCATTTATGTCATGCTAGGAAGCCATTCAGCAGCACTTAGGTCAGTCATATGACACTGGCATCAAAGAAGAGTGCTAAATGATAGAATGGTAGACCAACGTCCAATATTAGTTCTGTTGAGTGTAATCCTTAAAGCAACTTGATTTGTTTGGCATGTATGCTTGTACTTGTTTGGATTTATCTCTTTGGTGTAAAGTGAGGTTGTAAGTTTTGCCTGTATTTGGTTGTCCTTTCTAATTTTAATTTGTTCTCCTGAGCAGTTTTGTTTCCTTTGGCTGTCCATAAACAGATTGGAGTTGGTGCCGGTGTTTTGATTTACTGTAAAAGCTGCTAGCTTATCTGCATAACTTTGCACAAAAATTTCAAAATCCACCTTTGTGTTTATAGAAGTAAACATAACCTCTGTAATTGAAATTATAGTTTGTGCAGTCAATCTCCTTAGTGGGGAGATGCGGCGCCGTGGATTTTGTAGATATGGGTGAGGAACAGGCGTGCCAGCTGTTGCGCAGAGGGGATGGATGCGCAGGGTATGAAGTGTGCCTGCTTGGAAAAATAGTCTTTTACCACCCAGATTACGGTTTTCCTTTGGCTGGGTGGCAGGTCGACTATGAAGTCCATGGAAATCTCCTCCCAGGGACGGGAGGGGCTTGCTACTTTCTGCAGCAGTCCTTGGGGTTTCCCCACCTTCCGTTTTGACCTTGCACATGTGGGGCAGGCCGTGACGTAGTCCTTGATGTCTCTTCTCAGGGTAGGCCACCAGAATTGCCTCCTAATTAAGTGTAAGGTTTTAACGAACCCAAAATGTCCAGCCGTTTTATCATCGTGGGAGCGGTTTAAAACCTCCGCTCTCAATGATTCGGGTACGTATAGGGTTTTTTGTTTCCAAGCAAGCCCGTTCGTAATAGATACATGGTGTTGGTTGTTTTGCAACCATGTATCCTTTTTGAGGGCTTGCGTGAGTCTTTGTTGCCAGTCCTGTGAAACTGACCTGCGTCTCCCTCCGTTTGCCAGTGGTTGCGCTGAGGCACGTCGGGTTTTAGTCTGGCTGCGTGTGACAGCAGGGCAGCCCAGCTGTGTGTCTGTCCACACAGTTCCCACAATGTCCGGTGCCTGGCCAGCATCTTGAGGTCGTTGTGAAAGGGCATCCGCCAGGAAGTTCTTTCTCCCTGGGATGAACTTAAGTTTGAAATTAAATCTGCTAAAGAATTGCACCCAGCGTACTTGCTTTGGGCTGAGGCGTTTCGGGGTGCTGAAAGCCTCCAGGTTTTTGTGGTCAGTCCAGACCTCGAAGGGGCAGGAGGCCCCTTCCAGGAGGTGCCTCCATGTTTCCAGGGCTGCCTTGACTGCGAATGCCTCCTTTTCCCACACATGCCATCTCCGTTCCGTCTCAGAGAACTTTCGGGAGAGGTTCGCGCAGGGCTTCAGCTGATTGTCAAAATCGCGCTGAAGGAGGAGCGCTCCTATAGAAAAATCTGAGGCGTCTACTTGCACAACAAAGGGTCTGGTAGGGTCGGGATGCTGTAATACTGGCTCTGCCGTGAAGAGGCTTTTTAGGCGTTCGAAAGCCATTTGACAATCAGCTGTCCAGTTTAATAGCGCCCCCGGGTTTCGTGATTTTCGGGTGTCTCCCAGGCCCTTTGTCCGGAGGAGGTTGGTCAGCGGCAGTACAATTTCTGCTAGCCCCTGGATGAAACCCCTGTAAAAGTTCGTGAACCCCAGGAAACTTTGAAGTTGTTTCCTCGTGTGTGGGCGCTCCCACGCTAGTATAGCCTGGACCTTGCTGGGGTCCATTTCGATTCCCCTTGTCGAGATCCGGTAGCTGAGGTAGTCGATTTGCTCTTTGTGAAACTCACACTTGGAGAGCTTGGCATATAGCTCTGCCTTGCGGAGTTTCTTGAGCACTGACTTTACAAGGCGTTCATGCTCGGCTTCATTCTCAGAATAAATCAAAACATCATCAAGGTAAACAAGCACCCCCTTAAACAAGTGGTTGTGCAAGACCTCATTGATTAGCTGCATGAATACGCCCGGTGCCCCTGCCAACCCAAAAGGCAGGACCCGGTATTGGAACGACCCCAGCGTGCAATTGAAAGCCGTCTTCCATGTGTCCCCCTCCTTTATTCGAATCCGGAAGTAGGCTTCCCTGAGGTCTAACTTTGTGAATATTTTGCCCTTTGCTAGGTGGGCTAAAATGTCCTTTATTATTGGCAGGGGATATTTATTTGAAACGGACGCGGCATTGAGCCCGCGGTAATCTGTGCAGAGTCGGAGGGACCCATCCTTCTTCTCCCTGAAGAGAACTGAGGCTCCGACTGGCGAGTTAGCCGGCTCGATAACCCCCCGCGCCAAATTCTTGTCAATAAAGTCCCTTAATGCTGCCAACTCCCTCTGAGTCATAGCATAAATTTTAGGCTTTGGTAAAGTTGCCCCTGGGATCAGATCGATGGTGCAGTCTGTTTTCCTATGGGGGGGAAGTTTGTTGGCCTCCATTTCACCGAAAACGTCGGCAAAGTCTGCGTATCTGGCTGGCAGGCCCTCCGGGGTTGCTGCCTCCAGGTGCATTGAGGTCGTTGTCGCCCTCCCCATTGCAGTGCGGGGAACTCGGCCCCCTGTGGGTGCTTGGTAACGGCCGTCCAAAAAGGTGATTTCTCTGGTCATCCAGTTTATTTGGGGGTTTTGATGCACCAGCCAAGGGATCCCTAAGATGAGTAGAGGTTGACTCACCGGTGCCATGATGAAGGGGAGGCTTTCCTCGTGGTCGCCGAGCCTCATCGCAACTCTGTCCGTGTAGTGGGTGACTGGGCCCCCTCCCGCTACTGATCCATCCAACTGCGTGAACACCAATTGGTGCTGAAGTGGATAGCAGCGGAGGTTAAGCGCGGCCACCAGGTCCGGGTGCATGAGGCATTTTGAGCAACCCGAGTCTATCAGCGCCCAAACCTTCTCTGCTTTCCCCCCGTGGGCCAGGGTGACTCTCACATATAGGGTAGGACAGTTGTCACTCACCCCAAAGTCGTTGCGCCCTTTGTTATTGTCCACCTGTCTTTTGGCGCTCTTCAAGGCAGGTGGCTGGCGTTTCCCGCCGGTTCATTGCTTCCACTTTCCTCATCATCGGTGACGTCAGGGAATTCCCTTGCCGAGGTTTCCCCCTTCGAGGCTGGCCTTTTCTTTGGTATTGGGGTTGGTTTGTCAGGAACCTTTCCCAGGCTGTCTCTTGCCTTTGCTTTCGGGCAAGCCGCCGCCTTGTGGTTCGCCTCTCCACACTTGAAGCACTGCCCCTGGGCAAACCGGCGCTCTTGTTCCTCCCCCCGGGGTCGGGGTGCCGGTGTCGCTGGAGCACCGCCAGATCGGGGTCCTCTTGCTGTTGCTGCAGGTTGTAGGGACCTCTGGACGTGCCGAAAGGTTTCTTGAGCATTCTCCGCCTTTCCCGCGAGCCAAATCCATTCGCGGAGGGTGGTGGGGTCATCCTGGTTTAGCGCCCATCTTAAGACGGTTAAATTAAGCTCCTCCTTGAATTTTTCCGTGAGGGTGGATTGTGACCAGTCCTGCACTTTGCCCGCAAGCACTTGGAACTCGCTGGCGTAGGCAGCCACGGAGCGCTGTCCTTGCCTGATTTCCCGTAGTGCTCTCTTCGCCGTTTCAGTCTCGAGGGGGTCTCGGAAATGGGAGTCCAGAGCACCCAGGAATGCGTCCACATGCTTGAGCTCTGGGGCGTCTGCCTGGCATAGATGGACGTACCAGTCAGCCGCCCTCCCCCTGAGTCTGTTTGCAATAGCGTTGTTCTTTCCCTGTTCCGTCCGGAAGCAGGGTCCGTATTCAGCCATGTAGTTCCTCGCGTTGATCAGGAAGAACGACAACGTGGCTGGGTTGCTGTTGAATCTTGCCGCGAGGTCTCACTCCCATCGCGGGTGGGCTCCAGGGCACCTCCGGACGCGTGGCCCTTCCCCCCTCCGGTAGAAAGCTGTAGTCCCGATGTGGGGATTCCCTCAACCAGGCTCCGGGTGGCATCGGCTCTGCATCCACTCGTCTCCAGCCTCTCCCCAGCTGATGCCCTGCGGAAGAGGGGGGGGGAACCCTCTCCCAGGCAACCCAGTGCGGTGTGCTCCGGCACGGTCGGCTCCCTCCTCCCGTGCTGCGCCCTGCCGCTGCAGCCACCATGCTTTGGGATCAAGCGGGGGTGGGGACGAGCTTCTCGCGCTCCGTTCACACTCACCCCGGTCGCTGCCTCCGTGCTCCAGCGCTAGTTCCACGAGTAGCCGCTCGATCCTTGCCAGGCGCGCTTCCGTGGCTCTGCAGCACGCGTTCTCCGGGGCGCCTCCCGCAGCTTGCCCGCTCCGCCGGCGATCTCCGCCGCTCGCTGTGGGTGCATGCCATTGCTCCCACACTGCTCCGACCATCACGGGCAGGGATTCCCCCGTTGCGTCGAGGGTGACCCATTCCGCCTGCGACTCACCGGTGGTCACCCAGGTAACGTTGCGGCTTGGTTCCTCCTCCGCTGGGCATCCGCTGGTTCTTTCCGCGAGGTTGCGGGTGCTGTCGCCGGTTCCTGGGTCGCCGCCGCATTGCACCGGGTGTCGCCTCATCGCTGCGTTGTTCCCTCACAGAAAAAGTCTGGAAAGGTGCTAGCGAGAAAATTTTTTTTGGGATTCCCGTCTTTATGTCAGGGCAGCCACGCTCTAAATAAAACACAGACTCACTTAGAAGGTCTAAGGATTTCTGGCTTTATAGAATGGAGTGCGTGCAAAGAAAAAGACGGGAATCCTTATGTGTTGACAGGGTGTCCTGTTTATACTTTGGTGGCGGACGTTGTGCTTCTCCACCCTCGAGCCATGACCGGATGGGTGCTTGGGACTGTGATGCGTCAGCTGATGGGTGATTCCGGCGATCTCCTTTGTCTCCCTGCCTTCGTCCGGACCAGGTGCGTGCCCTGGGGAAATGGGATGGCGTTCCCCCGATCCTCTGATGGGTGTTGAGTCTGGTCCGAAAGGTGCTCTCATTGTGTTGGAGATTCCTCTATGGATATGGGTGCTTGAGGGATAAGCGAGTGCATCCCCTGGGAAGGCGTTCCCCCTATCCCTTGATGGGTGCCAGTTCTGGTCTACGGGCTTTTCTATTATGTTTGTGATTCCCTTCTGGATATGGGTGCTTGGGGGATATGTGAGTGATTAAGGGATTATGCTTATCCCTTCCTCTTACCTAATGTGCGTGTTCCCCGTTGTGATGCACAAATGCCTTGCAATGGGGAACATGACAGGTGGTAAAATTTGACAAATAAATAAATAAATAAATGGACATTGTCTAGCAGCAAAGCCTGTTATGAATTCCTTTGGTGATTGCTTGACTTGCTCTTCCCCCTTCAGAGATATATTAACAGCAGGGGAGGCTAATAGAGGCAGGGATTCAATCAGTTGGTTCAGTTCCTCATGCATAGTAGGGAAGACCTCTAATAGTTGTTGTATTTCTTTTCTTTTTTATAATTTTATTAAACATTACAAATAAACAGATAAAAACTAATACAAACTACAAAAAGAAAAGAATAAAAAGAAAAATTAGAAAGTGCAGAAAAAAGAAAAAATAGAAAAGAAAGAAAAAATAAGAATGTGGCAGAGAAAAAGAAAAGAAATATATAACGAAATGACTTCCCACTTCGTTACAACAAGTATAAACAATTTTAACAACATCACCTTCTTTTAAAACACAACAAATGATCTCTTCTTCCCATATCTCATTTCTTATCTATAAACAGATCATTAACACCTTGCCATTCAGTCCTGATCAGCAAAAGCCCTTTAAGTGTTACCAGAAATAACAACGTATCTATCTTAACCTTGATCAAATAAACCCACTTTATATTCCTTCTTTTTACTTTTAACAATCTTGATCTTTAAGCCCTTCAAATAATGTCCTAAAGCTTGTTTTCTTTTCATTTTTTCTTTGTCCCTTTGCAAAAAATTCTTCAAAGCTTTAACAAGCCTGTTTTGTACATCCAATATAAAAAAAGTTATCCAAGTCACGGTTTAGGTTTGCCATTTGTATATCCCTTTTAATTATTAAGACATCAGCTGGTTTCTTTTGTATGTCCAGCGAAGCATCTTTTTCCATATCATTCTTGCAGCTTGTCATTTTTTAAAATCCACTTTCAAATCTTTCTCAGATTTGCCTGGTAAAACTTGTTCCTCTTCCTTAACATGTGAACACAGTCTATCTATAATGGCAGACACTTTTAAAATTAACTTCTGATCCATTGCTCAAATATCCTTCAATGCATCCAATGTTAAAGTATTTTGCTCCATTCTGTGTGAGTAAGTCAAATTTAAGTGTTATGGTTGGAATGATGTATGGATCCAACCATCTTTGTAGCAGTTTTAAGGGTATCTATAGGCACATACTCTATGTATGTGCCTATCCCAAGAAACATAATCTAAAAGACAGTCTTGTGGGAAGGCAGCAGGAACAGGAAGTGGGAAGGAAATAGGGACACAGGAATACTGAGTGATGCAGTGGCACTCTGCTTCAGTTCATGGTAAGAGAATTGTACTCTCTGAGTTCAAAAGAACAGGAATCTAACCTTTCAGTCAGAGTAGATGACATTTCTTCTAAAATTTGGTTGTCTTTTGTGTTGTCCTGGATGATGGCAATTTTGCTTGTAATCTTATCTTTTCTGCTTTTTTATTAGACAAATAAGTATATATCACATTTCTAGAAGAATAAGTGCTGCTGTAATATATCTCCTCTGACTCTGTCAGTTCACTACTTTCTTGCCTAAAGTTTTTTTCTTCCTGGCCTACTGGCATAAAGGAAGGTATTGTGTTCACTTTCATGTCCACAAAGATGCAGAGAGCAGAATGCTTGAATGAGTGTTCATAGACAGTGCTGGTTTGTTACATCAGCAGAACTGCGCAGTGTTTTTTGTCAACTACATAAATATATATGTGCATGTGGGTTCTTGGAATGCATTACAGTACTTGGTACACATGGTTAAGTAGTTCTTAGATCCTACTTTGCTGCTCTTTCATTCTGGAAAAGTAGACAGCTGTCTGATAGGAATGGTGGGTTTAGTATAGAATAGATGATATATTTACAATAAAAGTAAATATTACTCTCTTTCCTGTTCCACTTTCAGACAGTTTTCACAACTTTCATTTTACATTCCTTATTACATTTTTAGTAACCTTAACCCTTATTATATTTTTGGTAAGAGTTGTGCAATGATAGAAATAAGTATTCATAGCCTTAAAATAAATCTGTTTGAATAATTTGGGCATTTTTTTTTTTACTTCTCAACTCATCTTTCCTATTTTGTGCCAACTGTTGTTTCTTGATTTGGAAAGTAAACATTTTGTGGTATGAGCAAAGGCATCAATTTAAGTTAGGTTGTTCCTTTTTTGGGCCCATTTCTGAAAAGACAGATTTCTAAGTTATCAGTAGCATTATTATTTTTAAAGAAGTTGGGTCTTGTTTTTAAAAGATACTTTTTTTTCATGAGAAGTTTTATAATGAATTTAGCCTTTTTTTTAAAAATAAAAAACATTTAAACTCATGTTTCTTATTTTGGTATGGTCTTGCTAAAACACCAATTGTCAAGTTATAGCAATATATTTGTTAATATTCTTGGCCTTGCTGTGGCAATTTTTAGAATTAAAGTATGTTAAGTTAAAACAACTATATAATATTTATCATATTATACACACACAGATATAATGTTATCATAATGATATAAAAATGTAAGTTAGAAAAATAGAAATTTAATTTTCTGATCACTGCATTCTGTTCTGATGGGAGGATGGAAAAGAAGAATCTACAGCTAATTCATAATCTCAAAACAAACCTGTGATTCATCTGTGATAGGAGTATCATAATATGTGCATGCATATTTGAATCCTGAGAATATTATTGCTTGAGAAATCTCTATTCATGTTTCCAAATGGTGCTCCAGGCACCTCTTTTGGAACACTGTCTAATGTAATTGCATGAATATATTGCTTATAGATGAGTATTTTTGCAATATAGCAGGGAAATAAAGTTTTGGAAATAGGGTTCCGTGTCACTATTGAAGCATTTCTCCCAATGCTAATTTTTAATTATTTAATTCCTTTTTTTCCTTTATAGAAGAAACCTGTAAATACTAGCAATACTGAATCTCCTAAAACCCAGACAAGTGGAGTTTCCTCAGTCAGTAAGGTAATTTAAATGTTTGTAGACCTGTGAAACTTCCCAAAAGCAAAATGGCTCCCTATTGTTGTCAACTTCAATGCTTATGCTGCTGCCACTGTAACAAGTTTGTTGTTTTTGCAAAGAGGTAGAGAACTTCTGAGCTCACTAAAATTAAGAAAAGGGCAAAAACATTGTACTGCAATCAATAAATTAAACTATTAAACTATCGTTAGTAGGATTAATATTCACAGATTCTAAATGCTAGACTTTAGTATTGATGTTTGGGGGTTAATTTATGATTTGTAAATGAGGCTTCGTGTTGGTCATATTTCTGTCAGTGTATTGCTTCGTCTCAAATAGATATCTCCAAATATATTAATGTTGCAACCCTCCTGCCTTTTTCCACAAGGTTCTTTTATTTTGGGGTGCTTCTTAAAGTTTAAATGATTTTGATCTAATTTCAGTCAGCAAGTATCCTAAGATTTTAATGTTCTGCTCTCCTGCTTTTTAAAAATAACATAGAGCATATTAAGAAATGTACCTAAGGTAGATGTAACTCAGATAGTATAATGTAACTAATTTGTGTTTACCTAATTTACATCGATTGTTTTATAGAAAGCAAGAAGAGATGGGAGCTTAGATATGTCACCTTTGATCCTTTCTGCCTCTCCAGTGTTTCTCAACCTCGGCAACTTTAGGATGTGTGGACTTTAACTCCTGGAATTCCCCAGCCAGCATGGTAGCTGGGGAATTCTGTGTGTTGAGGTCCACACATGTTAAAGTTGCCAAGGTTGAGATACACTGCTCTATGCTAACAAACACCAAAACTCAGGGGTTTTCCATGGGACTTTTGGCCACCCCTTGTAACTGTATTTTTGGTAGAAAGGCAGGAAATAAATTCATTGAATACATAAATGCTTACATTTACTTTAAACAGAGATGTTTGGGATCTCTTGTGTTCTGAGACTTAGATATAATCCCTCCCAAAATGGTTACATTTGAATGTCACTAAACCATGATTCCTCATAGTGAAAATGAACCTAAGTTGAGCTCTGAGTTTGTTCTTGCCCTGTTTTCTTTCATCTGATGTAACAGAGATCAGACACTTAGGCTTCCAGTTACTATTATTCACAGCTTAATACGATACTGAAGTCCTAAATAGTGGTTAATACTAGCTATGGTTTGTTTAAACAAAGGTTGGGCATTAAGGGGTTATGAAGCTGGTTCAGTTTGTAGAAAAATGGCAGCCGGTTATTGTTTCTTATTGTATTTTACTGCTAGGAAGGTGGAAAGTTGCTTGTGAGATGTTCTGGCTCAGATGCCAGAATAATTTGGCTGGCTCTGATAGTGCTGTGGAGCTTGAATATCTGCAGAAAGGAGATTAACATTTGCTGCTTGGCCTCAGTATTTTGAGACAGCCTGCAGACAAATCATAATTCACATTAAAGGTAAAGGTTTCCCTTGACATTAAGTCCAGTCGTGTCTGACTCTAGGGGGCGGTGCTCATCTCCGTTTCAAAGCCAAAGAGCCGGCGTTTGTCCATAGACACTTCCGTGGTCATGTGGCCAGCATGATTACACGGAACGCCGTTACCTGCCCGCTGAAGCGGTACCTATTAAACTACTCACATTTGCATGTTTTCGAACTGCTAGGTTGGCAGGAGCTGGGACTAGCAACGGGAGCTCACCCCGTCATGCGGATTCGAACTGTGGTTGTTGTAAAGAAAGAAAAAATTCTAATTTCTTCTTTGTATCTCATCTAGATTGAATTCAAACATCAGCTGAGCTGATATGTTTAACCTTTCTTGCTGAGTAACTATACGGTGGCTGGGCTCACATAGCATACCAAACCAAAACCAAATAAATCATTCTATTTATTTACTTACTTATTTAGCAGATTTTTATAGCTGTCCATGTGTGAAGGTAGTTTTAGACTCATTTTTGTATTGATAATCTGAACAATAATTTAGCTTCATGTCTGAAAATCGTCAGTGGTTGAAGTTAGCATTCTCTAACCTTGGGCCACAAGGACTGCTGTAAGAAACATGTTATATATGACTTACTGCTTAGCATGCATTTAGGTTTATTGTGTTTCTAAAATAAAATGATCTTATGTGCTCTGGATTAGGATAAATATCTGATCAAATTCAACATATGCAGATGATATTCTTCTTTAAATATCTACAATATTTGTTTTAAAAGGCACTTGATAATGGTATATACCCCAGTATCATCACCTCGCTTTAAGTACGAAGTGAGGAAGAATCATGGTAGAAAGACCGCAAGATTTTTGTGTCTACAGCTTCTTCCTGATGAATGACTAAGAAGTGCTGAGAACTGTTTTGTGCATTTATAGAAGTGGAAGGGGGTTGAGGTCAGAATGAGGTCTGAATGGACTGTGCTCCTCTTGCTTTTAGAAAAACAAAAGAGTTGCAAATAATTTATTAGTGCTCCCACTTTAACCATTCCTGGTGCATTTGGTAATTTTGCTATGTTTAGAAATTACAGTGGCCTCTGTAAATTGTACAAACTAAGCAACAGTAATATCTAGAAACAACTGCAGTCTTTTTGCACTAGAATGACTGGTGTGAAGTAAGCACACTTGACTTAGGTAACGCTTTCCTTTCTATTTGACTGTGCTAGTTTTTGGGACTTTGCTGTCCTGGCTCTGTGGGCTGCTGTCAAGCACACAGCCTCTTACGTATTCATAGGGAGGTGGAGCAGAAAGGCAGTTTGGAGACTGTGCTGTTTGGCTTCACTCTACCATTCTGAAATGTCCCAGAGACTATGTTAAAAGCGCAGTCATTGGCAGACCTGATAAGTGGCGCAACGAAAACAAAGCTGTGCTAAGGATCTGAGGGGACTACGTCAAAGACTTGGAGTAGAGTAGATGAGCTGCGCAGAGTGAGTGCTCTTTTTCCAGAATGTTTGTGTGATTGTCAGTGTTCTGGGCCAGTTCTAGTGTGTACTTCCTCTTTTCTCCTCTGAGACTGCACTTCTCTATATTATAGAAACACGATCCTTCACTTCATAGGTTTGAGACTCGCTTAGTGAGTTGAAACACTGCTTTCCTGGGGTCTGTAACAAATTTGTTTTAAACTCTGGTTGGGTCTCTCATTTCATAACAGGAATAGTCTTTTCAAGAGTTGCTTGACTGTTTTCCTTAGCCCCCCAGAAAGGGTGTTACAAAAATAGTGGCTTGCAAGCTTTTAAAAGCAGAACAAAAGCTTTACAGATCTAAATATTTTTACTAGTAAGTCAATTCTGTGGAAGTCTTATAAATTTAAGCACTCATTTCTGGTTCTCAATATTTAGTGCATTTTTCAGGGTGTGGTAATCTCTGTAGCAGGATATGTTTGTTGAGACATGCCTAAGTAACTATTGCCCTTATAACCCATAGGTAGCATTTACTGCGATGTTATTTGCTGTTGTTCCTTAACAAAAGAAGTTGTTGCTAAACGAACTATAGCATATTCTCTGTCCCCATTAATTTAATAAATGTTTGTCATTGCAGATGTTAGAATATGATTTTGTTTGATTATGAGGTTTGGAGTTAGTTGACTTAAGTTGGGATTTAGTCCTGAGGATACTTATGTAGAAGTCAATCCATTAAATACAGTGGGATATAGTGCTACTAAGTAGATACACATAGAACTGTGATATCAAACACAAGGGGTACACAAGGGGTTTTATTGACATAATTTCCCCAGTTAAGTGAATTTAAAATGGTAATTTCAGAGAGTTGAGCCCAGGATTGCCAAAGGGATGGTCTTTATTGAAATAAGATTTGTTACAGTTTTCGTTTTTCGCACCATATATTTATGCTAAACAAGTTGAGAAAATGCTTCCAATAACTACTTTCTAAGGAAGAGTTGTTTTGAAAAATTGGATTGCTTATGAATTGCAAGCAATTTTATAGAATTATTCCAATGGAAAGTCATAGAAATTAATATGAGTGAATTTGAAAGTGAAATTTCGTCAGAGACAAATTTGTGCCTTTCTTCAGATTAAAGGATTAAAATTATTTTATTCTGAATTGTTTTATTTAGCCAGTACAGCAAATATGGGGAATCTATGGCTCTTGAGTAGTTCCTGAACCACAGCTCTCTACAGCTCTAGGCATTATGGCCATTGGTGAGATCATGCTCCATTAAGAGAATAAAGAACCAGCTTGAATGCCAGAGTGATGCCCTGAATCCTGAATTCAGTGATGCACAAGTTGGCTTTTGAATGGGATCCCACACCCAAGATTCAGAAGGCATCATGTGGCCCTGGGGCTCAGGGATGTATATTCTGCTCTGTACCCATTGGATGGTTTTCCCTTTTAGTTTTATTAAAATGTACAATTTGGCAATATTTTTTTGGATTGTGCCAAATTTTTTCTTGGGCTGTGTGTGTCAGTGGTAACTCAAGTTGTACAGTTTTGATCTAAGTTTAAACCAAAGGCTTACATAATTAGCATTATTTTCCTAGATCCTATGTCAATTGATAGTTCAATAATATTGCCTCTCTAATTACTTTAATTATGAACTAATTAAAGAATTAGGTCCAGTAATACTGAAGTTGCAGTTCCATGTAAATCCTGTTTGAATGCAACACAATTGTGTTGCAAGATTGAGGCACAATTAAGTTGTTCCATTGATTCATTGGGATCAAAATATCACTCTCTCTTGTTGCACTGGGGCCCTTAATTATTTTGAAATTGTGGCTCTGATCTGAAGTTCTTACAGGTGACAGAGTTTTTACTGCTCTGCCCTTTTCTTTGCAAAATTTCTCTCAAGGGTTATGGAACTGTAGCATGGTGTGGGAAAAGATGCTCTATATCCAACCTCTTTATTAGCCTTTTTGAATCTCATATTCTCCAGGTCTCTTGAGACTACAAGTTTCAGAATTCCCAGAAAGCTTGGATTATAATCCCAGTGTGTCTGGATACATATCTAGGATGCTGCATATTCTTAAAATACAAGATAACACATCAGTAAGAGGTCTTATATTTTAAAGAAGTCACCTGGTGTGTAGTAGTAGAAAAATAAATGTATTTAGCTGATGTGTGTGACATGTTATGAGCTGGAAGAAGCTGGGAAATTGATTCCTGTGATTTCAAATTTCCATGTACTGGACATACTCCATGCAAGGAAGGTTAATTGGTAAATTTTAAAAATGCAGAATATTTTTTCTTTCTCTTGGTATTACTGTTGGCCTGATGTAGCATAGTGAATAGAGTTTGCAACTCTGTGTCACTGTAGGAAAGAGCAACATTTTAAAAAAATTGTGGAAGTTTATATGCTCATGACAAGGTGGGTAATAGGATTGAAAACAATACTGTTTAAATTCTGAGAGCATGTTTAAGTGGGGGGAGAATTTATATTTATATTATTTATATTCACCTTGCTCACCACAAATCACAGTGGCTATATGATATAAGAGATGCCAGATCTCATCTGGTGGTATTTTCAATTCTTCCCCGCTCTACTTTTCTCACAAATAAATAAAAAAAACTTCCAGTGTTCTTGCTGCCACCAGCATGGGAGAGATAGTTCAGGGGTATTCCTATTAATTTTCTCTTTATGGAAACTGCAGGATCTTTGCTTGTCCCAGGTTCCACCCTTAAGATATCCTTTGCATGTGACGGTAGGCCACAAATTCTATTTAGGGTAGTCCTTTTCTATGCTGAAATTAAAAGAGCAGAAGGCTTTCTTTTCCTACTTTATTTATTAGCTTGAATCAAAGGAATAGTAAATTTATCGAGTTATTTCCTTAGATTGAAATTTCCCAGAGCAAGACAAGGATGTTTCAGTTTGAGCAAAAACGGTAAAGTAAAAATTCAACTCAGAATTCTCAGTCAGCATTAATGGCAATTTCAGGAGTGGTTCCAGTTCATGTGGAAAGGATCAGGTTGGGTCATGCTATCTTACATGCAGGAGGCTGCATTCTTTTGAGCACAGTTACAGTCATTTCATTTGCTACTAAGGCTTCTTTTGGGCAGATCCTAAAAAGGCCCAGCCAACCACTTTTGGGGCTCAGTTTCCTTCAGTATCTCAGAAGGGATACATGTAGGGATGTGCAAAATGTTCCAAGCTCACAACTTTTGTAGCTTAGGACAGCTTATTCAAATATTTTAAATTCAGAACAAAACAGTCCACTTTTTTTGAATTTTGTTCTAAATGTAGAACAAAGCAGTTGCCTTTGCTCCATAGGATGGAATGCTTGTTAGGATTTTCAGTTTTAGCCAGTTGGAGCCTAACTTACTTGACATGTTCTGATGGAACAATCCAAGGGAGGCTGTTATACCAGGCTCAATGTAAAACCTTTTTTTTTTTCTTTTATGCATCCTGATAGTGATATGTGCAGAAGCTAATGAGGCTTCGGGGAGAGTCCTTTTTATTTTTATTTGTTTGTTTGCTTGCTTGCTTGTTAGTTAGGCTTTTCTCCCCCCTTTAATTTTGGTCAATGCAAGGCAATGTACATACCTAACGCTCCAGCCTCCTATTCCCCCCACAACAACAGTCCTGCAAGATGGGTTGAACTGAGAGAGAATGACTGGCCCAAAGTCATCCAACTGGCTTTCATGCCAAAGGGAGGACTAGAACTCATAGTCTCCTGGTTTCTAGTGGCTCCAGCAGCTGGCCTGTGGAGTTGATAGAAGCCTGTACTTCTTGACTCTCCTCACTACCTGTCTGTCATTAGCTAATGCAAAAGTGGGTAGGTTGTATTAATATGCAGTTTTTACCATTGGACACTCCTGCATTTCATACTATGGCTCATTCCTACAGTGTACATGAAATCCCTTTCTTCTTTCAATGCAATCAGGAAGGGTTTTTTTCCTGTTGTCTGGGTGTGAATTCCTTAAAACATGCCAAAATCTCTCCAAATTTTATTTAGCTATGAATCATTCAGCTATTGTTGGTTACCAGGCAATACTTTAATATTTGCTTTGTGTACTCCTCAAGGGTCAGAGCTTTGATTTCTTCTGCTTATGAAATCTATGGCCAACCAAACAATAATTTTTTAAAAGAAAATAGTGGAGAACATTAAGTATTGTGTAAAGTGGTTTGTTTCACTTTGGAACTTTACATAGTTGGTCATCAGTCATATTGCTTTATCATTGCTTTGGTATTCAGTAAAGCTGGAATATCAAGCCCTGCTAACTTGCATAGTGAGATTCCCATGCCCTTATCTATCACCTCAGGAACAGCAGGTTTACAGAGCATGCAGAATTCCCAAATGTTAATAAAATATTTCAGTAATCCCTTTTTGCAATCTTCCTATCATAAGGTCAATGTTTTAATGAATTTACTTTTGAATTATATTTGAAAAATCTGGATCTTATATGAAGAATTGTATATTTGGAGGAAAGCAAAAAAAGATAATTCTTCTACATCAGAAAGATAATTTGATCCCAAATTTACAGTCTTGAAATGTGTTTGTGAGCAGGCTCTCTATCAATGTAGCAGAAATATGCTACAGTTAACATCATTTCATGTGGTTTAACAATGTGTTTAAAAATTAGGCTGAATGATAACGGTTATGATGCCAGCCTGCATTCATAAGAATGGCAGCCAGCTTCCTAGACTACTCACTCATACTCATTTCTTCATCTGAAGCAGAATAAACATTGGGAGAAGCATAATGTCTGTCATGAAAAGCAAAGGCAGATGCCCTACCCATCTCTCAGGAAAAAGCTTGTTCTTTTAAAATCAGATGCAGTCTTTAAATTTGTATTGTTTTTATTCTGTAAAGAATCTCTTTAATAAAATTAATTAAAAATAAAATCAGAGACAGAACTTTGGTGAAAAGAAAAAGATGTTGTTGTACCATCTCCCAAATAAACAACTGGAGGACTCAGAAACCAGGACAGGTCCAGGAAAAAGAAGTAGAGGACTTTGCTTTGGGAGTCAGCTTATCTCTAAGACGTAGACAAGTATTTTAGATAGAAGCTATGTTAAATTTTAATTTCAGTCTGTGTGTGCTTAAGTCCTGTGTGTGCTTAAGTGTTCTTCGTATTTCTGTACAAACTCAGTGACTGTATATACTCCAGTCTTTGTGTGTGTATCAGGTTGTTCAAGATGATACTTCCTTTCTTTCAAGTGTCTTGAGATCACAATTTTTTTTCCTGAGAAATCCTTTGAGATCTGTAAAACTTAGAGTCTAGGGGGTTTGTTAACAGTAAGTGCCATCTTGGGGTATTTGGGATTCTTAATTTAACTAATGTGCCAGCTGCTCTATATTGCAGATTTGGCAGCTCTAGTAGCTCATGCAGGGTTGCATAATTACAATTTTAAAGTTAGAAAGCAATTCTTTTCTCTCTTAAAGTTTGTTTTTTCTCATGAGATTGGTGGGGGAAGAAGAGCTGATACATCTAGTCACATAACTCAATGCCATATGGCTTGTAGTTACTTCATTTTGATCTGTCTACTTGCCAGAAAGACAGCATGGTGTGGTAGTGTGGCAAGGGCTTCATGAGTTCATGAGAATTGATTCCACAGACCTTCCTGTCCTTTCTTTTTCTCTTTGTATTAACAAAATAGAAGAAATTACTAGTTTCATTTTCAGGCATGTAAAGCACTTCGTAATGTATAACAGCTGAATAACAGCTGAGCAATAGTTAAACAGGCCAGGTTCTTTCCTTCCACTCCGATCTCCCTCCAGTGTTTGTGGTGAGTAGTAGCGAAGCAGCAGTAAATCAGTAAACATTTTTACTATTTTATATGCTTCTGTTCAAACATTTTAAAAGTGAACTCTTCTTCTACTGGATAGGCTTGTAGCTTACAGTGTTAACTAAATGTATCCATTGCTATTTTTAGATTCTCTTCCTACTTAGAGTTAAGTAATAGGGTCAATTATGCTGACTGGCTGTCTTCCTTGGACTGACAGAATGTGCTTTTCCTCTCTTCAGACTCTCTTGCAATCTTATTTATTTATTTGTCCAGTTTCAAGGCTGCTCAACTCCAAAAAAATTAAAGGAAATCCTTCACATCACTGAGAGATACTCTAACTTGAAGCCTGAGGCCAGAGCCATGTTTTTTGGGCTCTGTTGAAGGTGGATAGGGTGGGAGTTGAGTGAATCTCAAGGGAGGATGCTGTCACAGAGGGCAGGCACAGCAACAGGAAAAGGCTGCCTCCTGCGTCCTGCTAGATTATATTCCTTAATCAGCAGGACCCTGAAGTGAGCCAGTATGTCTCAGTGTACAGAACAGGCAGAAACCATGGAAGGCAGAATGTCCTTCAGTTAGCTAGGCCCTATGCCATGTAGGGCTTTCTAGTAATAATACCACCTTGAATTGCACCCAAAAATATACTGGTAACCAGTATAGCTCATGAAACAGATGTTACATGGGAATAGGGAGGCCTGTACATCAGTGCTTGTGCTACTGCATTCTGGACCACCTATACCTTCTGAGTGGCCTTTAAGAGCATCACTATATTGTGCATTGTAATAGTCCATTTGCAAGGTGACCAAAGCATGAATAACCACTGCTGCCACCTGCTTCTCAAGAAGGAGCTGAGAGTCCAGGAAGATTCTTAGATTATGTACTAGTCCTGAATGGGGGAATGCGATCTCATTTAGAGCCAAGGATGGAAAATCCCCTGCCAGCCTTCCCAAGTAAACCAGACAGGAAACATGACCAGATAAGTTACTTCTATTTTATTGTTAGGCTACATTAACACAATCTTGCAAGTCTGAAAGTACAAATCTCCCGCCCTCCCTATTTACTGCCTGATCAGTTAGGGTGGATCCTTTCTAAGTTTCTTTCTCTGCTGTTACTCAGTTGGAGGCTCCTCACCCTTTTATCTGATTGTTCCATAGGCAGCATCTCTTCCCCCCTTCTTCCAAGGTCATTCTCACATTCCATTACAGTTTCAGAGGGATGAGGGAGGGTCAGGATGTCTGCACCGCCCCTCTCGTAGCTTTGCCACAGATCATCAGTAAGTACCACCAAGAATGTCTCAGTTCTGTATTCTGGCCTGAATTCCTCCAGGGCCATCTGTAGCTTTAATGTGTAATTAACATGACCTGCTTTTAATTTTCTTAGGAGCTCACTGTTTACCCTGCCCTTCCAAATAATGATTAGGTTTACACATTGCATTAAGTGAGCCTTTCTCAACCTTTTGACCCTGGAGGAAACTTTGAAATATTTTTCAGGCCTCGGGGAACCCCTGCACACTTATATCATATTTCAGGCTCAAATGCAGGCCACAAGTTACAAAATTATTATATTGATTTCATGTGTAGACCTATATATATGCATTAACAGTGTTCTTAAACTAAAAATAAAGAATGAAACATCCCTCTTTAATGTGAAGTTGCCCATTTGAAATAATTTTTTAAATAAATTGTGATCTCCCAGGGAACCCCTAGTGACCTCTCATGGAACCCTAGGGTTCCACAGAACCCTGGTTGAGGAACACTGCATTAAATGGTTAAATAAGTGGTTTAGTGCAGTGCATGAACTCAGTTGCCGTTTGATGTGGGCTTGTTTAATTAAATAATAATAAAATCTATCTGGGGTTGTACAAGTGATATGCAGAATTTCCCAAATCTAATGTGCTTCAATTTGACATGTATTCAAGTGTCAATCTGTTCTGTCAAATTTTATGGAAGTGTTTAAAATGCATATTAAAAAAATGTAGGTACCATATGTGTCATTCCGTTAGGCATGCTTCAACTTTCCTTTAGGAATGGGCTGAGAAATAATCATTAGCAGAGTTGAACTGCACATGTATTGCATGGTGATGGATTCTGTTCTGGCAGATCATGCTATTTTCTTTGCAAAGTAATCTCTGGCGGATTTTACATCCTAGCAAAAATGTCTAAACTTCTCCTTGCAAATGCAGTATTTTTGAGTGTTATTGTTTGGGAGCCCAGCCAACTGGAAATGTTCTGATGGAATTTTTCAAGTTAGGCTGTTTGTTTTTTTTCTGAACTCCATACAAAATGCATTTTCTGTTTTGTTCATACCCCAGTGGATTAAAGTTTGTCGCACAGCAGTAATAAATGTGACTCATGTAAGAAAAGCATGGTACAGGATACTTGCTAATCCTATATCAAGAAAATAGGTGACTTTATGCAAGTAACTTCATGTGCTTATTAAGAGATGTAGAATGAAACTATGATGTAATTGTCTAGGGTTTTTTTTTGAAGAGATGATAAATATGTCTAAATGTTAATGAAAATCTTCTAGTAAGCTACTGAGTAATAATAAAATTGGGTCTGCCCTTCACAACTGTATAGAATTTGTGTGCCAAAACCTGTATTACAAAAGTCAAAGGTAACTGATCTTAGACTAAGGAAATAGGAATGTTAGGCAAATAAAGGAAGCATTTAGCAATGGCTGTTCCACAATCTAAAACTCCCTTAACTTTGACTCACCAAAGATAGAACCTGCATTTTTTCAAGACAGACTTTGGAACATTTATATTATGATTGGATTGTAAATGTGTAATTATTATTTAAGTATAAAACAAACCCTAACCATACTAGTTATTTACAAATTTATTTTTAAAAATGTATTTTCACTGTAGTTATATCATTCAGCTTCCCACATACTTTGCTTTTCTTGGGAAATTTATATAGATATCTTGGTTCTTGAACTGGTTTCTTAAACACATTTATTTATTTTATTTTTCCTAAACGAGTGTGTAATGTGTCCCTTTGAACAAATATTCTGTCAAAACTTAGATTACTCCCTGGTCCAGATGAGATTGACTGTCATCTGGGAGCTCTGTGGGGCAAACAGATCCGTTTAGATGATCTGTCCCAAATGATTAATGAATTTAGATAATTCTATTGGTGAGTTTCCTGTGGAGAGTTAAGAGGCTGTGTTTGTACCTACACTAAGGGAGGTGAAGTACCTTCACTACTCCCTTTTGTGTCGTCAGACTCTTTCCCAGTGGCTCTGTTTAGAGTGGCCAACTCCCTTTTAGGGAGAGGCAGACATGAAGATCTCCTGCCTGGCTGCTGTGATCAGTTTGCACAGCACTTTGCCAGGAAGGGCACTCAGATTTGCCAAACGTTTGACTTTTCATGAATAGACCCCAAATGTCAGCTGGGATAATGTTTGGCCAGTTTAGCCTTAGCTCCCTTTGGCCTGTAAACTCCAGTGAAGTGGATAGGATGCTCTCTAGAACAGTGTTTCTCAACCTTGGCAACTTTAAGGTAGGTGGACTTCAACTCCCAGAATTCCCCAGCCAGCTTGCCAAGGTTGAGAAACACTGCTCTAGAATGACCACCACCACCAGTGGAATTGATCCATGTCCCTCCTTTTTTAATGTATTTATTTCAAAATATCAAAACACAAAAAACCTGTATTACCAACAGTGAAAAAAGATAAATAGTTATTATACTGTGAAAAAAGGAAACCTAAATATAATTAGGTGACCAAAAAAAAAAAAGAAACCCCAAACCCAGGTAGAAGATCTATGTAATAAGTATAGATAACAGTATAGAATTAATTCAGTACTTAAGGTTAACATGAATTCTAGATCATTTATCAACATATTGCATCATCTCAATTTTAGAAATGTATATAATAAACTCATAACCTGGATCCATTCCTTAAAATGAGAGTTACTTTCTAATCTCCTTTAATATTTTTCAGTTGATTACTGCATATTGCATTGCTTTTTAATCCCAAAAGAAATTGCTAGCAGATGTTAAACATCAGTGCCAGATAAAACATGCTGATTCCTTTTGATTGTAGTCTATTTTTAGCATACATCCCAGAAAATTGTTGGGTTTAGATCCTACTACTTATAAATACACTACACTTCGTTTAATCACATTATGATTCTATGGATGTTGGTTATTTATTTAAGCAAAATAAGTTTTTCCCTGTGTGAAGTCTACTGTGGTTGAAGACTAAAAGAGCATAGATTATACTAAACTCTGCTGTCATTGAAAAAACCCATGCAGTTCGGTGGGGCCCAGTACCCTTTGAAATACAATGTGTTCTATTGGGATAGAATGTTCATTTTATTTTTTAAAAAAAAGATGTAGGATGGATAATTAATTCACACATTTTTGTTCCTTAATGCAGACCCAGACTTCTGTTGCATCAAAGACGCCAACTATGAAACCTGCTGAAGCAAAGGTATTTTTTCTGAAAAAGGACATGCACAGAGTCATCTATGCAAGTGGGACTTTTATATCAACTTTTATAGTGATGGTTGCGGCTCTTAATATTTTTTTGAAAAGTTTTAATAAGTGAAGTTGCTGGCTGAAGCTGGGAACAAAAATGAACTAGTCTACTATGATTATTATTATTAGAATTTTGCATAGATTATACTAAACTGTGCCGCTTAAGTTTTTCTAATTAAGGTCTGCAAATCATTCGTATGATTTTTATCATGATTTTCAGTGAAAAGCTTTCTGCATTTAACTTGTGGATTTGTTTTGTCTAAGTTTCCACTGTATTTGCTTTGGATGAGAGGTTAGCTCTAGTACATTAACTCCTTTCAGGAAGGTTTATATGAGAGGATATTGCTATACATATTAGCAGTATTTGAGAACTATGGTTTATGGGACAGCATTTCTGCCATTATCTACCACTGGCTTAGGGGAATTATGTCACATAATTCAGTAGGAATGATACTGCTGCTGAATATTGTGATGGAGTATGTCCAGAATCATTCCTCTTACACTCCTGAGATATATATCAGTTTCATAATATGTGAACAAAACTAGTTCGTCTCTCTCGTCCTACCCCTCCTCCCAATTAAAGAAGGAATAATTCCATATAGTGACATGTCGCATGAACTGAACAAGTTATCAGAGCCTCTGTTAACCACTTGGGACTTTATCTGGGGAACAATGCTTACTTTAATTTTTTAAAATTAATTAATTGATAACATTTCTGTTTAATAGTAGTTTTTGAAGTCTCCAGTTATTTTAACTGATCTTGAAAAAAATGTGACCCAAGAAATACTGTATTGTCAGAAATGATACTATGGTAAGACAGGATTGTCAAGGCTTATATATATACTGTATTTGTCACATGGTGGTTCTTCGACTTAGAGCCAGAATCTGAGAACTATTCCTCTGCTTTTAACATTTGTTGATCTTTATGAGATCGGTGCTTGCGTGGTCAACATATAAATAGACCAAGTGGTTGCCCTATTTATAGGTTGAAGTGATAACCAGATAGATTTAAAGAGACTGGCAGAGCCATGTACATTGTAAAATTGCTAAACGGTTAAGAACTTGGACTTGCACATATATTCTTTCCTTTGTAGGAACAGATCTATTTTACTTGGCTCTTTGTGAAGTGTGTTTAATATAGGAGCAAATGGAGTCACTGAGAAATTCAAGGGATGGTCAAGCCAACATTCAGAAGGCCTATTAATTATTTTTCATACAATCTGAAGTTGAACCTGTTGTCACTGAAATTAGATTTGGGTGTCTTGCTTTAGAATGAGGAATCTTTGCTTTCTTCTAAGGGGCTTCTATTGTATTCTTCCAACACTTGGAGAAATAAAATGAGGGGAAGTTGTATTTTAATCTCAGGTTTTATAACTCTTGGTTTACCTATTGGGGAGCTCTCTTATAAAAGCAGCATTTTGGACTTCAAGTTCATTGCGGGAACAGTTGTCTGAAAAATCCTTCTTCTGTGCTACTGTAACTACTGTAGCTGTCCTATTTGTAGGAAGCAAGATTTAGTATGATTTCCCCAATGATACCTGTTCCCATACTTGCTTTCCTTCTTAACCTAGAAATCAGTCACATCATATTATAGTAGGCACTGGTATTGCAATTAAATAGTATGAAGAAAGTTTACCAGAAGCTGCTACTATTATTTGTCAAGAACACAGTCAATAAGGTTAATTTTCTATATACTTGTATCATTAATTCTATCCCATGTACCTGTATATTGAGTGCAAATGATTCAAACAAGCATACAATTACCTTATATACTCACTGATAAGTTGAGAATTTTAGGTTCCAAAATACATCCCCCAAATTGGGTTCAGTTTATCTACAAACCAGAACTCAGATTTTTTAAAGCCCTCCACAGTCTTAAAGTTGTGTAGTTTTATAAATGATGATGTGACAGTTTGCAGTTTCCTGCCAGTCACTGTGGTTAAAAATGTGAGAGTCAGCTGTCTGCAGGTGACACATTTTTGTGGTATTTTGGTTGAAATTTTGAGGGTTGGTTTATTTGCAGATGGGCTTATCCACAATTGAAGACGGTAGTTCTCTGTGCCCAGTGGGATTCTGAGTTTGTGTTTCCCAAACCACAGTTAGTCGTGCTATAGAATCACATAAGAATAAGGACACCCTTGATGGCATCTGCAAAATTCTCAAGCACCAAATTATTAAAAATTCCAAAATGGTAGTAAACTCATGAAATTATCAAATCTAATCGGATTTCAGGCAGCTTTTTATTTTTAGGTGTCTGGCTTTGGACTGCAGCTTGTGGAATGGCCATTAAATATAGTTATTTACCTGTGACAAAAAACTTTATTGAATACATAAATATTACATCATTAACAGGATGTAATAACAATAACATGCAGGAAATGTTACTGACTTGAAAAAATATTAAATATATCCAAAGACAGTCTTGTGACTGTCTAGTAAATAAGCATAATCATACAAGTATCCGTAAGCGGAATGTGTAATCTGGAATACTTATACAGTAGTGGGATATACAGTAATGTGATAAAATACATTTGTATGGCAATATAAAAGCCTGGAAAATTACTGCACTAAATTTTCCAAGGAAAACAACCAAGATTGAGATAGCATGATGGCTACAAACTTCCACTAGGAGGTGGCACCAGAAATAAGAAGGTACCTGTCAAGGTTGCCAGCCTCTCAAATATGGCACAGTGGTTTTCGATTGAAAGAATAATCCTACAGGGTATGCTCAAGCCTTTAGATGTATTTAGCAATCTTGTGTCCTGAGTTATTGTGGAATTCAGCTTCCATCAGCTTCAATCAGCATAGCCAATAGCAAATGATTGTTCTGTGACTGGCCATTGTCAAACTTTTGACTCCCATCCAAATTTACCTAAATTACTCTCTTTCATCCAGCCATCTACAATGATTTTTGTTTCATTCTGCATATTCCTAAATTATTCAGTTCCGAGATGGTCCATGGTGTCAAGTTGCAAGTAGGCAAAACTTGCATTCATTAACACAAGGAAGATGATACACCTGATAGTATAAAATGAATTAAGTTTATTAATGATGTTTACCATATATTGTGTACTCAGTAGTACTATCTAGATCTTTTATGTATCGGTCTAGCAAATAAATTCAATTTTTTCATTTGAAAGGGCTTTCTAGGAATCTTTATATTCTGAAAACAGAAAAATCAGAATATAACCCACTCTCCAGTCCAAAGATACATCGGGATTTTTTCCCCAAAACCCAGACGCATCAAGCCTGATTTACTCCAATTTATAGAGTGAGCAGATATGATACAAAATTGTATATTAGTGGAATGAGATTTGGAATGAAAGAATTTTATCCTCTGCCTTCCCTTCTGCATCCACTAATATTTTTAGAATTTCTAGTGACCCAGAAAAGAGAGCCTAAAACTTTTTTTAAAAAAAGGGCAACCTTGCCATTTATATCATACAAACTTAAAAAAAGAGAAGATGTACCATTATAAATAATACACAATCATGTTTAAATAAAACACTCCTATCTGGAGTATAAAAATTGGGGAAACTTAATGTGAGTCTAGTTCTACTTCAGCGACCTTCAGGAAACTGTATTGGAAACTAACCATAACGCTGTAGTTGGGTCAAGTCAAGATAATTATCTCAGCATCACGTTTGTCAAGGAAACAGGTCTACAGTATGGCTGGGCAGTGCTGTGGATTTGAGCGGGAAAAGGTGCTTCAGAGCCTGAGGAGCCCTCATATAGCATCTGTCAAACTTCTTAAAGCAATTATTTTTTTTTCCCCCTGGGAAAAAATGTGTTTGGATTAAGGAGTTGCAAGAAGTGGTACAACTGCCTGCACATTAGTTTCGAAATACCTTTATCCCTTCAGATCCAAAGTGCTTCACAGCCCTAGTCTATAACTGAAACACATAATGTGATCTTTGTCCAGCTTGGAAAGAACCATAATATTTGCCTAATTGACACATGGGAGTAGGAGTATATTTTTAAAAAAAACAAAACTTCAACAAAGTAAGAAATAAGGATCCTGGATATTTTTGTATCAATCAACAGAGATACTTAGCTAGAACCCTTCCATAATTTCAAAGATTTAATTGTGGTCACCATTTCTTGAGGAGAGAAAGTTAAAAGTGAGGTTACTAAGACATTTCCTTATTATGTCTTGAGCAATTTCTTTCCAAGATCCTGAGTTTGTACTCCCAATATTAGGCTTCCTCAAGCCAACAACAGACTCGTGGAGGGGAATTCCAGAAAAGGAAAAGAAACAAGAAGAAGGTGACACAAACGCTGGGTTGTGTGTGTTTAGGCTTGTTAATAACAGCACTCACATCACCAGCATGTGCTCATTCATTAGTCCTCAACTAATCCATGCTAGTTTATTTCTGTCTTCTGTTTTGTATGATCACGTTGCAGTCTCTTCTCATGGCATGGTGCACCTTGAAAATGTATCAATGCAATCTGGTAGCATTCTTACCATTTAGTCTACTGTGTACAATACATCGTGGCTAATACTTAGGTACTGGAGGATGATATGGGCATTGCTTTGGCAGACTTCTTCTTAGCTAAAAGACAGAGCTAGAAATCCCTGCTTTTGCTTGTGTTTGATAGCAGCTGTACAATATTAAAATGTGTGGATGCCTCAGAGATATGCTTTCATTAAAATTTTAAAGAGGTCAGTTAATTGAGAGTATTTTCTGTAGGGCTTGAAGTGAGCAATTTAACCTGTATTGCTTACATAAGTCCGAATAAGTGCTTAATATTTATGAAGATGTAAAAGTAATCCTAAATTCCAGTTTGCTTTAAGTCCCACTTTCTGATTTGAATTTTCTATTTTCTAATCCATGATTTAAATTATTCTCATCAATACCACCCTAACATTTCATATTTCATTTGTTAACTGATACATTTAGATTTCATTTTCTTCATTCTGCTTTTGTCACCGATGGTAAGCAATCTTGCCTTTTGCACTATGCAGAGTTAAGTTGTTTTTGCACCATGCAGAGTTTTATTGTTTTTGGCTTTTTTCATGTGTATGTTACACATATTTATCATGTATATGTACATATTATATATATGTTGTTTTATTCTTGGTTGTAAGCCGCCCAGAGCTTGATTTAAGATGGGTGGCTATACAAATGTTTTAAATAAATAAATAAAAATAAATTCAGTTTTTATAAGTCAATTAAATGGTGTTCAGAGCCATGGAAATTGTAGTTTTTGAGCTGCTTAGTTATAACCTTCACATCATCTCAGAAGACTGTAACTTGTCAACAGTTTGCAGGAAATATTTCTGCTGTAACCAGTGAAAACTGTAAATTGTGCTTTTTTTTGTTTCCTTTGGAGGAAAAAGACTGGATTGATCCTGAAGGGACAAAAACATTCTTTCAGTTCTGGTCATGTTGTTATTGTACTCTGAATGTAAATCTTCATTATAGGACATCTTTTAAAGTTTTTTTTTTCAAAATTAAGTTTTTTTTAAAAAATTATTCATATTGCAGGCAGCACAAAAATCAAAGACAGAACCTGAAAAAGTACTACAGGACAAAAAGGTAGGATAAATATTTTTTATTCTGAATGTGAATTAAATATATACAATATAATTTTTTTCTTTAAAAAGCACTCCTTTGGTTTGTTCCTGTTTGTTTACCTGATTTTATTTTGTTTTTTAATCTTCTTTTATTCATACCACAGATAAATTCTCAGTGGCACATGAACCATTTAGGATTAGAATTAGAAAAGTCAGGGCATCCATGCAATTCCTGTTGCTGGCTCCTTAAAGAAGCTGTTCCTTGTCCTAAGCTGGCATGGTAGCCCTAAGGGCCCAGGAAAATACTGTAGGAGGAGGAAGGAGTATTAGGTATGTTTGCCGCCTTGAGTTATTTATAAAAATAATAAAGGCGGGATAAAAATAAAAAAAATAAATAAAAATACGTTTTTGAATTAAAGAGGTAGCAAATTTGTTGCACCAAGTCAAATGCATATTTTACTGGGATTGCACAGCTACTGTGTGAATCCAGTAAAATACAGATACTAGCCCACATTCCCTTTCCTCCCATCTTTTGATTGGAATAGCTGCATATCCCCTAGTTCTAGTTTTTAAGAACCCTAATTTTAATTATAATGGTAGGCGGAGTGTTTTAAATTTGTTTTCAGTTTTTCAATTTAGCTGAAAAGGTGTCTGTTGTAATTCACAATAACTTTTGAAAAGCTGTTTTCAAGAGAGTTCCAACAATGCGTATTTGTAGACTTGACTGTTCTTTCCAGACCTACATACCCGTACTTAGGGTCCAAACAAAGCAATTTTAAAGTTACTGCTCTGAAATCAGAAGAATGTGGACCAAACGATTCATTAATTAAAACACGGAAATAAGTACACACACACTTACATATATACCTGTTAAGAGATTCAGTCAGTATTAAAACTCTAATATAATATAATCATAATCTAATTATAATATAAATCAAGGTTTGGCCTGATTGTCCTCAACTGTAATCTTAATCCTGATTAGGCTCTGGAAGTCTTTAACAGTAAAACAAGTTTGATTCGGATTGTAGTAAGTGGTAAAAACTGATCTCCCTCCTATATAATGGTCCAATCTGTGTGTACTCTACAGTAAAGCAGAAAGAAAAAAACTAGTTGCCAGCTAGGTCTTCAGTGTAATACATAATTTGGCTGTAATTTAGCAGTTAAATTACAGTGTAGTTAGCAATGCAATTTAGCATCTTGGCTACAAGTGTGTGGATGACCACTGCATGTTAGCAAATGGTTAAAAATTTCTGTTTCTTTGTTGCCATTTAGTGATCATTTGGATTTTTGCAACATAAATTGAGTAACCCTACATTATTTTCAAGAATTTATGCTTAGGCCTTAAGTGTACCATGCAGAGAGCTAAGCTCTTAGGAAAAGACTGAACAGCAGAATAAATATTTCAGTTTTGTATTGAAACTTGTAGGAACAAGATTATTTAAAATTATATAGAAATGAATGGGCTTATATGAATTTAATGTGTTTGATGGATTGATGACTGAATGAATATAGGTATTTGCATAAGGTTCTGTATATAAGTAACTGAAAAATTCTGATTGGTTTATAAACCAGGTAGGCCCCTTTAGGCATTTATAACCTCTCAAGGGGGTTGCAACTGTTCTGAATGCTAGCAAAACACTGGTGGATTGTTGAATCCTCCTTTCTGTTTCATTTCCTTTCCAGCTTTCTTTTCAGTTCCTTCCTTAACTCAAGGGAGGGCATCGCTGTCCCTTGCTACTTCGCTTTCCCCAGGAGGATAATGAAATTTTCCCTTAGGAAAGATAACTGATGGAAAAGAAATACCTGAATGTTTAAAACAGTCAAATGGCTAATCAGCAAGCATTGCATAATGCAGAGTGCGCTTTCCTTGTCCAGGAGTAATATTTGAACTAGAAGTGCCAGACTTCTGGATATCGACAGAATCTTTTGCAACCTTAGATCCACAACTTCAACACTCTATTCAAGAATCATGGAATATAGTGCAGTTTTTAAGTATTTATTGTCATCCTTAGAGAAGTCTGATAATAGTGGAAAGTTAGAATGCAACTATTGCACTCCCCTTTGAAGGACTGTGCCCATCTTGGTGATAGGCTTTATATTTTGATAATCAAGCAGAGGCACCTGACTATTTGAATATATCCATTATAATGTAATTATGTTAGATCATTTTTGTCTGCACAGTATTGAACTTTGTATTGCTTAGGGAAAGTAACAATAATATTGATGATTACTTTGTTCCTCATGCAGATCATTTTGCTTTAGTTTAAAAATCAGTAAAAGAGGTTTGATTAAGTCTTTATATTACTGTGTGTACTACAGCCAGATGAATCTCAACCTGTCTGTCCAGTTGAAGGGAAGCAGAGAGATCCTGGAGGGGTAATTGATTTATATATTATGATAAAAATTATTTTCAATGCAAATTAGTATAAAGACATTCAGAAAGATTAAAAAGATATATATTTGTGCAGGCAAAAAGTCCAAGCAAACATTCTTTAGGGAAGGACCCTAAGCAACCAAGTTCTGGAAAAGAAGCTTCTGATCTGAGTACCAAGTCAACACAGTTGGCATCAACTGAAGAAGCAAAGGTAATGGGGGGATTCTTCTAATGAAAGTATACAAATAGGATTTCTTACGTTAAGTCTACAGTAGCCTTCCCCAAGGTGACACACTCCAGAAATGTTGGGCTTTGTTTACTCAACCATAGGCCTTGCTGGGTGGGAATTCTGGGAACTGAATTATGCTAAGAGAGCATCAAGTGATGAAAACTGGTAGAGAAGGAATCCCAAACTGGCTAAGAAGGACAAGTGGGGGGAAATGTATTTATACACAAATCAGTTCGATAAGCAGTTTGTACCTTTTCTGCTTTTTTAAAAACAGATGAGAATATATTCCAGATGTATGATTATGACGAGTTATATATAAACAAGAAATTACGGTTGTGTTTTGTGTTGTAAAAATATCTGCAGAACAGTAATGCAGTTTGAAGTATTTGGGTGATTTAGATTGAATAAAATGAGGTGAAACCTCATAGTTGGTCATTTTATTATATCACAGAATTGGCCAAAGCTCACTAGCAGGACATACTAGCCACTGTTTGATCCTGCCATAATACCTGAGTGCATGAACTTTTTCATAACTCAGTCTGGTTGTTTAAAAATGTATTTAAAAAGCTTCACTGTGATATAAGTTCAGAGTAGAAATAGGTTCAGAACAGAGTTTCCATTAGTAAACGTTGGTTAATATAAAAGCATTTTGCGGTACAGTTATTAGTATATTAACTTGGGTTTAAATCACATCCCTACTGTGAGATTATTGAATTATTTAGGAAATGCTAATGCCTCAGATTTAGTGCACCGCTATGTAGAACAGTATTGTGGATCACCAATAAAAGGAGGGTTTTTTTTCCTCTCAAATATTTATTTGCATGGCAGGGATTACACTGTTGATCTTTTCAGCAGGCAGTGGTCTAGTGTTACTGTATCTCAGAAACAATAAGATGTTAATAATAGAAATGAAAAATATATGCAAGTTATATTCTTACCGTAATTCTGAATTATGCTTGTAGTAAATAATTCCAAGTTATGCTTTTTATTTCAGACTAGTGTAAAGCCACATTTGAATGACAATTTCTTTTTATAATTTGGGCTGCTCTAAATATTAGTGGTACTTTATATTTGAGGATCTTACCTTTCTCCATGTTAGACTAAAACTGACAACAAGCCATTGGCTTCCAAGGCAGCTGTTGGCACAGCTGGAACAGTTACAGCTGCTGGCTTGACTGCTGCATCTGCAGAGGTGAGTTTAATGGTGATTAGTGTGTGTGTGTGTTTGTGTGTGTGTAATTGTGTACTAGCTTTCAGAAATACATTCTTGTTTTCAGACTAAAGAAAATAAACTGGCATCTCCAACTCTAGCTACTGCAGAGAGTAAACCCACAGGAAAGGTAACCAAAAGTTTATTTGCCGTGTATTCTACTGTTGTACCATCCTTTTTCTTTTTAAAGCCCTATTTTTAAAAGTAGCTATTCAGCATGGATAATCTTGATATTCTTTTTAAATATGCACAGATTTATTTCAAACTGTAATTTCCCCATTGTTGCTATTAATTAAGAGAATTGGTACTTAAATGAATTTAAAAAGATATTTAGATTAGCAGTGAGGATCCCATTCTATGTTGAATAGGCAGACTCCTAACTTAATCAGTGAAAGAGGACAGCACTTGCTTTTCCTGAGAAAATGAAATTTAGAGATGTCTTGTACTGCATATACAAATGTATATATGTACACTTGTATATGTGCTACATATTGAGCCTCATGTGGCGCAGAGTGGTAGGCGGCAGTATTGCAGCCGAAAACTCTCCCCGCGACCTGAGTTTGATTCCAGTGGAAGCTGGATTCTCAGGTAGCCGGCTCAGGTCGACTCAGCCTTCCATCCTTCCGAGGTCGGTAAAATGAGTACCCAGCTTGCTGGGGAAGGTGACGACCGGGGAAGGCAATGGCAAACCACCCCACTATATTCTGCCTAGAAAACGTCATGAAAGCGGCGTCCCCCCAAAGGGTCAGACATGACTCGGTGCTTGCACATGAGACCTTTCATCTTTCACATATGTGCTATATACACACTTGTATAAGCAAATATTCTTGTTGCACATATAGAGGAAGCATAGTAATTTAGCTATCAATGGGCATCAGACAAAAAACAAGCATATCAGTAGCAGAAAGAGAAATGGGTGGGTGTGGATTCTGCTATCCTGGGTAATGTAAGGAAAATATAATACTTGGAAATGAGTAAAAAAACATTGGACAGGTTGATGGCATGAAGACTTGGCATCACCAGTGTGGGAAGCTTAGTCTGTCCAATGGTGGAAACTTCTTTCTCCATGGATAAAATACGGGTATAAATTTTCTTACAAAAAAAAAGCATTGGAATAATACATTATGTTTCATCAGATAACCACAAGATAGGTTGATTCATCAAAATTATTAAATATTGAGTTGATCCAGATCAACGATAAATTTAGTTTGTTTTTTCAACAATAAAAAAAACTGTTGAAAATATTGAACCTAGATTCATTTCTGAACCCTTCTGAATTACTTTTAGCCTTTGAACTAGTTTTCAATAGCCAAGATCAAATTCTGAGGATTATGGGTATCAGCTAATCTGAAGAGTTGACAGTTTGTGCTTGGCAAGTCACAAGTTGCTTTCTTATTCAGCTCTGCTTTTGGAACAGAGTTGCTTGAGAATCTACACTGACTAAGTCAAAAGTAAAACTCAGAGCAGGAACTCGAAAGATGGGTTCCAGTCTTCTGAAGTGAATGGATACTTAGCAGTTTCTTTGATGGGAGGGCAGTTTCCATTAAACACTTCCTGTCAAAATATTTGATAAGAGACTCTGAGATCACAGGAATATAAAAACTTATAATGCTCTTCTATTTTCCCTGCCCAAGAATTTTAAAAGAAATAATGGTTTTGTTGAAAAATTAGAAACTTTGCTATTATTGGTCTTTTACTCCTAGAAGTATTCTGGCTAAGCCTATTTTAAGGATGCTTTTATGAAGTACTTGAATAAAATTGATTACAATTTTAGGAAATCCAGATAAATATTGGCAATAGTTTTCAAATGTACGATTAATGAGGACAATGTAGAAAATGTAGTTCTTTGGGTAGCCTTGTGTTTTACACAGTTAAAGAAAATGTTCCCAAAGAAACTCCCAGCTGTTGAGTCTCTGTCAGTTCCTTTGTTTAATTCCTCTCCAAATCTCTTGAACCCAGCCTATAATTAATGCTCCAGTAAGCAGGGGCTCTAAGGGGCATTCCACCTCCTAGATCAGCTAAGCCCCAAGACACTTCTGCTTATGAAGTGTCTACACAGTTAAGAACAGCTCTATTTTACTACTTGGATTAAACAACTGTACAGATCTACAACCACATTTACAAAGATACAAGAATAACTTTGCACAGCAGTAACTGTTGAACTCAATGGGATGGAATTTTAATGTCCATAGGCTTCCTCAACATCTCCCTCATCCATTTTTAAAGGGCCAGTGCATTTTCAACCACACACACAAACATTTAATATATACACAACATGGTCCAAGTCTTCCTTGCATGGACATTCAGCCACAGCTGCCTTACAAACAAGTTTCACTTTTGGTGACTTGAAATTTCTTGGATCTCCTCCTTTCTGGCCCCTGATCTAAAATCATGGCTGGCTCCCCCAACTATCATGCTTTGTGCCATTTGTTCTTATGGCTTCAGTCCTCTCCCTAGTTGATACACTTGTTGAATGTGTTCATATGTGGTACGTCTGGGCTGATCCATCTTCCTTGATCTGAAGCTTGTAGGAAAACATACCAGCAGGGCACAGACCTTGTGCGTTCACTTTTTACTCACAAGTAATTCTTCTGACCCTTACTTTCCTAAGTGAAAGGCTTTGTCTCTTCCTTTGGCTTTTTAAGCTGCCTGACTCATGAATAACCTTTCTCTCACTAAATTTTCCTTTTTGTGTGCTTGCACTTGAGTAATCTTTCTGTCTCTCTATAAATCTCTGAGTCCTTCTTACCTCCTCAGGTTCTTTACTAAACTATCTATGTCCTTTTCTTTTTCCTAGTCATTTCTTTTAGCTTTGGTCTCTCTAAGTCAAGCTTGCTGATGTCAAGCAGAGTCCCTAAGTCTGTATTATCTTTGCCTCTAGACATCTGTCTTCTTGTACTCACAGCACCACACCTTTATATCTTTTCAAATTCAACATTTGTTCCTTCCTCTCACCTCTTCAGGGTGATCTCCTGCCTCTTTCATTCCAATTTTCCTAAAGGTTTTCCTTTTTTGTGTACTAAAAAGCTCCTTATCTCATCCTATGATCAAATTACCCTATTTTCCACCCATCCCAACATTTATCTGTACATTCAAGGCCTATTTCCTACATCCTGCTAATTACAAAACCTGGATATCTGGATTTATAGCACCTAAATTATTTCTTTGCTTATATTAGCAAGTCTCTACCATATTGCATCAGTTTAACTTATTTCTCCAATGTTAAAATATATCCTGGGTTACATAAACTATAACTTTAAGTACTAATATTTCACTGAAACCTTTTAGAATTTAAATATTAAAGTTGTTAGATTTTACTGCATTGAATTTTTTATAATATTTGATTATAATAATTTTAAGCTGCACATACATTTACTAAATAAATAATGAATATCTTACCATAGTACACTGTGGTAGACAAGTTGACTACTCCATGTCAGTTAGAATGCTATATACTATTAAAGAAAATGTTTCCCTAGTCTGATTTAGATACTGCCTTAGACGATTTAATAGATACACTAGGAAGTCCTGAAGAAAATGAACCACCTGCTCCTGCATATACTGGACCGGAAGTTTCGGTATGGAATTTCTTCTGTAAGAACCTTATGTATGAAACCTGCATTTTTCTAATTACATCTTGTAAATATGCATGCGTGTAAAATGATGACAAGTTAGTCAAAGTTCTATATAGTGCTTTGTTCTTGTAGTTTCCTTACATAACATCCTTGAACATTGGTGTATGACCCTCTACCATGCATTTTTCAACTTTTTAAACCCATGGAAGCCTGGACTGGTTGTACTATGGCACTTTTTCCTACTTCAATTATGGGAGAGATTCCCCCTTCATTTTTTATTTTGCATTGCTTGTCAGCCTCTTGTTTCAACTCAGATGTAAGTTCAAACTAATTTAGGAGAATTTGCTTCCATGGGAATAGATCTCAGTAAAGTGACCGAATTGAATTTTCAGAATGTAGAACTGTTCCTCCTTTCCGTCATACACACATTTACTTAATACCATAGGTATGTATATTGAAAAGTGATTGTCATGCACAGGTTTTCAAAAGGAGCTGTTGTCATGAGTACTGATGGCGAGCAGGAGGGGGCCTCTATCCAGGGGGGAAAAAGCATGCGTAGTACTGAGGAATTAAGCAGCCATTCTAAGAGACACAGATCAGACCCGCCTTGACTTTTGGGGTTTATCTGTCTGGGTTTTTCCCACGCTTCTTCAGTTTGTTAGGATTTTCTGTCTTATGTAGTAGCAATAAACACTAGAGACCTATTCCTCGTCTCAGCGTGATTCCTGACTGTTAGGACAGCTGTTGCATTTTGAGAATCTCTGTGTTGTATTCCTGACTCACTTGCAACATGCTCTGAAACATTAGAAATAGGTTGCATCTGTAGCCTCTCTCCTTTCTTGAATATTCCCATTCCTCATGCTTTCATTTTCTGTTATTATCTTAGAATGGTAGACTGGTCTAGAATTAAATGCATACTGTTAGAGATAGCATTGTACTGTTGTGAAAAGATTACATGCTTTTTAAAATTTAAATATTAGAAAGCAGAGTGGTTGAATGACAGTCTAAGCTTCCTTCCCAGTTTCTGGGAAGGATAAAGTTACAGAATTAGAAAGAGAGAGAATTACTACAGATAATAACGTTTGGAAACATGAATGTGGCTGTGGAACTGTTCCCGCCTCTCTTCTCTGTAATTAAAATGCAGGAGAAAGAAGGTTTCTGTATTTACAATGAACTACGAATTACTCTAACCATCATTAATGTAAACTAGATAGGTATGCTTTTTTTTTTAATGCAGATAATGTCAGGTAGGGAAAGGCTAATAGTTGGATCTCAGGCATGGAAGAAGAATAATCCTTTTCTTCTTTGCTGCACTCTAAGGAAGGGATTTTTTTCAGAACTGCAGTGAGTTTATTTCCATTTCCAATAATTAATCCTAATCATTAAATTATCCTCATAATTATCACCTCCTTCCCAGGTGGTATGTTACTTTTAAAACCGGCATGTTTTAAATATTAGATAAAATGTTCATCTAATTTGTCCTTCTATTAAAATGAACTGCAGTTCTCAAGTATTAGGTGATTGAGGTAAACTGAGATTTGTTCTGTACAGCGGTGACAGAAAAGGAGAACAGAAAACACAGATTCAGATGCAGACATCAGCTTGTATTGACTTTTCCTATCATAAGCGTAGTCATTTTAACCAAATATTAGGGATCACTGTTATGCATAGATAACCAACTAGTACTGAAATGAAATTAAAATTATATTTTTTCTTAATAAATTGGAGTCTTATGGCAAGGTGTTGTGTAATTATGAATTAATTGTTGAGCTCAAGAATGAAGTGTAACGTTTCTTTTGATGTAGGACCCAATATCGTCCTTATATATAGAAGAGTTGGGCAAACGGGAGAGCACAATTCCTCCAGAATACAGGAAGTTATTGGAGGTATAAATTACTCAGAATTATGTTTCAGATATTTTCGATATGGCAAATTGCTTAAAAATATAATCACAAACCTGCTTTTCTGTTTCAGAGTAAAGGTGATGATAAAATAGCTTCTCCATCAGTTGCAGTGGGAGAATCCCAGGTATGGTTAGTTTATTTAGCACAAAATGTGAACAGAGAAAAATATTACTGTCCTTTTTAAGGACTCTTTAAATACGTTGTGTTGGATGGATTCAGATCAAGTTAAGCCATGCTTGTTTCAAACACAAATTAAATAAGCAAGTTTAGGCACATTTATTAGGGCTGTGCAATGGTTTGGATTTAATCTCTAATAGGTGCTTTGGGGTGCACAGCAATGCTGCTCTGCAGCACCTTAAACATTTTGGTGATGCTGAAAAAAGATGCTGCTGCTTTAGGATGTGGTAGTCAGGTGCCATATTTATGCTCCCACCTGCTCCAAAACACCTTCTGGAGATGGAATCTAATATCTAATCACAGAGTAACTGATTTGTTGGGATGCATTCAACTTACTATATATGAGTAGTCATGGTCTTATACAAGTGGCTAACTCAGTTAACTACAACTGTGCATGTTTAAATGATTTGTGTGACACAGTAAAAATGTACATATAGATAGTACTATTTTTGTTGAATTCAGTGGGTAATCTCTAGAAATAGATGCAAAATGTTATTTAGAAAAGATTTTTTTACTCTGTGTAGTGTGGAATGCAGTAATTTTTTTATGGACAGGAATTGTGGATGCAGACTATAAGGTGTGGTTTTTTCATTTCTAATGTAAAAATATGTAGGGCAAAATTAAAGGCAAGTGACTGAGTAAAACTCAGAATTCATTGTAATTCTGTAATTATTTTCCAAAATCTTTTGCTAAGTTAATGCATGTATAGCTTTATGTTGGTGACTAACCCCAGAGAAAATGAATCAAGGGGATATTTTCTAATAGAATAGAAGGGAAGACTATTGTATTTTCTCTATTAAAGTTCTGTTGAAATGAAATTTTTAACAAATAAGTAGTAATTTTGAAAAAAAAAAAAAAGGTAGCTTCCCAGCTTACATTAAAATAACAGCTACCTTTTCAGAATAACTAGAAATACCAGGTATCTGTATGGAAGAAAAAAAAAAAAACCTTCTCAGTCTAGTGTTTTAATGACAAGTTTCTCTTCAACTCTGTAACCACAGTTGCTGGAGTCATCCATTGTGCTAAATTATAATGGTGGTTTGTTTTTGGCATTGCATGTTCTCCATTATGCATTAATATTTTATTTGAACCAGGCTATTTTAAAAAAACCCTCTCCTGGTATTATGTGTGAATGCAACCATTGAATAGCAAAACCTGCTGGAAAAGTAAGCCATTGCAACAGCAAGGTTGCAAGCCATAATTTTTTTCCTGTTGTCTTCACTTTCGATGTTACTGCTTCTATTAATACAGAATGGTGGGTGGTGTCTCCAGATCAGGAAATAGCGGATTTAGCTATGTATCATTAAAATCTATGGTGCCCACAAACTATAAATTGCTATTGGGTAACTGGTATAAGCGTAACCCAGTTTATGTTTTCATTTAGCCAACAATGACAGATGATGACCTTGCAGATGCTCTGTCATCTGATTTTACTTGCAGTGCTGTACCATCTGCTGGAGAAAAGGAAGTCAGGCCAAAAGAGGTAACTGGTTTTACTGTCTTTTAAAGGAATATTGCCAAGCTTGAAATATTCATTTGGAAGGATAATTTTAATAAGTTGCTTTATAATTTATGCCAATAAATTTTGTGTTTATATTTGTTAATTATATATTTATATTTTTATGTTGTAAGCCTGCAGCAAAAGATGAGCTTTTACAAGCCCTTTCTACAACATCGGTCAGCAGTTCTGCTCCTCCCAAAGAGAAGAAACCAAAATTGGAAGAGGTATATATGTTACTGTTCTATAGTAAACGTTCTGATACTTCAAATAGGTGTATAAAATACTATGACTAAGGATTCTGGAAGACTGCTACAAAAGTTAGGTAACAAAGACCTTCTGAGCTTCCTTTTCAGTCCTAATTATACATGTTCAGACTACATCAAGAGAATTAGTATTGAATCATATTAGTTAATTGAATTGTATTTGAACTTCATTCATTGGATGAGTCCTTTTACACTGAAGAAAACATTTTCCTCTTTGTAGCTTTTTTCCCATAGCATTTGCCAAAATGGTTTTAAAATGAGGTCATACCGCCTCCAATCCCTTTTTTGCGTCCCATCTGACTAAATATCAGTGGCCCGTCCACCAGAAGGGTGACTGTGGGTTTGGATGAGAAAATTTCTGTAATCTGCAGCTCACTATGAGCTATTGAACAATTTGAGGTATATAGCCCTAATCTGTAGCTGATATCTAACAGGGGTTGAGTCTTTATCTGAAAATACACAGTATGTATAAAACATATATCCTTTAGTTGCCACAAGACCTCAAACACATATATGCTTGAATTTCAAATGTGAAGTCAGGATGTGATTTCCTTTCATTATCTATCAGAATGATCTGTTCTTTGTTTTCATTGGGGCTATTGTGTTTTCATTGGGCATGACTTCTGTTTTTCCTTCCTACCTGTGTTAAATGTTGTGTTATAATTATTTTTAATGTTTATTGATGCACAGGATCATAAACAACTATAAAAACACATTAGGATCACATTAATCTATCATCTAATGATGTTGAATAAAAATTGGTATAGCACTGATGCTAGAGAGAACATGTTTGTCACTTTACCTGGAGTATGGCAGTAATTACTCAATTTATGGATATTTTTTTCCTTTTTTTATTCAAATACAGTAAATGGGGATTAATTTTCCTGGGGTTTCTTATAATTGTTTCTTGTATAAATCACTCTACTTTCCTGAGATTGAACCAAGTTTCAAGACTCATGGTAGATTTATTACTATTAAGCTTGATGAGCCTGTATCATTATAGATTACTTGAAATTCAGTATTAACTAGAAAAAGAGAAAGACTCTGCAACCCAGCCTGAGGCAATTGCCCTGTAATGGAAGAATGTATAATTTACCATCCTGCATTCAAATGTTTTAGCTACCTTGCCTAGATTATACTATGTAACAATTGCCTAAAAATTGGAGTTGTCAATACAGCTTCATGCCCAATAATTTCAGCATGTGTGCAGATAGAAGGAATCACCTGTTATTTTTTAAATAATTACATTTTGGTTTTACAATATAGGTGACAATTAGTGATAGTGCTCTGGATGCTCTTGTGGATACACTTGGTATGCCAGAACCTGAACCCGAAGAAGATATTAGTGCCGTCATTGAAGTTGAAGAGGTATTACCTGTGCTAAAAACATTCTGGGAAAAATATTTTTTTTTGCTTGTTGCTAACAGAGTTGGAAAGTGAGAGAATGACTGGGAAGATTCTTGCAATGAAAATACCATACACATTTTTCTTAGAGATTTTAAGGCTACAGTTTTGTGCAACTAAATTTGGGGTAACTCCAATTAAATACTTTAAGAGATATTTGTGAATAAATATTAATAAGATTAGGTTGCAACTGCAGGGGAATAAAATGCTATTTAATTAAATATGGTATGATCAATAGTCATGAAATACTTAGGTGTATATGATTCATGAATATGATCCATTTAGACACTTATAAATCCCACTGATTTTAGTGTATCTGTTCAAATTTCCTAAGAATCATCTCTTATATTGATAAATTGTCTTTTTTCTTTTCCTTCAGCCAAAGGCCATAGAAAGGAAAGAAAAGAAACCTGGTGAACATGATGATACAATTCCTCCTGAATACAGATTAAAACCAACCTTGGTAATTAACGATCTCCAGGTTTAAGTGATATGCAATACATTATTTTTGTTAGTTTGGCAATTGCATTGGAATATTAAATTATTCAGTTAAGTAGTTGATGCCTTACTAGTTTTACCTTAAAGCCACCTGTTCCTAAATTTTGCCATATTGTGCCCAGATTAAGGGGCAGTTTGAGCACTGGGATTCTTGACATGGGTGGCTCTTTCATCTTTCAGTGTTGTGACGTGCCATGAAAGGCAAGAATAGGGAAAAGTTTGTTTGATCCCTTTACAACCAGCTGATGAAAAGGGAACATTATAAGACTTCCACCCAGCCATAATAGAGACATTCTGTTTTGCAGAGTTAGCAGTTATCCAAACTGAAATTGTTTGAGAAGAAACAATAAAACGCTAAATGGATGGATTTGCACGGGCGTTTATGTGTATACACCCATTGATGTGTACACACATGTATACATGTGTACATACCCATACATACATAGATTAAACAAATATGGAACCGACTAAGGTGCAAAACAGGTTTTTAAGGGAGATACAAGTGCACCATTGTGTTGTGTCTCTGTAATAATATTTAATTTAAAGTGTTGTGATATCAGCACATTAGATTTTCACTGGCCCTGAGGCAGCAGTTGGTAAAACGATAAAGCAAGAGAAAGTGAGAGAAGGAACTAAGATGAGGATGTTGTGTCATGCATTTTTAAAATATTATTATAAAGGGCTTAAGAACAGTGCCGTATCCATGTGTCTATCCTTAGCTGTGTAATTTGGACATCAGAAATACGTCTAGGAAGTTTCCAAATCATTCTTTGCTACACTGAGAGACATCTATTCCCACAATAAAATTCTGACTAATTTTTTTTGCAGCTTGGTACACACATTTTCAAAACGTGCTTAAGAGTATATGAAAGTGGAAGTTACCATTATTGGAAATACATGCTTTTTACCTTTAGCCCAGTAGAGGGGAATATTGGGGATATACATGTTGTTGAACTACAACTCAGAAGCTCCAGCCAGCATGGCCAAAGGGGAGGAATGCTGGGAAATGAAGTTCATTAAAATGTGATGACCATAGGCTTACTACAGCATCTTCTTTCAGTAATCAACTGTGCATCTTAATTATTGTTATAATATAGAACCATTAAATTATGGTCTCTGGGAAATTGGGAAAAATCTTTCTGTTCAGATTTGGAGGCCTTTTTATATCTTCACTATCTTAATATTGATTGAATATGAATTGCATACTTAACAATAGTTTTTTTTTAATATTAGGACAAAGATGGGAAGCCGTTGTTGCCAAAACCTGAAGAGAAACCAAAGGTTATTAATATTTTTTAAAATATTTTTTTTATTACTTCTGTTGAAAAAGAGAACAAGTTGAATGAAAATTGTATCAGTTCTTTTTTTCAAAACATATTGAAAATACATTCAATATGTTTTGGGGAAAGTCTAGTATATTACAAACAGAGGTTCTTAATAAAGATGTTTCATTTTTTTTGTTTTTTTGCAATAGCAAAAAATACAGTATCTTGTTAGATCAAATCAAAGACTCTCTAGTCCAGAACTGTAATTCACAGATGCCAATTCTTTATATGCAGAAAATTCAGAAAGAAGACTTGAAGTCAAAAGCACACTTTCATTGTTGATACCCAGCAACCGGCCCTTTAGGTGTGAATTTTTTATGAAAGTAATATACAAGAAATCCAGATGAACAGCTTTATTCTTACATCTTCACACATTAGTGGCTATTAGCACATTTGTGTTAATGTTTTCTACTACAGATTAAGGTTACTATGGTAACTAATCATTTTGGCCGGGTGCAGAGCTTGAATTCAACTGTCCCCTTTTCAGATGTTGATTTTTGCACCTGGGGGGAAAAACTTGCCTGGACTTGTTTTTAGTTTCTGTTTCTTTTCTGTGCAGGCATGTAGAGAGCCAAGCCGCTCTCACTGAGAGCCAAGCCTTTTAAATATGTTTTGCTTTCTGTAAATAAATTATTTTTATAGAAATGCCTTGTGTGTGACTTTTCTGATCTCCCCTGGGCCAAAGGCTTTCCCAGCAATCTGCCGACAATTTGATGGCAATGAATTACATAGTTTAACCACGTGTAGTTGAAGAAATTACTTCCTTTTATCATTCATGAATCTCCTCATACTTTACTTCAACAGATGAGTCCAGATTAATACTGTGGGGGAATGAGAAAAATGTCTTGCTATTGACATCTTTCTTATATGCATGATTTTATAAGCTCCTGTTATGCCCCACTCTTGATCCACATTCTTTCTTTAAAAACTCAAAAGATACTGTCTTCCTCCTGCATTTCTTACTTTAGTTTGCCTGTCCTTTTCTTAGAATGTAAGTGAAATAATCTTTTGCCAATGTTTATTACTCTGAAAGTTTCAGTTCTTCTCTTGATTTGCGGTGTAGTATAACAGAGGCATGCTTTGCATTGCAAATAAAATCAAGGTATTGATTTGTAGAAATCAAATCAAGATATTGATTTGTGGAATACATGATTAAGTGGACTAGAAGTCTTGGTTATTGCTAGCTGTATAAGAGGTGGGTATGCTATTGGTGTGGCATCAATTTGCATAAACGCAGGCTGACTGGATCTTCAGAGGGAAAGGGGTTCTGTTCAGGTTCCCTTTTTTCAAACACATTGTTAATGCAGTGCTGTTTTACATGAGGAGTACAGATTCCTATCTGTTGAAAAGGAATACCTGCACATTTCCAAGCAAATATCCAACCACCCAGTAGCCATTTTCTTCCCTCTGCTGAAAATGGTAACTTGATAAATGTTGGTACTATTGTGGTTGTCTTTTTGTGTATTTTTTAAATTGATAACACTGCATCTATTTTTCCTCTTTTGTTTTACAGCCAATTAGTGAGACTGAGCTCATTGATGAATTTTCAAAAGACCTTGTCTGTACTACTACTTCCACAGAAAAATCAAAACCAACTAAACCTGCTGATACATCTAAGGTATGCTTCTTTTGCCCCAAAGGCTACAGTAAAATCCAACATACATATTGTATTAGACTAGCTTTCCTCAAGTAAGTGTCTTTCTGATGTGTAGTGCTTGCTTCTGAGACTGTCTCTCAAACTGTTTCTACCCATTCTACCTGATCTTGGAGGAAGGGCATGCTCCGGGTACCGTCAGCTAAGGAGTGTCAGCTGGCAGGGCCCAGAAGGAGAGCCTTTTCTGCCATGGCGCCCGCCCTTTGGAACATTGTCCCCCCTGAGATTAGATTGGCCCATCCCTGTTGGCCTTTTGTAAGGCCTTGAAAACTTAGCTTTGTGCCCAGGCCTGGGGCCCTGGTATGGCTTAGACCCTGACTGCTCCTTGTGTGGATGATTGGTTAAATTATGCCTGGCTGCTATGTGTTTTTACTTTTATTTGTTTTCTATATTGTGTATTTTATGTATTTTATTTGTTATTTATTTGTTACAAGAAGTAAGCCGCTTAGAGTCATGTAGAAGTGCGATGAGCAGCTACAGTATATAAATCAGTCAAACAAACAAAACCTTCAGCCAGGAAGATCTTTTGGGAAATCTGAGAGTAGTATTTCTCAACATATCAGTAGAATTTCAGGTTGAGAAAGACTGTGTTAGATACAAGCAGATGAAAAAAGCTTCATAGCATGTCCTCCTCTCATGTTCTGCTGTTGTATAACTTGTCACCTGTTAAGTTTTAGGTATGTCACATGTGGAGGAGAGCAAGGGGAAGTCCCTACAAGTTAGACTGCAGCTATTACTGTGGGATTTTATTTGAGCAGACTGTTGGGTAGGTGGTTAGGCCATCCACACAGCAGGATCTTGTAAAGACAAGTAGCACACTGGGAATAGAAGTTTGGGCACAACTCCTTTTAATAGCACTCAGTCATATCTTTTCATGATTAAAACTCATTAGTCATTATTCTCCCCCAAGAAACCTGTGGTGGAAGAGCCTCCCAAAGCTCCCAAAGAAAAAGTAGCTGCATCTCCTATAGCTCTTCCTGTGCAGTCTTTGGCTTCATCAGAAGTCCCAACAGTGAGTTACCTCTTAAAGATGAAAAATGGGTTCACATTTGAGAGGGCGATAGCTGCTTGTGTGTGTGTGTGTGTGTGTGAGAGAGAGAGAGAGAGAGAGAGAGGGAGTGTCTGTGTGTGTGTGTGTGAGTGAGTGACAGAAATGGATCTATTCCTTGAATATAATATAATACAAAGATGAAATGTTAATATGTTTTCTAAACCAAATATTTTGACTATGCTGAGATTGATAGGAATCTGGTCCTATTTGTCTGTCAAACTCATAAAGCCTGGTGAATTATGCTGTGCAAAGGTAAATCTCGTAATCAGTGTCTGTTGCTGTCATCTTGCTTCAGAAGCCTAAGCCAGCTGAGCCCCAGAAGACATCTGCGGAAGAAGTCGTCTCAGTTGCAGCTGTCCCTTCTGTGAAATCTTCAGCTCCTACAGCTGCTTCTCCAGTGAGTAACCAGTTACAGAAATCAATACCAAACATCCCAAGGTGCACTTGGTCAATTGCAGTAATTTATTTTATAGCATCCTTAGAGTTGCTACAATTTAAATGATCAGTATAGACTATTTGGGGGTTGAGATAATCTGATTTTTTTCCCTTCTTTTTTGTGTTTGGGATAATTAGATTGAAGTTTTTCTCTGATTCAGCAAGGGGTGACCAAGACCAATTTAACTTAAGTTTGTGGCAAAGTAAAGTCTTTAATTTTAATTGGTCTAGGAGGAAATTCCATATAGATTTTGTCTACACTCAGTACTAAAAATTGGGTAATTAGTCTAACTAGTTCTGCATTCTTCAGCAAAGGATCGTTACCTTGTCGTGGTGCTGGAGCTTGAGCACCTCAATGATGCCATGAGCTAAACCGTGAAGGGCCACCCAAGACGGGAAGGTCATGACAGAGAGGTCAGACTAAATGCGATCCCTGGGGAAGGTAATGGCAACCCACCTCAGTATTCTTGCCGTGAAAACTAAATGGATCAGTACAACCAGAGATATGTCGGTATACCATCGGAAGATGAGACCCCCAGGTCGGAAGATGGTCAAAATGCTACTGGGGAGGAACAGAGGATGAGCTCAACTAGCCCCAGACGTGATGACGCAGCTAGCTCAAAGCCGAAAGGACGGCTAGCGGCCGACGGTGCTGGTGGTGAACGGCGAATCCGATGTTCTAAGGATCAACACACCATCGGAACCTGGAATGTAAGATCTATGAGCCAGGGCAAATTGGATGTGGTTATTGGTGAGATGACAAGATTAAAGATAGACATTCTGGGCGTCAGTGAACTGAAATGGACTGGAATGGGCCACTTCACATCAAATGACCACCAGATCTACTACTGCGGACAAGAGGACCACAGAAGAAATGGAGTAGCCTTCATAATTAATAGTAAAGTGGCTAAAGCAGTGCTTGGATACAACCCAAAAAACGACAGAATGATCTCAATTCGAATTCAGGGCAAGCCATCTAACATCACAGTGATCCAAATATACGCCCCAACCACAAATGCTGAAGAAGCTGAAGTAGAGCAGTTCTATGAGGATCTGCAGCACCTACTGGACAACACGCCTAAAAGAGATGTTATTTTCATCACAGGAGACTGGAATGCTAAGGTGGGCAGTCAAATGACACCTCAAATTACAGGTAAGTATGGCCTGGGAGAACAAAACGAAGCAGGACACAGGCTGATAGAATTTTGCCAAGACAATTCACTCTGCATAACAAACACTCTCTTCCAACAACCTAAGAGACGGCTTTACACATGGACTTCACCAGATGGACAACACCGAAATCAGATTGATTACATCCTTTGCAGCCAAAGGTGGCGGACATCTGTACAGTCAGTAAAAACAAGGCCTGGAGCTGACTGTAGTTCAGATCACGAACTTCTTCTTGCACAATTTAGGATCAGACTAAAGAGATTAGGGAAGACCCACAGATCAGCTAGATATGAGCTCACTAATATTCCTAAGGAATATGCAGTGGAGGTGAAGAATAGATTTAAGGGACTGGACTTAGTAGATAGGGTCCTGGAAGAACTCTGGACAGAAGTTGGCAGCATTGTTCAGGAGGCGGCAACAAAATACATCCCAAAGAAAGAGAAAACCAAGAAGGCAAAATGGCTGTCTGCTGAGACACTAGAAGTAGCCCAAGAAAGAAGGAAAGCAAAAGGCAACAGTGATAGGGGGAGATATGCCCAATTAAATGCAAAATTCCAGAGGTTAGCCAGAAGAGATAAGGAATTATTTTTAAACAAGCAATGCGCGGAAGTGGAAGAAGACAATAGAATAGGAAGGACAAGAGACCTCTTCCAGAAAATTAGAAACATTGGAGGTAAATTCCAGGCAAAAATGGGTATGATCAAAAACAAAGATGGCAAGGACCTAACAGAAGAAGAAGAGATCAAGAAAAGGTGGCAAGAATATACAGAAAACCTGTATAGGAAGGATAACAATATCGGGGATAGCTTTGACAGTGTGGTCGGTGAGCTAGAGCCAGACATCCTGAAGAGTGAGGTTGAGTGGGCCTTAAGAAGCATTGCTAATAACAAGGCAACAGGAGACGACGGCATCCCAGCTGAACTGTTCAAAATCTTGCAAGATGATGCTGTCAAGGTAATGCATGCTATATGCCAGCAAATTTGGAAAACACAAGAATGGCCATCAGACTGGAAAAAATCAACTTATATCCCCATACCAAAAAAGGGAAACACTAAAGAATGTTCAAACTATCGAACAGTGGCACTCATTTCACATGCCAGTAAGGTAATGCTCAAAATCCTGCAAGGTAGAATTCAGCAGTTCATGGAGCGAGAATTGCCAGATGTACAAGCTGGGTTTAGAAAAGGCAGAGGAACTAGAGACCAAATTGCCAATATCCGCTGGATAATGGAAAAAGCCAGGGAGTTTCAGAAAAACATCTATTTCTGTTTTATTGACTATTCTAAAGCCTTTGACTGTGTGGACCATAACAAATTGTGGCAAGTTCTTAGCGGTATGGGGATACCAAGTCATCTTGTATGCCTCCTGAAGAATCTGTATAACGACCAAGTAGCAACAGTAAGAACAGACCACGGAACAACAGACTGGTTTAAGATTGGGAAAGGAGTACGGCAGGGCTGTATACTCTCACCCTACCTATTCAACTTGTATGCAGAACACATCATGCGACAAGCTGGCCTTGAGGAATCCAAGGCTGGAGTTAAAATCTCTGGAAGAAACATTAACAATCTCAGATATGCAGATGATACCACTTTGATGGCTGAAAGTGAAGAGGAACTGAGGAGCCTTATGATGAAGGTGAAAGAAGAAAGTGCAAAAGCTGGTTTGCAGCTAAACCTCAAAAAAACCAAGATTATGGCAACCAGCTTGATTGATAACTGGCAAATAGAGGGAGAAAATGTAGAAGCAGTGAAAGACTTTGTATTCCTAGGTGCAAAGATTACTGCAGATGCTGACTGCAGTCAGGAAATCAAAAGACGCTTAATCCTGGGGAGAAGAGCAATGACAAATCTCGATAAAATAGTTAAGAGCAGAGACATCACACTGACAACAAAGGCCCGCATAGTTAAAGCAATGGTGTTCCCTGTAGTAACATATGGCTGCGAGAGCTGGACCATAAGGAAGGCTGAGCGAAGGAAGATCGATGCTTTTGAACTGTGGTGTTGGAGGAAAATTCTGAGAGTGCCTTGGACTGCAAGAAGATCCAACCAGTCCATCCTCCAGGAAATAAAGCCAGACTGCTCACTTGAGGGAATGATATTAAAGGCAAAACTGAAATACTTTGGCCACATAATGAGAAGACAGGACACCCTGGAGAAGATGCTGATGCTAGGGAGAGTGGAAGGCAAAAGGAAGAGGGGCCGACCAAGGGCAAGATGGATGGATGATATTCTAGAGGTGACGGACTCGTCCCTGGGGGAGCTGGGGGTGTTGACGACCGACAGGAAGCTCTGGCGTGGGCTGGTCCATGAAGTCACGAAGAGTCGGAAGCGACTAAACGAATAAACAACAAAGTTCTGCATTACTGTATTATCACAATAGTAACAAGTTTTCTTGACTGTTATTTTGTGTTAAATTTGAGATGCTGGAGATCAATAATATTATATTTCTCATTTTTCAATCACAGTTTTTTAAAATAACTCTTAACTGATTTGGGTTATGTTATAGAGTACACATGCATCTGATGAAGCACTCGAAGCCTTATCTGGAAGTCTGGGAAAAAGAGAGCCTGCTCCAGAAGAAAAAAAACCTGCTGTGGATAAAGTGAAAGTAATAAAACAGTTTGTCTTGCAGTATCTAACTTGCTGATTATAATGGTTGTGCCTTTCTTACTTTGTGAAGGTACCAAAATAGTTTGCTATGTAGGGTAGTTTTCTGTTTTTTATTAATTGCTAGCAATTAATTAATACTCAGATTTTTTAAAAAAGTATTTCTCCAATGATGGAACTGTGCCACAACAGTCGCCAGATTTCAACAGTGAACATTGGGGTATTATGCTATAATTCCATTTGTTTGTGGCTTCATGCATTGTGTGAAGCCAACCACCCTGGTTTATGGCTGAGCATGATGTGTGAACTCATCCAGTTATGACTTATTGAACAAACTATGCTTAAGGAATTCATAGCTTATCATGCATGATTCCAGTCATAACCAGAAGTATTCTAAAATAATATTTTGAGAGAGAGTGAGTGAGAGAGAGAAAGAGAGATGTTGCTGTGGATTTAAGGAATACATCTCAAAATAGGTCACTCATGGCATTCATGCTGTTCAGTCGTTCATGTGATGGGGAGTTGGCTAGAAGAATTTCTGAGGTAGTCAACAATAGATTTAGTCATTGTTTTATAAAGATAATACAAAGCAATGGGACAATTCCAGTAAATTACACTGAAACTGTATAACTAGATTTTTTTCTTGTTGAAAGTTTCTATTTCTTGTCTTTTTTCCATTATCCAGGAAAAAACAAAAAAAGAGAAGCATGAGAAACTTGGGGAAGATGAGGAAACCATCCCTCCTGATTACAGATTAACTGAAGTAAAGGTAATAGGCTTGTTTTTCTTCTATGTTTCACCTTTTTGTTAAAAATGTTTTATCTTTTATTAAACTTTCTTCAGAATTTAGGTGTAAAGTATCACAAATCACCAGTTTTTATATGTGTGTATTTGCACACTTTAGACACAAAATATAGAATATATTGGTGGTTTTGTAAAAGGTTTATTATTTTTAAAGATATAGATCACTCCGAACCATTTTTTCTCATGTTTTTCTTCTCTTACAGCAATATATTTTCTGGTTCTATGATGGCAAGGTCCCAACCCTACTTTAGTTAATTTTGTTCATTCTGTTCATTCATAACCAAACATGTGTCCTGAAATTGGGGAAATGTGCAGGAGTTAGGGGTGAAAAAAAGAGAAAACAGTAGCCATGACAGTGTGATAGAAGCCTTACCCCTTTTTATGTGCATTGTGGGGCTTCAATTGAGTGGTTGTGGCTGCCATATTGAGCTTTTTGACCATCCCAACACCCCTGCCTGATGCCTTTTCGGGATCTTACTTGCAATATTTCTGTACTATACATTTATTACTGAAAGTAGTACAGTTTGAGAAATTACTATGCACCTTGCCTTGCAAAAATCTCAGATTAAATTCCTGAAGGTTTCCAGTATATTGGAAAATCATTAGTTTTATCTCCAAAACTATGTTGCTTGAGAAACTGGCTTGCAGATGTAATGCAGGAATGCACAACTTCCATCAACTTGAGATCTACACCAGAAGTTGGTAGGGCCAGTGCTTGTTTTGGGAGGGAAGTTAAGGTGTTTGAAGTGGTGCCTTAGAGGTCTGAGACTTAAGGAACCAAAATGCAAAAAAGAAAAAGGGGAACCCCAAAGTTTGCCCACTCACACTGAGAGGCTCTGTGTCCAGATTTGGTTCATGGGCTCTACTTTTTGTACTGGTGGTATTGTGGCTATTAATGTTTATGTGCCACATTTGCCTTTGGTTTCCAGTAATTTGTGCATTGATGTCTGATTTAGAATTTGCAGGATGGAAACCAAAAAAAAGATAACGCTAAAGGAGGTGCCAGGATGTCAATAGTCCCGCCTTAGGCATAAGAGCCAGCTGGGTGACCTTGGGCCAGTCATTCTCTCAGCCCAACTCACCACATAAGGTTGTTGTTGTGGGGAAAATAGGAGGAGGAAGGAGTATTAGGTATGTTCACCGCCTTGAGTTATGTATAAAAATAATAAAGGTGGGATAGAAAATAAATAAAAATAAAAATATTCTAATAAAGGTTTATTGAAACAGTCCCTATACTTACAGTGTTGGGGTTCCTTTCATCTCATTACCGCAGCAAGGGTGGTGTTCCATGAAATACAACTCACAAAGGGTTTGCTTTTATTGGGCAATTTTAATGGCCCTTCAACCTCTCTCTCCCCCTCCACCCTTGGAATTGCTTAGTTTAGGCATCAGCAAGGGAAGGTTATGTATTAATGAAGATTAAGTGTCTAGCAGGTATTGGGAGACTGCTATGACAAAAGAGGGAAATACCTATTGGGGGTTAGAGCAGAACATTTGTTATCTTGTGAGAGTAAACAGGAAGAGCTAGCTTGTCTAAGCAGCTGTTTTTTCAGGTGTTAATTAAAAAATGCAGGTCACAGGACACTTTTTTATAAGCTCAGATCAGCTTATAAATTGATAAATAATAAAACTGAATAAAGTATTTCTGAAGTTCCAAAAGCAGAGTTCATTGACTGAAAACTCACCCGTTGGAACTTGTAACAGCTGGCCAGATACAGCAAAACACAGCTAAGAATGTTCCTTCTGCAACAGCTTCTTGCTCTGAAGCTGAATTTGGTGATACAGTTTTGGGAATGCTGGAAGCCACATTCAAGTCTGCATGTTGTTTACCTTAATCTAGACAGTAGCATTTTAAATTATATGTGGATTCTTGACTATGAACAGCTTTAATAGTTAAGATCAATATACTGAATTGGGCCTGTAGGCAGTATGAATGATGTAACTTGGTTACATATTGACTGTTCTCAAAATTTCTAAGTTGGTGGGAAAATGCATCCTGCAGTAGCTAAATCTTCCAGCTCATCTTTCAACAAGGGCAACATCATCTATTTCACAAACACGCATTGAAGAAGGAACAGAACCTAATTAAGAGATGCAGTTGATAAAAGCAGCTGCAGGCAGTTGCTTAGGAGAAAATTGTGGTCAGTCTAGAAACACTTCCAGTATATACTTGATCCTATGAGATGTGGTTGATCCTCTAAATTCGTGACAGAATTATGTACTATATAATTCATAGTGCAGTAATTGCTAGAGTCCTTTTTTCCCCTCTGCAGGATAAAGATGGGAAGCCACTTTTGCCAAAACCTGAAGAAAAGCCTCAGGTGGGTATAGAGATTAATCAGGAACCTTTAATAGATTGTTCTAATTTAGAAATAAATAATTTTAAAGCCCTTATTAATGACTTAACTTCTTTCAATTGGACACTTGTTTAACTGGGTCAGAGTATTTCTTCCATAATTAAGAGTTCTAAACTGGAGTGCTGTATTCAGTTACCTGATGAGGGAAAGAAAGGGACATTTAAACATGGATTAAACATTTCTTCTGATTTCTAGACCCTGAGTGAAAGTGAACTTCTTGATGCTTTATCTGGAGGGTTTTCTTGTTCTGCACCAACATCAACAGCAGAAGCACCTGCGGTAAGGTTTGGTTGAGTCTGAGAAAGTTTTTGACTTTGAGATGAAATTACATACATACTCTAGTTGTAAAAACTATTCTATTAATTGTGGTAGAACTGTATACACTATACTGTTGAATTGCATTCAGTATTATTTCAAGTACAGAAGCACATTGGTCTGTACAATAGCATAATATTTATAGGCTTATTTTTCAATACCTTCTTATATGCTCATTTTTCAATCCCTTCAATGAACTTGGGCATAAATTTTGCATTTTTTTCATAGCTGGTACACACTAGGTTAATCTTTTACTGTACCTGACATTTGTCATAACATTTTTGGATAAGCCAGAATTTTTAATCACACAGGACTTTTACAGAGGGGAGGCAGTACTGAAAGTTTTCTTTCTGTTAGCAGGCTTGGAAGGTTTGGTTCTCAGATGATGGCAGGTTGTATTCCATTTCCCTTCCAAAATCTTGATTTGAAAGAAAAAGGCACACATACGATTTTCAGGGGTTAGTTTAAAAAATGCAGTATTTAACTGAAGATAATTGAGAACTTAAAATGATGGTTCTAGAAAAGAAAAAAGACAGAAAAATTACGAACTCCATAGAAATGCTGTGTAATGCCTAGGTTCCTTGCCTTTCAATCTAGTATTGCCAACTGTAGCTGAATCCAGGCGTGAAGATTTCATATCCATAAATGTGTTCATAGGACACTCTTGTAGGTATGTCCGTGTATATGAATATATGGATATACACAATGGTCAGAAGTCTTGCTCAGAAAAGAAAGGTCAAAGATGAATGAATGAATGTTAGTTAATAATTATTGATTGAAATTTCTTGCCTATAAAGTAAGGCATAACCTTTGCAAGACTAATGAACCCCTGCTACATACACACACAAAACATTCTCTTTCAAACATATGGACACTTGTCCATCTATCCCTTCCAACTTAAAGCAGCAGTGGAAAAAAAAATAGGGAGATGAGGTGAGCAAAAGGTACAGCTGAACCGGGAGGAGAAGACAAGAGAAAGAGGAGGGACAAGCCTGAGTGGAAAAGAGAAAGGAAAATAAATGAAAGAAGCCCTGTTGAAGTATTATAAAAAGGTTTTAAAATCACCATGAGCAGCCAGCAGGAGCCTAACCCATCCCAAGTGCTGCTGGTGATCAGATTTCCAAAGATATTTGTGTTTTCAGTAGTCACTGGAACTTGAGAAGGGTGGAGCAAATTCTCTGTTGCTTTCCTAGTGAATATTAGCTCTTTCTGCAATACAGGAGAGGGGAGAAGCCATCCCACTTTGCAGCTGCTTCTTCCTCTTTGTCCGTGTATGGTACAGTTCTTGATTAGGTGAGGCTAAACGTGTGGCACTACTCCCTTTCAGCACTGCCTGTTCTCTGTAAACATCATCTCTCTTTCCCCCTTCAGTAGTAGTTACGGGAGGAAAAACTTGTACTTTCTGGCAAATCCCATACACAGTTTTAGAAAAGCATTTAGGGACAGGTCAGAAACAGTTCTCTGTGTAGCTGCTGTACTTCTTTTGGCCCTACTTTTACATGTATTGATGAATCCTTTACTTTCCTTGTAGAAATCTACCGCTGCCAGCAAGCCTGCTGTTGTCCCTATGGAAGAGGCTATTTCTTCTTCTGCTGCTGCTGCTGTGCATTCATCTGCTGCAACACAGGCAGTCATCCCAGTAAGCCCAGTAACACTTCCTGATAATTTAGTTATGGCTAAAACCTCAGATTTTAGCAGCCTTCACCAACCTATCAATCTCCTGATATATTGGCATTGCAATGTGTTTTTATTAGGCGGTCTGTTGTTTTAGGAATGTTGAGGATGATCTTCAAGTCCAGGTTCTTCTAGTTTGGAAGGAACTGTAAATTATTTAAAGATACATGCACATAGTCATTTGTTTGTACAGATTGCTGTTTATTGGCTAAGGGAGTAATCTGGTAGAGTGTTTTTGAGTTCCATTGGAAGTACTTTTATTAATGCTGAAGCTTCATTTGAGTTAAATGAAATTTGATTTACAACTACATTAAAACAGGGTTTTAGAAATATTGGAAGCTGAATTCCCTTGCTTGTAGCCAAACAGAAGTGCAGAAATAAAATGCTGACTGTAGTCTTCCCTGCAGCCTTTCAGCGATCTTTCACCTGGCTCTACATAATTTCTACCTCCCCAAAAGTTTGTGATTGTGGATATACATGTGGTTTTTGTTTTTTTTCTTAAATCTGTCAGGGTAGGAAGGAACTTGATGCTGCTGCAGACCTTCTTGCAGACTCACTGGGACAAAGAGAGCCTGACCCAGATGAAAACAAAACAGTTTTGGATAAAATAAAGGTGAGAAAAGAGCAGACTTTTCTCCCCAAACTGCTAATCAGTGCTGTGCTTGTCTTCCAGAGTTGCAAAGAAAACTAGATGCCCTAGCTAGGGAGGTTGGCAGGAGGACAGACGGATTGAGCCAGGGAAGTTTGCTGAAGAAGTCAGTAACGATTTTTTCTGTATCAGCTCTCTAAAGTCACTGCTTACTCCTGCTAGGAACACTTTTGTCCCCTTTGTTTGCCTCTTTAAATTTTGAAAATCAACAGAAAATCAATTAACGTACATTATTCTGATTATGAATCATTATCTAAAAAGGGGCATAGTTCCAACATACTTCAGCTTTTCAAAATGCAGACATTAGTCATGAAAGTAATTTTGTTCCTTTTAATAAAGCTTTACTGGAAATAATCTAAAACATCACTACTTTTTAGAATTGCACAGGACCAAGAAATAACTATTTTGCATTGGTTTTCATAGAGCCCTCAATATGCTCTAATCCCAAGCAGACAAATGGAAATTTGCAATTAAACCGTGAGTTCATTTTATTCTGTGGCTTTCTGGCATATTAGAAGATTTTGTCTTCTTAAGTATGAGGAAATAATTCTGGCTTTAGGATATTTCTATCTGCTTTCTGACTTATATGAGAGAGGCCCTCTAGATAAATGATAATGATAATCAGCCTATAATCCAATCCAATAATATTTATTCGGTCAATGACCAACACAATTTAAAAGGAGAAAAACAAAGTAAAACAAGGAAACACAATAATATACTACCAACTAATAAAATAGATCACATCATAATACGGCATTCACTCCTGTATTACTATATTAATACTTTCGTTACCCAGGTTGTGTGAGTCTAAAACATTAATAAATATAAAATAAAAAATAAAAATATATATCCCCTAACAATTTATTAATTAAGATATTTCAATTTAAAAGTAATATTTTTAAAAGGGTAATTGCTTCTTTAACCGGTTTTGTCTTATTTTCATTGCGGCAACACAAAATTTGGCTACTGCACCCCGAATGTATGGTTTTAGATCCTGAAGAAGGTGGTTCAACGTAAAAATTCCCTGGATTCCCAGGGGATTTATCTATTGGGGCAAGATGTAGATTGAGCTAATGTCCCTCTAAAATTTACAGTGTAATAGTACTTGTAAGTTGGTTTCAACTTCCTCCTCACCACATGGGCAGATATGCTTGCCTATAGGGATTTTGCTATACCTGCCTTGAAGAAGTGCAGGTGGAAGAATATTGAATCTAGCTTTAAAGAACGCAGTTCTCAGCTTAGGGAAAGTTAGATTTAGCAAACAAGTTGCTGGTTCTCATACGACCTGGTTTATACAAATTCTATTGTGTTCGGGCAGCCTGTTAACTTCAGTCTGGAACTCCATGTCCCTTATTCTTTGAATGATTAGTTGCTTAGCTTGATCCTAACTTAATGATATTAAGAATAGTGGAGAGAGCCCATATGAAGCCAGTTTATATTCTACCACCTGCTCCCAGGCTGAAGAGAAGTTATCTGTTAGGACTAGAGAGGTCAAACCAACTGGGAAGAATTGCATTTTTAGCCAATAATTTATCATCATTTTCCAGGCCCTGACCTGAATTGACGGCATTCCTGTCTTGAGCCTTAATTGAGCATTTGATGTGCCATTGGATGCAGCTAGAATTGATCGCAGGAATTTTGTTTGCACTGTTTCCTGCGGCTCCCTCTTCACATAACTTCTTATTTGTACCCCATAGAGAATTTGAGCCAATGTTTTGGCCTAAAAAAGTTTTAAAGCTGCAGGTACTAATTGTCCTCAACCAGCGTAAAAGAACTGTTTAATGGCATTCATTGACCTAAGGGCTGATTGAGCTACATAATTCTGGTGTACATTTCAAGTACCTTTCAAGTGGAAGACCACCCCAAGGTATTTAAATGCATTAACCCTAATGCATTTAACTCTAATTTATGCCCTTCTACTCTCCAGGAATGCTGCTTAGCTCTCTTAGCAAAAAACACAAAATTTCTTTTGTTTCTGGGGCTACCATCCAATTAGCAACAGCTATTGCATTATTGTCATTCCATTTAATTCGCACCTCAGTATTATTATTTTCAAGCATTGGAGGATAAATTATTAAGCCTGTAATTTTTATGCTTATTTGAAATATGCTTGAATTGCAGAGCTGTAACTCTGCAAGAAAAACGTTACTCAAAAACTGCAAATTTGTGTTTTATGTATATGTGTTGATTTAATTTTTACAGAAGATTTTGCACCAAGCCACAAATAAAAGAACTGAAAATATACACGTTTGACTTAAAAACGGGTTAAAATCTTTTAGTATCTCTTGAATTCATTTACAAAAAAATATATACGTAATGTTACTTTGTATTTAGCTGGCATTGTAAAATATTTCATATATTTGAACCTGTAATGTTTTGTGGCATTTTTATTTTTTCATTTTAATAATCTGTGACATACTTTTTTAACATTTTCACACTTCTGAGGAGGATACCAAGTGTGCTGCTGATTTATCGATGAGACCATCATCTATAAATCGTGGTTGGGATTCATTAGACTCTTCTAAAAGAATGTGTCTTTTTAAAAAAAACTTTTTACAGGAAAAAGTCAGATCTGAGCATAAAGACAAACTTGGAGAAAGAGATGATACAATCCCTCCCGAGTATAGGCATCTTCTGGACTCGGATGAGAAGGTAAATAGATACTTTTAAAGTCAAGCTTACCACTTTTTTTTTTTTTAAGAAATAAACATACCCATGGACTTTTGAATAACATATGAAGAACTAATAAATACAGGATTCCTCTAGTGTTTAATGTGTGTGTTACCTTTTAAACAGCACTCTTTCCCATCCTAGTGTCCTCTAAATGTGTTGAACTTGAACACCCCTTATCTCTAGTCACTATGGGTTCTGTTAACTGAGAATCATGGGAGTTTATGTCCAAAAGAGTCCAAAAGGTATATATACACTTAGGGAAGGTTGCTTTAGAGCAGCTAGGGCAGATTACTTGACACTGAAAGTATTTTGCTCCCGTCATGTTTTTTGAAATTATTTTGAACTGGAGAGACAGTTTTCTATAAACATAATACATTTCAAGTTTCAACATGCAGAGTGTTACTGTTGAAGGACATGAAGGTTATCTTGTACCAACAGAATTAGGAAATGCTGAACAATCCAACAAGCACTCTAGATAGTTTAAAATAGATAAATACAGATTAGGGTTGAATAGGCTGGTGGTGGAGTTACAGAATGAAACTACTATTTCATCATGTGTATGTTTTTCAAAGGGTAAACCTGTAAAGCCAACAGATAAAGATGGTGAGAAACCCAAAGAACAAACGGTAAGCATGTATTACTTCAAACTCTGTGCTGTGCTTGCTTGTTAGTACACTGGCTTAGTTTACTGAAATGTGAATGAGTCTAACTCCAGGACCAAAATGTTGGATATGAATCCCTTCATATCACACTTATATAGCACAATTTTCTATAATGGTCAGATGAAAAAGGGCCCTGATAAGTTTGCATAAGACCAATAATAAGTAAGATAGCTTCTATCTGGAATTGACAATATTGGAAACAACAACAATACTTAAAAGTTGCAGGATTCTTAAAATGACAAACTTGAATTAAAAACGAAATGGAGCTGTCCTCTGGTAGTGATAATGGAGCGGCCCTGTTTTCATTACTTAAGCTGCTGCAGCCTGGTGGGGTTTTCTTGTGTGGTGTTTCTCTGCTGTTTCATAACAATTAATCCAATGTACTATGGCAGGTGGGAGGCCCCAGGACGTAGGACCCAGTGGTAAGCATTAAAGAAAAGGATGATTTTAATCTTACAACAAAGACCTGTGGTACCTAAAAGATATTTCTGTATTTTGAAAGTTCTTGCTTCATTTGCTTTGTATTTTTCTACCAAATATGCTTGAAGCTCACAAATCATTGTTTCATAACTAAAATTTCTCCCATTTTGGCTTGGTTATCTTTTAAATTTGGCAAGGAGAGATGGCCTTTGAAAAGTTCTTGTTTTGCAGTTCTTTAAAATGTGGAGTAATTGGATAACTGTTTTTATTCCAGAAGCCAGACAGTGATTCAGCAGCCATAGATGCCCTCTCAGGGGACTTTGACCATTGTGGTAAATCTGCTGTTTCACAGGCATCTTCAACAAAGGTAGGTCTCTCTTCTGACAGGTGCACTTTAGTTCAGTCTTAATATTCTGTCATTAAGGGAGCAAATGTAAAAAAAAAAGGCAAGATTTGCAAAATGGACTTGCTTCTGTTTTATTAAGCAGCAAGTCAATGAAAGCATGTTGCTGTTGAGCAAGATTTGTGCTTTGTTATTTACTCTTGAATTGCTGTGAGCAAAAGTTTTTGCATCTGTGAACACTGTGGATTAATATCCTTTAAAAAGCATACTGCACAACATTTGCATTGTATTTATGAACACAAATCCTATTTAAGAAAGAATCCCATTTAAAGAGCCCAAGATGACCCAAATCTGAGTTGTACTATCAGCTATTTTTTAATGTACAATTATTTTTATCCCACCTTTCTATACATAACTCAAAGTGGGAGAACATACCTAATACTCCTGCCTCCCATTTCCCCCACAGTAACACTTCTGTGAATTGGGTTGGGCTGAGAGAGAGGGATTGGCCTAAAGTCACCCAACAGGATTTCATGCCTAAGGGAGGCCTAGAACTCAATCTCCTGCTTTCTAGGCTAGCACCTGCACCACTACACCACATTGCATATATGTTTGTAATGAATTTTTTTTATACTATTGTACATTCAAATCCATATTGATATATCAGAAGAAATCCAGCATGTACAGTTCAACAATCTTTATTAGAATCAACACCTTTATTATAAGTTTTAGTGTTTCAAGAATTCTTCATCAAGGAAATAGACTAGGAAAAAGAGGGAGAGAAAAACATTGGCTGATTTGAAAACCACCCATGTTCTTAATCATATAGCAAAAGTTTTTGAAACTTGAAAGCTTATTCTCTTCTATGTCATTTTGGCTGCTTGTAATAAACAAGGTTAGCTCTGGCTTTTCGTCATGGTCATTGTGTCAAGTGGCTGAGTAATTTCTAAAAAAATATATTCATGTTCTCTCTCATTCTGATCCAGTGAACAGTGTTTAATAGAAAAATAGTTTATAAATAAATGTTTTGTCAATTTAATACCACTCCTTTAAATAAGTAAATATCTCCATTTATACTCTGCTTATGTGTGGCGCAGAGTGGTAGGCAGCAGTATTGCAACCGAAACTCTCCCCACGACCTGAGTTCGATCCCAGCGGATGCTGGATTCTCTCTTGGGTAGCCGGCTCAGGTTGACTCAGCCTCCCATCCTTCCGAGGTTGGTAAAATGAGTACCCAGCTTGCTGGGGAAGGCGACAACTGTGGAAGGCAATGCCAAACTGCCCCGCTATAGTCTGCCAAGAAAATGTTGTGAAAGTGGTGTCCCCCCAGAGGGTCAGACAGGACTCGGTGCTTGCACAGGAGCCCTTTCACCTTCACCTACAATTACTCTAGAGCGCCATCTGCCTTTTTTAGGGTATACATTTTTTCCTGTTTTAACCTTGGTTGTATACTTTTACTTCCTATCCTATTTTCATGAGCATTTGGGGACTGGAGTTTTTCATTAAGCTTTAAAAAGGTGGAATTCATGGTCTCTCTATTCACAATATTTAGTATATAGTGTTATCACAACTTCTTTCTTTGGTAGGTTTGGCCTAATTTTTAGGTAACTGCAATTCTACCAAGTAAAGAAATGTAGCTGAGGTTAATTCCACATTGGCTTATAAGGCTAAGAATAGACTTGATAAACAAATGCTGTTTAGGAGTGGCATTTTCTTTCTAGTCTTTGCATATGAACATGCATCAATTAACTCAAATAATGGAGCAAAGTGTTGGCTGTTTTAAATGCTAATTCAGGTTTCTTAGAGTCAAATGGAACAAGTATTAAATGTCCTTTCTTGCATTTGTTTCTTAGTTGTAAATCTGAATTTTATTAGTTCTCAAGAATGTATCCAGTGCAAATACTGTCTCTAAGTTACCCAAAGAAACCCCTCTTCACTCATCAAAAATACAAGTTGTTTTAAATGTGTGTTCCTGGTAATAAAGCTTTTCTCACAACAAAGTTGTATAGGTTTCTCTTTGTTTGTTTGCCTCTCCAGGACAATACAAAAAGGGCAGTTTTTCTATGTGCATGTTTATATGCACTCACTGAAATGCAAGAATTTATTCTTACACCATGAATGAAAAATACAAATGAACTTGAATTTTAAATACTAAGCTACAGAAAACTTATATCTTTCTCAGGATGGATAAAGCAGAAGTAGAGAAAGGGGTGCTCGGCAGGAGGGCTTAGGAGCTTCTTATGCCCCACAGTCAACTGTTCCCTCAACTGAAGTCTCAGCAGCTGCATTATATAAAAACATAATGTCTCTTAAGCTTATATTATGGAACTATCTGGTACTCTACCGTTAACAATTAGTTTTAGGTCCTCCTTTCTGCTGCCTCTGGACATGCCTGAACCCTTGGTTCAGGTCACCATCTCAGAATCCACAAACTTCAGTTTTTCTGTATGTATCTCATGCCATTGCTCTCTGGAAAGATATTATTTCATTATGAACAGGCATTTTTATCTTTTGGACACAGGAGGACAAATCAAAAAGTGCTGCCTCATCTAAACCACCTAGGAAGGAGGAAAAGAAATCCAAAACTCCCAAGAAGGTAAGAGATTGTTTAGTGTAACGATTAGTGTGATTAGTTCCACTTTCATCTCTTTTATGAGCTGGGGAATTTCTGGAGCATCTTGTGTGCATTTTTAAAGTTTATTCCTTAATCCTGTATTGTGAGTCAGAAAGCCTGATTTTTATCTTATTTCATTACCACCACCTATTACTAGAATAGAAACTATGAAGCTGTTGTTGTACTGTTAGATGGGTGATGTGAAACTGGGGGGGTAAAAAGAAAGAAGAGTGAATATAATCAATTGGATATACTAACTGTACCTTAGCCTGAAGCATACTTATGAAAATGTTATTCCTAAATTTCATGCAGAAGCCAACATTTCAGTAGCCACTCTGGAGATTTTATGGAAGCTTTGTACATTATTTGCCTAAATTCATAGGCATATTTAATACTAGCTTCTATCTTAGTTACTTACTTAAATATGTAAATGACGACCGTTTTGCTCTTTCAGATGCTTGTATGATGTCCATAATCGCTTGTAAAAAGGCACTTAATATTTAACTTTTGATATTAAATCAGTATGAGTATTGGTGAACAAAATGAAATCAGCCAATTTGTAAAATGGGGAGAATAAATTCAGTTTCAGTATCAATTCTGTGGATCGATATATTCGAGGCAATGCTGATACCTAGATAATTGATATGTAGTGACTATTTTAACATGTCAAACTGAATGACATCCATATCAATTCATTTTAAGCCTGTTTATAAAGCCAGTGGTATGGGTGGTAGTATTAACACGTTGTCCTTGTATTGTTTTTTAAATCAGAATTGCTCTGCTTCTGTTACTGCTTTTAGCAGTGCAGGTTCTTTTATGTTCATTTCTTTCAAATAAGGTAAACAAATAAACACACCACCTGGGTACCACTGCACTGATCAAAAGTTGGATCCCCCTACATACATGAAAATACCAATTAACTTTAAGAGAGATGGTCATCTGCTTAAGATATGAAAAGCTTTTTACTCCAGTCCCCGATTTTTGATAACTCTGTATTTCAAACTTTTTTCCCCCAAGTTTTTTATTTTTCATTGTTTATTCAGTGACCTGATTAACACATGACTTTACTATGGTTTACTTAATAATGCCTTTTTGATTGGCTTCACATAACATGCTAAGCCAAACCCAAGCCTCTCACAACACATAATGGCATAACACAATACATGAACTCAGCCAGTGTTTACTACATGGATGCTGTAATTAATGTCATGATGCTTTTCCCTCTCTTCAAGGCAAAGGAGCAATCTTCCAGTGCAAAATCTGAGAAACAAAAAAAAAGTTAAATGTCACCAGGTAAGGCAGTTCTAAGCTATCCATCATGCATATATAATACACATGATTCAGAATGAATTAACATTTAGAAAATCAGTATTTATAAGCCCTGACTTCAGGATAAGTATTTGACTATTTCAGAGATTAGTTTGACTCATATATTCTGATGTCCTACAAAGCCTTCCCCAACATGCTGCCTTCTTTGTAAGATGTTCTCTTACATCTTTCCCATTAGGGATCCATTGCTGTACACTTGAAGTACCAGATGGATAACCTACAGGATGCATCAGCCCCTTTTTGCAGTCCCTGGAGGCCTCTCCTGCAAATATCAGCACCAAAATACAGAGGCACACTTTTTCCACGTTTCTTACAAACAAGTAAAATCAGGTCATTCATAAACAAACTTGCTGTCTCTGGTGATGATAATACATCACTGCCACAATCCTCAAAGTTGGAAAAAATCATTAAAAAAAAATCCCCCTGCCCCCATTGTTGGCTGTACCTGAGCTAATTTTTTCTGCAGACCTTTGCCTAATTTTGAAGCGTATCACAAGAGATCAGTTCAGAGCTACAGTAAGATCTCTTTCCTAGCTCCTTGGTAAGAGTGAGAGAATGAGTGTGCCCACTGCTACTATCCATCCCTTGCTTAAGCCCCAACTGGCTCCCTGAGAGAAGATAACCTTTGATTAAAAAAGAAAAAGAAAAAGTTGTCTGCTGGCCTTTTTAATGAAACACTAGTTTTTACTCTTGGGAGCAAAGCAAATTTGATTACAGCAAGGAAATGATGTTCAGTAAGAGGATTCTATTTACATGAAGCCTCGTAGATGTAATGTTACGATTTTCTTATATCCTGTATTGTATGGGTTTTTCTGTAGTGAGTCACAAAGTTGAGATGAACAGCTCTAAACATTCTATACACAAATAGCATTGGTTAGCTTAGGTCAACCTTGTTTGTCCTGCTAATTTGGATACTTTAGTTTTCTGTTTTTAAATTTCTGCCTCAGCTGTTGAATTTTATGACACACTTCCTTTTAAGAATATATTTTTATCTTTTCAGAATGTTTATCACCAGTGCAAAAAGTCTTTCTTTTGATGGACAGCCGCATTTGAACAAAAGCAGTTTCGCAAAAAAGATAGTACCTTGGACATTTTCTGGTATTGGGCTATTTTGGCATGCAAGGCATTTATTTTGGTATTTTCAAGGATGAACTCACATTTTTTAGACACTTACTGTCTTTATTGTCATTTTCTTAAGTTCTGAGAAGAAAAGAATGCTTTATATTTGTAAGAAATATATTTCTTATGGATTTAATAGCAGTGAAAAATGCAAAATTTTGCACATATCTACCCACAGTGCCTGTAAATCTCAGTGAAGTTCAGTGAATCTATGCTAGTTTGTTAGAAAAAGGAATGCTTTAAATGTGCATTGTGGTTTCCTACTTATTTAGGTCAATTGCCTATGAGTACTTTTGCTGGACACACATCTTAAAATTGCCAAGTTTGAGAAACACTGTCCTAGTTTATACATATATGGCCCAGCTGATTTTGGTATAGTTCTTAATCAGATTTCAGTGCTTTCTTTTCTTTTAGTATTCCCTGCAAGGTATGCGAGAGATAGATAGAGTTCCAGTTCCAGATTCAGATATGCTTGGAAATCTCTTTATTGACTTGCATGTTAAAATGGCCACACCTCTTCCTAGGTAGCTGGTTCTATAAACTTAACCAGTTTAGTTTCCCCAGGAATATTATCGTGCAATCCCTTTTCACCTGCATGGGAAATAAAACAAATAGCATGGCAGAAAGAGCATTTTCTACCACTGCTTTTACTTTTTTTCAAATGGATTCAATAAGGTATTTCCTTCTGGAGCCTATCTTTTGTACTGAAGACAATGAGACTGTCCTTGATAATACGTAATGTCAATACTGAACTGTATTTGACATTTTACTGTGGCACACTAATAAACATTTTGTGTATTACTTTATATTTGTCATTTTGTATTCTGTTGCATCATGACGTCTACAGAAAATACCTTAAATATATTTTGTTACATCTCATCAATTCCTGTTATCCGATTCTTAGGCATACACATTTCACAGTCCAGTCCAACCCTGCTTTTATGCACTGCTGCTGGATCACGGTCTTTTCACATATTTTACCACTAGGAATTGTTTCTTAATGACTGCAATTCAATGCTACTCATTGGTAAATGATCTCATTTAAAACACTGAAACTTCTTTCCAAGGTTAATCCTCTATCTGCCATTTTGTTACACTGAGAATACTAGTATTTCAGCATATTTTAGCAATGGAGAGAGGTCTTTGGAAATGGTACATTCCCAAGGCAAAAATACACCTCCAAGCTTTACTCCCAGAAATGGGGAATACTGTAGTCTATTGCAACAGGGTTGTGAAATCAATCAAAATGTTTCATAAATCCCTTTCACCACAACACAAATATATGACTTGTGGGTAAGTAGACAAATTAGTGAGGGTGAAATAAGGACATTAATGAGCAATGACATTCTTTTTTTAAAAACTTGATTTTATTAAAAGTTTTACAAAGAATAGAAGACCTAACACAAACTAACAAAAAGTAAAAGGAACACAGAAAGAAAGAAAGAAAGAAAAAAGAGAACGAAAAGAAATAGAAGCTTCTGATTTCTTCTGCAGCAAATATAAGTACAATTACAAAATTAACTCTTACTCTATAATTACAAAAAATCACTTTTTTCTATTATCCAATTTTTTTTTCTAATCATCAAAACCACAAATCATAAGTGCATTTTTTCTCCATTTCATGCAAAAAGTCTGTAAGGGGTTTCCAATCAGCCATAAATGTGTAAATGTATAAATCTTATAAATCTGTTTAATAAATAATGTGTTTCCTGCTGCCAGGGGGTGTCTATTGTGTTTTTATGGTTTTTAATTTTGTAAGCCACCTGGAGTCACCATGTGTGAGTTAGGTGGCCTTATAAATCTGTTTAGAGAAAAATCAGTATCTACATTTATTTATTAATCAAAGATGTTAATTTAGCCATCTCCGCAAGTTCCATCATCTTCACCAGCCTTTCCTCTACCGTAGACGGTGTTGAACATTTCTACTTTTGAGCACATGATAGTCTCACAATGACATTCTTGAGATAGACACCTCCTTCTACATTACTTTTATACTGTTCCTCCAAAAATAAGGTGTAAAAGCCTGTGGTAACATATCCTAATTAAAATTTCCCCAATGAATAAACTTGTTGAAAGTGATCTTTTTTGCCAGATGTCATCAAGAAAGAACTCTACAAGCATCTTCATACAGGTAGTCCTCACTTAACAACAGTGATTGGGATTAGAATTTCTGTCACAATGCGGCTGTAAAGTGCAATGTCACGTGACCACAATGCTTAGGAATGGCAGTCTCATTGCCGTCATTAAACGAGGACTACCTTGCAACTTCCTGCCAGCTTCCAACAAGCAAAGTCAACAGGAAAGCCGGCAGGAAGTCACAAGTCCCAGGCGACTTGCAAACAGGCTGGTGGGTGGTTAAGTGGCTGCCGTGGTGTGGTGCAAGCAGAGTGGGACCAGCTACTGCCAGGTGGGGGAGGATGTGCAAGTGACCACCGTGGCACAAGCATAGCTGGGCCAGGGATGACTGCTGCCAGGTGAGGGAGGGTGCACAGAGGGTGGCTGCAGGTAGGGGGTGCTACAGGCATATGCAATGGAGTACGAGATTTCCAGGATCTCATACTCCATAGCCAGATCCCTCGGAGAAAAAGCTGCAGGAGTGCGAGCGACTTACAGGAGTGTCTTGCGACCTTCCCTGCTGGCTTCCCAATTGACTTTGCTTATGGGAAGCTGGCAGGGAAGGCTGCAAATGACAGTCACATGACACGGCAACCATCGTATGTGTAAGCTGGTTGCCAAGTGCCCGGATCATGATTACATGACCGTGGGGATGCTAGGACGGTCAGAGCTTCGAGGACCAGTTGTGAGTACCCCTCACTCTGTGCTATTGTAAGTTCAAATGGTTGCTGAATGAATGGTCTTTAACCAAGAACTACAGTGGAATTACCACAATGGTGTATATAATTGTGTATATTTTGGAGATAATACAAAATGGATTTTTCCCCCTCTCTCCTTGAAATTGCACTAGAATGGACAAGAGGGAGGCAGTGTATAAGTGAAGTTTACCCTGTGCTCATATCCATGCTGGTATTTTATAGTTTATACCTGCCCTGAGTAGCAAAGCAACTCTATTATGCTCATTTTAACATTGAGTTATTGGTAAATACGATTTAATTCTAGCCTCCAGAGTCTTTACAATTGTTTTAAAATAGTAGTTATTTTAAAATAATGGCCTATATAAACTTATTTGAAGGTTGTCTATATAAGCATTACAAAAATACTCTTGTAGGACATAGCAGTTATAGTGGTAAAAAATTGGTGTACTTATCATTGATTAATATACATGTAGGTCTGCAATACTATTTTCTTGCCTTTAATTTTTTTTCCCCACAAACCCCAACTTAGTCCAAGTGGAATAAATTTAAATATATTAAGGAATAATCCTGTTGCAGAATTTTCTATCAGTTTATAGACAGTATTTATATGCTTGAAAACTTACTTCTGTTAATTCTGAATCAATAGTTCACATACAGTTTTACACTCTGCTATTGATCTGTAACCATGTCTTGATTTTTTCAAGGTTCTTATCCATCCACTGCATATTTTCCTCAATAGTTTCTATTGCTTGTTGAACAACACGGAGTTCTGAAGTTTTTTTGCCCATTGAGCTGAAGTAGTTTTTTACCTATTGAGGAATACACAGAGAAACACAACTGATTCTTGCAGTATTATTTCTAATAGGATTTGAAAAAGAATGTTTTAGAAATCACTCCATCAAACCACTTGGGGCATTCCGTGCTATCAACAGGAAACTAGTTTTCCCAAGATATACATACTACTGAATATACTGTGCAAAGCACGGCATACAAAACTATTTGGTTATGCTTCTCTCTCCTTCACTATGCATTCTGCCTTCAGCCAGAAAGGTGTTGAAAATAAAAAAATATCTTCCAGTTGACAAGATGGAAGAGGAGCCTGGTTAGCGATGAGACACTCCCTAAGAGATATGGACCATCCTCACATGATTCCCCTAACTGGATGGACGTGGACTCCATTGCAGGCAGCTGTCAAACTGGGCATATGTGCAACTTTTTTCCTCCTTCCTGTCAGAGGCTGCAGCTATCTCAGAAGTACTCATTCTCAAGCCCCACTCAGTTCCAGATGGAACTTGTAGGAACACACACACACAACATGTAATAAGTTGGGTGTTAAAACATTTTCATGGGTGTTGACAGCATACCATTTCAAAACTAGATATTTGTATGTCGTGCACCCTATCAAAGCATAAACTTTTTGTGCATTTATTTTTTCATGTCAGAAGCACCTACCAAGGCACTTCTGTATTGAAAAGATTTGCCGATGATGTCACCGTTGCCCAGGGGACGCCCGAGAGGGCTCCTTTCATGTCCCTGTTATTTTCCCACCAAAGTGGTACCAATCATCTACTTGCATTTGCATGCTTTCGAACTGCTAGGTTAGTAGGAGCTGGGACAAACTGACGGGAGCTCACTGTCACGCAGCTCACGGGTTTTGAACTGCCAAGCTGCTGACCTTAATGGTCCTCTGACTCAGCATCTTAACCACTGAGCCACCGTGGCCCCTTTTTTTGTGCAGTAACTGAGCAAAAAGGCAAAAAGGTCAATGAGAGGAGGAAACATGGACCTGTACACAGACCACCTTCATCAAGTAGTAACTCTCAAATTGCAAGTATAATGCTCTGCAAGGCCCATGTTCACATGGAGTGTGTGCTTGCGTTCATGACAATGTGAGTACAGCTTTTCTTCAGACATCCAGTCCAAATATGTGGAGGCTGTAGAGAGTGGAAGCATAAAACCATTCTTTTCCTATCCAGAGTGCTCCACGTATTCTGGCAAATGGCTGAATGGAGCTAGAAATGCTGTTAAGTTGTCTGCCACAAACGTACAAACAAAAAAGCATTACCAAGAGAGTTGGCAGGCATACTTCGTGTCCAGCCTAGAATTCTGGATCCCACAGGTTGAGAATTAAAATGTTGTATCTTAATCATCTTGCAGTCCCTTCATTGAAAGCTTGCTGGTTTTGTCATGAAGTAGCAGTAAAGGTAAACACGGCTTCTAGTCACGACATGAGCACATCCATGTAGTCTTCTTAGTGACAGTACAGGAGTAGTGTGCCATTGTTGCCTTCTGCAATTGTTTCTTATCACATCTAGTTTATCTGACACACTGGAATTTCCCGGTAATCGCCAATCCTCATATTAACCAGGTCTGGCCTTGCTTAGCTTTTTCAAAATCAGCCAGCGACATGGTTTTGTCATGAATGTTGCGTTAAGCAAAATTGTGAAGACTTACCTCAATTATAAACAAGCAGCAAGTAACTTCATATAGTTTAGTTACCCCCATTTGGCTCCTCCACAGAAAAAATAGCTAAATTCTGTCTTGGTTCTTTCTTATAAGTGTGACAAAAATGTTTGACTAATTGTTTCATATGCTTTCAAGGATGTTTGTTTTTTATTCAAATTGACAAACATTTGAAACTAAGCAGGGTATTTTTTGTAACATAGAGAATTAAATGACTAGTTCATTGATTTCACTGATAATGTTCTAAAACGTAGCAGCGCAAAATGCTTTGGTCACTTCACACAAACTTTGTGAGGCCTATATTAGTTATCAATTTGTTTCCAGGTGCAATTCAAAGTCCTAGTTTGGACTTATAAAGCCCTACACGGCTTGGCAGCGAGTGACCTTCAAGGCCACCTATTCCAACTACAATTAACCCTCCACCACCCATGGGCATCTTGCCAGGAGAAACTGCTTTTGGTCTCCCATTTTCATGAGGGAAGGGGACTTGGCAGCCAGAAATGCTGTTTTTCCATCATGGCCCCCATACTCTTAGTGAAGAACTCCTAAAAGGTAATGAAACTATACTATTCCAAAGGGTCTTTGGAGGTCGGAATCTGGATTTTGTTACTGTATTAATTAATTGATTAGTATTGTGCTTTATTGCTTGAAGTGATTTTGATCTGCTGATGTAGTGATGTTGTGTTTTGTTGTAAGCTGGCATGAGTTAATCATTTGGCGGTCTCAGATAGATAGGTATGTATATGTATACGTATGTGTATGCACACATACAGTATATATATAAATAAATAAAAAGAGCCAGTTTAGTGTAGTGATTAAAGGTAGTGGACCAGAAACTATTCTTAAATATGGAAGCCAGCTGGGTGACCTTAGACCAGTCACTCTCTTTCAGCCTTAGGAAGAAGGCAATGGCAAACCACTTCCAAAAATATTGCAAAAAAGAAAAAAAGAAAGAAAAATAATGCATGGACTTGTCTTTATAGTTGCCATAAGTCAAGACTGTCTTGAAGGCACAAATGTGTGTCCATGTACACAAACACAAAACTAGAGTATAAACATTATTACTAAATACTGTACCAATTTGAGTCTATATAAATTGTTTGAATTGATTTTAGATAAAAATATTGTGTCACAGTTATTTATGTAATATAGACTATCAAAGCTATATTTACCTCAGCAAGCTGTTCCTTTGTGGAATATTGATTTGTTATTCCTGTAATTATGTGTGCCAGTGAGGCTGAGCCAAGTTCAAATCTACAGAAAAAACAAAACCAGTAACAAACATCAATGAAGTTTTGTAGGCTTCCAAAATAAAATAAAATAATAAAATAAAATAAAATGCAAGAATTGGAACAATACTTAAAGGTCACACATACTTTGTTACAAGTTTCTGCCAGTTTTGTTTTAAAAACTTCCAAGCTAATTGATATCCATAAGGATTCCTTCCAACACTCAAAAGTATAGAAGGAAGTTCCTGAGTCTTTATTATGTCACCTTGCAGTGATTGATCCATTAACCTAAAAAGAACATGATCAAACAAGTTTTTCAATTAAACACAGATACATGAAATATTTGCATGTTTGTTAAGAAAAAGCTTATTGAAGGGAGCATGGAGTGCAACATCAAAAGTAATACAGTCTCTTAATTTATTCTTCCACTGATCCACTCTGGTGGATAGCTAGTATTCCCCAAGAGTAATGATGCTCTAATTTTCTTGTCTAGCCCCATTAGCCATTCTTGGTAAGTATTGTTTCACAAAGATAGTATTTCATTTATCCCATGCTTCTAAGTGACTTACATGCAAAGGAATCAATTTCAAACAAATAACTATTTTTCTTTTCTTTTCTCTCTCTCTGTATGCATGTTAGAATATATGCACAATATGAAGAAAGTTTAGACTACTTTATCCATTTCTTTTTTTCTAGTCCGGTAGGTGCTTCCTAATTTCATTAACCTTCCCTCTCTCCCACTTTGTATTTAGCTTGGCTTAACATTTTAATAAACTTCCAAAACATTAATACTGTTATATGTTTCAAATAGGAAAAAAATACATTAAAGTTTGAAAGTTTCCCATTTTAGAGAAGGACAAACGTATCAGCCAAAGTTGTCATTACTGCCCTTTTGCTGAGTATTTGTACCATCCCAAATTTGACTTTTTTTTCCAAAAAGGGAAAAGAATGGAGGAAAAAACAAATTGTGCCAAGTTAGCACAAGTGGAAGGGCCTGGGCAACTTTTGAAGAATCTGTTCCAACAATCAATAGCCATAATCAGAATTTTTTTTGTAAAAATGGCTGAGAAAAACTTTCTTGTTTCTTAGAGACTTAATAATTTCTTGCATTTTTAAAATCTTCTCGAAGACCATAGTAACACAGTAGAAATACAGGTACTGAAAGGAAGTATTTTACTATGTCAGACACTGGACAACTTTTCCCCCCTTTACTCTGTTTACAAAGTATAAAAGATTATGGAATGTAGAAGAAAGAAAACAGAAGGTTGACTGAAATTTAGTTAGAAGCAGAGAAAAAACATGTTTTGGAAAAGCTGATTGTGAATGTGGGTTAACATATAAGACTTGCTAGCACAGGAAAATGGGGAGGTTAAGATGAAATCAAGAGAACAACTGGCTGCAGAGGGATTTAGTTTTCAATGGTTCTCATATGCACAATTAAGAGAAAGACTTAATATAGATAAAAAAGTACCAGGAATAGAATGTGATAAAATGGAATTTGAAAATGAATTACGTACAAATGATAAACATGTGATTGCTGAAATGTATAAACTTTTGTTGAGATTTGAAACAGAGAAAGAGCAAGTTAAAGAATGTATGGTAAAATGGGCCAAGAATTTTGGTTACAATATTCAAATGGCTCAATGAGAGGATGTGATTAAAAGGTCTGAAATTCATATTGTCTTACAATTTAAATGCAAACTTTTTAAAAATGATGTTCTGTTGGTATATGACACCAGATAAATTGTCTAAGATGTATAAAGGTACTTCTAATCACTGTTGGAAATGTAAAAAACGTGAAGGGACATTTTATCATGCATGGTGGACTTGTCAAAAAGTGAAAAGATACTGGACACAAATACACATGGTGATGCAGAATGTTTCAAAAATTAGCATTCAGGTGAAACCGGAACTTTTCTTATTAGGACTTAAGCTAGAAAAGGCTCATGGATGATTGGTTTTATATATGGAAACTGCAGCAAGGCTATTATACGCACCAAGACGGAAGACTACAGAAACACCAGTAATGGATGAATGGATGGTGAAGATGGCTGAGTTTGAAGAAATGGCTAAATTGTCTTGTTTTATAAAAGCAGTTGTAGCTCCCTCTTTAATCAAAGACTGGAAACCCCTTATAGACTTTTTACTGAAAATGGATAAAAGCCAACTGCTGATTTTGGGATTTATTGATTAAAAATAATATGGGATTTGTTTATGGGAAGAACGGAACTGTGATATGTAATATGAGAGGGTAGAGATGGTAATTGCTATGTTTGTAACTGCTGTAAAGAAGATCGGAAATCTCTTCTTTAGATAACTTTCTTTTTCTTGCTTTCTTGTTATTCACTTTTTCTTTTACCCTTTTGTAATCTTTTTCTATTTCTTCTATGTTTCGGTAGTTTTTAAATCTTTGTAAAACCTTCTAATAAAAATTATTCGTTAAAAAAAAAGCTGATTTTGAATGGCAAGTGGCTTTTTTTAATGAAAGAAAATTCTAGTGATTAAATATTAATAAAAACAACTAAACTAAACAGGCCAAAATGTAAAGGTGAAGAAAATACAGTCTGGAACAGAAGATTAAAAGCTATTGCTCAGCTGTTTCCTACTCCTTATTGAACAATCTGTCTATTCTTCCTTGTTCCATCCAAGTCTGAGCTGCCCCCCCATCCCAGTGGAACAGTAATGTAAAACTGCATTTCTGTCCAGCACATATTAACAACATGCAACTAATGTATAATTAAACAATTATACTTCCATTATAATTGTTGTCCCCCAGAAACAGTTATTGCATAACTATTAAATGGTCATGAAAATGTATGAAATGAGTGTGGAGGGAGCTGTAATGTTATTATATGAACTAGTTCCTTGGAATTTAAAATACCCATGCTATTTGAAGAATACTTACCACTGAAGCTTTTCTTTATTTTTGCTCAGACTGAGTACAACTTCAATCTGATTCTTTTCAGTGTCAAATTCAGGTAGTTGATACTTGCTAAAAAGGAAATCCCAGCCTTCATCAGTTTGTATTCCAACAGCATATATTGCCATTTTAATATTATTGGGCAACCTGCAACAAATTGTGCTCATATTATTCTCTGAGAAAAAAATACTAATAAATTATTGTTAGTTATTTGATTCAACTGCAAAGTACTACTCCCACCAACCAGGGTTACAGGACCCCTGTACGGATGAGTTCCCCCTGAAGATGGAAGATATTGTTTAAGACACGCCTTAAAAAGTGAAATACATACTTGAGAGTTCCATCCGACTTCTTCCATTTCATGAAGTACTCTTTTGCCTTGTCTACACATGGTTGGTATTTGCGTATACACGCAAAAGTAAGTAGGGAGCTCCGAAGCATTTGTTCAGACACTGTACCTTTATCATCCCATGACTGTTTGTCAATCATATTTTTAAATAGATTGACTATGTATGCCTAGAGCGATTTGTGAAATAAAGAAAAATCAGCTTGTAATAAATGTAAATCAGTTATTTAAAGCAGTAACAATTCTGTTATTCAATCAAAAATCATATTGCTTCTTTCTTCCATAAACCAGAAACAGAAACCTGGATAGAATGTATACTCCCTATGGTTTAAGGAATGATTTATTTATTTTAATAAACAATGGAGATAGAAATTATTTCAGATTATATGTTATTTTGTTTATAAAATTGTGATCACATGTACATATGCATGCCTATATATTTGTATGTTAGAGTCCTAGTCTATACAAAGGGAAGGGATTCCAACAGAAGAGAATATATCTGTAGCTCAGGGTTGAACTGTGGAGTCCTTGGTGCTCTCTGAGCTTGGTTGTTTGCTTGCAGACATTTCATTACCCGACTGGGTAACATCATCAGTGCTTTAGGGGTTGTTAAAAAAGGGATTATTAAAAAATGGGATTATTAAAAAAAAGGGTTAAAGGATATTACAAAAAGAAATAATTGGAAACTCCATGCCATGCAGCTTTTATATTTACTACCTTATCTGCCATACTATAAAGGAATGGAAGATACTCAATTGTCTCTGTCTAGGGAATTGGAGACTGTTCAGAATTTATATGTAGAAGATGTGCATGGTTATTTTTTTTAAACTCACAAGTTATTTGATTTCTTGAAACTGAGAAATATCCAAACAGTCACAGAATTATAGGGTTGGAAGGGACCTTGCAGGTCTTCCACACCAACCCTCTGCCCAGGGCAACGTTATGAGGTGCACATAATATATAATTAATTTAGTGCCTTACATGTCAACCGTAACTTTATTTTGAAGATTATTCTTAACCAATGCATATTAATTTCCTATTTCTGTACATCTTCTAAAGAGCAGAAAATTGGCTGGAAGTTTATCAGCTGATTCTGTATCTAGAAGGAGCTCTAGTAAAAGTACTTTGACTAAGAACATATTCCAATAAAGAACAAGTCTAGTAATACTGTTTCCTGGAATGTGTTTATATTGGTGTTAACAGTGGCTACAGTGTTGATTAGGACTGGGAAGGTCTAAGTCCATCCTCTGCCTTGAAAACTCATTGGGTGGCATTAGTCAAGCTTCTCTCACACGAGTATTGTTGTGGGGATAAAATGAAGGGCGATTCATTTTGATATCCATCCAATCAATCAATCTTGATGAAGAATCCTGATGATCAATCCTGATCCTAGAATATTCTGCCAATATGTTGTTTGTATGCATGTGCGTGGGTGGGATTTTCAGTTTTCAGTTTCCTGTTTCAAAAATTTGCCTCAGAACCTCAAAGATTCTGGAGGATATCACAAGATGGCAATGGGCTCCATGGAGAAGAACGTATGAAAATTACCACTTTCCAACAATGATGTCTGCCTAATTGAAATATCTTGCATGACTGGAAGGATTATTCCAGTTTACAAAAATACAATTTGGGGTTAAAGACTATGGGTTGATGTGCAATAAATCCCTCCCCCCACATTTGACTGCCACAATCCTGATCTACTTCATTAATATCCTGAGACCCATTTAGATCAGCAATACATTTTCCCCTCATCAGCACAATTCTGTTGTAATTTTATGCTATTCTTGGAATCCATCTACAAAAAGATGTGTTATTATGTAAAGAATTTGCCTTGAATTACTCCATCTTGGAATTATTAAGTTTAAAAAGAAACAAAATAGAATTCATTTTACCTTTAATTGTTGTTCTGTGTCACTTAAGTTTGTCTTCTCCAGCAGTTTATACAGAGGGATTAGCTCATTCAGGCCTTCATATACAGGAGTAACTTCAGATTCATGTTTTAAGTATAATGTTAAATCAAGAGCTTTTGTAATTGACAGTTTTCCAGCACTGAGGAAATAGAAAATGTCTGTTTTAACAAATAAAAATATTTTGAAGGGGCTGAATAATCTTCTCTATGAATTTTCTAATTAACAATCAATAAATGGATATATTTTAGTTTTTTCTTTTTGTGATGGCTAAACATAAATCAAAATTATTATCAGGTGCTAAAATCCAGATATCTTTTTGTAGTGATGTATTTGTCTAAAAAAGCAAACTAATGTGGTGTTCCAGATATCAGATGCACTGAAACTAAGCAATATGGTAGTGTTTACAGCTGATACACTACAGCTACTCCCATGAAAAAAGTCTGAATTCTTGAACAATAGCTGCACTGGTATAATTCTGTGGCCTTCAGCATACTTTCAGCTCAATTTTCATCTACTTGTGCTTTTTATACTATGTTTTACATGGTCTTGGATTATCTCCATTTAAATCCCTTGGCACAATTCTTAGCTTGGGAAATCGGATACAAGGGTGCATAACTTCTGCCTTACATTCTAATTTTATTTCTCAATATATAACAGTTATTTCCTTTCTTAACTTACATTGTACCCTGCCTTTGGCTAGATTCAGATATCCTGTATATTTCAACCACTGCCTCTTGCACAAACATGGAATAAGCTTGTTTTTCAGGGGAAAGTACTCATCCTTCTTTTAAAGAAGTGTCTCCTAAATGAGATGCTTCTTAGAGCATGTTTGCTTGCTTGCTTATTAATTTCCTTCCTCCCCAGTCCCAAATATTAGGCCTCTGCAAATCCTTTAATCCCTTACCTCACCAGCTGGAATGCACTGTTAATGAGGCTTGCTCGATCATTGCTGCTTATTGTTTCATGATTTTCTTTTAACAGGCGAATTAGAGCATCCCAGCCATGATCTCCATAATGCACAATATAATAACCGTTCATTCCTACATTAAATTTTATCCACTCCACTTCTTCTGGGAGGACTATATCACCTAAAAGCAAAATACACAACCCACAGAAACACCTGAGTTTATTTACATTCATCACATCATTAAAAATAAGGATTTGCTACATTAATACTGTTTTAAAGATATACCTTCAATATGTACCACACAATTGCTTTGTGGATATGCACCTGGTTTTCAGTGACTGAAGAGATACCACAATCCTTAAAAAGTATTCTCTACTTTTTAAACTCTCCCACAATGTATTACATGTTTCAATAATGGATTGAAATATATTATTTAACAGAATTATGCAAAATGCTTTGTGAGCAAAAAAAAAAAAAAAAGCAACCTCAGAATGTCCATTCCAGTCTCTGTTTCAAGTCAGAATGGTATATTTCATGGTTGAGCCAACTTAAACATTTGGAACGTTTTGACTACAAAAAGTTTTGCACACTTCTATTGTTTAATGTTTGAAATCTTATACAGGCCTCTACCATTTGAGTTAAACTTACCTGTTTCGGTTGTCAGCAAGAACCTCTGAACTTCATTACATTTACTGGTAATATATGTCAATGGAATATGCCATAGATTCCTAAAAAAACAGACTGGATTATTTTAAGCAGCTAAAATGAATGCATTTCAAAAAAAAAACAGCAGCTGAGCTGCGTAACTGTGGGATAAATAGAGGTTGTAAACGTTAACTTGGAGAACGTTGTAGAAACAAGGATATATTTATGAAGCTGAAAATAAGCTTGTGTTTCTAAAAAGTGCTTAAATGGTTGACTCAACCTTCCTCCCACATTAATGGAAATTATTACTGTTTTAACATCTATCTGCTGTTTACTCTGGAGTAAATGTATGAGTAATTCTCTGTAAGAAAGACTGTGCAAGTAAATTTGTCTATATAACTATTTAACTTATGCTGATGTTAAAAGGAATGAAGGAAGGCTGATATCCACTGTTATTTCAGCATTTAAAGGAATATCATAGATACATTTCTTTTAATAGCCCATATCATGAAGTAGAATCAATCAAAAACATAATCAAAACAAGCCTCATTTGCTCCTTTGTCATTACCCAGTTGATGAAGAAAAGCTAGAGTTCTTTGAATAATGTTCTTGTTGTAGATGGACATTTTTTCCTTTAGTAGTAACTGTCACTACAGGAAACCCTTTTTGGAGCGTCCAAGTATTCATTATTGCCTGCACATCATGGAGCACAACTTTGGTCCAGTGCTATATATATGTTAGAAAAATATGAACAAAAACATACAAAGATATATGCATTGATAAAGAAGCAGTAGATGTAGAAATTAAAAAATACAAGTGTGCCATATTTCAATAATTTGCCATAATCAACAATGCAATGTCCTCAACTGTGATACTATCTTTTCAGCATAAGGAGGGATTTTTTTTTTGGGTGATCATTATTGAAGGCTTCTTGTAACAATCAAATGATGCCACTAAGAAGTACCAGATTCTTCATTTTTATTTCCATCTATGTATCAGAGGAACAAGACTTCTTTTTGAATTATTTTCTCTAGGTGTACAGTTCTAAACTATGTCCCAACTCAGTTATTATAAGAAATTATTATTTGCTACATGCCGAACAAGTTAAACTTGTGTATCCCTGCCTTTTCCTCCCCTTCCACACCAGAAAAGTAACCAGGCTCTGTCATTTTTTATATTTTAATCAGCTGTAATTCTCAAAATAAGTTGATGAACTTTTAAAAATTCCATTTAAATAATGCTTTATTTAAGTTATGGCTTGAGAACGAGACCAATACAGTACTTCAATCATGGGCTGTTCTTATTAAGCATTATTTTTTTTTAAAAAAAACAAGTTTTCAAACATATGTGGCCATGAAAGAAATCTTCACTATGTTTCATACATTGGAAATGTTTAATTTATATTAGGAGTGAACTAGGGCAATATTCAACTGATAGGGAAAATGTAAATACTTTTTTAAAAAAAATTATAACTGTCAGGGCACCCATAGGATTTGTTTTGTTTTGCCTACATGCTAAAAAATTATTTGTTGAAGCAACCTGATAAAACTTTACTACAAGTTTTTGAGAGAACTGGTTGTGAATTCAACCCCCCAAAAAAACCTGTGATTCTTTGCAATATTTCAGAACATTGTCTAACATATCTTAGCTCATAAATTGGTGGTGCTTCCCTCAGACACTGGCTTTTGTTAAAATGACTGCATAGCAGCAATCAGTTTTACTGATGTAAATTCTTGGTCCCCAAATAAGTTATTATACAATGCAACTTTTAGTGGCACGCAAAACAATTCAAAATCCATGGTTGAACTTGAAAGACCCTGTTTTGAGTTTGGAACAGCTGTTCTGAGTTCAAAACAGAGTCACTTTGAGTTCAGACTTTTTCAGAATGGTTGGAACAGAACTTGGAAGTTTCCAGTGGATAAGGCTGAAATAACCTGTTCCAGTCGCAAAGTCTTCCAAATTTTGCATACCTCTAGCAACCTTACAAATGAAAAAAGTCTATCACACGTTTAGTGACATAAAATTACTAATGAATAGGAATATGTAATACATAATAAAAATTTAGCTCACTGAATTTAAGACTCTCTCCTTGTTTCTGATACAAACTTCATTTTGTATTTGACTTCCATCAGCCGCTGGACAAACCTAACCAATAAAGTTATTAAAGATATTACAGCATGAACATCAGTGCTGCTCAAGAACATTTTAAAATTAGATATTTTGGTAGAAGAAATGTAAGAAATACTTGCATCTGACAAGCTGTCCCACAGATCTTTGTTTTGTGTGTTCTGATAACTGAATCGCAACAAATATTGTATAAGACCAGCTTTAAAAACTTCTGGGCTGAGATAATCCTGTAGCATATTGAGAATACAAGCTCCCTGTAAAGAGAATGAAATAATCTTTTTTTTTTCATGCTCAGGAATTCATTTATTTATTCTGTAAGAACTTTATTAGAATTTCAAAGTAAAGTTAAAATACAAAGTACAGAACAGCTTGAATACAGAACTAAAAGAAAAAAGAAAAACTCAAAAGTGCAAGAATAGCATGTTCTCCAACACAGATATAAATGCTTATTGTATTAACTTAATCTCTTACTCTTAATTAAACCTTAGTTAACGTTACTTCTATAAAAAAAACAATTTAATCGTCAAAACCCAAGATCAAACTTCATTTTTTTCAGTTACAAGCAAATAGTCCAGAGTGGTTTCCAAGTAGAAACAAGGCCAGTCATGGTATTTCATGCTTAGGAATTCAGACTAATATGATATCCATGTGGTCTTTGATTATAGCACTAAATCCTGTTTTTTTTTGTCTCTGCAGATTGAGATAAATGACTCTACAATTGTTTCTCACAGAGAGATTTCTATTTTTCTTGCACCTTAAGTTGGTCAACATTTCGTTGGCCTTTAAAGCTCAATGAATTGTTGGGTTTAACGTAATGGATAGACACTCACGTATAAATGGTTAACAACAGATTAAAGTGAATGGTGACATGACTTGTTTATAGGGATAATAAATGAAGAATATGGATAATCTTTGAAATAAAAACATGCACTCACAGAGCCTGAATTCATAAAAATTACATCAGAATCAAATAAAGTATATTTAAATAACATATTTGAGCAATACTGAATTGCAGATTTGTACTGTTTGCACATCCATAATCTTAAAATCTGTATAGTTAATATTTTAGTAACGGTGGCACAGTCCATTAACAAAGCAATTATTCTGCTGACCAAACCAAAATTTCAGGAGCAAAATTTATTAAGTACTTTAAAAATTTTGCCAGTTTTTTCTCTCTCTCTCTCTTTCTGTATGTGTATATGTGGGGGGGGGGGGGGAAGAGGGGGAGGTGCTGTATTTAAATAAAAAAGGAAGGTTAAAAAAAATTAAAGGGAGGACTCGCCCTTCTAATCTCCCACAGCCCAAGGAGGATTGCACATGTTTAGCTGACTAGATTGGTGATTATCTACTGTGAAGAGAGAAGGGGAAAACCAGGAGAAATGAAACAGAGAATCCTGGGACACAAAAGGGCTAATTACAGATTTAACTTATTTTTCTGTAACAGAAGTGTAGCATTCCTACAGGTGTGAAATTTGAGGCAGCCATACACTCAGAAGCATTTAACTGAACATCAGGATATCATATAGTCTGACCATCTTAAAAGTGAGTATGAAATTCACTTTTGGATTTAAAATACAGTACCCAGATTTATTAAACTTAGCCAAAATTTCTTATTTTACCTTATCATAGGAAACATCATCAAACATTTCTAGAATCTGAGCTGGATCTTCAACAGGAGTCGATATAGGATGTGAAGAATTTAAAGCATCTACCTCCATGGCATCAAAATACTTGTTTAAAAAATAATCTTCCTAAACAAAAGAAAAAGAATCCCAAACTAGTTTTAGGAGATTTGGAGCTCATTTCTAAATTCAGCTTTAAGAGACGTGAACTTAATTCTTTATACAGAATTAGTACTTTATTTCTTCATTTATGACTTCAAGCTGCCTTATACTACACATCATTGAGTAACATTACCTTTGGTAACTGTAGACAGTTATCGTTATGTAGACCTTCCACCATAGATCATTTAGGTAAACCAGGTGGTCAAAGCAAAATGAAACTTTAATCCCCCACCCTCCAAATTCAGACTGTGGTAATTTCACTAAAACGTAAATTATGTAAAGTAATTACTATATCTATTTACAAAATACTTCTGCTGATAGCATGATTATCTTTATTATTACTGGGATAAAACCTTACTGTTCTAATTCAGGTATTAAGTTAAATATTGATAGGCTAATATTTCATCCACATGATGAAGTGAATTCTAGTCCATAAAACCTTATGCCATAATAAATTAGCTAGTCTTTAAGATGTTCCAGTATTATCTGTCTGATAATATTGGACTCAGTTGAACGTAGAAGGAAGATAACGTGGTACCTTTATGAGCTGAGAACAATTGGAATGTCGGGGGACTCCATTCAAACATCCCAACTCCCCCCCCCCAAGCAAAAGGGAGGACAGGAATAGCAGGAAATAATCCTCTTAAGCCCTAACTTCACAAGTAGCTTAGAAAATAATAGAATTAGTGTTATGGGGAAGTGCATATCCCTCATTTTGTAATTAGCAAATCTACAAGGGAAGGAAGGTGTCTATCTCCAGTCCTGGAACTTTCCTGGTGTATTATTAAAAATGGGGGGGGGGGAAACAATACTCACAACTTTCAGCTCTGGGTGGGTCTTGTTTACTGACACAAATTCCATAAACTTTGCAAAACCTTCATTAAGCCAAAGATCATTCCACCATTCCATGGTGACCAAATTTCCAAACCACTATAAAAAAGAACACATAGCAGGATTGAGACAATTCTTGAGACAATAACCAACTTGAAAATGTCCACATTTTGTGGATGGGGAACAAAGTAAACGTATAGCCTGGCACTGTTCTGTGCCCACTCAACAGACTCTTCTTGAAGAACAGAATTTTTTTTTTGTGGCAACAGCTAGTGCCTTTCATAAGAAGTCTATCTAACATTTGTTGCTTATGCAAAAATCAGATTTGTTGCTTATGCAAGCTAGGGATGCTCAACATCTCCAATACAAACACTAGCAGCTAATTCCAGCATTATGAACCTCTAGGCTGATTACTTGGCATTGATTGGGCAGTTTTTAAGGAAACAAATGGAATTTCCACAGGAATGTATTTAGGAGAACCAACACTCTTACTGAATTTCTGTAGGACAGACAGCCCAACTATCTCAAATAAAAGCACTAATATTCACATCTAATCCAATCAAAAATAACCGGAATATGAGCAGGTGCCTATTTTTCCTTTTGTTGAAATCACTAAAACGTAAATGCTTATTTATGTAGTATCTAAAACTGAACATAGCTTGTTCACTGGTGAATGCAAAGTATGCATGTGTATCTACTCTCTCTGAAAGTTCCAGTGATTCAGAAGATAGGATAATTCATGTCTTTTCTAAAGTACATAAACCTGTTCATCTAATGTTGTAAATTCTGTTAGCTATTATGAGAACAGAATTTCATATACACTGGTTTGTGTCATTTATATAAATATGTCACAATGTAGTAGCCAACTGATGTTATTTCTCTGACTTCAGAGGGAGATGGTGTCCAGATAATTAAAATATAATACTCAATTTCATCTGAAACACAAACCACAATTTACCTGATGAGCAAGTTCATGGGCTACTACCAAAGTAATTCCAAGTCTCCTTGATATTGAGGACTTTTCAGGGTCATATAACAAAGCAGATTCCCTGTAAGTGGTTAATCCCCAATTTTCCATTGCACCAGACTGAAAATCGGGAATAGCTGCTAGATCTGTAATTAAATTAAATCTGTTTACACCATATATTAACAAGTACACCTTGAAAAAGGTATGTATGCATGTGTGTTCACACCCAGTCACCCACCCACTCAAAGACACTTAATATCAGTTCAAATATTTAGTGATACAACAATTTTTCAAAAGTGCTGTTGGTAACTTTTAAACTTTTTGGCCTTTTAAAAAACATTCTTTGGGAGATTTTTTAAAAATAAATATTTCTGGCATGCTCTAGGTAAATGTTTATTCCTAAACAGAAACATTGGTGTTACTTTGTGTAATGTGAACTGAAAAAGAACATGTGATTAAAAACAATACAATGAAAAATGATAGCAACATCTAGATACGCATAACGCTGGAGAGTCTGCACACAAAACGTTTTCACGTAAGACTGCATGCATGATTTACATCTGGAACTCTTTATGTGGGGGACTTTTCTGACAGAACTACATCATATTAAACTCAGTAACACTTCAAAGTATGTAGGATTGCAAACTGGAATTCCATATTGCAGTGAGTTAGTTTATATCATGGCAACATTATCAGTCAGTAATGTAAAGAAGGTTAAAACTATCTAACTTCCTAGCAGGGAACTTATCACAAAGTGAAGAGAACTTAGACCTTAGTAAGAATTTATTTTGTATATACGTACATAAAAAAGAATTTTTTTTTTTAATCTAACGCATACGTAAAGGATTTTTTAAACATTTAGAGCAGCCTTTCTCAACTTTTTGACTATGGTGGATTCCAGCGAGAGTGCTGGTTCCCAGGGGGAGAGAACATTCCAGACTGATAAACAGCTTCACAGCCCAGACCTGGTGGCTGGGAAGGTTAAGAAGTTCAAGGCAGCCCCTCCTTAGGGCCCTTTTGGGTTATCTCCTTTAGCTTAGTGCAGGAGTCTCTGTTTGGCAAGATTCTGTCTGTAGAATAGGAGCAATGAAGAAGTAGAGTTGGAATACCGTCTCAGCATGGTTTCTATCCCCAACGACCTGACCCTGACCCTGGAAGAACCCCTGAAATATTCAGGCCAAAAATATAGGCCAGAAGTTATAACATTATTGTATTTGTTTCATGCGTAGGCCAGTATATATGCATTGACCGTGTTCTTAAACTAAAGAATGAAACTTACTGCTTTAATGTGAAGTTGCCTGAATTTGAAACTATTTTTTAAATAAATCATGATCTCCCAGGGAACCCCTAGTGATCTCTTGTGGAGCCCTAGGGTTCCACGGAACCCTGGTTGAGAAACCCTGATTTAGAGAATTAATTTCACTGGTTAACATACTTTTCGGCTGTTAAAGTATCTCAGAATAATACATACCTTGTTTTGGCAAAGGATATGGAATGCTAAAATACTCCTCAAAGAAGTCTAAAAGTTTCACTGCTGCATCCAAAGCATATTCTGCTTGTTTGATCTTGTGTGGCACAGCATATACTGAAACCTAAAAGACACAAGCATGAATGGATTTTGAACGCACTGCTAAGATGCATCAAGATAGGTTTCTCAGAACACAGTCCCAAGCTACTCAAATCAGCACCTGGCAATTGCAGTAGGCAGTTCAAAACAGGTAATTCTGTTGTATTTGCTTTCAACTCTGCCTTGTTAGGATGGGGACAAGCCAAAGCTCCTAGTTTTCATGTCATGCTAAACAGATTATAGAAAGAGTTTTGTTCAGCTGCTCCTGTTAGCAGAAGCCTGATATGAACAACTGAGAAGAGTTCTGAACATGCAGCATTGCTGTACTGCTTTGCAAACAATATCCACATTTAAAAAAAAAAAATCCTATGCAACCCTTGCTCGAATACAACCAGTACAATTCAAGCATTTGCTTGTTGTATTCCATCAATAGCCTTTGGGATTTCTGGAAAATTATTTAAAAGCAGATTGTTGTTGTTTTTCAAAACCATTTTCTAACGTCTAGCTTGTGCTTGAATCTGTATAAATGTTTATACAGATAAAATCAGCCAACAAATAAGTCAGCTGATGCTAAATGATTACCTTAATTCCCCGGGAGGTCCTCTTGGTAACTGATTTAAAGTCTGAAATAACGAAGGCTACTAGGTAAGTGCTCATCTTTACACTGATGTCGAACTGGTCTTCAATAAGCCATTCATTAATGTTTACTGATTTCACCTAAAATTAAAAAAAAAAAAACAGTTACTTTTTGCCTCTAGTTGAGAACTTTAAGATCGTTCAGAATTAAGAATTAATTCTATACAAACTCTCTCACTGCACAAAGCATTGATTACAATAACCTTATTCTAACGTTACAAAACCTTTTTTTGGAGCAAAGGCTTGCCCTTTTGAAGGGCCACTAAAATGTAAGTTACAAATGTATGTCTATGCAACTAATTAATAGTTATGCATTAGCATGTTCTACAGAGGAATTCTATCCAAATTTACCCAGAAGAAAGCCTCATTAAGTTCAACCAGCCATCTTTCAAGAAAAGGATTTAAATGTTGCAGCTCAAAATAGGAAAGGATACCATTTTTGAGTATATAAGTACAGTAATCTAGATTTCAAACTTTCCTTACTTTTTTCAGTATATTAACCTTGAATTTTCTGTTTTGATTTTTTGTGAACATTCTATGCATAATATATGCACAAACTCTGTATATTAGAGTCTTCTTTTAAAAAAATATTTTTCTTTCTTTTACTCTGCCTTCTAAATTATGCAAAATGTACATATACCAAAGGCATGTTAGATAGTGCTAGGTGCTTTGGGCCTCTTCTGATCTTAATAGAAAATGTTGCTTTTAGTGCAGGTTCATCAAAGCAAGGAAAGGCCATACGTGCAGCTGTTGCCTCGAACTGTGTTGATGCAAGCACCCTGGAATTAAGAAAAAAAAATAGGTTACATTTAAATTGATCATGCATACATAGTAAAATGTTTACTGGTGCACATTTCACCTCAACAATATAATTTACCTTTTTCATCAGAAAAATTATAAAGCATTGCCATTAATATGGCAAGCCTACACATGTTTTTTTGGAAATAGGCTCCTCTGCATAGTGGGCTGTACTCTCAGATACATGTACAGAAAATTATAGTCTGTATCGCAACCTGCTTTTCTAGAATTTACAATCTGAAAAGCTCCTCTCAGACTGCCTTTCTAATAATGCACTTGTTTTTATACTGGATTCCTTGGTTAAAGATATTCCAAATATTTATTTTTTTGAGAAAAAGAAATGCTTGAAAATAAATAAGCAATTCTGGGCTTCCGGTGGGGGATATGGCTGACTGACCAGCTGTGTCCATGAGCTCCGTGGACAGAACTGACAACACGGCGCTTTTTTGGGCTCAGACAGGCTTTTACCTGAAGCCCAGAGCTGTTTCATAAAAAAAGAAAAAGCTCAGAATCATCCCATCTGTCCTCAAGAATGGCACCTTGTAGCCAGAGAATCACAAACAGCATATTAGGTCGAGCCACCCCATTTCTAAATCACCCACTTTATTTTTTTAAGTTTACGTACCCTAAGAAAGGCTTTCTACAGCAAGACTCTTTTGGTGCTTATTGTTATTTCTGGATTAAATCTTTAAAAATCTTTTTAAGTTTTGGCTTCTTTTCCTGTTTAAATACTAAGGAGAACCGAGAATAGAGAATTGCCTCCCTACCATTATTTCTGTGTTGAATTTGAAGGATTTAATATTTTCCTACATGTTGAAGCTGCCGTTTTGAATCTTTAGCTTTCTGTTTTCACTTTTCCTTGGGAGTTGCCTGCTAGTTTGTTAGCACACTTCTCTTGTGTCAATTTCATTTGGAAATTTTCCATTAACCTATTAACTCCTAACTTCATGAGTCAAGTATCTAGGGGGTGCCGTAATCTACTGTCTGTAACATGAGGATTTCAAGGAGTCTTTTTCAGACTTCTGTTGTGAGCTTAAGCAGATCCCCAAAGAGATCTTTTCAGAATCATGTCAAGCTATTCTGCAAGATATTCGGGTCATTAAGGAAAATATTATTTCTAAAATGTGTCATCTAGCTGAGAACATTATGGAAGAAGATGAAGATTTTAACAAAGTTAGAGATGCTTCTGCTGACAGAGAGACTCAAGTTTTTGTTTAAATGCCAGGCAAAGATTACATTCTGGTGCTGAAGTGGTTAAACGGACAGTCTGAGCTGCAAATTACAAAGGGAGTTGTTTTTCCAAGGGAATGTTATGGGAAAGAAGAGGCACTGTTCTGTGGGAGATTCTTTGCTGAGAAGTCGGAGTTTCTAAGGGGGGCGGTTCGGCTGTTTGATATCTGTATGAATAATGCTTTGTGTGTAATATGGAGATATGTAAATGTTCTGGTATATTTTGAAGTGGGGTAAAGATTTAAGGGACGCGGTGGCGCTGCGGGTTAAACCGTTGAGCTGTCGATCGGAAGGTCGGCGGTTCGAAACCGCGCGGCGGGGTGAGCTCCCGTTGCTCGTCCCAGCTCCTGCACACCAAGCAGTTCGAAAACATGCAAATGTGAGTAGATTAATTGGTACCGCTTCGGCGGGAAGGTAACGGCGTTCCGTGAGTCATGCTGGCCACATGACCCGGAAGTGTCCTATGGACAACGCCGGCTCCAAGGCTTTGAAACGGAGATGAGCACCGCCCCCTAGAGTCGGACACGACTGGACTTTACGTCAAGGGAAACCTTTACCTTTACCTTAAAGATTTAAGAATGTTTAATGGGATTGATATTGAGGTTTGTATTTCATTTTTCTTTAATGATTTAGATTAAGATTTATCAGATTATTTTTAAGGTTTGTTTGATTCTCATGATTTATAAGGTATAATAATAATTGCTTGGCTTTAGGTTTAATTGGATGAAGATTATTATAGTATGAAGTATAAAAGTAGACATTTTATATGTTTTTATAACTGATTTTTATTATAGTGGGCAGAAATATATAGCATACCGGTGGGAAGGAAATAATTAAATGTTTTTGGGGGGAGAGAAGTTGATATACAGTGAATATAAGGGGAAAGAGCAATTGTATTTAGTGATTTTTACAATGTGGTAATGGTATGATTTATAGAAATAATGCAATCTTGGTCTGACATAGAATATGGGTTTAATTATGGAAATTGTTGTATATTCTTGTTGTTGAAAGTCGGAAGTCACTTCTTATGTAATCTTTCAAAATTCTTTTTTCTTGTGTTTCACACTTTTTTAGTTTTTTTTCTTTTTGTTGTTTTTTTTTTGTAGTTTTTATCTTTTTTCCAAACTTAATAAAATTCTTAGGAAAAAAAAGAAAATAAATAAGCAATTCTAGAATACTACATATACTCCTTTATGAACTAGCATTAAGCTGAAGAATAAGTTTATAGTTGTATGATGATGTGCTATTAAAGAAAGGGGCAATAAAATCAATGTCCCAAATCTATTTCAAGAAGAATTACATGAATACAGCAGGAGAGAAGCCACAAGTCAGTAACAGAAGACCTACTTTGGACACAGTAGATCCCAAATTCGTAATTTAAAGTATCCAGGTACCACTGTTGTAATTGAAATATTAAGCTAAATATGAATGTCATACTGTATTGCCTTATTATAAGAGGTATTGCATCTGGACCTTGGAAAATATTAATTGGAACTTTCTGGGGCATGTTTACTGGGCAATTTGAAGAAAATTCCCTAGCATTTTACCAAAGAAGATATCTTAAACATTATCTGATCCTATCTGGGGAATCAGTTTTCAGTTGTTTTAACTTAAGGATGATGAAAATGATTGTGATATTACACAGCCACCAGTATTCTCAGCCTATGACCATCTGGTTTCATACAGAGAACTAAGTTACATTAGGTGGGTTCAGGAAGTCACATAGGCTTTAAAGCATTAAAAGAGATATTGTGAGATCTCTTCTTAAAAAATCCTAATTGAAGCTGGCAAACTGCAACAACTATCACCCATCTACAAATACTTTCCTTTGGAGCAAAAAGTTTGAGGACACATGATCCAATTTCAGGCTGGTTGGCTGAAATCAGCAAGATCAATTTCATTTGAAGCTCAGGCCAGAGTCTGGCACTGAAACAGGTATTATCCTGATGACCCTGTTGATTTTCCTGGATTTCAACACACTTCTTAATAAAATCAACCGGAGTATTTTACTAGTTCAGGTTAGGAGATATGGTGATTTATGCTTAACCTTATGGCAGCTGAGCTGTAGTAAATCCATCAGGGGCTATCTTATCTCACATCTCTCTTTAAAATCTGTATGAAATCATTATATGAGATAATTGAAGGGTTTAGGGTGAGGCCATCCAGTTTGTAGATGGCACCACTTTAATTGCATTTTGTCATCAATCAGGTAAGACTATTGTAATGTTGGACTGCCATCTTGATTTGTTAACAGGCTAGTTGAGACTAACGAACTAATGCTAAATCTGGTAAGATTTGAGATATTATTGATTATCAGTAACCTTATTCTAATCTCTGAGTTGTTTTGGTGGGGTTGCAATCATCCTGAAGGAATATTGAGCATCTTGTGGATGTTTCTTGATCTGATATCATCATTAGACTCCCAAGAAACCTCAGTGTAATGAGACCAGCCTTGAAATCAGCACAGATACTAGAACTACTACAGAATTTAACTGCTAGAACTCTAGAGGATTATGTAGTTTAAAATATGTTAATAGGTCCCACTTAACACTCAAATCATTGAAAAAAAGGTAAGTATTATATCAGTATTAACTATTATACAAAATGTCTATGTTAAAAGGTATACGATCATTTAGCTTTTTCATCTAGAACGGAATATAACATTAAAAAACCACTGCAAATTACGTCAAAATATTTGTTGTGCAATAGGAGTGTCGGTCTTAACCTGATTACTTAGTATTAAGATCTCTACTGTATTGTTACTTATTATTATGTGTGTTAAAAAAAAGATAAACCAAGCAAATCTAATGACTAAGAAAAAGAGAAAAAAGAAAAAAGGCTTATTTGTAAGCTACATAGAGGTACAAATGCAAGTGGGCTGCAGATACATTTTCAGAACAAATAAATAAATAAACAATAGAGTTAATGGAGCTTGCTTTAAAGCACTAAACAATTTGAGGGCTAAATATCTGAAGAAATTCCTCTTTCCATGTCAATATTATTGTTCATCAAGATAATCAGAGATGAGGTTTTTCTTATTCTTCTTTTAGGAACAATGGATTATGCCTATTCTTTCAAAAATAAGCATATTTTTCTTGTCCAATGCCTGTTCTTTGGAATGCTATCCTAAAAGAAGCATATCTGGTGCTGCCCCACTATTTCTTTTCTGATGCCAGATTCTTTTCTTCTCAGAAAAGAAGAAAATTATAATTATTTATTATAATTTTTTTATAAAACAGTTTTGCTGCTTTTTAATGGAGTTATAGTCTTTTAATTTTATATGTATAATTTCAGATGCATTTTTCCAATTATAGCATTGTTTTGTAAGAATTCATAAAAGCTATAAAATCTGGATTTTATAAATTCCCAATTCAGTTGACTTTAGATGCAGTGGACAAAATCTGAGTTTGTACATTTTACATATATGACATAAAGTCTATGTATTTTAGGTACATTTTATGTAAATTACATAAATTACACAGAATACATTGATTTACATGATGTATGTAAATTACTAAAATGCACAATATTTACATATGTTATATAATGTCAGATTTATTTCACCTTTGACTTTTATGGGCATCCCTTTCACCACAAGTACTCCTAAAATCAGTTTTAGTATAGACGCCAAATAAATAAATGGCAACCAAAAATTATACACATTTAAAATAAAATGTTTTCTCTTTCATAGGAGAGCCACCCCACAAACTGTCCACCAGTCTTTCAAACTGAACAAATACATTTCTAAAAATATTGTTTTTCTTAAATGTGTTAGCCAGTTCAGCCATATTTGTACCATAATGTATGATATCTCCTTTACCAGAAAGATGAAAGGGCTCCCCACAGTCCTTCATTACGTAAAAAAACATATAAAAACCAGAAAAGCACCATCCTTGACTTACAACAGCAATTGGGACCAGCATTTCCGCTGCTAACCAATGTGATCTTAAAGTGTGACTGCAATCCTTGGTGATGGCAATCCCTGCAGTCCCAGTTGCTGTTGTTAACCAAATGCCATGGTCATTATGTGAGACAACTTCCTGCCGGCTTCCCACCACCAAAGTCAGTGGGGAAGCTGGCAAGAAGTGGCAAGTCCCAGGCTGGCAGACAGGTAAGTGGCTGCTGCCAGGTGAGGGAGGGAGCAAGTGGGTGCGTGGGGCTGCCAGGGATGGTGCACAAGAGGTTTGGCATGGGTCAGAGAGGGTGTGTGAGAATGTGAGGGGGTGCGCAAGAGGCAAGGCATGGGTTGGGAAAATTATATACCCAAGTAATAAATACAATATATCAGTGTAATATAGAACTTACCTTATTTCCCCTTCCAGAGTTCTGTATGTGCTTTTATAGAAACCATGAAAGCTGTCAGATAAATTAGCAGAGTACTCAATGCTAATAATGTAGCTGTGCCCAACTTGTAGAGGTTCAGCAGAAACAAGTGCTATCTGCTCAAATGTTGGGTGTTCTAAAACCATTATTCCTTTAGCTGTATCAACACTGTCCTCTGCTTTGTGGATAGTAGTTTTGGTGATCTGAAGATATTTGCTGTGGAGGATGATTGTACTAGTTTGCTGGGTTATTAAAATCTCTATTTTGGATAATCCAGTAAAAGATAGAGTAGTGAGATTTGGATGAATAAGAAGATCGTAATGAATTGGAATAACATGCTTTGGAAGTCTAATTTTATTCCAAGGAAAAGGATTGCTTTCATTTTTGGCAAGTGAATATGATGTCTCACTACAGCATAGAAAACTTAAGATGCCTAGCAATAAGAACATTTTACTCTTCTTCAATGTAAAAATCTGATCAGGAGACAGCAATCTGATGCCAGGTTGTTATGGGAGCCAGAGTTAGAAATCTGATAAAGAAAAATTAGTAAATTGAGACAATATAAACACATTTAAATGAAATATTGACTATATTGACTATCATCTATATAGTATAGATCCCGCCATCTCCATAGCTGAACACTTCTGTTCCTCCAGAATTAGAGTGTCAGGAATAAGTGGAGCTTTCCTTTATTGTCCATCTGTCTCCAAAGGCCCTCTCCTCTTTGTCTGGAGCCAACAAGACACTTGTGATTTCAAAACTCTCCCCCTCTTCTTCTAGCAATGAAATGTCTTTCAGTGCAGGAATTGTAGGGGCAATGGGATAGTCTATTCTTATATCTCCCCCCTCAGCTACCCAACTCCCAGCCTCTCCCTCCAGGCTGCCTTTGAATAGTCTAGTTCAGGCTGGGGAATTCTGGGAGCTGAAGTCCACACCTCTTCAAGTTGCCAAGGTTGAGAAACACCGAGCTAGACATTGAGTGAGTCTCAGGCTCTTGCCTCGTACATAAATAATTTTTAATAAGAGATGCAAATAGTCCTAGCTGTGTGATTCATCTACCACAGAAAGAAATAGGTGGGGCTTAACTATCACAATGGCTTGCATTTTACTTTGATAATAAACACCTATTCGAGTAAGAGTGTTTAGCATTTCCACGTTTATTTTGAAGGAAAAGCAGTCAATTGTGATAGGAGGGAACTTGTCACTTGGGGCTGCCACAAATCAGGAAAGTGAAGGCAGTGGCTCCTCCTTTCTTCTCTCACCTACTCATGCTCTGGAGAACAACAAGGAAAGGAAGGCTGGACCTAACCCTTTGGCCTGCTTGTTCACCGTTGCAGGTGAACAGCCTGAAGACTCGAACACAGAAATAGCAGCTACCTCAGTCTCTTCCTTACTTGAGCTCTTCTTTGGGGTAACCAAGTCATGGAGTTTGGGGAGTAAGAGGAGTTAATTTCCTACTGCTCACCTGTCCTTGCCCTCCAAAATGCTCTACACAACTTAACAAACATGTGGGTTAGAAATGAAACAATTACGTTTTTGCCTTAAGATGTCTGGAGCAGAATGAACCAGCCACTGCCATCTGGAACACATACCCTCTGAGATACAGCTGACTCTGACTCTGCTAGCATTTCAGACAGCCTTGAAAATTTGTCTGTTTCTCTGTGTGAGGATTGAGAGGTTATTGGGGCCTGAGGTTGAGGTTATTGTAGTGACTGTTGTTGTCCTTGGCTGCCATTATCTGTATATTAGTATTGTTGTTGGCTCTTTAAAAAATTGTGTTATGTTAGCCACCTAGTGGTGTTGTTGTGAGATGGGTGGCCATATGAACTGATTGAAATAAACAATGCAGAGAACGACAGAGGCAAGCCACCCAGAGAAGCAGCAACTACAGTACCTCTGCCTGTTCCTGTTCTTATTTAACTGGGCTGTAGTGACATCACCATCTCTGCCTGCTTGTCTACCTTCTCATATTTAGTGGTTTGGAAGCCTGACCTCCCTGGTCCTAGTCCCATAATACACTTCTCAGAAACTGAGTGGAAGAGAGGATGAAGGGAGAGCCAATTTTTCCTACAACAGTCCCTGCTGATAATGGGTAATATAAAGTCTAATTAGTAACAACAGGAATATGCTGCGCTTTCCAATAAGAAGCAAGCATTTAGCCTCTGGACAGCACTGTAGGCCAATCTTCCCTCTCATAATACCCAGAGTAAGCAGAAGAGGTGACAGGACTAACTATGGCTTTGTCTTACTTGAAGCTTCTCTGTTTCTGTCTATCATAGAATCATAGGTTGGAAGGGACCTTGGAAGTCTTCTAATCCAACCCCTTGCCCAGTGCAGGAATCCTCACACCATCCTAGACAAATGGCTGTCCAATCTTTTCTTGAATACTTCCACTGATGGAGCACCCACAACTTCAAGAAGCAGGCTGTTCCACTGCTTAATGGCTTTCAGTCAGGAAATTCCTCCTTATTTGAAGTTTGAATCTCTCACTGTAAAGCTGGTCCTTGTCTTACCCTTAGGTGCTATGGAGAATAAATCCACACACTGCTCTGTGACATCCTTTCATGCATTGGAAGACTGCTATCACACCTCCTCTTAGTCTTCTCTTCTTTAGGCTAAACATGCCAAGTTCCTTTAACCATTCTTTGTAGGAGTTAGCCTCCAATCCTCTTACTATCCCTGTTGCTCTTTTGTGCACTCATTCCAGTTCCTGAGTGTCCTTTTTCTGTTTTGGTGACCAGAACTGGACACAGTATTCCAGGTGTGGTTTGACCAGCACAGCATACAGTGGTACAATCATTTCCTCTGATCTTGACACCATACCTTTGTTGATGTAGCCCCAAACTGCATTGGCTCTTTTGGCAGCTGTGGCACATTGCTGATTCATGCTTAATCTGTGGTCTATCAAGAAACTCAGATCCTTCTTGCAAATACTGCTGCTAAACCAGGTACTGCCCATCTTGTACCTGTGCATTTGGTTTTTCCTGCCCAAGTGCAGAACCTTACATTTCTCATGATTCAACAGCATTTTGTTGCATATGGCCCAATGTTCAAGTCTATCAAGATCCTTTTGAATCCTGAGCCTGTCTTCTGTGGTGTTAGCAATTCCCCCCTTCCATTCTGTGTAATCTGTAAATGGTATGAGGATCCCTTCTGTTCCCTCACCAAAGTCATTTATGTATTTATTTATCAAATTTATATGGCCACCCATTTCACACAAGGTGATTCTGGGCAGCATACAATAAAACCACCAAATTAAAACCATTATATAATTAAACATACATAGGAACAAGATGGTGACAGGTAAAAATTAAAATGTTATACATGGTGCAGCCTACATATGGGCTCTTTGCTGCCAGGGGATCCCCAGACCTGATGAAAAAAACACTTTTTGAGGGCTTTCTTGAAGGCTACCCTCACCTCAAGGGGGATGATGTTCCAAAGGGTGGGTGCCATGGGAGAAAAGGCTCATCTCCTGGGTCCCGTCAGATGGAACTCCTTAGCAGCTGAGACCCACAACATGCCTCTCCTACTGGCGAGGCAGGATTTACAGATTTATACAGATGCTAAAGAGTGCTAGGCCCACTGAGGTTCCCCACTGCATTCCTCCCTCCATTTGGATGTAGACCTATTAAGGGCTATGTGTTGGATACAGATGTTCAGCCAACTGCAAATCCATCTTGGTAGTGGGACCATCCATCCATCCCACATTGTTCCAGTTTATTGAGAAAGAGGCTATGATCTACTTAAAAATAGCTGATAGTACTAAAGAGGATCTAAAGCTTCCTATCTGGAGATACCCTGCTCTTTCCCAGTACAAAAGTATCAATTTCTTTTTAATCTGTTTGATCATCTTTCCTTCAAAATAACACCAGCAGTGTTAAACACTGTATGTATGTTAAGCCCTCTCGCGCCAGTGAATTCCGAAGCTACGTGCGGCTATTATTAATCCCATTTCAACTTCCTGATTCCACCAACGGTTTCAACAGGTAAGCTGGAGTTTAAACATCATCGGAGAGCGTAAACTTGTCCATTCGTTTCCTTTCATACTGTTTTGCAATTTTATTTGTGAGCCACCGGAGATCCTCTGTACGGACTCCCGGAACCCAAATGGACTGCGTTTGAACGAAATGCACGGATCCACTTTTCTAGCTTCTCGCGATAAACTGAATAATCCCACCGCTCGCGTTCACACCGTATGATGCTGTACGCTACAATGCAATTAAGTACCTTGTAGTTCAGTGTGCCATGAGAACACAACCACTTGGAAAAAGCAGAGGGAAGCGCCGTCCCCAAAAGCCCACAGGGAATAACCAGAAAGCCACTTCCGTTTTTTCGTCGGTTCCTGTACCGGTCAAAGACGAAGCCGACGCGCATTGGCGGGGCCGTCCTTACAGAGGAGGGCCTAACTGACCTAAGCCCTTAAACTGAGGACTAAAATTCAGGGCAACGCAGCGGCGCTGAAAGCCTCGCAGTCCCTTTTCCCCCTTGAGAGCGTTTTGGAGACAGGCAGCGGATGCTTCGACAGGCGCGAAAGTGAGCGTGCGCAATGGAGTCGTCACTCTTAGAAATGAAAGCTGCTGATTAAACGGTAAGGAAATTAAGCCTCGGCTTTACAGCTGACGTCCTCCCTCTCTCTCCCCTTCCCTTCCCCTCCCTGAATATTATTTCCTTCTCCTGGCTTCGTTCCCCTGCTTTAGGACAAGCTTTTAATAGGAACACCTTTTCTACCTGCTCGAACACCAAGGCCGCCGCCGCCGCCACTCTGCTCCCCCTCGATTTAGGAATGAAAAGTGAAAGCGAAACGGCCCGGAAGTAACGTGCCCCACTCCAGCCTCTGAGGCGCCTTTGGCCCTGCGCGAGCGAGCTGTAGTGTGAAGGGCAATAACGCATCACCAGTGAATCTTCTTATTCCTTGTTACTAATTACGCTGCCCAGTGAGTTATAGGGACACCTGTTTCATTCATTAGACCAGTGTTTCTCAACCTTGGCAAGTTTAAGATGGGTGGACTTCAACTCCCAGAATTTCCCAGCCAGGAATTCCCAGCTGGGGAATTCTGGGAGTTGAAGTCCTCCCATTTTAAACTCACCAAGGTTGAGAAACACTGCACTAGACAGTGCCCACTTTGGAGCATATTGTTCAGCAATTCTGCATCACTTGGGTAAGATTCGTTGGATTAAGTTTTACCAACACTTTTATTCTTTCACCCAACAGAATGTTCAAAAGAAATTGTGTAAAGTGGCTCAGAATTCTGCCCATCCTTCTATCGGCAGAAAAACTATCTGAAAACAGAACTGGATGCAACTGAACTTGGTATGGGGAAAAACCCGGCAAAAGAAAGATCAGCTTTAAAAATGGGCTGAACGCTAAGAAGAAAATCAGTAAAGCATAAAAAAGCAAACAAAGCAAATTCGCAGCGTACAGTATCCCTTTGGGAAAGGCAGTAGGGCAGCAGCTTGAAGTACTGCTTCCAGCCTAAGTCTCCTTCCTCCTAGTCACTGACCCAGAATGAAGATACGATTAAGTGGTTGGAAAAAATTCAGAAGCTGTGCTCAGCATACTTTCCCTACTTTATTTTTTAAAAAGCCATCCTATCTGTAGTGGGGCTACAGTTCCAGATGATTAGTAAGCATCAGCAAAGCACTATAGAAGCCTTTAATCCATAGCTGGTTTTTGGACTCACTCTGCTAGGAACTCACATATGTATACCCACACATATTTATCTATTTTTGCAGATATTAAAGGATCTGATTAGTTTTGTTGTATGTTTTTGTGTTTATTTGCAATGTTTTCTTTGATTATTATAAACAATAAGAAGTGATTATTTAAAAAAAAAAAAGTTGCACAGTCACTTCATGCTTACTGCCAGAAGGGGTAGCTGTTTTGCTGCTTTGATTCAGTCAAGTGCTGAAGTTAATAAATTAAAAAGAAAATACTCAGTAAAATAAAATAGAAGTAGAAAAACATAATATTTTTATATTTAGTATTTAATATTATTGGAAGAGTGTATTTCACAAGTTAAACATTTAATGTGATTGCTTTTCAAAAGTTAAACAATAGCATCATTTGAAAAAGTAGTAACAGTAGTACTCATGGTTATGTGTAGCCCAAAGTTTAGTGAATATATATTTCACAAAGAAACTAGTTGACACACTGTTACCAACAAATTAATATTTACTATTATTCTGGGAAACACTAGTACAGTCTCTTTACAGGCCCAGAGTGAATCAGAATTAAACAGCCTGCTATGTACAAATAAAATTATGCTACAGATATTAGTCTGAGCATTTTCCCCTCATTTTATGTTCATCTGCTTTTGCAAACCCTGTGGCTTTTATTCTGGCAATAGATTTCAATAAATTTGATCATAATGAGCATGCTGTAACAGTTTCTAAGACTCACTGATTTCAGAAGCAGTTTTAATACAATTTATGTCATAACACGTGCTTTATAAAAGATTGCCACCAGCCTTGTACATCAAGAACAGCACATGTTAAAAGGAAGGCTAGGGTGGTGAAATTGCATCTGTGACTAGGTCACGTGCAGTGGCTTGCCACTATCAACATAGCATTACTATCATGAATAAAATACAATTTGCATGCAAATGTTTCCACAGTCCATACTTTTCTGCACCAGGATTCCTAGAATAAGGAAAATTGTCATATGATGTTAGAGGGGGATAAAAAGCTTTTCCTCACCTTTCAAGAAAATCTTCATTTTGTTCACTTGTACAGAGTGTATATCTCTGGGAGGCCAAGATCAGCATTCTATAGACAGTCTAGGAATATTGTCCTGTTCTTTGTGTAGCTGTTTTTCATTTAGAATGTGTACAGTGAAGTAGAGATGAAAGTTCCTTTTCCACAGAACTATTTCCTGAAGTGAGGAGGTCAGAACATTCATGAATTTCAAAAGGGATCATTTGAACACTAAGGCATCATTAAACATTATTATTTTGAAATAGTTTTATGCTGTGGTCTTGTCAATTACCTGACAATCTTTTCCAGGGGAGAAAGCAAAATCAGTTCAGAGCTCATAAAAACCATTCATCTGGGAGTTGTCTGTCACTGTTTGAAAGTAATTATGGTTTTTCCCAAGGCATGAAGAGATTTAGGATACTCTGAACTTAAAAACAATAGAACCATTTGGACTTCAATACTGATATAAATTCACCTCTGGCTATCTGGTTAAAGCATATTTGGAAAGATCAAAAATGCCTTCTTGCGAGTAAACCGTGATTAACATATAGCACTAGTAAAAATGTATGATACTATATTTGTGTGTGTGAATAAGTATATTGTCCCTGTATCCATGATTCTGTTATAGTTTTGATAAGTGGATAATCTTTTCTTATGGACTGCTACTGAAAGGAATGACATTTGTGCTGTAAAGGTTCCTGTCGAGTCGTGTCTGACACTAGGGGGCAATGCTCATCTCCATTTCTTGGCTGGAAGAGCCAGCGTTGTCTCAAGACACTTCTGCAGTCATGTGGCCAGCATGACAGTCATGGAACGCTGTTACCTTACCGCCGAAGCAGTACCTATTTATCTACTTGCATTTGCATGCTTTTGAATTGCTAGGTTGGCAAGAGCTGGGGCAAGTGCGGGAGCTCTGTCTGTCACGCAGCACTCAGGTCTCGAACCGCCGAACTTGCAGCCTTCCAGTTGACAAGCCTGGCGTCTTAAACACTGAGCCACCATGCCCCCTATTTGTGCTGTACTCCTAAGTAATTATCCATTTCAGTAAGGTACTCCAGGACATAAGCATACAACTCTTGAATACATCACTGAAGAAACACTGTAGTTGAATTCTGAAGCTTTGAGTTGGATTAGGCCTATGGACCAGATATTCCCCCTTTCCTCCATCCCATTTATGTTGGGAGTTTGCACCATAACAGCTACAAGTACCACCCCACCTGCTGCAACTTGGATGGTGTCCTGTGACTTCTAATTAAAAAAAATGATAAAAAATGATAAACATCTGACAATTCTAATGAGATTTTATCCATTTTTATTTTATTTAGTTTTTGAATTATTTTTGTCCTATCCATGAAATCTTGGAAAATTGCATGATGCTGACCACCTGAAAAGGTGGCTGACTCCTGGCATATTTACATGGTGAAATGATGTATGAAAACTAGAGAGAGAAAAGCCTGAAAAATTACACACCGGATTGTTAATCATTTTTATGTGGTTTAAGATATAAGCATGTCCCAATTTTTGGAAACATCTACAATCAAGAGTGAATTAAATGACAGAAGGAAAGGAAACATTGTCTTGAAGCTTTTGTTTGGGCTGCTCTTGTCAGTATCTTGTATTGTATAATTATCATTCATAGGAGTAATTATAGACCAGGATTACTACAGAAAAATTAATGTCTTAAGAAATTAGTCATAAAAATTAACAGAAATATTAAATGCAAAATAACAGTCTACATTAGGACAGCTTCTAGTCTTTTACAGTGTTAACTATCAATTTTTATTCTATGTGTGATACATTAAAAACTCATCTTACCTGCACATTGTCAGTTATTCTGAATCAAATGCTGTCTCTGGGGGCGTTCCTACCATATCTACTTTTAAAATATCCTACAAAGCTCAATGAGTATTTACATGAGAAAAAAGTCTTGGTGAACTTTTTGCAACTGGCAAGTCAGTGGAACCCCACTAGAACCATGGAATACACTAGGAAAACTCCATGGATTCCCCTGGTATCTTTGGCTCACTTGCTGTCACTCATGCTTAGTTCTCTTTCAGTAAAACTGCCACAGCATCTTATTGCTTACTCACTACAACTTAGCTGTTTCAGAAAGTTGAGATCCTACTGCAATGAAAAGAAATATTATATGAGAAGAATGGAGACCAACTATTTAATAATAATTTTTAATATAATTTTATTAATTTTAAGAAAAGATAAAAACTAATAATACAGACTGAGAAAAAGAAAAAAAAATCAAAGAAAAAGCTAAAAATGTAAGAAAAAAGAAAATAGCAAAGAAAGAAAAATAATAATAAATTGAATGCTAACAGAAATGCAGTAAGGTTACTCCAAAAGCACTGGAAAGCTTACCATATTTTGGAGAACTCCAAAATTTGCAGGGGTGTGTGTACACACACACACACTTAATGAAGCCAACTGTTTCCTCCTCAAAGATAATTCATAAGAATTAAATGTGCTTGATAAAAGTTGTTTACAATTGAGATTGTAGTATGGAATGCTGTCCTAGAAACTCTCTAGGTGTTCTCACCTTGGCTCCCATCCTGCCACTTTAGGAAAGTGGGTTGGTAGTTCACAGTGCTACCACTTACCTTTCAGGTAGTGCCTTACTTGGCATCTCCTCCACCCCCCAGTTTAGGGGTGTGAGAGCAATAGGAATCTCATCAATTGTGCTGCCTTTTCAGATGAAGAGAGAAAGAGAGAGAGAAGGAAAAATTGTATACAGGTAGTCCTCAACTTACAACAGCAATTGGGACTGGAATTTCTGTTGCTAAGTGATGCAGTTGTAAAGTGCAACCACACCGTTTACATGATAGCAATCCCTGCAGTCCTGGTTACTGCTGTTAACCAAAACTCATGGTGGTTAGGCAAGGCAACTTTCTACTGGCTTCCCACAACCAAAGTCTGTGGGAAAGCTGGCAGGAAGTTGCAAGTCCTAGGCCAGCAGGTAGGTAATTGGCTGCTGCTGGGTGAAGGAGGGAGCGAGGGTGTGCACAAGAGGTGCATCGTGGGTCAGGGAGGGTTGGAGAGGGTGCACAAGTGTGGCACAGGTCAGGGTGTGGAGGGTGTGCGAGAGGCATGGTGCAGGTCGCGGCGTGCAAGGGTGTGAGAGGCATGGTGCAGGTCAATAGGGGTCAGGGAGGATGCACAAGGGTGCACAAGAAGCATGGTGCTGAGTTGGGGAGGGTGCGCAAGAGGCACTGTGTGGGTCAGGGAGGGTGCCCAAGGGTGTGACGGAGTGCGTGGGAGGTGCTGTGGGTTAGGTGTACGAGAGGCACCACACAGGTTGAGGAGGGAGCACAAGGGTACAAGGGGGGTGAATGGGAGGCACTACACGGGTCAGGGAGGGTGTGTGAAGGTGTGCAAGTTGCTGGTGGAGTGTGAACACAGAGGGCCTGGGAAAGAGTGCACAGGTATGGTAGACTTACCCCAGCAACTTGTGACCTTCCCTGCCAGCTTCCCCATTGACTTTCTGGGGAAGCCAGCAGGGAAGGTTGCAAATGGCGATCACATGATCACGGGGCACTTGGCAACTGGCCCTAAGTGTTGCCAAGCACCCAGATCACGATCATGTGACCGCGGGGGTGCTGGGACAGCCAGAACTCTGAGGACTGGTCGTAATCACCATTCATTCAGCCCCATCCTAACTTAGAATGGTCACAGACTGAATGGTCATAGGTTGAGGACAATCTGTAATGCAGTACTACTAGCAAATTGGTTAAACTGAAAGAAATCCCAAAGACTACCAGATGGCTACCATTTAAAGAGAAATTGGCTGTAGAGGAGCTGTAGCAAAGGATTTCAGGTATTATTTTAAATTACAAGAGAGATTAAATTATTTATTCATGCACAATTGGAGATATGCATAAAAAAGCTGATGTACACATAATTACTGAGTTTGTACAGAGAAATAAAAAACAGGATTCATTCAGCATAGATGTCATGACCTCGTTGCAAGGCACAAAGAGCCTCACAACGTGGATCATGATCATTAAGGAAAAGGGGGAAGAAGATAATCAAACCAGGGATTAACACAAGCACCCAAAGACACCCACACCCATGATCCCATAAACAACTGAAAGGAGAGACGTCAGAGGAGTGAAGATAAGGAGCACATGGTGGACACAACTGTTGCAGGGAGACAAAGAGGACACCGGGGAAAACGCCCAAGCAGCCATCAAGGGTCCCATCAAGAGGGATCGGGGCATTGAGGGGTGGGGAAGCCCGGGGCAATACAGGAGGGTATAAAAGGGGCACCCCCACACTACCTACCCCGTTCCCGTTTTTCGTTCTGTCAGCTATCATTCCAATAAACCAGAAATCCTTAATATCCATTAAGTGAGTCTGTGTCTTATTGTGAAGCGAGGCTGGCCCTGACATAAAAACGGGAACCCCCAAAATTTTTTTTTCCACCTGGTACCTATCCAACAAGTTTGTGAGGGACCCAGCCAGGCATGGAGAACCAGGAACCGAGGAGGCGCAACCCTTCGGCGCCCGGCGACGAAGCCCCGCTCTCGCAGGGCGGGATGCAGCTGAGGTCCGGGCGATGCAACGCCCCGGTAAGTATGGGACCCAGCTGGGGGGAAGCAGCGGGGGAGGGACCCACCCCGGCGCCCCGGAGCCCGCGAGGCACCGGGGGCGAGACGAGGGGACCCTCTCCAAGCCCGCAGGCAACCCCGGAGGAAGCGCGAGACGAACCGCCACCTTGGGCGCTCGAAGGCGAGGGCGCGCCTGGCACCGCGGCGGGAACGAGGGACGATCCGTCCTCTACCATGGCCAACGGTGAGGGCGAGCGGAGCGGCGAAAACCTCGGCGGGAAGCCGGGGACGGCGGAGAGGCTCGACGCGTTGGAGGAAGGGATGCAGGCGGTGCGGCAGATGCTCCAACAGCTGACGGCGGCGCAGGGACTCTGCGACAGAGGCGGCGCAGAGGCACCCCCGGACGAAAGGCGGCAGGGCGAGCGGGGCGGCGGTGACGGCGGAACCCGACCCAAGGAGCCCAACCGACGACCGGAGGCGCACCGGGAGGCGAGACGGGGTGGAGACCCAGCGGACGGCGGCGACCACGGCGGGACCCGACCCCAGGAGGCCACCCAACGAGCGGAGGCGCGCCCGGACGTGAGACGGCGGGACAACCTCGGCGGCGGCGGCGTCCGGCCCCAGGAGCCCACCCCACGACGGGAGATGCGCCAGGCTGAGAGGCGGAGGGACGACCCGGCGGGCGGCGACGGCGACGGCGGAGCCTGGATCCAGGAGCCTGACCGAGGGAGAACACCCCGCCCTCCCCCCCGAGCGACGGGACGACGACCTTGCGAGGAGACCCAGAGAGAGGCACCAATGCCGCAAGAGAACCGGAGACACCCCGACCCGGAGCAGCTCCCGCAGAGCCCGAGGCACGATGCAGAGGGGGCCAGGAGCCAGACCAGGACACCCGCCAAAGACTTTGGCATAAAGTTCGATGGGGACCCCTCGAAACTTTCCTTTTTTTTGACTAACGCGAGGTACTACCTCGAAGAATGGGGTCCCTGCTTCAGAACTGAGCGGGGAAAAATCAATGCCCTGGCCATAAAATTAAAAGGGCGGGCCGCCGATTGGTACGTCCAATTGTGCCAATCAGGCGCCCGGGCGCTGCAGGACAGCACTGAATTCCTGCAGGCACTAGAAAGGCACTTCAGGGACCCCCTGGAGCAAGAAAAGGCAAAAAGGGCGCTAGAGACACTTAGACAAAGCCCGCGCTCCGTGGCTGAGTATGCCATGGAGTTCCAAGCCCTAGCCGGAAAAGTGGACACTTGGTCTCAATCGACACTGATTGAGAAGTTCAAACACGGACTCAACTTAAACGTCCTCCGGTGGGCACTTGGCCGCGACAACCCCAGCTCCCTCACGGGGTGGATCCAGCTGGCAGCGGAAGCGGAGAACGCTCACGACACGTTCCTCCGCGCAAGGAGGGAAACGCAACAGATGGAGACAGCGAGACCCCCACGCACCAGCGCAAGGCAGGTGAGGGCGAGACCCCAACCCTGGAAGGAGGAACGGGACAGACGCTTCGCTAAAGGGCAATGTTTCACGTGCGGCAGGGAAGATCACAAAGCAGCCGCATGCCCCAAAACGACGCCCAGAGAGAGCCCAAGGAGGGCACAAACAGCACCAACCCCAGCGCCAAGAAAGCGACCAGCAGCAAAGGGGGAGTACCGACGCAGACACGGCCCCTACAGTTCAGAGGAGGAGGAAAGCAACCCCGATGAGGCGGCGGGAAACGACAACCACCTGGCCTAAGGGGCGCCGAAGGACAGGTGGAGGACACTGACAGGCGCTTCGACAAAGGGGTGAGTGAGGAATGCCCCACCCTCTACGTCCGTGTCACCCTCACCCATCGAAATAAAACCGAAAAGGTCTGGGCACTCATTGATTCGGGTTGCTCCAAAAGCCTCATGCACCCTGACCTGGCAGCCGCACTCGACCTCCGCTGCTATCCACTTCAGCACCACCTGGTGTTCTCGCAGCTCGATGGATCTGCAGCGGGAGGGGGCCCGGTCACCCAATACACCGGAGAAACCGCGCTACGGCTCGGCAGCCACGAGGAAAAATTGGCTTTCATCGTGGCACCAGTGGGGCAACCCCGACTCATACTGGGAATCCCATGGCTCGTGCAGCAAAACCCAGTCATCAGCTGGAGAACCAGAGAGATTAAGTTTGCTGACGGGCGTTACCAAGCACCTTCAGGGAACAGGGTTCCCCGAGCAGCCATGGGGGGGGCGACGACGACTGCGGAACACAGAGAGACAGCACTGCCAGAGGGACTGCCAACCAAATACGGGGATTTCACCGACGTTTTCGGTGAGAAAGAGGCGGACAAACTCCCCCCCCACAGAAAGACGGACTGCACCATTGAACTGGTCCCGGGGGTACCCCTACCCAAACCAAAAATATATGCTATGACCCAGCGAGAGCTAGCTGCATTAAGGGACTTCATAGACAAAAATCTGGCGAGAGGTTTTATCGAGCCAGCAAACTCTCCAGTGGGAGCGCCAGTCCTCTTTCGCGAGAAAAAGGACGGGTCATTGCGGCTCTGTACAGACTACCGCGGATTAAACGCAGCAAGCATTTCAAATAAATACCCCTTACCCTTAATAAAGGACATTTTGTCCCACCTGGTAAAGGGTAAGGTATTCTCCAAACTGGACATAAGGGAAGCCTACTACCGCATACGGATACGGGAGGGGGATGAGTGGAAGACTGCTTTCAATTGCCCATTGGGGGCGTTTCAATATAAAGTACTCCCATTCGGATTGGCAGGAGCACCGGGGGTATTCATGCAGTTAATTAATGAGGTCCTGCGTGACCACCTTTTTAAGGGGGTTTTGGTTTACCTGGATGATGTATTGATCTACACAGAAACAGAACGTGAGCACGAACGCTTGGTAAAGGACGTGCTCAAGAAACTTCGCAAGGCAGAGCTGTTTGTAAAGCTCTCCAAGTGCGAGTTTCACAAAAAACAAATTGACTACCTAGGGTATAGGATTTCTGCTAAAGGGATAGAAATGGACCCCAGCAAGGTCCAAGCCATCCTGGCGTGGGAACGCCCACGCACGAGGAGACAGCTGCAAAGCCTCCTGGGATTCACTAATTTCTACGGGGGTTCACGCCCAGGCTGGCAGAGACTATTTTGCCCCTAACTAACCTGCTAAAGACTAAGGGCTTGGGGGACACGCGCAAATCGAGGAACCCGGGGGCGCTACTGAATTGGACAGCTGACTGTCAAACGGCTTTCGAGAGACTGAAAAACCTCTTCACAGCTGAGCCAGTGTTACAACACCCCGACCCCACCAAGCCTTTTGTGGTGCAGGCAGATGCCTCCGACTTTTCCATCGGAGCCATCCTGCTCCAAAAAGACTCCGACAACCACCTAAAGCCCTGCGCCTACCTTTCCCGCAAATTCTCCGAAACGGAGCGGAGATGGCACGTATGGGAAAAGAGGCGTTTGCAGTGAAGACAGCCTTGGAAACGTGGCGACACCTGCTGGAGGGGGCCTCCTGCCCCTTCGAGGTCTGGACGGACCACAAGAACCTGGAGGCACTCAGCACACCAAAATGACTCAGCCCGAAGCAGGTGCGATGGGCTCAGTTTTTCAGCCGGTTCAATTTCACGCTGAAATTCATACCGGGCAAGAAAAACTTCTTGGCAGATGCCCTTTCCCGACGGCCACAGGACGACACGCAAGCCTCCGACATCGTAGGAACAGTATGGACCGAGAAACAGCTCGGCTGCCCAGCTGTCACGCGGAGCCAGACAAGGAATCAGCGCACGCCAGCACGAACGGCGGGGAGCGATCGGAGCCGACGCTCAATTTCACCGAACTGGCAACAAAGACTCACACAAGCACTACAGCAAGATACATGGTTGCAGAATAACCAACAACATGTATCTTTCAAAGACAACATCGCCTGGAAAGAGAAAGCCTTGTACGTGCCCGAATCACTGCGGGGGGAAATCTTACACAGAGCGCACGATGACAAATCTGCAGGGCATTTTGGGTTTGTAAAAACCCTCCACCTAACGAGGAGGCAATTTTGGTGGCCAAACCTCAGAAAGGACGTAAAAGACTACGTAGGCAACTGCCCCATATGTGCCACCACCAAACGTAAAGGAGGGAAACCCCATGGACTGCTACAGGCGGTAGCCAGCCCCTCCCGGCCATGGGAAGAAATTTCCATGGATTTCATTGTGGACCTCCCACCCAGCCAAAGAAAAACTGTGATATGGGTGGTAAAAGACTATTTCTCGAAACAAGCACACTTCATCCCGTGCGCGACTATCCCCTCCGCACAACAGCTGGCACGTTTATTCCTAACACACATATACAGGATCCACGGCGCCCCCTACAGGTTGGTGACCGACAGAGGCACACAATTCACGTCAAAGTTTTGGCGGGAATTTTTAAAACTAATCGGAACCAAGCAAGCACTGTCCACTGCGTGGCATCCAAACACGGACGGATCCACAGAGATCCTAAACTCAACACTTGAACAGTTCCTGAGGGCATTCATAAATTATCAACAGGACAACTGGGTAGACCTACTACCTTTTGCAGAGGTGGCCTATAATAACGCGGTACACCAGAGCACTGGCCACACCCCTTTTAAGGTGGTCTATGGAAGGGACTTTGTACCGATACCAGAATTGCCGCAACCTGAAACCCTGCCCTGCTCACCAGACGATTGGGCGGCACAGCTGGCAACAACCTGGCCAATCATCCAAACGGCCCTAGCAGACGCACAAACAACGTACAAAAAATATGCGGACAACCACAGGGCGGAGGCACCGAACTACAAAGTGGGAGATAGGGTCTACCTCTCCACTAAGTTCATAAAGACCTCGCAACCCTCGAAGAAATTGGCACCGAAATTCATTGGACCTTTTAAAATCATACAGGTAATCAACCCAGTTACTTTCAAACTGGAACTGCCTTACAATTTGAGACGGGTCCACCCAGTGTTTCATTGTGCACTACTGAAGCCAACGAGCACATCCAAATGGCATACGGAAGAACCTCCACCCCCACCCATAATGATAGACAACCAACAACATTTTGAAGTAAAAGAAATACTGGACTCAAGAAAGCAAAGAGGAACACTACAATACCTCGTGAGATGGAAACATTTCTCACACCCAGAGTGGGTCCAGGCACGACACGTCATGGCTAGACAACTAACAAGACAGTTCCATGAGGCATACCCGGAGAAACCAGCACCATAGAACATCTTTGGGGGGGCAGCATGTCATGACCTCGTTGCAAGGCACAAAGAGCCTCACAACGTGGATCATGATCATTAAGGAAAAGGGGGAAGAAGATAATCAAACCAGGGATTAACACAAGCACCCAAAGACACCCACACCCATGATCCCATAAACAACTGAAAGGAGAGACGTCAGAGGAGTGAAGATAAGGAGCACATGGTGGACACAACCGTTGCAGGGAGACAAAGAGGACACCGGGGAAAACGCCCAAGCAGCCATCAAGGGTCCCATCAAGAGGGATCGGGGCATTGAGGGGTGGGGAAGCCCGGGGCAATACAGGAGGGTATAAAAGGGGCACCCCCACACTACCTACCCCGTTCCCGTTTTTCGTTCTGTCAGCTATCATTCCAATAAACCAGAAATCCTTAATATCCATTAAGTGAGTCTGTGTCTTATTGCGAAGCGAGGCTGGCCCTGACAATAGAGGAATAAACATCAAAGTTCTAATGCACATTCCTTCCCAGACTTCTTTCCTATTTCTTCAGAAAAATAATTTTCAAGTCAGACGTTCCTTCTGATTCAGTTCCTTGAACAGTTCAGTTCTTTTGCCTTTTTAAAAAAATGGCTGAATGAACTTTGCAGAGTAGTACTCCTGTCAAGTGATAAAACTACATGGCAATATTCTGTTACAAATCCTGTTTGTCAGGTATAATTTCTACAAGCACAAATGTAAGTGCATAGAAAAAAGAGGAAAATCTTGCATTTATCAATATTCTCAATACAATATGCTTCGCAAGTTAGGCATATTCTTGTTACTATGTTAAAAGCTTGTCACATGCTAGTATAACAGCATATTCTGCTACCTTTCACATATTTGTCTTTTACTTGCATTATCGTACCCAACTGATACCAAAGGGAGTTAACAATAAACAAACATTACTAAAATCCTGTGCAGTAGTTTCTTCATTTATTTTATTATCCACTTAAAGAAGATTCTACTATTTTGTTAAGCAGAAAAAACAATGCAGTTCCCAAATGAGAGAAGGGAGGATAGACCACTTCTACTACTAATGGGAGCCAGGGGGAGGAGGAAGAATACATGGCTTTTTAAATTGAGTGCAATATAGTTTCACAAAACAGATTATTAACATAGTGGTTTTAGAGAGTATCTGAGAACCTCTCCTTCATCTTAACTTTGCTGCTCAACCAGTAAGTTACTTTTCTATGTGACAGCTCTTTCTAGAATATTAATGGCTGGGGAACAAATGCAAGTGGGAGGATACTATTATGCTATATCTAATGATATAGTTAGAGTTGAATCTTGGGCCAAAGTGTAAGTTGATAGTGATAGAATTTCAAGGTCCCACTGATTACTGGTATTTTTTCTTACTAAACAAGATAAGAGGTTGGGAGATGTGTGATTTTGGTATAGCAGGAAGTAACTTTCTCATGAAAGTCTGAAAAGGGGATATAGGGCTGATTTTGCTTTCTGCCCTAAAACCTAATGTTAACATTGGTTCCTCTACAAATCTGATGAGAAACAACATTCTGTTGAAATGCTAATCTCATGAACCCTATACTTAACCTGTATGTAGGCTTAAAAAATTCTTATGTTGCATTTATTGCATTTCATCCATCTCTAATATTCTCCTTTCAGGGAAATGGTCTGATTAAGTACTGGAAACCTGGAAACTTTCAGAAAAATGTAGTGGTAGTAGCTGATTTGGTTCTCAGACCTCCAAAGCGTCTCTTTCATGCCGAGAGATGCCTGGGTCAACACAATGCGTTAAGTATCGTTTTTCTAGCAGGATATTGGGATTTGCAGATCTGGTCTTGACTCTGATGTGAAATTTTCTGGCTGTACATAAAAGTTACCACAGTCTTGTCCCTGATCTTACTAAAAATAAGTTTTAGCAGCCTTAAGGGAAGAGAAGAAGGAAATGATAAAATCCATAATTAGATGCTTATATTTGCTGAACAAAGATATTGCGACTTTGATGTTTGGAATGTTAAATGCACAATCCCTATGGTGAAACAGTACCATTCCTATAAATGTTATGTAATTTCTGTCCTAAGTATGTAGCAGCTCTTATTACCTCTTCTTATTTTTTCATCTTCACTAAGATTTTTAAAAATATAAATAAAATTTCTGATGTATTCCTACAGATTTGTTTCAGCTTCAATATAACAAGCCTATACCTTTGGGAAAATGGAATTATCACCAGGATGATTACATTATAGAAAACTCAGATGTTTTTATTTTGAATTTTTAAACTACTTTCAGTGTGCTGATGGCCTATTTCAAGTAACTAATACAGGGTTACATACATTACATGGGAATACGTTCTACTGCACTGTAAACAATGAGACTAACTTCTGAGTAGGAATGGATAGGATTTCACTGGAAAGCTGCTTTCTTAAATACTCTTTTCCTTAGTTGGTAACCTATAAGATGAATTGGAATAATAATACCCACATTTTCCTTTATAAACCATATTGTCTAGATATTCTAGTAGCTACAGTCCCAATCCCTCTAGAGGGCACCAAGTTGGGGAAGGTGACTATACAAATCAGGAAATAAGCCCTATTGAATTTAATGGGACTTGGTTTTGACATGTATACAATTTCCTTGTAAATCAATTGAAAGAGTCCATCTGAATCCTGGAAATAACAATGGGATTCCTATGTGCAGCAGCATGTTGTGCATAAGAAACAGCATGTGCACAGATGCCTGACAGATGGTTTGTACTGTCATCTCTGATAGTGCCACTTAGCTATTAGAAAGTGGAGGGAAATGGTGAGCTCTGCATTTAGTCTGTATTACACTTTGAAACAGATGGTCAAAGCTGCCAGCAAAAAGTGCCCTTTCAGTATGCAAATATGATCCCATTCCCAAACCTACTCTATATCAAACATACATAAATTAAGCCATTCTTAACCATGACCAAGGCAACAAAGAGATAAGAGAACTTTAAAAATAGTATCAAATAAACCCCTTAAAAAAGAATTTTAACAGTAACAAAATTTTAAGACCAAAGAGACCCAATATGCTAACTAGGTCCATGTGCGCACATGGAAGTAGGGGTCTGAGTTTCAGGTTTCATAAGAACATTTAAAAATAAACTCCTGTGCATATGGCCCACTTAGCACTTAATGGGGAAGTAGCAGTAAGAGTATTGTGAAGGACTCCTCCATCCTCTTTTTACGCTTATGGTTACTGTGCAATATTTCCACTCACAAGGAAAACAGTTTCCCCTTTGAGTATAGGCGCTTTTAGATCCGCTTCAAAAAGGCTTTTTTCTGCTATGGGATTCATTGTTCATTTCTTCCTAGTATTCTTCTGCAAAGACCATCTCTGCTGTTCTTGTTTGTTATCCTAGGAAATGGGTAGACAACTGACAACACACCGACTGCACTCCCCCTCCCCCCAAATCGTGGAACATCCTCAGATTATACTTGTGAAATTACAAGGGAGAATATCTTCAGTAGCCAGATCTTTTACTCATGACAGAGTTTGCTTATAACCCTGTCCATGCTTTAACTCAGCCATTATCCACATATGGCTTCCATACATGGACAACATCTATTTATGTGGTCACTAAGATTTGACACTGACTCAATGGCACACAATCAATCCATCAATCAATCAGCTACCATCCTCATTTTGTCTCTGGGCCTTTATTATCCCAGAAATCTTCTGTTTCACTCAAGAGATTCAGGAAGCAAAACCTTCTTCAGGAACAACTAGACCAGTGTTTTCCAACCTTGGCTGAGAAAATGGCTGGCTGGGGAATTCTGGGAGTTGAAGTCCCCACATCTTAAAGTTGCCAAGATTGAGAAACACTGCCTTAATCTGTAACATAGTAAACATTCTGATTTCAATAACATTATTGGTAAGTAAACATAGTCGGGATTCTAACCTCAGAGTAATAAGGCTGTTATCTCTTGTCTACCAATAAAATATTCCATGCTAATATTCATATAATCTAGGCATCTCCAATAGTTTTGCAAGGCAAGTGACTTTTTAAGAAGGACAGACCGTGGTGATGTGTACAAAAACTACTACATTTCAATATAGTTTATCATCTTTTGGTAACAGCTGATTTTTCAACATACGATTTATACTCAGTAAGAGGCAAACTTTATATACTCCTATTTCACTATGTATACATTTCTAAAATATTTAGTGTCAAACATTTCTCTATTCTATCATTCTACAAGCCCTCCTGGCCTTTATGTAATCCATTTGCTACTTCTTAATGGAGGTACTATTAGATGCAGTGTAACTAGATGAAATATGATGACAGAAATGATGTGATTGTGCACATACCACAGTACAGGCATAAAGCAGTGCTTCCTACAAGTCAAAGATGGGGCATAGGGTTGCAGTATACTTCTTTTCACTTCATCAGGAATGGCACTGTCTGAGATGAGCTGGCAGTATCATTCCAGATATCATACTATAATATCACAGAATCACAACAGTCTTAGTGTGCACTGTAACTTGTTATTTAGCCACAAACTAATGCAACTTTTTCCAAGCTAGGGGCTCTAGATATATCAAAATTCCATTCCCAGAATTCTTAGCCAGCATTTGGCACCAGAGTGGGAAAAGGTGTTTCATTTAAATGTGCCTGCAGCACAATGGTATGATAGGTTAGTTTTATAGTTTGATTAAGGTTCAATGTACATCACAAGATAATCAATGATTTTAAAATCATGGTTTGTGGAATAAGCCACAATTGCTTGTGGATACTTTTTTTGGTATTTACCAGGTTTAATGTCCCACATGATAGAGAGATAGATACATAGACAGATATAGATGACAGACAGACAGACTACTATAATGGAAAGCTCCAGCTTCAAGCATAATCCTTATTTCTACTTCTGTCACTGTATGTATGCTGCAGCATTCTTAGAAAATTAAAAAAAAAGAGGGGGGCTGCAATCCAGTGCTGCTTTTTATGGAAAGATGGGACAAAAAGGCAGGAGTTCAGGTGGTTGAAAGCATCCAGGGAAACTAGGAGGAAGAATACAAACTCATCCATTTGTTTTCCAATAAATGCATGTTTTGTTTCTTGCTGTATCCTCCACTGTCTGTTTTATTGATGTATCCATAATGCAGTATATTCTCCAAATTTTAAATGTTCTGGATTTGGTTTTCTCAAACATTTGCAGGATCATAAATCACTATGATCCTAGTGATTTCACTAGCATGTTTTCCAACCATAATTTAAAAAAAAAAAACTCTCTTCAATTATGTTGTGTAACTATTTGAATTATCCCCAAGTAGCATGGGAGTGATAGGAATTGTAGTCTAATTTATCTAGCGTGTACCAGGAAGATTATCAAATCCAAACAACAGTTTCTACTCTTGCCTAGTGATGGGCATGAAATAATTAACAGGACAAAACCAATTTATTATTAACACTGTTCTTTATGGTACCAATATATCTCTATCAAATATCACCTATATGCATTGTCCATCTTAAGATTTTAAGATAAATATGTGGATGGACTACTCAGTCATATATGTTACATAGAACTATTTGATATTGGGATAAGACTCCACATCTGGCCTGCAGATGAATTCTGTTATAAATTCTGAAATATGTAAAAGGCACAATACTTTCTTTCTACCTTGTCTGATTATGTTTCTTACCTATCAGACAGTTCATTATTGGACAAAGTGTTTAGTATTACTGTATATGAGCATGTAACCACTGTCTGGTACATTTTCCTCAGTGTTTCCATGAAAATTAATAAATGGAATATAAGAATATGACTATGATTACAATCTTGCAATGCTTACCTAAAAGTAAGTCCAGTTAAAATAAGTGCTCTTTACTGGTAAGTGAGCCTAGATAGGCTTGCTCTCCTTATTGGTTTTTAAACAGTGATTATCAATACCACATTAATTTCAATGGAAATAAGGTCAAGCCAATAAGCTGCTCTGCTTAAAAATTCACATTAGCTAATTTAAAACTTCTGATATTTAGTATTTTATTTCTAAATCTAATTTTAAAATAGTTCTATAATTTAACTCAGTCACAGTAGCGTAACATTTTATCTCAGAGAAATGAAAGTCAGGAAGTAACTTAGATAACTGAAATAGCACTGTTGCTTTTCACATTTACACATCAAAGAATGTCAAAAAGCAAAACTTCATTGCTAAAGAAACAGGAAATGTACATGCTTATTTAATGTTTCAATACAATACTTTGAAAATTTCCATACCTTGTTTTTTAGAGAACAAATGAAATGGAAACAGCTTCATGGAGTCAAGGAATAGTTTTCAGAATTTATAATAAGAAGTCCCTTTACAGCAAGAAGAGGAAGTTTGGAATCTATGGATTTAGCAATTGTATCACTGCCAGGACCCCTGCATCAACTCATCCAAATAACTGATCAATAAACTTAAAACACCTACTAGATGGCTATGAATAGTCCATCAGCTCACCAACCAAGTGATGTTGTCAAGATCTTGTCACAGTGCCTGGAGGCAGTCTGGGTCTGAATGGGGAGGAACAGGTTTAATTCAACCTTAACATAACTAAGTGGATTTCGGTGCATGGTTCTTCCTGTGCTGGAGAATCTCCATCATTAATTCTGAATGGGGTGGCAATACAGAATTGGTGCACAGTTTGGGGGTTCTCCTATCTGAAGAACAGATGGCAGCTGTGGCCAGAAAAGCTTTCTCACAGATTAATCTGTGTGTTCTTTCCTGAACTGGGAGTCCCTTTTTAAGGTAATTCTTAATGTTTCATGTGGATTACTACAACATGCTCTACACAGGGCCGCTCTTCAAGACCACATGGAAGCTACAGCTGGTCCAGAATGCAATGGCATGAATACTTATGGGCACATCTTAGTATGCCCATGTAACATCTTTGCTATATGAGCTGCACTGGTTATAGTGAGCTTTTGGGTGCAATTCATGGTGTTGGGAATCATCTATAAAGCCCTGCATGGCATAGGACTTGGCTATCTGAGGGACGAACTCTCTCCCATTTCTGCCCACCTCTTAAGATTCAACAGTGTGGGTTATGTTTCATTAAGCAATCTCATCTGATGGGACCTAGGAAACATGCCTTCTTTGTCAGAGTTCCTGTCCTTTGGAATGGCATTCCCTCAGAGGTTCAGATTGTCCCAACTCTACAAGCTTTTAAATGATCTACAAGAACCTGGTTTATTCCTGAACATCTAGAATAGGTCAAGGTGTGCCCATCTGGCATGAAATGTCTCTTTCTGTTAGGGGATGTATGTTTTCCCATTATGTTTATTATAATTTACTTTTTGTTTTTAAGTATTGTATCTATTTTTAATCTGTGTGCCTCCCAGAGTAGGGCAGCTTATAATTCTAAATAAATAAATAAAATGTGTGTGTCGGGGGGGGGGTTAATCAGGGTGATGTGCTGTGTGAGAGAGAGAGATACACACAAAGATCTAATCAGGGTGCGTTCTTGTATACTGCACCTTGTTGTATGCAGTTTGTATGTTCAGTATGTGGTCACTGGGAAGGCTGCACTCTCACACTAGAAAGACTACAGGGACCTTTTTCTGGATTTTTTTCTTTGAAGGCCCTGGCCAGGTCTGGCATTTTTTAACACAATCTCTCTTTTGCCAGTTTCTCCCCCAACACCAAATTTGGTTGTATTCTATTTCTGGAGTTTTCCTGCTGATGGACAGTGTCCAGTCTCACATTGCATAATTTCTTTTGAATATCATGTTGGTTTAGAAAGAATAAAAAAGTGGATGGCTGCATCTCCATGTCTGTCCAAAGAAAGAGAGGAGGAGGAAGAGGAAAAGAAAGGGCAGTGGCAGCTTCAGCAGTAGCAATAAACTGAAATAGCAAAGAACAATTTGTGATGCCAGAGAGTGGTAAACTTCATTAGTTTGTTCTTTGGTAAATGGGCATTTTGAGATTTTCCACACCCATTATGGCAGCCATCTCATTAGAATGAACTTAACTTGCTCACAAAATACAAACCAGGAAGAAGATCTATAGGGGAAAGAAGTATAACAGGGAAGCATCACTTCATTGTGAATTGTTCACTGCCTATAACAAAAATAGCTAGTCAAAAGAACAGACTACTAAGAGTTTACACAGGCAAATAACTGGGTAACTGTCCTTGTTCTATCTCTTATAAAACATATAGGTCAGCAGAAAACTGTCATCTTGACACCAGGCCTATAGCCTGGCAACATCAATGGCATTAGATGCAGATCCAGCCTAGAGAACATATGCCTAAGCTACATCCAATTTAGGTAACTGCAATGTGCTCAACTTAGTTACTCCCTTTGAAGGGTATTTGGAAACAATTGATCCAGAATGCCATAGCTCATTTATTAGCAGGAACTGCATATAATAAGCAATTTTGTGTATCACAATTCCCAAAATCCCATCTGGCTGGATTACAGATGGTGGCTACTTGGTGGCTATGGCTTAATTCTGGAACTTGCTTCAGGGAATCTTGTTCCACTGCTGCACTAACACCCTTTCGGAAATTGGTGAAGACCTTCCTTTTGGGAGGAAGCATCAGGAGATAGACGGATCGCAGCCCGACTTGATTCCATTCGCATTATTAGCGAGCGGGCATTCCAAGCGGTGAAAAGGAGGGCCGCGGTTCATCCTAGATTATAGGGTAAAAACTCTCCAAGGGTCGTGGTCGTCTGGATCAGGCACAGCCGCCCTTGGATCCAGCCACCGGCGTAGGCTCTTCCAACACCTCCTCAGAGGGTGCCTAAGCGTTGAAAGGAGGTGGCCTTGGCGGCCGCTAAACAGCCCATCCCTAGCAGGGGAGGGGTTGGAGAAGCTGGGAAGCAGAAAATGGTTGAGGGCCGAGGCTGGCTTTGGAGTCAAGCCGCCGGAGTCGTTTGGCTGGGAGGGGAACCGAGCCGACTGGGCAGCGGACCAGCGGTTCCCCCCGGGGCCGTCCCCCTGCTCCCGTCATAGGGCTTGTTATTCTGTTGGCAGCAGCGACTGAGCCTGCATGAAGCCTCTCTGCGACCACAGGGCCGGCAGTCGCGTCGCCCTCGGTAACATGCAGCTGCGGGAGGAGGAGGAGCAGGTCAAGGCGTGAGGAGGAGCCGCGGCGGGTTCTGCTTTTTGTTTGTTTTGGTTTCGGACGTGTCTTTCTTTTCCTCCCGGTTCGTGCTTTGGTTCGCCTCACAGGAGGAAAATGGAGTCCTTCCCCAGTAGCGGTGAGTAAAAGCAACCCTTTTTCTGGCCTTCCTGCGCGTCGGCGGTAACCCGACTCTTCCGGGCTGCTTCTGGAGGACCTCTAGTTACAGCAGAAACCTCAGGAGGCCGTGCGAGAGAGGCCACGGCCCAGCTCTAAACGCCCTGCAACCTCAAGGCCGCGCCGCTTTAAGCAGCCGAAGGTGAGGGGTCTCCTCCCCCCAAGTCGGTTGGGGAGTAGGTCGCTGCGCCGCGCACGCGCGACCCTCCCCCATAGAAAGGCTTGAAAGTAAGACTGTGGCGGTGACAGCCTGAGAATCGCCGGTGGAAAGTTTGGGGGAAGGACGTATCCCCCTTGTCTACTGAGCAGAGGTCTCACAGGTCGAGGCGGGAGCAATGAGTTTTCACGGACTGCATTTTGCTTCCTGAGATGCAGGAAGAATAAGCCTGACCCCTAAAGTGGATACACCAGTTTGGTGGTGTAGGGGAACAGTAAAGGATTGCTGAGAGGGAAATATCATGTAAAAAGGGCACATGCTGATAATTGCATACAACTATTAGCCGTTTAGAAGTGCTCTAGAATTGGAGTGTCCAGAAATGTAGGGAAAGCAGCCCTTTGAAGAGGAGGAGGGAATCTCTGTCAGCACCTGTCTTTGGCTGGGAGCCAGCCTCATCTAAAGTGACCTAAACTGTTCCTGACTTGCTTGGTTTTTTTAAAAAAAATAATTTATTTTCCTCCCTATTTATTGGGTTCTATAGTTGGAAAAGCATCTAGCTTTTCTAGGGCTTGACTGGATGTGTCCAGAAGCTGACTGGAAACTGAATTGGGCCAAGAGAAGGTTCTCCATTCCCAAGCAAGAATTTTAATTCAACAATGATGGTTACTGCTGTTTAGGAAATGTCAACAGAGCAATTCTCAGTTGGTTTACCATAATGATAGTAATAACAAGAACAACTTAAATTCTCAGAGCAAGGTTTTGAACTGCTACTGCTCCTTTTTTATATGGTTAGTTATGATGATGGAGTTACAATCAGTGTTATTCCATATATATGAATTGAATTCCCAGATATAATTCAACAATAGAATGCAATTGATATTTCAAAATGCCAGCAGTTAGAGTGGAAAATGACTGGAATGTTGAAGTCAGTGTTACATGAAAATAACTTTTAGTACTAATCAGTGAACCAGAGCTTTTGTTCATAAAGGCGATGTCTTGGTAAACGTATATAAATATCTCCTAGAGAAAATTCTACTAATCTTTCTGAAATCTTTTGTTTTTGAGTGAACAGAGATGATTTGTTGAAGAAGAAAGAGGTAGTGGGGAAAATACTTTTATCCTGTTTAGATTATCCTTATTTATTTAAAATATGTATATTCTGTTTATTATCTTTGTTTCCTAAAGTGAGCTGTGAATATTGGTTGGGTTATTAGCAAATCTCTATATGTTGCTTTTTTTTTTGTAGCTAGGTACATCCGTGAATTTTATTTTATTTATTTTTTTACTCTTTTCTAGATTTTAAAAAGCCTCAGTTGGTGTCAACACCTGGCTAATCTTCTCTTGGATTTGAAACGAAGCAGGGTTGGGTGTAGTATCTACTGGGATGGTAGTCTTCAAGGGAATCCTGGGTCTATATACTAGATTGGGAGCTCTGAAAAAAAAAATCCAGAAAAAAAAAAGACCAAGGAAACTACATGGACATGTCCATGAACTCACCTCAAGGAAAGCTTGAATCAAAGGATTTTTAAAAACCTTTGTAGGCCTTAAATACAGTGCAGTGATCTTTACTATGAAGCATTAAGGTTAGATTAATTCCAGAATTGCAATGGAGCTTGAACTGGAAAAGGAGACATGGAGAAACAACCTATTCTTTGGGTAGAATTGTAATCCACAAATAGATTTGTATTTGCTGACTATAAAGTATGTCTAGTTCTTAAATAAAATTTTTTATCGTTGAGATACAAATAAACTCTGATGTCCAACCAGGACTGATTTACCTGCTTTTCACTACTGCTTTGTGATATATTCTGTGAACCTGTCAGGCCTGAGGAAAAACATTGCAAGTTCTTTTTAATGAGTCATACATCTTGAAATCATTTATTGTAACTGTTGCAAAAATAGTGGGTATGTTAGTTGATTCCAAGAACAATGAAATTATCTGGGATTAAGGGGTTTAGCATACACTGAGGTAAGAATTTGAATTTGTGTGAAATAGAATTGTAGGGATCAAATAAGCAGATTTATATAGGTAATGTTCTTGCAACAGATATACATTGATCTAATTAGATCAGAGTAGCAAACTTTTCTCCTGTCTAGAGCTACAGTCACAGAATTGAAAGGAATTTTATAGGTCATCTAATCCAACCCTCTGCCCAGTGCAGGAATGTACTAACCTACCCTGAGAGGTATAGCCCCCATCTGAAACTTCTAGTGTGAGAAACACTATCACTGTTTCTGGCATATTTACCTGATTTTATTGTCAGGAAATTCCTTCTAATATTCAACCTGAACCTCACTTTGTTTAATTTCTCCCCATTAATTTTTTTGTCCTTATTTTTGACAGAACAGCTTTTGAATGTGGCAACCTTTTAGGTACTGTGTATTTATATTCATTATCATATGTCACCAGCTATTTTAATGGCTTCTCATTGACCTTTCAGGCCCTTTAACATCCTGGTAGCTCTACACTGAATCTGTTTCAGCTTTTCCCTTTCCCCTTTAAAGTGATGTCCAGAATTGTAGTATAGTCCAAGTGTAGTACACTTGGGATTCCTCTTCAAGGGTAATCCATTGCACGTGTGTTTTTTCTAAATATTTGGCTTTATCAAAGGATATATGATCAAAGTGATTAAGAATATCAAATAGTCTTTGTTTTCCCATTTTCCTTATTTCCACTTCTGAAAAAACCATGAAAATTATATTAAAAAATACTCCATTGAATATTTGAATAAGTTGCTCTGAAGTTTCTTTCCAATCCATTTCTACAAAAATACCCCCTAATTCAAATGTTGATAAGCAACACATATCAACAGTCCTTGCTGCAGATATATTATAATGTTGTACAGTAACCATTTGGGCTAACACCATGTGTGAAGAGTGTACAATTCTTGATAACTTGATAGATCTGAAATATTGGGGCTATTGCTAAGCAGAGCATGTTTCTTTCACTCATAAGTCAATCAGTCTAAAATGTGGGTAGTAGTTAAAGTGTTGGACTAAGATTGGTGAATCCAGGTTCAAGTCCACTTCAGCAATGGAAACTCACTGGGTAACGTGGCCAGTTACTCTTAGCCCAATCTACCTCAGAGGGTGGTTGTTGTGAGGAAAAATTGGAAGAATGACTGGTTTGTGTACCCCCTTCAGTTCCTGGCAGAAAACTAAAATGCCAGTAAACATCTTGTTGCATCTGAGACTTAAAGATGGCAACAATTGGATATGTTTTAAGAGTAGGTGGCATACAAATATTGGTAAATAAAGTTTGTACCATATCCATCAACATTCTGCAATTCATACTTTCTGGCATTTCTTATATATTGGAGGTGCCCAGTATATATGAAACATATATTTTATTGCATTTATCTCATTTTAAGATACAGTAAAAAGAAACTCATTTCACAGTTTGAAACAACCTTCCACTGATTTATCAAGACACAGCATTCAAGCTCTTCATTTGAAAGGTTGTATAAATAATTGTTCTACCAAATTGCTATGCGAATTTGATGATTTCAAATATTATTTGTGGTACCTAGAGAAGAACCTTTTGTTAGGATTATTTATTCTTAGAAGTATTAAAGGAACAATATTTTTTCTTTTCCTGCTATTTCTTTGTCTTCTGTCCCCTTTTGGCAAAACTATGGATCAAAATTACTTCCAAACATGATACAGCTAGTCCTTGCTTAACAACCACAATTGGGACTGAAATTTAGGTTGATAAATGATGCGGTTGTTAAGCGAATCTGGACCTGATTTTAACATTTTTGCAGCAGCCATTAAGTGAATCACTGCAGTCATTAAGCGAATCAAACAAATCTCGTGGTCTTTTAAGTGAATCACACAATTCCCTATTGATTTTGCTTATTGGAAGTGATCTGGGAAGGTTGAAAATGGAGATCACATGACTGTGGGATGCTGCAACTGTCATAAATGGTAGTTGGTTGCCAAGCACCCAAATTGCAATCATGTAACCGTGGGGATACTGTGACAGTTGTAAGTCTGAGGATTTTGGTTTTTTCAGCACCATCGTAGCTCCAGATGGTTGCTAAACGATTAGTCATTAAGCAAGGACTACCTGTAATTAAACTCAAAAAAACCCACTTGGATTTGTATGAATATCAGTTGAGCTCTTGGAAATAGATTTGGAACTTGGCAGATGCCTCTTTTTAGAGCTGTTCTGGAATGCAAGTGTTTGATTCATAATCCCACCTAAATTTAACTTTCCAAATCTTTTTTGTAAAATGTGTGTAAAAGCTAAACTCTTAAATTAGACTGCATCTAGACAAATACTTTAGTTTACAAGCTCCACTTAAAATGAAGCTTGTCGTTTTAAAAATAAAACCAATTATTTATAAGCTTTTTTCCACTAAGTAAAATTGTGTTGGCCTAGGGACCCATAGAACTATACTTAAAGGCCCACAGAAGAGGTTGTGAAGAACAAATTGTTTATCCTTTAGCATCAGGTTTTTTGTGGAATATTTATATAAAAACATGCTGGATTTCATTTTAGCTCATTTTTTAGATCCCTTTGGCATTTTCTGAAAGCTAGTCTTGAAGAAGCTTTTATCCCTAGCTGACTTTTTTATGTGCAGAGAGCTGTATTTCAAGAGGCAGATGATTGGATCCTCTGCCTTCTGCTTACCCAGGATATGATTGCTACCCTTTGAGTACAGTATTACTAATGGGTTTTAAACATTAACTCCCAGGACTGCCTTGCT